>NC_142164.1:14705833-16102500 GCF_024610735.1 Ursus americanus
ACAGAAGCCCATTTTCCATATAACTGAAGGCCAGCCCTTTATGTGTGGGAACTTACAGATGACAGTGTTGTTGGATAGAGATCTTTCTAAAATATTACTTTCCAACGGAAGACTCTAAACATGTGGTCACCCTTTCTGAAAGGTCAAATGGCTTCATTACCAACATTATTCACACGGTCACCACACACTTACTGAGCGCTTGTGCTGTTGATGCCAGTGGCGCTTGGGTGGGACTCGAGCTGAATGAGCTTTCTGCTCTGCGTGGGACGCCAGAGCCCCAGTGCTCCAGCCGGCTGCTGTAGTATGCCGGTGGGTACGTCTTCAGCTGGAAACAAATGCCCGAGGGTTCCCTCCAGAAAGAGGGAGACCCAGGTGATCCCCATTTAAGTGGCTCCGCCACTTACTTGCTTTGCGACCTTGAGCAAGTCAGTGAGCTTTTGTAAAGCTTTGTAGAAGGGGATAAAGAGACTTCCTACCTCAAGGGTTATGAGAACCTAATGAGATCACGCAAGGGAGACACGGAGCCTGGCCCCAGAGGGAGCCTTGTGATCACGAACCAGTCAGAAGGTCCCTTTCATTCTATACAGGAAACCCACCACTCTTAAGCACTGGGTGTCATCACAGGGGCTCTGGCCTTCCCAACTCTGTTCGTTGGTGGCTGTGAGCTCGAGCACAGCCTCTAGGCTCTCACAGAAGCCTTTCCCACTCCTGAGCTAAGCGAACCCAGGCCTATCTAAATGAGAAAAATAACATGGGCGATTGGTTGACACAGCTCGAGAGTTATGCCCATGCGAAGCAGGCGCTCAGTGAGTGTCAGCTTGAATGGAATACGCAGTAGGCCACCTCGTTGGTTCAACTCACCCACCTTGGCTGTGTCTCACTTTCTCCACCTGCACAGAGGCCTAATAATACTTGCCACCTACGCACCTCACTGTTGTTGTCGGGGAGCAAAAATTCCTGTCCCCTTCAAGGGTCCTTCTAGCTGGACTAAGAAACCACTGACTTGAGACAGATTGACAGGAGAAAATCAAATTTAATGGCACACCTACAGGGAATCCACACAGACGTGGAAATTCCAAAGACAGGCAGACTGAGGTCTGTGTGTCATCCTGAACTAAGGAGAAGGGAGTAGGGGTCTGGGACTTCAGAGAAAAGGAAAGTACTTCACAGGGCAATAAGAAGAGCAAATGTTGGTAATTCGATGTTTGCTCTGCCATACGGGTAGGTCACTCAGAGAAAATGTATCTCTGCTAATAACCCTTATTCTGGAAAGACCTTCCAATTTAGATTCTTCTATGTAGTTAAGGGAGGGGCAAAAGTTTCTCTTGAGCCTGCAGGGTCTCGATTGCCGTTGACTCAAAATAACCCACATGCCAGAGTGACACATTCTCGGGGGGGAACTGTTCCAAACCCCTTCCCTGTTGTGAGGGTTATCGTAAGCAAATGCCATGGAGAGCGGGGAGTCATTAGAAGATGTACATCTAACAAAGTAGAAACCTTTGAACCTTCAGAGCCATGGGGATGTCATGTGGAGACCTGCTCTCTTCATCTTTCAAATTCCTCTCCAGCATTTCAATTACGTGAGAAGTGACGTGTTCCCATCTGGCCCCAAGCTGGTGTACACATATCCACAAGAGTGTTCTGGCCTCTGGCAGCACAAATTCCAGCTTACCTCTTGCCAAAAGTCCTTTGAGTGACAAAACATCTTCTTATTACTGCCACAACCCTATGCTATTTAATGTATAGGGAGGATGGGACAGTCTTTTTGCTCCATAAAAAAAAATTATGGGGTCTGAATTGTCAAAGGCTATGTGGGGAGGTAAACAATTTACTTTCAGGAAAACTTGCTAAAAAATCACTTCAGTTCATTATTCGTTCATTCGCTTCACAAGTATTTATTGAGCACCTATTATATGGCAGACCCTGTTCTGGGTCCTAAAGGATTTAGGAGTGAACGAACCAGACAAAGTCCCTGTCTTAATGTATAGTACATTCTTAGGAGGGTAGACAGACAATAATCAAATACAAAGGTCAACGAACAAGACAATTTCAGATAGTGATAAGTGTAATGAAGAAAATGGAAGGGGGTAATTGGTTAGAGATTGACCAGGGTTGGAGAAATGGTTTAGTTGTGATACTTGAGAAAAGTCTCATCCAAACCAGCTCATTTTCTTCTGGGGCTTGGGGACTAGAAGTCCCAGGGCTTGGGTGTCCGCCACTAGAGATTTCTCACCGTGCCCAGGATTCCCTTCAAGTTGTAAATCCTACTACCTAAAGGGGTCACACTGATGACTGCTAACACCTTAATGTGAATTTGGTGTCAAATCCCTTCCTCCCCATCCCGAGCAATGAAGCCCTTGGGGGCCACGGGACAGAGCGGAGCATAGGATGAGGTGGGGGTAGACGGGGAGCCCTTTGCAGTTTCTGTGTCATCATTTCCGCCTTCTCATCAAGGTGCTTTACCCCTCAGGAAAAATCTTTAGATGACGGGTGACTAGAAATTGGTTTGAGAGGTTTCCAAAGCCATAGATCTTGTGATCACCGTTGCCATACCTGCATTCTTCCCTTCCTATCAACAAACACTGGAAAAGCTCTGATTCATGGCGTCGGGCTTGCCATGCGGGCTTCTTGTTTTGAGTCAGAGTGGAAGGGCTCAGAGGCCTTCGGTTGGTAGGGCTTAGTAATGAGGAAGGAAACGGTTACTAGGAAATGAAGAGTCGCACTCATCAGAGTGATCAGTAACCCAAGAACGGTGACTTGGTTCTTTGTTACACGGTGGAATAGAAAAGAGTAGGTGTGTGACAGAACCAGACCCAGATGACCCCACACTGCTCAAAGGACCGATGCCAGCTTCCTATGAAGCCGCCTAGGAAGTAGGTGGGGACGGCCCCAATTGCATCTCCATATTGTTTGTTTTTGCCTTTCCTGAAATAAGCAATTTTGGTCTTTCATTTCCATGTGGGAACACTCCCACTTTCCCCTGTCCCCCAAATGTGGGTGTGTAAAAAACTTAGACTTTGCGTGGTAATCAACGACCTGAATTTGGAAGTTTTCCTCATGGCAGCTCTCCTCTCACCCACCTTTGAATTGCCCTGCCCTTAATTAATGGCTGCTCAGTAAACTGGCATAGCAGCCGAGGTCGGTAGAACATTCTCGAAACATTTAGAACTAAGAAACAATAGGGGTGCCTGGGTGGCTCAGTGCATTAAGCATCTGCCTTCAGCTCAGGTCATGATCATGGAATCCTGGGATCAAGTCCTGCATTGGGCTCTTTGCTCAGCGGGAAGACTGCTTCTCCCTCTCCCTCTGCCTGCCGCTCCCCCTGCTTGTGCTATCTCTCTCCTCCCTCTCTCTCTCTCTCTCTCAGTCAAATAAATAAATAAATGAAATCTTAAAAAAAAAAACTCAGGAACAATACTTAGCACCTGCTTAGCTGTGCTGTTATAGTTTTCTTCCTTTTTAAGATTTATTTATTTTAGACAAGAGCATGAGCAGGCAGAGGGGAAGAGGGAGAGGGAGAAACCTCAAGCAGATTCCCTGCTGAGCATGGAGCCCAAGGACAGGGAGCTCCAACCCAGGACACTGAGATCACGACCTGAGTTGAATCAGGAGTCGGCCACTTCACCGACTGAGCCACCCAGGCACCCCTATAATTTTCTATTTAATAACACACTTACTCTTGCAGTAACACCATGAGGTAGCTATCCTGCTATTATCTCCTTTTTACAGATGAGGACACTGAGGCCTGAGGAGATCAATGAACTTGCCCAGCTGTAGAATGGCATGGCAGGATCTAAATCTAGGCAGCCCACTTCCTCTGCCTGTCTCTTAATCATTATGCTATTCCTGTTTGTTCCACCATCTGCAACAAGTGTTACCCAGCTCTCAGTGTTCCCGGCTGCTCTGTGTGTTTGCGTAAACTCTGTCTCTGCTGCTTATTCCATGTATTATCTCCTTTCCAACTACTTCCAGAAAAGATCGGAGGTGGTGACTTAGCCCCTAAGGATTCAACCCACTTAGAATAGTTCACCAAATGTTTACCAGCTGGCTTATAATTATTTGTTACCCACCCACACATTTCCCCTCAAGTGTTTGTCATACCTGCTCCTTCCTCAGAGAATCAGGGCTGTGAACTGCTGAAGCCCAAATGAGCACCATATAATATTATCTGGAAACTATGAGCTGGGGGGCCCCATGCCCAGAGATGGCCCTGGCAGATATTCCGCTTTCAGAAATGACTGATTTCATTTTCAGACACTGAGCCAAGGCAAAACTTGCCTGAATACTCGGATGAGGTCCCAGAGTTTGGTTATTATACACAGCAAGAAATCGTGTCGGGGGCCCTGGGGAAGCAGTTGGATTGATGACTTGATTGCCTTAGTTGTGTCTGGTTAGCTGGTTGAAGCAGTGTGCTCATAATGAGAGGGCCATGAGTTTGCTTTGATGGTTGGCTGTGGTTTGTGTCTTGCCCCTCAGGACACATGCTGAGGGGAAAAATCTGAAATCTTCACACCAAAGATCCATGCACATTCCCCGAGGAACAGGACTCACTTACTGTAATCCATGGGCCAATTTCAAGATGTCTCCTGTAAAAGACAACAGCGCAGCCTTGGGTTCTCCCAGCGCTCAGGTCATCTGGCAGTTTTCTCTCCCTTTTCGACCACATTTTTCTTCTCAAACCCCTTCTTAAAATTCACTGATTCCATGCTAATAACCCATTAAAAGGGTTTTTACCTAGGGGAGGATTAAAAGCTTGCCTTCTTTTCCACAGGAAGAACAAGAGGACATAAGCTTACAGTTAAGCAAAGGGGATTTGTCTGATTACCACAGACTCACTCCCAACATCCTCTCCACTCATTAATTAGGTATCACTTCAGCACCTGAATCATTAATTTCCAGTTTATTACTTGGCATGTGGCCATTCATCGCTTCAAGACGGCACTGTCTGATTTTTGTTTGCTTGAATGTTTGCTGTTCCTGACAAAGTCTTCGGGGGCTTCTTGCAAACCTAGGTCAGGTTTGAAATATTCAAAAAGGTTGAATGACACGAAACAAAAACCAAGAGGCATTGTTTTCCAGTTTAAACGAGCAAATGTTATACATTCCCATCCGGGACAAAGTCATGCCTGGTTTGTGGTAGTGGCGGTTCCCCAGGTGTATGGCGGCCTTGCAGTGAGCCCTTTACTGTGTGTTCTAAAAGCACTGAGAAGAGTCTAGAAAGCTTGAGCTGGCTGAGGGCTGGCACTGTCTAAAGATGCTAGTCTTCATTGTGTAAGAACCACCCCCTTCACTGAACACTGGAGGGGAAGGCCCTTCATCTGAGTACTCCAGGAAGTCAAATGAGAGATGAAAATGGTCTCCATTTATTGAGCACTTGCTGTGTTCAAGGAAGTTCACATGCATTATTTCTTTTTATTGTCACAGCAGCTCTGTGAGGTAAAAAATGTTATAACCAGGGCACCTGGGTGGCACGGTCGGTTCAGCCTCCGACTCTTGGTTTTGGCTCAGGTCGCGATCTCGGGGTCGTGGGATCGAGCCCCATGTCAGGCTCTGCACTCAGCAGGGAGTCTGCTTCTCTCCCTTTGCCCCTCCCCTGCTCCCATGCACACGCACATTCCCTCTCTCTCTAAAATAAATAACATCTTAAAAAAAAGAAAATGCTGTGATCATCCTCATCTTATAGGAAACTGTCCTGTCCTGTCCTGTCCCGCGCAGGTGCACAAAGATGGGACTGAAATTGGACTGTAGGGACTGTTTCACCACCACTTGGGTTTCCTTAATTTTAAGATACCACTGGGTATCTACGAGGCACCACTGGCTGAGAGATAGCCTTGGGAAAGAACACAAATGCCATGGTTTTGGTAAACTGGATGCCAGTGTCATGGTTAGGGTCATGGCTCTGCACACCTCTGCCTCTTTATAGATGCGCACATGTGACATCTTGGAAAATGTACTTCCCCTTTCTGTGCCTCAGTCTCCCCAACTGTGAAGGAGGGGATAATAACTGGACCTAACTCACAGGGTCATAAATAAGTTCATGCAGATAAGTCACTTAGAAGAACACCTGGCACACGTTAAGTTGTATATGAGCATTAGCCGTTATTATTCTATTATTATTATTTTTATTCTCATCACCACCATCATAATTATACATCCTGATTTCAGAAATAATCAAATGTGGAGAATGTTCTTTTTAAAAATGAGGACATACAGTAAAGATATAGATCCAATTCAGTGACTGCTGGCATGAATTACGTGGATTGTCTTTTAATAGCGTCATTGACATGACCCAAGTCTTAGCCACTTCTGTCACCCCAAGGGTCTCTCTTTCTCTAAAATCCTGGGGAAGGAAGTTTTCTGCCTTCACATTTACTCCTCAATCAGGTGTTCATTGGGCAGCCACTCGTGTGGGGTTGGGTCCCCCCAGGCCACTCTCAGCGATTCTTCCCTATGGGCCACTGCTCACGGCCAAATTTGTCACCCCGTGGAGCTCCTGGACAGTGGCCCTTCCTGGGGTGCTGCTATGCCTCTGCCTGGGCATCAGCTCCAAGCTGAATGTGGAATGGGCTCTCCTCCCCTTGTAGTCCTCTCAGACCCCACCACACACAGTTCTGTAGGAGTGTCAGACTTCAGCGAAGGGGCGGGGGTGAGGGTAACTGGAGAGAATTTCAACGAGGGACAGACGATGGGAGCCATACATTAAATGTGGCTTTTGCCTCTGTGCTGTGCAACAGAAAGCATGAAATAATTAGTTTCTATACAAGGGTCCTTTGTGGACACATCGGGTTCCCAGCCTCGCTCTCTCCTATTGAAGGCTGCGCACTTCTCAATAAGGCTTCCATTTTCAAGGTAGAGATGGCTGCCTTCCTTTTGGGAGATCCCACCCCAGAACAGCAAACTTGAAGCACTTACTGTATGCCAGCCATTGCTGTAAGCACCTTATCAGTATTAACTACTGTATTTCATTGATCAGGAAATGTGCACATCTCATATTTTAACATTTCTGAAACCAGGATGTCTCAAAATCAAGGTGTTCAAGGTGTATAGAGTTTAAGGAGTAACCTGTCTTTTCTTTTTGAGTGGTACATAAAATAACGGTCTATCCTACAATCGATGATGTCTTAGATTCAATGAGATATGACAATTTAATCATCACGACTCCATCATGGAGGGACTATTTTTCTTTTTTGAGATTTAATTTTTAATTTTTTTAACCACACTCTATACCCAGCGTGGAGCCCAGTGTGGGGCTTGAACTCATGACTCTGAGATCAAGACCTGAGCTGATATCAAGAGTTGGACCCTCAACCGACTGAGCCACCCAGGTGCCCCATTGAATATTTTAAAGTCATCTCTACATCCAACATGGGGCTCGAACTCACAGCACCGAGATCAAGAGTCGCACGGTCCACTGACTGAGCCAGCCAGGCGCCCATGGAGGGACTGTTTTTATCAACCTTTGACAGATGATGTATTTGAGGCTCTGAGAGGTTACACAGCTAGTAACCTTAAGGTTGCTCAAAGCCCCACAGCTGGTAAATGGTAAATGTGAACATAGGCAGGCTGACTCAAGAGCCCTTAGGAGGTGATCTGATCCTCTAGGGTCAACACGTCTCCAATGGGGCCCCATTAATTATTAAGGACAGTCCAGTCCAAATCAAAGTGAGAAATAGAAACACTTTCCAAAGGGTCCCAAAACCTGCCAGGCTCGCCCTGCCAAATCATATTGTTACACAAAGCAAGTGCCGGTGTTTTCTTTCTCCTGCTTTCAGACTGCTCCAGAGGCAAGGAAGTAAACCGACCACAGAGCCACCTACCCCAAGAGCGGGCAGAAGCTTTGCAGTGGAAAATTTCTTACTTTATTTTGGAGGCTAGGTCAACTGCTAGCACAGAGAGCTAGGGCTCTGGCAATCTCTGCAAAGGGAAGCTGAGTGAGGATTTACTAATTCTGTGCTAACGCCATCTCTGGGCTGAAGAGGTGAGGAAATGGGCCGTGATTGTCTTTCTGGTGCCGTAGGTTTGTGATATTATTATCATATCTTGTCTATTCAATGTGTATATTTTGGCCACTCGTTTCCTATGAGCTTGTGACAGAAAAGAAGTAGTTTGACAGCAGAAACAGAGAATTAGGGGATGCCTGGGTGGCTCAGTCGGTGAAGCGTCTGCCTTCGGCTCAGGTCATGATCCCAGGGTCCTGGGATCGAGCCCCGCATCGGGCTCCCTGCTCAGCGGGGAGTCTGCTTCTCCCTCTCCCTCTACTGTTCCCCCTGTTTGTGCTCGTTCACTCTGTCAAATAAATAAATAAAATCTTTTTTAAAAAAAGGAACAGAGATTTATGTCTTTAAACTGTGTCTGCATCAAGCAAGGAAGAAGCCAGAATATTTCAAAGTGAGGATGGGCCAGCCCCGCCCCACTTCCAAAAATTGGAGGAAAACAGCTGTAGAATATCCAATCTTTCATGAGTTTTAGAGTCGTCTATTCTAAGAGTTTCCAAATGCTGCCAGCTGTGCGGTGTGTGTTCCTCCTTTTTTGACACAGACCTTTGTAAAATGGGATTTTCCTATCACTGGGTGACAAAAAGCAAGTTAAGAAATAAACTTAAGACAAACAACGACAGCAAAAAGAAATAAAACTTAGTACTACAGCTGACATGGACATCAGGAAACTTCATTCCTCATGTAAAGTGCGTGTCGTGGGAGAGGTTTTTTTAAAAAAAGAATGCCTCACTATTCTCATTTTTACATGTTTTGTGATATATGTTATATTTTAAACAAAAATGTAAATACGGGGACCCCTGGGTGACTCAGTGGGCAAAACCTCTGCCTTCGGCGCAGGTCATGATCCTGGGGTCCTGGGATCGAGTCCCAAGTCTGGCTCCCTGCTCTGTGGGAAGCCTGCTTCTCCCTCTGCCTGCCACTCCCCCCACCCCCGCTCATGCTCTTTCTCTTTCTATCTCTCTGTCAAATGAATAAATAAAATCTTTTTTAAAAAAACCATTAATATGAATTGCTTTACCTTGTTCTCTGTTGTACTTTTCAGTGTCAATTAAAGTGATTCAATTTCCCTGTTTTAAAATTCTGTGATAAAGGCTAAATAAGCATATGAATCACATCTTAGTTGTTTGTTTGGTTTTTTTTTTTAGCACCAACTAATTGTGGAAAGCGTGTTTTGCTCTTTGCTATTTGTATGAGTTCTCTGCGAGCCCATGTTGGTGCGTTAGCAATAGGTTCTAATTATAAAGATATTTAATAGATAAACACATTTAAAAACTTCTAACAGAGACACCGAACTTGAGAGCTAAGTAATATAAACTAGCCTTTCGGAAGGTCAGACTTGGCAAATTTTGCTCCACGGTTGGTCTGTCCCTCATGGTGTGCCCTGTCTGTTCTCCTCTTTCCCCTCTATTTCTTTTCTGCTATTCGTTTTTGGAAACATGGTGCTTCTCTGCTTACCTTTATTATTTTTTTTGAAGATTTTATTTATTTATTTGACAGAGAGACAGCCAGCGAGAGAGGGAACACAAGCAGGGGGAGTGGGAGAGGAAGAAGCAGGCTCCCAGCGGAGGAGCCTGATGCGGGGCTCGATCTCAGAACACCGGGATCACGCCCTGAGCCGAAGGCAGACGCTTAACGACTGCGCCAGCCAGGCGCCCCTCTCTGCTTACCTTTAGAAATGCTTGGAGATGATACGGTGGCATGCTACAGCGCAGCTGAGGTATAGGGCAAATCGCTCGGTGGTCAGTCAAACGAGATGGGACATTTTCCACTTTCCCAAAAGGAATTCTGCCCTCCTGGCCACCACCTGTCCCACATCGAAATGCAACCCTTCCCACAGGCAAAAGCAATTGCTCTGCTCACTGTAACAACTTCCTTGGGAAAGTCTAATGCCGTCTCCCACATGTCTATCCCCTCATGCTTTTATTCTTAAAACTAGTGGGGGGGACTCGTGCGCTTCGGGATGGAATTTCGCTACCACGCTTGACTACCTTTGTTGGGATTTGTGTCCCAACTCATCTCAGGATGAGGCAAAATTAATTGGAAGTTAGAGTTCTCTTGCTCGAACAATTTCTCACCAGTCTGAGAGAAAGGATTTTTGCAGTTCTGCCATGTGGAGTTTTGGGGAGAGGTGAATTTGAGTGTGTTCACAGATGTGTGCAGCCATCACCAGAGTTAATCTGAGAAATTTGGAATTTTCATAACCTCAAAAAGAAACTCCATACTGTTTAGTTAACACTTCCTCACCCCCCCCACCTCCCATCTTAAGCAACCACTGATGTTCTTTCCGTCTCTGTCGATGTCTCTATTCTGGACTTCCGTATGAATGGAATCATATAGGATGTGGTGTTTTGTGACTGGCTTCTTTACCTCAGCATGTTTTCAAGGTTCCTCTGTGTTATAGCATGTTCAGTACCTCATTCCTCTGCGTGATATTCTATATTACGAATTTACATTTTGTTTCAACGAAAGGACTTAGTGGGGACCAGTGAGCAGGGGCTGGGACAGGCATCAGAAGGCCAAATGAACCTTAGGACCTGACAGTTCTGGGATTCTCCGAGAACAGATGGGACACACAAATATCATGGAGGGTTTGTCAGTCCTTGTCGGTGGACAGGGCCCTTTGGTCTGGGTTTGCACCAGACCACAGCGTCCAGGCTTGCTGTATTAGACAAGCTCATAATTTGCCTGCCCTTCCACAAGAGGTCTGCATGTTGCTTCTCTGAGCCTAAATGTCCCTGAGACCCCGCCCTACCCAACGTTGTCTGATTACAGCAGGATTGGTGGGCATCTGACTAATGATGGCCGGTCCCTAGGAAGGTCAGTGCTCTCTGGAGAACTGTGGCCTGGCTGAAGAGATAAACTTGAGCAATCGGATTCCTTTCTTGGGAATAGGGTAGAAGGCCGCTGAGACTCTGAGCCACCGACTGAGACCGAAAGGCTCCAAGGCAGACTTGGAGTGGGGTCAAAGGTGAGGGACCGTCTATGAGCAAAAGTGAGGAGGAAACCAGTCAACAGAAAGAAGAGGAAGGAGCAGGCATGCAGAGCAGACCAGAGACCCCGAGAGAGATCCTGGGCTTCCAGCCCCAGAAACTGTAGCTGCCACGCTCCCTGTTCCAGGTCCCACCGCGCTGGCTGTCTTGGGAGTGCCCTAAGATCTCGATCTCCTCCTGAGAATCCATGGCCCACCCGCCTGCCCCCTCCCACACGTCGTTGCGAAACCAGCTTGAGTGGGTCTCTGTTCCTTGCACAACGGAGCTCTAACTGAAGTCCACGCAGGACGGGTATAGCAGCGGGAGCTGGGAGTAAAGATGCGGGAGTGCTGGGGAAGCACGCACGCAAGTGGATGATGGGCGTGGCCCAGGCGGCCCTGGCCACTGGGTGGGGTGCCGCACAGGTGGGGCGAAGGAAGATGCACCTGGTGACAGGGTGAAATACACAGGGGCCTCCTGAGCTTCGTGTCCAAGGCGAGATGTGTGCGCGCGTGTACACACACATGTATGTCTGTGTGTGCCAGGTGTGGGGGCGTGGGGGGGGGGAACTAACAGCAAAAGCTTCACCCCAAGGTGAGATACGTACGTAGATCCTGGAGGCCAACTGGCACGAGGATGGTCCCACTCAGCCGGCAGTGGGAGTACTGCCCCCCCCCGCCCGCCTCCAGCCTCAGCCGTGTAGAGCTGTGCCTTTCATTAATCATTGGTTTCTGTTGGCAAGGACAAAATCATCCTGTTTTTGAAATGCTTCTTGGTGAGAGCAGCTGTTATCAAGCAGAAAGAAGCTTGGGGAGATGAGTAAGAGAGAAGAGTCTGATGAAAATATTTTTCTGGATTTTCTTCTTTCAGTATAGAGAAATATATGGGCTGTAGTCATGAATCTACTAAAGTTTCAAAACAGTAACTCCAAACTCCTCAGCTAATACCTGGAAAATTCCTAGTAGACTGAAGCAGAAGTGATCCCACAACCTACTGACATTGGGAACTTTGAATGCCCAGTTTATTTTCCCAAAGTTAGCTGAAGGCATTTCCTTGAGGCTCACACGGACAGGGAAGTTCTAAACTCTGGACCCAGGGCAGCCTCCTGCTTGGGGGGCGGGGGGAGCAAGATTTGACACCGTTCAAAACGTTCATTTCAAAAGATGAAGCACTTTCCTTTTCCCTATGTTCATCATGGAAAAAAAATCAAAATATACACGAAAGGCCACAGAAGATTGAAAAAAAAACATATCTGCAGTAACCCCACACCCAGATACAGCCGCTGGTCACATCCCTCTGTGTGTTAATTGCAGCCCTATTTGCTCTACTCACACCACGCTCCCTGGCATTCTGCCCGGACCAGCCAGCGTGCCTGCGGGCTCCGGGGCATAGCACCCTGGCAGTGCGAAGCCCAAGTTGAATCAACCCTGCCACCTGCTGCCCGACCTAATCTCCTCAGCAGCTTTTTGGCCCTTGAACGCTCATTTTCTTTTCAAAATCCTTATTAATTCTATTTTTCTAATTACAAGGGTAGCACACGCTTGCTATACAAATTCAAACAGTAGAGAAGCTGAAGTCAAAAATGAAATTCCCCCTTCCATAATCCCACTCCCCAGATGTACCGTTATGACCAGTTTAGTGTGTATCCATCTTGATCTCGGCATTTACCTGCCTCTATGTGGTTCATTCTTTCATTCATTTATTTAAAAAATGTTTCTTTACGGCCTCCTGTGTGCCAGGCTAGACACTAGGGCTGGAGCTGCGAGAAAACAACAACAACAACAACAACAACAACAGCTCTTCCTTTTTAGGCGCCTGGGTGGCTCAGTCTGCCTTCGGC
Source organism: Ursus americanus (assembly GCF_024610735.1). Lineage (NCBI taxonomy): Eukaryota > Metazoa > Chordata > Mammalia > Carnivora > Ursidae > Ursus > Ursus americanus. The sequence goes on from NC_142164.1 coordinate 14,718,640, forward strand.
TCAGGTCGTGATCTCAGGGTCCTGGGATCAAGCCCTGCATAGGACTCCCTGCTCAGTGGGGAGTCTGCTTCTTCCTCTCCATCTGCCCCCCCACTCGTGCTTTCTTTCTCTCTCTGTCAAATAAATAAAGTCTCTAAAAAATATTTTTAAAAACCTCTTCCTTTTTGGAGCTTACATTTTAGTGCAGAGAGACAGGCAGTAAACAAACTAACAATGAAGCTGTAATATGCTGGGTGAAGATAGGGAGAAAATAAGACAGGGCGAGAGAGCTGGGCAGTGCCCAGCAGGGTGTGGACGGGAAAGGCGGGACTATTTTACAGGAAAGGAAGGACTCTCAGGGAAGGTGACATTTGGACAGGACACTTTAAAAAGTGAGGGAATAATCAATGTGGGTATCTGGGCCAAAAACGAAGGGCTGAGGCAGAAACAGACCTGAGAAACATCAAGGAGGCTTGCTGGCTGGAGTAGAGTGACCCCAGGGGAAGGGCAATAAGAGACAAGGTCAACAGAGATCGCAGGGATGGGGTAGGGGCAAGTGACTCCTCGGCTTGAAGGTACAAGGAGAGAAAAGAACAGTCCAGAAGCCCCATGAGAACTGAACTCTGCAGGAAGGACCCTGTGACTGCAGCCACTGGAGAATTTTGAGGAAAGGCAACGAGAGGCAGGATCTAACTTAAGAGTTTTAAAGGATCACTCTGACTCCTGTGTTGAGAATAGACTAAAAAAGTTGGAATAGTAATAGGAAAGTAAGTAAAGGTAGAAAGCAGAAGTTGAGGATGGGGCATGCCAATGTGGGGAAAGAGAAAGGGAGTTGAAGAGGCCCAGAAATCTGTATTTTTAAAAGACAAACCACAGGTAATTCTGATGCGGATGCCTATTCCTGCCACTTTGATTCAACATAGTGCTGGAGGTCTAGCCAGAACAATCAAGCAAGAAAAAGAGATAAGAGGCATCCAAAGAAGTAGCAAGAAGCAAAATTGTAAGTGAAGAAGTAAAATCATCTCTATTTGTAGAAGACATGATATTATACATCAAAAACCCTAAAGACTGCAGCCAAAGAAGTGTTGGAACTAATACAGAAATTTAGTAAGTTAGCAGGTTGCAAAGTCAACATGCAAAAATCAGTTGCGGGTTTTTTTTTTTTAAGATTTATTTATTTATTTTAGAGAGAGAGAGAGAGAGTGCACGCGCACGAGTGGGGGGAGGGGCAGAGAGAGAGGGAGAAAGAGAAGCAGACTCCCCACTGAGCTCAGAGCCCGATGCAGAGGTCCATCTCACAACCCTGAGATCATGACCGGAGCAGAAACCAAGAGTCGGACGCTTAACCTACTGCGCCCCCCCGGCGCCCCTCAGCTATGTTTCTATACACCAACGACAAACTATCAGAAAGAGAAATTAAGAAAACAGTGCCATTGTGCTTGCTTCGGCAGCACATATACTCACATTGGAACAATACAAAGAAGATTAGCATGCCCCCAGCACACGGATGATATGCAAATTCATGAAGTGTTCCCTATTTTTAAAAAAAAAAGAAAAATAATAAAGCATTCTAAAATGCCTCAAAAAATAAAACAATACCATTCGTAATAGCATCAAAAAGAATAAAATACCTAGGAATAAAGGTAACCAAGGAGGTGAAAGATCTGTACACTGAGAACTGGAAGACCCTGATGAAAGAAATTGGCACGAATAAATGGAAAGACGTTCCATGCTCATGGATTAGAAGAATTAATATTGTTACAATGTCCATATGATCCAAAGCCATCTACAGAGTCAATGTAATTCCTATCAAAGTCCAATGGTATTTTTCACAGAACCAGAATAAATAATCCTCAAATTTGTATGAAACCACAAAAGACCCTAAATAACTAAAGCAATTTTTAGAAAAAAGAAGAAAGCTGGGAGCACCACACTTCCTGATTTCAAACTGTATTACAAAGCCTCACAGTCAAAACCATATGGTACTGGCATAAAAACAGACGTATGGATTGATCGAACAGAATGCAGAGCCCAGAAATAAGCCCATGCATCTATGGTCAATTAACTTTTGACAAAAGAGTTAAGACTATGCAATGGGGAAAGGACAGAGTCCTCAGTAAAAGGTGTTGGGAAAACTAGACAGCTACACGCAAAAGAATGAAACTGGACCCTTGTCCTACACCACACACAAAAACCACCTCAAAATGGATTAAAGACTTGATCATAAGACCTGAAACCATAAAACCCCTGGAAGAAAACATAAGAGAATAAGCTCTTTGACATTGGTCTTGGAAATGATTTTTTTTTTTTTGGATTTGACAGCAAAAGCAAAAATAAACAAGTGGGACTACATCAAACTAAAAAGCTTTTGCACAACAAAGGAAACATTTAACAGAATGAAAAGGCAACCTACAGAATAGGAGATAATATTTGCAAACCACATATCTGATAAAGGATTAATATCCAAAATAAACCAGGAACCCATACAACCCAATAGCAAAACAACAAAACAACAAAAAACAAACAAACAAAAACCCCCACAAAAACCCAAATAACCCAATTTAAAAATGGACAAAGGACCTGAATAGACATTGTTCCAAAGAAGACATCCAGATGGCCAACAGACATGAAAAGATGCTCACCATCACTCATCATCAGGACATGCAAATCCAAACCACAGTGAGAGACTACCTCACACCTGTTAAGATGGCTATTATCAAAGAGACCAAAAATAACAAATGCTGGAGAGGTTATGGAGAAAAAAGGACCCTAGTGCACCATTGGTGGGAATGCAAATTGGTACAACCACGATGGGAAACAGAACGGAGGCTCCTCGAAAAATTAAAAATAGAACTACCATGCAATCCAGCAATCCTACTTACCAAGTCTATATCCAAAGGAAATGAAACCATTATTAGAGGAGCTATCTGTACTCCCATGGTCATTGCAGTATTATTTACAATAGCCAAAGTGTGGAAACAAGTACCTGTTAATGGATGAAGGGTTAAGAAAATGTGGTGTATGTGCGGATACAATAGAATATTATTCAATCTTTAAAAAGAAGGAAATCCTGTTATTTACAACAACATGGATAAAACTGGAGGGCATTATGCTAAGTGAAATAAACCCGACAGAGAAAGAGAAATACTACATGGTATCGCTCATATGTGAAATCTCAAAGAAAGAAAGAAAAAGGGAAAAAAAGTCAAATTCATAGAAACAGAGAGTAGAATTGGGGGTTGCCAGGAGCTGGGAAGTGGGGAAATTGGAAGGAGCTGGGAAAGGGGTACAAACTTCCAGTTATAAGATGTATAAGTTCTGAGGATCTAATGTATAACATGGTGACAATAGTTGATAATACTGTATTGTATCGTTGAAATTTGCTGAGAGTAAAACTGAAGCATTCTTGCAGAAAAAATCACTATACGAGGTGATGAATGCATTAATTAATTTGATAGTGAGACTTTCACAATGTATATGTATATCAAAGCCCCACATTGTACTTTCAATATGCTACAATTTAATTGTCAATTAACCTCCATAAAGGTGAAAAAAAACCAAGCAAACACACACGTACACATCATTAGACATTTGTGTTGTTTTGCGAGCTCACACTTTGTTGGGAAAAGTGCTTCTTGGAGCTACATTTCCCCCATACAGCAAATGACAGAAAAAAAATTCTCCAAAGTGGAAGGGTAGTAAATACATATATGTCTATTTAAAGACCAATGAAAAGGATGGAATGAACCACATCCTCTCCCTTGAGTTCCATCATTATGTTTATTATGTATACTTGCACTTTAGGGACACAGTAGGTCAATCTGAGTGGAGCTGGGGGCTTATTTTTGAGTTCTCTAGTTGTTTGAAAGTGTACAGGTGAGGTGGGGGTACAGAGTGGAGATATTCACATTTGTGTCACAGCAAAAAAAAAGTCTTTTCATTCAATGAAATAAATAATTACAAACCATCAACAACAAAGGATCTTCTGAAGTTCTTTTTGACTGGCTTGGTTTTGCACAAAATGACGTGTCAGGTGACAGGGATGAAATAGATTTGAAATATTTGTCAATGCAAATCTTTTCCCAGGAATTACTAGTAAGCTCTTTCTTATTTGATGAAGTGATTTATCTGATTGGTGAATTTGAGAAGAATACACTGGACATGCTTAGTTTTTAAATATATATATATATGGCTGGTAAGCAATAGAATTTTCCCTCCAAAACAGAACTTGAGCAAACATGAGGATTTCAACAGTTGCTTGCATGTCATTCAGCCTTCTCCTTGAGATAGGGTGAGAGGCTTTTATGTTATCATGAAGCAAACAAAACAGACAATCCTGAACAGAAAGAAGAAGGTTTTCCAGATGATCTAAGGGGTCCACATTTTCATCATGATATAGTTTTGAATTCTCATCACCCCTACTTTGCCCAAGACAGGGGCCTTTGCTATATTTCTCACCACAAACAGCTGTCTCTTTCTTGAGATTTCCATTTCAAAGATGAAAGCAATTGTAAGAAGATTTCGCTCCTTTGGTAGCAGAGCTGTTGAATCTTCTTCGACTCTGCAGTTGGCAAGCTTCACTGTGAATGAGGCCCTCCTCTAAGGAGTCACAGGATGGGAAAGCCCTGGAATTTGTAGCCTGTTTGGAGACTCCAACATCAGCTGGCTTCAATCTGCAGCATTCGTAACAGTCCTAACCAATGGCCATGCGAATAAGATGTTCACGAATTGTGTAGATAATGGGTAATATTATGATTATTTGATCTGATAATTATGTCATGGTATTTGCTTCCAAGAATCTTTGCCCAAGTTGATGAGACCAACTATGTTTTCCTTGAAATTACAATGATTACCCAGCTGATGTTGCTGGAAGCTGGTTGGTATGTTAATACATGGTTTGGCAGAAAAGCAAAAGATGGGGGGAGGGCAACACCAAGATGTCTTGAGAATGAACTAGTTGACTCCAGTAAGAATCAGAGGCCAATCATTAACACCATCTACTAATGGGAAGTTGTAAACACATTTCCCATTTCCATGTTTTCCAAGAAAGGGGGAGCTTACAAAATAGCAACCAGAGGGGCGCCTGGGTGGCACAGTGATTAACTGTCTGCCTTCGGCTCAGGGCGTGATCCCGGCATTCTGGGATCGAGCCCCACATCAGGCTCCTCCGCTATGAGCCTGCTTCTTCCTCTCCCACTCCCCCTGCTTGTGTTCCCTCTCTCGCTGGCTGTCTCTATCTCTGTCAAATAAATAAATAAAATCTTTTAAAAAAAAAAGCAACCAGAAACATTCCATTCAGATTCTGCTATTATGTACATTCCCTTCAAAACTGGAGTTTTGTTTTTGTTTGTTTTCCCCTAGGAGGAAAAAGTTAAAGAAGAGTCTAGTCATCATATCAAGCACCCATTATAATTCTGTTGGTACTTAATCTCTGTATAAGGTGTATTGGGTTAAATAGTGCCCCCCTCAAAATTCTTGTCCTCTCTGAACATGGCCTTGTTTGGAAATAGTGTATTTGCAGAAATAATTAGTTAAAAAAAGATGAGGTCATACTGGATTAGGGTGGGCCCTAAAGCCCGTGAGTGGTGTCCTTATAAGAAGGTCATGTGAAGACACACAGGGAAGACGGACATGTGATAATGGAGGCAAAAAATGGGGTGATGCAGGTACAAGCCATGGAAGGCCAAGAGTTGCCAGCCAGCACTAGAAGCTGAGAGACAGGCATGGACCCGATTTTTCCCTCAGCACCTCCAAAAGGAGCCTTTCTGCTGACACCTTGATCTCAGACTCTGCAACTGCAAGAGAATCCATTTCTGTGGTTTCAAGCCACCATTTTGTGGTAGTTTATTGTGACAACCCTAGGAAACTAACACATATGGTTGGGAGAGATTTTGGGGGAGGGGATACTAATGCCTGATGAATAAGCCTCTTCAACTTTACCCCCGATCTCATTTCTGCCCTAATCTGATGTTTGACCTTTCATGAGACCGCCACGGAGCACCAGGCATCCATCCTCCACTGAAGAAGACTCCCATTTAGGCAACTTTATTTTCAAATTTCTGTTGAGCTTAGAGTTTTTCAGGTTTTCATGGGGATTCTGCTGTCAAGGATTCCAAGTGGAGGGCCACACTCCCTTGATGTGCTGAGCATCACATGGACACAGGACACACAAGTAGAACAATGTCGAGAAACCCTGCATTCTTGGGGCGTCTGGGCAGCTCAGTCCTTTGGACGGCGGACTCTCCATTTCAGCTCAGGTCATGCTCACAGGGTCATGGGATCCAGCCCCATATCGGGCTCCACGCTCAGCGTGGCGTCTGCTTGAGACCGTTTCCCCCTGCCCCTCTGCCCTTCCCCCTCCCTCATAAAAATGAAAATTCTTTACCAAAAAGAAACCCTGTCTTCTTGTTGCGCATGTTATCTGGGTGGACAAAAACATGTGTGCAGCTGGACCCTCGGTGTCATCTTCTGCTCTACCTTCATGCTGCCGAGCAGTAGCAATGGGGGACGTGACGTTGGATTTAAAAGATGAGCTTTGTAGCACTATCAGGCTTTGCTGATTAATTGGTTAGAAGATATTGTCAAAAGATGAAGGAGGAAGAGTTTTAAAAAAAAAAGATCTTGAGGTTCCTTAGCCAGGGGGTCTGCGAATATAGCGACGTATCATCAGACATAAGCTGTACGAGAGGGACATCAAGTTGTAGAGAAGGACCAGGGACGTGATCCAAACATCCTGCTTTTAGATTAGCACAAATTTTACAATAGTCTTGATTCCTCCCATCATTTGATTTCAAACATCCGAGGAGACTGTTTTCAAAATAGCTTTTCAAATCTGTAAGAAATTTCATAAGAATTATTTTGACACTTCAGATCCAGGCTATGCAATGAGTATCTGTATAATTGATTTCATTAGAACCGCTGAATTTGTGAAGTCCAGATTTCTGCTTTTCAGTGAATATATCAGTAATTGAATATGTGGTCCCTGGGGCAAGAAACAGCACGGTGGCAAGTAGGGACACTAACTTAGGAGGGCAGCATAGTGTAGAGGCTAAAAGCAAACAGATCCAACTTCAAAGCCCAGCCGTGCCAAGTGGCTACATTATTGAACTCCTCTCAAGCCGCTACATTATTTAACTTCTCCCAGCCTCTTTCCCCATATGTAAAGTGGAGAGGATGTATTACTGACCTTATAAAATTGTTATGAGAATTTCGTGTGATAACGATAGGTCGAACCTTCTGAAATTCTCACTTCTGTAGGTAAAAAAAAAAATCAAATACTAGCATTTTGAATCTTTTAACCTCTACAGATAAAGCACAGTGCACTTAATAAATATTAAGTATGATTATTCCAGAGATACGGGTTCCAATTTGAGCTCCCTGCCTCATTGGAGGATATAAATTTTCCACAACACAGGGTGTGTAGAAACTTCTGGAGGGCAGAGAACTTTGTCTTCTTCGTTGCCGTTTCCTCGGTGCCTGGAAGGGCACAGCTAGTGATTGTGCATGAATGAATGAAGACACAGTCAAGGCCAGATTAGGGGGTAAGTGGTCCTAAGTCAGGTACATTTTTGCCTTTCCTCTTTCCAAGGCTGTTGAGACCAAGGTGAGGTGAAGGGTTCTAGGCTGGCTATCCACAGTGAGGACAGATCGGATTCACAAGATAATTACTCCCTCTTAACTTCATTTTGTTCGATGAAATAGTTGGGGTGCTAGCACAGAAGAGTCAGGTACTCAATTTTTTCCCAGCTCAAGAAGTAATTAAAAGGACTAGAGGGGCGCCTGAGTGGCACAGCGGTTAAGCACCTGCCTTTGGCTCAGGGCGTGATCCTGGAGTCCTGGGATGGAGCCCCACATCAGGCTCCTCTGCTGTGAGCCTGCTTCTTCCTCTCCCACTTCCCCTGCTTGTGTTCCCTCTCTCGCTGGCTGTCTCTCTGTCAAATAAATAAATAAATCTTAAAAAAAAGGACTAGAGAAAAAGGTTGAAATGATAACCAAATCACTATCATTGGAGAGGCAAAAATGGTCTGCCTTAAGTCTTTTCAAAAAAAAAAAAAACCTGTGGGAAAACAAGAACATTTCCCATAAAGAAAGGAAAGGAAATTTTCTACATCGTGGGGAAAAAAGATAGTATTATCAAGACTCCACATTACAGAGCAAATACAGTTTGCACAGCACCGCAATTTCAGAAAGGCTAGGTAATATTTTGACAAGCATTCAGTTTCTACATTTCCCTGGGGTAAGAGGCTGATGGTAAAATATTGAATACAAAATAATAAATGAGAATTCTTACCATAGCACACATCCCTAAACCATTCTGGGGAGGTGTTTTAAGTCACTAAGCTGTTACGAGATTTAATCTGACAGTCGCTTTTAAAGAGAATGTGACAACTGCTGATTTTTTTTAGCACAATATAAAATGTGGTAGAAAATTTTCCGATTGGGATAGACTTGTGGTCAAATAAAATTCACTTAGAAATCAAACAGAAAACAGATCTGTTCTGGATCTATCTATTATGTTACTGCAGGGGACTATTTCACTGTATTTTCTTTCTTTCTTTTCTCCCTTTCTCACTTTCTCCCTTCCTCCCTTCCTCCCTCTCTCTCTTTCTCCCTCCCTCCCTTTTTCTTTCTTTCTTTCTTTCTTTCTTTCTTTCTTTCTTTCTTTCTTTCTTTCTTTCTTTCCTCTTTCCTTCCTCCCTTCCTTCCTTCTTTCCTTCTCTTTTTCTTCCTTCCTTCCTTCCTTCCTTCCTTCCTTCCTTCCTTCCTTCCTTCCTTCCTTCCTTCCTTCCTTCCTTCCTTCTTTCTTTTGACAGGACTAGTTCCTATACCCAGATTGATGGTGATCAGATGTTAGGATGGTAGGGTGGGGGGAAGAGGGAGACCAAGGAAGGACAAAGTGCTATCTATGCGCTCCCACTCCTAGGACTACCACCTTCACAAACTAGTTTAAAAGGAATGTCAAGTTCAGCTTTGATGGGGAAAAGGACTTATAAAAGACCAGTGTAGTTTAAGGGATGGAGAAAGAATGTGAGGGGGCAGTGCATATGTTCATGAGGTGTGTTTTTATCTGTCTCAGGTGTTGAGGGCCCTTTTGTTTTGTTTTTTAACGGCACCTAGAGCCTTCTCCTCCATCTCATTGAGAGGTGTCCCAGGAACAACTTTCTCACTGGTTGAAAAGGAAATGCTCCTGTTGGATACTGCTCATTGGCCTTGCTGCCTCCACGTCTTCTTGACAGCAGAACCCTGACTGTATCAGGCCTTCAAGCCAAGAGCTCTTGATCTCAGGGTGTCCCCGACTGCTGTCACTATTGGTCCAAGCCAAGCATGGATCCCACTGCCACATTTATGGCTGGTCACGTGGCCTAGTTTGGCCAATGGGACAAAGAGGAAGTCCATTGGCGGAAAAGGGGGGAGGCTTCTGGGAAAGGTTTTCCTCTCTGATCAAAGAGAGAGGCATAGAGAGAGAAAGTCTCCTCCCTCCACCCACATCCTGATTCTGGAAGTTGTCCGGTGCCTGTGTGATCTCCTTGGAGCTGCTGAGTACACTGCCAAGGTGGGACTTTGCTTTCTCGTTGAAGGTGGCAGAGTGGAAAGAGAGAACTGGAGGCTCGAGCTGCAGTCCCTTCTCTAGAGCCACCTGTTTCCAAAGTCTTTTTATTATGTGAGAAAATTAAATTAATTGCTTAAACTGACGTTGGTTACTCTACTCCATGAAGCCAAAAGCAACATAAGCAACAAGACAGATAAACGACATGACATGTTCAAGATCACTGAGGTCATAGGTGGCAGTGCAAGGGTCAGGTCTGGAGTGAATATGCAACTTGCAATTAAATAGACCTGCGTTTGAACCACTGCTTCACCGTGGGCTCTAAAACAAACTCCATCATGTCATGGGCCTGTTTTCTCCTCTGCAAAATGGGGGTAACATGAGCAGCCACCTCATGGGGCTGTTGTGAAGATTGAGACCGGGTAACGTGGCCGATAGTCGATGAGTTTTCCCTCTTCTGCTTCCTGATGCTGTATCCAGCACAAGCTTTCTTTATTTCAAAAATGGATTTAAGAAAATTAACTTTAAGAATTTTAATGCAGTGAAAATGTTTAAATGCATCTTTTTCTTTTCTTACAAAATACACTTGAAACAATACAGTCTTTGGACTGTCTTATCTTTCCTTTAGAACTATATTAGCAGTTGGATTTGGGAATGCAGGTTGGTACAGCCACTTTGGAAAACAGTGCAGAGGTCCCGTCAAAAGTTAAAAATAGAGCTACCCTATGATCCAGGAATTGCACTACTGGGTGTTTACCCCAAAGATACAGACGTAGTGAAGAGAAGGACCATATGCACCCCAATGTTCATAGCAGCATTGTCCACAATAGCTAAATCGTGGAAGGAACCGAGATGCCCTTCAACAGACGAATGGATTAAGAAGCTGTGGTCCAGGGGCGCCTGGGTGGCACAGCGGTTAAGCGTCTGCCTTCGGCTCAGGGCGTGATCCTGGCGTTCTGGGATCGAGCCCCACATCAGGCTCTTCCGCTATGAGCCTGCTTCTTCCTCTCCCACTCCCCCTGCTTGTGTTCCCTCTCTCGCTGGCTGTCTCTATCTCTGTCGAATGAATAAATAAATAAAATCTTTAAAAAAAAAAAAAGAAGCTGTGGTCCATATATACAATGGAATATTACTCAGCCATCAGAAAGAACGAATTCTCAACATTTGCTGCAACATGGACGGCACTGGAGGAGATAATGCTAAGTGAAATAAGTCAAGCAGAGAAAGACAATTATCATATGGCTTCACTCATTTATGAAACATAAGAAATAGCAGGGAGATCGGTAGGAGAATGAAGGGGGGGTAAACAGAATGGGGAATGAACCACGAGAGACTGTGGACTCTGGGAAACAAACTGAGGGCTTCAGAGGGGAGTTGGGTGGGCGACTGGGATAGGCCAGTGATGGGTATTAAGGAGAGCACGTATTGCATGGAGCATTGGGTGTTATACGCAAATAATGACTCATGGAACATTGCATCAAAAACTAAGGATATACTGTATGGTGACTAACATAACATAATAAAAAACTATTAAAAAAAGAAATATTAGGGGCGCCTGAGTGGCTCAGTCGTTAAGCGTCTGCCTTCGGCTCAGGGCGTGATCCTGGCGTTCTGGGATCGAGTCCCACGTCAGGCTCTTCCACTGGGAGCCTGCTTCTTCCTCTCCCACTCCCCCTGCTGTGTTCCCTCTCTCACTGGCTGTCTCTCTCTCTGTCGAATGAATAAATAAAAATCTTTTAAAAAAAGAAATATTAATTTGTACACCATCTCAGAGTGCTTAAAAGACTAATTTCACTTCATTGTAAACACTTCCATGTATTTGCAGTGTGCCTCTTCTCTCAAAGTTCCCCAAACACTAGATTACTTAGTGACGTTAGTATCTAGAAGAGTCGTTGCTGAAGAACTGAATCTCTCGCCCTGAAACATAACAGACCGCTGGAAATGCGATCATCTTGAAAACCTTTAAGTGCTTTTTAAAAAGTATCCTTAAATCTATTTTTTGCTGCTATTTCAGACCCTTATGACAAAAACAGATGAAAATGAGTGACTCAGTTGTTCCTACCTGTGATTACTGGAAAGGAAATGGTAGCTAAATAACAGTGATTTGTAAAGTGGCCACAGTGTCCCTACAGTGTAGATGCTGACAGCCTCACCCCTGAGCGAACGCACTGTGCTCAGTGCTCTCCGGACGGCGTCTTGGTAAACTGTGCCAATGCCTCTATGCGGTAGATTCTGTTCTTCTGTTATGCTTATCTGAGAGACAAGAACGCTAAGATCTGAGGAGTCTAGTGGTCTGTCCAAGGTCACAACAGCTAGTTAAACTGGTATGGCTGGGACTGAACTCCAATTCTGTCAGACTGGGGAGCCCATGCTCTTGATTACGCCTGCTTTCCTGAATTGTCACACTTTTGTGAACAATTGGACATAAACATATATTGTTTTTCATAATACTAGTTAGCGTTTATTGAGCACCTACTATATGCCAGGTAAATGATATCCTTCCGTTATCAGAACAACCCTGAAGGGTAAGTATAATTGCTAGAATAATACATTATTTCTTATAACAAATATCAACATTTATATCAATTAATGTTAATCTTAATATAAATTATTAATGCTAATATTACTAATAATATTGATTAATAATACTAGCATTAATGATGTTGATGTTGAGCACTAATTGACAGTGTGCATTATTAGCTATTAATTAAAATACTGATATTATTTATCAATAGTGTTATTAATACATATACTGTTTATTATAATAACTTTACAGATGAAGACAGCGAGGGGCTGCGGTGGGCTGTAACTTCTTCAGGTTTGCACAATTAGTAAAGTTCATTCAGTTCCACCACGGCCTGATTCCAAAGCCTGGGCTCAGACCGTGATCTCAGGGTCATGAGATAGAGCCCTGCATAGAGCCCCACCCCACGCTCACCACAGAGTCTACTTGACGCTCCATCTCCCTCTGCCCCTCCTCCCAACGTAAATAAATAAATCTTAAAAAAATAAAACAGAAAACATATCGATAGAACTATATTTTAAGTGTTTCAGGGGCCTTACTTGTTTTGTTCCCCAAGTACAGCCTTGCGAGGTACCTACCAGGCACTTAATGATTGATTGATTGATTGATTGATTGGCCAACAAACGGATTGATCACAAGCAATATCTCACTTGTGCACATTTCCCTCTGAAGAAATATTTAAGGTCCTGACAATGACGTGAATGTCAAAATCATTTCCAAAATACCTACTATACTTCCTTAATGGCTGCAGGAAACTTCCACAGCAATGACAGTTTCATCAGTTTGTGGAAGTCTTGAGGATACAATTATCAAAATGAAAGCTGGCCACATCATTCTTTTAAAGGCCAAAAACAGTGGCAGTTTTGTAAGAGGAAAAATAAAAGACTAAGGACCTGATCCTTCATTAGACTTTTATGCCAAAATTTCGAATTGGCTGTGAGTCAAAGTAGTTTGCAGAACTAAAATTTTAAGTGTTATTGCCGTAAGTCTCCAGCAGGTACATAAATTGAAATTCCTGACATTTTGCATAGTCATTAACTTGAAAGAGTAGAATGAGTGGGAGCAGAGGTTGATGCATAATCTGTGAAGAAAACAAAATTCGGTGTTTTTTAAAAGTGCACTGCAATTTCCTTTATATAATTTCAGACTGGGGAGCCATTGGAAAACTAGCGAGTTAGAAGAAATGAAGAGGACTGGAATCTAGTTCTGGCTATGCTGCTGATTTACTGTGTGACTCTGGGATCCTCAACTCATCCCCTCTCTGGAGCCCCATTTCCCCATCTATACCATGAAGGTTTGACCATGTGATCTGTAAAGCCCCTCTCATGTGCAAGTCAGCTCCTTCTCTTTCCTTTTACAGACCCCCAAGGTTATTGCCATGGGAGGAGGAGTGGACGTTCTTGAGTCTTGAGAGAAGTCCCTTGGGTAGTAAATGCCTTGTCTCATGAACCTGGAAGACACTGCGTGAAGTGAAAAAGCCAGACACATGGAAGAACAAATACTATATGGTCCCACTTAAATGAGGAATCTAAAATAGTCAAACTCGTAGAAGCAGAGAGTAGAATGTTGGTTGCCAGGGGCTGGGGGTTGGTGAAACAGGGAGATATTAGTCAAAGGGTACTAAGTTTCAGTTGTAAGATGAATAAATCCTAGAGCTCTATGGTACAGCACAGTGCTTAGAGTTCCCAATGCTGTATTGTATACTGAAATTTTGGCTAAGAGGATAGATCTTATATTTAAGTGTTCCTATCACAAAATAATGGTGATGATGATGACGATGATAAAGAGGGTAGGAGGAGACTTTGAAGGTGATGGATATGTTCATGGAAAAGATTATCAAGGGCACCTGGCTGGCTCAGCTAGAAGAGCATGTGACTCTTGATCTCCGGGTCATGAGTTTGAGCCCCACGTTGGGTGTAGAGATTACTTAAATAAATAAACTTTAAAAAAAAGATTATGATGATCATTTCACAGGTGTATACCTATCTCCAAGCTCATCAAGTTTTATATGTTGATATTTGATGTATAGCTCTTCATATGTGAGTCATATCTCAATAAAGTGGTTTGAAAAAGAAAAAAGAAAATACCTTGTCTTGAGCTGAAAGTACTTGGAGGCATAAGGCTCCTCACTCATTTCCAGAGCTAATGGCATGTTCCATGTGTATATTACTCAGGATTCTTGTGGTTGCCAGTGACTTAACCCCAGCTGGAATTTTGCTTATACAAAAAGAGAGACCTACTGGTTCACATAACCAAGCCATGGGAAGGGCAGAGACGACTGGAATGAAGGACTTGAATAACTGACAGGATTCTCTCTCTTTCCCCTTTCCTCTCCCTTTCTTTTTCTGACTCCCATCTCTGCCTCTCTGAGTGTCAGCTTCATTCTTTCAGAAAATCTCTTCGCAGAGCTGGATGCATGGCAGCTGGCCAGTTCTGTGCTCATACCTCCCAGAGTTTCTGCCAGAAAGGATTTCTACTCTTTCTTTCTTTCTTTTTCTTTTTTTTTAGATTTTGTTTATTTTATTTTACAGAGAGAAAGAGCACACAAGCAGGGGGAGGGGCAGAGGGAGAGGGAGAGGCAGGCTTTCTGTTGAGCAGGGAGCCCAATGTGGGACTCGATGCCAGGACCCTGGGATCATGACCTAAGCCGAAGGCAGACACTTCACCGACTGAACCACCCAGGCGCCCCACTACTCACCCTTTCTAATGTCAAGTATTAAAAGATCCGAGGAAGGATTGGCTTACCTGAGATCAGGTGCTTGTGTCTATACCAATCACTGTGTCCAGGTAACAGAGTTCTCTAAGAACATAGCTGCAGTCCTTCCAATGCAAGGCTGGAGTGGAGAAGGGAGCATTTCCCAGAAAGGGAGCGCTGCTCTGAGTAGACAGAGCACTGGATAGCCACTGCAGTGAGGCTCCATTGTTGGATGGAAGTCTGCTGAGCACAGCCCACAGTGACACAGAAAGGTCCTATGGCATTTTCATAATCAGGAGATGCTACATTCTGAATGTGTGAGTCCCCCTCAAAATGCGTATGTTGAAATCCTAACCCTCAATGTGATGGTATTAGAAGGTGGGGCTTTTGGGGGGAGAGTAGGTCATGAGCATGCAGCCCTCATGAATGGGATCAGTGTCTTTATCAGAGACCCCAGAGAGCTCCCTCACCCTTTAGCCACGGAAGGACACAGCCAGAAGATGGCCAGTTATGAAGCAGGAAGTGGGTTCTCACCAGACACCAAATCTTCCAGTACCTGACTCTTGGACTTCCTAGTCTCCAGAACTATGAAGAATAAGTTTCGGTTGTTTATAAGCCACCCAGCCTACAGTAATTTGCTACAGCAGCTGGAATGGACTAAGACAGGAGAGTCTTGAAAAAGCGAATACATTGCTGTGTTGAATTCAAAGGATTGAGGGATTGAATATGCTTTACCAGTCTCTTTTCTCCAATGCAGACATGACCTGTAATTTTGCAAGAGACATCCATTTTTTCTAGTGTCACTCAAGGAATGAGCAATAGAAACTTCATCCATTTTTTTATTATTCATAACACTACCTGATACTTACATATATGGCCTTTTCATCAAAGAATTTCAAAACATAAAATTAGCAAGTATTAGTCAGTTTTCAGATGGGACGTCAGAGGTGCCGAGAAGGCAAAGCCAGGCACTGTGAGTCTGCCTGGGATGGTGAACTTCTGGAAAGTACCTTTTCTAACCCTGGCCTAGTAAGTCAGCTCAAAGGTGACATGTCATCCAATTCATAAGCCCAATTCCAGTCAGAAGGAAATTAAAGATGAAGGTCAAACTTTCAGGGAATCAGAAACTCTCAGATTTGGAAAAGAACTTGGCCAGATGCAGGCCAACCTCTCACCTGTGCATATCCTCTTTCTAGAGTATCATTCATCATGAGTGGCCATGCAGTGTCTAGAGGAGAAACACTAGGTTACTAAGCAACACATTTTATTGGTAGAGTGAGAAACTTATTCTTTAAGTTGGAACCTGTCTTCCTCAGGGCAGTCATTCTTTTTTCATTTTTTTTAGAGATTTTTATTTATTTGTCAGAGAGAGAGAAAGAGCACAAGCAGGGGGAGTGGCAGGCAGAGGGAGAAGCACGCTCTCTGCAGAGCTAGGAGCCCGATGTGGGACTCGATCCCAGGACCCTGGGATCATGACCTGATCCGAAGTCAGACGCTTAACTGACTGAGCCACCCAGCCACCAGTCATTCTTTTTGAAAATTCATTCTTAAAGACCTATTCTGTGAATGACACTCATCTAGTGTCAGGATTCAGAGGTAAGAGTTGGTCCTCATGCTCCAGGACATCAGGGTCTAGTGGAAGACACAGACGTAATTGTCTATGGTATGTTCTTTACTGAAGGTGTGAACATGGGAACCCAAAAGGAGAAATGCTTACCTCTCTCCAGAGAGGTCAAAGAAATTCTCCTAGAAGGGCTAACCCCAGAACTGATATTTTAAAAGATGGGTAAGAATCTGGCAGATAGACTAGGATGGATTCTGGATGAGGCAGAGGTGATAACAGCATATACAAAGGCTCAGAGACGAGCAAGAGAATGGCTCATGAAGGGAATCCACAGTTCATCCGTGTGACTGGAGACAAGGTGTTGAAGGTGTAAAAGGTTAGGCTGCAGAGTTCAGTGGAGCCCTATGATGGGCTCCCATATCACAGCAAAGCAGTGTTTGCCCTATAAACCAGTGGGTCTTAGCACTTGCAGGGCACAAATTACTGAGGATCTGATGGAAGGCTAGGGGTCCAGTCTCTAGAGAAACACATGGACCCAGATGCACATGGACACATGCATGTGCGTGCACGTGCACGCACACACACACACACACAGTATTTCTTTATTATTATTATTATTATTATTATTATTATTATTATTATTATTATTTTCAGAGGTAGAGGTCAGTGATTCATCAGTTTTATATAATACTCAGTGCTCATTTATCCCATCCCCCCAACCCCCGCCTCTCCAGCAACCCTCAGTTTGTTTCTTATGATTAAGAGTCTCTTATGGTTTGTCTCACTCTCTGATTTCATCTTGTTTTATTTTTCCCTCTCTTCCCCGATGATTCTCTGTTTTGTTTCTTAAATTCCACATATGAGTGAGATCATATGATAATTGTCTTTCTCTGATTGACTTATTTCATTTAGCGTAATACCTTCTAGTTCCATCCACATCATTGCAAATGGCAAGATTTCATTTTTTGATGGCTGAGTAGTATTCCATTGCGTGTGTGTGTGTGTGTGTGTGTGTGTGTGTGTGTGTGTACCACATCTTTTTTATCCATTCTTCTGTCAATGGACATCTGGGCTCTTTCCATAGTTTGGCTGTTGTGGACATTGCTGCTATAAACATTGGGGTTCAGGTACCCCTTCAGATCACTACTTTTGTATCTTTGGGGTAAATATCCACTAGTGCAATTGCTGGGTCATAGGGTAGCTCTATTTTCAATCTTTTGAGGAACCTCCATACTGTTTTCCAAAGTGGCTGCATTAGCTTGCATTCCCACCAACAGTGTAAGAGGGTTCCCCTTTCTCCGCATCCTCGCCAACATCTATCATTTCCTGACTTGTTCATTTTAGCCATTCTGACTGGTGTGAGGTGGTATTTCATTGTTGTTTTGATTTGTATTTCCCTGATGTCTATAGTGATGTGGAGCATTTTTTTTCATGTGTCTGTTGGCCATTTCTAGGTCTTCTTTGAAGAAATGTATGTTCATGTCTTCTAGCCATTTCTTGACTGGATTATTTGTTCTTTGGGTGTTGAGTTTGATAAGTTCTTTATAGATTTTGGATACTACCCCTTTATCTGATAAGACATTTGAAAATATCTTCTCCCATTCTACTGATTGTCTTGGTTTTGTCAACTGTTTCCTTTGCTGTGCAAAAGCTTTTTATCTTGTGAAGTCCCAAGAGTTCATTTTTGCCTTTGTTTCCCTTGCCTTTGGAGACGTGTCTAGTTAGAAGTTGCTGTGGCTGAGGTCAAAGAGGTTACTGCCTGTGTTCTCCTCTAGGATTTTGATGGATTCCTGTCTCACATTTAGGTCTTTCGTCCATTTTGAGTCTATTTTTGTGTGTGGTGTAAGGAAATGGTCTAGTTTCATTCCTCTGCATGTGGCTGTCCAGGTTTCCCAGCACCATTTGTTGAAGAGACTGTCTTTATTCCATTGGATCTTCTTTCCTGCTTTGCCAAGGATTAGTTGACCATAGAGTTGAGGGTATGTTTCTGGGTTGTCTATTTTGTTCCATTGATCTGTGTTTCTGTTTTTGTGCCAGTTCCATACTGTTTTGATGATTACAACTTTGTAGTAGAGCTTGAAGTCTGGCATTATGATGCCACCAACTTTGGTGTTTTTTTTTTTCAACATTCCTTTGGCTGTTCAGGGTCCTTTCTGGTTCCATGCAAATTTTAGGACTATTTGTTCCAGCTCTGTGAAAAAAGGTGATGGTATTTTGATAGGGATTGCACTGAATATATAGATTGCTCTTGGTGGCATAGACATTTTAACAGTATTTGTTCTTCCTGTCCATGAGCATGGAACGTTTTTCCATTCCTTTGTGTCTTCCTCAATTCCTTTCATGAGTGTTCTACAGTTTTCTGAGCACAGATCCTTTGCCTCTTTGGTTAGGTTTATCCATAGGTATCTTATGGTTTGGGGGGCAATTGTAAATGGGATTGACTCCTTAATTCCTCTTTCTTCTGTCTCACTGTTAGTGTATAGAAATGCAACTGATTTCTGTGCATTGATTTTATATCCTGCCATGTTGCTGAATTCCTGTATGAGTTCTAGCAATTTGGGGGTGTAGTCTTTTGGGTTTTCCACATAGAGTATCATGTCATCTGCAAAGAGTGAGAGTTTGACTTCTTTGCAGATTCGAATGTCTTTTATTTTTTATTGTTGTTGTTGTCTGATTGTGGAGGCTAGGACTATGTTGAACGACAGTGGTGAGAGTGGACATCCCTGCCATGTTCCTGACCTTAGGGGAAAAGCTTTCAGTTTTTCCCCATTGAGAATGATATTTGCTGTGGGTTTTTCATATATGGCTTTTAAGATATTGAGGTATGTTCGCTCTATCCCTACATTGTGAAGAGTTTTAATCAAGAAAGGATGCTGTACTTTGTCCAATGCTTTTTCTGAATTTCTTGAGAGGCTCATGTGGTTCTTGTCCTTTCTTTCATTAATGTAGTGTATCACATTAATTGATTTGCAGATGTTGAACCACCCTTGCAGCCTGGGAATAAATCCCATGTGGTCATGGTGAATAATCCTTTTAGTGTACTATTGGATCCTATTGGCTAGGATCTTGGTGAGCATTTTTACATCCATGGTCATCAGGGATATTGGTCTGTAATTCTCCTTTTTGGTGGGGTCTTTGTCTAGTTTTGGGATCAAGTAATGCTGGCCTCATAGAAAGAGTTTGGAAGTTTTCTTTCCATTTCTATTTTTACACACACCATATTTCTTATCGTTGTGAAGATGCTTTAAAATCCATCCATGGAGGGGTGCGTGAGTGGTTCAGTTGGTAGAGCACGTGACTCTTGATCTTGGGGGTTGTCCGTTCGAGCCCCACATTGGGTGTAGAGATTACTTAAAAATAAAATCTTAAAAAAAATCCACCCATGGATTCATTCCTTTGTTCATTCAGTATTCACTGGGGGAATTAAAGGCCTGGAGCCAAGGACTGTGTTGGGTGCTAGAGATAGAGCGGTGTTTTGTGTTGAATTGTGTCTCCCTTGAAAAAGATACGTTGACCATACTCCTACTATCCCTACTACCTCAGAATGAGACCCTATTTAGAAATAAGGTCTTTAAAGAGGTGATAGTTAAGATTAAGTCATTAGGGTGGGTCCTAATCCAACATGACAAGTGTCCTTATAAAAAGGGGAAATTTGGACACAGAGACATGCACACAGGGAGAACACTGTGTGAACGTGAAGGCAGGGATCTGTATGATGCATCTACAAGTTAAGGAACCCCAAAGATGGCCAGCAAATCCCCAGAAGCTAGGCAAGAGGCCTGGAACAGATTCTCCCTCACAGCCCTCCAAGGGAACCAACACTGCCCAAACATGATCTCTGACTTCTAGTCTCCAGAACTGTGAGACAATACATTTCTGTTGTTTAAGCCACCCAGTTTGTGGTCTCTTGTAACAGTAGGCTTAGCAAATAACACAAGCAGTGAATAAGGAAAACCTAGATTCTGTCCTCCTGGAGCATATACTTTAGTGAGGAAGAGAGATAATTCAACAGATACAAAAATGTATGCCACACACTGTGAGAGCAAGACCTCGGATTTATGGGAATACGTAGAGGGGGACCTAATTTAATATAGGTGGTCAGAGAAGACAACCTAGGAAAAATGTCCTAAAGGATGAGTAGAAGTAAGGCATGCCACAGGGTGATGAGGCGAGAGGTGAGTTGTAATAAGAGAGAATGAATATCCATGTGCAAATGTTCAGAGGTGAGAAAACACATGGGGATGAATTCCAGGAACAGGAAGAAGGTCACTATGACTGCAGCTTAATGTATAAAGGGGAGAATGGTCAGGGATGAAGATATAGACTTAACATCAGATCTTGGAGAGTCTTCTAGGCCAAGTTAAGGAGCTTATTGTATATTGTAAGAGCAATGAGGAATCACCGAAGGGCTTTAAGTAGGGAAATCGAGATCAGATTAACAGTTTAGGAAGATCACTCTGGCTGCATGGTAGGGAATGGATTTGAGAACACCAAGAGTGGCCACAGACAGACCAGGTCAGGAGGCTTTTACAAGAGTCCAGTGAACAATGCTGCTGGCTTGGGCCACGGCCGTAGCAAATGGAGGTGGAGTACACTGAATGGATTTGAGATAAAATTTTGAGTTACAGCCAATAGGACATCCAGGTGGAGCTATCCTGCAGGTAGTTGGACATATCTATGGGGATCCCTTCTTTAATGCATCACCAATTTCACTCTTTCTGCTGCATCAAAGTCATGAACATACAAACATACTCTACTAATTCCTATCTTAAAAAAATATCCCTTTTGATTCTATATCCTCCTCCAGCTATTTCCTCTCAAAGCAAAATGTTTGCAAAGAATTTTTGCAAAAAAATTGTGTATATTCTCTTTTTTCATTTTCCATTCACTCTTTTTTTAAAAAACAGCTTTATTAAAGATATAATTCACATATCATACAATTCACCCATTTCAAGGGTACATTTCAATGGTTTTTAGTATACTCATAGAGCTGGAGCATTTCATCTTCAAAAATATTTCTGTACCCTTCGCTATCACCCTCTATACCCCTCCCATCCTACCAAGCCCTAAGCAACCACTAATCTATTTTCTGTCTCTGTAGAATTGCCTATTCTGGACATTTCATATACATGGAGTCATATAATATGTGGTATCTTGAGACTGGCTACTTTTTACTTAGCATAATGTCTCAAGATTCATCCATGTTGCAGCACGGATCAATATTTCATGGCTGATAATACTTTGTTTTACAGATAGGCTACATTTTGTTTATTCATTCGTCAGTTGCCTCTTCACTCTTCAGTAGTGTCCAATTGGGTTTTCATCTCCAGCACTCCACTACAAATACATTTGTCAAAGTCGCTAATGACGTCTACATCGCTTAATTCAATAGTCACTTTGCTATTCTCATATTATTCGAACTCTTAATCATTCAACATGATTGAACATTCCTTCTTTTTTGAAATAATTACTTCTCCTGATTTCAGTGACACCATAATTTCCTACCCAAATTGCTTGCTTCCTTCAATTTTGTTGCTGGTTTTTCCCTTTAATCACATCTATAAATGTTGGCATGTTCTAGAATTTGACCTTGAACTCTTTGATCTGCCTACACTTTCTAAATGATTTCATCAAATCCTGTGGCTTTATATATTATCTATGTATGTTGATGACTCCAAAGTTTTTATCTTCAGTCCAGACCTCTTTTCTGAGGTCCACATTCATGTATACTACCTCTTGCTTAGCCACTTCTTTAGATGTATAATAGACATCTCAAATTTAACATGGCCGAAGAAGAACACTTGATTCCTTATCTTCTACCCCATCCTTACAAACCCAATCTTCTCACATCCTTCCCCAACTCAGTTCAATAGCTGTTCAAGCAAAAACCCAAGAGTCATTCTTGATTCTTCACTTTCTCTTCATCCTTTACATCTAAACCCTCAAAAATTCCAATGGGCCGTATCTCAAAAGTATATTAAAATTTGACCACCGCTCATCATCTCCATCATGACCCACTCCCCTATTTTAAGTATGGTTCAGAGAAACTGGCCATCCTTGCTTGGACCACTGTAAAGTCACCCTCTTCATTGGTCTCCCTGATTCTATTTTGCTTCCATTCCAATTCATTCTCTACATCACAGCCAGAGTGATCATTCTAAAATGTAAGTCAGATCATGTCTTTCAAAATCTTTTTAAAGTCCTCCAATGCCTTGCTACCCATCTAAGTGAAATCCCTTAGAATTAAAATCCAAAGTCTTGACGATGGTCTATGGGGTCTTCTAGGACTGACTCCTATTATTCTATCTCATCTCATCTCTTATTACCTGCCTCCTTGCTCATGCTGCTGCAGCCCCACTGATTTCTTTGTTTTTCCCCAAACCCACTTAGTATGTTCCCATCTCAGAGCCTTTGCACTTGTTTCCTTCGCCTTGAAGACTATTCCCCCAGATGCTTGCATAGCTTCCTTCTCATTGTGTCATCCCAGTTCAAATGTTACCTTCTTCAGAGATGGCATTCCTTGACTACTCTATTGAAAATTGCACCTACTATCTTGTTTGTGATGGAGAACAAAGTAATTTTTTAAAATGAGAGTATAGAAAAGTTATATAGTATGACTTTTCTTAGTCCTTCAGAAAGAATATCCTTGAAAATTCTTAGTTGAAGTTAAAATGTGTTTGTTTACAATACATATTTAAGATAACTACCACCATTTCATGAAGATGACAGAGGGAAAAGTGTTTTAGAGTGAATTCTGTAAGAAAATCTGTTAGTAAGTAAAAGGTAGATGCAAGACATTAAGGAAGGTATAATTTTCAGCATTGACCAACTTTAAATAGAGTGGACAAAAATATCACAATTATTGTGAGAAAATTCTCTGTAATTAACATAATTTACTAAAGTACTGGTAACTGTCGTAGCAGAACAGAAGGTTTTGAGCTCTATCTCTATGACCTTAGAAAATTATAATTGAATAGAAACCCCACGGACTTCACAGAAGCTTGGAACACTAAAATCAGTTTTCTTTGGGAGTTTCAAAAATCTTTAGAGATGGCCTAAACCCAGAACAGATGCCTACAGGATGATGGCTTCCAAAAGCTCAAAAAATTAAATTTTCATTGGCACTAGAGCCCACACATGTAAAGCAGGACCTACACGCTAAACTAAGCAGGGCAACTACGTGATAAAACAGAAGATTTAGATAAAATGAAGAGTGTCCTAACATAATAGTCAAAATGTACAGGATACAATAAAAAAATTATCTAAAAATCACCTGTCATACCAAATCCAAGAAAACGAAAATCTGAGTGAAAAAACAATCACGATCAACTGATACCAATACTGAGATGATTCATAAGTTGGAATTATTTGACAAGGACTTTAAAGCAGATGCCATAAAAATACTTCAACAATCTGTTGAAAATTCTCTTGAATTTACAAATTATCTTGAAACACATAAAAACATCCATTTATAGAGAGTCCCAAGAAGAGAAGACAGAGAGACTGGGACCGAAAAAACATTCAAAGTAATAATAGACGAAAACTCCCCCTAATTGACAAAAGATATAGACCTACGGATTCAAGAAACTGAAGTTTGTGAAAAGTGGAGACAAAGAAAAAGTCTTGAAAGCAGCCAAAGAGAACCACAAAATTGTAGATAATCCTATAGGGAACACCCCATTTGAATTATAGTCGGTTTCTCATATGACATCATGGAAGCCAAAGGGAAGTGGCACAACAGTTTTCAAATACAGAAAGAAAAGACCTGTGAACCACAAAGTGTGTATCCATTGAAACTAACCTTCATGAATGAAGGGGAAATCAAGACATTCTCAGATTATGGAGAGCTAAGAGATTTTGCCACTAGCAAACCTTTCCTGAGAGAATAGCTAAAGGAAGAATCTTTAAAGAGGAAAAAAATTGCAGCAGAAGAAGGCTGCAACCTTCAGAAAGGAAAAAAGCACACGGAATGGGTAAACATAGCAGCGAACATGACAGACTATCCTTCACCTCATGAGTTTCTTTAATATTTTATGGCCAAAGCAAATGATATAACAGTATCTGATATGGAGCTCAATGCATGTGGAGAAAATATTTAAGATAATTATATCTGAAAAGTAGGGAGGGTAAAGGGACCTAAATGGAATTCAGGTTTCCATACTTCACTCAAAGTAGTAAAATGTCAACATTAGTAATCCGTGATAATATATGTATGTGTGTAGTAATTCTCAGAGCAACCACGAAGAGAACTATACAAACCAAATTACTCAAAAGCATTATAAATAAATAAAATGGAACCCTAAAAATGATTTTTTAAGATTTATTTATTTGAGAGAGAGAGAGAGCGTGAGCAGGGGATAGTGGGAGAGGGAGAAGCAGACTCCCCTCTGAGCAGGGAGCCCAATGCAGGACTTGATCCCAGGACCCTGAGATCGTGACCTGAACCGAAGGCAGATGCTTAACCGACTGAGCCACCCAGGCGCCCCAGAATACACGCTCTTTCTCAAGCACTCATGGGACATTCACCAAGATAGCTACATCCCGGGTCATTAAAAAAGAAAAAAAAAACTTACCAAATTTAAATTTAGAATTGAAATACAGAGCATGTTCTTTGACCAAAATCAAACTAGGAAACAATAAGAGAAAGATAAAAGAGAAATCCCCAAACACTTGGAAACGAAGCCACACACTTAACAATCCGTGAGTCAAAGAGGCAGTCTGCAAAGAAATTTGAAAATACACAGAACTGAATAAAAATGAAAATATAACATGTCAACATGTATGAGATACATCTGAAGCAGCACGAAAAGGGGGAATTTATAGCACTAACTGCTTACATTAGAAAAGGAAAAAAGTC
The DNA here is from genome assembly GCF_024610735.1 of Ursus americanus. NCBI lineage: Eukaryota > Metazoa > Chordata > Mammalia > Carnivora > Ursidae > Ursus > Ursus americanus. The sequence continues at coordinate 14,743,806 of NC_142164.1, forward strand.
TTAAATCAATAATCGAACCTTCCTAAGAACCTAGAGAAGGAGAGCAAGGTAAATACAAAGGAAGCAGAAAGAAGGAAAGAATAGTGATAAGAACAGAAATTAATGACATTGAAAACAGGGAATCAATAGAGAAAATTAATGAAACAAAGAGTTGGTTCTTCAAAAAAAAAACTCAATAAAATTGATAAACCGCTAGCAAGTTTGAACAGAGAGAAGGTACAAATCACCAACGTCAGGAATGAAATAAGGATATCACAGCCGATGCTGCAGCCATTAGAAAATAAAGGAATACCACAAAAACGCCACGGATCTAATATTCTCATGCAAGGACTTGTACACAAATGTTGGTAGCATCTTTATTCGTAATAGCCCAAACTGGAAAGGACCCGACTGTCCTTCGATGGGTGACTGGTTAAACAAACCAGGGGGCATCCCTCCTAAGGAATACTACTCAGCAGTACAAAGGAACGCACCACTGATAAATGCAACAACTTGAGTGAGTCTCAAGGGAATCACGCTGAGGGAGAAAAGCCAATCTCAAAAGAGTACCCACTGCATAAGTCCGTTTATATAGCATTCTCAGAACGGCAAAACTATAATGATGGAGAACGGACTGGTGGTTGCCGGGGATGAGGGGAGGGAAGGGGTGTGACCATGGGGTAAGACAAGAGAGTGTGTGGTGATGGTATAGTTGTGTATCTTGATTGTGCTGGTGGTTATATAAGGCTTCACACGTGATAAAATTGCACAGAGCCACTCTCACACACACACACACACGTGCACACACACACACTCGAGTGCATGTGTCTGTGTATCATGGGTAGAATTTGAATAAGCTCTGTGGAGTTTACTAATGTCAGTTTCTTGACTTTGACATCGTACTAGAGTTGTATGGGATGTCAACATTAGGGGAAGCTCAGGGAAGGCTGCTTCAGACTTCCCTGTACATTTCTTTGCAACCTCTTGGGAGTTTATAATTATTTCAACAGAAAATGTTACAAAAAACATCTGGAGAGCAAGTGAGAGACTCCATGTATGAGGTCCTTCATTACCTGAGGTCTGTATATATGTTCTTTATTAGTGCTGTTGTTACTCACCTACCTTCCTGACCCAAACTCATCACCATGTATAACAGCCCCAAATTGTATTGCCAAAGTGGGTGGCTTTGCCCAGAGTGGTGGACCCAAGGAAAACCAAGATTCTTTTTTTTTAACCCCGCTAAAGCATGGGGTCCCCTATCAGGCTGCCTCCTCCTAGTCCTTCCTTGTTTTCAAGACGGGCAAGAAAACACATTTTTTAAAAAAGATTTTATTTATTTATTTGATAGAGAGAGAGACAGCCAGTGAGAGAGGGAACACAAGCAGGGGGAGTGGGAGAGGAAGAAGCAGGCTCCCAGCAGAACACGGAGCCCAATGCAGGGCTCGATCCCAGAACCCTAAGATCACATCCTGAGCCAAAGGCAGACCGTAACAACCGAGCCACCCAGGCACCCCAAGAAAACACATTTTTAAAAATATTTTATTTATTTATTTGGCAGAGAGAGAGAGCACAAGCAGGGGGAGCAGCAGGTAGAGGGAGAAGCAGGGTCCCAGCTGAGCAAGGAGCCCGATGCGGGACTCCATCCCAGGACCCTCGGATCATGACCTGAGCTGAAGGCAGGTGCTTAACGAACTGAGCCACCCAGGCATCCCAAGAAAACACATTTTTATTAACACAGTAAGAAGCACTCACATGAGGGTGAAATTCATGTCTAGTCAGAACAAGAATTAACAAGAGCACCAGCATCCTAAACTTTAGAGAGCATATATAATTGTATATATAAGAGGTGTGATATTTGTCATGAATTTATAGGAATCCAGACATAATGGCACTCTGCTCCTTTGCTTTGGAAATGAACCCAGGATGAGTTCAAATATTTCCTACTCTACCTGGCCTGGGTTAAGAACACAGTCACTGTCAAGGTAAACATGTCCAAATCCCAGCTCTGACACTCACAGGCTGTGAGAACGTGAGCCATGTGTGTTGACTTCTGTAAGCCTCATTTGCACATCTGTAAAGTGGGCTCATAATCATAACTACCCCAGATGGTTGGTTGCATGAGCCAATGAGAGTAAAAAAAAATGCCTAGCATGACACCTCCTGGCATCTTGTAAAAGCCCAACGCATAGTGGTGTTACTAGTAATTGTCATCGTGATCATGTTATTAGTAGTATCATTATTTTTATTTCACCCCCCACCTCTAGTGGTAACCAAGGCCTTACAACCCATGGTTTGAGACGGCAGTCCTTCCTATAAATCTGAGTAAGGCTGGTCTTTTGCCTGCACCCTCCCAAAAACTTTTGAGAAAATCTTCAAGTTTCAAGTAAACCTTTACTTCTTTGGGGTCTACACTGTGGTTTTGACTGAGTTTCACTCTGATATTTGGGTTCAGCCAAAGGTAGAATTCAAAGTGAAATGTAAAGAGGAAAGGCTCTTTTATGCAAATGTAACTGAAAATTTTCTGCAAAATGCGAAGTGCTGAATTTTGCACAAACCTTGGGTCAGTTGGCTTTCCTAGGCTCAACAACTCTGTTGTCTACACCAGCAGAGCCATATGCCAGAAGAGAGAACTAGGTGGGGGAAGAGAAGAGGCTCTCTTCTCTACCCAGTAGTTATCTTGGTGGGGGGCGGGGACAGAGAGATGCTTATAAGAACGGTACAAACAGGATCCTGCCCAGTGACTCAGTGTTTGCTGATGTATCCAGGCACCTTTCGGGGGGTGCTCTTAATCGCTCTCAGTCAGAGGCAAGTTTGATGAGGCCAGAGTGGGTAGGCGTCAGTACAAATGCCTCCTCTCCAACTTCTCAGATGGGAAGTAACTATGGAAACACAGCAGCACTCCAAAAGCACATGATACCTGCTATGTGAAGTATGAAACACAAGTCAACAGTGTTATTAATTTAACAGCACTAGGAAAATAAATCACTGTTGCAATGGACTGTGTCCTCCCCCCGAATTTATATGTTGAAACCTGACCCCCGAAGATGAGAGTATCACGGAATGAAGCCTTTGAGAGATGACGAGGTCATGAGGTGGAGTCCTCATGAATGGGTTCAGTGCCCTTCTGAAAGGGACCCCAGAGAGCTCCCTTGCTCCTTCCACATGTAAGGACCCAGCCACACAACGCCATCTATAAACCAGGAGAAGGGCTCTCACCGGACGCTCAATCTGCTGGTGCCTTGATTTTGGACTTCCCGGTCCCAAAAACCATGAGAAATACATTTCGGTTCTGCAGTGGAATGTATTCTGTTAAAGCAGCCTGAATAGATGAGACAGTTGTTTGCGAAGCCAGAGAATTAAAATTTTAAAATCCAATAATGCCCTGTTGAAACCATCAGCACTCCCACAGCCTTTGGGTCCTATCATTCCCATGACTAAGGCCATCCATTCACCAATGCAAATTCCTTTCTGGGGTGCCGGCTGGGTCTAGCACTGGAGATGCAGACATTTGAAATGCCATACTAGACGGCATTTCGTCAGGGGTAGCCAAGAAATTACACTCCGGGTGAATGGAAGCTCTGGGAACATAACTGGGCATTCTGATTGGAGGATCCTGCAAGTATAAAATACATTTGGAGAAATAAAATCTTTTAAAAAGGGGGGGGACACCTGGGTGGCTCAGTCACTAAGCATCTGCCTTCGGCTCAGGTCATGATCTCAGGGTCCTGGGATCAAGCCCCTCATCAGGCTCCCTTCTCAGCGGAGAGTCTGCTTCTCCCTCTCCCTCTGCCTGCTGCTCCCCCTGCTTCTGCTCTCTCTCTCTCTCTGTTAAATAAATAAATAAAAATCTTCAAAAAATAAATAAAATAGATTTGGAGGATTATTTTCTACATTGCTTCTGAGTTTTAATTTTCCCATTTTCATGCTGATTTTGGACCAGATGTGCCTCCTTTATCCCAGCTAAAAGCAAACTCCTAAGTGTTTTCAGATATCACTTTTTTTGTTAATTGGAGTGTAGTTACCACGCAATATTATGTCGGTTTCAGGTGCACACCATAGTGATTCTACATGTATATACATTATGAAGTGATAAATGTCACTTCTTTAGGGGAGCTTTCTTTGACCCTTCCTCCAGTCCCACTAGATTGGGATCCTATGGGATCTCACAGTCTGGTTCCTTTCCCTCAGAGGGCACATCGCATTTACGGTTCCATGACAAAGTGCCTAATGATGAGTTTGGTGCTTGTTTTTTCTACTAGACGGTACACTCTCTGAGGACAGGGGCTGTGTCCATGTCAGTCACTGCTTATCAGGGACTCCTTGCGCAGAACCTGGCACAGTGGATCCTCAAGTAACTATTTCTGAATTAATTCAATTTCCCCGCCCATCCTCATCCGAACTAGCTTGGTGGGTTTCTGTTCCCCGCCAACGAGAAACTTGGGTAGAACACAAAGGAATAAATGAAAACTCAAAGTGTCTGCGAAAGCTGAGCCCAGGTTTCTTTCCAAGAGTTTATTTGCAGAGGGATTCATCCTGTTAGTAACACGGAGGGCGAACATTTCACATCCGGGTGCTCGGATAACTCGATCTGCTTCCTCCCAGCAGGGACTCAAATGTTACACTACTCTTTGCCTGGCCTCCATTCTAGTTTCATTTTTAGGTTGCTAATCTGACCTTTAGGTTTTTTTTTTTTTTTAAGGCCCCAAATGCAAAGAGAGAGTAGGTATTTTCCCCAAGTGTTATTACCAAAGTGAGACAACATCATCTCTTAGATTCTCTGTAGGTAGGGACCCTTTCACAATGCAAAGGGCCTGGTCCTGACGCGTAGGCCAGAATGTACTCCATCCTTATCCCGGGGCCAGTCTTTCTTGGATAAGTTAGGCCATGGTGTTTATAAGAATGTATAGTATTGGGAAGAGAATGGTGCGGTTTATGCATTGCCCATGAAATCCAAGGGCTTAGCAAACACCAGACCTTTGAAGATAGGATTTAGTAATCACTCCCGCAAACAAGGGATTGGGTCCCATTTAGGTCAGAATTCAACGAATGACCCCAGTTTCCCTACCACCACCACACCCGTATTCAGGCAGAAGTTGGAAGCCCTTGGTCGGGGCTGATATAAAGCAGAGCCCTACATTGGGTGAGAGAACAATTACTACTCTTTTATGAAGAATATGTTGGGTAACATATTTTAATATGTAAGAACATGACTTTTCTACCTCTGTTTCCAAGAGAGATGGCCACTCCTAATTATCTTTTGATCTCAGCTCAAGATAGCATATCCTGATATCCTGGAGGTACCTGGCTGGCTCAGTCAGAAGAGCATTCGACTCTGACTCTCTCTCTCAATCTCTTTTTTTAAGATTTTATTTTTCAGTCATCTCCACACCCAACGTGGGCCTCAAACTTACAACTCCGAGTTCAAGAGTCACATGCTCTGCCGCGGGAGACAGCCAGGCACCAGGGTTGTGAGCTGGAGCCCCACGTTGGGTGTAGAGATTATGAAAAAATAAATAAATAAGCTTTACAAAATAGTTCAGGAAGAATGAAAGAAATCATTTTTAAAAAAGTGTATCACATCACTTCCTCCAGGAAGCCTTCCTTTCCCCCCACTAACGGGGTGCCCTCCTCTGTGCTTCCAGAGCAGCCCCTGCAGTCCCCAGCAGGGCCCTTGACCCTGCATTTCCTTCCACCTGTTTCTTCATCGGTCTCTCTCATGGCATGGAGAGGCCCCAAGGGCAAGCAGCACATCTCACCGTTTCCTCCAGTTCTACCCCATCTTGCTTCTGGGCCTTCGCTCCTAATTATCTTTCAGGGGGTTTCTTCAGCACTGGTTCCTCTCTGAAGCCTTCTGTGACACTTCCTCACCCACCCCACCCCCCCAACCTCCAATCCTATGCTGAAATCCCATAGCGGTGGGGACCACCGGATTGACCGTAATCACCTATGTGCTAGTCTGTCTCTGGTGCGGTCCCGGGGAATGTTTAACAGCTGGTTTTCTGGAAGAAAAAAAATTCCTGCGTTCTCATGGTGGCTGATTTCCATGATACAAGTACTCCCGCCGTGGCCCATCTCAGGCTACCAGCGTGAGGTCACTCAACACTGAGCTGGGAAGAAATGTCAGCAGCACAGCATTACAGGGTATCGTATTATTAGACTCTGTATTGTATATATTATTTGCACCATAGAGTTCCAATAGCCATGGATTACCTCCAGAGCAGAGAGAATAATAAAAGGCAGAGAAAAAGGATTAGGAAGTGCTAAGCTTTGAGTACTCGTTACCTTTGTTTTAATTGGATTTTATCTAATGGTTAGTTTATATAATTTAATTTGTAATACTGGTGTGTTTCACAGTTGGTTTGCAATATTCCCGAACACTTATGAACTCTCCTGAGCCAGTAGGAGCTGGCTGTAGCCTGTCACCATCTGTGTCTCCACCGAGACTGCGAATTTCAGGAGGACTTCGCCTGGGACTGTCCAGGCCTCAGCACAGAGGACGCTCCCTAACGTTCACTGCAGCCAGCCCGGCGAATTCACCCTTTTGTCCCCCCTCTAAAGAAGTTAAGAGAGAGCTCAGTGTGCTGTTTAACCACAAAGGCCACTTGGCAAGGGCTCTAGAGGAAGCCAACCTGACCTCGACTCAAGGTCAGAGTTCTGTTATCTATAGCACCTCATGACCGACTTCCTTCACACGGAGCTAAGGTGCCCCCCCCTGTGACAGAGGCACAAGGCCCTGCCAAGTGTCTTAGCCTTTTCTTGAGAGGTGACCACCAGCTTGCTTCCTTAGTAAGCAAGCAAGGTACCATAGGTCTGGTCTTCCTGCAACATTCGCACCGAATGCCATATAGGAACAGAGAATTCCTGCCTTTCCCGGCCTCAGACACGGATCCAGTTATTTCCAGAGCCGTTAGAGTTCCCTGAATTCCAGCCCACTAGGAGAACTGAGACATTTCCCTGAGGGTTCTTGTGATGGTCTTGCCTGCACCAGAGCACCAGGCCAGCCAGCAGCAGGAGGGACCTCGGGAACGCGGTGTGTCTGAGGCTGAGTCAGCCATTCGCGGCACCCTATGGAAATGAACTTTTATTAATCATAGCAATAGCTACGTGCCAGGAGGGCTTCCTACCTCCGTGCCAAGCCCCGCAAGAGGCCGTCCTCACAGACTAACTAATGAGGCCTCCCATGAAGTTCTCCACCAGTAACACCCTCATGAAGATTGTCACTCTCCTGGGGCTGTCGCCCATCCAGTAAGATCAGATGGTGGTTGGGACCAACAGGTCCTGCTTCGTTATTTCAGTGACTCTTTTGCTTTTGGCCAAGATGGTGCTGTGTGGCTTCCTCCGTGTGTTCGAGTCGCCTTGAAGCCCTCCACCAGGAAGCATGGCAGGAAGAGGTCCCACGGGCTCAGCTTGGCCCCTCTCTGACATCCGTTCAGAGAGTTGAAATCCGTTGGCTTTTCAGGGCACTGGGTGACACTACCCACGGTCCCCTCCAGATCTCAATAGGTTGACATTTCGCATCATTTGAATAAATCAAAGTGACAGGGGTGCACGAAGTTGCTGAGTTGGGGAGATGATCACAAAGAAGTGAAAAAGACATTTTCACGTTCTTGCTGATGAGCGAAATTCAGTAAATTTTGTAAAGGAAGTGGGACGCTTTGCAAGAGGAGCTTTCTCAGGGACAGAGCGACAGTGCTGCCTCTGTCTTGGCCCGTAATAAACCAGTGGGGGAAACGTTTCAAAACCATCCATCGGGTCCACCCAAAAAACCCAACTGTGCAGAATCCACACTCTCCCGGAAAACGAGAGAGCCCTGATTTGGTCGAGTCCTGCCCTGGGAATACAAACTCCGTGTCACGTGGGAAACGGGATCCGGTTTCCCTCCAGTGAAGCTTTAACTTTGGTCCCCATGGCTGTTGATCTCTATCTTTTCCTACAAAAGGAAAAAGTAGTTTTTCTACCGTTGGTGGAAACGCAAACTTAGGTGCTCTTCTGTTTGTGTGCAGAAACAGACTAACTGCTTTCAAGCTGTTTAATTCCAAATGTGCTTCAAGGATTTGGCAAGTGAAAAGAAGAAGCCAGCAAGCAAGCAAGCAAACAACAACCCTAAATGGTCCGGCAATTTGGGTCAGAAGTTGAAAAACCCAATTGTGAGGCCTCATTCAGGAAGGAAGATCTTTTTCATGCTAATCAACTACTAATTATAAAATAGGTGATAGCAAGGGAGTGAGGAACTAAAAAGGAGGGGGTGGGGGCGGTGCTAGTTCATAATTTAGTCACCCTTGATTGGAAAGTGGGCGTTGTAAGGTTTTTGGCACCAAACCCCAGCGAGTCACTCTGCAGCGTGGGTTTCTCTCACTTTGGGCTTTCAGTTTGGACACAGGAAAGAACAAGCCAAAAATTAAAGCCAGAAGGGAGGATTTTAAAAGGCCAAGCTGCAAAGAAGAGTGGGTTTGGGGCTCCTTCGCAAATAGAGGTGGGATCATGGGAATAAACTCTTAAAGGCCTGAGGGGAAGGCAACCCACCTGTGAAGGTGGTCCCCTATTGGGTCCAAATAATGCCCTTGGAGTAGCCTCTATGAACCCGGGCATAAGAGGAAGTCCTGGGCAGGGGGTCTGAAGCCATTCTAGGGCCCAGTCAGACTCATGACATTGGCAATGTCAACCGGCTGGGGTTTTCCGTGTGAGGCTGGGAAGGGTAAGAGATGCAGATGAAGAGGGGGACAGATGGTTGGATGGTGAAGAATCTGGATGTTAAGGAGCCAAAACTCTAGCATATGAGCAATAGGGAGCCACGAAATCAGCGTTTCTTCTATTTGGCTATGTATCGGAATCACCCAGAGAGCTTGATGCCCGGATTCCCAACCCCCGAGATTCCAATTTAATCAGCCTTGGGTGTAACTCGGGCATCAGGATATTAGAAATCTGTCCAAGTGGGGCGCCTGGGTGGCTCAGTCCTGTAAGCATCTGCCTTCGGCTCAGGTCGTGATCCCAGGGTCCTGGGATGGAGCCCCGTGTTGGGCTCCCTGCTCAGCAGGGAGCCTGCTTCTCCCTCTCCCTCTGCCTGCTGCTCCCTCTGCTTATGCTTTATCTCTCTGTGTCAAACAAATAAATAAAATCTTAAAAAAAAAAGAAAGAAATCTGTCCAGGTGACTCTGCGAAGCGGCTAGGGTTGAGAGGCACTGCATTAAAGGGTTTCAAGCACAAGCAGGACAAAGATATTGTCAAGTGCCTGTGTAGAGAGCCCATTACGACAGCGAGTGGAGGAGAGAAGGCAGAGTCAACAATCAGTCTGGAGGTAATTGCAATGGTCCAGGTGCGAGATGACGTAGGACAGACCAAAGCCAATAATAGTAGGACTGGAGAGGAAGAGAACAGTTTGAAGAGATGTTGAGTTTGTTCAATTGGCAAGACTTGGGTGATTGATTAGATGCGTGTGAACTCAGGGAGAAGGAAGAATCAAGATTGACTCCCAAAGAAACTGGACCCTTATACAAGGCTGGTGGGTGTAACACAGCACATTCACTTTGGAAAACGGGGGGCAGTTTCTCAAAAACCTAAACATAGATTACCGTATGGTCCAGAAATGCCACTTCTGGGTATGCACCCAAGAGAACCGAAAACATACGTCCACGCAAAAATTTGTAGATGGGTGTTCACAGCAGCATTGTTCATAATTGCCAAAATCTGGAAGCAACCCAAAGGTCTCTCAACTGATGAATGGAATGACAATGAAATAAAATACAATGGAATATTGTTCGTCCATAAAACAGAATGAAATTCTGACCCATGCTACAACATGGTTGAACCTTGCAAACATTATGCTAGGGCAGAGAAGCCGGTCACAAAAGACCATACACTGTAGGATTCCATTTATATGAAAAACCCAGAATAGGCAAAATCCAAAGAGACAGAAAGTAGACTCATTGTTTTCAAGGGTGGGAGGAGCAGGGGATGGGGAGGGACTGCTAATGGGTAAGAAGGATCTTTTGGGGGGGTGATGAAGCGTTCTAAAACTAGATTGTGAGGCCAGTTGCACAACTGTGAATTTGCTTAAAGTACTGAATTGAACACTGTGAAAGGGTGGCTATGCAAATTATATCTCAATTTTTAGAAAAGAATGACTTCCAAGTTCTTAACCTTGACTGGTTAGGTTAAGGATGGCTTCACTAAGTGATGCAGAGAGAACAGATGGACGAAGCCATCTGAGAAGGGCTGGTACCTGTGGGACTTTAGGGTACCAGTGTCCAGAAGGCAGGTGGGTGATAAGTGTGGAGCTCCCAAGAGAGGTCTTGGCAGGATACAGGGATTCTGGAGCAATCACCTTGGTTATCAGTGGTCACTGATGTTATGGGGAACGATGCGCTTAGGAAGAGGGTGCAGTGTGTGAGAGCTGTAGGCCAACGAGAAATCCCTGGGGGACACTAACATTTAGGAGATGGTAGGGAAAGAAGAGTTCATGAAGATGCCGAAGAGGAGCCTCAGAGAGATTTAAGGGAAGGAGCAAACGGGGAAGAGGGACTGTCGTGGGATCCAGAAGATTCCATTTCAATGCTATTATAGAATTAAGTCCTTGCCCACACTCCCAGGACCAACCCCTACTAACCTTGTTTTGCAGATATGGATAAGATAAATTTTGTCCAATAATAAATTCCCTATGGTTTAAAAAAATTCTCTTGAGAATTTTTTCAATGTTTTTTAATTCTTTTTTTCCCTTTCGCTACAAAATGCATTTACTTCCAGCCAGATAAAAATCTCCAACTGTGTATGTGTGTGCGTATTATAAGGACAGTCTTTGATACATGGGCTGTTAATCAGAGCCAACTCTAATTATTAAAATGTATACCATGCATTTTTGTTCTTAAAATATAATTGAAACCGACTGCTAATGTGTCAGCCCTAAGTCGGGTCGTTGGCATGAATGGCAAGCGATTCTTCCCCATGAGTCCACAGCAGTATGGACAGGTCCCCCACCCCCTGGTGAAATTGTTAACAAGAATGTTCTACAATTCTCTCTTACAAGTCCTGATCCCTCCGGTAGTTTCCCCCTGTCCCTGCCCCTGCCCCCAGAACGGCAGAGGTCACCCCTCTAGGGCCGAATTAGTTCCTCCGTCCTCTGAGCTCTGTTCTTTTTGCAGGGACTCTTGGAGACAAGAGAAAAAAAGTATCATCTCCCGAAGACTGAACACTGAGCTGTTTTTCTTCCCTTTTAAAGGAGGGGGGAAACGCGGCAAAGAGAAGTCCTTGGCCTGACGCTACACAGCTAGAGAGCAGTGGGACTCCAGAGCACTTGGCCTTCGCTGTTACTCTTCGGAGCTCTCGGTGAGCTGCGTAAAGCTGCGCACTGCGATGGAGCGAGTGGGCTCCAAGGTACAGTCAAGGGCAAGCTCTGTAACCTGACAGGCAGCCGTGTCCCATGTCGCAACGCACGCAACCCGTCTGAGCCTCAGTTGTCTGATCTATATAATGGGGATATTCATGCTTGCTCTGCATACCTCACCAGCTTGTTGTGATGCTCAAATGCGATGTGTACCGGGCGCACGGCTGCGACAGTAAGGCTCTGTGGCCGGCTCGCACTTGGCAGCTGACGCAGAGTAGGGGCTCAGTAGTGCGGCTGGAAAGAGCGCAGAGACCCTGTTCCACGCTCTCTCGTGACACTAAACACCCTTGATTCTAATTCTCCGTTTGGGACTCTGTCTTCCCCACTAGACGGAGTTCGCCAAGGCCAAGGACCAGAACTTGCCGTCTCTGGCTTCACGGCACCTCGCTCGGTACCTGGCATGGAGAGAAAGCCCCTGCCACACGGCAGAGTTGGCGGGGAGCGCGAGTGTTGGTGGCCCAGCCGGGGCAGCCCCAGCGGCGGCAGGGTGAAGGAGTCACCTCCCCGGCGCCGACAGCACCCGCCTGCGGCCAGCAGAGAGCAGCAGAGACCCCCGAGTCCGGGCCCCTCTGCCCACAAGCCCCCACCCCCACCCCTCCGCCTGCATCCGGGCCGGGCCTCCTTCCGTCTCTAACCTTGCGCTGCATTTGGCCTCTCTCCAAAGGGGTGGAAATCGGACCCGGTTTGACTAAAATGTTTCCCCGAACCTAAGCAGTTTGCAAATTTCGGCCTGAAACTAGGGCAACGGGAGCAGTTTTAGTCACCAAGGCCATTCCCAGTGTGAAGTTAGGCACAGTACCCCTGAGGCCCGAAACCCTGTGGGGCAGGACAGCTTCCCACTTGAATGCGTTTGGCAAAACGTCGTGCAGAATTTGGAAAGGATTCCTGGCTTTAGAAGATGGAAAACTGGAAAGTTCTGCTTTTTTTGTTGTTGTTGTTAAATAGCGCTTTCAAAGGTCCCTTCGAGAGGGCTGCCTATCTACGTATAATTTGATGTTCTGCGGTGAAGTAGAGAGCCAAATGAAAGCCGCCCAGGCCCAGGTTGGGCGTCATTAAAGGGGCTGAATGAATGGTAATTATTTTAGCTAGCAGTGGGAGGAAGGGCCCGGCATAGTGGTAAAGTGGATTGCCTGCTTCTGCTAACTGATGGGCCGACCTTATTATCTTTCCCATTTGACACCGAAAGGCCGCTGGAACTAATGGCCTTTCAAGGGAAAGCAAAAGCTTTCTATTTATTTACTTTATTCTCTGGCTTTTACAGGGTTCCATTTTAATGCCCCTTAATTATGCTACAGCAGTTGAGTGTAGGGGTTAAGAGTATGGGCTTTGGAGTCAGACAAAACCGGGCTTGCATCCCAGCTCCGCGGCTTCCCAGCTGCGTGGGCTGGGTCCCTCGCTTGAGCACTCCGAGTTTTATTTTCCTTTCTCTGCAAAAGAGTGACTCTAATTCATGACTCGTAGGCTTATTGTGATGATTCAATGAGCTGATGTGTCTAAAGCACTTAGCTTGGAGCCCGGTGCACGGTGGGTACGCGGGAAATCGGAGTTTCAGAATTGTGCACGCACACGCACCTCGAGCGTGGGCCACGGCAGCCCTGAGAAGATGCTCACCACAAACCCTGACAAAGAAACAAGGCTCAGAGGGATCAAGTCATTGCCCAAAGTTGGTCACAAAGCGCTGGACGTGGACCGCAAACCCTGTGCGTCTGAAGCCTTGCTCCGGATGGCTAGAACGAAATCTCCCCTGTCAACTTTGTTCTAGAGGGAAACCTATTCTTTCCAGCCTTAGCTCTCTCAGAGCCCGGGTGTCAGGGGATGCCCTGAGCCCCCTCGAAGGGTCAGCTGTGGGAGTCCACGAAGGATCCACAAAGTTCACTTGTTGTCTTTGTCAGCCAATAGGAATAGCAATGGGTCAGCGGCACGATGCCGTTTTCATTCATTTATTTATTGGACAAAAATGTACCAAATGAGATGCCTGTGTCAGGCACTGTGCAAGGCATGATAAAATACAGAGATGACTCAGGCATGAGGATTGCCCTTCTGAAAGCGGGCTCTTTTCTTTAGGAAGTGGTGGCCGTGATGCTTTTCGGTTTATTCAGAATGATCAACTCGATCCGCTGCAGGTAACATAACAGGAGAACTAAGACTGAAGATCCCATTGGTTGGCTTTCTGCCTGGCTTAAACATCCGTTGATTATCTGTTCCTTCTGCATCACAGAAAGCATTGGTTTGCGAGTAGGAAAGTGTACCTGAATTTCCAGAACCTTCTGGTTAGGTTGTACCTTCTGGTATCAGCTAATGGAGTCTTGCAGACCGACTTTCCGCTTTTGAGGGTGATAGGAACAGACATGTTAACACCGAAGTTTGTCTTTTTTGGGTTTTTGGTGCTTTTTTGTTTTGTTTTGGTTTGGTTTGGTTTCATTTTTCAATTCTAGTCTTAGGTCTTTTATAACCTTGATATTTTACACCATAGGTTTGTACTGCCGTGCTTTTGTTTTTAAACTATGTAGATGTGGGATCCTGCTACTTCCCCTTTCGGAAGTCCAAAGTATTTCTTTTCAGTACAAATGGCAGTATACTCTCAAGATACCAAGCTCTCCTGACCTAGAATTGAAAGGCTTCTTGCATAATTTCAATAATTCCAGAAGCTTCTGAGGTTAAGCCAGTTTGAACAGACATCTCACCATTGCAATGAGCTTTTGAGACACAAAATCCCAGCCAAAGGCTTGGAAAATTTGGCAAATGGATCCCAAATGGCTTCCCCCAAAATGCTTTTTTGTCCTTAGCTAGAAGAAAGCAAATTAACAAGAGACCGGATTTAGAGTACCTCAAATGACAAACATTGCTGTTGCCTTCACAACATGAACAAATTATTACCAGAAATCTAGGTTTTTTGTACCATCTAGTGGTACGTCCCAATACAAGTGATACATAAATGGGTTTTTTAAAGTTCACAGTTCTTTGAGAGCGTCTCTAAAGGCTCGGGTCAGTGGCTTGTGTCATAATAGAGCTTGTCAGGACGAGGAGATGGTCGCTTCCTCACGCTGTTATTCTGAGCTTCGCAGCTTGATTCCTCACCTGTTGTCAGCACCACAGATTGGGGTCTGCAGTTTGCAGAGTCCGGGTCAGCACTAACCACAGAGTGAGAGCAAGGAACACACTCACGCTGTGAGAGCAAAGAATAGAACGCGTCCACCTCCTTGCTCTTAAAGCTCCCAGCACTCTCTAAGGGGTTTTTAAAGCAATTTTTTTAATGTGCTCAAAAGCATGTAACATAAAATTGCCTATCTTAGCTATTTCTAAGTGTATAGTTCAGTCTATCAAGTGCATGCCCATTGTTGTGCAACCCATCTCTAGAACTTTCCATCTCACAAAATGGAAACTGTGATTCTGGGGAAATACACCTCCCAATTCCCCCTCCTCCACTAACAGCGTTTACGAAGGGATCACTTCAGGCACGTATTCCTCTAAGGGCCTGTGTTTTTACCGTGCTTATTAAATTACAATATATAAATATGCGAATAATGAATAATTGTCATGAAAAAGCAGTCATTATCACAAAAACAAACAGCTCTCGCTTGCTCCGGGGCCTACTACCGCGGGAACAAAAGGATGATTCTGCAGTCGTGATGTCTTATCTTTTGTTAACCAAATCTCGGAGCCGAGTTCCTGTTTGCCAGCCCTCCTTGCTCGCGACGGAGGGGAGCGGGAGCTTCGAGACTTTTGCATGCAGGATTCTGTAAAAAGAAAAAGTTAAAATTATTATTTTTTGCAATTGCAGGACTATCTCAGAGGGATTCCAGGCGCACCAGGGAGAAGTCGCGGAGATCCCTGGGGGCGAACGGGGGCCAAGGGAAGAGCGGGTTTGGAATTGTGGCTCGGCTGAGTTTCTAGTTGTGTGGCGGCTATAGACTGAATGTTTTTGTCCCCTCCCCGTCCCCCTCCCCCCCCCGCCGGCCCTGGCCAACTTCTAGGCTTTACCCTAATCCCTGAGTATTTAGTGACGGTTTTCGGAGGTGGGGCCTTTGGGAGGTGATTAGGTCCTAAGGGTGGAGGCTTCACGAATGGGAGCCGTGCCCTTGTGGAAGGGACCCGAGAGCAACCTCGCCCCTTCCCCCTGTGAGAACCCAGCAAAAATGGCCGTCTATGACCCACCAAATCTGCCCGTGCCTTGGACTTGGAATTTGCAGCCCCCAGAAGTGTGAGAAATACATCTCGGTGGTTCAGAAGCCACCCAGTCTGCTAATTCGTTATGGCAACTAATGGAGCGAGACAGGGGCCTTGAGGGAAACTACTGGCCCTCTAACAGCCTCTATTTCCTCATCTGCAGGATGGGGGAAAGATAGAATGAAGTAAGTTGTGTGCCGTGACGAGCACATAGGCAGTGCTCATTAAACACTCACCCCGTCCCTTCTCCCGTTGTTGGCAACACGTAAACCTATCTCCCTAAGCCTCAGTTTCCTTGTCTGTCAGTCGCATGGGTCACTGTGATGTTCAAAATGGAGCAGTGCGTGTGAAAGTAACTTCGGAACAGACAATAGGTGTTTTTAGAAAATTCATTTTTAGGTCTACAGAGTTGTAACCAGTCGAGAAAGAAAATAATCATTAAATACAGGTAATTAGTATTTCCCAAAGAAGGTTATTAACACTTCCTGATAAACCATGATCTGTCTTGAATCACTTCAATAACGTGAGCGTCTGAAGCGGGGGGGGGGGGGGGGGGGGGGGGGGCTGGCCTGGGTCATCTCTCCAGGCTGTGTCTGACCCCGGGAGTGTTTCACTCTCCTCCAGTCTCACAAAAGGACCAGGACTCAAAAAGAGAATGGCTCTGGGTTATTAGGGAAGCTTTGAAAGAACAGAACACATTTGCTGCTTCACAATAATCACACCACTTAGAGAGAACCACGGTTCATTTTCTAAGAATTTTCTGCGTAAGCCACGTATGAAAACTATTTTCTCAGGAAAATTACACATGCTTGTAAAAAGCTCCAACAGCGCAAAAGGGTATAACGTGAAAAGTAAAATTTCCCTGACCAACACCAGCGGACACAAATACACACTATGCACACATCAGCTCCCCAAACCCACTCGGCAAAGAAATCACGGTTGACAGATTGAGATTCTCCCACTAAGTATCCATGCATGTTCTATGCATGTACAAATACGCATACACTGGCTACATGCACACAGACACACAGACACACGCATTCCTGCATATACATACACACACATACACACACCCTGTGTTTCAGAGAGACCCTTAGTTCCATAGAAGATCACGATAGGGGGGTGGGGGGATGGGCTAGCCCGGGGATGGGTAGTAAGGAGGGCACGTATTGCATGGAGCACTGGGTGTTATACGCAAGTAATGAATCATGGAACTTTACATCAAAAACTAGGGATGTACTGTATGGTGACTAACATACCATAATAAAAAATTTTTTAAAAAAAGATCATGATAAAAGTGAATGGTACCCCTGAAATTGCATAATACCGGGCAAAGCAACCACTCGTTCCCCCCGACACACACACACACACTCACCTCTCCTTTTCCAAGAAACCACAAAAGGATAACACCAAACTGCTATTTTGTAACTTGCTTTTCTCAATGATATTGCTTTCCATTTCGGCATACGTAAATCTACCTGACTCTTTGTGTTCCCAGTGTTCGATCGTAGAGATGTATTATCATTTATTTAGCCAATTTGTTTTTGACAGAAACTGGGGTCACTTCTAGCTTTTTTTTTTTTGCCACTACTAATACTGTAATAAACAATTACACCTCTTCGAGTAATATGCGGCTATTGTACAATGAGCTTTAAGTCCCTCTGTGTGTGCAGTGCATGTGTGGTCGGTTTTTGTAGTTAATAATGTGCATTTTCAGGACTATAGACCTGCAGGATCGTTTTTTTAAAGTTTATTTATTTATTTTTTTATTCACGTCATCTCTTCGCCCCATGTGGGGCTCGAACTCACAACCCCGAGATGAAGAGTCGCATTCTCCGCCCACGGAGCCAGCCAGGTGCCCCTATAGCATCATTTTTAAAGGCTGTACATTATATTGGATTGGAGTGGATGGATGAAATGTAATTTGTTTAACAAATGCCCTGCAGTTGGGGATTTATGCTGTTGCTGATTTTTCACCATTCTACACAATGCAGCGTTGAACACCTATATACTGAAATCTGTGTGCGTTTGTCAAATTATTTTCCTCGGATACATCCCTAGAGGTGAGGTTGCCAGGCCAAGGGGTATGCCTATTTGAAAGAGTGGCCACTTCATTTAAAAGAAAAACTGCTAATTTTGTCATGGGAATTTGCCACACAGAGGGCCTCCGATACGATAGCCTGGGGTGGGGGGAGCAATTACATCAGATAGGTAGGTGGTTTCCAGCCCTGATGTGGCAGGGCAGGATAATAGCCCCAGGGAGGTCCCCGTCCTAATCCCCGAACCGAACCCCATGACTATCTTCAGCGACACGGCAAAGGGGAACTAAGGGTGCAGATGAAATTAGTTTCACTTAGCCAATCAGTTTCACTTAAAATGGGGATTATCCTGATTATCTAGTGCCCAAGGTAATCGCAAGGATCCTTGACAGTGGAAGAGGAAGCAGGCACTTGAGTTAGGGGTGCGAGCTTCTGGGGGCTTCAACCTGTGAAAGGTATAAGGGGGGAGGAAGCGGAGGTGAACAGAGGGAGACTCGGGCCAGGCACTCAGTGAACCGCCCTTCCGGCAGCGGAAAAGCAAATCTGGGACCCGCACAGTTCTTCCTTCTGCTCCTCAGTCTTCCCGACCCTGGCTGCTTCTTTGAGCCCCGGTATGGCAACTCTTGGTAGGCCTTGTTGTAAATACATTTGTTTCAAAATGCAGCCCATCAGAGCTGGAAATGACTTTAGGGATCATCTCATTTTCTACAAAGAGAAAAGGAGACCGGGCAGGGTGGGGGCCTCAATGGAGAGGAGAGCCCGCTGCAGTCAGGACTGGAACCCAGGGGTCCTCGCTCCGGGCTTGCAGCAGCATTAGGAAAAGGCTGCTTGGAGGCGCCTGAGTGGCTCAGCCCATTAAGGGTCTGACTCTTGGTTTCCACTCAGGTCATGATCTCAGGGTTATGAGATGGAGACCCTTGTCGAGCTTCCCCCTCTCCCTCAGCCCCTCCCCCCACTCGCACACACTCTTTCTAAAATTAATTAATTAATTATTTTAAAAAAGGAGGGGCGCCTGGGTGCCTCAGTCTTTTTAAGAGTCTGACTTCAGCTCAGGTCATGATCTCAGGATCCTGGGATCAAGCCCCATGTCAGGCTCCCTGCTAAGCTTCTCCCTCTGCCCCTCCCCCTGCTCATGTGCTCTCCCTCTCTCTCTCTCAAATAAATAAATAAAATCTTTAAAAAAAAAGTCTGCTCATTTGGAAAGATTAGTGGAGGGTCACCGTGTTTTCACCAAAAACGTAACTGTCATTGCTATAAATAGACTCAACTGCGTCAAAGCATAATCATTAAAAGGAAAAAAAATAACCAGACTGCTCTTTGAGAAGATCTTTGAGGCTTAACTTAATCTTAATTAAATTTATTAAAAAATAGCGATAAAACTGTAAGCCTTATAAAAATGCGAGAGCCCAGTTCATCCCCACTAATCTGTAAAAATTCACAGCGACAAATGGTTTTAAAATCTTACACAAGGGGGGCGCCTGGGTGGCACAGCGGTTAAGCGTCTGCCTTCGGCTCAGGACGTGATCCCGGCGTTATGGGATCGAACCCCACATTAGGCTCCTCTGCTATGAGCCTGCTTCTTCCTCTCCCACTCCCCCTGCTTGTGTTCCCTCTCTCGCTGGCTGTCTCTATCTCTGTCGGAAAAATAAATAAAATCTTTAAAAAAAAAAAATCTTACACAAGGTAAAGGCATTGAGATGGGCCATTGCATTATTAATTGCACATGTGGAAGATACAAATGGTTTACTAAACTATTTTCAATTCATTATATCAAGCTAGGAAAACCATTATGGAAAGGGCAGAAACCGTGTTTATGAGAGAGAGAACAGTTATATTCTAGTTAGCATTCATTTGTGGAGGGATGACTTTATTTCCAGTACTACCCGTGATGCTGATTCGTGGAATGGAAACGTGCTTCCAACACCAGCTCAGTCAGATCTGCAAACAACATTCTTATTCAGAGTTCTTTTTTTTTCTTTTAATGTTTTAGTGGGGGTTTTTTAAGTGATATCTGCACCCGACATGGGGCTCCAACTCACAACCCCAAGATCAAGAGTCACAGACTCTTCCATCTGAGGCAGCCAGGCACCCTTCTTACTTGGAATTCTTAAGATGGTCTTTGCTTCTAGAAAAAGTAAGTTGTCACCTTTTTCTCCTTGCTTTTTTGGTACAGGCATTATTCAAGTATGGGAGTTTCCCATTTGAAGCAATTACCATTCTTCCCAACTGTCAAGTTCAGGAATGGGCTTGTGTTTTGGGGGGAGGGGCGGCAGCTGGTGAGTCAATCAGGTCACTCGCCCATTTCCTAAAATTATAAAGATGTAAACGAGGTTTGTGGACTCTAGCCCTATTGGGCCCCAACTTCCCAGGTTCAAACCTTGATCCATCTGCTAATTCTACACCCCTCACCCCCAAACTAGCATCTCACAAGATTATCAACTAGGAGTGGAGATGAAGCCACAGACAACACAAAGGGCCAGCCACGCCACCTTCGTGTGTGGATTTTTAATTCCGAGAGTAAATTGCCAAAAGTGAGTCAAAGAAGTGCTTTTCGAGGTAGCTTTTGGAAGTGAGGTGGGAAAGGAAACAAAGGACAGGTATAGAAAGCCAGAAGTCTAACTCTAGAATTAAGTAGGAGTTGATCTGGGTGGGGATTTACTGGTGTATGTCAGGAGGCCTGGTCTTCCCTCTTTATTACAGTGGGAACATGGTTTATGGCTTTCAGCTTTACTCAAGAGAGAGCTTGGGAATCCGCAAGGAAATGTGATCAGATTTTACCAGTCTGCAGAAGATGCCAGCCTTCTTGGAATCATTTCTTCTTTTTCCCTAAACAGCATATTAAGAGTTCGATCCTGATGGTACATACTATCTTTGAGCACAGATTAATCTTTCTAGAGTGAGTCGAGAGAAACACACACTTGTGTGATTATGCAGCAAAGTGCTAGGCTGAGCCCCCACCCTGAATTTCCCCAACCATCACCTAAAAAAGAACATGGCTTTTGAAGGTAACTCAGAAACTGTATTAGCCAAGTATCTTTTCTCTCACTAAATCTAGGAAACATATGTGACACACTGGAAAAGCTGTAGTCTCGAGACAGTTACTGTATTAAACTGCCAAGGTCATGGATTCACTCACACAAGAGCTGTGGTCTTTATTTACACAGCAGGCGGGAGGAAAAAGATGGAAAAGCCACGCTGATGTTAACCCTTGATAAGTAGTATGGTGGGGAGACCTTGGGCAGGTCACTTACCAACACCAAGCCTCAGTACCCACATGTATTACATGGAGGTAATGCCAGTCTCAGGGTTGCTGGGAAGTTGGCATGAGATCATGGATGTGAAAGAATTTGGAACCAAGAATAGCATAACCCAAGAGTGGTTTTATTATCCACCCTCCGAGCTATGACACAGGAGCAAGCAGGGGGGAGGGGTGCTGCATGGATGGCGTTGACAGCAAGGGCTTCTGGGGTTGTCACAGGCTAAGTGCCAAGCTCACACTGGCCACAAGGAGATTAGAGCCATGAAGGAGTTTGAAGAAATATGTCATTTTGATCTGGAACAATCTGTAGGGAGGTCCTGCTGCCATGTCTTAGATGAAGCCTTGTCTTTCCCCTCCAATTTGTCTAAGATGCTGTGGCTATCCACATGGGTGGCCACAACGGCTCTGTGCTGAAAAGAGCTAATGGTTCCCAGATGTCACTAACGGTGAAAGAGCTAAAGGGAAGGCTTCCTTGTTTGTGGAAGCCAGGTGGGCCCCTGTGTCCGGCTGGAAGTTGTCACCAAGGTCCAGATGAACACCCACGGGAGGTCGGATGCCAGAGTCCTCGCCCTCAAAGTGAGGGCAGAAAGAAACTCATGGATCCGCAACTAAGAAATGCTCTTGGCACAGAACTTAGTGTAGGCCCAGCCCAGAATGGGGCAGTCTGCTAACTAATTTCCAATAAGTTAGTTCTCAGATTTCTCAGCAACTCCACTGGGAATCACTTTTTTTTAGAATTGAGGAATCAGAAATCCCAAGCGAAAGGACCTCATTCATGAGAGCCTTCCTGAACTTTCTCAGCTTCCTTCCAGACTCTGAAGATGCAGGGAATACCCAGCCTCAACTTCTTCAATGGGTCTTGCCCACCCCGTTTTCATTTTGCCTTTGGTAGAGGCAGGAGGGCAGGTGGCCATAGTCTGGGTTAAGGTTAAAAACCTTTGGGCCGTTCCTGGTATCTCCTCCATTCAGTTAACAAAGTGGGACAACCCCATAGGACCCCACGTGGTCAGTCTTGGTTTGAAAGACCCTGCTGGTAGAGGGTAAGGGGACTGATTTCTAAGTAGGAAGGCAGCAGGTGCAGGGAAGGTGGGAGAAGCGGGGGGGGGGGGGTCCTCTATGGTTCCCATCTCTGAACTGCTCTTTTAACCATGTCATGCGCTGGGGAGTCACTGAAGTCTGAAAACGCCTGCTGCAGCGCATAGGTGCCAAGCAAGAGAAGCGTTGAATTTTAAGGGGAAACAGGTGACAGAAAGAGGAAAAGGACGGTGCGGTCTCTAGGCCCTCTAGATTCACAGTAGAAAATCACAAGCAGGCTTGGAAAAAGGAATTCTCTTCTTCGGACTGAGGTTCAGTAAAAGAACACATTTCTTCGTTCTGGAGCCTGGTTTTCTGAAAAACAGGATAAGCATAATGAGGAAGAAGCTGTTTGAATCCTGACTCCCCTCGTTGTGCGACCGAGGACGAGTTACCTAGCCTATCTGAGCTCCACATTCTCATCAGTTAAACGAGGCCGCTAATGCAACCTACCTCCCAAGGTTCTGGAAAGGTGAGTGAATGCAAGTCAATTAAACACATGGAAAGCCCTACGAACAGTGTCTGGCGCATATATGCTCAGTAAATGTTAGCTACTATTTTGTTAAAGAGGCAGTGTCTTTGGGGCACCTGGGTGGCTCAGTCGGTTAAGCACCCGATGCTTGCTTTCGACTCAGGTCACAACCTCAGGGTTGTGAGAGCGAGCCCGGTGCTCGTGGGGAGTCTGCTTGAGATTCTCTCTCTCTCCCTCTGCCTCTGCCCCTCCCCACCAACACATACACCCTCTCGCGCTCTCTCTCTTTCTCTCTCAAATAAAATCTTTATACATATATATATATATACACATATATTTTTTTAAAGAGGCACTGTCTTTATACGTAGCAGAGTGGAATCGGCATTGTAGGGAAGACCAAGGACTTGGAAGTCAGAGAAAAGGGACTCTGGCATTCACTCACCTTGACTTTGGGCAAATTACTTAACCTCCCTAAACCTCAATTTTCCCATCCTGTGAATGAGGATAATAGTACCTGCCTTGTAGGTAGCTACTGGTTCTTATTTTGCTTCACTTCCGTGAATCTTACCGTTCTCATCTCTAATGACCTTTTGCTTCCTTCTACCTCAGCCAGCCATTCCCACGGCCAGACACTAGACTCGGTTGTCGCCTACACAGGGGGCACCCTTGCCATTTCCATTTCAAACATCCACTCTCCACCCACCACCTCCCATGTCATTGGCGTAAGTCGTCTTAGCGCTACATGTTTCCATAACCTAATCTTCCAGTTCATCGACCTCCACTACCCATCTCCCCTCATCGGCCCCCTTTTCTGTCCTTCTTTGTGCAGCTCAGAGACCAGGCTCCCGTGTTACAGCCACTCACTTGCAAATACCCTCAGGGTGGTGGGATGGAGCCCCCATCGGGCTCCGCGCTCAGCATGGAGTCCGCTTGTCCCTCGCCCTCTGTTCCTCCCCTTGCTCTCTCTCTCTCTCTCTGTCAAATAAATAAAATCTTAAAGGAGAATAAGGACACAGGTGCAAGTCAATTTGCACGTTTGTTTGTGGGGAGTCAAGGGCACTAATCAGATGAACCCTGCTTTCTCCATCAACCCTGGGGCTAGAGCATCAGCTGAGAGTGTGAATCTGGGGGTTGAAAAGTGGGCGAGTATGGGAGTCATCAGCTTCCTGAGTGCCCAGCTGAAGTCTGAGGTCAGGAGTCGCAAGTAGAAACAGCCGGGTGGGGTGGCTTTCCTGAGCACTGTTTGTTTAGGGTGATTCACAGAAGGGAGACAGTGAGGTTCGTCTGGGATGGAGGCTTTGGTGGGTGAGCGTGATGGATGGGGGGAGAGGAAAAGTTGCTGAGGGAGGTGTAGGGAGGTTAAGTAATCTGCCTTGGCTAGCAGGAGGGGACTGGACCCATATCGGAGGGGCAGGAGGAGACTCAACCTTCCTTCCTTTGACCAATCCTTATCTGGGGCCTCACACACGGAATCTTTCAGAACTACTGAAATTCCTACTGAAAGGCTCATCCAGTTCACTTTGAAATCAGGTTCATACAAAATATACAAAGAATCGAACGTCTAGAGGCAATGGAGTTCCGTGCGGAACTCACAGGAAGTGAGGACGCGGAATCTGTGCATTTCCCACGCTCCCCCGTGGTCCTCACCATCAGCAGACACTGGGAACCTGGCGGCATGCTGAAAAGCAGGGGCTTTGCTGGGGTTCCCGGAAGTGGACCCCTTCCCAGTCCCTGGGCCCTGCTGCCTCCCTGTGCCCAGAGCCACAGTGGCAGGAGAGCTGACTTGGGACTGTTGGCATAGCCAGGGTCCCACTCCCCATCTCCTTTCAACCACTCTCTGCTCGGAAAGTCCATCCACTTGCCCTTTGCCCAAGGTGATATTGTTCCTGTGCCTGCTTTCCAAGCATCCCCCGCGCCCCGGCTTATTTTAGGACAGTGTCTTGGCCACAGATAGTGAACCCATATGCAGTGAAACGATCTTAACCGTTGCCAACTCTCACTGTGGTACACTTGATTTAACTTGGAATTGTTTTTCAGGATTTATGTGTATTGTCATTTATGGTTGAGGACGGCTTTAAGACTGAGAGCAAAGAGAGGAACACCCCTGCCACCTGCTTGAGACCCCGTCTCCTCATCTATGAAATGAGAGTATTTATGCATCCGTTCAATCCCTATTCACCGAAGACCTGTTGTCTCAGGCACCTAAGATATGCACATGCCCCATTCACAAGGTCACTGTGGGCACGGAGCAGGATGGCGCGTGTGGGATTTGGCTCATAGTCCCCCCCCCCAACCCCGTACATGTTGTTGCTGTTATTTTTGGCCTAGGAACGATTTAAAGCATCAAGCTTTCAGTAATTCTAAGGCTTAACATTAAGAAACGTACAAACTATTAACAAATACTTAGAGGAGACTTTATAATCCCGACTGTCATTCATTAGTAGGCTAGCAGAACTCAGCCTCTTGGGTAGACTGATGTGAAGCCTGACTCAGCCACACTAAAGCTCTTGAACCAGCCCTAAATCCCTCTCCTCACTTGGGCACGGCCAATTAATCACCAAGGGTGGTTCTGGCTTGTCTGTTGGTCTGTCTTACACAAGGGCTTCAAACAAAAGAATTTGTACTGGATCGGTGATGTATTTTTACTATTTCTGTCTTCAACGTTCTCTACTGTTTCCAGCACTCACTCATTCATCCATTCAACAAATACGTCTTCCCCTCTGTGCGGCGCTCTGTTGCAGGTGCTGGGATGTGGGTATACGCCCCTCGAAGTCTTGGCCCTCATGGAGCTAACATTCTAATGAGGTCTACTGCCGCCCTCCCCCCACTCGACACTAGCCTGTAAAGCATTTGAGATCGGGGCCACGGTGGCAGCTCTTGCCTTCCTTATACCCACAGCCCGGAGCAACAGTCACTTTCTGATGGCTTAGTGTGTGCCAGTCTTACTCTGTGGGTTTGGTAGCTTACTTTTAATGGCTTACTGCGGCTAATTTACATTGGAATGTAGGTCCTAAGCATTTACATATGCTATGTCATTTAATCCTCATAGACACTCTATGGGGGGATACACTATCTTAATCCTCACTTTACAAATGAGCCAACTGAGGAACGGAGGGGTTAAGAAATGTGCCCACGTGTCTGAAGCTAGTAAGTCATGAGCCCAGATTAGAATCCAGGCCATAAAGATCCTCATGCCTTTCCACCCAGATTGCTCCCCATTGTAAGTTTCTCCTGACACCACTTTCAAATTGAGCATGGAGCCCAGAGTCCTGGTCATTAGCCTCAAGTGGCATTTTCCTGGGTCACAGAGTCCTGGCATGGCCGTATGTCCTAGGCTGAAAATGAAACATCTGGGACAAGCAAACTAATCCTCATGAATTTGTTCATTTCGCTGAGTCATCTGGGTTAAATGTAGTTCAGGTAAAAGAACTCAATTCAGCTGCTCGGAGAACAAAATAAGAAAATGGGGAAAAAAAGAAGAAGAAGAAAGAAAATGGTCAAGACATTTTACAAGGCACCAAGCGCATGGGTTCTTTGAGATGAAGATGAAACAAAGTCCAACTATGAAAACACCAAGTAAGAGAAATCAGGGTCTTATCAGCGGAAGAGCCTGGGTTTCACACCATGAGCTTCTCCTCCAATATTGTTCTCAGGCTCTAGTGACAAAGTGTGAAAGGCACAACCAGATACTTACTTTCACTTGCAAGGTTGGCAACGGCAGGTCCACCATCTGGGGGGAAATATATTTTCTTATCTAGAAAGGAAGAACACAGGATTAGAAATCTCCAGGGACTCCAAATGGCCTGCCCCTCGCTTTATTTTTAAAGATTATTTATTTATTTGTTTGTCTGTTTTTTTATTTATTTATTTGAGAGAGCATGAGCAGGGGGAGGGGCAGAAGCAGGCTCCCTGCTGAGCACAGAGCTGGACGCGGGGCTCGATCTCAGGACCCTGGGATCATGACCTGAGCCCAAGGCAGACGCTTCACCAACTGAGCCACGACCCAGGCGCCCCCTCCCCCTCCGTTGATAGACACTGGGCATATTTTCTCTTATCAGATGTTACAAAAACAGGGAAGTTTCTGTTTTTAAGGTACCTTGGGGGCTTGTTCCCATCTTACAGGCAGTGTTCCTGTCTTCCCCAACAGAATCCTAGACCATCGGGCCAATTAATACAACTAACGTCAATGTTAGTAGGAGAGCGTGAAGTTCGCAGTAGTCAGCCTTGGTGATGAACATTTAGGAATTGTCTAGAGGTTTCAGAAATAGGATCACGCCTGCATCCTAATTTTGCCACGATGCTCCTGGCGTATAGTAGATGTTCACTAAATATTTGCTGAATTGGGCTTGAACCGTATAGTTGTTATGTTTGGGAGGTGAGGATTGGAGCCATCTGTGTTCTAACCAACTGTTGAAACAGGGCTCTGCTGTGTGTATGCACAGGCATATATGCAAACACAGTTGGCCTAATTTTTCCTCTGAATCCAGGAGGAACAGATTTTTGAAAAAGAGTACAGGGGTGGGAATTTTCATGGGTTTCCCAAGCATGACACTTTTATGATTTACTCTTGAAGTACATTCCTAATCAGACTCTGGAAATGACAGAGTGGTATTTTAATGGGAAATTTGTTTTTAACATTAGGCTGGAACACAGTGCCTGACTTCGGTAGGCTGCACTGAACAGGCCCTTTGTGTACTGTATATTTAGTTCCGAGGAAAGGCAACTTCTAGCAATTTCTTTCAGGCGTGGAACACTAGAACTACAGACACGTACGGACTAGGGGGCTGTAAAAGAAAATTCATCCCGAGTATACAGAACGCCAGAGGATGTGGACTTGGCCCCATGAAACCATAAAATACAGACTATTACCAATGTTTCATATGAAAGGCAAATTCGAGGTTGTTCTGTTGGTGAAAGTCTACCTCAGGCCAGTTCTCCCCCAGCCTTTCAAGAAGGGAGTCTTGTGTTTTGGTAGGCATTTGGCACCTAGTAGGGGCACTCATTAAATATTTGTTGGGTGAATGAGTGAATGAAGAAGTGAATGAGCCTTATAAGGTGGTTTTCGTTCAGGAGGGAGGGGTGGTGCCCAGGACACAGGCACCCAAGGGAGACCGAGCAGGAGGGACCCAGGGCGCAGGCGCGAGCCAAAGACAGCCAGGCACTGTGGCGGTCTCCAGGCAGCAATGCGACCGCCTCTACGGTGGCTTTGAATTTTAATGTTTGGAGCAGATGGTTGGTATAGATTGCCCTTGTTTCTGCCCAGGAACCTGGCATCACTGCAAGTTGCCAACCTGTTTAGAGAATAGAGTTAGAGCCTGTAGGTATGTCAGAGAGTTCTGTTTTACAAGTGGATTATTTGGTGGCTGACGGTGAGGTGAACGCAGGACCCTGAGATTTTAGGCAGCAGCCTAAATCATTTTTCTAGAATAAGTCTAAGTCAACAGACTGGGGTGAATATCCGGGGCCAAGTCCATCTGGCAGCCTATCTCTGTAACCCTGACTCATTAATCTGTGAATGTTGATGAAGCTTAGTGAAGATCTACAGAACATCGAAGCAGAACATTCCATCCCTCGGAAGCCCCATGTCTGAAGAGGGAGCAATTAGCCTTAGCAGCCCATCTCATTGCCAACTCCCTCTCCACTACAACCCATCAGAGGCCATCCTCCACGTATCTAGAGGCATTTCCCTACCGTGGGCTGAGCTGGAGGACAAGTCGCAGAGCAATCCCACGCTTCTGGCTACCTGGGCAGAGCTGCAATCCTCCCACACTGCCGATTCCGGAGGGTGGACTAGGTGTCGGTCTTGTTGGAGGAGACTTAGGAAGGGCTCGTACTTCTCATCAGGCTGGGGCTCTGGAACCATGTGCCCACTGGAGTAGGCCTGAGGGTAGCCAAGCTCTGAGGAGCTGGGGCTGCCTAGGGAGGGGTAATGCCACAGCTCGTCAGACTCAACGGAGGGGCTCCCTGCCAGGGACACTGGGTACTGATCCGGAGTCAGGAGACTGGGCCCGTGCAAGTCGCAGTGGGTGGCGCCATATGCAAAAGATGCTTCTGGCTCTGGCTTGGTCCACGGAGAAGAGAAACGCCACTGATTTGGAGGCATGTCAGTATCTGGGAAGGAAAGATTCACAAGACATGTTAGGTGTTTATTGCTTTCAAAATGGAAATAGCTTAATTGTTTCGGGTGACTACAGACTGTTTTTTAATGTGAAGAAAATGTAGAAAAAGTAAAAAAAAAAAAACAACCAAAACCCCAAAAAACAAACCCCACTCAGACTACAACCTTTAGGTATACTTCTTTCTAGGATTTGTTTCTATTCAGGTCCACGTGGTTTTCACATCACATAGGATTTTTAAGGCTGCTTTTGCATCATTAAAATATTGCAAATACCCTCCCATGGCACTGAATAGAGCCAGCGCCAGCATGGGATTCACTTATATTAACAACACCGTGATGAACATCTTTGCACCCATGTCCAATGAGCCCCTCCAGGAAACTTTTCTAGAAGTACAATTGCTTGATTCCATGTGATGTGTGTTCGGTCATTGCTGGTTGGCTTGATTTCATAGCTCGCGGTTTGAATACACCAGAGAGAAGGACACCTCCACAGGCTTTATAAAGGGCTTAACGCTTGCCTGCGTCCAAGTCACTCATACCAAGTCTAGGCGTCGAAACCCCATTTTCTAGAGGGATCGGGGGCATGGGGACGCTAAGACCGGACCAAGTTAGCAAAGCAGATCAGTCAAACAGGGATCTGAGCTGCAGCAAGAAGTGACGGGTAGGGAAGGGATTGCTTGGACCTCGTTCTGCAAAAGCAAAAAAAACGTGCTCCAGGTCAAGCAGTGACTCAGTTTCTTCTCACAAAGTTCTTGTGGACTAGCTGGGGGGGGGGTCTCCTTTGGTCTCATAGATGCTATTCTAACTGTGCCTAGGGTAGCAGCTGAATCTGAGTGTTCGAAAAGTCTAGGGCAGCTCATGACATGGATGGATGTTTTCCCCATTCGCAACACCCACTCAGGCGAGAGGGGAGGAGGGAGAGAGCTCCGGCAGATGGTGCTTAAAGCCTAGAGCCTCTCATCTATCCAAGATAATGAAGGGGGGCGTGGGCGTGGAGACAAAGGAAGATTGGAGGGCTGGAGAGACTGTCTGGTCCCCTCCCCCCCTCCCCCCCCCAGTCCATGTGTGCCTCTCCCAGCTCTCCCGAATGTTCCACTTGCCTGGATTTTGTACAAGATAAAAGCGTCTTGAGTGGTCTGCACAGCGACACCGGAGCGCCCGCCCGCCCCCCCCCCCTCCCTCCGCTCGCCCTCCCATCATAGCTTTTCATGTAATACACAGAAGAGCAAAAGAAGTCCAAACCTATGTGGCACAAATATTCTACCCAACATTTCACATTGCTCGCAATGAGCGGGGGGCGACGGTTGGCCTCTTTTAATGAAACCAAGGGCAAGGAAACATACTAAGATTTGTTCTTGGGGATGAATGCTACTTTTTGAGAATTGGTATCTGCAGACCGGTAGCCATTCAGGGCACTGTGCAGCACAAAGAGAGTGATTAAGCTGACTTAGTATAATCGCGAGGCGTGCTTCACGTTGAATAAGTGTACTACGTGTTCTGAGCACAAGTTAGAAACAATGTGTAGCCCGACAAGCGGGCAGTTGCCATCTGAACTGGCCTTACAGGTTTCATACATATGACCTAGAGACTGAATGCTTGAAATAGACAAGGCAGGACCCCAGTGGCTTTTGAGTATTTCCTTTAAATGTTTCCGTTCCAGAATTTTCTTTTCTTTTCTGTTTTTTTTTTTTTTTTAGGCCTTCCAGAATTTTCCAATCAAAATGTCCAAGGCCCATCTGGTCACTGACTGCACCAGAGCACAGTTTGGATGGCAGCATGGGGGGAGGCAGTGTCCCAAATCCCAAATTCACAGCAAACCCATAGTGGATCCTGGGGGACCTAGGGAAAGCCATCTTTCCAGAGCAGACTTGGATGTTGGTGCCCCGTGGAGTGGAGACCCTGAATTTTTTGGGGGGCACTCTTTGCTGCAACCACACTCACCTACCCTGTCAACCGTGAAGGCATTCTAAGCCACAGCCCTGACTGGCTCGAGGTGGCTGCTGCCGCTGTTAGAAGTGGCCCTGGTGACACTTTCTTACCCAAGGTCCCCGCCTCTTAGTTACCTCTAGAGATGAGAGAGAGGGAGCCCCAGGGAAGACTGCTGCTTTATCAAACCCCAAAATACATGAATGAATGGAGACCAGTCCAGGAACGTTTTGGTTCTGGGACTCTTGGGGCCGCCTGGATCTTCCTTTCAGTAGGGATACAGAAGGCTTCCATCCCATGTACCCCAACTCTGAGCATCTAGACCGTGCCTCTCAGTCCCGTCCTAGCCTCAGACAGTGCTGGGGAAGGGGAGAGCCCGGGGCTGAGCGCAAGAGCCCGCAGCAGCAGCAGCAGCACTCGAGGGCAGGTATGGAGGGCGGGTGGTGTAGACAGTACTTGCAGGAGAGAATTTTCAGAAGCCATTGCTCAGCGCGTGTCCATTTCCAGGATTTGATACGCCAGACGCGGGTAGGAGCGATCGCAAATCCACAAGTTTTGTTTCCTGAGCGCTTATTAGGGGCCAGGCGCTTCGCTTAGCATTCTGCCCGCGTGAGCTCACGTGATCCTCATGGCGACCCAGATGACAAAATAAAGACTTGGAGTGGCTCAGGTAACTCGCCTAAGGCCACGCAGTTGGCAAACGCTCTGGCTGGCTGATTGCAAACCTCATGCCCTTAGCAGCTCTGCCTCCCCGGGACTGCAGAGAATGCAGTGAACTGGGTGCTCTCACACACGGGGGGCTGGATGGTGGCAGATGGCATTTCGTTTCTGGGGGCTATTTGTACGCACCCTTTGATCCAGTCATTCCCCTTATAACAACTGAGGGATATAATCAATGATGTGTGTAAAAACGTAGCTCCGAGGGTTTTCAAAAGGATATTTATAATATAGTGAAAAATTGGCAACAACCTGATGTCCAAAAGTGTAACAGATTTGGTGCATCTATGAAAAGGATACTCTGGAGCCATTAAAATGATATTGTAGGGGCACCTGGGGGGCTCAGTTAAGCGGCTGCCTTTGGCTCAGGTCATGATCTTGGGGTCCTGGGATACACACACACACACACACATAT
The DNA here is from genome assembly GCF_024610735.1 of Ursus americanus. NCBI lineage: Eukaryota > Metazoa > Chordata > Mammalia > Carnivora > Ursidae > Ursus > Ursus americanus. Next base: position 14,775,349 of record NC_142164.1, read on the forward strand.
ATATGTATATATACAGGTGTGTATATATATATATATATATATATATATATATATATATATAAATACACACATACACGACTTAAGTACAAAATGATGTTACAGTGTAAAACTTAGCATGTATGCATAGATACACATGTGCTTATGTCCTGAATGCTTATCTTCGTTTTCTAATTTTCAAAAAATAACAGTACTTTTGTGATTAAAAAAAGTTATTTTTTTTTAAGTAAAAACTGAGGAAGCTACTTCACTCATTGAATCAGAGTCGCAATTGTAAAAGAGCAATGCATAATGGTGGCTTTCCTTCCACCCATCCTTGCTTCTCGTCCGCCTCCCCCCTCTCTGTCTCTGCCTTTAATACAAATCATGCTTTATGACGAAGTTAAGACCAAGCACCCTCCGAACACACTCACATCTTGCATCGTGACAGTCCAACCTTCGGCCTGTCCGATCTGTGCGCACTGACTCTCCCTTCTCGGTCTTCTTGGCTAGTGGCACTGGCCTCTTATTCATTCACCCCAGAAACAAAGAGGATATTGTTTGTATTAGCCGAGGTTGAAACAACACCGGGGACAGAAGGACAGCTTACAGGACACGGTCCTGTTCCAAGGCGCTAGGGTGGCCTGCTCAGTCCCACTCCTTCCTTTACCGTCACCTCCCCAGGGTACCAGTCTTTTGCTGATTATCCAGAGACTCTGCCCAGATGAAAAGGAAGATGAAATGCAGTATTTGAAAGTGTCTAAGAGCTCAGGATCGGAGTCAAACTGCCCTGGTCTCGAAGAGCCACCCCTTATTGGCGGTGGAATCTTGGACAAGTCATTTGGCTCTCTGAGCCTCAGTTTCCTTCCCAGGATAATGGGCACAGTGAGAGTTAACCACTAGCTGGTGTGAGGATTCAATGAGCTAATCCATGTGGGAGCCCCCAGCAAAGGGCCCCGCACACAGGATGTGCTCCAGAATTCTTAGCCATTGTCAACAGCATTAGCGATAGTCCTGCGTATTAGCCCTCTCACTGGAGTGCTGTCAGGAGGGTCTACAAAGGCGGGACAGTGGACTAGTAAAGAGTCCGATGGCCCTGGGTTTCAATCTCTAGCCCTCACTGGCTGTATGACCCATCTCAACGTTTAACCCTACCTGGGCTGCGCTTCCTCCTCCGTGAAGTGAGGCTATTAATACCCCTTGTAAAGTGGCTTTGGGAAATACAACAGGCATGCAGGAGAATGTGCCCGTGTGCCGCTGGGGGAATGTTCACGAACTAGGTAACAAGCACCCAGATCAAGGAACAGAACATGGCCACCATCCCAGGAGCCCACCTCCCTAGAGGTAACGGCTCTCCTGTTTTCTGACACCATATTCAGTTTGCCTATCTTTGACCTTCCGAAATCTCAGTGGCCTTTGAGGACTGAAGTGCCTACAGTCACTGGAGCATGGGGTCTCGCATCCAGTGGGAGCTCACTCTATGTTGGTGTGGATTCCTCTCCCTCACTGGAAAGAAAGACACGAAGTTATCAGTGTTCACGGGAGCCAGGAACAACTAACATGACTCTATTTCAAATGGATATTCACACTCAAAAAACAAAACAAAACAAAAACCCCAGTGTTTCTCCCCCACCCTCACTGGATTATGGTTGAGGGGAGAGAGGAGGTATGATCTTTTGGGTCTCACTACAGAAGACCTCTGGGTGCTCATTCACCTTCTCACGCAGCCCTTTCCCGTGGCGGGGGGAGGACCATGGAGTGGGATGTGCATCCGGACCCTGTCCCCCCCCCCCGGAAGTGGCAACTACTGAAGCTTCCCTGGTTACCTACTCTGAAATCCTCAATGTCCTTTAAAAAGGGAGATCATTCAAAAATGCCTCCAGCCTGTGTTTTCTTTTCTAAAGTCCAGCCAGTATAAAATATACATAAGTAAATAAAAAAATAATTTGGATTTGGGAAAAACAGCCAGCAAATTCGATGGCATTTCCTAGCCACATGGGCCTCTGTGTTTGGGCTTTGCATATTTGGCTTGACAGAGCGCCCTTAGAAAGTGGCCGAGTCCGTAACGGGAGCCTGTGAATGGGAGCCTGTTCTGTTGGGCATGGTTCAGCCAGGGCTTGGCGGCCTGGGGCTGGCCTGCAGGGACTGAGAGGCTGCTAACGGTCAGTAATGAAAGGCCACTTTATGGATTTCCCACCATTTCCGAAGCTGCTGCGGGGCTCTCACATAACACCTCTTGTGAGAACCACTGGGGGACTGGCCTTCTTTCACGGGGGCCTCCCGAGAGGCAGCAGAGCCTCTGAGAAACTTGATTCTTAACCGTGATGAGAGGCCTTGAGGAAGACAGGCCTTCCTTTGCTCAGTCAGCTGGACCAACTTTTGCCCTGCCTGCCCCACACTCTGTGAGGAAGACATCTTCACAGTCAAGGGACCCATGAGATTCCCACAGGGTAAATGCAACCAAGAAGGTAAGCAGAAAAGATGGCTGCCGCTCTGTCTGGCCTGGGAAGGTTGGCTTGGGCAAGAAACAGGGCCACGTCCCAGTTCCCTTCATGCACAGGGGTGTCCCAGAATAGAAAGAAGTCAGAAGGCATAGGAAACCATACAGCTGCTACATGGCAGAAGCCCCCTAGAAAACTCACAGTCTTCCAGAAGAGGCCTGCTGCTCTGTGATCCTAGTGTTTTGAACGCAGGCCCCCATATCCGCCCTAGCCACTCAATACGCCAAGCTTTCATACCCACCACACAAACATAACGAACACCTACATGGCACTGCGTGCCAGTGGACACGCATGATCTCACGGACTCCTCCTATAGTTGAATAATACCCAGCTTTAGAGAGGAGGAAGCTGAGGCACAGATAGAGGGAGTGATGTGCCCTGAGATCACATGGTTAATAAACCATACACCACACTCTCTTCGGCGACTCCATCCGTGGCAGACATCAGTACCCTGTGATCTGAATCACGATTTCATTCATTCAAGCAATATTTGACTGTGCACCTTCCGTGTGTCAGGCTTTGGGCCAGGTACTGGGGAAGTAGCAATTAACGGAGTCCCTGCTGCCACGGAATTCAGAGTTTAGAGGATGGGAGGAGATAAGAAAGAAAATACATAAATATATAATATGCCCGGTGGTGACAAATGCTAAAAAAAATAAAATAAAATAGTGTAAGAAGACAGAGGGTGACGGTGGGGGAGTGTTCTTATTTTTAAAGGAGGTTGTGCGGAGAGGGCCTGGCTGGAGAGGGGACATTCCGATGGAGACCTGAATGGAGAAAAGGGGGAAGTCATGCAGTTATCTGGGGAAAGAGCATTTCAGGGAGAGGGGTGGGGAGGTGCAAAGGGCCTGAGGTAGGATCATACTTGACATGTTCTACAAATAGGAGGAGGCTAGATTGGATTACATGAGGTGGGGGTGGTAGGATATGAAATCAGAATGAAAACGGGGCCCCGTGCAAGACTTTGGATTTGATTCCAAGTGAGACGAGAAGCTCCTGGAGGGTTCTGACCAGAAGAGACATAGGATGAGACTTTCCATTTAGTGGTATTGTTCTGACAGCTATCTTGAGAACAGAAAGAAGGGGAACAAAGGTGGAAGCAAGGAGACCAGTCAGGAAGCTACTGCCAAAATCCAGGGGTGAGATGACGGTTTCCTGGACCAAGATGATAGCAGCAGAGGTGGGGAGACGTGGTCAGAACTTGGATATATTTTGAAGGTAAAACGGACAGAATTTTTCAAAGGGCTGGGCATGGGGTAGGGGATGAAGAGAGGAGTTAAACATGACTTCCAGTTAACTGGAAGGATGCAGCTGCCGTATATTGAGACGGGGAGACAGTGGACAGAGCAGCTCGGGGAGGAGAGTAAGAGCTCAACCTGACACTCATTGTTTGTGATTCCTAGTAGACATGTGAAGGGATCAAGTAGGCAGCTGGATAGACAGGACTGAAATGCAGTCTGGGATGGAGGTAAATGCATTTGGAATTGATACAGATGGTACTTAAGACCAAGAGACAGAAGAGATCCCTTAGGGTGTGAGTGTAGATAAACAAATTGTCCGAGATCCGAACACTGGGGCCTCCAAACATTTAGAAGCTGAAGAGAAGAGGACATCCAGCAAAAGAGACCAAGGAGTAGTAACCTGGGAGGAAGGCGGAAAACCAAGAGAATGTGATGTTATGAGATCCAAGGAAGGAGGCATTTCTAAGAGGGGGGAGCAACTAACTGCAGCCAATGTTGCTGACAGGTCAAAAAAAGATGGAGACAGGGAAAGACCATTGATTTGGCAAGTGGAGGTCACTGGCTAACCTTGATGAGAGTGGTTAAGGAGTGATAAGGGTGAAAGCCTGAGTGGAGTGAGTTCCAAAGAGCAGGAGAGGAAGAGGACAGAGTGTGCAAGGGTGCCATTTTTGAGTCTTGCTATGAAATGGGGCAAGAGGCCAAGAGTTGGTTTTATTTCAGGCTGGGTTTTATCAGGCAAGCGGGACGGAGGACGTGAGGGACTATAGGTAGATGGCGCTTACAAGGGAATGATTATAATGAATCCAAGCCAACGTGTTCAGAAGTCGATCAAAGCCAAATAGCCAAGGTCCATGCATGTGAAATCCATGCATGAAGAGCTTGGGGTTTTGACTCTTCCAAGGAGCCGATTAGATCCTCCGAAACCCACTTATTCCATTTATCAGCTCTTACTACACGTTAATTCCCCAAATGACTCAATCAGTCATTCCTGCTCCTGCTCCGAAGTACTCAATGCGCTCTTGGCCATCACCACCCCACCCTCCATTGTGCCCATTGTAACTGCAAACCCTACATAGTTTCCTCTGTCTACTGCTACCACATCCCCTTCCACATGTTTACTTAACTCACAAGAGTCTCCGAAAATCTCGTCACCTGACTGGAAAAATGATTTCTAGGACAGAAGTAAATTCTGCAAAGGTGACTACGTCAGATATACACCAACTCCCCGTCCAGGCCCAAAGAGCAAAGCCGGAACAATGGCTCCTGAAAAGAGGGGAGATCTTCCCCCACAGGCAGACGTCCCCCACTTGGCATCTTTGCACAAAGTGAACAACCCTTTGGAGGCATGTACATCCTCCAGTGGGGGCCAGGCATTCAACGTGGGTGCTGGGCAACTACAACAGAGAGTTCTTAAAATCAACCAGACCCTGGTCTATTGCACATTTCAAAATGGCGGACGGACTCCCAACCATCTGGTGAGGGTGACTTCTCCATGAGGCACCGCAGGTACGGTGCCTGGGGCCCACAGATACTTTTAGGGGCCCATGAAAATGTTTTAACATCTTTTAAATTCGAAGAAAAACGAATATAACAAAATAATGAATACATAAAAATGAATCCAGCCTGGATTAAAGTTGTTTTTATACCAGTGCACTCACAAGATGTCCTCTTTCATAGCTGTACTGAGGAAGAAGCCCATAGAGTCAGAAGTGGCTAGGGTCCACGAAAGTCCTACTAACAGCCCTGCAAGCTTAATTTTTATAGCTTTCCCCAAACCTGGGTATTCTGATGAGAACTCTTTGACACAGCTTTCCTGAAATACTTGTTTGGAGATGTAAGCATGCTTATTTATTTATTTATTTATTTATTTATTTATTTATTTATTTTAGAGAGAGAAAGCGCACACGAGTGGAGTGGGCGGGCAGAGGGAGGGGGAGAGAGAATCCCAAGCAGACTCTGCACTGAGCACAGAGCCCAACTCGGCCCTTGACCTCATGACCCTGAGATCATGACCTGAGCCAAAACCAAGAGTCGGACGTTAAACCGCCTGAGCCACCCAGGCGCCCCAGGAATGCTTATTTTTTAAAAAATTACCAAACAGTGTGTGCAATTGACGGCCCGATGCTGTTAAGGGCGGGGAGAGAGGTGCGGCGAGACTCTCCGTGGACTTCTCTGGAGCCCTGCCCTTGCTCAGCGGATCATCCGCTATTAGCTGAAAGGAGGCTGGGTGCACCTTCCCAGGACACACTGTCAGGCCAGTAGTAGGAGCAGTAGTCATAATCATAATAATAAATAATAAAGGCTGGGACGCCTGGGGGGCTCAGTCGGTGAAGCGTCTGCCTTCGGCTCAGGTCATGACCCCAGGGTCTTGGGTTTGAGTCTCGCATTGGGCTCCTTGCTCAGCGGGGAACCTGCTTCTCCCTCTGCCTGCCGCTCCCCCCGCTTGTGCTCGCCTGCTCTCTCTCTGACAAATAAATAAATAAAATCTTTAAAATAAAGAAATAAATAATAAAGCCTAGTCATGGTGAACCGTCATGGCGCTCTTACAGTGTACTAAGCAGTGAACCCAGCACTGGATTAAGGAAATAATGAAATAGGTGAACTAGCTGGATTACAGTGTTGATTTTCACACTAAACTTCCAAGAAATGGGTGCAGCTTCTCACTTACAGTGTGACTTGCCTTCCGCAAATACATACACCCACCAGTGCATCCAGGGCATGGGAGAACTGCTCTTTCCGTGATCGCCTGGATTGAGAATTCCAGCCTCCCCCCTCCCAACATGCTCACCATTCCTCAGGATCACATCTGAGCTCTGGTTCAAGGGGCTCCATGCCTGGGGGCTCTTGATATTGCTCAGAGCTCTGGAGAAGTGTTCGTCCACTACGCTGCCGATGTCCCCCTGGAAATAGGTGAACAGGACACACCGGGAATTCCACTCAGTCTTTACAGGTTTCTGCAGCTGGACACCAGTCTTCCCCATCTCTTCCATGGTGAGCAACACCGGCAGGGGACAGCTGCGGATCGAACACAAAATGTTACTGGCGCTCTATTTTCCAGGTGGCTTGGCTATAGTTTGAATGAGAGGCGCTTTGGGGGCAAGCAGTACCAGGTCTCACTGCCGTTCCAGGGAGCCACTGAGGACCAGGTCAGGAGCCTCGTCCGATCGATGTTCTGGGAACAAGACAGAGCTCTACGAGGTGCCGAAGGGGCCCTCAAGAATCACACAGGAGAATTATCATCTGACGACCCACGTAGAAGAACAGCGGGAAGTTTAAAGAAAAAAAAGGCATGGAGGACAAAAGGGTAACTTGACTTCTGGGGAAGTGCCTTCCTCTTCCAAAACCAAATGAGCCAAGACTGACCCAGAACTGCGCGTAGATGCCCCTGGACAAAGGCCTGGGCACCCCTGGAGAACTTGACTAAGCCATCTAGTGGTTAGTCCCCGACTTCACTTTCCGTAACAAACATTGCTCTCCATCTTGACCCCTTGCGTGCGAGAATAAGACACATCAAATTCTCAGACTCCGCTGTTGCCGGCCATCCGCCTCCGATGGTGTCCTACCCCCACCCCCCGACCCCACGCCAGGAACGGCCAATTACAAACGACACGAGGCCTAAGGCCTCCAGACAGACACATTCTGAACCAAATACAGATCTCAAAACCCAACGTTTTCTACGCTAATATATGTGGCAACATGGGTGCAAAGTTCCTGGAAGATTGTCCGATTGTCAACCCTGTTCACCGCCGTATCCTCCGCACCTAGAACAGAGCCTGAGACGGAGTCGGCGCGCAATTGCTGTTGGCCGAGTTGCCTTAAACTTGGCCTCCATCACAGCATCCTAACCGCGAGCTCCTTTAGAGCAGGGGCTGTCCTCATGCACCAAAGTCAGGACCGGGCACACCGTAAAGGAAGGCCGCACAGCATCTCTTTACTAGAAGTAGCCTGTCCAGAAGCTTCTTTAACTTTAGCCACCCGACCGGACTTGGCAGCGTGCTCTGGCTAATGGCACTTTTATTCGTTCTTGGGAATCTAATGCAGTTGTTTAGAGTTTAATAGTCTCTGTTCCTCTCTAGTCCTTGATGGGGGGGGCCTTTTTATTCATTTCTTTATCCCTAGCACCTAGCATAAGTAGGTCAGTAAACAATTGGCTGAATGCCTGAGTTGCATTTCATGCAGAGAAAGCACAATGCAAGGAAATCAGACCAATTAGGAGTCAGAGGACCTGGGGTTTTCCTCAGCTGTGTGATGTTGGGGAGAGCACATAGCCTCTCTGGATTCAGATTCCTCTTGGGTAAAAATAAGAGGTTGGAGAATATGAATTCTGCAGCCTATTCTTTCATGGTCCTGCTAGAAATGTCAAGAAGGAATCTGGCAGCGAGCAGGGGGCCCTTCTAAAAAGGTCTCCTTTCAGACTCATTCTGGCCCCAGCCATCATTGCATTCTGCCATCTCCAGAAGCCTTCCATTAAGCACATCACTGTTTCCCCTGGTCGACAGCCGTGCTAAACAGAACCAGGCACCACCTGAAAAATGAATCCATTGCATCCTTATTCCCAAAGCCATGCAAACAGCCACTCTGTTGGGCAGTTTCTTCTCAAGGGAAACACACGCTTATATATGGCCCAGCAATCCTACTTCTAGGCACGTACAATCAAGAGAAACGAAAACGTATGTCCGCACAAAGCCTCGTCCGTGTGGTTCACAGCGGCTTTGTCTAAAGTAGCCAAAAAGTGGAAACGAGCCAAATGCCCATCATCGAGAGGATGAATACACGAGCTGTGGCACTGTCACAGAATGGACTGTCATTCAGCAATAAAGAGGAACAACCTACCAATCTACCCAACAGCATGGGTGAATCACGAAAACATCATGTTGGGCGGAAAAAAAGCCAGACACAAAAGACCACAGATTATAGGATTCCACTTACACGGGACAGGCACAAACAAACTGTGGGGACAGAAATCAGAACAGTGGCTGGCAGTGGGGCAGAAATGGGGAGGGGAGGGAGGAACTCCCCGCGGTGTTGGCAACATCTGTCAGAACTCATCAAACTGTATGCTTCTTAAGATCTGCGCATGTCACTAAAGGTAAGTTGTTTCTCGATTTAAGAAACAAAACCACATGCTCTATATCCAGCTTCTTGGAGTTAATCTGCATATAACTTGACTGCTTAACTACTAACAGCCTACTGTTGACCGGAAGTCTTACCAACAACATAGTCAATTAACACACATTTTGAATACGTATTATACGCTGTATTCTTACAATAAAGTAAGCTAGAGAAAAGAAACGCAAAAAAATCCTAAGGAAGAGAAAATACACGTACAGCACTGCACTGTAAAAACATTCGCGTCAGTGGACCCACGCAACTCAAACCCATGTATTTTCCGCGTGGAATTTTAAAAAGTTCAACTCCTAGAAACAGAATAAAACGGTGGTTACCGGGGGCTGGGGGCTGGGGGGGACTGGGCAGGTGTTGTTCAGGGTACAATGTCACAAGCAGTAAATAAGCCCTTGAGATCCAAGGCACAGTACAGCAGCACACTCCCCCAACTTGCAAAGAGACTAGGACTAAGTTATTCAAGCTACTCAAAAGAAAGGATAATTATTCGAGGTGATAGAGGTGCTAATTATCACTATAATGGCAATCATGTTACAATACATAAATTTATCAAACTAACATGTAACCCCTGAAATTTACACAGTCATACGTCAAATCTACCTCCCAGACACAGCCAAAAAAGAAAAAAGAAAGTGGAGGTGTTACAAATTATAAAATAATGATAAATGTTGGAGCCAGCCCTTTTCCTAAAGCTACAGTTTACAAAATACCGCCTCTGTGCCAGAAGCTCTATGCATATTTTCTCTAGTCTTTACAACTCTCAACGTAGGTAGTATTAGCCCCGTTTTATAGATGAGCAAATTGGGGCCCAGAAAGTGAGATGAACTGCCCATGCCACACAGCTAGGTGGGAGCCGAGCTGGAATTTGAACCCAGGGCTCTCCGGCTTCAAGGTCTGTCCTTTCCCCACCATCCCTTGCTGTCTACCCGGTGGGACTCACAGAACCCCTCCATGAGCTCCAGTTTCCCCATTTATCAAATGTGAAGGCTGGACTTCTGATCTCTAGGGAGGCTTGAGCCAGGCCGTAAGCCGGCCATCTGGTTTCCTTTAGGGACCGCAGACAAAACATCTGTCCACTCCCTCCCTCCGGGCTTCTCCTTAGAGCCTCTGCTTGCAAGGGCTGCTTAGCACCTTTGGAAGACTCACAGTTTTACCCCTGGAGATGCCAGTGGCCACTTCTCTAGGCTCAGGCTTAACACAGTTTTGCAAATCTATCGTAGAGGAGTCCCCCTTGAAGTTACAAGGAAGGCAGCCGACCAGACCTTTGGGACATCAGGGCCATGGAGATTGCTCCTAGTCTTCTCGAGTAAGGACCACAGAGACCACAGGCTACTGGCCACAGCCAGGAAAGGTTCGAGAGGGAGAAAGTCAGAAGCACTGTCTCATCCCCATCACCTCGGAGGGATCAGACCTTAGGCAACTGGGATCCTGATTAAGGTACAAGGGCGACCTCTCCCCAAACACACGGACACACCTCCCAAAGGAGAATCATGGCTTACTTCTCTGGATTGAGCTCTCAAGCAGTTCTCCGGGCTGCACTCAGACCTCCGTGGAGAAGATGTGCATCTCGGGGATACTGAAATTCTGAGAACCGTTATTGGCTACAGCCTTTGCAGAGCTCCGTCTCACTGCCCCCTCTGCAGAAACGTGGACAGTTCCATCTCCAACTGAGCCCTCTGCGAGGGGTCTCCTGATGCAGGGGTGAATTGGCTGGGGTCTGGCTTAGGAGAAGGGGTGCTGCAAAGCTGGAACCGAGGGGACAGCAGTGAGGGGAAGGGGGGGGGACTTTCTGGGAGAAGACGATCCTGTCCCAGTCCCTGGCTTGTGGTAAAAGCCCCTTGCAGACAAAACCCTGAGGTCAAGCTTTGCTAGCTGTGCAGTTAAAATAGCGTAATTACGAAAGTACACGGCACCTTGCAACCTTTCCCCAACGCACAAACTATAAAGACACCTAGCGCTCCAATTCGACCTCAAAATGATGCCCAAACGTCTGCACAATATTTTAACACGGCATCCAATGCCAGCAGTTCGGCCTCAACTCTACCAGTCTGCCTGCAAGGACACGGTTACCACCCTGCTGCAGAATGCTACCCAGCACCTTGGGCGTGGGCTGGGGTGTCAGAGAGGTTGTCACAGGGATCACTTGGAACGAAAGCCCCAAAGGGACCAGATTGTATCGCGGTGAGCAAAGCACGTGATGCTCACTGCTCCCCCTGCCCCAATTCCTGCCCAGCTGAATCTCCATCCCTCCCTGCCCCCCAGAAATCACCAGCTTCTCCTACCTTAATTCCTGACCATGGACGGAGATAGCTGAGCAAAGGCGTGTAGTGATGCTGAGTGGTTGGGCCCACCTAGGAGCAGCTCAATGCTTGCGGAAGCTGGGGCTGGGGATTTTGTACCCTCCCCTCGCTACTTTCTACCCCTCCAGCCCGGGCTATAAGAGGCATTTCCTGCTGGCTATCTATTAAGAATGCAGAAAATGCGCTCCAACAAGTCATTCGGGTTGGGCACCTGCAGGAATGAGGAAAATAGGTAGCTCTTTTTTATTTCTTTCTTTTTGCATTAAAAAAAAGCACTTAGTGATATCGTGTCTTAAAGTAGGCTGCCAGTTGTTTGCCGGAAACCACATACAGAGTCAGTAATGTCTGAAACGTCAGTTATGGGGCTAGCCTTAGACTGATGACACCTTCACTCTCAGGAACTGGGCAAGCGTGTTTGGCTCATCACGACTTTCTCCCCTTCTCCCCGCGGGAAGAGAAGGGGAGCCCAGACTCCTAGAATTCTGGACATGTCGCGGGCTTCCGTGGGCCCCAGAGGGAGGGAGTGTGTCTCCGAACCCGCGACAGTATGAAGCAGTTCAGGGACCACAGCTGGAGGCTTGGAGCAGGGCGTCCCGACTCTCACCTTGAAAAATCTTCAAGATGACCCCGGTCGGCAACACCGTCATTCAGGTCCCAGACCCTGGAGCCATTCTTTGCTCCATTCGTTTCTCCGTTTCAACAATATTTCACAAACTTTTAGTAAACACCTGCTGTGTGCCGGGCACTGTTCTGGGAGCTCTGTTCTAGCATGAATGACACAGACCAGGTGTCTGCCTTTGTGGAATAAATATGCACAGTTTATATGCCCTGGTGTTCATGTTACAGGTACCCACTATATGTATCGGGCAGATGGTAGTAAGTACAACAGAGAGGAATTGACCGGGAAAGTGAAGCAGGGAAGGGGGACATACAGGACCACCGAGAAAGGCTTTTCTGATAACGTGACATTTGATCAAACCATGTGGGTATGGAATACCAAATGCAGAAGGGGTCTCATGCTGGGTCTGTTCACAGAAGGGCATGGAGGCCAGCATGGCCGAAGAGGAGGGAGGGAGGAGAGACAGGCCTCACGGGCCCTGCCGAGGCTTCTGACTTTTGCTCAAAGTGAAAAGGAAATCCACTGCAGGATCTGGAGAAACCCATCAACAAATCCTGAAAGTTCTACCTTCAAACTGCATTCCATCCTGTGCTTTCAAGCCACCTCCACCCCCAGGCTCGCCCTCGGCTGAGCGCCCACCATGGCTCGTCAGCCCACGCCAGAGCCTAGCGGCGCTCCCTGCTTCAATCTGTTCACCTCAAGACAGCACCAGTGATCATTTGAGAACACGCAGACAATCCAGTCACTCCTTGTTTAAAAGCTTCTTACGGCTTCTCTTCCCAAGTCTGGGCTACAAGGCCCCAAGGGAATGACCACCCCCCCATCCTGATCTCACCACCCTCCCCTTCACTCCACTCCAGCCCCACAGGGTTCCTGGCTGTTCCTTGAATAGGGTCAACATCCTCTTGTCTTCACCCTCCCATTTCCTCTCCCCGGGGATGCCCATCCCCCACACGGCCTCTGGACTTGCCCTCTGGTTGCATTTACATCTCTGCTCCGACAGCCGCTCCAGAAGTCTTCTCCAACCATCCTACCCAAGTCAGCAGGCTCCCATAGTCTCTGCCCAATTACCCCGCTTCCCTGTTCTTCCCAGCACTTTTCACCGCTTGCCGTTATATTGTGTATTTATTTCTTTACAGTGCGTGGCCCCTTCTAAAATAATGCCTGGCATACAGTAGGGGGCTCAGTAAACATTTGTGGAATGAATGAATGAATGAGTGGCGAGGGAGAGAGAAATTATTCAGTCACACAAATAAACGTACAACAGCAATGGTACTAAGTCAGCGTCTGGTACTAGAAGAGCCTCTGATAAGAAGCTCTGACTCCATCAGGGAAGACCGTCTTCCCTGGGGAAATAACGCGGGGCCTGAGATCTGAGAGGCTGAGAAAGGGTTAACCACATGAAGAGGGGAGAATAGCTAGTGCAAAGGCCCTGTGGTGGGAGGGGCCTGGCACAGAGAGTGTTGGAAAAAGGAAGCCGCGCTGGTGTTGGAGACAGTAGAGGGAGCACTACGTGAGGAGGAATGACCTAGAAAGCTGAGCAGGGGCCAGAGCCAGCAGGGCTTTGCAGGCCATATTGAGGAATTTTGTCTTTTTCCCAGGAATAAAAAGAAGCTACTAAAGGGCTTAATGGAGGTCTGTGTGGAGGGCCGTGGGGATAGGGAGGGGGAGGAAATCGACCTGAGCAGATACGGCCGAAGCCATCAGTCTGGCTGTGGTGCGGAGAAAGGATTGCGGGATCAAGGCCACGGGCACAGACCCGTGAGAGCGGCGCTCCAGTGGTCTAGGGCAGAGATGAAGGCAGCTGCCTCTGGGGGCTGGGGGTTGGGGAGGAAGTGGATGTAGAGAGAAGCGGATGGATTCAAGACGAAGTCAGAAAATAAAATCGACAGGTTTGGCGCTGAATCGGCTCTAGGGGATGAGGAGTACCAAGGAAAATGTTGGTTTGGGGGTTGCATAACTTGATCGATTAGCGTGCCTTTCACTGAACTATGAAACATTGCGAGAGGGTGCCTTCTTCAGGAGAGAAAATAAAGCTTTCTGTTTGAACATGTTGATTTTGAGGTGTCCTGGAGCCATCTAAGAAGACATGACAGCAGTCAGTGAGTAGAGGGAGAGGTCTGAGTTGGAGATCTAAATGCAGGGGCTGACAGTATATGGATGGCTAGCGAAGCCTTGGGCTCTAACTCACAGGGAGTGTAGAGAGGGAGACATAAAGAATTAAGCTACTTTGAAAATGAGGAAAAAGAGAAGGAAGACCAAGCCTTGTGTGACCACAACATTGACTGGCCAGGTTGGCATCAAGAGCCAGCAAACATTACTGAGAAGGACTGGGCAAGGAAGTGGGATAAAAGAGGGGAGGGTGTTAGCGTCCCAAAGCCCAAAGAAGAACAGGTTTCACAAAGGGCGGAGCTCAGCACCTGGGTCCAGCGTTGCCGAGAACTGGAAGAATCTGGTGCCTTAACATGTTCTGTTGGACTGAGTGGCATGGGGGTCACACAAGATCTTAATGAGAGATGTGTGCTGGAGTGACGAGGCCAGAGGCAGATGCAAGTGGGGTGGAGGGGGGAAAGGAAAGCACAATGGGGAGGGTACTTTGCAGGAGTTTGGAGGTGAAAAGGAGTAGGAAGATGCAGCAGAGTCTGGGGGTGGAGGGAGGGCTCCAATAGGTTTGTTGTTTCTTTTTTTTTTTTTTTTTTAAGATTTTTAAAAGTCATCTCTACACCCAATGTGAGGCTCGAACTTACAACCCCAAGATCAGGAGTCTTGCACGCTCCACGAACTGAGCCAGCCCGATGCCCCTGTTGTTTCTTTTTCCACATGATTAAAGGACCTAGTTTAAAGCAAGAGGTTGAAAATGCCGAGGAAAGCCGGAGAGGATGGGATGAAAGTCCGGGTGGAAGGATTGGCTTTAGATAGAAGGAGGGACTGTTCTGTCGTAAGGGGAGGAAAGGGTACAAGATGGGCACAGACATATGAAGTTTGTAACCTTGGTACTTCTGGTTTTTAGTGGTAGGGACACTGGACTGGGAAGCAAGGATCTGTCCCTCTAAATAGATCCGCAAACTTGGAGAAGGTATTTCTCATTTCTTTGCTCCTTTTAAAAGAGAGAGAGCTCTATTAGATGGTCTCCAAGTTTTCCTATAGCTGTGCTAGTCTAAGTAACTACCCAGAACGCTCATTTTTACCGTTTTCAAAAGCAAGTGCTCACGTCCAGTTCAAGGTGATGGACAGAGTTTATGTATTTCACCACCTCTTCCTTCCAAAATCCCACTAAAATGCCAGAAGAAATATAAAAATAAGAACAACTCCGGAGCAATGCTGGGAAACCAGAAAAGGTCTCACTAGCAGACCAGAGGAATGGACCGGCTGAGAGCTATTCGGTGTTTCCAATGGGCCACCGCAGCACTAAACAATTTACATGTATTAAGCCATTTAAATAATTCCACAAAACAGGCACTATTATTATCCAAATTGAAAGATGAGTAAACAGAGGGGGTTGGGCGAAAGGGGAAGGGGATTAAAAGATACAAACTTCCAGTTATACAATGAGTAAGTCCCGTAGGGAATATGGTTAGTAATATTGTAACAACACTGTGCGGGGACAGACAGTAGCTAGATGCATCACGGTGATCACTGCCTAATGTATATAAACGTTGCATCACTATGTTGAAACTAACATATTGTTATGTCAACTACACTTCAGCAAAAAAAGAAGAAGCAGAAAAAATGTTTGCCGATGCTATAGGGCTAGCCCAATGAGGCAATATCAACAAAATAAAATTTCACACTGCAAAAACAGTAAACAGAGCCACAGAGAGGTTAAGAACTGTCCAAGCCAAGCAGTGTGACCTTTCGAAAACAATAAGAAATTTCTGGGAATCATAAGGTGGAACCCATAGCCTGCTAGCACAGGAATAAGAGAAGGATATTGGAGAAATGATTATGAATCTTCCAAATAGAGCCCCAGAAAAAGCTCTGAATTAGTAGGGGCTAGAGTGAGTCATGGAGCAGAAAGCAGAGAAGTTAGTTAAAGGTCTGCCAAGGCAAATGGGCCCTTCTCCAACTCTGTGCACAGTGTCTTGCTGTAGTTTTCACCCCTGGCTACAGCCAGTGAGAACGACTTTCTAAATAAAGCACTTCTTGTGCCCAGAGAGGGGGCCCAGCATGGACTTTGTGGTTGGAGAGAGTAGGGAGTGCCCAGGTAATTGGGGGGCCAGCCGTAAGAATTTAGAGACAAAAGGCACCCCAGCAGAACAGTTTAAGTCTCTGAAGTTCTATGCATCTGGTTAAGACACTGACTGCAACCTGTTCCCTACGTCTGCTTCAGAAATCGGAATCCTCCCGTGGGCATACCCCCAACCATTCCCCTGCACAGCTGTGTCAAAGGCAGAGTGAAAAACCTCTCAGGTGAACAGCGACCTTCACAACCGCAGAGGACCCCAAACCACTTACCAAACTGTAGTGATCTAGTCCTTCCGATGAATGGCCAATCACCAGACACTTAAACAAAACCAACAGCACAGCAGAGAAAAACTAAGATGAATGAGCAAAACCACTGACTTTTCAAGGAAAAGCCAATGTGGAAAACGTTTTAAAAATGCCAATCAGTATCTTGAGAGATGTCCAAGAGAATATTGTGTCCATAGAACAAAATCAGTCTGCTATGAAAAAGAAGTAATCAAGAGAGTGAGGCAGAGTTCTTACAAATTGGTAACATAATCGCCGAAATAAGAAAGGTGATTAGCAATGGACATAACGTGCTTGGAAGCCCAAGTCATGGACGATCAGAGGAATGATCTGTAAAGTACACAAGGGAAAATTCATTTTTTTGGAGGGGGGGAGCAGGGTGAAAGGGGCAGAGGAAGAGGGAGAGAGGGAATCTCAAGCAGGCTCCATGCCCAGCACAGAGCCCAACTCAGGGCTTGATCTCACAACCCTGAGATCACGACCTGAGCCAAAACCAAGACTTGGACGGTTAACTGACTGAGCCACTCAGGCACCCCTGAAATTTTCATATTTTTAAGATTTCAAATCAGTAGGGAACAGATGGATTAATCAATTGATGGTATTGAGACAATTGCCAATTCACTTGGTAATGAATCAAGTTGGAAGCTTATCCCAAACCTCTGTTATCCCCTTTCTCTCCTGCTTCTATTTCCCCATCTCTGCTGTTTCCATCATCGTTCAGATACGCCCACGTATCTCGCATTTTTATCAACCGCCTGCCTCCACTTCCATTCCTCTGTTCCCCTTCAGCAAGACTTCTTGAACTTGCTGTCCACAGCTGGTCATTACCTCTGCTTCCTTTCACTCCTAAAACCTCCTTTAAGAGGAGACTGAACACATTTGCACACTGTTGCTCTGAGTGGTGGTGTGAGTCCCACACTTGTGGAGGGCAATTTGGCAGCATCAATGAAAATATAGAATATACTGATTTACGATGCAGGAAAGATGATGCAGGGAAGCTACTTTATGAAGTCTCTTTTAAAGAAATACTAAAAGATATGCAAAAATAAATTTGCATTTCACAAAAACAGATTTTTGATTTTAATGCTTCTTCTTCTTCTTTTTTTTTTTTTTTAAGGAGGCTCCGTATCTAATGGGGCTTGAACTCGCGACCCTGAGATCGAGTCGCCCGATCTACTGACTAAGCCAGCCAGGCATCCCAAAAACAGATTTCAGATTTGTAACAAGATAATTGCAAGGCAGCTGCGGGGTTTCAACATGAACACCGTTCATCGGCACGAAACTCCAGAGAGACTGATAACACTGTTAGTCTTTGCTTAATTTAAAAACAAGACAAAATTAGGGGCGCCTGGCTGAGCCGGAAGAGCATGTGGCTGTTGATCCCGGGGTCGTTTAGGTCTAGCCCTATGTTGGGTGCAGAGATTACTTTTAAAAAAATACACTTTGGGGCACCTGGGTGGCTAAGTCGGTGAAGCTTCTGCCTTCAGCTCAGACCATGATCCCAGGGTCCTGGGATCAAGCCCCATGTTGGATTCCCTGCTCAGCTGGGAGTCTGCTTCTCCCTCTCCCTCTGCCCCTCCCCCACCCTTGCTGGCGCTCTTTCTCACTCTCTCTTTCTCTCTCTCTGAAATGAATTAAAAAAAAATTAAAAAAAATTAAGACAGAGGCGCCTGGGTGGCTCAGTCAGTTAAGCATCGGCCTTCGGCTCAGACCATGATACAAGGGTCTTGGGATCAAGCCCCCGCTCCACATCGCATTGGACTCCCTGCTCAACGGGGAGCCTGCTTCCCCCTGTCCGTCTGCCCCCTACTCATGCTCGCTGTCTCTCTGTCTCTAGTGCTCACTCACTCGCAAATAAATAAATAAAATCTCTAAAAATACAATCAAAAGAAATTTAAAAATAAAGCAAAAAAAATACACTTAAAAAAGTGTTATAAATGAATTATGATTCCTATAATCTAAATTCACAGTACAGAAATAACCAAGGGTCATTCAAAGCTTCCCCCCTCGTATTTGTTTACTAAAACACATCCAATAAGATTGCGTTACCTGAAATCAGTATTTCCTTGGAATGGTCGCAGATGCATTCATTATGCTTGTGTTAACAATCGGTGTCCATTGCCACGTGACCAATTTAATCTCAGCTGCCAACACCACACAAATAAATAAACGCCCTTCAACTCCTCCTGGTGCCGGCATTCCCCAAACTTCCACACTGTTGCAGCTCACATACCTCTCCTACGAAGCTTTTCCTGACCTCCTCCACTGAGAAGGAATCTGGGCTTCCTTGGGCCCCACTGGTCCCAGACCAGACTCCTATGAAGACCAGCAGTCGCAGTGGCACCCGAGATCCTGCTCGAAATGCTGGATCTCAGACTCTACCCCAGACCTACTGAATCACAATCTCTGAAGAGGGAGAGCAGTGTTCACGAGTCCTTTGGGTTTTACATGCTTAAGAAGCACCGACCTAAGAGCACTTCACCAGAGCCTTGTCAGTCTCTGCGCACAAACGAGGTCACATTGACATTAGTATTCAAATGATCTGAGCTCCCTTGATCACCTACTTTTGCAGGACTCTTAAGCCCTTGTTGGGTCTGCTTCTTCCCCCCAGAGTATTTCTGGGAGTCCCCAGGCTGTGCTCCTACAGGCACCAGCACTGCTGGGGGACTGCTGCCCATCTCTGCAGTGCCGGATCTCCACTGCGATTCAACATGCGACTTTTAAGCAGACTGTTCTGCTAGTCCGGTGGCCAAAGTGAACGAAAAGTACAAAGTGTGTTTTGGCCTGGTAGGGTGAGATGAGAAAACTGCTGGACACAACGCAGGGCTATAGGTGATGTTGGCCACTAGACAACTCGCATCGATCAATGAAATTGCCCAGCCAAAGGCCACTTGATTGCATCCCTCCCACTGAAACAGCCCTACTCCGGGGCTTGAACTCGGCCATTATCCTCTCCTCTCCTGCACAGCCATTCCTTCCTTCTGTGGCATCCCAGCAGCACACTACGTGATTTAATAGAACCCACTGAAAAAAAAAAAAAAAGATTCCCCCATGCAGGTCTGGCAAGTAAAAAGCTTGGAAGCCACCACTCTGTCCTAACAAGCGGAGAGCTGAACCAACTGAAAAATCAACAACTCTTCTTTGACATTCACTAGAGAAGTGAGGTCACAGGGCAAACTGCTGCCCTGAAAACTGGAGGGATGGACAGGCGAGTACAGAATCACAACCTCCCGGAGCAGAAAGCTCCAGGGGAAGCAGCGCAGGGCAGGAAACCTGCCATGTAATTGACATGTCGCTGGAGGCTTCGCGCGAGAGACCGAAGAGTCCAGGCGAGCCCAGGCATCAGTGGGTCGCCACAATTTTGTGCGTTTTAGCTCTAGGAGCTTGGTCAGGTTCTCCCGCTGACTCTCCAAGAAAAATCCCGCCTCCTGCTTCTGGCAGGGGGAGGGGGCAACGGAGCACTTTGAACACATCAGACCATTCTGGGGTTTTTGTTTGTTTGCATTGTTTTTTCTTAACAAGGTCTGCCCTCAAGAGAAGCAAGTTGCTAGGGCTTTTATCAGAGCTTAACTGACCTGGGGGAAGGGAAAGTTGACTCATGAACAGCGTGGGTTTGAAAGGCACGGGTCCACTTACACACGGATTTTTAAAAAAAATACATTACTGGAACTGTAGTTTCTCTTCCTTATGATTTTCTTTTTTCTTATGATTTTCTCAATAATATTTTATTCTTTCTAGCTTTACTTTATTGTAAGAATACAGTTTATAATACATACACCATACCAAATGTGCGTTACTTGGCTTTATTTTATTGGTAAGGCTTTCAATCAACAGTAGACTGTTAGTAGTTGAGTTTTGGGGGAAACAGGGGCGCTTAGCTGGCTTAGTCAGTGGAGCATGCAGCTCTTGATCTCGGGGTTGTGGCTTTGAGCCCCACGCTGGGTGTGGAGATGACGTAAAAAATGAAATCTTTTAAAAAAAGAAAAGACAAGAAGAACTTACAAGACGTATTAAAAGGCAAAAAACAGTTGGAAGAGACAGACAGACAGAACCAGAGTCAGATATGGAGGAATGTTGGAAGGCTGAAGACTCCTCACCCAGGCCCCTGGCTTTAAATATCATCTCTATGCTGATGTCACCAAATTTCAATCTCCAGCTCTGACTTCAACCCGGGGCTTTAAAGGCATATCAGATTGCCTGTTTGGCATCTCATGCAGATGTCATATAGACATCTCAAACCATGTGGCTGGGACGGAAGCCATCCGTTGCTCCCCTTGTCGAACCCGTCCCTTCCCCAGGCTTCCCTACTACAGCGAGGGGCACCAGCAGTCACTCACTTGGCCAGGACACAATCCTAGAAAGTCATGCTTGAGTCTTCCCTTGCTCTCAATCCCCACATCCACTCCATCAGCGGATGCTGTCACCTCTGTCACCTCTACCTCCGAACTGTACTTGGATGAAATGCGGTAGCTTCTCTCCATCTCTACTGCTACTTGTCCAGTCTGAACCACCATCATCTGTCACCTGGACTCCTGCCCTCTCCTGCATTGTTCTCCTCTCCAGTCACAGGGATCTTTTATTTATTTATTTATTTATTTATTTATTTATTTATTTATTTCCTATTTTATTTTATTTTATTTTATTTTATTTTATTTTTTAAAAGTAATCTCTGTACCCAATGGGGGGCTTGAACTCATGACCCCAAGATCTCCAGATGCATGTTCAACCGATTGAGCCGGCCAGGCACCCTACAATGATCTTTCTGAAGCATAAATTAGATCACATCACTCTTCTGCTTAGAAGCTCAAAAGGCTTTCTCTTGTACCGTCTGTTTGCTACAGTGTGTGTTTCTTTGGTGGGAATTACCGGATAAGCGATAAGCGATAGGGGACTGACGTTGGTATAACACAGAAATTGTGTTGGTTCACATGCTGTTTTTCTAGCACGGCAACATCTGAAGCAATCTGTGGCAAATGTCCTCACCATTAAAAAGCAGACCTTAGCAATATAGGAAGAGCCCAAGCAGAAAGCAGGAAATCTATGGAGACCTTCCCTTAGTGCTAGTGTAGCTAGCTTAGTGGTTCCGATCACGGCTATGGTCTTTTCTATGGGAAGCTATCTCTCAAAGCTGTGAGTACAGATGAAGCTGTTATAAAGGCATTTCTCCCATGTTAAAATGATGAAAAATAACAAAGCCTATGTCCTGGATTATTTATTTAACTTCAATGAAAATGGTGTCTGTTAGAAGGGAACGCCCTCCAGGACTCCCATCCTGGAAGAGGAAGCCCACCCGGGGTTGAAGGCGGGGGAACGATTAACTGGCTGGGGGACACAGGGCACAAATGCCATCAGAGGTAGAACTCTAGCAGAGATATTACTATTATTGGAATTGGTGTTGCTCTTCTTAATGCTTTGGTTACAATGTTCTAGGGGTTTTGAGGTGGTTTACGTTAACCCTAGATTTTCCCCAAACCCTATTATTTTTAGCACACGCTTTAGCAGAATGTGAAGGTTTTCAGAATCATCGTTATAGTAGAAACACCTGTACTTACAAAACCCAAACTTCTTAACGTCCTCATCTCCCACACTATACCTACCTCCGGAATGTGTTTCGAACCCAAGCATTTCTCACCACTCTTACAGCTATGACCCGAGTCCAAACCACTATCTCTACTTGCCTGGTCTACCAAAATTGCCTCCTTTCTACTCTTTCTTCTAGTTCATTCTCTACACAGCAGTTAAAAAGATCCCTTTGAAACAGAAATCAGGTTGCATTACCGCTCTGCTTACAAATCGACTCTCGGGGCGCCTGGGTGGCTTAGTCGGTTAAGCGTTTCACTCTTGATTTTGGCTCAGGTCATGATCTCAGGGTGGTGACATGGAGCCCCGCATTGGGCTCCATGACCAGAGTGGAGCCCGATTAAGGTTCTCTCCCTCCCTCTCCCTCTGCCCCTTCCCCCTCCCCCTCAAATAAATAAATAAATATCAACTCTGTAATGGCTTCCCACGCCATTCCAAATAAACCCATAGCCTTTCCATGGCTCTTGAGCCATGCCTCAGAACCTTTCTGTTTGTTAGTCCCTCTGTCCGGAACCGTCTTCCCCAGCTCTTCACCTGGCATGATGTTTCTCATCATTTGGGTGCTGTCTTAAATGTCACGTCCTTGGCCACCTTCCCTTCTTATCACCCTAAAGAATGTTCTCTCTCTACCAAATCATCTGCAGCAACTCACCCTGATTTGATTTGTTTCCAGCACTATCTGAATTTATCTTTTTTAAAAGATTGTATTTATTTATTTATTTGAGAGAGAGAGAGAGAGAGAGCACGTGCAGAGGGAGGGGCAGAGGGAGAGGGAAAAGCAGACTCCCCATTGAGCAGGACGTGGGGCTCGATCCCAGGACAGTGGGATCATGACCTGAGCTGAAGGCAGCCGCTTCACCGACTGAGCCACCCAGGCGCCCCCTGAATTTATCTTTTAAAAATATATGAGTATTGTCCTTTTCTCCCCCAATTCCTTCTTGTTAATCCCTGTATTCACAGACCTAAAACAATGTCTGGCCCATAGTTTGAGTTCTTCTGATGAATGAGCAAAGGAACTAATACTTCAGAAAGTTTTTTTTTTTTTTTAGATTTTATTTTCAAGTAATCGCTACATCCAATGTGGAGCTGGAACTCCATCCTGAGATCAAGAGTCACATTATTACTCAGCCATCAGAAAGGATGAATCCCCACCATTTGCTGCAACATGGACGGGACTGGAGGAGATTATGCTAAGTGAAATAAGTCAAGCAGAGAAAGACAATTATCATATGGTTTCACTCATTTATGAAACATAAGAAATAGCAGGCAGATCGGTAGGAGAAGGAAGGGAAGAATGAAGGGGGGGGTAAACAGAAGGGGGAATGAACCACGAGAGACTATGGACTCTGGGAAGCAAACTGAGGGTTTCAAAGGGGAGGGCGGTGGGGAATGGGATAGACTGGTGATGGGTAGTAAGGAGGGAGCACGTATTGCATGGTGCACTGGGTGTTATACGCAAACAATGAATCGTGGAACATTACATCAAAAACTAGGGATGTACTGTATGGTGACTAACATACCATAATAAAAAAAATTTTAAAAAAAGAAGAAACGCATCGTCCACCAACTGAGCCAGCCAGGCGCCCCACTTCAGAAAGTTTTATAAACAAACTCCCAATTGCATGGGACTCAGATATAAAAGTCTAAGATTTGTAGACCTGTTCTTGTATTCCATGCAAATGCTTGTACACTCCCACTCTTTCATTTGAAGAGGTTTGCTGGCTTCACCATCACCCCTGTCATCATTCTGGGTGATTTCCACATCCAAGCGGAACTGGAGATGAAGTTCCCGGCCTGGGTATTAGGGCAGCGAATTTGTAACAGAGCTATCAGTAAATATGTAAATGAAATGTAGTCTTCTTGCCAACGGGTCCAAATCCCTACAGTAGTGCTGACATCTGCATTTGAATCTCTGGCTCTCATTTCTTCATTGTCATCAAAGACGAAGATAGTTCCAATGGTTAATGATAACGTGTCTAGTCAGACTGGAAGGGACCCAAACAAGTCGGTAACGTCACAGATTTGTGGTAAAATTTTCCAGTTTGCGGAGCAGGTAGAGAGAATAAATGATAGGGAAGAAGAGTGTGGGAAGCCAGAGAATCAAGTCATTTTATTTCTCTTTCAAAGATTCCGTCTATTCATTTAGAGAGAGGGACAGAGAGAGAGAGAGAGAGAGCGCACAAGCAGGGGGGAGGGGAAGAGGGAGAAGCAGGCTCTCCGCTGAGCAGGGAAGCCCACATGGGGCTCCATCCCAGGACCCCGGGACCATGACCCGAGCCTAAGGCAGATGCTCAACCAACTGAGCCCCCCAGGCCCCCCAAATCAAGTCATTAAGAAATCAAATCGGTATTTTCCAAAGGAAATTTTACATAATTCGTTTAAGAAAGACCTTTTATATCCAGTAATTTCCAGAAATGTGGATTCCATAAGCTCCCCTCTGAGAGGTCCTGGTGATGTTAGAAAGCTTAACATGTCTTACCAAGACTTTTTACTCTAATACAAATCCAGTTCCCCATGAAGATAATGAACGAGAAGATAATACAACTGTAATAATATAATCTTTACGTCCCCAAGTAGTGATTAACTCTACCAGCGAGCCTCGTATTTTCAAAATCTTCTCTCACAGGTTTAATATTATAGATAATTGTTATTACTCCTCTTCCCTTGCCCTACTTGAAGTTCTGCACATTTCTCTAAAAAATGTGGAGCTCCTTACAGAATACAACACATTCAGGATGATTATTCCCAAGCCTGGAAAGGTATTCGGTTGTCTATTACGTGCCAGTCACTGCTGTAGGCCCTGGAGAGACAGAAGAGGCCAGGAGAAAGCCTGGTCGTTATGGAGCTAGGGGGAGGGGAGGAGGGAACAAGACAAGTAAACAGAGAAACCAGAAAGTGTTAGAGTGTATGACTGCTCAGAAGAGGGTTCCACGGTGGCGGCATGGAGGGGGAGCTGGGGGGGGGGGGCGGGGTCCTGCAGATAGGATTGTCAGGATTTCTAAGTAGGTGAGACTTAAGCTGTCCGAAGGATGACACAGATGTAGCTTGGCTGGGAAAACGGCATCTCAGGCCAAGGCACGTGCAAAAGTCCTGAGATCAGGATGAGAAACAGCTAATGCCCGCGTGACTGAAGGGCGGTGCGCTAGGGAGAGCCACGCTGCGATGAGTCTGGACGGGCAGGCCAGCAAGACCACTCTGAACTATGTGGGCAGGCCACAGTAAGGAGTTTGGATTCTATTCTAAGAGCCACTGGAGCACAGTAATGGCGTGCTATCGGGGCATTTCACGTAGTGAAGTTTTAATTGCCCTGGAAAGTAAGGAAATTCTTGGAAGGGGACAAGGGTACAAATAGGGAGCTCAGCTCAGAAGCTCTCTGAGGGCTGATGGCGCTTCGTACTGCTGGGGGGGGGGGGCAGGGCATGGGGAGAAGTATTCAGATTCTGGCTGTATTTGGGCTTAGAAGCCCCAGCAGGGCTTGGAAGTGGCGGGGTGGTGAAGGAGACCGAGAAATCAATGATTCCTAGATGCTTGGTTTGCACAGCTGGGCTGCTGGGGCAGGAAGGCTGGGGAGAAGAGCAGCATTGTTTACTTCAACACTGAAACCACCACGAATGGTAACAAGGTAGTGGGGAAGCCAATGAACTTCTTCAATGGTGATGAATGGGGGTATGCAAATATATCCATAGCATAAATGAATTCATTCAGCAACTGTTTACTGAGCCTCTATTATGTGGCAGGCACTGTTCTAGGCTCTGGAAATGAGATTGCTGGACCAATGCCACATTGCGGGGGCTGCCTTGTCTCACATAGATTACGACTGCCGTTTGAGGGGGGTTTATGCCTAATGCTGCCTTTATCCCCACCGTCCTACCTCTTCTAGCATATTAATGGGCAAGCAGCAGCCTAATCTCTACTTGTTAATTGATTGAACCAAATTATATTAAACAGATGCTTATAGTAACTGTAAATACACTAACACTTCTAGTATTTCAGTATGTGCTATCAAGTGCAGTGAAGAATGATAGCAAAAGCATTGAAGTGGGGGCGCCTGGGTGGCGCAGTTGTTAAGCACCTGCCTTCGGCTCAGGGCGTGATCCCGGTGTTCTGGGATCGAGCCCCACATCAGGCTCCTCTGCTAGGAGTCTGCTTCTTCCTCTCCCACTCCCCCTGCTTGTGTTCCCTCTCTCGCTGGCTGTCTCTGTCAAATAAATAAATAAAATCTTAAAAAAAAAAGATTGAAGTGATATATAAATTTTTGAGACCCTAATCTATAATTTCTTAAGAATCACCAATAAACCAAAGCTTTATGGGGCTCCTGGCTGGCTCAGCTGGTAGAGAATGTGACTCCTGACCTCGGAGTCCTGAGTTCGAGCCCCACATTGGGTGTGGGTTACTTAAAGAAAACAAAAAACAGAAACCCCAAAGCTTACATTGCTTAAAAGTAGTATAAAATACTTTAAGAACAAAAGAGGTCAAGTTATCACTATTATTTAAATCTAATTTCTATGAAGAAGTTGGGAATGGCAGATCAAAAAATGCTTTTTTATTTTTTAGCCAATTAAAAAAAAATTTTAGGGGCGCCTGGGTGGCACAGCGGTTAAGCATCTGCCTTCGGCTCAGGGCGTGATCCTGGCGTTATGGGATTGAGCCCCACATCAGGCTCCTCTGCTATGAGCCTGCTTCTTCCTCTCCTACTCCCCCTGCTTGTGTTCCCTCTCTCGCTGGCTGTCTCTATCTCTGTCAAATAAATAAATAAAAATCTTTAAAAAAAAATTTTAGTAACCTCTACACCCAGTGTGGGGCTTGAACTCACAACCCCCCAGGTGGAGTTACATGCCCCCCCCTCGCCCCAGCTGAGCCAGTTAGGCATCCCCAGGGTTTTTTTTTTCCAGTATAGTTAGCGTACAGTGTTATATTAGTTTCAGGCGTGCAGTATAGTGATTCAACACTTCCATACCTCACCCAGTGCTCAACACGACAAGCGCGCTCCTTAATCCCCCCCCCCACACCCATCCCTCTGGTAACCATCAGTTCTCTATAGTTAAGAGTCTGTTTCTTGCTTTGTCTTTTTTTTTTTTTTTGCTCATTTTTTGGTTTCTTAAACATGAGTGGAATCATATGGTATTTGTCTTTCTCTAATTTTGCTTAGCATTATACTCTCTAGACCCATCCATGTCATTGCAAATGGCAAGATTTCATTCTTTTTTTATGGCTGAAGAATATTCCATTGTATATGTATGTTATACATACCACCTCTTCTTTATCCATTCGTCTGTGGATGGACACTTGGGCGGCTTCCATCATTTGGTTAGTATACATGACGCTGCAGTAAAACACAGGGGCGCATGGATCCCTTTGAATTCGTATTTTTGTATCTTTGGGTCAATACCCAGCAGTGCGATTGTTGGATCATAGGGTAGCTCTATTTTTAACTTTTTGAGGAGCCTCCATACTGGTTTCCAGAGTGGCGGCACCAGTTTGCATTCCCGCCCACAGTGTAGGAGGGTTCCTTTTCTCCACATCCTCGCCAACACCTGTTGTTTCTCGTGTTGTTTTTAGCCATTCTGACAGGTGTGAAGCAGTGCTTTCTGCTTAGAGCTTTACTCTTCTCACATCACCATTGCTATTGCAGCAGAAGCATTAAGAAGTGGTGGAAATGCTGGTGTCGGCAAAGCCACCTTCGTGCTGCCGCTGGGCTCGCCTTCCTTCCCCAGCCCGGTAGCAGCAGCGCACCTCACTGTCATAGTCTGGAAGTTCTACAGAGAACTGGACTATAGACACAAGCGGCCCTGCTTTTGTTCTCTATGTGCGTGTGAGAAGTGAGACAAATCTGTGGGACTTAGTTATGAACTCAGTTTAAAGTTTACTACTTTACACCACGAAGTATTTTTCTCAAGCAATTGATCCCTGTGATAACTGGTGTCCGGGATTTTCGGCTGTTTGCAGTCCCCGATTTGTGATTTTATAAAGGGCTAATTGTCACTTTGTTTTCTTACATCAGGCTAGTATTTTACTTAGAGATGAACAAGCCAGTCATGTAAATGAGGTGCGGTAAGAGGCAAAAATCATCCGAGCAGTCTGATATTAAATGAAGTGACCGTCTAAAAAAAAAAAATCAAAATCAAAATGGCATGCAGTTTGTATGTGAGACTTCATAAGGAAAAAATAATCTCTAAGAATACAGGCAAATACTCACATGGGGCACATTTATAAGCCTCTTCCTATTGTCCAAGCCCTGGCTTTGTTCAAACAAATTAAGAGCACTTCTTGGCATTACATTGAAATGTTTGGTTTACTTAAAGATTCACATTATTTGAGAAAGGCGTATTCAGAAAATCAGCTAATGCCAACCTTTTCTCCGAGCCTCAGAATGCTCAAATAATTTCATACCAGAAAAATAGACTCCGCTCTTAAAAGGAAAAGGCAATGGCTTCCAAATGGACCAGATTTGGCCACCTGGGGCTTCAGAAAGAGCACAGAGTTCTCACAAATGGAGGAGAAAAGCAGAGACCTTTGCAACCAATTACTCCAAATTTGCCCTGTCAGGTTTCTTTTGTAGAAAGCAGGAATAACTTCAAATATCTCGTGAATATTGCAAGGCCAGTAAGATCTTTTTTTTTCTTTTTTCATTTTTTAAAATTTTATTATGTTAGTCACTATATAGGTATATGTATTTTTTTAAATTATGTTAGTCACCATACAGTACATCATTGGTTTTTGATGATTCATTGTTTGCATATAACACCCAGTGCTCCATGCAATACGTGCCCTCCTTCATACCCATCACCGGGCTAGCCCATCCCCCCACCCCCCTCCCCTCTGAAACCCTCAGTTTGTTTCCCAGAGTCCATAGTCTCTCAGTGGTTCATTTCCCTGTTTTTCCCCTTCCCTTTTCCCTTCCTTCTCCTACCGATCTCCCTGCTATTCCTTATGTTCCACAAATGAGTGAAACCATATAATTGTCTTTCTCTATTTGACTTATTTCACTTAGCATAATCTCCTCCAGTCCCATCCATGTTGGTGCAAATGTTGGGTAATCGTTCTTTCTGGTGGCTGAGTAATATTCCATTGTATATATGGACCACATCTTCTTAATCCATTCGTCTGTCGAAGGGCATCTCAGCTCCTTCCAGAGTTTGGATATTGTGGATGTTGCTGCTATGAACATTGGGGTGCATGTGCCCCTTCTTTTCGCTACATCTGTATCTTTGGGGTAAATACCCAGTAGTGCAATTGCTGGGTCATAGGGTAGCTCTATTTCTAAAGTCTTGGGGAACCTCCACAGTTTTCCAAAGTGGCTGTACTAACTTGCACTACCACCAACAGTTTAAGAGGGTTCCCCTTTCTCCACATCCTCTCCAACATTTGTTTCTTGCCTTGTCCATTTAGCAACATATTCTTAAGGAAAATCGAGCTTAGACTTTATCAGGTAATTGTTGAGCATCGCTGTGCTTAAAGCCCACCCCTGCACTGTTCTGTTCTTTTGCTACCAGGATGTATTGTTGCCTCACAATAAACTCCATCGTCAGGACCAGTAAGACCCAACTACTTAGTAAATGGGTGACTGCACGTGCGTGTGTGTGTGTGTGTGTGTGTGCGCGCATCCACGCGCATCTGTGCACACTTCATGACTCTTAATGTCTGTCTGTCAATATCACCTCCCAAATCATTTACCGTTTGACAGCTATTTGTCACCTTTGCTTCCAGGGTGTTTACATAAAAAGAGCATGAGTATTTCCTATCAGCCAAATTATTGAGCAGGGGAGAAAAGTTAGAAAGAAAACAGCCCCCCCTTCTAACGGTCTTGGGAGTTTGTCTGTGCTGTAGGTACGCTGTGTATGGAAGAGCAGCAGCCCGTCCCTTGGGAAACCAACCCTCCAATAAATGGAATGTTGAAATGCTTCTGGCTTACCTTTAAAGGGAACCTGAGTTTGGTCTGCAACTTTTCTTTCTTTTTCTTTCTTTCCTTCTTTCTTTCATTCATTCATTCATTCATTCATTTATTTATTTATTTGACAGAGACAGCCAGCGAGAGAGGGAGCACAAGCAGGGGGAGTGGGAGAAGAAGAAGCAGGCTCATAGCGGAGGAGCCTGATGTGGGGCTCGATCCCATAACGCCGGGATCACGCCCTGAGCCGAAGGCAGACGCTTAACCGCTGTGCCACCCAGGCGCCCCTGCAACTTTTCTATATTTACCTTTCTTTAGCTCTTTTACGGATTTGTCCCTGATGAAAATCCCGAAATTTTAAAGAGATCCCAGACATCAACTACTAAATTCTCAGCTTTGTCTTGAAATACAAGAAATCTTTTTTTTTGGTCTGAAGAGGGTAATGATTACACTTACAGGCGGTATAATGAAAAAGCACCAATGCAGTTTATTTTAATGCTTCTAATTCACGAGTCACTTCTTAATGCTACAGCAGAAGTCAATTCACCAATACTTAATTTGGAAAGCACAATCAAGAAAGACTCCAATTTTTATTGGGACTACACAACTCAGCACAGTACTAGGCACCATGAATCTAGAACAAAAAACTAAAGTACACATGATACAATTAGATCTTAAACTCGAGGGGATCCATGAACCTCTGAAAAGTGTATACAAAAAAGCTGTGTAGTGTGAGCATACATTTTTCTGGGGAAAGGTTCCATGACTTCAATCAGCTTCTCAAGGGGCCCAAACAGTACACAGGAGAATTCTCATCTCCTCCATATTTCCAGTAACGGGAGCTGCAGACCTCAGGAAGTTCACTTTCGCACATCTCAGAGTCCATTTTCGCAGAAAGAGGATGGAAAAGAAAACAAATGAAAGTAGCTCGCAAGGACTAGGCAGGGAAAAACTCCAGAGTGTTATTTACTTCATAAGTTTAGTAACATGTTCTGGGTTAGGGAGGGGAAGTGGGGATATAAGTGCTAAGGGAAGCTGGAAGCAAGAAGACTCCTACGAGCTTTATCAAGTCCTCACAAACACCACACTTTAGTATGAATAAAGCAACAGCAAGAATTTAAAATGCAATGTAACGCAAGTCCAATTTTTCAGTTTCGGCATATTAACAACTTATTTTTATTTTTGAATTATCACAAACTTCAATCGGAATACTTTAAAAAATATTATTCTGCATGCGTTTAACAAATCTGACAAAGGACAAGTACCCAGCTGACTTGCATTATACTATGAAGCTTTACCTGAACGGCCAATTAACACAGATTTAAAATCATTAAGTACAGGGAACAGTGAAAACTTCAATGCTGGCATCCTACCACTAGGCACACGTTCATGTAACACTACTAGCAATTACCCTGGAGCGCGGGCAGAATGCAGATGGAGGAAGCTCCCTACAAAGCAAGTTTAAGGGATTAAATGTTGTCGACGTCGTCGTCGCTACTGAGGACAAAGCTGCTGCCCGTGGACAGGGGACCTTCATCTTTCACATTCCCCACGCCCCTCACTGTCCCTCTCTCGTCGGAGTCGTCAAACAGCTTCTCACTGGAATCCTCGTCGTCGAACAGCTTCCCGTTGGAATCATCCTCTTCGAACATCTTTTCGTCCACGTCTTCATCTTCCTTTACCTCTATTCCTTCCTCGTCTTCTTTGTCGTCTGAATCTTCAAACATCTTCTCGTCAGCGTCTTCGAGCCCCTTTTCATCTGCGTAGTCTTCGTCCTCTTTTTCATCCGACTCGTCATCAAACACCTTTTCGTATGTGTCTTCTTCTTCTTCCTTGTCATCGGACTCTTCATCAAATTCTCTCTCAGAGACTTCCTCCTCAAACACCCTTTCAGAGCTGCTATCTCCAAATTCCGATTTGTCAGAGTCATTGTCTTCGAACTCCCTATCGAGAATGTTTTCTTCGCCAAACTCCCTGTCGGAGCCTTCCTCATCAAAATCCTTCTCGAGGCCGTTCTCTTCGAATTCTTTCTCAGAGCCATCGTCAAACTGCTTTTCAGAGAAGTCTTCTTCGGATTCCCTTTCCGAGTCGTCTTCATCAGACTCCTTTTGGGGGCTCTCCTCCTCTTCATACTCCTTGCTGGGGCCATCTTGGTCAGATTCCTTTTCAAGGCCATTCTCTTCATAATCATTTTTGAGCCTCTTCTTTTTGGATTCCCGCTCGGGGCCATTCTCTTTAGACTCTGTTTTAGGACTACCCTCTTCAAACTCTTTTTCAGGACTGCCTTCTCCAGACTCTCTCTCAGGGTAGTCGTCTTCACGCTCTCTTTTGGGGCAGCCTTCCTCAGACTCCGTTTTGAGGCAGCCTTCTTCAGATTCCTTCTGGGGGCAGCCTTCTTCAGCCTCTTTCTCTGGGCCACTTTCTTTGGCATCTTTTTCAGAAGCATCTCCTTCAAATTCTCCCCCATCTTCGGTTTTCTCAAACTTCTTTTCATCGATAGGTTCTTCGAATGCCATTTCATTTGCGGCTTCTTGGGCATTCATTTTAGATGTGCTAGGGTGCTCTGAAAAATGCCTCACCCTAGAAGGCCCTGCCCTTTCTGAAGCACAGACGGAATTCGAACGCCGAAGGCCTCTATTGGCCTCGGGAGCATTGAGGAAAGCCTCCCATCCTCTCAGCCTTTCCTCCCTTTCTCTTGTGGTCTCTTCCACCTGTGGAGAAATAAGAATTGCCATTAAGATAAGTTTTAGGCACAAAGAAGTAACAATCTCTCTGCACACTTCGGATAATGACACAAGTACCCTGACTTCATAAGGCATGTCTTCTTAGGAAATCAGAGCATTTCCCTATCTTCGGTTTTCAAAACTTTACACTTCAATCCATTAGACTTGATCTTAAGATCATTTAAATAAATGCCAATACCACAGTCCTACAGAAATGTTTCATCAGTGAGAAAGTTAATAATTGAACTCTCCGTACCTTACTTATTACTATTCTGAGCACGCCTCAAAATTTCAAGCTTAAAAACTGAAGAGACTAAAACGTTTTTCTTTCTATGCTCTGAAGGCAAAGTATTATTTAGAAGAAGTATTGTTACATTAAATAGATTAAACTGAACCTGAAACTTATCTTGAAGGACCACTAGATCAGTATTTGTTGGTAATGATACAATGTGCCCTCGACACAACTGCAGAATTTACCTGGTAATCTGTAGTTCCATCCCACGCCTGGGCAGTGATTTGACGGCCACCAAACCACCTTCCATCGAGAGTCTGAATACAATAATCAGCTTCCTCTGGGTCCCTGAAGGACACAGAGGCCACACCATCTGGGTGTCTCTAGAAAGGGAAGAAAAAGAAGGAAGGAATGAGAAAACTAAAAATAAAACACACATTTGACAAAATAGGTACGCCGTAGTGTTCTTTCTGATGATTTAAGCTTCAAGGTGTTATGTATGAAGCCATTCTTCTTTTTTACCCCAGCCAGTGACTCGAAGCTAGCTGCTTCTTTTTTTAAAGATTTTATTTATTTGAGAGACAGAGAGAGAGAGAGAGATAGCGAGAGCGCACGAGCAGGGGGAGGAGCAGAGGGAGAAGCAGACTCCCCGCTGAGCAGGGAGCCCGATGCAGGGCTTGATGCAGGGCTTGATCCCAGGACCCCGCGATCATGATCCAAGCAGAAGGCAGTCGCTTAACCGACTGAGCCACCCAGGCGCCCCAAAGCTAGCTGCTTCTTTAGCTTAATCTTGTCTATCAAGAACCAAGCACGATGTCCTTGGAAATGGTTCTGCTGACAACACCGTCTAAAGAGAGGCAAGATGGTACAATTGTTAATGAGTGTGGACTCTCAAGTCAAATAGCCCTGGGATTAAATTCTGGCTCTGCCACTTAACAGCTGACTCATCTTGAGCAAGGTGCTCACTCAATCTCTAAACTTCCAGCTGCCTCATCTGTAAAATGGGTATAATAGTACCCGCCTACCTCAAACGACCATGAGGATTAAATGAAGTAACACATAACGTAGCTCATATGCAATCAATAAATGGCGAGTCTTTTAATTATTATGTGTCGATCTTGGAAGTACAAAGAGTAAGAAGGGGAACATACAGAAAAACACCTTGCTTGATTGTTCTTCTCCAAATTTGGAGGAGGGAATAATTCACAAAGATGGGGACATGTGGGCAAACAGGGAACCACAAGGTCTCACACGTCTTTCTCATACTTCCTTTCATCTGATCATACACTCCAGAGTGATAATAAAGGGAAATCACCAAGGCATACCAAGTCCACCAAAGCCCTGACTTCCGAACCACGTTCATCTAATAATTGCTAACACATGACTACCACAAGATAGCAGACCTACCATACAAAAACATGAATCCGAAATTTGGGACATACCGCCATCTGGGAATAACTTATCAAATGGAAAGAACAATTGCTTTACGGATCATTTGTCTAAGCCACAAACTTACATCAAAGAGAAGGAGCTTCCTAATTTGTCCAAACTTTGAACACTCTACTCGAAGGTCTTCTCTGATTTCATTCAGCACCAATGGATCATCCTGCAAACATACACACGATTAAAACAGATCTGCCCCCTTCTTTAAATACAAACCCTGAGAAATCAAATTTCTTGCTTTGACAAACCAATGTATAGAAAAAGGTTTTACTTAAAAGTAGTTACTCTTGTCTGCAGTCTACAGAATTTTAAAAAGTCAAAACCAAATGACGTTAGATCACCAAGGCTGCAGCTGCTGCTACCAGGCGGCCCTGCTTTCAGCCAGAGGAAATGGCTAAGCATGGTGGGCAGCAGCGGGACTGTGCTGGAGCAGAGGGGAGGGGGGCAGGGAAGGAGGACTGGAAATCCCAAATAACAGCAGCTGTAAGGGCAGGAGAAGTCCTCTGGCACGTGAGAAGTCAGACACCGCTAATTCCTCTGTTCTGCACGGGCATCATGACTGTACTGACCAGAGCCCTTTGCTTTGGGTTTTGCATAGATCCCTATTTACAGAAATGTTGTAATGGGGAGAGATATATCCCTTTCATTGACTAAGTGTTCTAAGATAGTTCTTTGTGCTTCCAAGATTCTATTTTAACTCACAGGGTAAACCTCCCTTATAAGGATTCCTGTCCATCTTGTCTCCTACCACACTGCCACAGAACCACACAAATAAAGAGCTGCTAATAAGCACACAATAAAATACATTCTTGGGGCGCCTGGGTGGCTCAGTCGGTGAAGCGTCTGCCTTCGGCTCAGGTCATGATCTCAGGGTCCTGGGATCGAGTCCCGCATCGGGCTCCCTGCTCAGCGGGGAGTCTGCTCCTCCTTCTCCCTCTGCCCCCACCCCCACCCCACCCCCCTAGCCCCACTCATGTGCTCTCTCTCTCAAATAAATAAATAAATTCTTTAAAAAAATTCACTCTTAGCTGTTGCTTTCTTGCAACTATGAGTCTATTAAGAGCACTCAAGTGCTGCTGCTTCTGGTGGTCTTGAGTTCGGGCGGACTCTCTGCCCCGCAACAAAAGGATTTAAGATCACCTGTAGGAATCAACAACTCTTTCCCCAAGTCCCAGTGCACTGCAAGGGCTCGTAAAACGTTACATTATCAACTTGAATTTCAACTACATATAAACAAAACGTCCTGTATATGAACTTCTACTGAAGTAGACTTACGCTTTTTAGGAAACATTTAACTTCATCTTGCTCACGGGTTTTTATTTTCCTCACCAACTAAAGAAGAACTGCAAAGAACAAAAAAAAAGTGCCTTTTCCCTCCTAAAGTTCTCTCAAAAAGCAAAAAAGAAAGAGCTGGTAGGCAGTTACTGACATCAAATTTAAAATAAAAGAATATCCTATAAATCTGAGTCTTCTAAAAGTACAGCTGGCTGGCCCCCACTTTTAAAAATCTCATTTTGGAGAAGACGCTGTTTGTTTTATATAGATTTGTCAGCCCTGAGACGAATGCGAACCGGAGCCTAAAAGGCACGTGGCGGCCTTGAGGGATATGTGTGTATGTGTGTGTGTGTGTGTGTGTGTGTGTGTGTGGTCGGCCCCTATCAGACTGTGCTTTCCGAAGGCAGGAATCTGGTTTGAACGTTTCGTCTGCCTCACGGAACCCAGCACAGGTGTTTCCACATGGTGAATAGCCAATAAAAAACTTTTTCAGAGTTAGAAAAACAATTCCCAATACCTTAACTTTATTCACCAAGGGAACTCAGAATTACAGTAAAAACATACAAAATTGTTTCAAAATATTTAACAAATGTAAGTGTGATTCCATTGTGTGTGGGGGGGCATCGCTCTATTTCTGTAGCAAAGTCTCAGTGCTTTTTTTTTTACAAGGATATCAGATTTTAGCCAAAATCTTCCTACATTTCCGTTTTCATTTATACCAGCTTGAAAAACTAATATAGCCTCACTGTTGTATAGTAGCCTGAAGCTTCAAGATAACAATCCCCTCCTCTAGGAAAACTCTCTAACATAGCTAAGAATGGAAAATTTCTAAACACAACACTTGGCAAGCAATAGACTTGAGATGAAATCAGACAGATGCATTGAAACCTCCTGCTCAACACTCCTAATTTTTTTTTTCCGGGGTGGTGTTCTGTTTTCCCAGGAAGAAATAAACCCTATTTCTCATTCCTTTCCAATCTAAACCTACACTGGCCACGATGGTGGCCACTAACCACATGTGGCCACTGAGCACTTAAAATGTGGCTAGTGCCAATTGAGGTGTGTTCCAAGTGTGACCCGAACACCGGATTTTGAAGATTTAGTACCAAATTGGGGGGGGGGGAGAAACAACATAACTCATTAATACTTTTATATCACACGTTGAAATTAAAAATATTTTGAATATACTGGGTTAAATTTCATTATTAAAATTAATTTCCCCTATTTTTTTCGTATTTAACTGTGGCTCCTGGAAAAATTTAAACTACACGTGTGGCTCACATTTGGTTTCTGTTGGCCAGTGCTGGTGTACAGAACGAGAAACCCACATTTGCAACACAGTTTTGGTTCTTCATCTCCTAGTATTCAAATTGGCCAGGCATGCAGTTTTATTTATTTATTTTTTAAAGTTTATTAATTTTTTTAAATAGTAATCTCTATACCCCACATGGGGCTCGAACCCACAACCCTGAGATCAAGAGTCATACACTCTTCTGCCTGAGCCAGCCAGGCACCCCCAGGCATGCCTTTTTAAATAAGGCTTTGAATAAAATACTGAAAACCCTCTGAAGTTACATTAAAAATATTAGCCTTTGCATGGTTCACCCTGATACCAAAGAGTATTTTTAGGTATTTTGCTTCTCACACTGGTCAACTGTTTGGAGTAAAAATATATTCCACCTCCCCCCGCCCCAATCTGGTTTCTCTCTGACACCCTGGGGAACCTGACAATTCAGTTTTTGTTTTCCCCTACAAAGCTCAATGCTGATGACTATTCTTTAGATTCACATGGAATCTTGAGTCAAATCAAACGCTCCCCCAAAACGTCCAATAGCACATTTTCCAGCAGCACACCTCGATGATGAGTTATACAGTGTCTACACCAGGGGTGTCCAACAGAAATTCCTGTGGTGACAAATGAGGATCTGTATTATCCAATACAAATGGCTGGTACGACTAAGGAATTCCATTTTTAGTTTTCTTTCATGTCAGTTAAATTTAAATAACCACACGTGGCTGGAGTCTACCCTACTGGACAGTCTACTGTGTTGGAAAGATTTATACTGACACACTTTGAAGTTCAGTCCCAGAGACCCGGAACAAAAACCAAGTTCTTTCTCACTCTCCCTCTCCCTCTGCCCTCCTCCCCCCCCCCGCCCCCCCACCGGCTCGAGTGCACGCGTGCTCTCTCTCAAGTAAATAAATAAATCTTTTAAAAAAAACAAACACACAACAAGATCCCTCTGTCTGACAGGCTCGCATGGAGCTGGCAGACCGCACAAGAGCAGGCAGGTAGGCGAACAAGGACAGCACCCGAGGGTTTCTCCGTCTGAGCTCTGAAGCCCATCCCTGCCCTCTCAGCTTCTGAAAAGAACACTTTCCTTCATTTGCAAAGATGCTCAAGACAAAACGTGTTATCCGCGGAGTGAAGCAAAGGGCTCTGCCTTGTAACAGGACTCTCATTCAATCATTCTGTCACTTTTTCTTCATATAAATATTGAGGGTCTGTAAAATAAATACATATTGAGGGTCTACTGTATGCCAGGCAGAATTCTAACCACTGGGAATATAAGAGCAAACGAGGGAGACAGAGCCCTGGCTCTCACGGAGCTCACATTCTAGCAGAGGAGATCCGATTATTTCAGAGAATCATAAAAGTTATGAACAGTTTTTCAAACTGGTATAAATGAAAATGGAAGTCTAAGATGACTTTGGCTAAATAGGGTAATTTAAAGGCTCTTTAAATAACTCCAAAGTAATGTTTACGCTAAACCAGTAAGAGCGTTTGAGAAAAGAACAAAGAATTTACAAGCATGAACCTTCTATCCTTAAAACGATCCACTGGAGGGAATTTGTAGGGGTCAAAATAAAGTAAATGTGGCTTTCTGGAGGAAAGAACACTCGTTAAGCTCGGAAAAACGAAGCCTGCACAACGGGACCGCCAGATTCAAATTAGGTGGTCGATGAGCAAGGCAGAGCAAAACACAAACACATATGTAATTACACAACAGACTTCTACTTACCGAGGTTCCAGATAATTTCAATTAAGTTTGCATTAATATTCCCGTTTGAGCATTGCAAGTATGGAATGCGTGCATCAAGGACGTCAAGTCATAGACATTCATAGGTCATGTAATTTTAAAAAGCCAGTTATTTACGTGGGGAATAAAATGAGATGAACTTTAAGAAATCTGGAGTTTGTACCTAGCAGACCAGATACCCTGATCCAATTATGTATTCCTTTCAAATCCCTACCTGGCAGGGAGAATGTTTCAAAAAGTGTTTCATGATTCTTCAGAATTCTACTCGGAAGAGACATCAAATGTTACAAATTGACCACATGTATCTCCCCAATGACCTCAAAAGATACGCAGACCCCAAGGGTGTGCCGTGAACCCTATCACATCACTATTGGCTGGGACCGGGCTCCACAGACCACTCTGGGGTCCTCTCCAAAGAGGCTACAATGAAGCTGCTGTTCTCACTGTTTCAATGCACAGAAGGACTAAGAGGGGGCTTCGGTTGCAGCTAGATCTTTCCAAACCTGGAGTTGTACAAATGAACATTTTTTTTTTCTTATGTAACTTGTTATCTTCATGGTTACTTGTTGCCTTTCTCTACCTCGTGTGTAGCTGGTGATCATTAATTTCAGAGTCCAGGCAGAGAATAAAGCCTTGTTCTTCCACAAATGCCGCCACAGGTCTGTGGGAAAGACCGACAAGAACAAGAGGCAGAAAGCAGTGCAAGGCGCCGTAGCAGCAGTCTAGGCCTCGTCCGCCTCTTGCACCTCTCCAGCTCTTTGTCCTCTAGTCACTTTTACTTGCTGTTCTTAGAATTTTACATGGACAGTATTATAAAGTCCTTCCAACAGCCACGAAGGCATTGTGTACGAGTCAGGTCTCGAAAAGCCACCGTCACCATTTAAAACATCGGGAGCTGTATTTCGTGAACCTGAGGGTTTTTTAAAGGATCAGGTTTGTAGTACCAAAGTGAAGTTCTCATTTGCAAGTGTGAAATGACTCCCCACCAAAACCAGCCCGTCCTTGTGGAAATGCACTCAAAATCCACAAGCAGTGCCCAGAAATCGTTCAGTGATTGTATTTTTAATGATTTCCTCAAGTAGCTACCGTTTGCGGCCGCGGTGTGGGTGTGAAACAGTGTTCCCTGGGGAACAACTGGAAGAACCCTGGGCTAAACACGGGAAAATCCTAACGTTTCGACGGACTCTCTTACTTAGCTACGTGGACGTGTAGGATGTGACAGGAGAAATGCAGGGCGAGGCAAGCTTTGGACGCCCTTGAAAGAAAGCACATCAACGTTTCCATCAGCGGGAATATCACCTCCTACCTCAAAATCCATTGGATGGAACATATTTTTGATGATGACAACTCGCTCGTGGCGCATTCGGGACGGGCCAGCTCGCCTCTCAGGTCTCCAGTCCAACTGCCTAATGCGACAAAGCAGGAATAAGAAACTGAATTTTGTTTCGTACTTGTGGGAGAGGAGAAAAGGAGTTGCTACAATCATCCTTTATTGAGTACTTAATGATACTAATTATCTGATGCCAAAACAGCTGTACGTGGTTTAGTCG
This sequence comes from Ursus americanus, assembly GCF_024610735.1. NCBI lineage: Eukaryota > Metazoa > Chordata > Mammalia > Carnivora > Ursidae > Ursus > Ursus americanus. Next base: position 14,815,312 of record NC_142164.1, read on the forward strand.
CAGTTCCCACCGGGAGACTTTCTAAAGTAGGAACACTAATGGGTGGGTGAAAGGTGGACCCAGTGTCTGAAATCCCCAGGATGGATCTTTTTTTCAGAACTGCGGTCTGGTTACAAACATTCCAATGAGGCTCCTGTAAAGTGCCGATTATTTAGTACTTATGACTATCTGGTATGTACGACTACACTTCGAAGGCAAAAAATAAGCTCAAATTGTATTGGTTTTCAGGCATTTTATGATCACAAAGAACAAACTGCATTGAAATATGTAAAACTACTCTGCTATACAATCTTAAATTTTACTGATAGGTGTTTACATAAAATTGGTAGGTATCTAGTCTAACTTGTCCTATAAAAACTACAGGACATCACAACTCTTTTATCATCACCGTGTCGTTGGTTCGAGCACAGTGTTAGAAAGGTTATTAGAACTCACGCTGATAAAAGAAAGTACTTAACGCTTTAGTTCCCGGTGTAGCTGATGTCAATTCACATCAAAAATGAACTGATGGCTCTGGTATACAAGCCTAAACTGTTTTACTTAATCTGATGTTCAATTTCTTCCAAAGAGATGGCCCTCTCATCTCACTGAAGCCCATGTTACATTATGAATCAACACCCCAGAAAATAAAAACACTGCCTCTGCCAGATCATCCTACGGTACAGATTACTGAAGGTTTCTGATGATCTAATGAAATTCTTTGAAAATAATTTATATGTACATTTGACGGAACAAAACTAGGGGGCTATACCAAAAACACACTCTAGGATACTTATACGAAATCTTTCAAAGAGGGAAAAACAACACAAACTTCTGTTGCAGAGACAGCTTTTTCTTGTAGTCTTTGCACTTCTTCTTCTTCTTGGAGGCATCATATTCCCCCTTCAGCTGAAACTTTGCCACTTCAACATGTAATTTGTAGCCTCTAATTTCATCTTCATCCAAAAGTTTTAATGCGAGATCCACAGATTCCCTCTTTATAAAGGTAAAATGAGATAGTCAGGAATTTACATGCCGAAATGAAACTTTGGGAGGTTTTTTTTTTTTTAGACGAACGATGACTATACATACAATAAAGATTTCATCATAACTACCTCCTTTGAGATAAAGAACTCTAGGCTGCCTTATCAGGAAACCTGCACTCTAGACACAGCTGTCCTCAACCAGCTTTGTGAACTTGGGCAAGTTATTCAATTTCTTCATCTGTAAAATGGGAAGAGAAATGCCTTCTTTGCAGGGTTCTTGACAAAATCAAACGAAAGAATGCACATAAAGGATAGAGACTGGCATACAGTAGGTACTCAATAAATTACATTATTATTGGACTAGTAGTATTGCCTCTTGGAGTCTCAATTTCTCAATGAGGCAAATGGACTCGTGTGACTTCTAAGGTACGTTCCAGTTTAAAATTCTAAAGTATTCCTACTTAAAAGACTAGATGACTCAAGGAACTGGGAATAGCATAGCCAGCCTTTAATTTTTTTGTTCACCAATTAAAATGTAGGTCTGTGATTTAGTGTGATGATTATCTGACGACTTGTACATTAAATACATTTGTGGATTCGGGGCTCTACACAAAGAGGGCAGTTGTCAGCCCTATGCAGAGTCAAAGATCTGAGGACCCGAGGAAAACAAAAAATAACTGAACTTAGCTGCACAAATATGCATCTTAAAACAACTATATATTTTTAGAAGATTTTAGCTAGAGAGAGAGAGAGCAAGCGCGCACGGGAGCTTGTGAGCATGAGTTGGGGGGGGGAGGAGAAGAGGAGCAAAGGGGGATGCAGAGGGAGGATTCCACACGGAGCACAGAGCCCGATGCGGGGCTCCATCTCACAACCCTGAGATCATGACCTGATCCGAAACCAAGGGTTGGATGCTTAACCGATTGAGCCACACAGGTGCCCCTTAATTATATATATTTTTTGGAACTCCATTTACTGGTTGGTCCATCTTGCACAAGTTATCAAAACCCCATTTTTCTCTTTAAAAATTTAGGAAATCCAATCAAACTCCCTAAGAATCTGTTCACAGATTTTTAGTAACCCTTGAGGAACTTGTAAAACTCTCGAATCTCCTTGTATTTGAAAATTAGTAACTACCTATAATGGCCATTACTCACAGATGGCCCGTTCACACTCAAGAACCAGATTCAAAACGTATCTTCCGAAGAGCTGTCAGCTTAACCCTACCCCTTTCTGATTTCACTGAAACGCTGTATGCTCGCAACACACCTGTGGTGTTGGTACTGTTGTTTAATCACTTCGATTTTACTTTATAATTATTTTCGCCTTCCATGACATAGGTACACGTCATCGTTGTGCACATTTCTTCTGTATTCTGCAATAATGTATAAAACGTGCTCCTAAGGTGAGAAACGTTCCAGAAATAGTGACTGCCTTTGACACTGAGCTCTCCCTGTGCAATGGATGGTACCATGAATACATACAGTTCTGCAAATTTCTATTAATACCAATCGCTCTTCTCTCCCATTCAAAATACAGTTCAAAGCAGTCAGCGTAGCTATCATCTCCTTTATGGTCTAATTCAGGGCTCCGAAAACTTTTGTAAAGGGCCAGTTAGTAAATATTTTAGGCTTTGTGGGCCACATGGTGTGTGCTGCAAACACTCAGCTCTGCTGCTGAATCACAAAAGCAGCCAGAGACAAATGAGTGAATGAATGAATGAATGTGGTGGTGTTCGATAAAGCCTGATTTACAAAAACCGGCAGTGGGCTGGAGTTTGCCAAATCCCGGCCTAATTCATTCCAGTGGGTAAATAAAATGTTACCGGCTTTCTTTTCCTTGTGGATTTTTAAAAATGTGTTCTGAGTCGATTACATGCATATACTCCTAAAGAGATCTCTGCAGTGAGAATTCTTTGAAGACAAAAGAAGCACTTCAGTCACATAACTTACATAATAGCTCGGACTGGTAACACATTTTCCTACAACAAGTAAATAACCTCACCGGTGCGATACGCAGAGGCACAATCTGAAATTTTAGTTTTCTTCACATCCTGTTTTGAATAGTTCTCAGTCTTGGTTATCATCTATACAAAATTACAGCCCTTGTTCCTGAGTTAAAAATGGAAATACAAGAAACTTATCTGACCACATAACTAACCTTCAAATAACAGCAAAGACCATCTCCTTTAAGATTTCCTTGATTATCTTTGTAAAGTTTGACCTTAAATTCTTCCGTTTGAGGATCTCTCATAATAATGCCAAACTTGGACATGAGCTGTATAAATTCATCCACTGTAATGTCTGGAGGCAAACCTGTAACATTAGGGAAGAAAATTATAAAGGCGCGTACAATAACAGAGAAGGTTACTTAAACATTCTACCAATTAGAAATCTACAACTTAGATGAGCACAAGTCTGATTTTCTAAATGTACGTAAAAAATCTCACACCTATAGAACTGAGGTCATTTCATGTTTTAATGTATTCAAATATACACTAAAATCATGTTTTGCTTAAGCCTTGTATCACTGTAGGGGCGAACTGCCACAAGTTACCTAAAGCAGACAGAAAGGATGGCATACAAAGTTACACGCTTGTAATGTTTCTTAGTTTTGTAATAAACAAAAAAGTATCCCTTACAAATGTCAACAGCTGAACAAAAAAAAAATGACATAATGATAAAAAACAGACTTTAGAGAAGCTGAAAAGTAAAAATGACTTCGTGAAAAATCTCAACATCAAATATTTTCTACTCTCCATTTGTTTAAAAGAGGTGGGGGGGTGCCTGGCTGGCTCGGCTGGTAGAGCACGACTCTGGATCTCAGGGTGCTGAGTTCAAGCCCCACGCTGGGTGTGGAGCCTACTTAAACAAAGAAATAAATAAAAATAAAAGAGTATACGTACCAGACACATAGACATTTGTATTTCTGTCTTCTTCAACATGAAACCATCCTAAAAATTAAAATAAAAAACACACATGCAAGAAAAGGTAAGGGTCACATTATGAAATTTTGACAATGTAGCAGTTTCTCGAAACTTCTAGGACTCTTTTCTTATCCTTAGAACAAAAGAGACTAATTCAAATCACTGTCCAGTTTTCAAAGTACTCGGATCTTTGGACACTTAATTCGTTTCAGAGCCCTGTCTAAAAAAGGATGGCTAGTTATCTTGGTTCTTTATGATTCTGATACTACCTTAAAAAAAAAAACCCTCATCCTTACACTGACTTTAGGCCCTGCGTGTATAAGTTGCTTCTGACTCCCATCTACTGGGTTAGATGGAGGCAAAATTGCCTTGAGTTCCATTTAATTAACTCAAAAAATGTAAGAACATTATCTTACAAACAGAGCTTTTGATAACAGCTCTATTTTGCAAAGGAAGAAACTGAGGCACAAAATTGAAACAGCCTACCAATGCCCATAAATTGGTGCGAGAGCCAATATATGAACCCCAATAATTCAAAAAAACCCTTCATCTTATAGGATTCCTTCAAAACTACAGTAATTCTCCAAACAGTAACCATGTATACACATAGTAACATTTACAATTTTTACATTCATGTTTTGCAAGCTAAATCCACTTGCCTGATTCGGCCTTTCTCTTTTCTCCCCTCTTTTTGGGGTCACTGGGTTCAGGGGTTTTTCTCTGCGGAGGCTCTTCTGCAGTCCTAGCACTGCCTTCTTGGACATTTGCAGTAGAGCTAGATGCCCCATCATGAGAAAAGCCGTAATTGGCCTGATATGTAGCAATGAAATCTTCAGTGATCTAAACAAAAAATTCAGCACACACACATACAGAAATTCAAAAATGATTTCTTCCCATAAGAAGTTTACACTGTGTTACATTTCAGCATATTTGGTTATACAACTGGACACAGAGGTGTTTCTGCAGATAAAGGTTGTAGTAAATAGTGCGAACGCGAGAACAGTCACCTACAGAAAATGTGCATAAAATGATAAAACAAAAGTAAGACATGGGTACTTGGGTTATCAACACAAAATTCTACTGGCATTTTAAGTGATGTCGGCATGTTTTCTAGTTGTTTCATTTGTAAATCACTGCCTCTCTACAGTCTACTTGACTAAGGCTACAGGTACATACAACAAAGGAAGTACCAGGTAACAATAGAACAAAAACCAACAGTCAGCTAATAATCTAACACCAGAACCAATTTTTCTTCTGCTATACCGATACATAAAAGTATATACACACTAAATATTTGAGTATCTGTATGCAGAGAGCACGCAGAATGGAACTGATTTGTTATATAGTGACTAGGGCTAACAATTGTAAAACTAAATGCTTATTTTAACTCCATCAGTAATTAAATCACACTATCATTTAGTGTCAGAAGAAACTAAGAACAAATTCAACTCACATCTATATTTCCGGCTTTTAGGGAAAAAAAGCACAGTTGCACAATGAAAGAAATGGGAGTTCTTCCTTCATTCTGGTCAATGTTACGCACACACAGGAGTGGGGAAAATTTTAAACTTAAAGTTTCAAGAGGTATGGGCTTCCATAGCATAAAAAGATAAAGAGTCGCAAATGAATCCATTATCAGACTATTGTTAAAAGTACTCAGAAACCAAATCTGCTCTGGAGCTGGCAAGACCAGGACAAGCAAAATAATAAATTTAACAATGTGGAGGGAATGGAGCATACACACAAATACAAAATGGAAAATAAAAAAGTTGAAATAAATAATTTTAAGGGTAATTTGAATTGCACAATGGAGACACGCTTTATATTACCAGCTTGCAAGTCGATTAGTGTGCTTCAAGTATCTTTTTCCACCCACATGAGACTTTGATTAACAGGGTACTTTTACCAAAAAGTTTACAGAACCAAGGTAACACCAGATACACTGCTTTCAAGCTGGAATAAAATACTTAACAGTTTCTAAGCACTCTAAACAAAAATACACAGATCTTTTCCACCCATATTCCGTGCCTGTGGTTATACGGTTCAAACGCACATGCCTAGAGACAAAATTTTCTGGGAAAGAGAGGTGCAGACAAAGTTCAATCCGTAAAGAGACATAAACGGCTAGTTTTTTTCAAACCGAGAAGCTGCCTTTTGCACAAAGTACATAAGCTAAACAAATATCAGAATTCCCAGGATAAGTGAGGTTGGCTATCTGAGATTAACAGCTACTAAATTTGCTCCTAGTGTTTTTCCTCTTTGCAATAAAAAGCAGTCACCAATGCAATGACCAACTGTGACCTTCACAGACAAAATTAATAAGGCATAGAAAAGACTTAAGAATTAAATTACATTTAAAACATCTCAGTAAAGATTTACGTTTCTCTACACATCGGTTCTGCAACAGAAACAACAAAAAGAAACGTCACCATCCATGGGGCTCTAACTCAGGACCTCAGCAAAGAAAACGGAAAAGGGGAGCCTCGCGAGGCTGGCCAGGCGGGCCCGCTCTGCAGTGGCGCCCGTGCCACTCTCCTACCTTGGGGAACCAAGCCTTCTTGTCCAGGTCCCACTCGTACGGGGTGTCAGCCGGCTGCTCCCCGAAAGAATCAGGTTCTCCACTGGGATCTTTCTCGGTGTCGCCGTCCTTGGCGTCGCCGTACAATTCTTGCATTCGCAACTGCTCATCAAACTCGTCGTTCCCATCCAAGTTGTTGCCGCTCATGTTGCCGACTTAGGCAAGGGACAGTGTCCGCGCGAGCGAAGAGGAGCGAAGAGGCCGAGATGCAGCCGGAGGCTACAGAGAAAAGGAGATGAGCCGCACTCAGCCCGAGCCCCGCCGCCCCCCGGCACGCCTCCCCGCGGCGCCCCAGCAGCCCCTGGGAGGTCGGGCCGCCCGGCGCCCGCACCGCCCCCAGCTCCGCCCGCCCTCCCGCCGCGCGCGCGCGCGCCGCAGCTTGCAGCCCGGCCGCGCCGCCGCCCACCTGGCTCGCTCCACCGGGCCTCCGCGCAGCGGTTCGACCCAGGGCGTGGCGGGAGCGCGCACGCGCGCCGCCGCCGCCGCCGCCGCCGCCGACCGGGTTTGAGACGCCTGCAGCCCCCGCGGCTCCCGCGACCCCCCAGGGCACTCGCGGCAACGTCGGGAGATTGCTGGAAAACTGAGGCCCGCTCAGGCTGACGCAGTCGCCATTGTCGGCACGTCGCGACGTCGCGGGTCGCGCCGACACGCCTCCAGTGGCGTCAACAAGCGCCGACGCGGGCAGGCGGGCGGGCGGTGCTGGGCCCTATGGGCGGGGCGTCCGGGGGCGCGCTGCTATCGCGCGCCACTGTCACGCGCAGCTGCCCACCCGGGCCTCTTGGGCGGGGGGCGCGGGGGCCGCGGCGCCTGGGGACCTTGGGCTCCGCAGAGGCCGCGGCGGGCGGCAGCCGGGGGCGTGGGAATGTTCCCACTCGGCGGGCGCCATCTTGGGGGAGTGGATGGGGCGGGCGGGACGGGTTTGTGTTCCTGAGAAAAAGATGGGCCTCCTTTCCCCGTGCCGCATGGGAAACAAGACTTTCGCTTGTTTCTTTATGATTTCCCTAGAATCGGCGCCGGCTCTTGGTCGTCATCTTGGCCTAAGCTCCTAGCACAGGGTGTGGTGTCTAGTGCGTATTGAGTGAGTGAGTGAATGAATGGACGATGGGTGGGGACCAACCTTCTTTTCCCAACCTCAGGCCCCTCCTTTATCTCTCTGGTACCTTCTCAGGCTGGAGATAGACTCTGGAAAGGTGGGGACGGGGGGCAGTAGTTGCCTTCCTCTTGTACACCATGATTCATAAGTGTTCAAGCTCCAGACCCGAAACTTAAAACATCCAAGTATAAGCACCACCTTTACTGGCCCGGGAACTTCGGATCTTTTGTTTTTCTTTTTCGAAAAGCACAGAATATTTTTCCTCTATGCAGCCTTTTCCCAAATAACATATTTATGGTAGAAAATAAAGAGGTCTGTATTTTTTTTTTTTATCGGCAGATATTTATTGAGCAACCAAGTGCCAGGGACTGTGCTAGGTTCTGGCGAGCCAGCATACAACAAGACAGGCACAGCTCAAGAGAGACACACTTGTTCATGTAGATGATTCTTATGAATTCTTGTTGCACCAAAAACAACCGTTTAGAAGTTTTTGTTAATTCTTTTAAAAATAACAATAATAAACCTATTATGTATAAAGGTAAAATTTTAAATTTAAACCAGACTTGAGGGTGGGGAAAAGCTTACCAGAAGAAATTGGTTCTGCTATTCCGGTGACCTTTTGCTTCTAAATATAGCAGTTGCGTATGGGCTCTAGAAAATCTTAACTCCCCAAATACCAGCTGTGAAAATATGGTTTCAACCTTAACAGCGATTTTTAAATAGTAGCTTGGGTTTGGGTGGGTTTTTTTTTTTTTTTCAATTACGATTTTTTCCCCATGAAGTTCTTGTTCTGTTGCGGGCTATCAGAGAACTGAACTTTCATGCGTTTTTATAATATAGATAACATGAGTTTTATTAGGCTCGCTTATTTAAGCACTGCTAAGTATTTCTTCCTGGATCCCAAAATAGTGTACAGCTGTTTTCAGCAATGTGTTATTGGGCTCCCATTTCATTCCTGGGTGAGTTCACAGCATAGGTGATAATATGCTACACAGCCCTACTATTGCACGTGACCCTCTGAATGCCTGCTGTATCCACAGGCCCCTCTGAACAGGTGGCCAAAAAGGTTCCTTATGCCTGGGTCCCACGTGACCCAGCCGCTGTGGCCCACAGGCTGCCCCGAGGCCTGTGAGGTGACCCGATAGAGTAGCCCTGCATTCTAGACTGAATTGGGCTATACGAGCCAATAAACCACCATTCCCAGGGACAGGAATGAGTATGGAATGGGCAGGGACATGGTCAGAGTGGCACAGAGGCAGGAAGGCCCATGTAGGGAAGGTAGAAAGCAGGACAGAGGCCTGCTGTGGAGAAGTTCCCTGGAGTGAGAGGAGAAGCTGAGGCAGTGATGCGGGGTAATAGTGGAGCAGTGGGGTTGGGAGCTAAGCACACATGTACCCACAATAGCATTCTGTTTGGCCATGAGACCTGACAGTTGTTTTAAAAGTGCTATTGTCTCTGTGAGGCCTGGTTCTTGTGGGTTCTTATTTCCCTGTGTACTCAGAATTAACTCCCTAGTAACTGAGGTAATCTGTAAGCATCTCTGTCTTTGTAACCTGTCTTTTTCAAGATTTTTTGCAAGTCACAGAAACACACAAAGCAACAAGCAAGAATTCCATGATGGTAATGTAGGTGGGTCCCATGAGGGGCTGTGGGACCCAGGGAGCCGAACCAGTTCTTAGGACCCAGACAGCCAGCTTCTCTCTGAATATCTTCATCTTTCTCTCTTCGACCTCTTGTTAGGGGCGGTATGTGCTATACTCCTTGCCTTGGTAAGAGGCATGGCCTTCTTGGTGGATAAAAATACATTACCGTGTAAAAGCAGAGACTCCTTGACCAGAGAAGTCTCCCACCTGGCTTAGGAACTCTGGAAAATTACTGAACTATACCAGACTTTTTTTTTAATGGCCTATTCAAGCTCACTCGGTTCAGGAATTTGCCTGTCCCTGCTTCCTGTAATCTCGACACTTAGTAGAAACAAAAGTAACTCCTTTTGACAAAAAGATTGATGGATCCTTGACCTAAGATGGTTGAAACTGCAGAAATTCTTTAAAGCCAGATTTGCTACTTTCAGTGGGTATGCCAGTGTTAAAATGTTTTCTAACACTTTCAACTTCAATGACAAAGACTTACCCATTGCACATTTTGTTTTTATCTAAGTATGTGACTTTGATTTCCTGCTTTGTAGCATATTATTAATGGTCCTTTATTCTAAGTCTTCGGTCAGGGCAGACCCTGAGCAAAATGGGGAAGTATACAGAATTTGTTTTTCAGGTACCAGCCTTTTTCCCATTTAGGACCCTCTCCAAAGAAACGAAGTCTTCCATAATCACATTTCTGGCACCACAATAGGCAGCGTGGAAGAAATTGTGGATACTGGGGCCTACTTATAAGGTTAGCTCCAATTCGGATCACCTGTTAAAAAAAAGAGAGAGAGACCACCCCCTCCAAAAAGAAAAACAAAACAAAGCCATGGATTTTAATCCCAATTCCCCAACTCTGGATGCGGGGGCCTAATGCCCTGTAAAACCGTTTAGGGAATTATTTTATACCACATCCCCAAGTCACCTAGGGATTACTAAGAGTGAGGAAAATGAAAGTTCTTTGAGTTCTAGTTTTATCAACTGCTAAACAGCTTTCTTGGCTTTTGTTATCTGGTACTTCTATCAGTTATTTCTAAAATGCTGTGCTTAAGAGAGTAAAGATGTAGTTTTTACTTAGAGTGAGGAAATAGTAACATCTCTGGGAGATATGTCACTTGAAAATAACTTAGGGGCGCCTAGGTGGCTGGCTCTTGATTTCGGCTTAGGTCTTGATCTCGGGGTCCTGAGATCGAGCCCTTCTTCTGGCTCCAAGCTCAGTGGGAGTCTGCTTGAGATTCTCTGCCCCTCCATCTGACCCTCCCTCCCCCCCCCCGGCTAGCATGTGCACACTTTCTCTCTGTAAAATAATTTTTTAAAAAAGAAAATACCTTAAATGTTATTAAAATGGGTTCTCAGTTATATGTCAGAACTATTGTTTTTAGAATATAAAGTTACACAAAGTCATTTGAAGCTTTATTTCATATTTATTTGTTTCCCACCACTTATCACAATGTCTAACCTAATACTAATACAATATTGGCACCCCCACTTTTGGTAAAAACAATTTTACAGAAATGTAAAGTTTAGTGTTAATATATGTTCCTTTTTGAGCCACATTATTAGCAAAAGTTCACTACTACACAAGCCATTTAAGGAAAGCTCAAAACTACCAAAAGCACACTCCAAAATCAAGTTTTTGGAAGTACAAATTTAACTATAGTGCCAAACATATACTTCAGTTTGCCCCAAGAAAACATTTTCTAAAACCACAAATCTAAATTTGACACATCTATTGACAACAGTTTGTTTGAAATCACAATTATTAAGCTTACAGCGTTAGCAAGTAGGAGCAGAGGATAGAAAATCAGAACCTTCCGTCTGATTTCCAAGGGCAGAGATTAATTAGGGCACACTCTTACAGGACTTAGGCACCTATCGGGTTTAAAGTCAAGCAGGAAGATGATCTGCTAACAATTGCACACCCAGATGTTAGGGATCTCTTGTGGTATTTCTCCATTTTTTAGAAAGAGGGCACTGCTTACCAGAAAGAAATGGATTTCCTTAAAGGAAGAATTTCAGACACTGGCAGGTTCAGACTTTTCAACTGGGGTCCTTCTCCGGGGCCTTCAAAATAACAGTAAAGTGGCCACTTAGTCTGCCTGTGAGTAAGGCGAGTTCTTCACAATATTTGTGAATGATTATCGCTCAATTATCAACAGTAGTCATCAGTAGAACTACATTAAGTAAGGGTTGACCCAGTAAGGCAAGCACCCTGCCCCAGATCCTTACTCAGTACTTGAGACTCGCTGACCCCAAAACAATTTCACTGTAATTGCAGAGCTTTACTCACCACGGAATAGAGATTAATGGAAAAGAGCTGTCAGAAAACCCTGCGAAGGTTTATTTTTTAGGACTTAGTATCTTAAGAAAACTGCAGAAGAGATGTTTTATCTCTTTTTGATCCCCTTTTCATCTGCAAAGTATAATCTCTAGATTTACACCACATAATAAACACAAACAGTTTTATGCACATCACAGGAGTGTAGGAGAAATTAGAAGCCTAGATGTGATGGGAACAAATTAGATTTTCCAGTGTCATCTTGTTTATTTCACCTTCTCTCCTCTTCCACCTCCCATAGGACCCACTGACATACAGACGTGTCTTTCTACACCTAGTGGGGCTTCATGTGATTTAGAAAGCCCGAGAACATTAATGTTTGTATGTTGACAAGAAATCATGGTTTGTCTTTTACTTTATAAGGATCTTTCACTCCTAAGATTTCAGCACAATTCACAAACAACAAAAATCCTGACACCATACACCTACGCACAGCTCAGAGTCGGATACACATGCTGGGAGGAAAAATACCATTTTTAATTGAAAAGCTAGACTCTGTCATCTTCCTTCTTCACACTGCACCCAGTGAACAAGGTCACACTAATTTCAGACACCTGTGAGCTTCCAGGGCCTGGGACCCTTCCCATCACAGCCAGGTTGTTAAGAGGGGTATCGGCAGGAGGAGGGTCAGGCATCTCGGCCTTGCAACACAATAACTGAGCTTTAAAATGCTGCTGGAAGGTTTTGCTCAGCCAATAAAGAGCAAAGGGGTTTACACAAGAATTGCTGAAAGCCAGAACCCGAGAGAAAATGGTGATAATAAAATGAATGGCAGACGGGTCCACGTAGGTTTGGTAGGTGAACGAGTGGTAGAGGTACAAGAGGTGGTTCGGCAGCCAGCAGAGAGCGAACAGAGCCACGAGCACCAACACGGTTTTGGCAATTCTCTTCCGGGATTCAATCTAGGAGAAAAATGACCACAAAAACAATTATTTGGCTGGCAAGGAGTTTTTCGAAGCCGTTCTCTAGATTTACATAGAAATTTACAGCTAACAGGCTGGAGTCCCTTTGAGCATGCGTCTGCAAGAACTGCTCAGGAGGGGTGGGGAGGCAGCCTGTGCCTATAGAATACAGCCAGTTAATTGGCATGGTAACCCCGGATCTTGGTCTCATTAGCTCTAATGCAGAGACTCCCAGCCCTGGTTCTGAGAGACTCCAGGATGCCTCCAATTATCTCCAGGAGTGTTGTGGAATTCTTGAAATTTTAATTTAATTAGAAATAGAGAGATGCGATACCAAACTGCTTTCACTGCCATCAGCAGAGGCTGACTACGTTAGCGTATCCTTTCGGGGTTTATGGAAGTTGCCAAGTCAGTACCCAAAATGGTTTATAATCTATAGGGATTGTTCACATGGGCATTAAATATGCCATTTTGGCCTCATGAGCACCCCTCTGCTGAACTAAACTCAGGGACTGGTCAAGAGGTCAACGGAAGCATCTCCCCCGACTCCCCACTCCCCACTCCCCAAGAAATATAGAACTCCTGTTGTTGTTGTTGTTGTTTTAATCAAATGGAACAATGTTTTGGCAACATTCCTTTTTTTTTCTGTTCATATTTATGGAAGAAGGGCACACCTGGCTCTTGCAATGGTCTTAATCAAGCTTCTGTGAGCCACTGTGTTCTCCTGCCACTGGCACTTACCTTATCCCTTGAGCCCACCGTTTGCTCATCTGTGTGTGAGTGGTTTGCATTGAATAATGTTAGGGTGTCTTGCCAGTTCTATCATCCCGTGTCTATCATTCTGTGACACTTTCTAAAACAAAAGATGCTTCCCTTCATAGTCTCACCTTGAGTGCTGTTCCTCACTATTCCACGGGGTAAATAATTCTGGCTGCTCCCAAACTTCAGCTGTCCCCTTTCTAATAAGAGCAGCCCCACCACGCATTGAATTCTTACTGTGCTCCGGGAACTATGTCAAGCATTTCATATATATCACCCGGCCCCCATCTACATTTTACAGGTAAGGAAATAAGCTCAGAGACGTTAAGTAACTTGCCCAAGATTGCTCAGCTAGTACGTAGTAGAGCCGGAATGAAATCCTGGGTCTGACACACTCCAGAGCCCGTAACCAGAACAAAAATACTGTACTGCTATTGTATTTATTGCTCACAGGTGCACAAGTAGGAATTTCATGTCTAAATCCATGCACAAGTCCTGATTAATACATACCTGCTTACGGGCATGGCTTTGTTCCTCAGTGGGGATGTTCAGGGTGCTTTTGTAAAGAGTTCTAGCAATCAGAGAATAATAGACAGAGATAATCGAGAGTGGGATAATATAGAATACTAGGAAGCACAGCAGAGAATGTATCTCTTGCATGAGCTTCTCAGAAACAGGATAAGAGGTACACGCTTCAAGTGTCATATTTTTGTTGGGATCTTGAAGAGTATATACATTTGAAAATATAGCCTCTGGCAGAGCAATGATCATAGACACGATCCAGACGCAGCCAGCTTTGGCACAGGTCTTCAGGATGGCATTGGAGGGCTGCCGCTCCAGTGGCTTCACAACTGCCTTGTATCTAGAAACACATAACCGTAGGCAAAGGTCAAAATAAACATCAAAACTATAGAATCTTAGGGTTAGAAGTGACCTTAGTGGTTATCCACCTCTGCCTCCTATCCACATGTATATAACCAAGTTGACATTAATCAACTGGAATCAGTTACAATTTCAAACACATAATAGGTCCCGGTATTTGATATTTATACTAATCATCCCTTTCTCTTATTCACTAAGTAGGAAATATTTCAGATGTGCAGTTTTATAATTTTGTGTGTAGATCCTCTGTTTAAGACGAATACATTTTTTCAGCATGATTTTTTTGAATGATTGGGAGTCATTCATTACCTGTGTATTACCTTACATGTTCTGAAAGACTTCCTTTTTGTATAAGTGACTGGTTTTAAACCTAATTCTCCTTCCTTCATGAGTGAGCAGTCATCAGCCTTCCTAGAAAAGATTTCCCTGAGTTTGTGCAGTGAAGAGAAGAGGGTTAATTTCTTGCCTGTTCATAAGTGCTACTTTGTTGCCCAAGCTGCTCTGTAGGTAGATTTGGAGCAAGGCAAGGGTGAAACCGGACACCCTATGCCCGTGCAAAGGTGCCTCCTTATTCTGACAAATTCACCTTTAAATCACCTTAAAGCCTTTAAGTGAATCTGCCCTCAAATAGAATATAAAACCAGCCAAAGCAAAAATCCATAAAAGACACAGGGGAAGATTTTTCTCCTCTCAGATTCCAGAATTTGAAGAAGCTATTCCTACTGGTACTGCCAGGCATTGATTACTTACAGGCTTCTTGTAGCCTTTTTTAAGCGTCACTTTTAACATTTGGAGCCTCAATCCCTCCCCACCCCGCTTTCACAGTTATTCTACAGTAAGAACACAGAAAAACGCAGTACTTATAGACTGAAAATATCCTAACAGAGCCTGAATACACGGACTGCCAGAGGTTCTCACACACTCTATCCACAGACCTCTAAAAGTCAACCGGATTAATTTATTTCTCCGGGAACAAGACTGTCATTGAATGCCTATAGAGAAAACAAATACAATTAAGTGTTGACATTACCCGGAGTTAACAGGCAGCCGAAAACCTCACCGTTTTTCTGCCACTGGTTAATTTGATGAATTTCCAATAAATTAAATGCATGCATCTTTTTACCATCCTTCCGGGAGACAGTAATATATATGTGGTCAATTTCACACCTGTGCTGATGTTCTAATGTTAACAATATTGCACCACTAGGCTGCACTCATGTATAAAGCATGAATTGTTTTTCTTTTACACCTGGAACGATTTGCCTTACTTACTTAATAAATAAACGGGGAGTGGGGGGGAGAAGAACACCGTTCAGTATTCTTTCAAGCAAACAATTACACTTCAAAGAGAATAAATTCTTCCTAAAGCACACAATGTCAGCCTTTCCTCCGATGCTAACACAGGAATTTTAACATTCTTACACCAACTTTTATTTTCAATGCACCCCCCCCGATTTTCTCGTCTCACATCCAGGTTACAGACTGTAAGAAAAGCAGAATAGTAGCCCGTGAACGCTAAGTACAAGCTTTCCTTTCTATTTTTTGCCTAATTTCACATCCTGGCAAATAAAACTGAGAAAAGAAACCCACCTGTCAGCGCTGAGAATTGTTAACGTGAACACTGATACACCAACAGAAGTGAGCCGGATGAAAGAAAGCACCTTACAGCCAATTCTCCCGAACAGCCATCCCTCTGCAAGATAGTGGGTTGCATCCACCGGCACACAAGTTAGCAGAAGTAGCAGGTCTCCGAAAGCAAGGCTGGTGATGAAAATATTTGGAACGGTTTGCATGGATTTGGTCTTGAAAAAGACTTTGATGAGAATAGCATTTCCGAGGATGCCCACCGAAATGATCATGGCATAAGCGATGTAGATGGCACACAAAGCTTCTATTCCTGGAGAGCTGTCTCCGGTCCGTCCTTTATTTGTGGTATCATTAGGAACGAGAGAGCTTGATGATTCTGTGTCATTTGTGATTGGAATTAAAGTCTCATTAGGTGACTGAGGCTGTCTTTGAGACATTTCTTCTGAAGACTCTGCCTGCAATATTTCTTCTGCTCAGTTTAAATGTAGTTGATTGTCACGTCTAGTGCCTACGTCTAGTAACGAGATGGTAGAACAGAGCAGAATGGCAAGCAAATTCAAGACACCCGGATACTCGTTTCCTTCAGTTGTTCTGAGTCTCCCAGCATGCTTGGCTAAATGCTTACCGATCTGGCATTGAAGGGTGGGAGGTGGAGGAGTTTTATTGGCGTTTCCGTGACAGAGGGAGGGGGGTTTGGGAAATGCTCTGCAGTTGCTTGTTCTTCCCTGTTGGGGAATCTTACAGATAACTAGTTATTATCAAATAACACTTATTGTTTATTAGAATCACCCTCTTTCCTTGTCTGGCCACGAAAATCTATATAGGTCTTGTCCGGTTTTTCCCCGAACTCATTCATGTCTCTGCCATCAGAAGATGGTCTAATGCATTTGCTTTTACATGATAAACAAGTATGTATGTCCCCTGAAGCACAAACTCGAATCCACTTCTCTAGATTTAATATCAGAGAGGCGCTGAAGCAACAAATCATTCACACTTTGACAGGGCTGATGTCACTTCCAAGGAGGAATGATTCAGGTGACCCTAGGCTTATCACCTAGCCCCAACACAGTAATTCCCCACTCTGTGCACGTTACTGGGGTCGTGCACCAGGATAGCAAAGCAACCTTTAAGAGAGGAAAAATCCAGGCAAACCACCAGTTGCTTTGTCTCTAAATGTCCTAATCAAGCAGTTTTTACTGTTTGACTCTCTGTTTTAATGCCATATACATTTTTAAATGCTGTTTCGGGTTTCTCTGCTCAGCAATGGTTAAAACGAACCTGCTTTGTTCCAAAACAAAGTAATACACGGCCCTGCTCAGAGGTCCCGACACAAAAGGACCTGTAAGCATGAAAGTCATGCTTTTCCAATGAAGAAATGCCATAGGTTACTCCAGAGATGACGGGCACGTAGATGATGTTTACATCAAGTGGAGGAGGGAGAAAAGTAAGGCAATCACCTTAGTAGCAGCAAGAAAAGTCCCTTGTTGCAGAGAATGGAAGGATGTGATTTCTGTGCATGTCCGTGGGGTGGGGGCTTGCTTGGGAGTGAGAAACCAGCAGTCTGAAGGCATTTAATAATCTAACCTGCTAAGAAATACTCCCTGAAATGATCAAATTCAAAGGATGATCTCTCGGCTAGGAGAAACTCTGTGTAGTGAGGTTTTTTTTTTTTTTTTTTATAAATATGTTCCATATCAGAGTTAGTCTGGGAAGTGAAATGAAAAAAAGCAAAGTATTTGGCTAGCCAGTGAACAGGAGATGCAAGCAAGGATTGCTCTTTCTACCTGACAGAGTGCGTGCAATAGAGGCTGCAGGCAAAGGGAATGAGATGAAGTGAATCAATTATTTGGTTAATTCGAGCGCCCCCCAACCCACACCCATCCCCCCCTTTGTGAAACTACCCCCGCAACTTGAATCACTACTCAGCCAAATAACCATTCTTGGATGGGAATGGGGAGGGGAAGTGTTTGGATAAACCCAACTCCATCAGCTTTCAAGTATCCACACAAATAATTTCATGCACTGGGCTGGCTCTTTAAGATCATCTCTCCAGAAAACGGCTCTCTATACAGTTCCTATCTTGTTCTCACAAGCCAATGATAAAATCTCTCTGGGATTCCTGTGTGTCATGTAGCAAAGAGCAAACAGTATCTTCCAATTCACACCTCGGCTGATGGCCACACAGCACTGTTTCGTAAGAAGCAAACTCTTGCGTATGAGTTCCAAAATTATCTGAATTCCAGAGATCTCGGGCGTGCTTTCATGAGGCTGCAGGCCCCCAGTGTGCCTTTCTTCCTCCCCGTTCCTCCTGGACAGGGGACAGCAGTGGTGCGGGGCTACTGCTGGAGCAGTGGTGTTCTTGGATCTCTGCAATTTGAGAATTCCAGAATGTCAGAGATGGAAGTGAACTTAGAGATGCTGAAAGCAAATCCTGTTTTTCTCAGGGGCAGAAAGGAGGTTCCCAGGGGGGAAAGTATCTCAGGCAAGGTCACACAAGTTACTCAGTAGCAGAGCTGAGATGAAACAGGTTCTCTTCGAATTCTGAAAGGTTAAAAATCAGTGACGGGAGCAAACAACCCTCAGTTCCTGACAACGAGCCATATTTGCTCATTTGGCATCAGGGACTTTGGTTTTCTGCATGTTCTGTTAACCAAAGGACAAGGGGTTTCCAGGCTAACAAGCAAACGATGATAGATATAGATAATTTCAATGCATTTGCCTCTCTCTCTACTTATTTTACCTTGTAACTCACCCATGAAACGTAACAATGTCTAGTTAATTGTTCCTAGTTAAAGTTGCAGGGCACCTTAGCCCAGACAGAAGGATGAAATCCTTTGGTGTTCACGTTTAGTGCGTAATTGGTCAGTATTATCACCCCAGTTTTTCAAAACCAACTACTCCTTAGAGATTAAGCAATTGTAATATGACCCTAATGTAGCCTTTTAACTCCAAGTAAGTGTTGGGTAGTGAACAAATAAACCGCCGGTTTTCTGAGGTTGGGCTTCCTGGTTCAGTCCCATTCAGTTAGTGTTGCTAAAATCTGTTTTTAAATCTCCAAGGAGCTGGGGTTTCTCTGCCTCTGAAAGGGGGGCAGGGATTAGAAAGCAGTCGCTGGAGAGAGGCTGCACATTTGGAGCCAACGTTCTCAGCCATCAGTGAAGCAGAACAGTGTTTCCCAAAGTTTGGCTTGTGTCCGAATCACCAGGAAGGCTTATCAGAGCAGATTCCTGGATCTCACCTCCAGAGATTCTGATTTAGGTAGGTCTGGGGGTGGGGCCCCAATATTTGCATTGTTGTTGTTGTTGTTTAAAGATTTTATTTTGTGTGTGTGCGTGTGTGTGTGTTTTAAGATTTTATTTTGAAGTAATCTCTACACCCAACGTGGGTCTTGAACTCACAACCCCGAGATCAAGAGTCACATGCTCTACTACTGAGCCAGCCAGCTGTGCTCAAATCTTCTTTTTTTTTTTTTTTAAAGTAAGCTCTACACCCAATGTGGGGCTGGAACTCACGACCCCAAGATCAAGAGTTGCATGCTGTACTGACTGAGCCACATAGGTGCCCCAAACATTTGCATTTCTAGCAAGTTCCCAGGGGATACTGACGCTGCTGTTCAGGGACTACACTCTGAGAATGACTGAGGCAGGACAAGAATAATCCAGCTGTTCAAGAGAAGCATGGCTTTCCTGATATTGAGATCAAAGAGATATTTCCGTGGGTCTTCATTAAAGACAAGGGAATTCTGCGATGTGATGAATATTTCAAACATCTTGCCTATATCTCTCAGGCCCTGGTAAGCCCTATTTCCAAGTCACCCAAGGGGCTCGGGGTGATCTTTCCAACAGGAGAAAAATGAAGTGGTTAAGCTTTTTGTCTATTACTCAAGCACAGTTTGTATATTTGAGAACTGACGAATGAATGAAAAATCAGAATTCTCAATCTGTAAGTCTCTAATTACAGAGGTTCCTGTTCAAAAAATAGTCTTTTTTTTAAAGATTTTATTTATTTATGTGACAAAGAGACAGCCAGCGAGAGAGGGAACTCAGCAGGGGGAGTGGGAGAGGAAGAAGCAGGCTCATAGAGGAGGAGCCCCATGTGGGACTCGATCCCGGAACGCCAGGATCATGCCCTGAGCCGAAGGCAGACTCTTTAACGACTGCGCTACCCAGGCGCCCCTCAAAAAATAGTCTTAACGCTGGAAAACAGGATGGATTTCTTTGTTATTAACTAACTGGGCTAAATCAATTGTGAGGCGACACAATTTGACTTGGGGGGTGTATTTGGATCTATGTAATAGTGATTCCTGTTGTCACAGTTCTCTGTTCTCCCTCGATTTCCTTGCTTCAAAACTTGACCGGTATAGTTTCATATTTCCAGGGGAGACTGCTATTCAGAAGGACCTTTGCAGAGACCAGAGAGAATAAAAACCAACCATACAAAGGGAAAAAATTCCAATCGACTCTTTTAAGTGGAATTTTTTGGTTAAAGCTAATTCTTGCCTCAATTAAACTTAATGGCTCCCTAAAAGTGGACGTCCCCGATTACTGTACTTGTCCATGCACACGTGCCTGATAGCGTGTCCTATGGTCTGTGTGGTATCCCACAATTATAAGAGATTGAGGCTGTTTTGCATCAGATAAAATGTTTAGACTCCCTGAATATTGACGTATAAATTATGAAGTAAACGACATTATCTCTTAGTGCATTTCTTTTTTTTTTTTTAAAGATTTTATTTATTTATTTGACAGAGATAGAGACAGCCAGCGAGAGAGGGAACACAAGCAGGGGGAGTGGGAGAGAAAGAAGCAGGCTCATAGCGGAGGAGCCTGATGGGGGGCTCGATCCCAGAACGCCGGGATCACGCCCTGAGCCGAAGGCAGACGCTCAACCGCTGTGCCACCCAGGCGCCCCTCTTAGTGCATTTCTACCTCTCTTCTCAGTGATTCCCTTTTTCCTAAAATTCTCTTGTATCCCCCTAATCATGTATCTTATCCCTCCGGGGCTTAGTTTCAGCCTCCTACAGATTAATCCCTGCCACGGTGCTTCAGGTCAATGGAGCCATACACTTACCAGGTAGCCCCACACTTCCACTCCTACGTTTCTACCCAAGATAAATGAACACCTGTGTCCACCCAAAGACTTGGGTGCAAATGCGCAGGGAAGCATTAGTCCCCAAAACAAACGGGAAACAACCTAAATGCCCATCAGTTAGCAACTGGATAAGCAAAATGGGGCTTCTCCCTAAGTGGAATACTACTCAGCAATAAAAAGGAACAAGGTATTTTTTAATCCAGCTCGTTGGTTATCAATTTTACTTTTTTTATGAGACATAAATATTAGCATTCTGTGTCTATTTAGTTAGCAATATGAATCCCGTTCACAATCTATAATTTGTAGTGGGACTTGTTCTAAATTAGAATGAAGACTTGCAAAATTAGAAATTGCAGATTATCAGAGACACAAGGGATTAAATGAATTTTTGTTACTCCCCTCTCAGCTTCGCTGTACGATTGGAGCAGCCTGAGAAGGCTGGTTTTCCTACATATTAACACTAAACTTTAGGGTTCAGACTGGTCACTAATCCCAAGTAAGAACAAACTATTGATACGGGTTACAACACGGATGAATCTCCAACATACGGAATGAAAGTCACCACATCCTCTGTATGATTCCTTAATATGAAATTTCTAGAAAAGGCCAAACACTAGTCATGGAAGGCACATCGGTGGTTGCTGGGTTTGGAGGTTGGAGCAAGGGCGACCGCTAAGGAGCGCAAGGGAAAATTTGCGGCTAATGGAAGTGTTCTTAAATGATGTGGTGATCATAGCTGTGTGACTGCATAAATGTGTTAAAACTCAAACTGTACAGTTAAAATGGATGAATTCGTGGCAGGTAAATTATACCTTACCTCAAGAAAGCTGAAAAATGAGCAAACCGACAGGAAGGCTAGATGCTGTCAAGGGATAGAGCTGGGAAAGACGTTTCTAGCCCCGGGGATGGTGGAGTGGGGTGGTCTCCCCCGTGCTGGGAACAGTATGGCTCCGCCCAGCAGCATTCCACCAGCTCTAGTGCTCATGCTTTGGGGAGATACCAAGATGAACAGAACTCAGCTCTTGTCCTCAAAGAATTTAGAGAGATAATGTGAGGACAAAAATCACCAAGAAATCCAAATTCTCTGGCTCCTACACATAGCTGTTCACACAGGATCTTTAGCTTCTTGGGACTATCTTTATTTACCTCAAGCACTTCCGGCAGCCCCTGAAGATGGCGGTCTCACCCGTCGTTGGGGACTAAGGTTGTGCCAGGGTCAGTGGCCCTTGGTCAATCCAAGTCTTTGGTAGGGTCTGTGCTCTTGAACACATATATTCCCTCCCACACAGTCGCTGCTCCGCTGGGGGCCCCACACTGTGCCCTACAGTGTCCACACCACTCTGTTGGGTCTTCCCCACTGCCCCACCACCGCGGTCCCTCTCCAGGGACCACCACTTGTGTGCTGGGTGCTGCCGGTGTGACAGGGTATGGTAAGCCTACCAAAGAAAAATAAGGTCTCCTTAATTCTTAAAAGTTCCCATTGCAAGAAAAAAAATTTTTTTGTAACTATGTATGGTGACAAATGTTCACTAGGCTTTTTTTTTCTTTTTAAAAATATTTTTCCCTGTTATTTTTTTGTTGTTGAAGTCTAGGTGACACACAATGTTACATTCATTTCAGGTGTACCTGTAGTGATTGGACAAGTCTATGCTGGGCTCAGTGCAGGAGTGTCGCCATGCAACACTGTTACGACACCATTGACTGTATTCCCTGTGCTGTAACTTTCATCCCCATGACGTATTCATTCTGTTCGACTTACTGTGGTGGTCATTCTGCAATATATGCAAATATTGAATCATTATGTTGTACACCTGAAACGACTCTAATGTTTTATGTCAATGAGACCTCAATCTAAAGCCTCTTATCTTTCAATATCCAAGTTACAATGGCATAGAGGATACCCCTATGCACACGCATTTTTTTCTAGGAAGATTTTTAACAGTTCTCCTCCTTAAACAGACCCCAGAATCTCTCAGGTTGCTTCCCCATGGGCCCGAATCTGTCCTTTATTTATCCAATCCAGTCTGCTGGATTATTGGCAACTTAATCTTGCCTCTTGAAATGAACTTCACAACTGGTACCATTAATGTGGTCCTGCTTGCAGCTCTCAGTTGAGTGACTCAGTTATCCCCACTTACATATGAGAAAGCTGTCGAAACCAGGTAGCTGGTTCCAGAGTCAGCACTCTGAGCCCCTACCCCCCCATTAAACATACATGGCTCCCACCAACCGTTGGCGTTCTGACTGGTTCCAGCGTAGAATGCTGACTCCATCCGTCCTCATTAAGATGGTTTTTCAAGGTGTCATCTGCATTCTGTCAGACTCAGGGCAGAAGTGTCCTAAAGAAAGACTGCCTGGGCCCCTAAGGGTTCTAACTGCTTAGTGGCTTAGACACAGCTCTTTCTTTTGAGGATGACTGCATGTTCTGAACCAGACCTTCCTCTAGTGACCTGGGCCCTGGTCATCATTGTGGATCACCATCCGCATTCTCTTTCAATGGAAAGGCTCCTCTCAGAGCACCCACCTTGGTCCTTCTCTTCAATTTGGCCGCCTTTGGGACTATCCCAGGCCATTAGACATTGTTTATGCCTTTGGACCTCAGCAGGCTGTGTTAGGAAGAGAGGGTCAGGATCTTATTCCCTTTGCCACCGTGAGAATCCCTCCTGGATGCACATAGGTGCCTGGATAGGACACGGACATGCATCTAGGGAGGCTGGGCTGGGGCAGATTCAGCGAATAGCCATCATGTTGGACCCCAACTTGCTGCTTCCTACTTCAGACTTGGGTTTTGTGCCTGATCAGTTCTGTCATGCTTTGTGATTTCCTCCCCTTGGGAGGGTTTTTGTTTGTTTGTTTGTTTATTCATTTATTAATATTTTATTTATTTGAGAGAGAACACAAGCAGGGTGAGGGGCAGAGGGAGAAGCAGACTCCCTGCTGAGTGGGGAGCCTGATGCAGGGCTCGATTCCAAGACCCTGGGATCATGACCTGAGCCAAAGGCAGACACTTAACTGACGGAGCCACCCAGGCGCCCCAGGAGGATTTAAAAAAATTTTTTTATTTTTGTTTTATTTTTAAAGATTTATTTGTTTATTTGAGAGAGATAGAGACAGCATGAGCTGGGGGCAGAGGGGGGGAGAGAGAGAAACTCAAGCAGACTCCCTGCTGAGCGCAGAGCCCCACACAGAGCTCAATCTCACAACCCTGAGATCATGACCTGAGCCGAAATCAAGAGTCGGACGCTTAAGTGACTGAGCCCCCCAGGTGCGCCCCCCCCCAGGAGGATTTATCTCCTTACCACTGTTCCCCCAAGTTACTGGACTACTGAGTATGTCTGAACCCCAGCAAGGGTCACAACCTCGGCTCAAACGAGAACCCATGTCACAAGTGAAATAGAAAGTAAATTCTATCACGGTTCAGAGGGCAGAGAGATCACACCAAGTTGGGGGAGACTCCGAAGGATTTCAGTAGGTAGGGATAGAGGACAGGAAAGAAGCCATACATCAAAATAAACAGCGAAGGGGTGGAAGCGTTTGGGGGCACGTTTGGGGAATAAACAGTCCAGTTTGGCGGAAGTGTGGCGTGAAGAGGGAAGCAGGGTAGAATAAGCCTGGCAAGGCAGGTTGAAGTTAACCTGCAGAAAACATCTGAAGGCTGGGGGCTGAGACTGCACTTAATTCAATAGGCAATAAGAAGTTATTTCAGGGCCCCTCTCCACAATTTCAGACCAGAAAATCAGGGGCATTCTCATAGATTTGGGTTGGCAATTTAGGAATACGGCAGCCACACTATGCTTGTGGCTGGGCTGTGCAGTTGGGCAAATTCAAGTGGGTATCTGGATTACCTTGGCTTCTTTAAAAACGTACAAGGCATACCCTGTCCCTCACGAGGAGCACTGACCCGTGCCCAAGGGCTATACCCTGGCAGGCTGGCTGTGTTCCTGGAATCATTTTTGAACATCACCTTGACCAGCCGGCACCTCATCTTATCTTTGACCACATTGTCTCCTTACTTGGTTTTAAAATGTGTTTTTTTTTAAGATTTTATTTATTTATTTGACAGAGAGAGAGCCAGCCAGCGAGAGAGGGAACACAAGCAGGGGGAGTGGGAGAGGAAGAAGCAGGCTCCCAGCGGAGCAGGGAGCCCGATGTGGGGCTCGATCCCAGAACGCCAGAATCACGCCCTGAGCTGAAGGCAGACGCTCAACGACTAAGCCACCCGGGCGCCCCTAAAATGTGTTTTTTAATCCAGAGCCGGCTCTGAGAGGTAGGTGATGATATGCTTTTGCGTTTCAGTGGTGAAGAAACTAAGGCTCATAAGGTCAAGAAGTTTGACAAAGCAATCTACACATTCAATGCAATCCCTATCAAAATGCCACCAGCATTTTTCACAGAGCCAGAACAAACAATCCTAAAATTTGTATGGAACCAGAAGACCCCGGATAGCCAAAGGAATGTTGAAAAAGAAAACCAATGCTGGTGGCATCACAATTCCTGACTTCAAGCTCTATTCCAAAGCTGTAATCATCAAGACAGTATGGTACTGGCATAAAAACAGACACATAGATCAATTGAACCAAATAGAGAACCCAGAAATGGACCCACAACTCTGTGATCAACTAATCTTCGACAGAGCAGGAAAGAAGATCCAATGGAAAAAAGACAGTGTCTTCAACAAACAGTGTTGGGAAGACTGGACGGCAACACACCGAAGAATGAACCTGGACCACTTTCTAACACCATACACAAAAATAGATTCAAAATGGATGAAAGACCTAAATGTGAGACAGGAAACCATCAAATCCTAGAGGAGAACACAGGCAGAAACCTCTTTGATCTCGGCCATAGCAGCTTCTTACTAGACGCGTCGCTGGAGACAAGGGAAGCAAAGCAAAAGTGAACTATTGGGACTTCGTCAAGATCAAAAAACTTCTGCGCAGTGAAGGAAACAATCAACAAAACTAAAAGGCAACCTATGGAATGGGAGAAGATATTTGCAAATGACATGTCTGATAAAGGGTTAGTATCCAGAATCTACAAAAACTTACCAAACTCAACACCCCCAAAACAAATAATCCTGTCAAGGAATGGGCAGAAGACATGAACAGACATTTCTCCAAAGAAGGCATCCAGATGGCCAACAGACACATGAAAATATGCTCAGCATCACTCATCATCAGGGAAATGCAAATCAAAACTGCAATGAGATACCACCTCACACCGGTCAGAACGGCTAAAATTAACAACACAAGAAACAACAGGTGTTGGCGAGGATGCGGAGAAAGGGGAACCCTCCTACACTGTTGGTGGGAATGCAAACTGGGGCAGCCACTCTGGAAAACAGTATGGAGGTTCCTCAAAAAGTTAAAAATGGAACTACCCTGCAATCCAGCAATTGCACTACTAGGTATTTACCTAAAGGATACAAAAATACTGATTCAAATGGGGTACATGCACCCCAATGTTTATAGCAGCGTTATCAGTAACAGCCAAACTATGGAGAGAGCTCAAATGTCCACTGACAGATGAATGGATAAAGAAGAGGTGGTATATATATATAATGGACTATTACTCAGCCATCAAAAAAGAGAAATCTTGCCATTTGCCACACTGTGGAAGGAGCTAGAATGTATTATGCTGAGCGAAGTAAGACACTCAGAGAAAGACAAATACCGTATGATCTCACTCATATGTGGAATTTAAGAAAGAAAACAGATTCTAGGGGAAGGGCGAAAAGAAAAACAAGAGAGTGGGAAACAAATCATAAAAGACTCAACAATAGAGAAGAAACGGGGTTGATGGGGGGAGGCAGATGGGGGATGGGCTAGATGGGGGATGGGGATTAAGGAGGGCACTTGTGATGAGCACGGGGTGTTGTATGTAAGTGATGAATCATGGAATTCTACTCCAGAAACCAATATTGCCCTGTATGTTCACTAACTAAAATTTAAATTAAAGAGAGAGAGAGAGAAGGATTTGGGCCCATGTTTAGAAAAGGCAGGGAGAAGGTAGGGTTGAGGTTAAAGTAAATGCAAAGGCAGAGCCACATTGGTCAGAAAAGAAGCTTGAAGCCGAGCCCAGAATGCTTCCGAAATACCTCTTTGCCTCAAAGCTGGTACTGCTCTTATGAGCTGGGGGTTGGGACTGAATGCACAAGTGGGGGTCCTACGGTCCCACGAATAGTCTAAGAAGGTGACAGGATGCTCTCCGCCCCTCTCATGGGCTGTAGGAAGCGCTCGAGGGTCTGGGGCAAGAAACAGTGTTCCGTGGGCCTGGGCCGTGCTTACCCCCAGAACATTCCTCTGTCAGAAGAGAGACTCCCAGGCACCAGGGCCCATGCCCTTGGTGCCTTTGCTACGGAGTGTCGTTTGGGCCGAGTAGAAGTCCAGAGGACCCGAATAATACAACATCGCATACCAGGAGAAGAAAAAAACCAGATGTCAATCCTAGAAAAACAAACATGTAGATGAGCTGAGCTAATAGTCGTGAGCGATAAAGACAGTTCGGAGCTCTGGAGATGCACGTAAATGATAACAAGTGGACCATGGACTCCTGACAAGCAAAACAAACTGCTTGGCATTGTGAATTGGTAATTATGCTTCAATTCACATTTTCTTTCCTTTGTTAGTTATAAGATGTTATTCCTTCAGTTTCACACCATCCGCTTTCTTTCCGGCAGAATGCTGTGGTAAATGGCTCTCTGTACCACCTCGGGTGTGTAAAAAGCAAGGGGCCCGGCCCCTCTCCATCCCCGGGGGGAGAACCCAGGCCCCCCCCCCCCCCCCCCCCCCGGCAGCAGCAGCAGGGGGCGGCGGTGAGGAAGGGCTCGGCTTTGGCTTGGGTGGGGGGTCACCGCTCAACTGGCCTTTCCTCCACCAAAGCCCACTTCACCCGGGAGATGGCTTCCCATCGGGCTTTGTTAGGCAAACCCAAGCGTGCGTTCTTCCTTCCTGGTTAGGATTCAAGTTGGCCCGGCCTGCTTCTGGTAGCGGCGTGGGCCTAGGGAGGCAGTTCTGTGTTCCAGGCCGCTTAGCAGGATGGCTGCGTGGACTTCGATGCCAATCCGAGTCCCACGGCCCTTAGCTAACTAGGGGTCCGGGGTGGACAAGAGGCTGGGCAACAAACATCCCCAGATGAACCTGAGATTGGTGAACAGAGGCGGCATAAGAAAAAGGCTGCCCAAGCAAGATTCCCCTGCACCTCCAAGGTCCCTGTCTTCCAGAATATTCAACAAGCCTGCCTTAGTGATGTCTGTACAAGGGTAATGCAATGAACTGTCTTTTAGATCTCTCTCATACACACCACATGTTTGAGCACACATCAATATGCAAAGTTACTTACATAATCTCAAAGATGATCTCTTGGAAGACTTTGAAAAAATTATATGATTCCGACGATCCAGAGTATGGAAGGAGGGCAGTGGTGTTTGGGTCCTTACCAGGCTAGAGTGAAGGACTCAGGTTAACGTTTTACTCTTTCTGCTCAATCTACCATGGACAAGTGGACACTACCTCTCTTGGCTTCTAACACGAGTAAGCCGGGACTAATTTTTGAATCTTTGATGGTGAGTCTCAGTGGGGTATAAAGATGAAGGATAGGTGGTCATGGTTTTCAGGAGGATAAGAACAGAAGCCAGAAGACAAAGATTCAGGCTTCTCCTAAACCAATGAATCCTCTTTCCCCAAGGATCAAGGCACTGTCTACATGCTCTCCTGCATTCTGTTTTCTTCTCTCTGTCCTGGTCAGTCTAGGGGTCCTCAGACCCCTCCTCCCTGTGGGATAGACCACAACTGCCTTTACAGGAGCTGGGGAAGCAGAGACACCAACAGCTTTTCCATTTGCCTAGAGCCAGACCTATTTTCCTTGCAAGGAGTCTGATACGAGGGAGATGGATAAAGACCCATCCTTCCCTTGCTAGGTGGCTAAGAGGAAGCCCGGAGGCTGACTTTGTCGAATGGCCCAGACAAGGAGATCTGGCCTTAGTCCAGGAACATGGTGGAACGGCAGAGAGAAATCTGCTGCCCTGTTCACACTCACTCCCCCTTCGTGGGTGTTACTCCGACAAGAGCGAGGCTTAGTGTGAAGACCCAGGCTTAGTGTGAAGACCCACACGGGGAGCTCTGATATTGGTTCTCCTGAGTATGGTAGGCACCGCGGAAAACACATTTCTGCTTTGGACCAGAGGGTGCGGAGATCCCCTTTCGGAGATACAGCAGCTGTGTTCTCGTCTTTACAGAGGCAGGTGCCTGGTATTACTCATAGCATTTCGATCATCCTTGAGCTTTAACCGTGTGGAAGGGATAAGTGTGGGTGGTGATTTGTGGTAGAAAAATTTGCATCAATAGTGATCCGTGCCTTGTGTGGTGGGCTGAGGGAGAGCTCGGGGGCTGGTTTGCCAGAGGCTGGTCCTGCTTAGGGGCCTCTGGAAGTATTCTTGGAATGGTAGGAACAGCAGTGGAAAAGTTATGGCCCTGTCCCCACTAGCACCCCATTTCTGGGAAGTTTCTAATGTGCCAATAGACCCACTCGCTCTCCACCTGCCCATCCATGCTCTTTTTACCGACGCTTCTGGGTTTTTGCCTCATGGACATAGGGGCCTGGAACACCTAATGCCCTTTCCATTCTTCTGCTTAATTGTTTTCGGAGGGAAACTGTGTGTTGGTTCATTGGGGAAATGGATCAGTTCGCAGATGGTTCCTTCTAGGGCTTTAAAAAGGGCCCACCCAAGGGAGACTAGAGCCCAGGGATGCTTGAGTATTCATTCACCTCAGGACTAACTCAGCAGTGGTAGAATTGAAGTTAGACACGCAGCGGAAGGGTGGTTGACTTGTGGTTCACCGAGCCAGCAGAGGCTACAACCCCTCTTTCCGAGGCCGGCCATGGTTCAGGGTAGCGGTGCCACCCCTCACCCAGCCTGCTTCCCTCAGCTCCCTCCCCGTCCCATTTTATCAGAGAGTCTCTAAACCCAAAACCGACCAAAAGTGAGAGAGCCCAAGCTCAGAAGGAACATATTCTCTGGGTGCTGGGGAAAGTCTGGGGCCAAGCCCCCACTCCCCTCTCCCACACCACTCCCCAATGCCCCCCAACCCTTTCTGACTGGTGGCTCCCACTACGGGGCTATTCCTACTCAGAAGGAAGTGTGGCCTAAGGGCCAAGGGCAAGGCCTCCCTTCCCTAACCCCACCCCACACCCACTCCTTCTTTCCTCCATGCTAAGGCTTTGGGGAGCAGGGAGGGGAGCATTCCTGTGGGACCCCAGGGGATCTGGCTCAGGCAGTAGCTTCCAGGGACCCTCCTGCCTTCAGGTGTGCTCTGTGGCCCCCCTGTCAATGACAGGTACCCCACCTCTTCTTCTCAGGGAGCACAGCCCCTCAAGCCCCATTGACTCAATCTAATGAAGAGTTAGCACCTCACACCCACAGCTGACTCTCCCCCCGCCCCATTCCTGCCACTCTCCTACCCTCTCTGCCTTCCTTCCTTTCTCTTCAGTTCTGTGAGGTTGACTCTTCTAGAACAACAGGCCATGGCTCCGGATTAGGCCTGGGTGCCTGGCCCAGGAAGCAGAGGACCGCCTCCAGGAGAGCGGCTCACTTTCCCGCGGAAGGGCAGCCCGTGCGCTCCGCCTTATCTCCTGTTGGCTGTGCGGCTAGTGGTCTGGTCATGTCACCCCAGAGTAGGACCTCCTGCGGGTTCAGGGCAGGTGGGGCTTGGTGCTTTAAGGAGGGCCTTCTCTGTCTGGCTTCTTCAGGAACATTCTCTATTCCTAGACTTGCCCTGAGCTGGGAGGGTCTGAGGAGCACTCCGAGCGAGCCAGAGTGGGAGCCGGTGAAGGCCGAGACCATCAGGAGCCGGAGATACTTGGAAATGTGTAATGCAAACATCCGTGTTTGCTTTACTTCAGGCCTGACGGAAAGACCAGGTGAGCAGGCAAAGAATGACAACAATAAAGTGTAAGATTGCAAAAAAAGGGGGTGCCTGGGTGCCTCAGTCGTTAAGCATCTGCCTTCGGCTCAGGGCGTGATTCCGGCATTCTGGGATTGAGCCCCGCATCAGGCTCCTCCGCTGGAAGCCTGCTTCTCCCTCTCCCACTCCCCTGCTTGTGTTCCCTCTCTTGCTGGCTGTCTCTATCTCTGTCAAATAAATAAATAAAATCTTAAAAAAAAAAGATTGAAAAAAAAGCGAGAGACAAAAAAGAAAAAACAATGCGTCTCCTATATGGGGTTTTCTTGGCCTGACAGACCCCACTTCACCATCCCCGGGGCTAGAAACCTCTTCCCCAGCTCTATCCCTTGACAGCATCTAGCCTTACTGTTGGTTTGCTCATTTTTCAGTGCCTTTAGTCACTAGACCTCGTTAGAAGTGTTCTAAAGTGATGTGGTGATGGTACCTGTGTGACTGTATACATTTATTAAAACTCAAACTGTGGGGCGCCTGGGTGGCTCAGTCATCAAGCGTCTGCCTTCGGCTCAGGGCGTGATCCTGGGGTCCTGGGATCGAGCCCCACATCGGGCTCCTTGCTGCACTGAAAGCCTGCTTCCCCCTCTCCCACTCCCCCTGCTTGTGTTCCCTCTCTCGCTGGCTGTCTCTCCCTGTCGAATAAATAAATAAAATCTTTTAAAAAAAACCACCTCAAACTGTACACTTAAAATGGATGAATTCATGGCAGGTA
The DNA here is from genome assembly GCF_024610735.1 of Ursus americanus. NCBI lineage: Eukaryota > Metazoa > Chordata > Mammalia > Carnivora > Ursidae > Ursus > Ursus americanus. The sequence continues at coordinate 14,846,741 of NC_142164.1, forward strand.
AATTATACCTCACCTCAAGAAAGCTGACTAAGGCCCCTCCTCCCTTGCCAGCCTGGCAAGGGCCCCCTCAGGTGTAGATGCCTTACGGCTCTTTCTTGGGAATGTTCTCCCAAATTACAGGCCGTCCTTGCTGCCCCTATTTGGACAAATAATTGCTGTAACAGGGACCCTTGCGGGATTAGAATTACAGGTGGCCATGAGGCCGTCCCAATACTTCAATCTACCAGAGTACAAAAGAAGCCCTTTAAACAAAGTTACCAATAAGGGCTTCTGGGGCCCAAATCACAGGACCCCCAGCAGACTCACGGGTACTGCGAACTTGGAAATCGAGGCTTTGGCAGTCGCTCAATCTCAGCAAAAACCATCTGGGGAGGACAGGCCATCTTAGAATTGGCCTGTCAGTTGCACCATCGAACCAAAATAATTAACAAAGTAACAAAATTTCACATGAAGTGCCCTAAACTCCCATGGATCTTTCCTCCTGGGTCACTCCCCCCTCGCCACCTCCCGGCTCCACTTAGGGATTCTTCTCGATTTTGCCTACAGCTGGGTGAGAAGACCTGTTGGTTAGAAGGCTCTGTGATGTTCAGGCAGAGGAAAAGAGAGAGTAACACACACACACACACACACACACACACACACACACAGAGGACAGTAGCCTACCTACAGGATTTTTTGATAATGCCAGGCACTCGTTCTGGTGTGGGGCAGGGATTTGGGGGGGATCAAAAGAATCAGGGCAGTTTGTCTTATAAGAGACTTACTAGGCATAGCGAGTACAGCTGGGCCTTCTGGCAGTTTCTGACATGACAGATGTAAATGGTTTGGTCAAATGTCATTTTCTAGGAGTGCCTTACTGAGCTCAATTCTGTTTTCCCACAAGTCACCCCTGACATTTGGTTCACCTTGCCAGGACTCTTGAAAGTAGCCTTGTGTGTCCGCGGTGCTGGTTTGCGATGCCTGGCTAAATACCTAAGTCACCTGCTAGCAGGGGGGACCCTAGAACAGGAGAATTTATTTGGAGTTATTTTCAGGAATCTGATGGGAATGGAGGAGTTGGCTAAAACACCCCAGTCCATCAAGCTACCTCTTGACCCAAACACTTGGCGAAGATAAAACAAAGTAACAGTGTGTGTGAAGTATCGACTACAGTGCCCGGCAGGTGGTAAGTAGAAGCCTAACAAAATCCCATTATGCACTTTGGTCCACGAAGACTAGGCTTACGCCGCCACGATTGGCCGATTGGACTAGATGTACAGTGATTCTTAGTTCTTACTATGCCCCAGAATCATCTGGGGAGCTTTTAAGAGATACCTATGCCGAGGCCCCAGCCCCAGAGCCTCTGAATCAATTGGTCTGGTGTGGGTCCCTCACCTCTGTATTTTTTTTTTTAAACTCTCACAGTGATTCCTAAAATGCAGCAAGAGTTGAGACCAACGTTGGGACCTGGAGATGCTGTTAAGGCTGCAGCTGGGGGTCAGATTATCATAACCTAGGAAGAAGGGAGTCCTGAAGGCCCTGCGGATGAGTCAGAGCCTTCAAAAGTAGGGGTGGTGGGGATGCTAAGTGACCACATGGGTCAAACCACTGGCTGTTCCCTTTGTCTTTCTTTTGCTCGTGAGACGTAGCGTTGTGTCAATAGCACGGTAATCACAGTGTTTTTTTCTACTGCTTTTCCCAGTGGAAATGCCATCTCATAAAATACTTTGGGAACCCACTGGTTAATTGAATGAATAATTCAATCTTCAGGAAATTAGAAACAGCACAAACAGCCTTTTTTAAAATTTCTACTTTGAGCTCAAGATGTTGCTTGGCAAACGCATTTGAGAATAGATCTCTCTTGTTTATTTCTGGGTCCACCGCATCTATTCCGGTGACTTATACAGAGTAGGTTCTTAGTAATTATTTGTGGGACGAATGAATGAATGAATGACATGAACATGGTGCCCCACGCTGATCGATGGAACTGAGCTTACCTGCTAAGACATATTCTAGTTTAGAAATGCACAAATGCGAGGCAGTTGTCTTGTCTTTCTATTAAAGAGTTAATGTTACTTTAAAACAAGTTATTGTAACAAGGAATTCTCACGTGTGCTGCCACCCTCAGAAGGCTTGAGTGAAGAGGAGGTAGAATTATGACTCCGAGCTGGTCTATCAATAGTTCTGATACTTCCTTCTTGAAGTAAGTTAGCATTTTGATTATTGAAAAAAAATACGTGGGTCACAGTGTATAGAAAATACCAAGGAATCAATGAAGAAAGCCTGTGAAATTATTGAGTTGGCAAGTGTGCAGGCTATGAGATCAACACACAAGATTACAGCACATCCTTATTAGTAGCGACACACACGTGGAATGAAAATTAAAAATATAATGCCCTTTTTTAATCACCCACAAAGAAAAGGTAATACTTAGGTATAAATCTAACAACATGTGTATAGGATCTCTATGCTGAAAATTATGAAATTCTGATATAAGACATCAAAGATTTAAATAAATAGACATAACTTGTTCATGGATTGGAAGACTCAACATATTAAAAATGTAAATTCTCCCCCAGTTGGGCTATAGGCTTAGTGCATTTCCTTCTTTTTTTAAAGTAGGTTCCACACCCAGCGTGGAGCCCAACGCGGGGCTTGAACTCACAACCCTGAGATCAAGACCAGAGCTGAGATCAAGAGTCGGACGCTTAACTGACTGAGCCACCCAGGCGCCCTACATAATGCATTTCTTATCAAAATCCCAGCAAGATGTTTTGCAGATATAGACAAGATTATTTCAAAAATATATATGAAAGGCAAAGGAGCTAGAAGAGCTGAATTTGTTCTGAAAAGCTAAAGTGGAAGGAGTCATTCCACCTAACATTAAGACTTACTATATAGCTACAGTAAGCAAGACAGGGTGGTATTATTGGCAAAGAAATAGACACTTAGATCATTGGAACGGAGTAAAGATCCTAGAGTAGATGAACTCCAATATGACCAATTGCTTTTTTTTTTTTTTTACAAAGATACAAAAGCAATCCAATGGGGGGAAGGTTAGCATTTTTCAACAAATGGTGCTGGAACAATTGGAAGTCCATCCACAAAACCAAAATGGACCTCAATGTAAACCTCATGTCACACTCGAAACTTAATTCAAAATGTAGGTGAAGAAAGGGATAAAGAAAGGGGGGGTAATCAGAAGGGGGAATGAAGCATGAGAGACTATGGACTCTGAGAAACAAACTGAGGGCTTCAGAGGGGAGGGGGGTGGGGGAATAGGATAGACCGGTGATGGGTAGTAAGGAGGGCACGTATTGCATGGTGCACTGGGTGTTATACGCAGCTAATGAATCATCGAACTTTACATCGGAAACCGGGGATGTACTGTATGGTGACTAACATAATATAATAAAAAATCATTAAAAAAAAACTAATGATGTACTGTATGGGGAATAACATAACATAATAAAAATTTTTAAAAAAATTAATTCAAAATGGATGATAGATTTAGATAAAAACATCAGATCCTTTAAACATGTTTATTTCTATTTTTAAAAAAGAGTTTATTTATTTATTTATTTGACAGAGATAGAGACAGCCAGCGAGAGAGGGAACACAAGCAGGGGGAGTGGGGGAGGAAGAAGTGGGCTTCCCAGCAGAGCAGGGAGCCTGATGCGGGGCTCGATCCCAGGACCCTGGGATCAGGCCCTGAGCCCAAGGCAAACGCTTAATGACTGAGCCACCCAGGCGCCCCCTTTAAACATGTTTAGAAGAAATCATAGGAGAAGAATCTTTGGGATCTAGGGCTAATAGGCAGAGTGTTCTTAGACACGATGATAAAAAGCATGATCCAGAAGAGGAAAAACTTAATAAACTGGACTTCCTTGCAATTAAACCTTTTCTCTGGAAAGATCCTGTTAAGAGAGTGAGAAGACCCGAGGAAGACTGGGAGAAAATATTTACCAACTGGATTTGTTTCCCAAGGTTGCCATGACAAATCACAGCAAACCTGGTGGCTTAAGACAGCAGAAATGTATCGTGTCACAGTTCTGGAGGCGAGAAGTCCAAGACAGAGGGGTCAGCAACTTTCTCTGAAAGATCCTTCCTTGCCCCTTCCTGGCTTCTGGTGTTTGCTGGCACTTCTTGGCTGTAGACATATCGTTCCAATCCCAGTTCCCTTTGTCCCATGGCGTTCTCCTTATGTGTCTGTGCCCAAAGTCCCCTCTCTTATAAGGACACCAGTTATTGGATTACAGCCCATCCTCATCCAGTAGGACCTCGTTTTCACTTGATTATAGCTGCAAAGACCCTACTTCCAGATAAGGTCACATTTATAGGTATCGGGGTTTAAGACTTGAACATATCTTTTTTTGGGAAATACAATTAAGCCCCTGACATAAAGCATATATTCAACAAAGGCCTTATAATCATGCTAAATAAAGAACTTTCAAAACCTCAACAGTAAAAATGTGATGCGTCCAGTTATAAAATGGGCAAAAGCCATCAACAGATGCTTCACCAAAGAAGAAACATGTCTGGCAAAGAAGCACAGGAAAAAAAGGTTGAACACTATTAGCCACCTGGGGAATGCAGATTAAAACCAAAAGGAGTGCTCACTACACACCTATTAGAACAGCTAAAATAAAAAAATAGTCATAGTACTAAATGCTGGGGAGGATGTGGAGAAACTGGACCATTCATGCACTGCTGGTGGGAACGTAAAATTGTACAGATGCTGTAGAGAACAGTTTGTCCGTTTCTCATACATTTGAGCATCCCTTAAAGCATATGACCCAGCAGTCACACTTCTGGGCATAAATAAAGGGAAACTTGTATCTATGCACAAAAAAAGTGTGCACTCTTACTCACATCAGCTTTACTTCTAATAGCCAAATACTGGAAATGTTCAAACATTCTTCAGTAAGTGATGGTTGCACAAATTTCTAGTATATCCATATAGTGGGATACAGCAATAAAAAGAAAAGAACTATTATTGATACACACGACTTGGATGGACCTCAATGGTATTATGCTTAGTGGAAAAAAATCCATCTCAAAAGGGTATATACTGTCTGATTCCATTTATGCAACATTTTGAAGCGACAAAACTTCAGAGATGGAGAACAGACGAGCGGTGGCCAAGGGACAGGGATGGGGGTTACATGCAAATCCACAGAGGAAGCATCAGGGAATTATTATAATTTCTGCATCTTTGTAGGAGAGGTTGCAAGAATCCATACTCGGGGTAATAAGCACACATAAGTGAATGTGAGTTTAAAAACTGAAAACTGAAGCTCCTGGGTGGCTCAGTCGGTTAAGCATCCGACTCTTGATTTCGGCTCTGGTCATGATCTCGGGGTCGTGAGATCGAGCCCCGAGTCCAACTCCATGCTGGACGTGGAGCCTGCTTAAGATTCTCTCTCTCCCTCCACCTCTGCCCACCCTCCCCCCCCCCCGCCACTTGCATGCACGTGCTCTCTCTCTGTCTAAAAAAATAAAAATAAAAATGGTGAAAACTGAATAAAGTCTTCAATCTAGTTAACGGAATTACACCGTCAGTTTTCTGATTTTGATACTACACTACAGCTAGGTACGATGTCACCGTTGGGGGAAGCTGGGTGCGGGGTAGGCAGATCTTTCTACTCTTTTTGCAACTTCTTATGAGTACGTAATTATTTCAAAGTACAAGTTGTTCTTTTTTTAAGGTCTGCATGCTAGGTGTGTGGATTCTATTAACGTATCGTAATCATTTTTAGCAGGATGAGTAGAGGTATTACAAGCTCTGTGTAGTAATAATAAAGATTTACTGAGCACTTAGTATGGGTGAGCCAGTGTGCTAAGCTTTTTACACTCATCCCATTTGATCTATGCCAGAGCGGGAAGAAGTAGGTAGTATTACGTCACCTGCCTTTTCTAGATCGGGAAACTGGAAATCAGAGAAGTTCAGTAACTTGCCCCAGATCACAGAGTTATAATTGGCAGAACTAAGTCTTGAATCTAGGGCTCTCTAATGCTAAAGCTGGTGATCACACAGGCAATGCCAGAATGACTCTGTACTTGGCAGCTGGGAGGCCAAAATGAGGCCTCATGTGTCAAGTGCCCAGCTCCGTGTCTGGAACATAACCGGCATCCAGCGACCAGCACGCTTTGCCTCTTCTCCTCTTCATCATTGTTATTTGCTGACTGTGGTCTTACCCTCAGCATTGAGGGCCATCTATCTGGTCCTTACACTCAGGGCAATGTGAATCGTGCCAGGAGAAAAGTCAGATCCTTATTGGTGAGATAATAACAATGCCTACCCACACAGGGTTATTGTGCATTTTGAGTAGAATTAAAGGTGATAATATATGTGAGAAGTGCTCTGTAAACAGCGAAGCTCGCTGCACGCCAGCTGCGTTGCGTTTTCTTCTATTACCTTACCTCTAGCTTGGCAGCTAAAAAGCTTTTTGCCTCTCAGCCGTGCTGCAATTCACAAGCTCATCACCCTGCTCGCTCGCTGTGTGTTTCTATGGCATCAATCACCATAGTTTCTAGATTCTCTGACAGAAATATTAGGTGAAAGGCAGTTTAACAGAAGGAATCGGTGAATTTGATTCAGAGAACTCCATTCTCTCTACCTCGAAGCAGCTTCCCCATTCACCGCTTCCAGATTCCTTTTGCAAAACTTAAAAATAAAGTGATGAATTTAGAGTTATTTGTGAAGCTGTCAATAATTGATAGGTTTCTCTCAAATCAACTTTCCTCCCGGAATAGACTCTCACAGTGGTTCCTTTACATCAGGGGTTGGCAAACTATGACCTGTGGGTCAAATCTGGCCTGCCATCTGTTTTCGTGTGGTCCTCAAGCTGAGAGTGGTTGGGTTTTTTTTTTCCCAATATTTTTTTAATTCTTGAAAAAAAACCACAAAAGAACACTATTTCATGACACATGAAACTTACGTGAAATTCACATGTCAGTGTCCATCCATAGAGTTACATTGGAACATAGACTCTCATTGTTCAGGCAGAACTGAGTAGTTGTAAAGCTGAAAATATTTACTATCTGATCCTTTACATCGAAAACTTGGTGATAAGAACTTCAGTGACCCAATATGGAGTCCAAGAAAGGCTAAGTAGGTCTACACTCAAACTACATTTATCCCCACCCCCGACCCCTACACACCATTCTCCACTCCCGTATTTTGAAGCATACCTGTCTCCCACACTATAGCACATTTTGTCTTTCATCTTTGTATCTCCCGAGGTGCTTAACGCAGTGTCTCACTCTTAGAGTAAAGAAGACCTTTCTAAATATGCCAGAAAACCCAGAACCACAAAAGAAAAGATTGATGCATTTGACTACACAATAATAAGGAATTTCTGCATGGCAAAAACCACCTAAACAAAGCAAAAAGACAAACAAACTGGGGGGCAAGGGGGTAAATATCAGATAAAGAGCAGATTTCCCTAGAGGAATAGCTTTTACAAGTGAATAGGAGAAAGACCAACAAGTCTTCCAGAAAAATAGGCGAAGGTGAATGAGCAGTTCACAGAAAAGCAAATACACATGGCTATTGACATACGAAAAGGTGTTCAGCTTCAGTAGTAATAAGACAGGTGCAAATTTAAAGTCCACCATGATGCCATTTTCACCTATAACATTGACAAAGCTAAATGGCACATTTCATTGACAAAGGTCTGGAGAGACAAGCACTCTCGTGCATTGCTCGTGGAAGTACAAATTTTCTCTATATGAAAATACCCATGCCTTTTGACTGACAACCTCCATTTCTAGGAATTTCTTCTATAATTACACTCAGGTATGTGTTAAATAATTTACTTACAAGGCTAGTCACCGCAGAATTTTTTTATAACAGCAAAATATTAGTCAGTAGTTGACAGGTTAAATAAATGATGTTAAACTCATACAATAAAATACTAGCCGGCCACTAAAAAGAGTAAGGGAGTGCTTTACAGACCAGGGACAGGAAAAATGGTAGAACTCTCCACATATAACCTTTCATAGATTTGGAATTTGTACCATGTGACGCATTGCTTATACAAAACTAAATTTAATTTTTTAAATGTGTGTGGCTACTTTGGGGATTGTTTTCCATTCCTTATGCCTATGCCATACATTTCGGTATTTAGTAAAACCCATGAAAAATAAATGTCTATTTTGAAGGGTAAGGATTTGTTAATTTAGGGAAGACTGTAGGCTACTGGTCATAAATGTTAGCACTTAAAAATGGAGTCTGAGGCTTTGCAGCGAAAGTCAAGGTTTGTGGAAATATAAACACATTTTCATTTAGTCATGGCACTGACGGTGATGAATATAGGCAAAACCTCTCACTTATACTGAATCATTAATTTTGACAATAGAAGTGTAAATAGGACCATAAATAGAATTTCCAATTATTCTCCTGTTCCAAATACATCAGATAGGGTTTAATTATGACTTATTTACAACAAGTGATATTTCTCCCTTATTTTCTGCACCCTGTTCTGTGCAGTCTAGTATTGACCACAGGAGCATGAAGGACTCTGCCCCTCCCCAGGTCTGTTTGGTTTGTTATTTCTCCAGACAAATATCAGATAAATTGGGACCATTAATGGCTACTGCATAAGCTAACGAAATGAGAAAAATTCTTTATTCTCCGAGTAGATTGTTTCTAGGGATGGAATTTGATTTAAAGCATGTCTACACACGTATAAAATTAACTGTTAGGGTGCTTGGGTGGCTCAGTTGGTTGAGAGACCGACTCTGGATTTCAGCTTAGGTCATGAGACTAAGGTCTCAGGGTGGTGAGATGGAGGCCAGCGGGGGTGGGGGGCTCTGTCCTCAGTGGGGAGTCTGCTTGGGATTCTCTCCCTCTCCCTTTGCCCCTCTCCCCACTCGTGCTCTGTCTCTCAAATAAATAAGTAAAATAAAAATAAAAATGAACCGTGATAACAGTAATTTATTTTACTTACACTAACTACCAGATCTGAACTTCTTCAAGGTCCAGTGTAATTCTCCAGTATCCAAATAATATACTATATGATTTTAGTATATTTTACTGAGGCTGGGGGGCTCAGTTGGTGAAATGTCTGCCTTCGGCTCATGTCATGATCCCAGGGTCCTGGGATCGAGCCCTGCGTCGGGCTCCCTGCTCAGTGGGGAGACTGCTTCTCCCTCTCCCTCTGCCTGCTGCTCCCCCTGCTTGTGCTCTCTCTCACTCGCTATCTCTCTCTGTCAAATAAATAAATAAATAAATAAATAAATAAATAAATAAATAAAATCTTTAAAAAAGATAAAACTCTAGGACTAGCCAATGCTTTCCAATGACACAATATCACACCCCATCTTAAGTGTTGTTTCCGGTTTGGTGGTCGGCCTCCCCCACTAGCCCGTGTGCTCTATGCGAGCGAGGATGGTACATTTCATCATCCTTTCAGCTCTAGATTCCCATAATAGTCAGCATAGGATAGACGTTCAGTCAGTTGTCAAATGAATGGATAAGTACCCCCTCCCTGTTGTTTTCTGCCACATTTTTTTAAAAGCAAGAGTAGAGACATTATTGTGTAGGTTTTGGGGCAGAAGTCATAGGCAGAGGGCAAGCAGGACTTCCCAGGAGTGCTTTAGTGTCCCTCTGAGCCACTGACCCACTACACCCTAAGTCATATGGCCTGCAACTACTGTCACAGAGAATCAAGTATAGGAACCCGAAAGAATACATAAGCACTAAGTTTGGACCACTGCGCTCTTGGCTCCCACACCAATTTGTGCCTTGCTCATTTTTTTTTTTTTTGGTTAATGCTGCTTGATTCATTTACCAACATGGATAAAACAGAGCCAGACAACATCCAAGAGAAAAGCTCACAACTCAGACCAAGCTGCTTATGGAGTAAACTTCTGCTCATTAGTTTAGTGGAAATTAAATGCTTGCAATTCACTCGAGTACGTGTTCCTAACTAGACTTCCTGCCTTTATTCATTCTCAGCTCTAAGGCACTTGCCACACTATAAATCAGAAGTTGGCAAACTGTGATCTATGCATGGGCCAGTCACCTGTTTTTGTAAATAAAGTTTGATGGGAACACAGACACATCCATTTGTTGGTGTCTGTGGCTATTTTCACAGCAGGAGCTGAGCAGCTGTGACAGAGAGCTTGCGGCCCCCAAGCCTAAAATACTTACTATCTGGCCCTTGACAGAAAAACTTCACTGACTCCTGCTATTTCTGCATGATCATATAACTAAGGATCTAAAGGAGGGTACATTCACTCAACGAATAACTAGTATTTAACTGAGCTCTACTATATGCCAGCCACTAGGAATTAAAAGATGACAAAGACCCTGAGCGATGTTTGTACAAGACATACTTTCAGCACCAAGGGAAGTACACATTCTCCTTCCAGATGACAGCGTAAATGACGCCGCATTTGAAATCTAAATGTTACCACGAAAAGCCACCAGACACAGGATGGAGATCCGAGGCAGACTAATCTGCTCTGCCCCTCACAGAAGCAATTACAGACTTTCTAGAAACCTGAAAAATGTCATTCATTGCAGCTGAGAAATACCGAACTCAACCAACCGATATACCGGGAAGCACATGGGACTGAAGGTAGGAAGGCTCCTAACTCTGTTGTTACTAACAATAGCTAATACATGTAGCACGTATTACATGCCAGGGACATATATGAACTCATCCAATGCTCATAACAACTATGAGTGAGGGGCTTTTTTTAATTGAAGTATAATTCCCATACGATGTTATGTTAGTTTCAGGCATGCAACGTAGCGATTCAACAGTTCTATACATTGTTTAGTGCTCTCCGCGAGAAGTGTAGTCCCCACCTGTCACCAAACAACATTATTACATTATTATAGACTATATTCCCTGTGCACCTGCACTTCACACATAGGGAAACCGAGGTGCAGAGAAGTGAAGTAACTTGCTCAAATCACAGAGCTAGGAAGTGGGAGTAGGGATTTGAACCCACTTCGTCTGGCTTTGGGGTCTGGGGTCTTCACCATTGATACTGCCTTTAACTGCTTCTGTGACTTTGGACAATTGACCCCATCTCCCTGAGCCTCAGTTTCCTCCTCTGTAAAATGAAAATGTGGTCTTGATCTCTCGGGCACTCCTAGCTCTAATATTCCAGGATTGTTGGCTTTAAGAGACATTCACGCATAACTAACACTGTGGCAATTACAAAAGACAATATAAGACACACATGATCTAGTCAACGAACAATTAATGAGTCTCTGCTGTGTACTAAACTGTGTTTCAGTCGCTGGGGATACAGCAAGGAACAAAACAGAAAGCCCTGCTCTTCTGGGGCTTATATGCTAGTAACGATCCTGACAAATGCTTGCAGGGCACTGACATCGTGCTCTGTCATTTACATGGCTTGTCTCTTTTCATCTTTACAGCAGTCATGAGCCCTATTGTACAGACGACAAACCGAGACTTAGAGAACTTAGATATGCAGAGGTCACACCGAGTGAGTGGCAGAGCCTGGATCTGTCTTCTCGCTGAGTTCAGTGCTAGCTTGTGTTATGCCATTTTCCTTGCAAAGACTTTATAACCAATTAACTGGCTAACATCCAGTTATAGCAAACTGGCTTAAAAAGAATTTCTTGGTATTTTGATTATTTTTCAAAAGTGAAGCAAGTAATCTGCAAAGTCACATCAGAAACTCTGAGCTGACCAGCCGGAACACAAGGATTGCTATCGGTAATGACCTCTGGCCTCGAGAGAAATCACAAAAGGGATTCAGAGATTGACAGTCTCCCGTATTAGAATTAAAATTCTGGGTTAAAGCAGGAAGGCAAACAGTGTCCTCACCTCTGGTGGAGTGGGGTCACGCCCCAGGATGACAGGGGATTTACGCTAAGGGAAAAGAGAGCAAGCAAGCAAGAGAATATACTTGTGGTGATTTGGGTCTTGAGCTTGAAGTCATCAAAGAATGCATTATGACCCCAAGTGGTCTCAATCAAAGGCTCTCCAGCCCCGATCCCAGAGGAACTACAGAATGTACTGCAAAGTGGGGGCGCCTGGGTGGCTCAGTCGTTAAGCGTCTGCCTTCGGCTCAGGGCGTGATCCCGGTGTTCTGGGATCGAGCCCCGCATCGGTCTTCTCCGCTGGGAGCATGCTTCTTCCTCTCCCACTCCTCCTGCTTGTGTTCCCTCTCTCGCTGGCTGTCTCTCTCTCCATCAAATAAATAAAATAAAATCTTAAAAAAAGAATGTACTCCAAAGCAGGGAACTGGGAGTCTGGCAGTTTTTGTGGCAAAACCGTACAAGGACTCAGAGCCCAATTTCGTGAATGTCCTCAAGTTGGGTGGGACATTAGGAAACAGTTTGCAAAACCTGAATAAATTTGACCCTTAGTGGACTTCGGGAGGTCTTTAGGTCTTTCATACTTGTGGGACTATAGCTAAAGTAAAGCCAAAGGCTATAAAAGTATCCAGTGAATTTAAAAACTTACATTGTCTCAACCGTCATACAAATGTCGTAGCCATCAATTGGTGCACAAGGGATCCAATGGGCTGGGTGGATGCTAGGATTTGGCTCTGTCGGTGGGATGTGTGTGTGTGTGGGGAGGGTCATTCAGGTTTGAATCTAAGTGAGGACACAGACATGTCTGCATTCTTCGACCTCATGAAGACCTGTAATCCACTGTTCCATTGATTCTCCTCTCAATTCTTCAGCTGCCTCTCAACCTCTCTTCCTTGTTCTGCTTGGGTTCCATGAACCATTATTATAATCACTTCTTTACAACTTCACAGTCCTTGGGTCTCTCTCTCTCTCTCTCTTTCTCATCCCTCCACTCCACCGTAGTGTTCTTCTGGCAAAACCCCAACTCTGATTGAACTCAGCACCCAAGCCACTAAATGTTTCTGGACATAATCACAGAATTGGGATGCCTGCCTTCACTCTAAACACATGTTCACGAAGATCCCATGTCACCTAATACCACCAGGAAATGCTGGTGCATTTCCCTGGTAAATTCATTATCTCACTCTCCAGAATAATTATTTCATATCTTCTCCTCTCTCTCCTCAACCCTCCTACACTCCTCGTTCTCAGCTGGTGACCTCACTCTATATTTCACTGAGATAATGGAAGCCATCTTGAAACAGTCTTCCCTTGTATTGTATGAGGTCTCTGCTCCTCAGAGAGGTCTTCTGTGGTTACCCTTGAAAAAAGAACCACTTCACTTTCCCGTGCACACAACCACCCACTAATACTTTACCCTATTTTATGACTCTTCATAATGCTCCTGCCTCTGAAATTCTATTACAGATTATGTGTTTTAAATTCTTCATTACGTGTCTTCTTTGCCTATTTCACAGTATCATCTGCTACAGCCCCAAACAGTGCCTGGTATGTGTTCATTGAATAAAGGAGACTTCTTGTCACCAAATCCACGTTTCTAATCTGCAACTGCCCCTCTTTCCTCTTGATATGGTGAAAGCCATCTCCCTCTTCCCAACAAAGACCAAACTCACCACTGTGATCTGTATCCCAACTCTTCCCGCCCACTCGAGGCTTTGATTCCTTTAATTATGCCCCTCTTTTTTACATCTTCAATCACTCCATCTACGGTAGAACATTTCCATTTGGCATTTGAACATACTCTATTAGCACCCTTCTTAGAAAGATTATATAACTCCACATCCCATCCAAGATTTCCCTGCTCCCCTTTGTGGCAAAAGTCCTTTAGAGTTGTCTTCAGATGTTGTGCTGTCTCCACTTCCTGACCTCCCATCCATTCCTCAGCTCCCTCAGGATCTAACTTCCTTTCCCATCACTCCATCAACACAGCCCTGAATAATTCTATCAACAATCATTGTGTTCCCAACTTCAATGGACCCTTTAGGGTCCCCAAATTACTTGACCTGCCAGCAGCATGCTACTCACTCCTTGAAACTTTCTCCCTTCATGATGTCTGTGAATGACATCAAACTTTCTGTTTTTCCTCTTCCTTTACTGGTCATTCTTTCTCAGTGTCCTTTGTGGGTTTCTTCTTGTCTACCTGACCTCTAAATGTCATGATTCCTTAGAGCCCTCTTTCTCTCTAACCAGATGGTTTTATCTGGTCCCATGGCTTTAGGGACTATCTAGGTATCAGTGAGAGCTCTTGGAAAGCACTGGAGCTCAACATCTTTCCTTTAAGTTCCCCTCTAATAGGGTGTAACAACAGAACCAAAAGAGAAGACAGACCTCTTCTCCCACTGGGAAGCGGGGTAGTATAGCTTTCGTATGCTAGATGCCGTGGAAAATAGCCATGATGACTACATATTTTCTATCTGGTGCTTTTCAGGATATTGACATGAGTGAGGGAGGGGCAAAATCTGTGTCTGACTCTATCCTGCAAAAGCACTTCTCACTACTTGCCCAGCACTACTAATAAATAGAAGAGAATGTCAATCGTTTTGCAATCATTATTTCCTCGAGGAAATTTTAAGGGACACAGTCAATTGGCAAAAAGAAAAAAAAAAGAATAGTTATAAGTCAGTACATTTAGGCCATTAGTTTGCAAAGCTTTCTAAATAACCCAGATATAATTAGATAACCCTTCCAAATAAGTGTGGCTCTACTTTGATCCACTAGCAGAGGCTTGTGATTTTAAAAGTGAGTATTTTCGAGTAAAGATTTCTATAATTTTATCAAAGGATCAATTACCTGGGCCAAATTGTCTTCCTTAAGACAGAGGAACAGGATCCTGGGTGGCTCAGTGGGTTAAGCGTCCAACTCTTGATTTCGGCTCGGGTCATGATCTCAGGGTCGTGAGATGGAGCTGGTGTCAGGCTCTGTCCTGGGCATTGAGATTCTCTGTCTCCCTCTCCCTCTGGCCAATCTCTCTCTCTCTAAAAAAAAAAAGGGCCATCATGTCCAAACAAGTCATTGTCAGTGCTGTTGATGAAAGTACAACAGAGTAGCAACCTTTTGTGCAGAAATCCAGGGGTATAGTGACAGCTCCATTGAAACTATGGGACCTTAAGAGATTCTTAAAGTAACTCTGGCCAATGAAACAGGTATTTCCTATTTAAGTCTACAGTCTAGTTTTCCTTAGCTTTTTATTTATTTTTTATTTTTTTGTTTACGTTTTAGTTAGTGAACATACAGTGCAATATTGGTTTCTGGAGTAGAATTCAGTGGTTCATCACTTCCATACAACACCCAGTGCTGAGCTTTTTAGGTATACAGGGGGTGGGGGAAAGTTTGGGGACACATCAGTGATATCTTTGGGCATCTGTCACTCCTGGATCATCCCTTGGAGATAATACCAGATAAACTCATGGGAAGATGATGGTCAATGGCTGTTCTCTAACTGATGTCAGTTACGGTACTAAATTTTTTTTTATAGATTTATTTATTTTAGAGAGAGAGTGGGTGCACGAGTGGCAGAAGGACATAGGGAGAGAATCTCAAGCAGGCTCCCCACGGAACACAGAGCCTGACGTGGGGCTCCATCTCACAACCCCAAGATCACGACCTGAGCCCAAACCAAGAGTCCCGTGCATAATGGCCTGCTCCACCAAGGCACCCCTACAGTCCTGAACTTCTAAGTAGAGATGACCAACGACCCTTATACTTACTTCAATCTGTAAGATCCCTGAGCCACTTTGTCTTCAGCCGTCCGAATTGGTCACCTTGGGGATAACACTTGAAGAACAGAATTGAGAATGTAGATATCAGAAAAGGCTTAGTGAAATGACAACGATCACAATAACAACAGCAATGACAAATGCTGAACCCGAATTGTGTATCGGCCCTGTGCGGAATGCTTCGCGTGCGTTTTCCTATTTCACCTCCACACCTCCTATAAGGGAGGTGCTGCTTACTGACTCCGCATTGTAGGAGGAGCCGTGGAAGCTCCAAGAGATTAAATGACTCGAGGTCATAGGACTCGCACGTGGCAGATCCTGAATCCAAATCCAGGTCTGTCTCACCCGAACCCCACCGTGTGGTGTTCGCTGTGCTAACCTGGACGAAAGGAAGAAGGTGTGAAGAAGAATGACAATGGATAAAACGTAAGCTGTTATACTGAAATGCCTCAAGATATCCCTGATGTGTCTCCAAACTTTCTCCCTCCCGCGACATTACTAAAAAGCCCAGGAAAAATAAATATATTTCAGATGAAAGTCAGGCCTCTGTGGAAATCAAGAGTTGGACGCCTAACCGACTGAGCCACCCAGGCACCCCGGATTTGTTGCATTCTTATTCTGACTCTTGGGGTGGTCGTTGGTGCAAGAACCCTCACCCCTTGCCAAGTCTCTAGCTAGGGCAAGGTAGACTGCACAGGGAAGTCGTAACAGTCCTGCAGCACCATGCCAACTAGCAGGGTTCCTGTCTGAATGTCTGAGCACGTTGCTCTCTGTCCCTCCTTGCCAGCGTGGGGAAGTTGGCGATGGAGGCAGAGAATCAGTGAGGATACAGGCCAAAAGTGGTGGACCTTGGATCCCAAGGGCTGGAGGCTATGACGGGGCATTCCCCAAGGCGGCCAGGAGTAGAAAGAGGCCAAAAGACCGGTGTAAGTCTTAACTGGGTACTGAGAACCAGGCTGGGGAAGCAGGTGCAGAAGTGGAGAGGAATCTGGGAGATAGCCAGAACGGAATGGGAAGAAGGCCAGGAGCCAATTGAGAAGGTCCCCGACGGCCGAGTAGTGCTTACAAACACCTGAGCTCAGCATTCTGGGTGCTCCAACTTCCTTTCCATCTTCCCTCTCCTCTTCCTCCCTTCATGTAACCCCGGGAACCAACTCATCTTTCAAGGGTCTACTTAAAAGCCACCTCCTCCATGAAGCCTTCCTCTTCCTCTTCAACTGAGAATTAGTCGCCACTGCACCCGTCTGCCATCAGCCGCTTTAATCGTATCCTTCAGGGCAGAGAAATCAAATGCGATATAGCAGTTATTGTGAACATGTCTGTGTCTCTTACTAATGTGTAAGTTCCATCAGGGCTCTTCTGTGTCTCCCTTAGACCCTGTTCCTTGGGGATATGGACTTTTTATCTTGTCCTATTTGTCTTTGTGTCCCCAGAGCCCAGCAAATGATCTGGCACAAAGTGAGGCTCTTGCTGAAGGTTTATCAAAGGAATGAATGAAAGGCTTTGAATGATGAGCTGATGAATGAATGATGGAGACAAACCATGGCATGTAAAATGAGAAAGCAGCAGACAAGACCAACCCCCAACCCCCGCGCCCCGAAAAAACCTGCTTTATTTGCACACATTTTGTTTCCAAAAAGAATTTGACGTAGTTTGAAAGTCACATATATTTAGATCAGGGCAAATATACAATTAGGAGGTTGCCGAAGAAGACAGGAAATGAGTGATTTTGTTGTAACAACTAATCTCCTGGTTTGACAGTAAGAAATAAAAATCCATCTTCAAAATCCCATTTTCTGCTTTTTCGCTCTTGGCAGAAACACACTAACTCAGCTCAGATACACAGGATACGAACACACGTTGCCCTTTCCATTAAATTTTTGTTATTCCTTTCTCAGAGCTAACTGGCAGCGTACATAGGTGAGAAAACAAACGGCAAGTAGAGATGAAGGAGAGAAGCGTCAAAAAGAAATAGAGACTCAAGGAAGAGGATGAGGTAACCTTTGCCCGCTGGGATACGCTGTTGAGTGAGTCACCAGGCTTTAGACCTAACTTCCAAACCGACTTCACTTAAACCAACTTCTTAAGAGGATTCAAAGGGGCTTACTCTGCGTATGTGTGTATGGGGGGGGGGGGAGAGAAAGAGACAGACAGAGACGGAGACACACACACACATACAGAGAACATCGACCCAGATCAGTGAGAGGAAAGATAAGAAGTCGGTCTACGATGGGCTACGAACCTCTCCCTGTCTAAGGAAAACGGGGGCACCGAGAGTCATCGACTCTGGGCTCTCTCTCGCAGACAGGATGGCTCTGCTTGAAGCCCTCCCCCACCCTGGCCGGTGGATGCCCTTTGGGAGCTCTGACGCGCGCTGGTGGGGTTGGCTGTGACTTCGGAGTGCGGGGCGGCGCGGGACATTGCTAGCTCCGTGCCTCCCACCCGCTCAGCTGCCCGGCCGTGGACTTTGACAAGCGGTAGATAAGAAACATCCCCCCGAAAAAATGTATTTTTAAAGCAAAGATTAATATTTAAAATGCAAACATTTCAATTATTTACCTTGGCTTCCTTTTTTAAAGCAAACTCTTGAAAATTACAGTGCAGGCTTATTTCACTTCTCAATTTAGAAAACCTTTGCAGAATACAAGGAAGTAATAACTGAAATTTTCTATTTCTTAATTAACTTTCCCCATTGCCAACAGCTTAAACCTAATCCCCTCCTCCCCAGAAAGACAAGTTACAGCTAATGCTTAAACACTCATCTCCCCTCCTAATCGCTGTGTAGGAGTACTTCTGTGATTCTGGAAGGAAACTTCAGTGAATAAATGAACGACTCTCTCATTTGCTATTTGGAAGTTATAAAAATTACAAGACATCATTCCATTATATTCTCTCATTTCCTTGTCATTGGAAAAGGTTCCAACCTTTCATCATATTAAAAAGCAATTATCAAAATGTTTTATTCCATAATAAGTTTGACTACTAGGAGAGAAAGTATTCCGAAATCAAAATAAGGGGATTCTTTTAGCATATAAACAGGTGAGTCAACCCTCTGAATTTGAAAAAAAAAAAATCTTCGGAACTTGGTGTCTTTGGTGTTTCTCTACTGCCTGTTCCCTGTGAGGCCACCGTGCTTGTCCTCTTGCTGACTCTGCCAGCCGACGGAGTTGAGTTACAGCCCCTTCGCAAGTTGGCCCACGGTGCTGTTCGCCACGGTAAACTGCGCTTTGTTAGAAAGAATGCGGAGAGGACACGCTCCCGCAGCCGGTCAGCCAGTCGTGTGGGCTCTGAAGCCACCACTGGGCAGGGCACCGAGCTTCTGAGCCAGGGAGAATTACAAAGGGATTTAAAGATATGCCACCTAACCCCTTCGTAATAATCCTTAACATTTGTACAGAACCTTACAATTTACAAAGGGCTTTCCCCTAGGTTATCACTTTTGATCCTCACAATAACCCAGAGAAGCCAGTACAGCAGGGCTTGCCAATCCTCCTTTGATAAGTGAGCAACCAAGGCTTGGAGGGTTTATGCGCCCTGCCATGAAGTGAGTCAAAAAGGAGCCGGGCTGGAGCCCCTGGCTTGTAATGAAGAGTACTCTGTGGCTTCTTCCTTATCAGCCAATGCGGGGCACGCATGATAGCGGCGAGCAAAATCCCCCTGTACACAGAATCATCGATCTGAGTGATGGGTCGGCAAGGAGCGAAGGGTAAAAGGGTGCAGTGGGCTGGGCTGTCGCCCAGGGCCCAGGCGGCCAGACCATATGGCTCTTTTGTATGAACTAGAGAAAAGGCGCTTGCTTCTGATGGGTGTGGTCCCAGGGGGGCGGTGCTCGGAGCTTCCAGAGCCTCTGTTGGTGGCTGAAACAAAGGGGCCGAGGGCACCCCTTCCTTCCAGCACCTGTGGCCAGTATCAGGGTGCAAGGGTTGATGGGCAGGGCTCAGATTTCAACCCTCGCCACCCTCCTTGGTTGGCTACCTTGGTACCGGGCATCTCTACCCAACTGTACACGGGGGTCCCGGCTCCAGTGGCTAGAAGGCCAGAAGAGCGATAGGGAACACGGGCTGGGGTCTTCACTGCTCCAAGTGTGGTCCTTGGCCTGATGGCATGGGGTTCGGCTGGGAGCTTGTTAGAGAGGCAGACTCTCGGGTACCCCTTTCAGACCTTTCCAGACTGCCAGCCTGAGCTGCGATACGATGGATGGCCCTCGACTTGAGCCAGACAGGACAGCAGTGGGGGCCCTCCCCGAAGCCCTGACATGCCTCCAGCCGTGTCAGCAAGTGCCGATGCGGACGGGTGGGCGGTCGGCGCTGGGCCCTACGGTCCCTGCTCTTGAGGAGGTCACTGTCTCAAGATAAGAGAGAGTGTCCAACCCAATGCAAGGAGCACCCCCACGAGGTGCCCGCGAAGCGCTGGGTGGGGGGACAGAGTGGCAGAAAACACCTGTGCCCGTGATCTTCGAGGTGGGTGTGGAAACAGGGAGGGCGGTGTCTCTCCACGCAGAGAGAGAGGTGTGGAACTCCGCGCTGAACTGTAGACCTTTTGTGGGCACTTGGTTTCCAGATATCTCCCTCCCCTTCCCCAATCTCCAGGCCAAGCGTGGGGGGCAGGGGGTCAATCCGGAGCTGTTCTTCAATGAGTGCTTGTTAAGGGACAGGCTCCTGCATAAGCGAGTGACCAGTGACCGGCTTGGGGGACAGGGAGGAGCCATGCAAACGCGGGAGGTGGAGAGACCTTCTAAATGCCCAGGAGTGAGGTGATTAAGATCCTCATTGGGATGATGGCTGGAGAAATGAGGGAAAGATCTAAGAAATACTGTACTATGCTAGGATCTCTCTTGAAAAAAAATGTAGCAACGAGACAAAGACATTTTTAAAATACACCTTTGTTAAATCTGAATGCTCCTTAACAATGAGCTGAGCGAATGCAATCAGATCCATTCTCTCCAAATGGGTTGAGTGGAGGGCCCTGGGAAAGGCTGCTGTCAGGAATTAGACCTGCTTTTTCCAGCTCGCCGTGGGGTTCCATTTTTGCTTTGGGTGAGAGAATGGGCATTTTCTTTTCACACACCTCCGTTGCACAGAACAAGGCAGGAGTCCCCAGAATGAAGTCCGGCCATTAGTCTTCCTTTTATAATCTGCATAATACTTCCGGCGAAGGGCAGAGGGAGGCCGGTCCCAGACTGATGAGCCGATGAGCCATGAGCTGGGGACCCAAAGGGGCTCCTCCGGGCCCTGTTAGCACAACAAAGCACCTTGCAGCCCACCAGCCCGCAGAGCCTCCTTGCACTGAATATTCAGTTATGTAGCGTAATTGGCTTGGAGGCTGAACACAGATGGCGTTTTCTACAATATAAGAAATACATTTCAGAAATGTAAGTGAAGTTAGACTCGGCTCCTTAGTGTAAGAGATGATCAGACTTTGGGGGAAGGCCATGTAGTTCAGTGTGGTTGCAGTCAGAAGAATTGGCGGTGGGGTGGGAGGGGCAGGAGGGACTTCCCTTAAAAGGTGTGGAGAGCCTGACCCCAGCCCATGGTACCTGGGGACGAAGAGGGGAGTAAGCGTTCCAGAGTCATTTCGGAACTGTGGGACACATCAGATGTGGGTGGCCAGACGTTGGAGCGAACGGAGATGGACTCGCAGCTTTCCAGTTTGGGCCATGGCACAGACGGGGGCAGAAAGGGATGAAGCTAGTGACTTTGGATGTGAACACGTGGAGTTCGAGGCGTCTACGCGTCATTTAGGGGCAGGTGTCCAATAAAAGTTGGAAATATGGAACTGGAGTTCAGTAGAGAGCTTTGGGCTGCAGATACAGACGTGAACCTTATAAGCCTGTTCCTAATAACGAAAGCCCTGGAAGTGAAGTCTCTCTCCCAGGGAGAATACACAAAGCAAGAGAACAAGACTAAGGAGAGGGCCCTGAGAGAAGCCGAGAGCCAGGACCGCGTAGTTAGCTGGCAAGGAAGCTGAGGGAGCACCATGTGTCAGCAGGGAGGGGTCGTCCCTGGTTTGGAATGCTCAAGAGATCGGAGAGGATGGAGGCTAGGAGGGAGTCATCAGATCGGCTGATCAGTGGGTCCCCGGTGATGTTTGCCAGAGCAGTTTCGGTGGTGCAGGGGACGGTGGAGCCGGGTTTCAGGGGAAGGAAGAGGGGGGCCTGTGAGGGATTGGGTGTGGCAGAAAGAAGAGGGGGCGGTAGCATGAGGAGGAGCCCGGGCCTGGGGAAGGAAGCTTAATGTGCCAGAAGTGTGGGCATCGTGAGCAGAGAGGGACAGACTTGCGTCACGGGCCGGTAGGTCACCGAGGGAGTGATGGGAGGAAGAACTCCTTCTCTTTGAAACAGGAAGGAATTAACAAATAAACACACACAACAGAATGCGGTGTTTTGGAACACGTCCGCATCGTCAATAGATGTATTAGTGCCTAGAAAATTAACAGAGGAAAGATGCAATCACACTTGGCTGTGTAAAAGAATAACTAATTTGAATCGCTCATGCCAACGGCTCACCGGTTATGCCTAATTAACAAATGGCACCCTAACTGTTCTGTGTAACCGAGGCTCGGGTCAGGTTCACTTTGTTTGAAGTTATGTGTTCTTTCACAGCTAAACTCTCTTCAGGACTGCTCAGTCTTCACAACGCTTACGTAATATTGTGTGTTCAGGATCTTTAAAAAAGGGGGGGGTTTAGACGGAGCATCGGCTTGGACAGAAAAAAAAAGTCTCGTGTCAGTTTCCTTCTATGGCACTTAACTGGGCAACGAGGGGATGAGAGAGGAAAAAAATTATCGTAGGTACAGGAAAAAAGGACGCAACTTTACAGCCTTGTGATACTCAAGAGACGGGCTCGCTAATGGAGACGCTCGTCCCATTTTGAGAGAAGATTGTGTTTTCGAAAGAAGCTTTTTTCTGAGGCCACTGGTAGTTACATGTAATTACTACATCCTAGGGAACATAAATGTGATGAAAACTCAGCAGATGTGTTCTTTGGAGGTCATCTTGTGAGATGTGGTTTGCTGAGATTTTTGTTTGTATGCCTCACACAATGACTCATCTAAGACATTGGTCCAGGACATTGAAGTCGGTATTATGTAAAAAGGTGTCAGAATATGCTTTCAATTCCAGTGTAAACAACGTAAAGATAATGGCTGCCATTTATTGAGAACCTACTACATGACAGGCATGTTACATGGACCGTTGCAGCGCGCAAAATCGTTCCGTTGAGTCTCTTAAGTTTTTCAATAACACTGAGAGGCGAGCAAGACGATTAATCCTTTTTGACAGGGGAGCAAGCTAGGGCTACCACCCATTTCTTTGTTCCCATTCACAGCACATTTCAATAAAGAGTTGTCTCTATTCCGTGTCTCCAGTTTTTTTCTTAGAGCCACTCCAGTTAGGTTCCTGCCTCCACTACTCCATAAAACGTGCTCTAGTTAGGTCGCCGAGAGCCTTCGTATTCCCAGCCCGTGGTCAGTTCTCAGTCATAGTCTTTCTTGATCCATCAGCAGCGTTGAAGATGGTGGATCGCTCCCTCCTCCTAGTCGCACTCCCTTCCCTTGGCTTTCAGGACACCACGCTGTCTTGGTGTTCCTCCAACTTCTCAGACACTCTTTAGTCTCCTTTGCTGTTCGGGCCCTTCCTCTGATTCTCCATGCTGTGGGGCCTCAGGACTCAGACCTCGGGGCCCTTCTCTTATTTCCATTCACTCCTCTGGTGGTCTCATCTAGTCTCCAAGTCATCTCTACACCAGTGACTCCCAAATGCATACCTCTAGCCCAGACTTCCGCCTTAAACTTTTGTATCCAACTTCCCACTCAACATCATCACCGCTAGGATTTCCAGTAGACATCTCAATGTGTCCCAAACACTGCTCCTGATCTTTCCCTGTGATGGAAAAATAAGAACAAAGGAAAACCTGCTCCAACTGTACCCTTCATCAGATGTAGGCAGTAGCACCGTTCTTCTCATCATTCAGGCCAAAAACCTTGGGGTCATTCTTGATATCTTTTTTTTTCTCAATCACTATGTCCAATTGGTCATGAATTGTGACAGATCCACCTGCAAAATATATCCAGAATTCAACCATTTCTCACTGCTATCCCCGCTGCTACCTCCCTGTTCCTCGATCTTGCCGAGAATACCTCTGCCTACCATGGGTAGCCATGTGGTTAATTCCCTTTTCTCTTTGTTCAGACATCACCTTCTCAAGAAGACCTACCCTGACCACCCCACTTAATACTGCTACCTGTACCCTCTCCCCGGCAACCCGATGCCCACGTATCCTTCTCAGCTTCTTCATTAGCCCATGACACCACTTCTTACCCCATCACATAATTTACTTATTTATTATGTTAATTGTTTGTTGTCTCTTTCCCCCTATTAGAATGTCAGCTCTGCGAGGGCAGGGGTTTTCATCTGTTCGGCTTGCTACCCTACCCCCAAGCACCTAGAACGGTACCTTGCATATAGCAGACCCATTTATGTTTGTTGGCTCCAGGTAAAAAGCTGAAGTATCTTGCCAAAGGTTGGTTACCCGGTGATAGGTCTCGCATCGAGACTCTGGAGTCTCTGATACTAAAGCCGGTGCCCTTAACGACTCCATTCTGCTATATTCCATTGCAGCTTTGAGCAGTGGTTCTCAGCAGGTGTGCCCTGCACCCTCCTTGAGTGCCAAGAAAGCATCGTAGTTTTGCGACAACCGAGCATACGACGTGTTACGATGATGGCTGTCCTAAAGAACCTTGAGTTGAGTAGGTCATGCAATATAGAAGCAACTAGAATTCAGTTTGTGTAAGGGGAAGGAGGCATAGGGCAACATCAAACAACACGGTACAGATGTTGTAGAAAAGTATCAGCCAAGTCTCCAGAAAGCTTTCATGTTCACTTGTCTCCTGGGTATATAAGTGACGGTGGTCGGGGCAGGGAACTGCTCTACTCAAACCACAACCCAAGGTTGACATGTGTTGAGAAGCACATCGGTTAATGTTATGCCTCCTCGGTCCCCATGAGGCATTGTTATAATGCAGAGGGGACTGCGTTGTTAGTATCACTGAATTGCTTAGTACGCTTTTGGAACTCCTTGAAGCATGCTGCCACAAAGTCTAGTATTCAGTAGTATGCCATAAATTAAAACAACAACAACAACAACAGTTGAGAACTCTTGCAATCTGAAGGTTCACTGGTTTTGTATCGGCAGCTCAGGGCTGAAAGAGTAAAGGAAGCAGAAACCACAGGATGGAGTCAACTTCATTTAAGAAGCAAACGGCAACAACGAAACATGGGAGAATTTTCCGGAGTGGGTACACGTGATCGGGAGAAGGGAATCCTGGGCCCGGGAGGCCTGGGTCTAGTCTAAGCTTTGCAACTGAGGGCATGACTTTGGCCTGGTCATTTCTTTTTTCAGGGACTCAGTCTCATCCATAAAATGAGTGGTGAAGGAAGGGGCAGCCCCAGATGGCCTGCTCGCTCTCCTCCAGCTCGTCCTCCTGGGTGAGCCCATCCCTCTGGGCTGGAGATAAAGGTGTATCTGGAAACAAAGTCTTCAAGAGGCTAGGAAGTGTTTCCATTTGTTTCTTCATCTCTGCATTTAGGTGTCTGGTTTAATTTATTTATTATTGCCCGTCACCCCCACACCTCATTCACGTGCTCCCCTCTCCCTCATTGGCAACCTTTCTCTTCTGTTTAATCACTCTATTTTTGTTTCTATGTGTTCTTACAAAGTATGTATTCTCATTGTCAGTAAATGTCTTTTTAAATTTCTGTAAATGATAGGGCTATATATATTATTCTGTCTCCTGCTATTTTTTTTCTTACCCAGCACGATGTTTTAAAAGCTTATGTGTGTTGCTGCTCTATGTACATCGAATCCCCTGGTTCTAATTGCTGAAAACGACTCCAGTGCGTGCCTCCAACCACATTTTGTCTCTCTACTCTCTTGGTGGTGGATGCCAGATTGCTTCCAACTTCCTGTCACCCTGAATAATGCTGCAATGAGAAGCCTTCCAATTTAGAACAGAACTGCAGGTGTGGGCGTGAGCAGGGAAGGGGTCACTTCAGAGCCAGGACTAGAATGGCAGAGTGCTACTGGTAGGGTCTCCTTTGCTCCAACACGCTGGAGAGCCTCCGGTGACGGAACGACATCCAAATGCATCAGCTAGGGCAATAAGCTGAATTGGGGCTCTTGCGATGCGGGAGTGCTATGGGAATAGGTGTTCTTCACGGAATCGACTAGGGGTTTGAATCCATTGATCCAGCTGGTCAGAGATTTTGCCGTCGTGTAGACCCCTCTACCTCTACCCTTCCTCCCAGGAGATGGCCTCTCATAATCCCCCCAAATGACACAGACCATGGTCTTTCACAGCAAGTGAAGCTTTAAGGAGGCCTCCCATTCTTCTGTTTCCCTCCTCGGCGCTTCCTCCTGCTCTTCCATCTTGTCACTTCTCCCCACACTCTCAGCAGGTTCTATCACCTCCTACTTTGTGGAGAAAATAGTAGCTATCAGATGAGAGCGCCCTTGAATTCCTTTTACCAACTCTATCCATTTGCTTACGTCGACACCCACCCTCTCCTTCCTTCCTGTGGATCCCATCCCCTCCCTCCTTGCTCTAGTGGCTAAATTACATCTTGTCCCCCTCAACATTTGGGTCTCTACACTTCTACTAGCTACTTCCCATCACCATGTCAAGTCTTTCTGATTTTAAGACTACATTTTAAAAATCTCTCTCAGGGCCCCTGGCTGGCTCAGTCAGGAGAGCTTCCAACTCTTGATCTCGGGGTTGTGAGTTCAAGCCCCACGTTGGGTGTAGAGATGACTTAAAAATAAAATCTTAAAAAATTATGTAAAAAAATTTCTCTCTCAACCTCAGTCCCTTCCAGTGACCATCATCTCCACCATTGACTCCTGCAACTTAGCAACTGCATTTATCGAAAGAGCTGCATTTGCCCCCATTCGCACGCAACCTCCTGGATCTCGCCAAAGCTCTCTTGTCATTAAATCCAGAACACATGTCTCTCTCCTTAGCGTATGTCCATTCGCACCAGCATTTGTCACCACCGAGTGGTTTGTCCCTCATGACCTTCTCTCTCCTTGGCTTGCGTGACACCTCATAGCTCTGATCTCCTTCCCAACTCTCTCGCCGTTCCTTCAGGGTATCCTTTGCAGGCTGATGCACTTCTGTCTGTTCCTTGATGTTCCTCATTTCTGGGCCCCTTTGTTCCCCTTATCCTTCGACATACTATCCCTTTGTAATCTCGTTCAGTCCTACAGTGGCTCGGATTGCCACCTGTATCCCCGCATCTCAATCTCCATCCCTAATTGCTCTCCTCTGCTCCAGACCCACACATCACCTCCCTTCCAGACGTCTGCATCTCAAAACCAGACGTCCAAGACTGAATTTAGCATCTTTCTCACCAATCCCTTCGATCACCTCCACTATTATTATCTTAGTGGGTGAATGGCATCATCAGCTAAAAGCTGAAAGACCCCACCAGTCACTCTCCCCAGAAGTAAGCCACTATTGACAAGGAGGGTAGCATTCACACACACAGTTCTGTAGGTACACGTACTTTACTATATTATATGTACCATTCGGCAACTCGCTTTTTAGCATAAAAATATATTGTGGATATCTTTACAGTTTTAATCATATTGATATAACTTACTCTTTTTTTTTTAAAGATTTTATTTATTTATTCGACAGAGAGAGAGGCAGCCAGCGAGAGAGGGAACACAAGCAGGGGGAGTGGGAGAGGAAGAAGCAGGCTCATAGCGGAGGAGCCTGATGTGGGGCTCGATCCCATAACGCTGGGATCACGCCCTGAGCCGAAGGCAGACACTTAACCGCTGTGCCACCCAGGCGCCCCTAACGTGCTCTTTTTATCAGCTGCATATCATCCCATATTATGTATAGGCCATGTTTCTTTACCTATTATGATATCGCTGAACTTCAGTTTATTCCCAGTTTTCACTATTCCAGGGTTTCAGTAAATAACCTTGCCCATGGACAAAAATTTATAAAGGGGATTAAGAGATACAAACTTCCAGTTATAGAATAAATAAGTCACAGAGATGAAAAGTAGAGCAGAGGAAACACAGTCAATATTATTGTAATAATGTTGCATAAGGACAGATGGGGAGCACACTTATAGTGATGAGCGCTGAATAATATAATATGTAGAATTGTTAAATCACTATGCTGTACACCTGAAACTCATATAACATTGTATGTTCATTATATTCAATTAAAAAATAAAAAGGTGAACATACAGAAAAAGAAATAAAACTGAAAAAAAAAAAAACCCCTTTGTCCGTAAATCTTTGTATTCCTGAGCTGGATAGAATGTTGGAAATGGGGGGGGGCCTGGGTGGCACAGCGGTTAAGCGTCTGCCTTCAGCTCAGGGCATGATCCCGGTGTTCTGGGATTGAGTCCCACATCGGGCTCCTCCGCTATGAGCCTGCTTCTTCCTCTCCCACTCCCCCTGCTTGTGTTCCCTCTCTCGCTGGCTGTCTCTCTCTCTGTCAAATAAATAAATAAAATCTTTTAAAAAAAAATAGAATGTTGGAAATGGGATTCCTGGGGTAAGTATATGTACGTACGCATTTGGACAGATACTGCAAACGTGCCTTCCAAAAAAGTGTGTGGCTTTTTCCTTCCGCTTTTCAACTGAGACCCAGCATACACACAGTAAATGCATGAGGTGCACTATTTCAAGTGTGCAACGGGATGAACTCTTACAGCTATAGATATCTGTGTAACCACCATCTAGACCAAGATCTACACCTTCCCGGCATGTACCCCTCCCCCAGAGATCACCCCTATTCTGATTTCTAGAATCATCAGTTGTTTTTGCCTTTATAAATAAAATCATGCACTATGTACCCTTTTGTGTCTGGCTTCTGTGACTCGACATATTGTTTATAAGTATCCATGTGGTTACACGTATCCAGAGTTCATTCTTTTGTTACTGTTACACAGTATTCCATTGTACAAGCAGCCCACAGTCTGTCTGTCCATTCACCTGTCGGTGAGTAATTTCAGTTGTTTGCACTCTCTTGGCTCTTACGAATAAAGTGGCTGCGAACCTTTGTGTGCCAGTCTTTTTGCGGACATATGTTTGCATTTTTCTAGGAGTGAAATGGCTGGGTCACAGAGTATGCTTAACTTTTTATTAGAAGCTACAAAACAGATTTCCCAAAGAGGCTATGCCCGTTTGTCCTCTCACCAGCTGCGCAAATTGGAACCCCCACTCATAGTGGATGAGAGTAGCACATGCTGGGCTGGGATTGCACGCTTCCCCTTCCGTCTTCCCAGACGATTGTAGGAGCTGTGTCTGTCTTGTTCGGTACCTCAATCAGAGGGGGTGCTCAATAAGATTCGTGGGATTAGATTCATAATTTAGGGGCTAAAGGTCACTATCACACAATTTGAAGAGTTAACATATGTTATTGTGGACCAGTTGTTACAGGGGTGGATGTTTTATTACCCCAAGGATGGTCCCGGTTCGTTATATGATAGAGCTCTGGCTTATTCACTGTTCTATCGTCCATGCATCGAACTGGGCACAGAGGAAGTGTCTGTAATGCCCAGCGTGCTGTACTTAGTTAGATTACGGGTAAAAAGAACGTCAGACCTTCCTCAAACCTTTACTTGCTCTCATTTCTGGACTCAGGTCAAAAGGAGGCAGAGACGGGTCCTCTCCTACCTCTCCTTAGCTACAGAGCTACTGGCCCCGATACTAGGAAATATTCCCCCAACCTCAGGTCCACAACGTGATTTCTAGTTTTTTCTACAGGTACAAGGCTATGTATTGCAGTCTTTATTTGAAAGAGCGGAAGTGTGGAAACCATCATTAGGGGATCTGCTTAAAAATGATGGTATAGCCATACCATGGAGTACAATACAGCCGTTAGAAAAAAGCAGCTCTTTTGTGTCCTGATGAATTGTTCAATGTGACGCAACAAAAACAAGACAAAAAAGTCAAGGTGCAGAAGCGTATGTCTATTTCACTACCATCTGTGGTCAATAAAGCGTGGGGAGAGGACTTAGGAAGAGTATTTCCTGCATAGAAGACAGCTAGGGTCTGAGCCAGCCTGCTGTCAGTCTTCACAACCTCATTCTTTGGTCCATGAAAGACCCAGGTGATGCGGACTGGGGAATCCGACCCACCACAAAGTATCCCCCTCCATCTCTACCCAAAAGGGCCAGCGTCTGAAGATTGGATGGAGCCTGTTGCACTGGTCTTCAATCTTCCCCTGTAACTGCCTCGAACGTTTTCCATTCTTCTGGAAATTTGTGGGCTGGGGATTTTTTTTTTTTAAATCTTTCTTGCATGAGCTAGGCCTTCATCAAAATTCACTGCAAGTCAGATTCATTTCCACTTCTAGCCCCATTGCTGCCCACAGCCAAGCATGATGGATGAGCTGGCTAACATTTTGAAGGGAAAAACTATCATCTATCTATCATCTATCATCTCTCTCTCTCTCTCTCTCTCTCTCTATCTATCTATCCATCCACCTTTCCATCTATCCGTTCATCCATCCATCTAGCCATCTACCCAGCATGTCCCAATACGAGTGCCTTTACCCTGTTAATATAACATATCCTTCAGTCTTGCCTCCTCCCACGTCTACGTGCTATGGGATGTAAGCAAAAATCCTCAATCTTATTTCTATGATGAATACTAGGTTAACATAAGAAAATCTTGGAAACTTGGGAATTTGCCAGTTCCAACTTTTTGTTTAATTTACATAATCATTTGCATAAGACTGCATATGTTAAGGAAACATCTGTAGTTTTCTTATATATTTAGATGAGATGAATTTTTTTCAATATTTGAAGTTACCACTTACTCATGTTTTCTGGTTCTTTTTTTTTTTATACTCACACTAAGTCCTCCACTCAGGCAGGGCCCTGAGTGCCATATGCCTCCCCCTTTTCTATGAACCTCACTTTGTTTCTACCCTGCATTTATTTATTTGACAGGGGGTGGGGAGAGGGAGAGAGAGAAGCAGACTCCCTGCTGAGCAGAGAGCCCGATGCGGGGTTCGATCCCAAGACCCTGGGATCAGGACCTGAGCCAAAGGCAGACGCTTCACAGACTGAGCCACCCAGGCGCCCCAAGAATGTAATGAGTTGTGAAGTCTTCTGGAGAGATATGGCAACACCATAGACAGCCAAGCTCGTTTTCATATATCGATTTTCCTCAGACTGAGGTCAACCTGTGTACCCAAGATCCCTTAAAAATCACCATTTATAACAGCACTCTTCTCCATCATTCTGGGATGCTTATTTCGAACTCTTCGGCTTTTTCAACATGTCCTGATATACCCTAGCCTCTAAAAAACAAGTGAATACATGAATGAGGCATGGGGGGGGGACTCCTCTTCCAAGCATTGTTGCACCCTCATTGAAGGATTATGTTACTGAAGGAGCAATTCATTCAACCAAAATACATTCTGTCCCATACTGTGCATAGTGAGCAAATGTGGGATTTCCCCCAACTACTTGTCCACTCTTAACAGCACCCTCATTTCTTTGTGTGGAATGACTTCTCCCCCGCCGTGGGTGTTCTTGGTGGGATGGTAAATCCAAGCTCTTGTCCTACCACTGTGAAAACCAGAAGGCTCCCTGAAGGTCTCTTCTGCCATATCCCTCATCTGACTGCTTAGTACAGCACAAAATTTAAGCTCAGCTGATCAGAAGCAGTCTCGTGAGACTCTGAATCTTAAGCTGACAACACAAGGATAGAAGAAATTACTCTTTATTTTCCCCAGGATTGATGCCCTTACAAGACGTTTCCTGGCTTGGAAGCTACCCCCCGTGGTTCCTGATCTGTAGACTTCTTTTTTTCAAGCCTTATTCTTCAATCTTCCCATAAATTATTTGAGGTCCCCAAGCCCATTTCACCAATTCCCTTTCCCTTGGGTAACCAGAACTGACAATATTGTCGATTTAAAGACATTTTGTTTCAGTCCCTAGGTACCAAAGAGTCTCAACTGAAACACCGTCAGGCACTGACCGCACAGCAATCAAGACAGACAAGAGTTCTGCCCTTGTGAGGCTCACATATGAGTGGGTAACATAGGTTTACTTAGCACCAAGGTAAGAAACCCTGGATAAGGAAGTCGGTCATTGCTTTTGTATACTCTGTATTGTAGACCATTCGCTCATCCATGCATATGATGAATGTGTATGGAGGGCCTATGAGGTGCCAGACATCATAAGAATGAATTTAACCCATCTCATTTGTTTTGTCTAATCAACAGAAGTATAACTAGGTCCTTTCTCCATTGCTTCAGACTCATGATGTCCCCTAAATGCTTGATGGTTAGTCAGGACCAGAAAGACATCAATTAACAATAGGCCTGAGTTGTCAAAGACATGAGCCTTACCTCCTCTTACATTCCTTACCCCTCATCTTACCAACCTTCCCCTGCTTCTGGGTTCAGGGGAGGCGGACCATCACAGATAGTCACCATCACCTTTGGGACTTCTGACAAAACAAATAAAGATTCAGGTAGTAGGCAGGAGATTCCTCAAACTTGGTCCAGATAAAGTGTAGCACTGCTCAGTGTTTTCAAGCTTGCCTGCAGGGTGTCTAAGACATGGCAGCGCCCATGCTCTGAAGCTCCAAAGGGGCTTTGTAAATTTTTTGACTTGTACTTCACACAGAACATTTGCCTGTAGTATTGAGAGATGAAACCCTGCTATACGGAAGCTGCCCCCTTCCAAACCTTCAGCTTGACTAAAAACCGCCTCATGTACTGCTTGGGAAGCATTACTCTTCCACCATATCCTCGCTGCCTCGATCACTGACTATTCTTGTGTGTGTATCTGGTCCCCTCAAGTGGATGGTAAGCTGTCGGAGGTAGTGACCTACAGATGATACATCTGAATCTTTCTGTCCGTGTCACGACTCAACGAATACTTGGGGGTGGATTGTTGACTGAAAGCAGCACAAAGGTTCTAGGGTCTCTTTTACATAATCATGTGGGCCTGCCTTCACACAAGTGTCAGCCATTTTGGGAGCCCAGAAAGAGCAAACCAAAGGATGTCTGAAAGACGTTTAATCAGTGTTTTCCCTAAAATTTCAAATTGTTGTCTAATTTGTGGAAAACCATGTTTTACTAATTAGTAGGAGAAGTCATGACAGGAGTCATGAACTTTTCTATAAAATGTTTCTGTTCCTGACAGCATGTCAGGTCATTAGAGACAGCTGTACATTCATCACTCCAGCAGGAGCAGAACAGTCATGGGCATTTTCACAGCCAAAATGATCCCCCAAGTCAAAGCATTTGCAGAATGTATATATTTGTAGATTTGCTAATGATACCCAAATCCTGTCCCTAAATTTGTTTTTTGAAGGAAGGTGACAATATTGTTAGTTCTAAGACATTTTCCGACATTCAAGACACAACTTGCTCATTCTGTGTCAGTCCTCTCACACATGCACGCACGCACACTCACACACTTGCCTTACCCTACAGAAAAAGTACACGTACAGGGGCGCCTGGGTGGCTCAGTGGTTAAGCGTCTGCCTTCGGCTCAGGGCGTGATCTCAGGGTCTTGGGATCGAGTTCCCCCATCGGGCTCCAGGCTCTGCTGGGAGCCTGCTTCTTCCTCTCCCACTCCCCCTGCTTGTGTTCCCTCTCTCGCTGGCTGTCTCTCTCTCTGTCAAATAAATAAATAACCCCCCGCCAAAAAGTACACATACAGAACTATGGAGAAAGATGATTGTGGGACTACCTCAAGAGCAATATTTCATAGGCAAAGGGATTGACTCCGAGGCAGGTATCCAGGGGTTTAAGGGCCTGCCTACATTTTTTTATATTACCTCAGATGGTAGAGGGGGCGAAGGGGAATCCAGGAGCTTCATCCCAGTGACTGGCACCAGTGGTCTGGCCCATTTAGTAGTCAGCATTAACTCTTGCTTATGGGATCCAAGGTGGTAACTTTAATGGGGCAAATGTGGTCGGTGGGTCATGGGGAGGCGAGAGGCAAGCGGGCATGGGTTATAAAGAGAAAGGGGTTAAGATGTACTGGGTTTCACTGCACTAGAAAATGTGTAGACTTTGTGTAAGTCTCACCTGAACTCTATAACGAATGGACTATTACTGTTATTTCCCTGGGTCTCAACTCTAAGAAGTGACAAAGCTGGGATTTGAAGCCAGCTCTGCTGTCTCCATAGCCCACTATACCAGACGCATTCCCAAGGATGATGGGGGACTTGATTTATGGTATTGAAACCCAGGAGTTTATCTTTCTTTCTCATTGCAAAGGTCCAATTCCCCATTTATCGCCTAAAGAGCAATATAATTTCTCAGGTACAACATTCAAAAGCCATCAAGAGGTATAGGGCGAAAAGTCCATCTCCCTTCTTCCCAGACACCCTGTTCCCCTTCCTCAAGGCAACCACTGATACCAGTTGCTTGTGTATCCTTCCAGAGTGTTCATCTCTTTACTCCTTGCCACCCAAGGCCAAATGTGAGCAACCTGTATGGCTGGGAAGGCTCAGAAGCAATATTTGGGGGAGGATTAAGAAGCCCACACATCGCGCTTAGCCACAGAGCAAAAAGCAGGCAGAATTATCCTCAGCACTCACGCCATTGCCTCTGGGTGACTCCTTTTTACCTCTATCCTGGCCCTGTCCCGCTCACCCTGGCTTGTCCTTTCTTCCCTAGAGAGAGCCTCAAACAGCTCCTGCTCTGTTACATTCCTCAGCACCCTGCTCTCGCTGTCTCCTCGGGGGCTGTCTTGGCTGAGAAATCCATCCCCGCTGAGGAGTTCACTGGTGCCTCTGGATTGATGAGCCGTCCTCTTCACAAAACATGTTTACATGTCAACAAGGGGATTCAATCAAAGAGTGACTTGAATAATGAGGATTTCAGATGCTTTGTCATGACAGGCCAACAGGGTATTTTTTCCCAAGAGGTATGACCTTGTGACTCTCCCTACTTCCCCTGTGGGTGTCAAGCCAACTGGGTATCTGAAAACTTCGGCCATCTGACATGACTTCATTCCCAGCGCAGTTAAGGACCCTGATCTTGATTCTTTTCTTTCAGGATGGGACACTTACGAGTTTTTGAAACAAAATCTCCAGTGCTGTAGACATGTGTCCACTAACATACTATAATTAACTATAGGCTCAAATCTTACCTAGAAGAAGAAAGAAACAGCTATAACAATGAATAGGAGACTTATTCTGACTTTAATATCCACTAAATGCTATTTCATTCGGCTCCTTCCAAAATAATATTTAGAATACAAAGTCACAGCAGATGGCTTCACAAACTCAACATTTTCCCTAATCTGGGGCTGGGGGGAGGTGGGTGTCTCTGCTGGGAATTATTCCAGAAATCTTTGTGAGTGGAATTCATTTTGACTTCCACAGGTAATATTCTTCCCACATAATTAGGCTCAACTTCACAACTCAAGGGAGAGAAACAGTAGGGATCTTCATCAAAGTCACCTGCGTTAAAGAAAAAAAGAACATTTTCAGCCGTGGCACTGGGGACTTCGCGGAGAGTAGAAGCAGCAGACATTTTTTTACCGAACGAAGGAGTGAATAGAGGAATTAGAAAGGAAGTAACGATTGTGTGTGGGGCTTTCCTTGGATAGTTCATACTGATCCAGGGTAAATTCATGCAGCCCGACGGCACCGTTCGGACAATTACACTGCTTATGTTCTTCCTGCCCTGTGAGTAATAGGCTGTGTTACTCATGGTAACCTTAACCTAGGGGAGGATATTCACGGACGAACCTTGGAGGTCTTCAGGAAGGGACAACACAAATGGGTAACACACACATATCCATAGTGCCTGTGACTCTGATATTCTTGCTCGGAAGTCTTCGCTGTTTCTCAAGCCTGAGAGTGCCCAGTGGTACGGAAGGTACGACTTCACTCTGTGCTAATGGAGATTAGGCTGCTGGCTCGGACTGTCCGATGGCAACATCCAGATTGGAGATTTGGCACCTGTGGCCCAAGAGGCTAGACTACCTGTCTCACCAGCTGAGTCACGGTCACAACTCAGGCCCCTTGGCTGTCCTGATCTATTGCTTGGTACAACAACATTAAAATCCTGGGCATGCTATTAAAAACAATCCTAAAATCCTAGGCACAGGGGCGGGGGACTACCTTCCCCCTGAAGAAAGACACATATATTCGAGCTATATATTTGCTAATGAAACAATATCCCCCAGGGACAGCAGGAGAGCCAATATTAATGAACCCTTTTGCAAAAATGCTATCTCCCTATCAGCCTCAACTATTATTTACTAAGCAGCTTCCACAACTCCTGCCCTCTAGTATATGCTGTGGCTCCCCTGTGCCTCCATATAAGCATGAGAACATCTCTGCAAGTTAGCTGGCCAGAGTAATGGACACCTGTGGGTGTAGAGTGTTTCCATATGTGCCAACTTTCCAATTCAGAGAAGGAGACTGAGACTGTACACTAGTCAACCAGCCCAAACTGGGAAACAGTGTTGCCCCACACAGTCCAGAAGCTGGCAGGCACTTTGGAGATTACCCATCTACCCTAGCCTCCTCATGCTCGAGGTGGAGAGAATGTAGCTCCGAGTAGGGAGAGATGTGCCCAAGGTCACAGAGTTAGTGACAGAGCTAGGAATTGAACCAAAGCCTTCTGACTACAAGTTCGGTGCCTTTATTTTTTTTTAAAGGTTTTATTTATTATTATTTTTTATTTTTTAAGTCATCTCTACACCCAACATGAGGCTGGAACTCATGAACCCGAGACCAAGAGTCAGTCACATGCTTTACCAACAGAGCCAGCCAGGTGCCCCTTGGTGCCTTTATTTGTTTTTTTTTTTACCCACCGTGCTGATTCCAGATTGGCCGCAGACCTTGGAAATAGAACTGCTGTGTGGAGTCAACATAATGAAAACTACAAGTGGCAGTTCCACCACCTGCACCGAGAAGGTGTGAGAATGACTACAGCCAGGCCGCCAAAGGTGTTCTGTATGTGTGAACTTGAATCGACTTTGGTCCTTAAGAAAGGCAACCAAAAGTCACTGCACCGTTGTCCAGCTGCGAGTACACAACACGGGGGCATCACAACATCAGCTTGAGTTCCTAAGTTCTTGTTCCCTTTGCCTTTCTCTTCACTTCAGGCCATTAGATCAATCCTTTCCCGGGATGCCTGGGTGGCTCAGTCGGTTAGGCGTCTGCCTTCGGCTCAGGTCATGACCCCGGGGTCCTGGGATCGAGCCCCACGTGGGGCTCCCTGCTCAGTGGGGAGCCTGCTTCTCTCTCCCTCTGCCCCTCACCCTACTCGTGCTCTCTCTCTCTCACTCTCTGTCTCTCTCTCTCTTAAGTAAATAAATAAAATCCTAAAAAGATCAATCCTTTCCTTACATATTCCTTTCCAATTCCTGTAGGTACAGAGAAAGTTGAGCAACTAAGGGTGTCGTGCAGCTCAGTGGGTGTTCTTGGTGGCATGGGATGTGTGCTAGCCTGCGAGCCAGGACACCCGAGTTCCGGCCCCAGTTCTGCTGCTGAGAGTGAGTGAGTGTCCATAAGACATTTTCCTTTCCCTCCTTAAGGTTCCTCATCTGGAAAATGAGGGGATCACTCGAGACATTGTCTAGGGTTCCTTCCGGCTTTCACAGTCTCTGACCATTGCTTTGAATTACACGTGAATTTGTTTTGACCTCTAGTCTCTTCCCTGCTGCCTTAGTCGAATAACCCACCAGGTTTGCACGTACTAAGTTCACTAGGTGCTTCTATGCGCACTTTCTCAGCCAGGAATGAGCCCTCATATACGTGCACACATGCTTTTAGTCGTGAGGGGGAAGCATCTCCCAAGGCCACGCATGTGGCCTCCGTTGAGTCAATATTTCTGGAATGTAAGGGTAGACAGCCTAGGTTTCTCTCACCATTTGGGAAGCTGATTTCTGAAAGAGTGCATTGTCCAGAGCCTAAAGATTTGAGGGTAGAACTCGTGGCAGTTGACTTGAGGGACGGTGTCAACAATTTCTCCTGGAAGGTTTTCTTCAGTCTCTCTTGTTTATACCCAACATGTAGCCCACACCTGCTGTCCCCATCTGAAATGACACCAGAAAAGTTAAAACCATAAAACGCATCAAATTCTACACTTAACACGGGCGAATTGCATGATGTGTAAATCGTACCTCAATAATCCTGTTAAAAATATAAAGCCCAATGCACAGAGCATCTGTTCCAGGTACTCAAGGAGTCAGCCTCTCTAGGAAGTTGTGAGAAGTGAATCGATACTGTCACGTGTATAGTATATCGTGTAAAGGCAGAGCTAATTCACGTACCAAGGATGCCTGCTTTCCTTAGAGCCTGACACAGGGACCAGTGGGTTACTGACAGGCCCAGCCTAAGGGAAGGAGATCTCTGTGCTACTTACAAAATCATCAAGTTCAAGCACTTGC
This sequence comes from Ursus americanus, assembly GCF_024610735.1. Lineage (NCBI taxonomy): Eukaryota > Metazoa > Chordata > Mammalia > Carnivora > Ursidae > Ursus > Ursus americanus. The sequence goes on from NC_142164.1 coordinate 14,884,713, forward strand.
CTTCCCTAAAAGAAACAGACTGGGCTTTGCATTGAAGCTGAGAGAAGCTGTCTGAATTGGATGGAAGAGACTTTGATACATAGAAAATCAATTTGCCTGGACTGGAGATATTCTCAGAGGCAACCTCGGGGTCTACCACATCTCCCACTGTAGAGGGTGGACCATCGCTCCATCCAGCTAGGCTTCTCCCCACCTCCACTATCTCTCCTTGCTTCCCACATCCACTCAACCTGCTGTTGGCTACAGGCCCACTCAATCCCAGGGCCTGAAACACAGGAGGGCACTCAATCAACATTCTTCTTAATTGAGTTGAGATTGAGGTGACAGTGAGGACAAGCAATCTAAGAATCCGGGCCAAAAGAGAAGCTTCACTAAGTTAAAATGTGGCCCAAGTCACATCCTTCATTTGTCTTCATTCATCCCAGCATGAAAGTACAAATCGTTTGCACGACATGGAAACAGCCTCCATTTTGATGCCGATGCTCTGTGAACTCAAGTCATGGGGCAAGTTAATCAGATCAGTTGTGCGAAACCTGTAAAATTCAAAACCTTACCCAAACTGCCATCTTACCGGAAGAGTTATCCAGTCGTAACCACCCACAACAGAGGTGTATCCGCCACTGCTCCCGCACACTCTCCTTCATCAAGCAGTAAAACACGAAAATGAGGAATCCTAAGTCGAAAGAAGAAGGGCAATCTGTGTCAGCTTCTTTCGCCAGTGGTCACCAACGCCCAGACCCAGATCTACTCTTACCACCACAGACATTCCTCCTAAGGAATCCCAGGGCCATTATGGCTTTCTTTTCTTTTCTTTTTATTCATTTTTAAATTTATTTTATTTATTAATTTGACAGAGAGAGAGACAGCCAGCGAGAGAGGGAACACAAGCAGGGGGAGTGGGAGAGGAAGAAGCAGGCTCCCAGGGGAGGAGCCCGATGTGGCGCTCGATCCCGCAACGCCGGGATCACGCCCTGAGCCGAAGGCAGACACTTAACCGCTGTGCCACCCAGGCGCCCCCCATTATGGCTTTCTGAGCTCATCTTTCTAGCTTCCCTCTCAAAGGCAGTGATGGTAAGAAGGTCTGTATCAAGACTTCATATCAACCACAGTTTACCACCGGGGATGCTGTCTATCCTAGAGCTTGAGAGAGCATTCCTGCAATGGTAGTCAGCCTGCAGGATGGCTCTCAATGATCCCTACATCCTGGCATTTGTATCCTTGCATCATCTCTTCCCATACTGTATCAATAGAATATGGCAGAAGTGATGTCATGTCACTTCCAAGAATAGCTTATAACAGACATTGTGGCTTCTCTCTAGCTCTCATTACTTCCTCGAAAGGAATCCAAGTGTTATAGCTTGAGGACACCCTGTAGCCCCGTGGAGAGGCCCACATGGTGAGGAAGTGAGGCTTCCAGTCCCCAGCCATGTGAGTGAGGCTTCCTGGAAACAGATTCACCAGAGCCAGCCAAGTATCCACATGACTACAGCTTGGCCGACAGCTTGACTGCAACTTCCCAAGAGTCCCTGAGCCAGGGGCACCTCGGTGCCTCAGTTGGTTAAGCGCCCAACTCTTGATCTCAGGGTCGTGAGATCCATGCTGGAGCCCACTTTAAAAAAAAAAAGGAATTGGAGCACCTGGGTGGCGCAGTCGTTAAGCGTCTGCCTTCAGCTCAGGGCGTGATCCCGGCGTTCTGGGATCGAGCCCCACATCGGGCTCCTCCGCTAGGAGCCTGCTTCTTCCTCTCCCACTCCCCCTGCTTGTGTTCCCTCTCTAACTGGCTGTCTGTCTGTCAAATTAATAAATAAAATCTTTAAATAAATAAATAAATAAATAAATAAATAAATAAATAAATAAATAAAAAGGAATGAGTCCCTGAGCCAGAACCACCCCACTAAGCTGCTCCTGAATTCCCAACCCTTAGTAACTAGGTACGATAATAAGTGCTGTTGCTTTAGGCTGCTAAACTTTAGGAGTAATTTGTTACACAGCAATAAATAACTAATACATGTGCTCTTTGTCACAATTACACTGTGTGGAAACCATAAATTTGGTGCCCTCGTTTTCCACTGCCTGCCCCAATTTTGCCCCAAAAGTGGGATAGAGAGGGGCTGAGGGTATTCACCAGCAGCACCGGCCATTTCTCATCCCCACCCTCTAAACTATTTCCTCGAGGGGATGCCTGGGTGGCTAAGTCGGTTAAGCATCTGCCTTTGGCTCAGGTCATGATCCCAGAATCCTGGGATCGAGTCCTGCATCAGGCTCCCAGCTCATCTCTCTCTCTCTCAAATAAGTAAATAAATAAATCTTTTAAAATATTTCCTTGGGAGAAAAAAGTAGGACTTGAGATTTTCCTGATGACAAATGCTCTGGAGGGCCAATTGGATCTCCTAAAGTTTGGGGGTGGAATTGGCAGAAATAACTCCCATTCACAAAACCTTTCCAGGGGCCTCAAACTGAAATGCGTCTCTCCCACTTCTGAGCTCCACAGTCTTCATGTGTTGCCCATCTCTCCTCCCAGCTGTGACGTCTTTCCATCCTCATATCACTTCTCCCTTTGCCTCCAGTACTCTGTGTGGCAGCCCAACAGATACTTGTTGACTTGAACTCCAAGGCACTTGATACACAAACTCTCATAGTTTTCCGCAACCTTCATATTATCTTCTTGGGCCTCATAATCTTTCTTTCGGCCCAAGAGCAGTTTGCAACCCTTTGTTCTCTCTACAAGGTTCAGCTTGCCTCCTCACTGACCAGTCGTGCTGAAGTAAATGATTAGTAATGGGTCGGAGTGGCCTTAACTCACTGCAAGTTGAGCACGAGTCAAAAGTAAATGTCCCCAAAGCTCGCTTCAGCTAGGGCCTTAGTGGGAGTCAAGAATGTTGGTTGAGGTGGATAAGAGTCTCCTGCCACCCTGCCCCAGTTCGGCCCTTTCTCCTACCAGCACCATATTCAGTTCGGGAGGCTTCGTTTTGAAACGATGATGACAAATGGAAGTATTCGAGAACAGAGAAGACTTGGAGTGGGAGCACAGGATGGAGAGAGATGGTAGCTATAGGGCTGGCATCGAGAGGACAAATTAGGCTTGTTCTGTGTGCTGGCTAGGTTAGAAGCAGGAGCAATGGGAGGAAGCCACAGAACCACCACGTGGTGACACATCACAGCTAGGATTTGCGAAGTCATGATTATATCCTAGATGACATCTATAAAAATGACGCTGATGGCACAATGCCTATGATACAATCATATAATTGACACGTCGTACCCCTTAAATTTACACCATGTTCAATGTCAGATATACTTCTATTAGAAAACGAGAGAAATTGAACGCTCTGCTTTATGGAACGGTGAGCTCTCTGTCTCTGGAAAGTTTCAGGTAGAGGCATGTGACTTTCTGTCAGTCACCGGGAAGTTGGATTGGGAAGATCTCGGGTCCCCAGCCCCAGCCCTGAGACTCTCCGATTCCAGGTGGGAGGCAGCAATCTGGAGGCTAAACGGAATGGAATGACGGGTCTCACTCACTCCCCTGAGGGCTTTATCTCCCTGGAACCCAACACCGGTGCTGATGAATCGAGCTGCGGCCACCCGCAAGGCAGTGCGGCAGCCTGGTGCCCGCAAAGCCCCGTCCCCGAGCCTGTAGAACTCCTCCAGCTTCAGCAGGGACAAGACGCAACAGGGACAACAAGCACCTATTATTACCGCTCTGATTTCCTGCATGGAGTTGAGTTTGTTCTCAGACTTAAAGGTTATTATGTGAATTCCAATGAGCTGCCTGCCAGCTCTCCCTCTCTGCCTGTCAGCCTTCCCTTTTCTTTCCAATAACAGATTGATCTGCTTACTCACTAGAACATAGGCATGAGGGAAGATGTCAGGTTTTTGTCACCTGCATTTTTATTTGTGCATCCCTCCTTCGGAAATGGCCCATGATGCGTGGCATTTTTTTCATACCTGACCACAGGGCAACCCCCTTCAGCCAGAATTGCAAACTTGCCATCTGTCTTTTAAATGGCTAATTTGTTCACTTGTTTCATTGCATTCTTGCTCTGAGTGCGCATGCATGCGCACGGGTGTGTGTGCGTGTGTGTGTGTGTGTGTGTGCGTGTGTGTGTAATTTGAGTTTGAAACTCAGGGCTCTGCAAACCCCCTCTCTGGAAGCTGGCACATTCTATCTTGTAAGGCAGGACGAGGAGAACTAGAAACGCTTGGTGCTTGGTTGACATAAAGCGTATCTGACAGACAGAGACAGCTTGGCTCTGTCGATGCTGGATCTGTGGGACTTTGGGCTCCGTCCTCAGGAGATTCCCCAGCTGGATTCTGCTTCTAAGCCGTGGAGGCTTTCTGCTTAGAAACTACTTTCCCTTTCCACCACAGGAATGGAACACTTGCTGCTTTAAAAACACCCTCCTCCCTTCGTAAGCTCTAAACCACCTTGCTTTCTGGTCCTTTCGTCAGCTTCCCCGTTAGCCCCTCTTTCCATAGGGTCAGTGTGTTTCTCCTCTGAATTAGTGAGTGGACTTACTGCTGAGGAAGAAATAGGCCCAGGCATCTGATTCCTAATCCACTCCTGCATACCCTCTACACCCGAGCACTTCATGTCTTTTTACGTTCTAATCAGAACATGCTTGGGGGGCGCCTGGGTGGCTCAGTCGTTGGGCGTCTGCCTTCGGCTCAGGGCATGATCCCAGGGTCCTGGGATTGAGCCCCACGTCAGGCTCCTCCACTGGGAGCCTGCTTCTTCCTCTCCCACTCCCCCGGCTTGTGTTCCCTCTCTCACTGGCTGTTTCTTTCTCTGTCAAATGAATAAATAAAATCTTTAAAAAAAAAAAAAGAAGAACATGCTTGGAAGGATCTGGTGGGACAGAAATTTCAGCTGATACACTCCATTGCTCTAAAATGAGATGGTTTCTTGAATTGAAAGACATGAGAGCAAAAATTGTGCCTCATTCTAGATTGTTCCCCCATCTCCCTGCAACACCCTGCAAATGCCTGGCATAGAATAACTATATACCAATTCATATTTCCCAAGATTCTGCAGGGGTGAATAACCCACGACAAGGTGCTCTGAGGTTTTTTAAATGCTAGGTTAAAACAAATTTTTAAAGGTGTTTTTTTTCCCCCCAGCAGAATTTCTCAGAGTTTTTACCATGGTAATAAATATGGTGCCATTTTAAGAATGGGGGAATATAGTTGGCTGCATTTCCTCAACTTCTTTGACCATAGGACTCTTCTTTCTTACCAGAAAAAGGCGATGAAATGAAAGAGCTATAGAGACATGAGCTCGTCTAATTCAACCAGTGATGGTGACTTTTCCAAGGTCGGTGTGGAGCAAAAACCAAGACTAGAACCTTGGCCTCTTCGTGCCTTTACAACTCTCTAATTTCCTAGCCTGGCTCCTTCCCACAATATTTGGATCTCCGGTGTAGCCAGAGTCTAGGGGGTCAAGAGTTTTATGTGTCTACTGTCCGGCGATTATTGTGTTCGATGGGATTGCGCACTTCAGAATGTCAACACGAGTGTGAATCTGTACACTTACGAGCACGATGTGGTGATGTGCTGAATATTGTAGAAAGGATCACCAGCCGGGGTTCGACATAAACATTGTCAACTAGCCGGAGTTGAGTTAGCTCTCCGGGCTTTTCTCTATATCCCCAAGTTAGAGTGAGCTCGTTTAATGAAGTCCTAACATCTGGGTCATGTTTCCAATGGCTGCCCGTCAATTTATTGATAGCAGAAGCCTCTTGGAGTATCTTTTCCTCCTCTCAATCCCCAAAAGGTGAGATTATTTTCCAAAGCAGCAAAACTTTTGGCGGAGGTCTGGCTAGCCACAGGAAGTACAAAGAAGCAGAAGTTACCTTGCAACGTGTTGAAAATGGCAAAGAGATATAAGAACAAGATCCTCACAGGTCCCCAGGCAAAAAAGGCAAACCCCCAGGTGAGGCCCAGTAAGAACGTCAGGCTCGTTGTGCCTTTGAGGTCACGCAGGATCGTCTTCCGCCGAGTCTTCCGGCTTTGGGAGTTCATGGAGTTCAGTTGAACGAGCACAGTGCAGAACATGGAGAGGTTCATTAGAAATATGAGGCAAAAATAAGCCACAACTGAGGTGTAAAAGGTAGAATCATCTTTAATCCAACAACTGAAAGAGACGGAGAAGAGAAGGCCATTGTGAGGTAGAGAAACACAAACGTGTATTTTTCAGTGAGATTTTGAAGATCACCGGGTCAGTTTTAGTTCACCCGAAAGCGTCTGCACCTCGAGAGAGGCACTGCCTTGACAAGAGTTCACTCACACTCACTGGGGGCAGAGCGGGGCTCGAACCCCAGTCTCCTGAGCCCCAGTCTGGGGTTCTTTCCAGTGCCGGAAACCCTAGAGGCTATGCAGACACTTCTCAGTCCAATTCCCTAGGAGGCTATTCTGTTCCTCAACAGCAGAAAAATTAATGAGGTATTTTCCTCCAAAGCGGCTCTCCCCCCACCCCGCCCCGCCACTTTCCACCTGAGTTTTGTTTGCAGGATGAGTTCTGCTTTGCACGATAAATATCACAGTAAAAGGACATGAGCAACGACTGGCTTTCCTGAATGCTGTATCAAACAATGAAGAGATCATCAGCGTTAATGATGTATATTTTATTTTATTTTATTTTTTTTATTTTTATTTTTTTTTCTCTTTCAACTATCCTTGCTCCTTTAAATGATGTCTATTTTAAACCTCCCTCCGCAGCCTCGGGTTTGAACGACAAAAGGCAACCCTGGCCACTGGACTCCTCATGGCTCTACCGTTTCAATGAAAGAAGAAATACGTGATGATTCCTATGAACAGATACCTCATCTAATAACATTTCCCATTACCAGAGGCATTACCTCTGAGTTTTGAACACGGCCAAGCTTCCTAATTTAACTGTGTGTCAACTTAGCTGAGACTTCGTTTCCAGAACCAGGAAAATCCCTTGCCATCAGATTGTTCGTGTTGGCGTGGATACTTGCACGTGTGTGAGTTTGTGTGTGTTTGCGCGCACGCTGAGAGGAGTGAGGGGAAAAAAGCATTGAATTTCCCTAAGAAAGTCTGAGACGTAGGGTTCCCTGAATATCATGTTCAGCCTTAAAGGAGGCTATAGAAGACATTTTAAAAGGGGCAGTTCTATATGTTTGGAGACAGAATCATCTCTAAGACATATCGTTAAGTACCAAACAGTGTATATCTACCATTTGGATAACAGAGCGTACAAGAGAATCTCTCGACAGATCTGATTGCCGGTAATAAGATTACATCAAGGAAGAGAGACGGTGCAGCTGGGGGTTGGGAGCGGGGCTTACTTTTCATCCTCTACCCTTTTGTGCGTTTGAATTTTGTACCACGTGCGTGTATTACTTCTTCAAAATATAATTATAAAAAAAAAAAGCTCTTAGAGCACTCTGCCTCTTACTAACCAATTCACGTATGAAAGGGCTCTTTTCAGGAGGAGTGGAGTTGGTTTTGTTCTGGTTTTGCTTTTGCTTTTGATCTTTTGAAGAAGAATCACCAATAGACACTGGGGGCCCTTTAAGCCACAGAACAGGCGAGGAGCAAGGATGGAGGAGATGAGAAGGAAGGGAAGAGAAAAGGGAGAGAAAAAAAGGAGAACCAGAAATTACGTAATTAGAAAGCACCTGCTGGAAAGAACAATATAATTTCGACCCTCCAGAAACCATCATTTCAACACAAAAGACGGAGGAGTCTGGAGGGCGAGACCTCCTACATTTAAAGAGGGAGAGGAAATTTGTAGTAAAAAAAAAAAACACAAAAAAACAAAAACAAAAAAAAAAACCCCCCAGCTTGAGAGGCAACAATAAAGAGAATGGATCTGAGTAAGTAAAAAACAATCAGAAGCATGAAAGGAAAGCACGCTGTCCAAAGGACTACATGGTAACTAGCTATGCACCTGTAAAAGAAGGTTCTGGAGAGGTAAATAGTGACTCCTTTGTGGCTGTGGATGAGAACCGCAGAGACGGGTTTATACATCAACACTAAGTTGTACACCTGCAGCTAATGTAACATTGTGCGTCCACTGGACTCAAATAAAAATAAAATAAAAAAATTTAAAAAGAACAAAAAGAAGAGGGGTGCCTGGGGGGCGCAGTTGTTAAGCGTCTGCCTTTGGCTCAGGGCGTGATCCTGGGGTCCTGGGATCGAGTCCCACATCAGGCTCCTCCCCTGGGAGCCTGCTTCTTCCTCTCCCACTCCCCCTGCCTGTGTTCCCTCTCTCGCCGGCTGGCTCTCTCTCTCTGTCAAATAAATAAATAAATAAATAAAATCTTAAAAAAAATAAAGCATTAAAAAAAAGAACAAAAAGAAGAGAAGAGAAAAAGAAGAGAAGAAAACAAAAGGACAACAAAGCTGAGACAATTTACAGAGGAAGGCAGTGGAATCTTTCAGGGGAGACCGTTGTTGATGGTGGAGAATGTCTTCCAACCGGCTCCGTATTTCCTTACAGCGCTCACTACAGCTCTTTCTGGGTTCCTCGAGCTTTCTAATCCTAATCGCTGCCCGTTAGGTAGAACATGTGGAACAGGCCACATGCTGAGCACTTTCCATACGTGATGTCATTTTAATTTGCACACTACATTGACAGCAAACATTACTGTCCCCATTTTCCAGTGGAGGCAATGGAAGAGGTAAAGTAAGTTGCCCGAGGTCCCACTGAGCCCAGGCCCTTAACTGTTATATGAGTGCACCCGGACTAAGCCAAAAAAGTCTAAGGCTGAGTGCCCCCCTGAGCCAGCATCAAGACCAAGCCGCAGGTCAGGACCACCCCCTAGCCCCCAGCCCCTGATGGCCGAGAGCATCACCACCTGAGAAGAAGAGATGCTGGTACTTACAATGGAGTCGTTGAGCTCAGAGTTCCATACAGATCTTTTTTCACACTGAGTGTGACGGCCACCATGATCCCTGGAATTCCTAGAGGGGAGAAGCAAGCCAAAGACATCTCATTAGGAAGTGGGAGAAGTCCTGATCATTGACTGTGTGCCCTGATACACCATGACACTGTTTAAATGAGCCACAGATGTGCGGGCATCAAAATACCATTGTTTGCAAAATGTTTGTGAATTTTTCCAAGTTAAACATTTCTAGGAGTGCTCCAATCTGCTAAACTAAACAGCATGCCAAAGGCTCCAATACAACGCCCACTGGTTATTAAAAATAGCTCAAGTGCCAAAAAATCAACTTGGCGATAGAAGTATCTAGTTCATGGGAATACAGGTTCACATCAAGCATTTCTTCCCAGATGACGGGCTGCCAATTTTTTTCTCCTTTTCAATAGAGCCCCTTAGTTCCCAGGATCTTTTTGTCTAGGTCCCCTTGGAGGAAGGGCAGAGGCAATCAAGCTGCAGCCTTCAGTGCTTTCGGACAAGGGGACCGTTTCCACACTCGCTACTAGTTTGACACTTTGACTAGATCGACCAGTTAATGACCAGTCAATTCAGCTAGATAAAGCAATCAGTTCAGTCAAAGTGATCAAACGTGATGGGAGTGCAGACACAGGATTTTAAAAATTCAATTTCATGTACATTTGCAAAACTTAAATGATTTCTTTATTTCTAACAATGCATTTCTCCTAAACGAAGAGCATTACACCTGCACACATTTTCAGGGTTTCGTAAGATGCTTTGCAAGGCTGTTCTAAATCCCAGAGTGTCAAGCATCTTGAAAAATCCTCCACGGTCCTGTTTCTCGCAGAACATTTGATCGGTATATCACACACTTAGCACAGTGCCTAGCACGATGTAGATATTTATAAAAATAACTTGAAAAAAAGGGGGGGGACAGTCCTATAAATACAAAGAACAAACTAAAGGTTGCCAAGGGGGAGGCGGATGGGGGGATGGGCAACACGGGTGAAGGGGAGTGGGAGACGCAGGCTTCCAGTTATGAAATGAATAAGTCACCAGGATGAAAGGCACAGCATAGGGAATGTCGAGAATGGTATTGTAACAGCGCGGCGTGGGGACAGATGTCAGCTACACAAGCGGGGAGCACAGCAGAACGTATAGACTTGTCCAGTCACTGTGTTGTACACTGGAACTCAGGTAACATTGCGTGTCAACTAGACTTCAATGAAAAAAGTCTTTTTAATCAGTTGGAGGCCAGAAAAGAGGGATGGAGGGAGGTCTCGCATTTACAGTGGAAGTTGTGAGGCGGTTCCCAAGCTGTGTTCACCCTTCGGTAATTAACAAATTAATAAATTATCGGTTAATAAACAAAAAGATCCCTACTGGTTATTAAAAAAAAGAATGTGGACCAATCTACCACCTGGGACAGGGATTTAAAAACAGGAGTAAAACCTTTTCAACAGGTTGCTTTGGCGTTAGGAAGCCAGAACTTGGAACATAAACAGATGCTAATGTTTGTTTTCCTTGCCGTTGATTGCATTTGTTTAATATTGAAATGCTCCGAGTGTCCCCATAGCAGGACAGCTCTGCGGTGGCTGCCTGGCGACCTTGCAAGGATCCACAGAGGCAGGGCAGGCAAAGGCTGGCCCAGCAGCTGATGCGAGCTTGGGCAGAGTGCCTCGGGCGCCGGCGGGCTGTGACAAGGTACTCTGAGGCTGGCCCCTACTCGCCCCTCCATCCCCTCCAGGAGGCTGTCTGAGGCAGTTTCCCCGTCCCTCCCAGTTTCGGGGGGCGTGTGGGGCTTTGCACCCTGCCCCCTCGGCACAGAGCTGCAGGGTGTAAGAGTGCACAGCTCCGGCTTAGAACCAGCTCTTCGGCGACAGGGAATCCCTCAACTCGTGTGGCAGCCATCTGTCCCCTTTTGTTTTGATGTCGTTCTTCGATGGTATGTGGCACAAGGACTTGGGAGCTGGCGCCCTCCACTAACTCTTCGGTTCTCGCCGGCTCTGGAAGCAATCAGCCCCATCTGAAAGCAGCTTGTTGCATCTGCACTCTTGAGCCAGTCAGGGCTTGGCCTTGGCTCAAGTATGTCCTTGACGCTCCCTAAGTTTATCCGGCCTCCGAGTACCCAGTCTCAGCCTTTTGCGGCCGCTCCTTGCACCCTGGCAAGTGTGTGTGGAACGAGAAGAGACCCAAGAGAGCAGAGGCAAGCCCTGGGCAACATCGCCCCTAAGGAGCGAGTGAAGGAGGAGGGGTCTGAGAAGGAAGCTGCGGATGAGAGATGACAAAGGGGAAGGAAAGCGGGGACCAAGAGCGTTATTTCCAGCCCCTTCACAGTTAGACACATGTGGGTTATCTGCATTGGGGATTATTCATGAAGCCTCTTCCACAACGGTTTTCAATGTCCCAGTTGACTTGAGATGAGGGCCCCCAGGCCCGGGAGTGTACTGACTGCTTTGGGCCCCGCGCTTCTGATGGATTGCGAAGTGGACGAAAACAATTTTAGACTATGCTCTGCTTAGTATTTGCTGTCTCCGCTCCCCACATTAGCATGGATAATAGCGCAGACTGTGTATCCAGTGAAAGCATGTGCTATGTTAATGAACTCATTAAAAGGATGAGTAGCTAATTGGGAAGCTATTGTCTTTACAAAGGCAGCGGAAGATCAAATCTGTCCTCACATGGATCCTATGGTCCCACTTCATACACGTCTCCTGGGTCTCCAACACATTCTCTGAACTCAAGATCTGTTTTGAACAGGTAAAGGGACAGGGGAGAAGCTGGGCTGACCACGTCAGAAATACGGGACAGCAAACCAATGAAATAACATTTAAATTAGGAAAGCTTCGTGCTGGGTTCCATTCCTGGCCTCTTCTATCCAGGAGCAGTGCCGATGACCGCCATGAGGCGTGGTGGGAATCAGGACGTGTCTGACCCAGCAGCCCTTACTTACATGTAAGTGCTGGCTGTTTATACCACTAAGTATGTGCTGGGCTTGTAACTTCTGTAGCAGGAAGGATAAAATCTGACAGGTTCATTACAGTAGGTCCTGCATTTAGTGCAGTTCACAAGCAGGTGCTCAAGAAATACTTGTGGACCAGTGCCTCACCATAGAGGTTAAAAGTCGAATTTATAGAACACTACCGAGAGAAAAGCAGAGGCTCACCCAAACACCAGGGAGGCAATCCTTAACTTCTTACTGATGACAATAACAGAATTTGGTCCTGAATAATGTGTCTCATGAAGCCGGAATTAGAAATACCCACAGGCTTAACACAGAGGCATCAAGGACAAGCAGATATCCTTACCCCAGCCAACGAGACAGAATTTAAGGATATAATTGGGGACGTATATGTTGAAGACTCTGACGAGAGACAAGTACATGTGGACCCCCTCCAGGCCCATCCAAGTCAGAGAGACGAGCAGGAAGTAATGAAGGGCCACTGCAGCTGTAACACACAGCCCCACTTCCTGAAAGGCCGAGGACCAGGCATTGACCAGGAACGTCAGGTTTAACATCAGCAGTGCTGTGCACAGGTTGATCAGGATTTTGGAAGGATGATCTTTTCGAAGTTTGCTGAAAAAAAAAAACCAGCACAGCGTTTGGTTAGGTAACATTTCTGGTTTTCTTTTTTTTAAAGATTTTATTTATTTATTCGACAGAGATAGAGACAGCCAGCGAGAGAGGGAACACAAGCAGGGAGAGTGGGAGAGGAAGAAGCGGGCTCATAGCAGAGGAGCCTGATGTGGGGTTCGATCCCATAACACCAGGATCACGCCCTGAGCCGAAGGCAGATGCTTAACGACTGAGCCACCCAGGAACCCCGGTAACATCTCTCGTTTTAACCGAGCATTGCCACACCTTATCTGCCTAAGGGAAAAGACAAAAGAAGTGCCTCGGGGCGTCTGGCTGGCTCAGTAGGTTAAGGCTTAGCAGTCAACTGCGGATTGCTTCTGAGCTTGTGATCTTGGGGTCGCGAGATCGAGCTTCGCGTCGGGCTCTGCACTCCGCAGGGAGTCTGCGTGAGATTCTCTCTTCCTCCGTCCCTCTCCCCACTCACACACACACTCTCTCTCTCTCTTTAAAATAAATAAATAAATCTTTTTTAAAAAAATCCTAGAAAAGGAGTGCCTATTAAAATTAACTTGCTCAGGGACGCCTGGGTGGTCCAGTCGGTGAAGCATCTGCCCGTGGCTCAGGTCATGATCCCAGGGTCCTGGGATTGAGTCCCACATCGGGCTCCCTGCTCAGTGGGGAGTCTGCTTCTCCCTCTGCCTGCTGCTCCCCCTGCTTGTGCGCGCTCTCTCGCTGACAAATAAATAAAATCTTTAAAAAAAAAACAGCCTTAAAAAATTAACTTGCTCATTTTACCTTTACATGTACTGGATTTTTTGAGCTCTCCACCCTTTTTCCAGCTAGAGTCAAAGTATCCTAAATACAGTGACCTTCACTACCAGGAATAATAATAGCCTCTCCGAGCTAAGCAGCACCCTTTTTTCTTTTTCCTTTTCTTTTTGTATTTTGGGGAGAAGGAAGGAAGGAGCTTCTTGGATACCACCATTCTGTCATCACTCCTTCAGTAGACTCAGGGCTGGATCTACTTATTGCTTCTTGTTGATTTTAGCCCTTCTGACAGGTGTGAGGTGATATCTCACTGCAGTTTTGATTTGCAGTTCCCCGATGACGAGTGACGTCCAGCATCTTTTCATGTGTCTGTTGGCTATCTGGATGTCTTCTTTGGAGAAATGTCTGCTTATGTCTTTTGCCCATTTTTAATTGGATTATTGATTTTTGGGGGGGTGTTGTATCACTTTTAATATTTATTTTTTAAACTGTTTAATTGTACACTTCTTTAAAGTTTATTGATTTTTTTAAAGTCATCTCTACCCCCAACGTGGGGCTCGAACTCATGACCCTGAGATCAAGAGTTGCACGCTCCACTGACTGAGCCAGCCAGGTAACACAGTTCTTTATATATTTTGGATACTAACCTTTTATCAGAAACATCATTTGCACATATCTTCTCTAGAGGGCCTAATCTCAAATCTCAGGAGCCTCCTTCATTCTTTCTCCCATTCAGTAACCTCCACCCCTCCCCTGCCCAATACACACACAGTAGAAGTAACCAATATTCTAGCTTTTGGCCCCACAGACTTAGTTTGGTCTGTACTTAGAACTTAGTATAAATGGAACCATGCAGTATGCTGTCCTCTTTCTCTGGCTTACTTTTTGTTCAACAATATGCCTATGAGATTTAAATACTATGTTCTGTGTTATACGGAGGTAGTCCATTCTTGTTCACTGCTGCGAGGCGTTCCGTTTTATGAGTGTACCGCAATTTATTCATCCAGTCAACCGTTAATGTCCATTGGGGTTGTTTCCAATTTGGAGCCACTATGAATGAAGCTGCTGTGAATACTCTTGTATATACCTTTCCGTGACCATATGCACTCATTTCTCTCTAATAGTGAAGTTTCTGGATCAACAGCTAGATACGTATTTATCTTGGGTGGGTATCGCCAAAGAATCTGTTAAAGTATGTGTCATTTTACATTCCCACCAGCAATGTATAAGAATTCCAGTTGTTCCACACCCTTGTTGGCACTTGCTCTTGTCGATATTTTTAATTTTAGCCATTCTGGTAGGTGCACAGAAGTATAACTGTGGTTTTCATTAGCATTTCTCTGATGAGTCATGATGTTGAGAACGTTGTCATACGGTTATTAGCCATTTGGGTAAGGATTAGGGTTAGGCATGTATATCCTCTGTTGTGAGGTCCCTTTCAAGCTCTTTGCCTACTTTTAATTGTATTGTCTATCTTTTTCATTTGTAAGAGTATACATACTCTCTCTCTCTATGTGTATATATAGATATATATGTGTGTGTGTATATATATATATATATGGTAGAAGTCCTTTGTCAGATAAATGCATTGCAACTATCTTCTCCCAATTTATGGTTTTCACTATCTTGATTGCGTCTTTTGGTGAAAGAAGTTCTTAATTTCAATGAAGTCCAATTTATCAACTTTTTTCTTTTATGGTTAGCGTTTTGTAACCCATTAGAGAAATCGTACCCTACCCCAAACCTCTTGCTTTTTAAAAATCCAATTACAATCTCTCTCTCTCTCTCTGTCTTTTTTTAGAAGAGCCTTGGTTGTTTTTTTTTCATCTGTCCACTTCATAATCTAATGGATTTGACCTCTTCCTATTGTGATGAATAGGAACGTTTTATGAAATTAATGTGGCTACAATGACAACAGCATCCATCAAACCAAATTAAACCCACTCAGAGAAAGACTTCATCAACTTACTGAAAAGCTATGTATGTCACTATTGCGACTCCCAGGAAAATGGAGGAGATTCCACATCCAATGTATGTTATCAGCACTAATATCCGTTCATTCACTGCATCCATTGCAGACCTGGATAAATCCTAGGAAATGCAATATGTTGTATTTTATACGTTTGCCAGAGCAAGTTTCCGGTAAAATGCTTCCAGGGTTCACTAACAGGAGGTTCTCGGGATCTGTAACATCTCTGCTATAGTTCTTATAAAACCAGAGTATGTGGACGCATATACAGTAAGACTGTATATTGTTTGGTGAATATGCCTAGTGCAACTTACTGTGTACAGGTCATAGAGAGCCATCAACAGCACTGCAAGAACATTTAGTCCTCGGCTTTATTGTCATTAACATGTTCCACACTTAAAATATGACCGAACTAATAGATGTGAATTTGGGATGCAAAGTGAATCATTATTTGAACTAAGTGTCCCAAAACACTACACAGAACATCCAAAAAATAAAAAAAAATGTTCCTGTCCCTTAGACCTTAAATAACTTTCATAAAATTAAGAGACAAAATGGACCTTAGAGATCACATACTCCCCAAATTTCCTAACCTGAGGGCCATAAAAGACCTGAAATGGCATGCAAAATCACTGGACTCTATGTGCGCATTGTTCTGGGGAGAAGGTCCAGAGCTCTCGTCAGATCGTTATACAGATTCATGAACCATAAAAGGCACTGGTCTACCCTGGTTGTTCTCAACTGGAAGCGATATCGTCCCTCCCCCCGGGACATCGGCAATGTCTAGAGATATTTTTGGTTGTCACGACTGGGGAAGGGGCTCCAGGCGTCTAGTGGGCAGAGAGGCCAGGGACGCTGTCAAACACCCTGCCGTACACAGAACAGTCCCCCTCGACAAAGAATTATGTGGTTCAGAATATCAGCAGTGCCCAGCTTACCATGAGGAGGAGAACCAACTCGTGCACAACACATTCTCTGAATGACAATTTATAGAATATATAATAAAGTAACTCAAGAGAACTAAGAAAGGACTCAGAGAGGGGTAGAGAAGAAGGAACACCTTTGAGAGCCATTTTCTTTCTTTCTTTTTTAAGTAAACTCTGTGCCCAATGTGGGGCTCAAACTCCTGAGCTCGAGATCTAGAGTCAGGTAGGTGTTCTTCCGACTGAGCCAGCCAGACGCCCCTTTGAGAGCCATTTTGAAGGAAAAGTCAGCAAGTTGCCATGTTAGGTGAGGGCCACAGGGAACTGAAGAGATGGAAGAGTTAACTAATGATAACTCTGAAACTCTAAGCCTGAATATGAGAATCGATGGGATGAGTCTTGTTTGGTTAAGTATTGCAAGAATTTTAAAAAATATATCTTTCCTACACTGCTATCTGACAATTAAGAAATTTAATGACCATACCCTCTGACCCAGCAATTCTGCTTCCATCAATTTATCCTACAGAAACAGTTACACCAGTGTTAGAAGAGAAATGAATCAAAATGTGTATTACAGCATTGTTCATTATGAAGAAAAACAGTAACAGCTAAAATGCCTGCGTGTAGGGGATTGGTTAAATTCACAGTGTTAAATCCACACGAGAGAATTCGACAAAGGTATTTGGAAAATTGAAGTAGATGGATGTGTATTTGCCTGAAAGGTGCCCCATTGTATTGTTAGTGCAAAGCAAGTGGTAAACAGCGTGAATAATTTGATCCCGTTTGCATAAAACAAAAACATATATTAATATACACACAGGAAAAGAATGTGAAAGAATTTACATAAAGGTGTTAAAGGCAGTGGTCTCTTGGGAGGGGGCTTATAGGGGCCTTTTCTGTAATGTTTGAATTTCGAGGAGCAGGCATTACTTTTATAAGGAGAAAAAGAAATATTTATTTCAATCTGCTCTACTTTGGATGAACAAAGAGGGGGCTTTTTTCCCACTCGCACGCCACTTCTGCGTCACAGTTCACACGTGTATTTCTGGTCTGTAATCCAATAGAAGTTGTCCCAACTCTATCAAGGAGTGATTAAGAGACAACTCACCATTAAGACCCCAAAATGGGTGAGGTGGTCACACTGACAGATTGTGTGATTTACGTTCGTTTCCTTTACTTTACAGCCTGATGAATTCCATCCACCTTGCCCATCTGCAGGAGACAGAAGGGAATTTCAAAGCAATTTTGTTTTTCTCAGAAATGTTTAACTTTACATTATAGGCACCTTCCAAGCATGTGTTATAATTAGTATTCTTTGTTAAGAGAGCAAGATAGAGGTATAGCTGAACACTGAAATCAAATTCAGTCTAATAGGCAAAATTGACTTTTGGGGGACTTCGCGCATGGCCTACCTTCTTGGGCTCTCACTTCCTGTTCCCGCAAGGAACTTCTACAGATTAGGACAGACTCTAATCATGAACCACAGTCCTGCCACCGTGCTGGGATGACAGAGTAAGGACTGTTTTCTTAAGTAACACAAATAGGAAACAGGTAGATCTAGAACTTTCTGAAGGACATGAGCTATGGAATCTAGGCTGACATTTGGGCCTGCTTGGTGGCGCTGGAGTAAACATCTGAAACAACCAGTTCAAGCCAGATCGTGGTCTGTCTGTCACTCCTTAGAGCCAATGAAAGCCTCTGGTTTACTTGACGCTTGCCTAGTTTCTCACTCCTGAGTTTATTCAGGGTTCCTAAACCAACCTTCATAGCTTCCTGTAACTGTAGACCTCAGGTACTAGACCGGATCTAGAGTAGAACCTCCAGGGTGACACTAGACCAGGGAGGTTATCAAAATGTCAAAATGTGTCCATCCAGGATAACTCCATAAATTCCAGAGGTTCTGGATCCATGGACAGAGGGTGGGGGCAAAGGGTGACCTGGGAGGAGTCTGGCCACTGGATCAATTTATTGAGGCTGTCAGCGACAAAGCCCATCACTTTACAGGAATCTTATCCTGGGAGACTTGGAGAGGGCCAGGAAAGGATGTGCTATCTCTGTTGTAGGGAAGGAGTAGTAGTCCCAGGAACTCCCACATCCTGGGGAGTCAAATGGGAGGAGAATTTCCTTTTTCTCCCAGAATTTCAAGGACACCGAAAAGGGAAATTTTCCCAGGCAGAGGGGCACATAGCCACTCCTGGCATTCCTAGGAAAATGGATTCTGGGTGGGAACACTTTTGAGATTTGGCAATATCCCTGGAGATTTCAATGGAGAAGGGAAACCTGAGAGGAACCCGCAATCCCCATCCCCAACCCCTTCTCTTACTGTCCCCAAAGACTTATACCTAGCCAAGCAGGAAGGGCCCTTGAGACCAACCAGGAAGTCTTATCCCCTCAATGAAAAGATAAAAAGATTGGGTCCCCAAGAGAATAAATGGACTCCCCAAGGTCACACAGTCAGTCTAGAAGAGATGAGGGAAAACAGGAAGAAGGTAGTCGATGTTGCAAATCTCCATGGGAAAACGCAGATGAAGAGCCAGGTGTTCATTTCTCAACTTGCTTCAAACAGCTCAAGACTACTCTGCACTGGCTCTTCCAAATTCCCTTATTCCCGAGTTGTATGATTTTTCTGATCCCCCAAATAAGTCTCTTATCAAAAAGAAAAGCTTTTTTTTAAAAAAAACCTCCCATGCCCTAACTAGATGTAAAACTCATATTTGTATCTTCGTCAGTCAGAGTTCTCTGTAGGGTCTGGTAAGACAGTACGGCTTCCTCTCATCCAATTGCCAACCAGGAAAATGGTTGGGGCAAAGGCTCATTGAGAGCCGAAGACAAAGCTTGCCAAGAAAAATACTTACTGTTACCCTCGAGGTCCCAAAAGGCACAGTGAACTTGATCATAATTCTAAAAAAAAAAGAAAAATCAGAGGTAAACACCTTTCCTTGCAATACTTACCATACAATGACGATGACACCCAAGTGTTTTCTTCTCGATGTTTTTTACAAACAATAGACAGACAGACGCACACGCACACGCACACACGCACGTGCACATACACTTGGACCATTTGTGAGTTGGTTTATAAGGGGGAAAACAGCATGCCCCTTTAAAATATTTGGTAGGGGCATCTGGGTGGCTTAGTTGGTTAAGTGTCTGACTCTTGGTTTCAGCTCATGTCATGATCCAGGGTCCAAAAGCAACCTTCATACCTTCCTGTAACCTGTAGACCTGCAGGTGCAGATGAACCAGCGAGGTCATCAAAGATGATATTTGGCCCAATCTGTGACCGCACTACTTGGTTCCCGATATGGATGATGAAGGAGGGGAAGAAGAAGAGGATGATGAAGAAGGAGGACTGGAAGATATTGACGAAGGGGAGGAGGCCGAAGGTGAAGGAGGTGAAGAAGAGGATGAGGGGAAGGAGGAGAGAAGGAGGAAGGAGAAGCTGTCATGCAACGCTGATAGATTCCAACTTTCCTTTTTAAATTTTCTCCAGTCCTTGACAGCAAGTTCCAGTCTTTTTTTTTTTCCTTTCCCTCCTCTTGTGCTCATTCACCCAGTCTTTTCAAGTCTCTTTTCTCTCCCTCTATACCATGGTTCTCAACTTATTTTGGGGGGGAAATGCCTTGAGCAGAATACAGTGGGGAAAGAATCTCTACCCTTTCTGTTTCAAATTCATTTTTATCCCTTCCTGTCTCAACACAAACTTTCTGGAATCAACACCACCACCGTGCTCTGTGGGAGAAAAGGAAACCCTTCTGCTCCCCTAGCTCTGCTGGAAGCTGGACGATGCGGGACCCCTGTGCAGTAGTGCCTAGAATTCCAGTTTCCTCCTTTCTCTGGATATTGAGCTCAGAGATTACAGTGTCTCTATGTGTGTATGGACAGTTAACATTGACCAACATGCCTCTGTCTACTTTCTCTTGGTTAAAAAAAGAAAAATATATTTTAAAAATTGGGGTTATAGGGGCACCTGGGTGGCTCAGTTGGTTAAGTGTCTGCCTTTGGCTCAGGTCATGCTCCCAGGGTCCTGGGATCGAGCCCACATCCGGCTCCCTGGTCAGTGGGGAGTCTGCTTCTCCCTCTGCCTCTGCCCCTCCCCTTGCTCATGCTCTTGCACTCTCTCTCTCTCCTGCACTCTCTCTCAAATAAATAAATAAAACCTTAAAAAATAAAAATAAAATAAAATTTCAAAGTGGGGTTATAGAACGTCAGCAAAAGGTGGGTTTGAGATGTTTGGGTGGGTTAAGTGGGCATTCTGACAACATGGCCTCTCCCCTGGCATGTTTAATTGTGATGTTTAATGGACTTCCTTGCAGTTTAAGATGACACTTTTAAATTAAATTCTCTCCTAATAATGACTTGAGCCCTGCCACTCGATGGGAGAATTAGCAGTACCTGCAGGATCTTGTTTGGAGTAGACATTCTCTATTGTTAACTTTGTTCCTGTTTATTCTTAAATTTTTTGTTTGTTTCACGGGAAAGGAAAGATGATGCTCAGGGTTTTGTTTTGTTTTTTTTTTCAAGATTTTATTTATTTATTTGAGAGAGCGCATGCACAGGGGGAGGCGCAGAGGGAGCGCGCCAAGCTGATTCCCCACGGAACGAGGAGCGCGACACGGGGCTCCATCCCAGGACCCTGAGATCATGACCTGAGCCAAAGTCAGATGCTTAACCGACTGAGCTGCCCAGGCGCCCCAAGATGATGCTCAGTTTTACCTGCTAAACGTACAAGTTGCTTCATTACAATAAAACTAAATGTGTACACACACAACTGTTTGGTGACATAGGAATTTGCCACGCCCTCCTGGTGCAAGGCCCAGGAGGAGGTTATGAATGGTCAGTGCAGGACTGATGTGCGGTAGGTGTTCCTCGCAGAACTTTGCATGTGCAGCTTACAGCTGAGATCAAGCCTTAGGGATACAAAGTTGAGCTGCTTGCTCATTAGGCCTAGGGAGCATTCCTGGGGCCTCCCCAGCTCCTACGAGCTCCAGGGAACTGGAGGCAATGAGTATTTGCTGTTGGGGGATGCTTGGAGAGCCGGGCCCAGGCTGGAATTGAGAGATCTTACACCCATCGAGCATGTTTCATTTGGTATCTGTTTTTTCTTACGTCCCTCTCCCACCCTTCCTTCTTCCCTCCTAGAATTCAGACCTGTGAAAAATATGCTGTACCATATGGTCGTTTCGATTGGGAATGAAGGAAGCTATTAAGACTTCACACTGGACATACACTAACATCAAAGAATGGAATAGTAGTTCCTTCTCATACTACAGCTAAATTTGATCATTTAGTAATATATACCGTATGTTATGCCATATGACTATGGTTTTAACTCGTTGGTGATAATTAATACATATTTAATGCTCTTCGTGGCAATTCAAAAGGATCAAAATATTCAATTATTTTAAATTGTTTGCCTCACTCCAAAACAAATGGAATTAAATATCATTTAGTGTAATGGGACAACCAAAAGATCCACCTGCCCTAATCAGTCCTCTGCCAATCTGTCACAGTGCTAGAAGCCCACCATTACTTATCCCTTTAAGCGATGGCATTATTTCTAGAAGGCCTCAACTACAGCACACCTCTACTGCCCGAAATGGGACAATCTCCTTTAACCTTAACCACATCTGTTAACTAGCCCATTTTTCAAAAGATTTTATTTATCTATTCGACAGAGAGAGGCGGGGGGGAGAGAGAAAGAACAAGCAGGGGGAGCAGCAGAGGGAGAGGGAGAAGCAAGCTCTCTGCTGAGCAGGGAGCCCGATGCAGGGCTCGATTCCAGGACCCTGGGAACATGACCCGAGCCGAAGGCAGATGCTTCGCCGACTGAGCCACCCGGGCGCCCCACTAGTCCATTATTTTTAACAGGAAGTCCAAGGAGAGGTTCGGAGGCCTTGCTATTCTGAGATGAAAATGGGTATAGTACCTGGTTTCCTTCGACATGCTGCAGAGTGATAACCACTGGCTCAGCCAAGTTTTCAATGGCTGTGTCTGAAACACTGGCACTCACCACAAAGGTGCTTAGTGCTTTAGTGACGCTTCCGGTCTGTGGGTGAAACATAAGGAAGAGGCGTTCAGTTCCTAAATTTCCAACTTCTTGCATGTCGATAATCAGTTCAGGATTACTAATGCATGGCAGGAGGCACGGAAATATGGAACATAAAATCACAAGCTGAAAAGAAATTTTTATGTGTATTTATTCATTTGTTTTTAAGATTTCTTTTTTAAGTAAACGCTACACCCAACTTGAGGCTCAAACTCATGACCCCGAGATCAAGAATTGCACGCGCTACCGACTGAGCCGGCCAGGCGCCCCTGAGAGAAAGTTTTTAGAGGTCATTTAGCTCATCTCCAGTCTTCGGGTAAGGTCTCAATTCTGCCAAACCGGAACAATTCACTAAGCCAAGCCCTCCATCGAAATATGTCTCCAGCAAGCATCTCGGCACCTCACCAGCAACCAAGTGAAACCATTCCTTCCTTCGATAACTCTGAACCCCGACATTTCACAACTTACCTTAGTCCTAACCCCTAACCACCCTTACTTACTTTTAAGGGGCCCCTCCTCATAAGGAACATAAATTCATCGTGCGTTAATTATAAGCCACCCCCTTATTTCATCCCCCCCGAAGCTGGAAGCAGGTTGATAAACATCCAGGTTGAAGTATGTTTCTTTTTTTTTTTTTAAGATTTTATTTACTTATTTGACAGAGAGAGAGACAGCCAGTGAGAGAGGGAACACGAGCAGGGGGAGTGGGAGAGGAAGAAGCCGGTCTCCCAGTGGAGCAGGGAGCCCGATGCGGGGCTCGAGCCCAGGACCCTGGGATCATGACGTGAGCTGAAGGCAGACGCTTAATGACTGAGCCACCCAGGCGCCCCTGAAATATGTTTCTGAGGACCGTCATCTCCTCCCTAGGGGACCACGAACTCTGAGGTCAGAGCAGAGGCGTGGTGTGGGCCCATGTCCCCCGCATGGCCAGACACACACCAACTAGGTGACAAACATGTCTTGCACCCAGAAGGAGCCAGTGACATTGTTAGGGGCTTTCCACACACACTACCTTCGGTCCTCACTGAAACAAGATAGGCATTTTCTGGATCAACGGAAGGTTGGGGAGGCTCAAAGGCTTGGACAAAGATCCCACAGCTAGTGCAGGATGGCCCAGGGATGCTTCATAAGTGGTGGTTCAAAGGAGATCAAGCAGAAGGTAGCTGTTAGGATGTGGTGCCTGCTAATTCACAGGGCCAAAGGGCCACAGGCCCAGGCCCCAGGGGGCGAGGCAGCTGAGAGACTACTGCTTCCGGGGCATGCGTGAAGACGCAAGAGATGAGGCAGGCACAGGACAGGAGGGATGGGAAGAAAGTCCTCTGAGGACTTGCCCGGAAAGCCTAGATGAGGTGAGCCCAGATGACGTCCTTTGCAGAGCCCGCTGGGCCGCTTTCAGAAGATGCCCAGCGCTCCTCTTCCTGAGCCCTGAAGCCACAGAGAACTGCGTAACTGTGAACACAACACAACCTGGGGCTCCACCAGGAAGCTCTCACTTCCGGTCCACGACCAGCTCTGCTCATGGAAGCCAGCCTGGTGGTTCCATGCTCCCTTCACAGAGGACTCCCCTGCGGTAGCCTGATGGAGAGGTGGAGCTATGGAACAATATGGTGGCAAGGCCCTGGCTGGCCGGCCAAAGCTCAAGTGCTAGCCTGAGCCCTCTTGTTCCTCGAAAGTCTCTTCCCCTCTCAGTATACGGATAACAGGAAGAAAAGGGGACCAGGGATATCTAACAACCCTCTCAACTTAGTCTAAGACATACTGTTTTCTGGAATGGAAATTCCAAAAGGGGGGAAACACACAACAACCCAGGACTTAATTAACCTGTCCTCTGGTTTTATTTCCCTTTCGTACAAAATGGCAGCTATACAGGAAAAGGCGCTAAATCATTTCTCACTCTTCCACTCTTTGGCTCAAGGTTCAAGTGTTACCTGTTTCACTTCTGAACCTTTTAGAGAAGTTGTTCCCTCTGCCAGAAGCACTCCTCCATCCTTTGCCCTGCATCCTTCTAGCTTCTACTCAACCTCGGGTTCCAGCCGACATCTCTCTAGGCCCTTCCTGCTCTCCCTGACCTTTCCTCTATGCTCCCAGAGCCCCTGTGCCATATTGTACCTGCCTAGTGCTTTGTCCTTCTAGAGACCTGCCACTCGCGGAGGAGGGGGTATGTGTTTTCCAAGAGTGGCGTCTTATCAACAACATTTTTTTTCAAGATTTTCTTTGTAAGTCATCTCTACACCCAACGTGGGGCTGGAACTCACAGCCCTGAGATCCAGGGTTGCCCACTCCACTGAGCGAACCAGCCAGCCTCCCCTTAGCTATGATCTTTAGAGTAATATGTTATGATAACACTGAAGATTTTGATGAAAAGATGTCAGAGGAAGCACCATGAAGGCGAGGCTGTGAGACTTGCGACTTAGGGGAAAAGGCGATTAGAGGGTGACATCTCTTCCTCCCCAGCAATCAGTGGCACAGCCCCCAGGCTCAGGCCACCCCCTTCAGAGTTAGACTCTGTTAGTTTCTCTTCTCCCCACTCTGACCAAAAGTTCCATGAGGTCCCACACCTTGTCTCTGGTGCTCGCTGTGGTATCCCCAGGGCCCAGCACCACGCAAGTCACATAGCAGGATTTCGAGAAAGATGTGCTGGCTGACTAATAACTGCATGACATTGTGTCACCTCTAGCAGGTCCGTTCCCCTCTTTGAGTCTCAGTATTGTCATCGGTAAAATGAGATGGGCCACTGTGAGTTATAAGGGCCCTTCCAGGTCTGAATGTGATGGCAGGCTACTTCTAATCCATTATGTGGCACTATGACGTCTGTAGGCTAATTTTGGCAAAGATCTTTAATCCCCTTCAGTGGAAGATGGTAGTGAATAAAAATTACTTATTAGGTGTGAAATCTATGCAAAATAAGTTTATCTCTTATTCTATGTGACAGGCACAGCCCTCTCGAGAAAGGAGCAAAATTAAGACAAAAATAATGGTATGTCAGATGATATAGAGAAATTTCAAGTTTACCAAAAGGGTCAGAGTGCTAGGAACCACATTCTTCGTTTTTATTAAAATTTTTGTTCATTAACTGTCTTGTCCCGGGTCTAACCAATTTTTTTCCATTTAAAAACAAGGCTTAATAAATATGTATCTACTGAAAACATGTCAGGTAGCCAGCCCTGTGCCAGGTGCCATGAAAATAAAACATGTCCGACCCACGACATCCGCCACAGTCTACTTAGGGAAACCAGACTAGAGACTCGGTGGATATGGAAGACAAGAATGCAAGCAGGGAGTGGGGAGGAAAGCAGAGGCTCATGAACTCCAGGCAGGCTTTCTGGGTGGGATTTGAGCTGAACCCACAGGAATAAATAGAATGAATGTACATAGACAGAAAGGGGAGCCGCTAGAGAATTCCAGAACAGAACATCCTACAGCTATAACTGGAGACAATGTGTTAAATTTGAGTTGGTATGTGGTATATTTCAGTTGGCCCAGTGCAATCTCCCTGCAATAACTCTGTGAATATTTGACCATTATAAATTCATTCCTTTGGATAGCTTCTCTAGAAAATGAAAATATGCATGGGTGTTAATGTATGGAACTCTTAAATACTTCAACTTCGGAGTAGACAGCCTGGATTTGGTTACTAGTTTATGCCACTTCCTAGCTGTGCGACCTTGAGCAAAATCATTTAGCCTCTTTGTCTTAGTCCTTTCTAGCTGTTAGAACAAAATATCAGATTGAGCGCCTTCTAAATAACAGAAACTTTTTTGTCACAGCTCTGGAGGCCGGAAGTCCAAGATCAGGGTGCCCACATGGTCAGGGTCTGGTGAAGCCTGCTTTCCAGTTCAGAGATAGTTTGCTCTGTCCTCACAAGCAAGCTCTCTGGGGCCTCTTGCATGAGGGCACTCATCCCATTCTGATGGCTCCACCCTTATGATCTCCTCCCTTCCTGAAGGCTCCATCTCCTAATACCATCATCTTGGGGGTTGGGATGGCAATGCATGAATTCTGGGGGACACAAACATTCAGACCACAGCACTCTTGAGTCAAGGTTTCTCGCAAGTAAAGGAGATAATAAAGTGTGAACATTAATAATTAATAGTGATCATCAACCATTTCATGCTAGCTCTGACTGCTGTCTTCCCAACAGCTAGATGGGACAGAGTGTGCCAAATGAATGAACCTTTTATTAGCCAGAGCCCCCAAAGAGGAAAATAATAATAGCAACGCAAACAGTTACCTGGTGCTTATGACACGCGAGACAATGTTCTAAGCACTTTATATGTATTAACTCCCTTAACCCTTAGCCCAGTGAGGTATTACTATCATCCTATTCTACGTAGGAGGAAATTAAGGCCCATGGAATTGGGTAACCCGCCCAAGGTCCCGCAGTTAGACTATGGCATAGCCGCCTTTAAATTCAGCCGATCTGGCCCCAGAATCCAGGCCCGTAACCACCACATCATACTGCCTCCTGGATTTAATAATGGGCGAGGACTGCAACCCTCAGAGAAGGTTCTGGAAGCAGTGGGAAGGAGCAACAAATGCCTGAGGGCCAGTGTCCTACTGCACACTGCTCAGCTTCCAATGAACTGGCCCAAAAGAATGGGCATGAAGGCTTTGAGGAGCCAGGGGAGATGCAGGAGGAAAGCACCAACAAATTGAAACAACACTCATCAGGAGGACTCGCTGTCCTTTTCTGGTTTTACAACATCTTGAGGCCTCTGTTTGGTCACCACATGATCCTTAAGGTCCCTTGCAAAGCTGAGAAGCTGTGAAAATTAAAAGCTGAGGAACATCATTAAAGAAGACATTGATTCATGTTGAGGGCCAGGGGTTGTGCCAGGAGACTTGCAGAATAAATCAGTGAGCATATTCTAAAATAAACAGAACATTATGAAAATAGCAAGAGCTCATAATTACAATGAGTCACCATATGTCAGTTCATGACAGTTTCCAGAGGCAAAAACTTACCTTAAAGAGTGAAGTTTGGCCAAAAAAATTAAACAAGATGGTATGTAAGTTGCTAAGAGGAATTCTCTCCCTCAGTGATTTAGGCAAATATATGGAAGCCAAAATCCTTCCCAGAGGGGCCTCACCCAGGTAAATCTGCCAAGACAAGGTGGGAGATGGAAACTGGAATCATCATCCATGAGCCGGAAGCCCTCCCCGCCTCCCCAGTCCCGGTGCAACGCCCAGAGCACCACGCTGGAAGGCTGAAGGGTGGGAACTACGTCCACAAGCTATGCGGCACCTTTGATGCGCACGCGCACACGCGCACACACTCAGATCGTAGGGCCAGATGTGACCAGAGTGCACACACACGCACACACACACACACACACCCCTTTTCTTCCCAAACTTATCTCTGGCATCCTTGCACCTGGGTATGCATAGAGGTGGAAAGGGGAATGACCAATTAGGTGATTGGCTCTGATTCTCGGAAGTAAAGGCCAGTCTTTGAAAGTAGACCCCCTTCACCCATACAGTTCTGAGAGGGAAAACACCAGAACAAAAAACCAATACGGTAGCATTAGGCATTACCCCATATTTTATTGGGCAATGCTTTTGTTGAAAAGTAAGGCAGGGAAGCGAGGCTCACTAGTAAGAAAATTTGCTGATTTGATGGTTAACAGTGTTCAGGAAGTATTAGAACATTTTTTAGAGTGAGAGGGGGCTTTACCAGTAAACTGAGACCACAGTTGTAAACCTGGACTCTCCCAGGCAAAACAGGGTATATGGGCACCCTTACATGTATTTACTCATTCAATCCCTCTATTGGCTCTGAAATATATGTTGTATGATGATATCAGGAAATGGCAGCTCAGAGAGGTTAAGTGACTTGCCTAGGGTCACACAGCTGGGATGTAGTTGAACAAAGATATGTGTAATTTGGGCCACCGTTTTCCACTTTACCCATGTGGCCTATCAAGGAACTATTATCTAGCTAGCTGTAGAGGTGGAGGAGATGAAAGTTTATAATATTTTCAAAAATTATTTGTGAACCCCAAAGCCGTGACTCTTCTGCCAGCACAAATAAATTCTGCCAGGGCAATGAAGCACCTTGGAGAAGTTCTGATTTTTTTAAGATTTTATTTATTTGCTTGTCAGAAAAAGAGAGACAGAGAGAGAGCACAAACAGGAGGAGCGGCAGATGGAGAGGGAGAAGCAAGCTCCCTGCTCGATCCCAGGACCTTGGGATCATGACCTGAGCCAAAGAAAGACACTTCACCGACTGAGCCACCCGGGCGCCCCAGAGAAGTTCTGATTTAGCTTCAACGTGTAAGCAGTTTGGTACCAAGAATGTGATTGACTCGCTTCTCCTCCAAAGTCTATGTAATAGAAAACCCCATATGTAACCAACATACAATGGGAAGTCAACCTGTGCCTCCAGCACGGCTGGGTTGTTCCGAAGGGACTTGACCCTCCTGCATGTGACAACTATACAAAATAACTCCAACCCGAAAGCACTGGAAAATGAACAAAAGCAGGCTGATTCTGGATCAGAGTAGACACTTGGCAAAAGGTAACATTACAAGGTGAGTTACCTGTTTCTACAGCTCTTAACTTGATGACAAGGTGAAACGAATGTGAAGAACACTCAAAATTCTGATAGAAAACCTGTAGTCTTAGTGGCATGAAGAACCATAAAACAAAGATCAGGGTAACCACCACCTGTCACTGGCAAGTCAGCCGGTGGAGAGGCGGGGGGGGGGGGGGCGGTGTCGGGGGCAGAGAAGGAGCAAGGAATTGTGGGAAGGAGAAAGCTAGAGAGGAGGAGCCAACATTCTTTTTTTTTTTTTTTAAGATTTATTAATTTGAGAGAGAAAGTGCGCTGGTGCGAGAGGGGCAGAGGGAGGGCAGGGGGAGGGGCAGACCAGCCGAACCCACAGGGAGCCCATGCTGGGCTGGATCCCAGGACCTCGGCTTCACGACCTGAGCTGAAGTCAGACACTTAACCTACTGAGCCATCCAGGCACCCCATCAGAAGGAGACAAAATTCTGAGTATAAACTCTGCCGGGCCTCTGAACCACTAATGTTGAAGAAAGACTCCAACTAAGGATAAAGGAACTTAACTGAGATTTAAGCTGCCATCCAAGAGATGGAATCTACAGATGGAGTCATTTGCCTAGTATAACAAAAGTCAATAGTCTTCTGAAAACCACAGTGGAATCCAGAATTTCCACCACATAACATTCACAATATCCAGGACATAATCCAAAATTACCCCATGTGTGAAGGAAGAATGAATGTGACCCATTTTGAAGTGAAAAGGCAATCAGTGGAGATCAACCTGGAGGTGACCCAGATGTTGGAGTCCGCAGATAAGGAGTTTTAAGCAGCTGGTGTAACTGTACTCAGGTATTTAAAAGGAAATATGCTTGCAGTTAAAGCACAAAAAGGAAATAACAGCAGAGAAGCAAGCAGAAAAAGAACAAAATGGAAATTCTGGAACCAAAAATACAATATCAAAAATGTTTAAATTGCACTGGATGGGTCCAAGAGTAACAGGAAGATGACAGATGTCAGTGAACTTGAGGAGAAATTGGTAGAAATTATACTATCAGGAAAATAAATCGTAAAATGATTAAAAACATGAACATAGTCCCAGGGACCTGTGGGGCAACACCCCAAAATCTTAAGTACATGTAATTGGGGTCCCAAAAGGAGAGGACAGAAAGAATGGTGAAGAAGCAATATTAAAGAAATAATGATGGAAATTTCCCCAAATTTGATAAAAGACATAAATTTACAGATTCAGGAATCTCAGCAAACCTCAAGCAGGATAAATGCAAAGAAAACACACCTACACACATAATACCAAACGGCAAAGAAACAAAGAAAACACTGAAAACAATCAGACAGGGTGCCTGGGTGGGTCAGTCCATTAAGCATCAGGCTCTTGATTTCAGCTCAGGTCATGATCTCAGGGTCCTGGGATCCAGCCCTACATGGCATTGGCCTCCACGCTCAGCGCTCAGCCGGGAATCTGTATGTCCCTCCCCCTCTGCCCCTCCCCCTGCTTGTGTTCTCTCTCGAAAATAAATATAAATCTTATAAAAAGGAGAATAAAGGCAAAATAAAGACATTCTCAGATAAATGAAAACTAAGAAAATTCATCACCATCAGACCTGTGCTGTGAGAAATGCTAAGTAAATTTCTTCAAGTTGAAGGGAAATATTACCAGATGGAACTCTGACCTTTAGGTAAGAAGGAAGAGCATTGAAAATTATAAATATCTGCATAAATATAAAAGACTATTTTTTCTTTCAATTTCATAAGACTCTTTATTTTTTTTTTTTATTTTTTATTTTTTTTAAAGATTTTATTTATTTATGTGACAGAGAGACAGCCAGCGAGAGAGGGAACACAGCAGGGGGAGTGGGAGAGGAAGAAGCAGGCTCACAGCAGAGGAGCCCGATGTGGGACTCGATCCCGGCACGCCGGGACCACGCCCTGAGCCGAAGGCAGACGCTTTTTAACGACTGCGCTACCCAGGCGCCCCCATAAGACTCTTTATTTTTTTTTTTTTTTTTTTAAAGATTTTATTTATTTATGTGACAGAGAGACAGCCAGCGAGAGAGGGAACACAGCAGGGGGAGTGGGAGAGGAAGAAGCAGGCTCATAGCAGAGGAGCCCGATGTGGGACTCGATCCCGGTACGCCGGGATCATGCCCTGAGCCGAAGGCAGACGCTTTAACGACTGCGCTACCCAGGCGCCCCCCCCATAAGACTCTTTAAAACAAAGATGGTAACATTGTCTTGTGGGGTTTCTGACCTTAGATATAATACATATGTCAACTGTAACATAAAATACAGAGGGTATGAATAGGTATATATGGTCAAATTCGTGTGTTTTGCATGCATTAGTACAATGGTGCCTCGAAGCGACTACAAAAGTATAAGGATGCATATTGTAATCTCTAGAGCAACCATCAAGAAAATAATGCAAATAGATATAACTGAAGAGTCAGTACAAAATTAAAGTTCAATTGTAATAAAGATTAAAATAAACCAAAAGTCATCAGGAAAAGAGGAACAAAAACCAGAAGGACAGGTAGAAAATAAAATAAAATGGTAGTCCTAAAGCCAGCCAGATCAAAGAATACATTAAATGTTAGAAGAATTATACACTCCAATTCGAAGGCAGATATTTTCAGGATGGATAAAAAAGTGAAACATAAACTGTATGCTATCTACAAGAAGTGCACTTTACATATGAAGAAATAGAAAGTCAGTGGGTGCAAAAACATAGATACAACAGTAAACATGAGAAAGCTGCAATGACTATATTAAAATCGGAGAAAATGGACTGTGAGACAGAGTATTACCAGAAATAAAGAGAACTATTTCATAAGGATAAATAGGTTAGTATTAGAGTTATTATGAGGATGCCATAACAACATATATGTATATTCACCTTATAGCAGAGCCCCAAAATAAACAAAGCGAAATTTGACAGAACTAAAGGGAGAAGGAGACAATTTCGCAAAGTCAGCGATTTTAACACCTCTCTAAACTAGGAAATAGCTAGGAAAAAAATCAGTGAAGAGATGATCAGAGCAACATTATCGACCACTTTGAGATCTAATTGATATTTATAGGACAACATATCTGACAACTGTGGAACACACCAAGTGTTTCAAGTGTGTGAAACATCAAAAGAGATCACACACTGGGTCATAAAACAAGCCTCAACAAGTTTAAATGGATTGAAATTATTCTGAGTACATTCTGTGATCCATGTGAAATAAACAAGAAATCAACATCAACAATATGTCTTGGATGTTCCTCAAATACTTGGGATTTAAAGAACACACTCCTGAATAATCCACAGATCAAAGAGGAAAGTAGGAAATATTCTGAACTGACTGCTCGTGAAAATACAACATATCAGGGCGCCCAGGTGGCTCCGTTGGTTGAGCGACTGCATCTTGGTTTTGGCTCAGGTCATGATCTTGGGTCATGGGATCAAGCCTGTGTTGGGCTCCACTCAGAGTCTGCTTGAGGGATTCTCTCTCTCCCTCTCCCTCTGCCCCTCCCCTTGCTTGTGCTCTCTCTCTCTCTTTCTGAAAGAAAGAAGGGAAGAAAGAAAGAAAGAAAGAAAGAAAGAAAGAAAGAAAGAAAGAAAGAAGAAAGAAAGAAAAGAAAAGAAAAGAAAAGAAAATACAACATATCAAAATTTGCAGACCGCAGCTGAAACAGTGCTTAGAGAGATATTTATAGCTTTTAATGATTATATTAGAAAAGAAGAAGTGTCTAAAATCAATGGCCTATGGATCCACCTTAAGAAACTTGATAAAAGGGGCACCTGGGTGGCTCAGTTGGTTGGGCATCTACCTTTGGCTCAGGTCACAATCCCAGGGTCCTGGGATGGAGCCACGCATCAAGCTCCCTGCTTGGCAGGGAGTCTGCTTCTCCCTCTCCCTCTGCCCCTCCCCCCACTTGTGCTCTCTTGCTCTCCACGTCAAATAAATAAATAAAATCTTTTTTTAAAAAAGAAACTAGATAGAGAAGAGCAAAATAAACACAAAGTAAGTACACAGAGGGAAATAATAAAGCTAAGAGCAGATGGTAACAAAATAGAAAACAAACGATAAAGAAAATTAATGAAGTTGGTTCTTAAAAAGGATCAACAAAATTGAAAAATCTCTAGTTATACTAATCAAGAGGGAAAAAAAAGAACAAGAAAAGAAATTAACATTATCAAGAATTTGGGGTGCCTGGGTTGCTCAGTCAGTTAAGCATCTGCCTTTGGCTCAGGTTGTGATCCCAGGGTCCTGGGATCCAGTCCCTCATTGGGCTCCTTGCTCTGCAGGGACCCTGCTTCTCCCTCTGCTTGCTGCTCTTCTGCTTGTGCTCCCTCTCTCTCTCTCTTTCTCTGACAAATAAAAAATAAAATCTGGGGCGCCTGGGTAGCGCAGTCGTTAAAGCATCTGCCTTTGGCTCAGGGCGTGATCCCGGTGTTATGGGATCGAGCCCCACATCAGGCTCCTCCGCTGGGAGCCTGCTTCTTCCTCTCCCACTCCCCCTGCTGTGTTCCCTCTCTCGCTGGCTGTCTCTCTGTCACATAAATAAATAAAAATCTTTAAAAAAAAAGGAATACTTTAAAAAATAAATAAATAAAATCTAAAAAAATTATCAAGAATTAAAGAGAGATTTTTACTGTAGATCAGAGATTGATAAATTGGTCAGCAGACCAATTCCTACCCAAAGCTTGTTTTCATATGCCTCAAGCTACGAATGGGTTTTACATTTCAGTTTTTAAAGAATGTAACAAAGGAAGGAAGGAAAGAAGTAAGGGAGGGGAGGGGAGGGGAAGGGAGGGGAGGGGAGGGAGGGAGGGAGGAAGAAAGAGAGAGAGAGGAAGGAAGAAAAAGAGAGAAAGAAAATTAAAATGTTCATCAGACCTCTAGAGACCACCTGTGACTTACGAAGCCTGAAATATTTATTACCTTTTACAGAAAAAGTTTGCTGACCACCCCTATAAAACCTACAGACATTAAGAAATCATTAGGAAATATTATGAACAACTATTGTCAACAAGCTTGACCAGTTAGACAAAATAAATTCTTGGAAAAATATAACTAACCAAAACACACACAACATGAATCAGAACATCTGAATGGCTCTACATCCATTAAATTAATTGGGTTTGCCATCAAAATACTTTCCACAAAGAAATTCCAGACCCAGAGAGTTTCCGAGTAAACCCTATCAAGCATTTGATGAAGAAATAACACCAACGTTATGCAAACGTTTTCTGAAAGTATAACAGGGACCATTTCCCAACTCACTTTTATGAAGTTGGCACAACCCTAATCTAAAGCTCGATTTTTAGAAAATCAGAAAAAAATTCCAGACCAATATCCTTCACGAACATTAGTGTAAAAATACTTAAAATATAAGCGAGTTGAAAATAGCAGTATATAAACATGATAATACATCATTACCAGTAGGTTTTCTTCCAGAAATGCAAGATTGGTTTAACATCCTAAAATCAATGTAATTCACCATATTAGAAGGATAAAGGAAAGAAGCCAAACGATTGCTTCAAGAGATACAGAGAAAAAAAAAAAAAACATTTGACAGAATTTGGCAACCATTCATGATAAAATTTTTCAGCAAACTAGAAAGAGAAGGTAAGGTCCTCAATCAAATAAAGGGCATCTAAAAACAAACAACAACAACACGGCTAACATCACAGTCATGGTAAAATAGTGAATACTTCTCTTCTGGTATCAAGAACAAGACGAGGATGTCAACTACTTCCATTCAGCATGTTATTGGAGGCTCTAATAGCAAAAAGGCCAAAAGAAAGGAATAAGAGGAATAAAAATCAGTAAGAATGACATTAAACAGTCTCTGTTGCCAGATGACATTACATAGAATGTCCTAAGGGATCTCTAAAACAACTGCTACGACTAACAGGTGAGTTTAGCGAATTCATAGGATTCAAAATTAGATGATAGACAGTTGATAGATAGACGATAGACATAGAGTACCAACTTTATTTTTATATTTAACTAAAGACGTGATACCACTCCACTTAAAAGTTCAAAGCATGGTGATACTATTCTACTTAAAACTACAAAACAGGGGCGCCTGGGTGGCTCAATCGTTAAGCGTCTGCCTTTGGCTCAGGGCGTGATCCCGGCATTCTGGGATCGAGCCCCACATCAGGTTCCTCCGCTATGAGGCTGCTTCTCCCTCTCCCACTCCCCCTGCTGGTGTTCCCTCTCCCGCTGTGTCTCTCTCTATCCAGTAAATAAATAAAATCTTTAAAAAAAATAAAAGCCTTTAAAAAAAAAAACTACAAAACAAAGGGACACTTGGGTAGGTCAGTCAAGTAAGTGTCTAGCTCTTGATCTCGGCTCAGGTCTCGATCTCACCATGATGAGTTCAAGCTCCACATTGGGCTCCACACCGGGTGTAAATAAGTAAATTTATTCCTAAATATTTTATGTTTTCTGATGCTGTTGCAAATGGAATTTTTTTACAATTTTTCTTTTTTTTTTTTTTTTAAAGATTTTATTTATTTATTCGACAGAGATAGACAGCTAGCGAGAGAGGGAACACAAGCAGGGAGAGTGGGAGAGGAAGAAGCAGGCTCATAGCAGAGGAGCCTGATGTGGGGCTCGATCCCATAACGCTGGGATCACGCCCTGAGCCGAAGGCAGATGCTTAACTGCTGTGCCACCCAGGCGCCCCTACAATTTTTCTAATTATTTGCTGCAAGTATATAAAAATAAAGTTGATATACTCTATCATCTAGGAGTGAGTACACTTGTGATGAGCACAGGGTGATGCATGGAAGCGTTGAATCACTATATTGTACACCTGAAACTAATATAACACTGTATGTTAACTCACTGGAATGAAAGTTAAAACTTAAAATGATAAATAAATAAATAAATAAATAAATAAATAAAGTACAAAACATTGCTAAGGGAAATTAAAATCGGCCCGAGTAAATGTTACTGGAGGAGAAAACTTAATATTACTAAGAAATCTAAATAAATAAAATTTTAAAAAAAGGGGCGCCTGGGTGGTGCAGTCGTTAAGCGTCTGCCTTCAGCTCAGGGCATAATCCTGGGGTTCGGGATCGAGCCCCTCATCAGGCTCCTCCGCTAGGAGCCTACTTCTTCCTCTCCCACTCCCCCTGCTGTGTTCCCTCTCTCGCTGGCCGTCTCTCTCTCTGTCAAATAAATAAATAAATAAAATAAAAAAAGAAATCAATTCTCCCAAAATTGATCAATAGCTTCAATTCAATCCCAATCACTCTCCACACATTTCTTTTTTGTACAAATTGATACGCACATTCAAAAATTCCTATGGACACGGGAAAGGCCTAGAATAATCAAAGCTATCTTGAAAAAGAACAAAGTTGAAGGACTCCCACTCTCTGACTTCATGACTACAGGAATCAAGATAGTGTGATCACGGCATAAGCATCTACAAAAAAAATTAATGGAACAGAATAGGTATGGTGTAGCCTATGGTTTGGAGTTCATGTTTTTCCATCTAGATCCTCGCTTCTTCCAGCACTATTCATTGAAGACAATTGCATTCAATTAGGCTCTTATATCTTATGAGCCAGCAATCCCATTCCTAGGTATTTACTCAAGATATATGAAAACATATGTCCACACAGAGACTTTTATATGAATGTTGAAAGTTGTATTTCTCGTTCTGATAGCCAAAAAACTGGAAACAATCCCAAGTCCATCAACAGGAGACTAGACACACGATCTTTGGTATATCCATACAATGGAATGCTATTCAGCAATAAAAAAGAATAAACTATAGAAACAAAAGACTGCTACATGCAAGCAGTCTTCTACAAGACAGTACATATTTTATGATTCCATGTATATAAAGTTCTAGAACAGGCAAAACTATGGTGGCAAAGTATCAGAACAGTGGTTGCCAGGGGAGGTCACAGCTCTGGGGATTGCCTGGGAAGGGGAGGAGGGGAATTTTAGGGGTGAGGGTAATATTCTATATCTTGATAGGGGTTTGAATTGCACAGGTGTAAGCATCTGTTAGAATTCAGAAAATATATACTTAGAATTGGTGCATTTCCCCATATATAAATTTAACATTTTTTTTAAAACTGTAAATTAAAAAAAAATGGTGCCCTCCAAAAATTGTTTTCTGCAGCGGTTGGCAGCCTGTGGCCTGCCAAAGGCTGAGGTACTATGGTGTGATGGAAAGGGCTCAGATTTTAAAGCCAGACAGACATAAGTTCGAATCCTGGCTCTGCCATTAGGCTGTGTGTCCTTGAGCAAGTTACTCAACTGCTCTGTTTCCTTTTCTGTACAGACAGTAGCTCAATGCCCCAACATATAATAAGTACTCCAGAAATGGTAGCTAATAATAAAGTAACATGTGAGATGATTTCGGCCCACAGGGCCAAAGGTGGTGTCATTTCACACCTCATGGACACCGTTCTGACCCCAAGGTGTTTGGCTACTAAGGGTTCTATGTGAAGCTTCCCTGGGATATTTGTATTTTCATAAGGTCCCCTGAAGACTAAAACCTTTAAAAAGTATCTGCTCTCTCTCCCAAGGAGTAAGTGAATGAGAACTTGGAACAGCGTTTGCCTGATTGGTTCTCAGCTTCCTGAACCAGACTCACCTCAGGGTCTGCGCCTTCTTCAAGGGAGCGAATCCCGAAGGCCATGCCTTCAAACGCGTGGTCCACCCGCAGGACGGCCAACGCCAGCCTGGCTGCCGTCAGATTTGCTGTCCGCCCAGAAAACTCCATCTTATGACCAGCACGCTCGATTATCCTCAGAATTCTGCAAGGAACCACAGGGAGGGAAGAGCATTCCTACCGCTTTAATATAAGTCCCATTCTCCTTCCGAGATTTCCTCAACGTAAGACTTCTTCGGTTTTAATCACTGTCTTTGTATCGTTTAAGGAATTATTAAATCAGAGCACTGGCTCTGGAGTCAGGCTGAGGTTTAAATCTTAACTCCTCTAATTTCTAACTGTGTGGGCAAATAAAACAACGTGGCCGAGCTTCTGTTGACTCACCTGCAAGCCAGAGGTAATACTGGCCCTTCCCTCGCAAGGTGGTTCTCAGGATTAAATGTCACTGTTGTATGTAAAGCCAGATCCTGCCTGGCCTCATAAGCCAAGAAACTTGGATTTTATTCTACGTGTAACAGAAAGCCACCAAGGAGTTTTATTTATTTTTTTAAGATTTTATTTCTTTATTTGACAGAGAGAGACAGCCAGCAAGAGAGGGAACACAGGCAGGGGGAGTGGGAGAGGAAGAAGCAGGCTCCTAGCGGAGAAGCCCGATGCGGGGCTTGATCCCAGGATCCTGGGATCACGCCCTGAGCCGAAGGCAGACGCTCAACGACTGAGCCACCCAGGCGCCCCTCCGAGGGGTTTTAAAAGCAAGAGAATGGGGGCGCCTGGGTGGCACAGAGGTTAAGCGTCTGCCTTCGGCTCAGGGCGTGATCCTGCCATTATGGGATCGAGCCCCACATCAGGCTCCTCCGCTATGAGCCTGCTTCTTCCTCTCCCACTCCCCCTGCTTGTGTTCCTTCTCTCGCTGGCTGTCTCTCTCTCTGCCAAATAAATAAATAAAATCTTTAAAAAAAAATAAAATAAAAGCAAGAGAATGGACGTGATCTGATATGTGCATGAAAAGATCCTCTGGTTGTCATGTAGAAGAAAGACCATAGGGAAGCAAGTGTGGTGGGGTGGGGGGAAGCCCAGTGAGGAGGTTACTGTAGGGCAGCGGAGAGGTATGAGGCTGGGACCGGGGTGGTGGTGATGGTGGGGATGAACACAAGCAGACGGGTTCCAGGAATATTTCAGGGATTAAAAACCTCACATCTGGTGTTTCCTACAAGACTTGGTTACTGATGTGCTGTGAGGTAGAGGGAGGTAACTAGTATTATTCCTAAACTTTTTGCTTGAGCACTGGGCCGATGGATTTTGTAGAAATTGAGGGGGCACCGGGGCTGGGAAAATAGAGTGAGGTCTGGTTTGGGGCAACTATTTACTTGCAACGGGGCTATGACTAAAATTCAGTTAGGTTTTCGCAATGCATTGCTTCCCAATCAGGATTTGCGTGGCATTGGCCCCGTTGCATCACAGGAACTCAGCTTTCAATGCGCAGCCACCTGACCTCGAAAATTTGGTGGACTGTACGCCAAGGAATGAATAACAAATATTATAAAATTTTAGGAAAGAACTATTTTACCAAAGCTTTAGTACTTACTCATTTCTCACTTCGTGCAGATCAGATGCTGAATTGTTTTGCTTTCCCAAAAGAGCATTGATTATCTGTAATATAATCTGCGTTAGATTCATACTTATCTCATCACATCGTGAAATATCGGAGACTTTAGAAACAATAATCTTTGTTTCTTCTTCATCCAGAGTGGGGGATTCATTTATTAAATTTAAAACGTGCTCTGCAACATCATCCACGTTCTCTGGGGAAAGAAAATTGAAATAGAAAACCTGCGTTACTTAGTTTGGGGCCATACTGTTCTGCTTCCTTCCCTTTAAAACGCAAAGGCAGTCAAATGCAAATAGCTACCCAGGCAGCAAAATTTATAGTAAAAAAAATGCTGGACCTCCATTTCTACAATAGGCGGAGTCCCAGAAAATAGCACATAAGTCAAGTTTTTATTCATTAAATCCTTTTTAAAATACACCAGGGAAACCTTTTTGTCACTGAAGATTATCTTGCAATTAGATTCTAATTAAGTTAAGACTTTTGAGTATTGGATTGAGTTAAGTAGATCCCACCTGTGCTAAAATATCAGCAAACACTCAGTCTGTGTTTTCATAATCAAGGGTGGTGATGATATTTTTCTGTCAAGAACCAGCAACCACAGTGAAAAAGCAAGTATGGACCACATATAATAAAGAGCAATTTAATTTAGATTTTTTTTTAGAGAGTAAGAACAATAGGTATTAACTCGCCCACTTTTTTCTTCACTTTTTATTATGGAAATTTTCAAACACGCACAAAAGTAGAAAGAATAGTATAATGAATCCCCATGTACTTCATGAATCACCTAGCTTCAAGTGTCAATGAAGAGCTAATCTTATTTTATCTACGCTCTCACCCACCTTCCCCCAACCCCAGATTATTTTAAAGCAAATCCCAGACATATCATTTCATCCATAAATACCTCAGTATGCATTTCTAAAACAGAAGACCTCTGTTTGTCACAACCACAATGCCAGTATTTGTTAAAACAAATACAACACAAATTAGGCTTTAGTTTGATATAACTCATATAAAGCTAAGCTCCTTGTGGTGCCCTCCTAGCTTAAAGCACTCACATTTAAGTCCAGTAACCAAAATATAATGGAAAATAATCGAGAAATACAATCCGTTGAGAAAAAGTCCAGAGAGAGATTATATTCATAACTTAACCCGGGTTACATTACAACCAACCAAGTCTGTTTGGGAAAACAAAATAAATTACCATAAACATCATCCTCTCTCTCTCTTTCTCCCTCTCTCTCTCTGCAAACAACTCCCTGTCCTTGTCAATATAAATTAAGCAATCTTAACTGAGATTCTCTCAATGCCCCCCCTCCTTAATAATGACTTCAATCTGCCCAACGATGGCCTACCTAGGAACTGAGATAGAAGAAAGGGGGAGGTCGAACAAGGCTGTAATTACTTCTAAATTAATATTTTGTCCTTGTTACATCTATCTTCTGGTCAGTTAAAGAAACTGAGAAAACAATAAGACAGGGGATGGAAGACGAATGTAGTGCTCTCATTCACTGATCTTTCTATTGCTCTTATTAAATTTCCAGGCTTTGCTGTAAATGGGATAGCCAGAGCTGCCTACCTGGAGTCATTCTTTGGGCCTTGGTGGTGTGACTTTACTTCATGCAGTCCCTGCTGTCAAAGGAGGAAAGTAAACAATAGGCCAACAGGAGACTAACTATATTGTGGAAAGTAATTGTAGACTTTTCATCTAGAGTTACATGGTTTTTAAGTCAAATTCAGGACAAATTACATGCATTGTGTAAAAATTCTAAGCCCTTGAGCAAAAGCAGGAAAAGGAATCCTCCCTTTTTCATTATAAAATAAATAGATCCCCCATTGCTTGAAATAGTTTCAATTAATCTGCCAATAATTGTAGCCATCAAAACAATAATATATCTGTTATTGATTGAGCAATTTCTATGAGGCAGTATTGGTGTCGTCTACAGCTGCGTAACAAACCACCCCCAAACGTAACAACTTCGAACAAGAATACATTATTATCCCTCATGGTTCTGTGTGTTGACCAGTTTCAGGTGAGCGGTTCTGATTTAGGGTCTCTCATGCAGTTACACTCAGATGGCAGCTGGGACTGGAGTCACCTGAAGACTAAGACCGGGCTGGAAGTCCGAGATGGCTCGCTCACATGGCTGGCGATTGATGCCCATGCACCAGTCAGCTGGGGCTGTTGTCCTCTGGGGGTCTGTGGATGCTGTTTCCGACACATGGCCTTTCCCAGTGGCTTAGGCTTAGTGGTATGCTGGATCCAGCTTGTGGTATAACTGGAGACAGCTGGTGACAACTTGTCAGAACAAATCGCTAAATTTTCGGGAATTTTGTGAGCTGATTGTTAAACACAGCCATTACTGAAAATTAAATTATATCAACTTTTAATTAAATCAATTCTATTAAAAACAATGGTGATACCCAAGACTCATCACTTCCTAATGATGTGGCTACATTTTTGTAATCTCTGCTTTGGTGCTTATTTATATCTGTGGTATCTGTGTATCTCTGACCAACTCCATGTTCAGCACTTGTGTGTTGTAGTTTGTCTTCAGCCATCGGGGCTGAAAAAATCACCAAGAAAATCGGCAAGTGCGACAAAATTAACTTTTTTGGCAGAGCTGGTGGTTAACATTTTCCAGGCTTCTTAGAGCATGCTGTCTGGGTTCTGAGGGGAAGAATCCCTAGTGAGAGCATACAAAAGAACGGAAGCAGAAATTTCCAGTTCCCTTAAAAGTTAGTCCCACAACTGGCACAGCATCAGTGCTGCCGAATTCTACTGGGCTAAGTCGTCACAAGGCAGCCCTCCTTCAACTTCTAATTGACAAGGAGGGAATGAATCGATGGTGGGCATTTTGGAGACAAGATACCATAAGGCGTTATCCATACATTCTCCAATTTCAGCATCACGATAGCCCTGTGTGATGGGTACTAACATTATTCCCTTTATACAGATTAAGAAATTGTGCCACGGAGGTTCTAACCCAGATTTTAATCCAGGCTAGTGTTCTTGAATATCACTTTCTACTACAGTATCTGTGCCTTTCTCCCTTTCCTCCATGGTTTGGGGGCTGGAACTGCTGGGCTACACCATCCTTTTCCCTGACATCCTGGGAATTAGATCGTTCTGTCTCCACCATGCGCTATCCTGCCCAGGCAGGGAGATGGACACAGCCAGGAGACACTGTGAAAAGTTCCAGCCAACTTCATTAGGGTGCGCTGCGTCTTCAGTATTTTCGAGGTCACAAAGACGGGGCAAAGCAAAGAACCCACAGACCTCTGAAATAAGGGTACCTTTTTGAACTCTGCGATATTAAGGAGTTACAGGAAATGAGCATTTAACTGGAGAACTGACAAGTTTTTCTCCAACCAAGATATGTAATGCTTGTCAGCAAGATTGAAGGCTAAAGAAAAATTGTTTCAATGTGAATGCATTTTCTTTCCCTTACGTTGTACTCATTTTTCATTAAGCTCCTAACTCACAAGGAGACGCATTCCTCCGAAGCTAATACATTTGATCATTTATTTTCAGTTATATACATTACAGCCACCATGCAACTGTTCTCATCCTCTGCAGACTTTTTTTTTTTTAATAAAGTGACTACTGATAGTTAATTTTCTAAAAATCCTAACCCAGTGCAATGCTTTTCTTGTTGTTATGGTTGTTTAAATTTTTCTCCTATGGAGAAAATTCTATTATCGTGTCTCAGAAAAATGTGTTGCTCAGAGGAGGGAGGTCAGCATGAAACACAGACCTCTCTAACTCACTGCCCACTTGCTTCAAGCTGCAACCCTCCCTAGGGTCCTGACTTAACGATTTCGAACCTAGAAACCATCAGAGCCATGCTTACTTTGCTAAATCTTCTAGATATTTCTTGGCAAGGATCCCAAATTTCCATCTTCTGCAAAAAAGACAAGTCCGAGGAGTTCACTGCCTCATGGCAATTCCCTGGCTGTCCTGGAAGGCACTGGAATGCCTGTGCCTCAGTTTTCAACTACTCATCATGGGTTGGGGGGGGCATTCACATGGTAGAGCTACGCCTGACAAGGTGTGTATAGACTGAGAGTTGATGAGGGAAACTTAACGCACACTTTCAAAACACCAATAAGGAGGGGCAGGACTTTAAGAACAGGACTGTAAGGAGGAGTTGGGGAAAAGTTCACCAAGAGTGACCTCTATTACTCTGCTCAAAATTAGCAAAGACAACCATTCAAAGGGTCTGGAGGTTGATGAAAGATCTTCCAACCAACTGAGATGCATTTAATCAACGAAATCTATGGAAACTTGATCAGTACAGTGAG
This sequence comes from Ursus americanus, assembly GCF_024610735.1. Taxonomy (NCBI): domain Eukaryota; kingdom Metazoa; phylum Chordata; class Mammalia; order Carnivora; family Ursidae; genus Ursus; species Ursus americanus. The sequence goes on from NC_142164.1 coordinate 14,927,922, forward strand.
AGGCCGTGGCATTTGAGCTAGGAACTTTACCCATCTCCCATAGCTCTGCCTTGTGGAAGAAGCAGCTGAGTGGTAGTTACGATCTCCCCCAGGTCCCTGAGGTGGAAGAACTATTCTGAGTGGATCATCGCAAGTCACACATTTCTGGCTCGGGTCTGTGGAAGATCCCTCCCGGGCCACGATAAGTCCCCCTTCCCCTCAGATTCATGCACAGCCCCTGCTCCACAGGGAAAACCCTTGTGAAGCATCTTGTGAAGGATACATTCGTCACCCCACCATCTCCCAAACTCTTGCCCCATAGGACAGATATTTTTTTCCACCAAGAAGGGTGGGAGAAAGCCTCAAAGACTGGCAATACTCTGCCCCTGGAAGGGGATGGGTTATAATGGGATCAGACTATGAAGCAATTTATGCCCCAGGGTTTTGTCAGAAACAACAGAGCCATCAAGTAGCAATTAGAAGGCGAACAGCTGGGTGTGATATGGAGAGAGGCGCACCATCCAGAAGCTCAGCAGGGAGATCAGAGAAAGAAACAGAGAGAACTGAGCTAGAACATTCTCACAGTCATCCCTGGTAGGGAGAATGTGTAACAAGCCCAAAGCTCCATCTTCGAAGGAGAAGCATCAGAAGACGTACCCTGCAGGGACAACACACTTCACTGAGCTAGTCCAGTCAATGGTATCTTTTACAGAAACAGAAAAAGCAATTCTCAAATTCATACAGAACCACACACACATGCGCGTGCACACACACACAAACCAAACAGCCAAATCAATCCTGAGAAAGCAGAGCAAAGACATCACACTCCTTGATATCAAAATATAATACAAAGCTACAGTAATCAAAACAGCATGGTACTGGTATAAAGACAGACCTACAAACCAATGGAACAGAATGGAGAGCCCAGAAGCAAATGCACACATACACCATCAACTGATCTCCAATAAGAGTACAAAGAACACACAATGGGAAAAGGATAATCTCTTCCATAAACGGTGTTAGGAAAACTGAAAATTCACATGCCAACGAATTAAACAGGCCCTCCTGTTACACCATACGCAAAAATCAACTCAAAATTATTCAAGACTTAAATGCAAGACCTGAAATTCAAAAGCTCCTAGAAGAGAACATAACGGAAAATCGTCATGACATTGACCTTGGCAACGATTTCATGGATATGACACCAAAAGCACAGGCAACAGAAACAAAAATTAACAAGTGTGACTACATCAAATAAAAAAGTTTCTCACAACAAGGGAAATAACCAATCAATAGAGTGAAAAGACAACTTACTGAATGGGAGAAAATATTTGCAAACTATATGTCTGAAAAGGAGTTAATCTCCAAAATACCCAAAGAATTTCTATAACTCATGGGGCACCTGGCTGGCTCAGTCAGTAGAGCACACAACTCTTGATCTCCGGATCATGAGTTCAAACCCCGCATTGGGCATGTAGCCTACTTTAAAAAAAAATTTTTTTTAAGAATTTCTATTACTCAATAATGAACAAACAGGTAACATGATTAAAAAATGGACTAAGGGGGCGCCTGGGTAGCACAGTGGTTAAGCGTCTGCCTTTGGCTCAGGGCGTGATCCCAGCGTTCTGGGATCGAGCCCCACATCAGGCTCCTCCACTAGGAGCCTGCTCCTTCCTCTCCCACTCCCCCTGCTTGTGTTCCCTCTCTCGCTGGCTGTCTCTCTCTGTCAAATAAATAAATAAAATCTTAAAAAAAATGGACTAAGGACTCAAATAAATATTTCTCAGAAGACATAAAAAAGGCCAATAGATACATGAAAATGTTCTCAACATCAGTAATCATCAGGGAAATGGAAATCAAAAGCACGATGAGATATCACTTCACAACTGTCAGGATGGCTATTATCAGAAATCAAGAGATAACAGAGTGTTGTCAAGGGCGGGGAGAAAGGGGTACCCTGGTACACTGTGGGTGGGAATGTAAATTGGTGTACCCCTTGTGGAAGATGCTATGGAGTTTCCTCACAAATTAAAAATAGAACTACCCTATGATCCAGGAGTCTCACTTGTGTATGTATATCCGGAACTAAAAATCATTATCTCAAAGAGACACCTGCACTCACATGTTCATTACAACATTATTCATAATAGTCGAGATATGGAAATAATGTAAATGTCCATCTAGAGATAAAGAAGATCTCTCTCTCTCTCTCTCTCTCTCTCTCTCTCTCACACACACACACACACACACACACACACACACACACACACTGGAATATTATTCACCTTCAAAAAGAAGGAAATCCTGCCCTTTGCAACAACGTGGATAAACCTGGAGGACGTTATGCTAAGTGCAACAAGCCAGACACAGAAAGACAAATGCTGCATGATCTCACTTACACAGGGAATCTAACACAGCCGAACTCAAAAAAGCACAGAGTAGAATGGTGCTTGCCAGGGGCTGGGGCAGGGGAAATGGGGAGTTGCTAATCAACAGGCATAAAGTTTCAGTTAAGCAAGATGAATAAGTTCCGGAGGTCAGCCATACAACATCATACTTGAAAAATTTGTCAAGAAGATAGACCTCATGTTAAGTGTTCTTACTACAATAAAATAAAATTAAAAGAAGAACGAAATTAGATTGGAGGTTTCCAGGGGCTGTGGGGAGGGGGGGAAGAGAGTGCCTGCTAATGTGTATGGGGCTTCTCTTTGGAGGGATCAGAATGTTCTGGAATTAGTGGTGACTCTTGCACAATCTAGTGAATATGCTAGAAACCATGGAATTATTATTATTTTAAAACCAGAACCAGATATCAATTTCTGCTTATCAAATCACCGAAGATCCAACAATCTGATCACATGCCGTGTTGATAAAGGTACCCTGAGACAGGTGCTTTCCTACCTTGCAAGTGGGAGTATGAACCGGTATAAGCAAGCATTACTGAGAGCATTTTGACACCACCAAAAGTATGACTAACCTGACAATTCTACTTTTAGGAATTTATGCTTCAAGTACACCCCACTTACACAAAATGACATATGTACAATATCCATTACCGCAGTTTTATAAAAATAAAATGTTATTAACAGCTTAAATGCCCACTCACAGGAAATAGGTTAAAGAAATAAATTGTGGCATGTCCATGTCGTATAATATAATGCAGTGATAAAAAGCATGAGGAAGCTCTTCATATACTGAAATGATAATTTCTGCAATATATTGTTAAAAGAAAAAGGCAAGGTGCAGAGCAGCATGGATAGCACGCTCTACTTTGTGTTCTAAGAGGAAGGGAGCATATGCATGTATATGTCTCTGTACGGTGTGAGTGGGTGCGTAGATTTCCTCATAGATACATGAAATATCTCTGTGGATATTTATTGAATGGCTGGGTCAGCAATGGGAAGATGTTTCACTGTATTTCCTTTTTGTTTTTGCAAAATTGAACTATGTGAAGAATTACCTATTAAACCGGTTTGGGCTTTTTGAAGACTTTATTTATTTATTTATTCATTTATTTATTTATTTATCTGAGAGAGAGACAGAGAGAGAGCAAGAGAGTGGCAGAGGAAGAGGGAAAGAACCTCCAGCAGATTCCGAGCTGAGCGCAGAGCCCGACGCAGGGCTCCGTCCCACAACCCTGGGATCATGACCTAAGCTGAAACGAAGAGTCAGATGCTTAACCGACTGAGCCACCCAGGCGCCCCAAAACTGTTTTTGTAAATATTTATTTATTTATTATTTGAGAGAGCGAGAGAGAGAGCACGCGCGGGAGCAAGCAGGTGGAGGGGTAGAGGGAGAGGCAGAGAGAGAATCTTAAGCAGACTCCCCACTGAGCCCAGAGCCAGACGTGGGCTCGATCTCATGACCCTGAGATCATGACCTGAGCCAAAACCAAGAGTTAGACTTTTAAGTAATTGAGTCCCCCAGGCGCCCCCTCATTAAAACTGTTTTAAAATGAAAAATAATGGGGCGCCTGGGTGGCTCAGTCAGTTAAGCCTCTGCCTTCAGCTCAGGTCATGATCCCAGGATCCTGGGGTCGAGCCCCACGTCGGTCTCCCTGCTCAGTGGGAAGCCTGCTTCTCCCTCTCCCTCTGCCATTCCTCCTGCTCGTTCTCACTTTCTTGAATAAATAAATCAATCTTTAAAAAAGTAAAATGAAATGAAAAATAATAATTAGCCAAAAATTATAAAATAAAAAACACTAGAAAGCAAAAAGACCTTGACGGTCCCAACTTAGCATGCCCCACTCCCGCCTCTACCAACATTAACTACCTGGTTTCTGAAATTGGATCGCGAGGTAGTTTTCCTACGTGAGGCTTGCCTGTATCCTCTTAGCTCAGGTCAAGCAGATGAACCAACCAAGATTCCATTATGTCATTAATGTGTACACAACAGTCTTACCATCACTGATAGTAATGTTAGCAAGATCCACAATCTTATCAGGAAGTCCTTGAAGCAGTTTGCATTGTTTCAACTTTGGTTTTTCCCACTGAGACTTGCCAGTGTTGATACTGATTGAGCTGAAAAAGAGGGGAGGGAGGGACAAAAAACTTTCTCATTGGAGGATGAGGCCAGAAAAGTCACCATGCAGCTCTGGCGTGCCCCACCCCCCGCCCCCGCCCACTCCCAGCCTCTGGGCTGAGATAGCAAAGGCAGGAGCCCCATAGAAGAACACTTTGCTCTCGGGGAACAAGGGAATGTTAGGGTCCCCATGCGGGAGGTGGAAAAAGGCAAGAGAGTCTGAAATGAAGCGTGGCAACGTGAGGCAGAGCAAGAGTCTCGGTGGAGGTGTTGCCCCTCCGGACACGGCTCCTTACCCTCACTTTCCCTTCTTACCCCCATCTGAAGAGGAAATTCCTGGTAGAATGCGGTCCCTAGCTCCGCACATCATTTCCCGAAGGCAATGAGCACAGCACCCTCTGGAGCTCACCCGCCCTCATCATCCACCCTCCCCTATGCCTCATCCAATTCAATCCAGTTCATTTCAAATGAGCTGGCTCATTTATTGAGCACCCACGATGTTCCAGGCCTGCTGACAGGTAGTGCAGACAAACAGAGTGGGGTCCGGTCCCTGGAGGAGCTTGTTGTCGCGTGGTGGTTCGAGTCTGTACATGTAACTACATCTATTAGGCAAGAGATGAGACAAAAAGCTGTACCAACAAAACTGAATCGATCAAACCACTGAGCAAGGAGAACTTCTGTCCCACTTTTGAGCTGAGCTGGACACTAAAAGGACGGAGATGGAGAAAGGGCCCCCTCTCCGCCCCAAAGCGGAGCCAATAGCACAGGTGGCGAACGAGACACAGGGAGGCACCCATTGGGGTCCACAACAGCAAACGGCCCTTTCCGGCTGGCAGACGTGGTAAAAGGGAACCTGTGGGTCTTGAGGCAATGTGGAACCAGAGTGGGGGAAGGCAAGGAGCCTGTTCTAATAGACAAGGGATGATAGTAAGGGTCTGCACCGGGGTCGTGGCGGTGGGGATGGAAAGGAAAGGCTACATACAAGCTCTGTGATCACAAAACCAGCATGATTTGCTGACTGATTCGATGGACGAAGAGAGTAGGACCCAGTCCAAGATGTTGCCTTCCAACAGAGAGCTTTTAAGCCTCTGTCAAAACCCGCTGCCCTTCTGGTCTGTCTACTTAAGTTAATGGCACAAACCATTAACAGCAGAGAGTCAGAGAAGAGGGACTGATGATTTAAAGAAGGAAAATGATAAGGCAACAATAGAAGGGTGATTTAGTAAATTATGATGGCCCATCAATGAGGTAGCTTCTGAGGCAATTTTTCGAAATGGTCATTAAGAAGAAGAACATAAAACATGGAAAATGTTTGATCAACTATTGAGTGAAAAGGTAAATCACATTATTGAGATGAGGACAGTGATTACCACTACATAAAACTACATAAAACTTAAAGGCACACAGGGAACAGGGAGATGAAAAAATATGCCCACCTAAAACCAGCGGTGTTCAGGTGGCAGAATTATGGGTGACTTCTTCTCTTTTGTCTTCTTGAACATTTTTCTAGAATGCCCTTATGTTGCCTGTGCATGCTGAAGTAGGTCCAAAGGGTGGAAGAAGGCAGGACAGGGTAGAGGGGGACGGTGCGGGGCCCACTCAGTTGAACGATGGAAGCAAGGCCCCCATTAAGCGGATCTTTGAGTCTCTGAACCAGCAATTAGGTCTTGGCCAATACGTACCAGAGTCTAGTAGCGTTTTCATGCCTGTTTTTTATGCATCTGGTTTGGGCTGTGTCAGTAGGGTTCGTTAAGAGCCACTTATAGGTCCCTTTGTATTTAGAGACTGTTTCCTGGGCTTCGCACCTTCCTGGCTCTATGGAGAAAATGTATGCATTTGAAGGGGCAAAAGGCACTTTCAAATGTCATGAACATCCATTACGACCCATCATTATTACCCTACACATAAACACCAGCAAATAAAAGAGGAAAATTTTTCTACCAGGCCATTTAAATCAGGCTTCACTGAAAATACATGAAATGCTGTCTCTCTCTCTCTCTTTTTTTTTTAATAAGCCTCCCGGGAAAAACTCACACTTAGTCCTTTTCATTAAAACCACAAGTTGACAGGCTCGGTTTTAAAAAATGTTACATTTGCCTCGAAAGAAGTTCAAGCCACAAACAAAAAAATCAGAAGTCCTCACCTGCCAACTGCCCTCCTTCCGAGGTACCCTCACTGTCAGTGACAGGAAACCAAAGGTTGACTTCTCCTTCTGGATGGTTCCTCCCCTCCTAATGGACTCTGGGGTGGATTTGGTTTTAGTCAACTCAATGTATCTGCCATCGTCAGTATTAGACGTGGGAGCTCTGCTCTGTGGGTGGCGCCAAGGGCAAGGTTTTGCTGCCAAGTGTGGTCACATGAAGGGAGAAGGGACCTGGGCTAAGTGTGTGTGATAAGTTCCCAGTTTCTACTGACCACCCACTGGGTTTGTGACCCTGATTCCAGAAGTCTTTCCTTCACGTGTTGACAGAGTGGCCGGGAGAAGTGGAGAGCCCAGAGAATCAGCTTCCTCTGAGGACAGCCATCAGCGCCATTTGCATAGTGGGCTCTACTTGTGGCTTCTACACTTTTCTGCCTCCCATTTCACTGTCGCTTGCAATCACAGCCTGCCCTCTGCTACCCGATCAGTTTGTTGCCAAGGATTGTGTGTTCTAACACCTTTGCGTGTTCTCTGGCTTAGCCCGATGTTTTTACCACAGTCCGCTGGGAACCAGTGAGAGAGCTGGCAGCCATGGCAAGGAGATAGAGTGGTCTGATAGCCTTTCTCTTTACCATTAAAGGAAAGAGATGCCTGTGAGAGAAAATCTGGGCCGTTCCCACATCCCTTTCCCAGATGAATAGCCTGGCTATATCGATCAATAAATTAGCAAGCATCTATTGGGCAGTTACTGTGTGGAATGAGGAAGCTCCCCAGGCCTCTGGGTAATTATGCAAGAGAGCCAATCCTCCCACTCCGAGGATGGACTGGCCACTGCTGACATCTGGAGCTGACCGATGGTCTCTGGTAACCCCTCTGTGTTTTTCATAAGCTCTTACAGCTAGAAAGGTTGTCAGGGCAAGTGAGTGCTGAGGATGTGGAAAGGAACGTGAAGACAACTCCTCTCCCCCAAAACTCAGGATGTCTTACTGTGCATGCGTTATGAACTCTCTCGGAAAGGGAGTGAATGCGCGAGGGGCGTGGAGTACCCCTCCCCCCAATTACCTAGTTTTTTCACCACAACGTGTTCGGATCTTACAAATAACGTCAGTTGACCTTGGGTGAAGTTTCCATGGGTGAGGTTGCCATGTATTTTACTTTTGATCCTGCTAATCAATTCCTTGGCTGCTAAGGAAGAGCTGGCCTTTAGGATGGTATGACAAACATAGCTAAAAAGCAGAGCAAAAAAGAACAATGTTGCAGTTAGAGCAACAGAGTGCAACCTGGCCTATGGTGCTGAAATTCTACCCAGATGACTTAATTGGGAGTCCATAAATACCAGACATTTCACATCGATCAACTGGCAAATCTTAAGAAATGGTGGCAGACAGCATATTGAAACCTTCTGATCAATGTTCTCATATGCAAAACAAACAACTCAAAACCTGTTTTCAATAGAACGGTCAGCAACCATTGCATTATATTAAAATCAACTAGCGGTGCCTGGGTGGCTCAGTCGGTTAAGCAGTTAAGCATCTGACTCTTGGTTTTGGCTCTGGTCACAATCTCAGGGTCTCGCAATCAATCCTGAGTCTCTCTGCATTCAGTGGGGAGTCTGCTCAAGCCCTCTGTTCCTCCCCCTCTCAAACAAATAAATAAGTCTTTAAAAAACAAAATAAAATAAAATAAAATGAACTAGCCATGGATTCTCTAGAAGTTTATACTAATTAATAGAGAAGATGGAGTACTTGGGACTTACTACTTCGGAGAAAACCTTTTATCCTTCTGGTCTCCAATTTACCCATCATTACTGCAAGAAGGCAAATGGCACATGCTTTAGAGACACACCAGTCTCTAAAGATGTGTTCTGTAAAAGGCCTATTTCTATAATAGAATAATAATGGAGATAATGGTAGTGACAGTAGCTAACATTTGTAGCACTCTCGCTCCTTGTGTGTGTGTGGTTTTTTTTTAAGATTTTATTTATTGGACAGAGAGAGACACAGCGAGAGAGGGAACATCAGCAGGGGGAGTGGGAGAGGGAGAAGCAGGCTCCCCACTGAGCAGGGAGCCCGATGCGGGGCTTGATCCCAGGACCCTGGGATCATGACCTGAGCGGAAGGCAGACGCTTAACGACTGAGCCACCCAGGCACCCCTCGCTCCTTGTGTTTTGAGTCATGTTACCTTCACAACAGCCTCACGAGCAGAGCTATCACGGTCCCCATTCCACAGATGAGGGAGCTGAGACTTAGCCAAGGTCACAAATACCTAGTACATCCCTAGAGTATTCTGTCCACTCAAAGATATGTTACAAAAGAAGAGGGCTGTGCTTGACCTCAACCGCCGGAGCAAGGTCCTCAGAACATTCTAATGTTCGTTGCTATTCCATTTCGGAGCGTCTTTAAGCTTAGGGGCACCTGGATGGTTCAGTTGGTTAAGCGGCTGACTGGCTCAGCTCATGATCCTGGGATCAAGACCCTCATCTGACTCCCCTCTCCCTCTGCCCCTCTTCCCCTGCTGTGCTCTCTTTCTCTCTCCAGTAAATAAAATCTTTTTTTTAAAAAGTCACAAGCTTACCTAGATCTTTTCCCCCATTTCTATTTGCCAATACATCTTTTGGAAGCACACATTTCCTGTTTCCTACAGCTGTTGAAAGTTAGATGTACCTGTGTTAACTCGAAATTTCTCTTTGTCCAATGTAAGCCGTGCCTCCCCCTCCACGGATCCACAGTCCCTGGAGTCCCTGCTCACCCCGCCCTTCCATGTGGAGCCCATCTCTTCCCAGCTCTCATTTTGCCAGTCTGAAGAGGACCCCTCTTTCTTTAAACCTCTCCCTTTGCTGCAACAGACTCTTTACTCTTAGCACCCTGAACATGGCAGTGACCTTCCCATGAGCCTCTCTGAGTTGCGTCAAGCAGGGCAGCAAGAGCCAGTGTTCTGGGGGGAGCCAGAGCACGAGTCTGAACAGGACCAAGGCGGCTTTCCATGGTGTTTTTCCACTGCCCTGCTCAGTATTTCCTGGACTTTTTTGACGACAACAAACACTTTATTCTCCCATCCCCAAATTATGACCACTTTGGACCCCATTTTCTCTTCACTACAAAGAGGCAGAAGGCAGGCTGCTAGGCTGTGCCATGACCAACTGAAACAACTTGTTTCATGAAGGCAAGAGCCCAATTACAGCATCTGTAAAATAACCACCGGGTGCTTTGATCTCCTTCTGACAACTCTGACCAACGGGCTGCAAATACAGAATTAAATGGAAGGAAAATCAGAACTAAATGTACCAGCTATGAATAAACTCAGCTCCTACCTGGATGGTACACGGGAAATTGTAGCCATTCCTTGCCCTTCTCTCTGTGCCAAAATAATGCAAAACAAAAGTACATCGTCACTGAAATCTTTCGACAAACGTCACATTTGAGTACAGGGCTTATTGTCAACAACAGCAATCATAATTACACTTTACATTTATGTAACTCGTTGCCATTTGCAAATCGCCCTCAAAAAAGTCAATGCATCTAGTCCTCACATCACCCCTGTAGTGTGGGCAATGCAGGGATTATCACCCCATTTCCCAGTTGAGGAAGCTAAGTCTCAGAGAAGTTAAATAATCTGCCCAGTATCACACAGCTGACCAATCACAGAATTGGGGCCAGAATCTGAGCTTTCTGGACTGGACCCTAACGTGGTGATGACAATAGTAAACATTACCAAGCATTTACTATGCCCTGTGCTAAGCACTCAATATACATCATCCCGTTCCATCTTTCCAACAGCCCTGGGAGGGATGGTAATATTGTCATCCCCATTCTACAGATGAGGAAACTGAGGCACAGAGAGTTTAATTAGGCTGCCCAAGGTCTCCCAGCCAGGAAGTGGAAGAACGAGGGTTCTAACGAAGGCAGCCTAATTCTGGGGACCACATCGTCACCAAAAGGCTTCTTACACCTATTATTTGAGAGGAATGTTACTTAGGTCATGTTATCTATAATGTATTAAATTAAGAAATTCAGATTCCACTCTTTACAGAAAGCATTTTAAATGATGGCACATAATTTGGAAGGCGCTGTAGGCTTGATTGTACTTTGTATAATCAAAATTTTTCTCTCATGACTATGGACTATGAGAAACAAACTGAGGGCTACAGAGGGGAGGGGGGTGGGGGAATGGGATAGACCGGTGATGGGTAGTAAGGAGGGCACATATTGCATGGTGCACTGGGTGTTATACACAACTAATGAATCATCGAGCCTTACATCGAAAACCAGGGATGTACTGTATGGTGACTAACATAATATAATAAAAAATCATTATTAAAAAAAAAATTTTTTTTCTCTCATGGGGTGCCTGGGTGGTTCAGTCATTAAGCATCTGCCTTTGGCTCAGGGCACGATCCCAGCATTCTGGGATCGAGCCCCACATCAGGCTCCTCCGCTGGGAGCCTCCTTCTTCCTCTCCCACTCCCCCTGCTTGTGTTCCCTCTCTCGCTGGCTGTTTCTCTGTCAAATAAATAAATAAAATCTTTAAAAAAATATTTCTTTCATGTTTAAATACCTTCCAAGGTCTGTGCTTACTGATCCTTTCAGAGTCTAACATGGTAAAGCTTGGAGGCACCAGAGTAAGTACTGAGTATTGGGGTAAGGATGATGGGAGATAGTTCTGTCACACCCTGATTTCAAATCTATACAGATAAAGGGTGGGTTTATTATGTGAATGCCAGTCTTGCAAAAATTGTGTCATTCTTGGAAGAACCAGGCTTCTTTCCAAGATGTCTACAACGAAGAAATTCCATTTGCCATTTACAATCCCCAAGTCATTCCACACGCCCATAGCCCACAAAATGTGCCTCCAAAAAACGGCCCCACAGGAATTCAGAACAACAGAGATGGTTTTCTCACTGGGTTCTTGCGCAGATGCCAAAGAAAGTAATGTAATTTGACCCTCGATGACCACAGTTGAGCTTTGCCTGATGTTCACTTGGGTGGAAGCACTATTTTATTTACATCTACTTAGGTATTGAAGGAGTCACAAGTAGATTCATTTTGAAAAATTACTTACTACAGCTTGGTCCATGGTTATTTCTCCCTCAGAAGTGTCTCTGTAACGAAAGCATAAAAATATTATATATATGAAATATGGTGCCCAATACATTAGGACAAAAGCTCAGGAGAAAGACAGCTGTGAGGCAGAGCAGTAGAATCCCCCAGCTTGGAATTCAAATACTAGGGCTCTAAGGGGACACCTCAAAAGCCTGGTCATTATCTATGTACCAAAATGGTGGTAAGTCTTTGACTGAGCAACCCCACTTCCAGGAATCTATCCCATAATAGTACAGCAAGGGTGCATACAAACATATGTACAAGAGTGAAAATAATTGAAATGTCCATCACTAGGTAATTGGGTAAATACACTACGGCACACCCATGCACAAGAATCTTATGCAGTCATTAAAATGAAGAAGCTAAATCCATATGTATTGGCCTGAAAAGCCGTACGTGGCGTATTTTAGAGGTATGAACCAGAGTTCTTGGAGAGGGTGCGGAAAGGCGCGTCTTCTCTTTGTCATCGGCTCCTTGATACTATTCAATGTCTGCTGGTCCAATGCAACCGCCTCTCCAAATTTGTGCCCCAGGCAAGTCTTAGACTAGTCAGCATTCCTCGCTTTAAACATTTCAAGTTCCCTTTGGAATTTCTAACTCCTGAAAGTGCATTATTGGAAAATAAAGGGTTTTATAAATCTTCCCCGTTGGCCGTCCCTAGCCTTTCATCCCTTTAAGGAATGATTTTTTTTTTCCCCAAAGTCACAGAATCATAGCATTTTAAAGCTAAGAGGGGCATTAAAGGTAACTGAATCCAATTCTACCGGTTCTCGGATTTATTTCCTTCTGTTTTGTTCTCCCATCGGCTTTACACCCTACAGTCATGATAGAAATGTCTTCCTTATTCCAAAGAGAACCTACACTCAGAAGGGAAGATTCAACTCAAAATGCACTCCCTAAATTTCAGACAGAAAAAAAAAAAAAAAGAAAAAAAAGAGAAGAAAAGAAAAAGAAATCCCCTCTGGATAGGAACATACCCAGAATCCTTCAAACTGCCTTTGACCCACAGCAGATGACACTGACATACCTGGTTTTGACTTGAATAGACAGATTAGCAAGAGCAAACTCACTGTCCTGAAATATAGAATTCAACTGTAAAAGATAAAACATGCCAGTTTTAGTATTTTCACTCCTCTGTCTTAATCCAGGAAAGTTACCAGAGACAATGTCATCATTAAGCTACATTTATTATTTTGGTTAGTTCAACATTTCCATCTGCTCCACTCAGTTTTTCTATTTTGGGGTTGAATTGTGTCCCCCCCCCCCCGCGAAATTCATATGTTGAAGCCCGAACCCCCTAATGTGACTAGATTTGGAAGGAGGGCCTTTAAAGGAGGCAATTAAGGTTAAATATGGTCATAAGGGTGGAGCCCTAATCTGATAGGACTGGTGTTCCTATAAGAAGCGAAAGAGACCCCAGATCTCTCCCTCTCTCTCTCTCTCTCTCTCTGGGGGGATGTGTGCATGTATGCGCTATGTGAGGACACAGAGAGAAGCTGGTCCCTCTGCAAGCCAAGGAGAGAGGCTTCCGGAGAAACCAATCTTGCCAAAACCTTGATCTTGGACTTCCAGCCTCCACAACTGTGAGAAAAGAAATGTCTGTTGTTGAAGCCCCCCAGCACCTCCTATTTTGTTACGGCAGACCTAGTGGACAAATACACCCGCCCACTTTCAAGCACTTATAATCATGTCATATATGCTTGCAAAGAAATGCTGATGGAGAAAAGGAGGAAACAGACATGATCGTTTACTGTTGGTGGGGTGCAAATTGGTAGCACTTGTCAGGGAGGCCACTTAGCTCTAGTTACTAAAATGTGAAATGTTCATATCCTTTGATCCGACAATTCCAGTTCTGAGAATTTATCCTATAGAAAAACTCAAGTGCCCCCAAAATTTATTGCAAGGGCATTATTGTCAGCATTGTTTCCAAATAGAGAAAAATAAATAAATAAAAGCAACCTAAATGTCCACCAGTGGATGTCTGGCTTTAAAAAAAAAATACTACATTACAGCCATCTAGTGAAATCCTTGGTATCTGATGAAATATATGAAGTAGGTTAATATTTGCAGCATGAATTGCTCAAAGATACACAGTTAAGTGAGCAAAAGCAAGTTGCAGAGCAGCGTAGTTGCATGATTCCAGTTATTTTTGTCAAAGAACATACTTGCATCAGTGTTATTGCAGGTAGAGGAAAAAAATCTGAATGAATATACCACGGACTGTAAAGAGGAGTCAATACAAGGAGCAGTATTAGAGAAGACATTTACTTTCTGGGTCTCAGATATCAGTGTCTGAATTTTTTACAGAGGGTATGTATTACTCTTATTATCAGAAAAGTGTAAGACTAAATAAAACATTTCTTGCGTAGGAGAGAAAAAAATTAAAATGCAGAACATGAACACAGGTAAATACAATAGCATATTGTTATCCTGCTCTCCTACTTTTCTCCAAATAGGAAAATTTGGCAAAGGCACAGAATTTATGTCAGTGGAGGGAAATGGACAGTTCTAAACAAATTAAAATAATAATATCCCATAAAAGCTTTCAGCATTGGCACTGTGAAAGAGAGACCACATCCATCCTTACGGTGTTACTTACCGAGTGGATAAATTTGCGGCAAAAATATCAAAACCAATTAGCTGTGAAATGTATTATGGGCAGAAAAAAAGTAAAGCCTAGTTTTAATCTATTCAGTCCATCATGTGTGTGTGTGTGTGTGTGTGTGTGTGTGTGTGTGTGTATCTATATAGATAGATATATCTTCACATATTTTATATGTACCATAAATATTTAAATATTAAAAATTTAAATATTTAAAAGATTATTTTACCCAATTTTCTGCAAATTCCTTTACAACACTGGTAATAGGGATCCTTGGCTTTTCATCAAACACAGAGAAGCTCATTTCAATATTGTAGAAGGAAACTGAAATTAAAAATGAGATTAATTTCATTCACTTAGTTCAAGAAATTTAACTTCCATAAATTTGGTGAAAATTGCTTGTCATTTTAAAGAGACCAACAATGAAGTCTCATTCTTAAATTTTGCTTAATTTAACTCCAAGGTCAAGAACCAGCACTCTGGGCTCCATATCCAAAAGCAAAACAGATGTACCATCACATTTTTGCTTTAATTATTTGGGCAGTTTCCTGATGGCTACATAGCTGATGGACATTCTGAAAATCCTCCAAATCTTCAATTTTCATTAGCCAACACATTTCCAGTCCATCTCATGGTCAAGCTGAGCATTATCTCACAAGATCATTTGCCCTGAGAAAATATTTCTTTCTTCCTGTGCCTTTCCTTCTGCTTCAGGTTTTTCTCTCTTTTCCTCTTTCTCTTGTCTGTCCTATCAGATCTCAATTCGGGAACGTTAAAAGTTGAAGGGACATCCAATATTTGAACGACATGGAAGGCAAATACTCCCCAGCCACGGATAAGCTTTCCAAGCTGGCTGGAGGCGGAGACTGGAGAAGCTGAGGCCTGCATAAGGGGCAATGGAAAAGGCAGGCTAGAATATCTCCTGGTGTTTGCTGCTATGCAGTCATCATGTCAGACCTATGGCCATATAATTCTCTACCGGGAGAGGGGGAAGTTCCTGATCCATGTTCGCACCGGCAGAGACAGAGCATCCGGAACAAAATGGCTGGGAAGGGTGTTTAGAAATGTCACGCTGAATGAAAAGATCCATTTGCATTATAGTTCAATAAACCAAAGCTAAGCGAGATGGCTAGAGAATTCTGTGTTTGGACAAGGTATCCACTGGACCCACTGTCTGGAGGAGAGAAGAAATGGCTATACCCTTCTTTATCCTTTTCTGCCTTCAGAGAAATGGCCGCCATACAGAACACATGACCCACTGTGCATGCGTTCTGTTAGCGATGCACTGCACCTGTTGTGGAACATACCTGTGGACACAGCGGCAGCAAGGGAAGTCGCTGTTTCCCTAGACAGAAAAGAAGGTGTGGAGTCCAGCCGGGTTGTCTCAGAAGAGGAAGAGAGTAGTGAAGACACAGTCGCTGTAGAAGGATGTGTTAATCCAGTGGACGTGAATGGAAATGAGGTTGTGGGAGCAGTAAGCATAGTGGTGGTTATGTTTGGAAGGGAGTCCAGCGTGGGCTTAGGAAGAACTAAGGTAGGGGACGCTGATGCAGCTGGGATTCTGCTCCATGCAGATGTTCCCACGGGGCTAGGCAGAAGTGCGGGACTAACAGATGGGGCGTGGTCCGTTGCAGGAGGTGACCTACTCATTCTGCTCAAGGGTTGAGGTTGAGACACAGATCTGGACTTGGCAGTCACAGTGGTTCTGGAAGATGCCTCGGGGGATTGGGACATGTATGCACTGTCAACTGTGATATTTATAGACATGGGGAGAGAAGTTGGGAAGCCAGTAGTGATACTGCCCACGGTCGGTGGAGGAGTGGTTTGGGTGAGTGCGGCGCTTACAGCAGCAAAGGGTAGTGTTGTAAAGTTAGCGAATGAGTGTGCTGGTGTGGCATCAGAAGTCAGAACTGCGGACTTTGACACGTCTTCTGGAGAAGAAGTTATAACGTGGGGAGTACTGGATACAGTTGCCAGTGGAGAACCCGAAGGGAAAGTAGATAAAATCCAAGCCAGCATAGATGAACTAGTAGCCTCTGAAAGTATAGATCCTGAAGTGGCACCAGAAGGAGTCCATGCGAGTGTGGTCCCAGGAGTTACAGATGTAGCTTTCTTCTCAAATGTGTGCTTAATATCAGCCAAAGTGATGGGGGTAGATCTTGAAGATATTGGTGATGAAGGGCTGTCAGACATCCCCAAGGTAGGAAGAATTCCTGATGTGGAAAGTGATGATTTTGCCATAACATCTCCAGATACAAGACCAGTCTGAGAGGCTGTGAATGTCAACAAAGACCCAGGAACAAGGTATGGAGTCTCTGCTTCCATCTTGCGGGGTGTAGATATATGAGTAGTGGTGGAAATTGGAAACTGAGAACCTTTAGCTGTGGGTGTGTTCCAGGAAGTCATAAGCAGAGACTGGGTGTTACCAGATGTGATTCTTGTTCCCAGAACTGGAAATTCAACCATTCGGGATGTCAGGGGGAAAAAAGTCTCTGAAGTGGAGAACTTGGCTTCAGGACTATGAGGTGAAAAAATAAATGATGTCAAAGAGGGTGGCGTTGCAACGGATGGAGTCCGTGGGGTGTACGAAACAGGGGGACCCACAGATGTGGCACCTTTTGTTAGTTCAGCTGCTGAAGTATTTTCTGACAAGGATGTCATATTTTCTGTATTCGAAGAAAGGTAAGTAGTGGCTTTTACCCTTTTTGTGGATCCAGGAGTGCTCTTAAAGCTCGTCAAAGATGGGGAAACCTGAATAGTCAATGAAGTATGGAGATTATCTGATAGAGTAGATGAAAGCACATGTTCAAGGGCAGCTGTTCTGGAATAAGTATTTGTGAAAGTGGTTACCGTACTACTGCTTCCAGGAGAAAAGGATCCATTAGCAGTCCCAGATAATACACCCAGAGTTGTAGTCTCATCTCTTTGTGATGACTGTCGAGTTGTTGATTGAAATGGTGAAAATGTGGTCTTTGGGATGGAAGAAATCGCTTCAGTGTTCCTAGAACCGAGTAGAGAGAAGGCAGTGGTGCCTACAGATGGAGTCGCCATCCCCGCCATAACAGTGGTTGGAATGGTTTTCACAGAGGGAAAAGTTGGCACCTTTGTCCTTCCTGAAGTAATGGAAGCAGAGGAAAACAGTGAGCTTTTTGAAGTAGGCCCAGGTGTGACATCCAAAGTAGACGTTTGTAGGGTCATAGTAGTCCTAGGGGTAGTTGAAGACAATAATGAAGAGAATGAGCCAGCTTTTGTAGAAGTGGCAAAAGAAACAGCTGGTGGTGAGAGAGAGGAGCCGTTAACTGACATTGACGGCATCTCAGACATAGGCCCAGAAGTGGCTATGGAGGGACTTTTCAAACCATCCGGGTGTGCTGTTTTAGAAGATTTCGTTATTGCTATTGTGGGAGTGTCAGAAACTCTTTTGGAGCTGAAGGCAGTGACACGAACTGGCAGTGAGGACATCTGGTAGGTAGGGGTGGACGTTGCCACAGAGGTTTTCTCTTGAAGTGCCGTGGGTGCATTTGGAGCAGACAGGGCTGTAGTGATCCCATCAGTAGAGATGACAGTAAAATTGGCACTAGATAGTCTGGTTGTAGAAAGAGACAGGGACTCAGGGGAGGTCTGTGTACTTTCAGAAATGGGAGAGGCAACCGAAGTCACCTTAGTTTGAGTTTTAGGGGAAAGCAAGTATGAAAGAGTTGTGTTGACATTTACAGGATTGGATATTCTGGTTGTCCTGGAAGTTACGGTGTCTGCAAATGAAGTATCCTGGTGGTATGAGAAAGGGTGAGTCACGGAGGTGGCACTTACTATCATTTTCTCAGTCCTGGGAGTATATATTGAAAGGGCGCTGACGCTTTCTTTTTCAGGAGACGAAAATGTGGTAATTGTCAGAGGTTGTGATGGGAGGGCTGTTTTCCCAAGACTGGTAGACATTTCCGGAATGTGAGCATCTACTATGTGACTTGAGATAGAGGTAGGTGTAGTCCGTAGAGTCCCAGAAGGGGGAGATGAAGCTGAAATCCTGTCAGGTGGAGTTCCAAGTGGAAACTCTGAAGGTGAATGTGTTTGGTGACTGGAAATTGTTGTGGTCTCAGCAAATCCTGTATCTGTCATTTCCAAGGATGAAGTACTCGGGGAGTCTGAAATACAAGGATTCTCGGATGGGGATATTTCTGTCACCTTCATGGTTCTAGAGGTGTTTCCCGGGGATGTGGTCATCTGCTCTTTGTCGGAAGATAAGGCAGAAATGTCAGTCACTGATAGGGTGGGGACCAGTGTGTTTCCAAGACCTGTTGAAGACTGAGAAATGTGACCATCTACTGTAAGCTTATCGGCAGAGGTGTGCAAGGGCACGGTCTCATCAACAGCAGAAGTTTCTGTGGAGCTAGGAGCCGAGCTCACAACATCCCCACTGCTGCTGAGAGTGTACGGAAGGCTAAGAGCATGGCTAGAAGTCTCCTCCCCTTGAGATATGGGCTGGGTTGCTACTGGTGTAAACATGGTTGAGATCACATGGGTGGAGGACACAACAGGAATGTTGTTGGGGGGAGATTTAGAGCAGACAAGAGTGGGTGTAAATGGGGTTACTGTGTCAGCTGAGGTGAAGAGAAAGGTGGTCTTGGCCTCAGTTGCCACAGGAGTGGGAGGTCTCCACAAGGGGACTGGAGTCTCTGTCAGAGAGGGAACTGTCATGGGTGTCACCCTGACCGAGAACACTGTGGCTTCTGAAGTGGGGGGAATTGAGTGTCTGTGGGTAGGCACAGTATCGCCGGTTGTAGAAGCAGTCTGATCCAATGGTGACACCGATGCTGGGGTCACCGTAGGTGATGGCACAGGGGCTGCTGAGGAAAGGGTGGCAGTAGGCCGTGGAGGCCAGATGCCAGCAGACAAGGACATAACTGTCATGTCTGTAGAGACAGTGGCAAAACTGGTCCCCAATACCCTTGTGGTGGAAGCACGTGGGGGTTCAGGGAATGTGTGTGTGCTCTCAGAAATGGGAGGTGGAGTTGGATTCCCCTCAGGAGGTGGAGCCTCTGAAGTCCGGTGTGCTGTGTGGGTGTGGGTGGAATTAAAGATTTCTGTGGTGCCGTCATATGAGCTCTTAGGTGTGGTTTTCATCGATTTTGTAGAAAGCCAACTTCCTCTCACCTCAGTGGTGGTAGTTTTATTATCCAACGGGGTGGTCCACTTTTCTACGTCAGGAAAAGGGGAAATGGTGACAGAAGCCGTTACCATTTGTGCAGCTTCCTCCGTGGCTTCCAGCGTTGTTGCAAATGGGGAAAGCTCAGCTGTCACTTGTAGAGTTGATTTTCCCTCAAGATAACGGGACGTTGTTTCTGTCCTTGTCTCAGGACCATTGCATCTTGGTGGTGTTGTGGACTCTGGTACAGGAGCTGTTGTCTCTCCGCATGCAGTTGTGCCATTTGTCTCTGTTAGTGTGGTCTCAGAAGCGCTCTCCTCAGTAGAGACTTTTGGCTCAAGGTCAGCAAGGGTAGATAGTCTATCTACCGGTGGAACGAATGTCTCCCTTGGTGTTGAAAGAAGCTCACTTCCAGCTGCTGTGGGCAGAGGGGTAGTTTTTAGCCGTAAGGTGGTGAGTTTAAACTCAGGCAATTTGGTTACAGATATGGTTCCCAAAACCGTGGAGAAATTAGCAAACCACGAAGTCATCATGGTGGGTAGAGCTGTGGCGTATCTCTCTGTAGTAGCACTAGCAGGAATACCAACATCAGTGACAGCAGTAGCCTCGCTTTCTGAGGCGGATCCTGGTGGGATAATAGTAGTGCTAGTAGTAGAGGAATGTCCTGCATTTGAAGCGCTCCCGTGGAACGCTGATGTCCACAGGGTCTGTTCTGCCCTGGGAGTCCACGTGGTTTCATTGGTAGAGAACAGATGGGCACTGTCACCAGTTATCGATGTGGGACCAGACTCAGATGCCTTGACTGTGGAAGCTGAGCTAGTTGAATTCAAAGGAAGCATGTTTCCGCCACCTGTGGGTGTATTCTGGGTATATACTGGCCCAGGTGTTATGGGGGGTAGCAGAGTGTCAGCCGCCGTGGGTGCAAGTGTGACCCCAAGAGTCAAGGCTGCATGTGTAGTCTCAGCATCAAGAACTGGCTGTGTACTCTGTGCTCCGGTGAATGGGGAGGGTGTCCTGAAAGAAAGAGCCACAGAAGAGGCCTTCATGGGTATGGAGGTAGATATCGTATCCTCCATTCTGGGTGAAGAGACGTCCTGGAAATTTGTAGATGTCAATTCTGCTTCAGCTGTTAGCACAGGCATCGTCTCAACAGGCCTAGTTGGGAGCGTTTTTGAGTGAACTGGAGATGCTATTTCCATGTCGGTTGTTGCCAATGTGGATGCTGTCTGATTTCTAGGAAATACAGAATCCACTGGAGCAACCGTGGAGTTGAGCACAGACTCAGGTGGGGATGCTGATGCAGTCCCAGCATGAGTACTTGTAGCTGAAGTCTCTTCTGCCATGGACCAAGGTACTGTTCCAGCAGCTGTAGAGGCAAGAAATTCCTGGCTAGCTGTGGAGATTGAAAGTGCATCAATACCTGTGGATTTGTGTTTGGGCCAAGATGTTGTAGATACGGGTATCGATTCAGCAGATGAGAATAAAGATGGTGTCTTCATAATGGTCGACTGAGATCCAGTCACTGAAGTGTTGGATATAATTGAATTCTTGGTAAGTCCGGACGTGTGTAGAAAATCTGTAGCTGTAGTTGGATGAAAGGTCTCAGTACCAATGGCTTCAGCCATTTTTGTTGTCCTTGTGCTATCTGAAGTTGGGGATTTAGTTATTTTCATGGAATTGGTAGTAGTGCCTATGGAGGTACTCTTGGTAGGCAGAGTGATGGCTGCTAAAGTAGACAAAATGTCTGCCACGAATCTGGTTGTCTCAGCTATGGATGTCTTCAGAAATTTTGGTGTAGTCATTGTTTCCAGAGGTGGAGATGTTGTATTAGAATATGATATGGTTGTATAATCAGTTGCAAATACAGGCATGCTTTTAAGCATCATTGTAGAAGAATATATTGTCTCTTGTGGTTTTAGTCCAGTAACTTGGGATGGAGTTGTCAAATCTATTTGTTGTGAAAGAGTTGTGCTCATTTCTTGAATTGTTATATTTTCAGAAACAACTGAAAAATTAGAAAGCCTGTGTTACTTTGGATTTAGCTTTAGAAATCAGAGACAATTCTGTTAGAAAGAGCTCTATAATTTGTTCTCGTGTTTTTAAGAGGAGGTAAGTATCAGATATAATCAAGCCACTTGATTACTTGGTTTTTCTTAAGATAATTTTCTAAAATCTCTATATGGTTCCCAAAATGCCCTCATTATGTAACAAGTAGAAGGACACACATTTCATGGGTGCCTGGGTGGTTAAGTGTCCAACGCTTGATTTCGGCTCAGCTGATGATCTCAGGGTCCTGGGATCAAGCCCCGCATTGGGCTCCCTGCTCAGCGGGGAGTCTGCTTCTCCCTCTCCCTCTGCCCCTCCCCCCCACTTGTGCTTGCACGCATGTTCTCTCTCCTCAAATAAATAAATAAAATCTTTAAAAAATAAATAAAACCTTCCTCATTATCAAACTCTGCCCCCACATGTTTATTAAGTAACTGTGCCCCTTACTTCACAGGAAAACGTAATTGAAGTGATCAGAAACTCAGCTGTGCTACCACCTCAGTTACCCCTCATCAGCAGTTATCCCTCCTTTCCCTAAGGAGCCTCTCCTTCCTGATTTAAAACATCTTCAAGTCTCTTACAATAAAAAAATTAAAGCCCCACATCTCTGCAGGCACTGCCCTATCTCCCTCCTTCCTATCACATGACTTTAAAGGAAGTTTTATCTACACTGACTGTCTCCACCCTCCTCAGCCCCATTCTTTAGCCCACACTAGTCTGGGTTTTGTCATCATTCAGCAGCACAGCACCCGCAAAGGCCACCAATGGCCTCCATGAGGACACATGCTATGGATAGTTTTTCAGTCTTCATCTTACTTGACCTCTCAACATTTTTTGACAATGTTGACCACTCCGTTCTTCTTAAAATACTCTTTTCATTGATTTCCATGACATAACACACTCTTGGGCTTTCTCCTAATCCTCCAGCCACTCCTTTTCTATCTCCTTTGCAGACCCATCCTGTCTAACTCAGTCATTAAATATTAGAGTTCCTCGAGGCTTGGTCCCAGCACCTCTTCTCTTCTTACCCTGTGGTTTCTCCACACACCTCCATATTCGAGTTTACACCTGTACACAGATGAAAGTCAAAGTTATATCTCTAGACCAGATCTCTATTCTGAGTTCCTTGCTTACTTGACATCTCCTGGGTATCTCATTAACCCCTCAAACTCAACATGCCCCAATTTGAACTCATTGTCTTCTTTCCAAACTGGGTCCCCTTTCAGTACTCTCTCAGTGAATGGCATCATCCTACATTCAACTATGCAAGCCAAAACCCTCTCCCTCAGTCTCCTTCCTTCTCTCTCTCACCTGCCATAGCCAACCCATAATTTTGTCCTATGACTCTTATCTCCTAAATAGCTCTTGACTCCATCTGTTTCTATCTTGATCACTTATCACCCTCACCAAACCACCATCAGTCTCTTCACCAGGACTCTGCAGTAGCCTCCCAACTGAACCCCCTGCCTCTGCCCTTGGCCCCCCTCCAATCTGTTCCATAATTCAATCAGGATGATCTTTTTTGAAATGCAAATGTGATTTTCTCTCTCTCTCTCTCTCTCTCTCTCTCTCTCTCTCTCACACACACACACACACACACACACACACACACACACACTTAGCTCCCTTTAGTGGTCTTCCATGACTCCTAGGATTTAAAAAAAAAACATTGTGTTTCTTAATAAAGCTTATAAAGCTATGCACAGTTCGGTCCCTACCCACCTGTCCAGCCGCACTTTGTGTGAGGTTTCTCCCTTGTTTCTTTGGCTTCAACCCACCAGCCTCGTTTCAATCCTCCAATATTTGGCATTCTCTTTCCCACCACAAGACTGCCACCTACACTGTTACTGTACTTGGAATGTTCTTCCCATCCTTCTTCACCTGATTAACTTCTCCTCATCCTTCAGAGCTCCGCTCAAGCATCCCTTCCTCAAGGAAGCCTGCTACCGTCCTTAGCCTCCATGACTAGGTCAAACCAATCTATTCTAGGCTCTTAGGACATCCCATACCTCCTCTTCAGAGTAGTTGTCACAGCAGCAGGCTTATACTGGTGTGTGCTTATTACTGTCTGTCTTCCTCACTACGCCATATGCACAGGGCCTGACACAGGGTAGAGGTTTGAGAAATATTTGCAGGTTGACTGAATAAGTGGATGATGAGGGCTTAGAATGAAATAAGAGCAATGCGGCAGATTCCTAAAGGAAGAATGGACAGGTTACAGTAACAGAGAAGCTGACAAGTTGAAGAAAGACAGAGAAATCTCGGAAGACTCAAAGTTTGCTTTTGGGCGACTTGGAGAATAGCAGTGATACTCACAGGAAATAGGAAAATTGGGAAGGTGGCCTCTCTCAGAAGAAAAATATGCACTTCTGACTTGGATAAGTGGAATTTGGGGTGATGGAACATCCAAGCGAAAATGGTGCATAGTAAACTTCAAGGCTGAGTCATAATTTTTCTCCAGTTCAGATCACCCAGAATGAAATCATGCATATTTACCATTGGGAAATTAGCATTTTGCATTTATCCACCTGGGAAGCGTATTACTTATGATGTAGAAATAATTATGGTGGTAGACAGTCTACTAACTTGTTCCACTGTCTTGAGCATTAAAATGACTTTTAATTTGCATAGATAGAAATTCTGAGATGTATGTAGGATGTTCTTTAGGATTTTGTGGTCATTAGCAAGTAGGCTGAATGACACTCAGAAGCCTGCCACTGACTGTACAGATACAGTTGACAAAAGTCACACATGTATAAAGTCACAACACGCGTGTGTGAGGGGGATAGTCAGAGTTACAGAAGTACTCTCCCACTTAATTTTACACCATCATTCCAATAATCAGAGATCTGTATTCTATTAGGCCTTACCAAGAAACTGCTATATTTCTGCAGCACAACATGTATTTCAAGCTCTCTGCCTTCAAATGCGTCCACAACTACAAGTAGATGGAGAATTGTCAGGATTTTGGTTTCCATTTTTGCAGAAGGCTTTACCACAGCCAACTGGCTTAGCAAACCTGTTAAAGGGTCACTTATGCCACTCCTGAGGAGCGGGGCATCCCAGAGCCTGAATCACTCTCCAAGAATGTGCTAATTCCCGCTCTTTTACGAATGATTCATGATGGAGCTGCCCTCACTTTTTAGGAAAGCAATAAAATACTGAATACCACAAAAGTCCAAGTTCTCTTCTTTGATGCAGTATTCAAAGAGCACTGCTACAGGAGTCCTAACGAGTAACAGAAAACTCTTTCAGAACACAGAGGATGGAAGTTAGGGATGATATTTGTATCTAAAGATGGTTAAGCTGTAGATGTTAATAGTTACTAACACTTCCAGTAAGCATCTCCAAAAGAAGCATAAAACTTAGGAAGGGGGGGGGCGCCTGTGTGGCTCAGTGGTTAAGTGTCTGCCTTTGGGTCAGGTCACGATCCCAGGGTTGTGGGATCGAGCCCCACATCGGGCTCCCTGCTCAGTGGGAAGCCTGCTTCTTCCTCTCCCACTCCCCCTGCTTGTGTTCCCCCTCTCACTGTGTCTCTCTCTGTCAAATAAATAAAATCTTTAAAAAGAAAAAAAAGGAAAGGAGGGGGGCCTGGCTGGCTCAGTCGCTGGAGCGTGGGACTCTTCATCTCGGGGTTGGGAGTTTGAGCCTCACATTGGATATAGAGATGACTTAAAAATAAAATCTTAAGGGGTGCCTGGGTGGCTCAGTCGGTTAAGCATCCGACTCTTGGTTTCAGCTCAGGGCATGATCTCAGGGTCCTGAGATTCAGCCTCTCATTGGGCTCTGCACTCAGCAAGGTGTCTCCTTGAGATTCTCTCCCTCTCCCTCTCCTTCCCCCTTGGTCCCTCTTCCCACTCTGTCTCTCTAAAATAAATAAATACATAAATAAAATATTAAAAAAATAAAATAAACTC
Organism: Ursus americanus; assembly: GCF_024610735.1. NCBI lineage: Eukaryota > Metazoa > Chordata > Mammalia > Carnivora > Ursidae > Ursus > Ursus americanus. The sequence goes on from NC_142164.1 coordinate 14,953,370, forward strand.
TTTAAAAAAACTTAGAAAAGGAAAAACAAATGAGTTGAACAAAATTGCCAAGCAGGTAGCATTTTAAGTACTAGGTATCTCTTAGAAAATAATGCAACTTACGCTGCCGCACTTGAACCTGAAGCCTGGATTTCTCTATTTCAGCAGACCCCTCATCAAATCTTTCAGATGAGAGAGAGGGTTTCTCCAGATGGATTACTGTACCAAGTTTTTCCTCTAGTGCTTTTATTAACAAAGACTCAAGTCTTCCTTGATTAAAATCACACAGTCATAGAACTAAGTCTTAGGGATTGTATTCAATCCCTTCATTTAGAGACTAGGCCCAGAGAGGTACAGTGCTGACAGGATGAGATTTCCACAGATGAAACATGTAGCGAAGTAAGACAGGGTGTGCCCCTGTTTTCATTATCTGGTACCCATAAGTGCATGCCCTCAATTTACACAGAACCACCACAAACCTAGGAGAAAGGAGACACTCTACATAAAAAAAACCCAAGGAAAAACGAACTTAGATAATAAAAGCCAAGTTCTGCAAGTGCTGAACAGCTCAAGAATAAACAATCACCCAAAATAATGAGACATAAAGCCTAGAGGAGAGTATCATGGTGCTAAACCAAAACATGAAGTGGCCCTTGCAAGCCTGGGCATCGAAACCCAACGGGGATCCCAAATTACAACCATGCCCTGAAAACATATCTGCCTTGAAGAGTCATTCCTATCCCAAATAAAGTCAATCCAATCAAGTGTCAGTAGCTTTTTAACCAAGATTTGTAGGAATTAAAGATTCTTTCAAACCCCACGTCTGGCGATTAATTACGATGGGTTAGGAAACACATTCAATTGATACAGAGAAAGCATTTGACAAAATCCCATGTACATTCATGATAAAATCCCTTGCAAGTTAGGAACAGAGGGTATTTATGTCAACCTGATAAAGAACTCTCACCAAGAAACCTACATTTAAAATCAACCGGGGACGCCTGGGTGGCTCAGCTGGTTAAGCATCTGACTCTTGATTTCAGCTCAGGTCGCGAACTTGGGGTCTTGAGATCAAGCCCTGCCTCAGCCTCTGGACTCAGCGGGGAGTCTGCTTGAGATTCCCTCTCTCCTTCTGACCCTCCTTCCACTCATGCACATGCTCTCTCTCTCTCCCAAATAAATAAATAAATAAATAAATAAATAAATAAATAAATCTTTTTAAAAAACATAAAATCAACCATAATGATGAAAGACTGAATGTCTTCCCTCCAAGACTGGAAGCAAGGCAAGAACGTCCACTCTCACCACTGTTAGTTAACATAGTCCTGGAAGTCAGAGGCATTCCAGTAAGGAAAGAAAAAGAAATAAAAGGCATTGCAGTGGCACTGGGCTGGCTCAGTCAATAGCGCATGCATCTCTTTTTTTTTTTTTTAAAGATTTATTTATTTATTTATTTATTCTACAGAGATAGAGACAGCCAGCGAGAGAGGGAACACAAGCAGGGGGAGTGGGAGAGGAAGAAGCAGGCTCATAGCGGAGGAGCCTGATGTGGGGCTCGATCCCAGAACGCCGGGATCACGCCCTGAGCCGAAGGCAGACGCTTAACCGCTGTGCCACCCAGGCGCCCCAGCGCATGCATCTCTTAATCTCAGGATTGTGAGTTTGAGCCCCATATTGGGGGTAGAGTGTACTTAATTAAAAAAAAAATTTTAAGCATTGCAGATTACATGATTGCCCATGTAGAAAATCCCAAGTAATCTAAAAAAAAACCAACAACAACCACCTCCTGAAACTTAGAAGTGAGTTCAGCAAGGTGGGAGGGTACAAAATTAGCACGAAGCAAAGAGTTCTTCGACTTGACACCAAAAGAAAAACTGATAAATTGGACTTCACCAAAACTAAAAGCTTTTGTTCCATGAAAGCCCATGTGAAAAGGATTTTTAAAAACAATCTACAGACTAGGAGAAAATATTTGCAAAACATATATCCAACTAAGGACTAGAATATATAAAAACCTCTCAAGACTCAACAGTAAAACAAATGCAAATTAAAAAATAGGCAGTGGCACCTGGGTGGCTCAGTTGGTGAAGCATCTGCCTTCAGCTCAGGTCATGATCCCAGGGTCCTGGGATCGAGCCCCACATCAGGCTCCCTGCTCAGCGGGAAGCCTGCTTCTTCCTCTGCCACTCCCCCTGTTTGTGTGCTGGCTCTCTCTCTCTCTCTCTCCCTCTGTGTCAAATAAATAAATAAAATCTTTTTTTAAAAAATAGGCTAAAGACATGAATGGGCAGTTCATGGAAGAGGACGTACAAATGGCAAATAATCATAGAAAAGGATGTTCAATGTCATTGGGTACCAGGGAAATGCAAATGAAAACCATAATGAAACTGCACCACACACTTACCAGAACGGCTAAAATAAAAAGTAGTGGCAACACCAAATGCAGGCAAGGATGGAGAGAAACTGGATCACTCACCCATTGCTGGGGGAAATATAAGAAGGTACAGCCACTTTGGAAAACAGCCTGACACTTTCATATAAAACTAAATGGGCAGCTACCATAGAGCTCAATGATTGCACTCCTGGGCATTTATCCCAGAGAAATGAAAATTTGTGTTTACGTAAAAACCTGTACACAGAGATTCATAACAGGGTGTGGGGTTTTTTTTAGGGGGAGGGAGTGGCTATAGCCAAAAATTGGAATCAGTCCAAAGGTCCTTTATCAGGTGAATGTCTAAACAAACCGGGGTACATCTGTCCCATGGAACCCGACTCAGCAATGGAAAAGGACAAACTACGGATGCATACAACCTGGACGGATCTCAAAGGAATGATGCTGAGTAAAAAAAAGTCAATGCCCAAAGGTTACATACTGTCTGATTCCATTTACTAACATTTTGAAATGACAAACTCATAGAAATGGCAGACGGATTAGTGGTTGTCAAGGGTTAGGGATGTGGGGAGCAGAGGGAGGTGGAGAGAAAGGGCAGGAGGGAGGCGGGTGTGTGTATGAAGGGCAATGGGAGGGATCCCTGAGGTACTGAAAGTGTTCACTACCTTGAATGTGGTGGTAGGTGCACAAATTGACACAAGTGATAGAATTATCTAGAACTTAATACGCACGCGGGCGCAGGCGCACACACACACACACACAGCTGAGTCCAAGTAGAACTAGGGAAATCTGAATAAGATCGGTGAATTGTATCAATGTCACTATTCTGGTCATTACACTACAGTTTTGTGAAATGTTAGTCTCCGGAGAAACCAGGCGAATTGTACGAGGGATCTCCAGCCACATGTGAATCTCCAGTTCTCTCAAAAGAAGGCAAACGCAAAAGCCCACATCATCTGCTTCGCAGAAGCAGGTAGCTGAGTGATAACCGAATGTCCATCCCTATTGGAGGGACCACAGCAACCATGGAGTCCGGCCTCCATCTTTGAAGGGCTTGCGAACCTATTTTGCCATATTCATTCTGTTCCCATTTGTGAACAAGTGATCATTTGCACAAATGATTTGCATGAGCTTTGCTATCTCTGTATTTTAAAGTGGGGATAATCCATGCTAATTCACAGGGGCCTGTGGGCTTAATTGCCATTTGCTCCTTCGCTCTAGACAAAATTGTATTATTGTAATCATTGGGAGCTGGAGAACAGAGGTATAGAGTAGCTGAATATTTATGAGGCATTTTGTTACAGATGTACCTGCCAACAGAATATTAAGTAGAACATTTGCTAGGGTACCCAATTCTGCCTGTGATTCGGGTATATCACCTCATATTAAATCTTTGTGTTTTTCTAGCCTACATATCGCATCTGGTTTTTTCTTTCAATCACGACCTTTGGAAATATAATTCAGAGTGTGTTTATTAGATTTGTGAGAGATAACAGTGACCAGAAACCATCACAGACAGATCTGCCCGTGGGGTAGAAAAAATATGAAATGTGTATCTTTAAGATGATGAGAAAATAGACATATTTTTCAAAATGGCGTCTGTATTCAGTTTCCAGGCAAGGACATGAAAAATGAATTCTGAGATAGGGAGAGAGACAGGCTAGAGCTTCCATCTCTGAATCTATAGGAGAATGTCACCCTGCGCAGAGGAATACAAATAAGGAGGTTCGAGCAAACTACAAACAGTTCCTGCTTATCTTTCGCGATAAAAAACTAGGATAGCACAGAGAATTGATATACAAGGGCCAAACCAAATTGCCTTTTAGCTAGTAGAGCCCTTCACTATGGAACCTTTCCTATCAGAGCTGATAATTGCTTAGAGGGCTTCATGGTGGGCCAAACAAAGGCCTTAGAAAGTGCGTAAACTATATACTCAATCTCTGTATATTCGAAGAATGGCTAGCTTATAAAGTAATTCAAAGCAGCTGGAGCATGAGACCAATTAATACATCTTAGCAAATCAATAGCTCCACAGATACAGGGACCCCGGGTTTTGATACAGTGCCGATTTCCCAGGATGGACTCAGTTCATGTTATTTCATTCTTTCCAAGGGGGATTTCTCAAACGCACATCCAGGAGTCATTACGTCTGCGTATCTATAGGAAGACCCTTCCTCTTCATACATCCACAAGTCCGAACAAATCCTTTGTTGGGTCATGTGTCTGAGCTAAGATTAGGCAATTATGCTCAACATACCTAGAGAGGAATTTTAGCCTGTGATCTGTCCCTAATGGTCACTTCAAGAAATTCCTGTCACCGTCCATTCCTTTTCAAAACACTGTCACAGCTAAAACCTGGAAACAACTTAAAAGTCCTTCAAAGGGAGCTCACTGAATCAATTATAGGAGATCCCCACTCTGTCATACTAATCAGCATCACCCCCCCCAAATAATCAGACAGCTCTATATTCTGTATTTTCTGATATGGGAATACTTTCCAAATATATTATTAAATGGATAAAAAAGATATAAAGACTATGTGCATAATGATGATCTCAACTTTGAAAAAGAAAAACAAAGGCTAAATGCATGTAAACCCAAGTTTTAAATTGTTCCTGCCACGATACGTAAGAAATTGTGAACAATCGTCACTTTTAGGGAGAGAAGCTTAGGGTAAGAGATTGATGAGAAAGGAGGCTTTTACTTTTAATTTCTATCTTTATGCATTGTTTGAGTTTTTACCAGCATATCTATTACTTTTACTTTAAAAAATAAATCCATTTTAACGAACAGGTAAAGTAATAAAATAGTAAAAATGGTAAATCAATTTAAATTGTAAAAGCTTATATTCTCTTCCCTTGAAATTCTACTTTTACTAACATGTCCTATGAAACTGCAAACCCACATACACCAAGAGGTACGTGCAAGGAAATTTATTACAGCGTTATTTATAACTGTAAAAAATTGGAAGCAACTTAAATGCCTATCAGTGGGGAGTTAAAGAAATCATAGTACATCTACACAGTGGATATACGCAGCCCTAAAAATGGATGAGGTTGATCTAAATGTATTGATGTGCCCGTGATAATATTAAGTTAAACTACATCGAACTGTAAAACATTATGTATGGATGTATACACTATTTTTGGTTTTTTTGAGACTATACACACACATTAACACTTATAAAGCCATTAAAAAAATCTAAAAGAATGGACACCTCCGTGGAGAGGATGTAGGATAGGTTTTACTTCATCCTTCATGTACTTTGTATTGTCTGAGTTTATTTTCTAATATATTCCATATAATAACCATAATGTATCGCACTTGTAAATTTTTTTGAAGATTTTGTTTTTTGGGAGTGCCTGGGTGGCTCAGAGGGTTAAGTGTCTGCCTTCAGCTCAGGTCATGATCCCAGGGTCCTGGGATCGAGCCCCCTCATCGGGTTCCCTGCTCAGTGGTGGGGGGGGGTTCTGCTTGTCCTTCTCTTCCTCCCTCTGCCCCTCCCCCACCCATGAGTGCTCTCTCTCTCCCTCTCTCTTTCAAATAAATAAATAAAATATTTAAAAAATATATATATATATTTTTTTCTTTTAAGTAGGCTTCACGCCCAACGCGAGGATTGAACTCACAACCCTAAGATCCAGAGTCTCGCCCTCCACCAACTGAGCCAGCCAGGCGGCCCCTGCGTTTGTAATTTGTAAAAATAAACAAAAAATGCTTAAAAACAGCTCTGAAACTAAATTACTAATGACTGGCAACTTTGCTGTTGTTATCATTTATCACTATGTTTAAATATTCCTGAGACATCTCCAACTATAGTGAATACTTGTTTATTAAATCCAGGTAGGGTTCATGGTTTTCAGCAAATGTTCCCCAAAAGCCTTGTTCTCATGAATATATAAATATATACATATATAATTTATGTGTAAATAGATTTATTGAGATTTGTAACCTAGCAATGTGCTCATTAAAATTTATTTCTTAAAGGTCATAATCCTTCTATGGACCATAAATACCAATTTATTAGGCAAAAGCTGAAGCTAGGCATGTTGTAATCACTCCTATTTATTCCTGTAATTGCCCCTTTCCCCCAGATGTCACACAGCCAGGATGGAGGTAGAAGAAATTCTATGGTGTTACAGCTCCTTCAGCGGTGAGCAGGCAGTGCCTGCAGCTGGTTCCCTGATTTCCCCAGGTGGGTTATTAGCGCCAGCAAATCCCTTCAAAGGAAGCTTTTAAAACAGTGGTCAGAATCTTTTTGGGGCCACAGACTCCCTAGAGGTAGTCCTGCATGGTGCGGGGGTGAAAAGAACATGAGCTTTGCAACTGGACAAATCTTTGCTCAAATCCCAGCTCTGCTGCTGATTTAATAGATGACATGAAGCAATTTTACTTAACCTCTTTGAGCCTCTTTGTCCTCATCTATGAAATGCCTGGCACGCAGCAAGAACTTCGTAGAAAGTAGCAATTATCATATTATTTTTGAATATGATGGGAATTATAGACTCTGTCCTCAGAGAAGAGAATCCATCTCGCATTTTTAGTACGTGGCATGCAATTTCGAGGGCTCTGTCCACCCGTCAAGGCCACTCTGGACCTGAGGTTAGAAACCCCTGGTCTAAGGTTTAGAACGAGCATCCGAAGAGACCCGAATAGGAAAAATAATATGTTCTACTCCTTTTGCTGGTTGTCATTTTAGGTAGTGCTTTCTTTTCCTTTTTGTTATTTTGGATTATTTGTGTATTATGCCTATCGGAACTGAATCAGACCGAGAGGATAGACTGTACATTAGAGAGGGTACAAAAGAGCAAAGTAAATGAGTGTTGTCTTGCACTTTTAACAACATCGGTTAGATTTAGCGATTTGCCAGCAAAGTGGTAGGAAAGGCCATGGCAATTCACTGGCCAGATTCGGTTTTCAAAGCCCGCTGCTAAGCATACGGATTTAATAGAGCCATACTTCCGGTTCTTCAGATCAAAGATAAAGTTACTTTCAACTGCTTTGGGTGAGCTGTTCGGGCTTAACCTACTAGTCCCTGGCTCCGTTTTGTAATCAGAGCCAGCTAGGACTATTGTCTCTTATTTTCAAGGCTTCGGAAAAGAGAAAAACCAAATGCCTTTGCGTTAGTCTGATCTCAAAGAAACACAGAAACCCCCTGGAATGTGTCTCTGCCATTAAGTCAAACAGCACCGGGACTGCTGGTGAAAATATATCTCCATAGTCTGTGAGAACCTATTAGGCGTGGATCTAGCCCCCATTCCCTAGATACCCCCCAAATCCCTAAAAATCGTAAACAAAACCTAGAATGAGTAAACATTTCAGGAAATGAGAAAAAAATCCCATCTTGATGCTGTTATCACTGATTTTACCCACGCTCAGGACCGCTGCTGCTGAGGGTGGAAAAGATTGGATTTGAGGGGAGAACAGGGTTGTACAGAGAAAACCAATCCTATATTGTCTCATCGAAATTGGGAAGAAGGAGAAAAATACATGTGTCATTCCAAAGAGTCAGTTTTCTTACAAGAACTCCAACCCAAACAGTTCCTAACGTCATCGCTGCTCACCCAAAAAAAAAAAAAAATGAGTTGGTTTATAAATCCCATCCCTTGCTAACAGGAACCAGGACTCTGGTAAAATGGCTGATTCTTGCGCTGAGCAGAGAAAGTACCAGATGAGCCTATAACATCTTGTGCTAAAAGTAAGGAAGTACTCAAAAAATGATGGGAACGTGTCAAAAGGACACAAGAGCCAGATGGAAGGACTCCCACTGGCCCAAACTGGGCCAATTTGAACATCAAAATAAATGATAGCAACAGATTGTAACCCATTGACTAAGGTAAGAATCCATGAGTTCACGCTGGTATAAACTCAGAAACAACTGAAGGAATATCTAAATAAATGTGGAAGAAGAAAACACTCTTCTTTGCAATAGAATACTAACTAATAAATGTTGAAAAACAATGGCGTTTTAAAAATCAACATTCTGTGACTATTGTATAAGCCATTGAGGTAAGTATCATCGATAGAGGTAAACCTACTGGGTGAAAGTTTGATAACACGGACGCCTGGGTGGCTCAGTTGGTTAAGTATCTGCCTTTCGCTCAGATCATGATCCCAGGTCCCCGGGATCGAGCCCTGCATCGGGCTCCCTGCTCAGCGGAGAGCCTGTTTCTCCCTCTGCCTGCCACTCCCCCTGCTTGTGCCCTCTCTCTCTCTGACAAATAAATAAATAAAATCTTTAAAAAAAAAAGTTGGATAACAACAGGATATTTACATAGCCTCCAAATATCTCCCCAGAAATTAGGTTTTTTAAAAAGATTTATTTATTTATTTATTTGTTGGGGGGGCAGAGGGAGAGAATCTCAAGCAGACTCCCCACTGAGCCCAGAGCCCAATCCCACAACCCATGAGCTCATGACCTGAGCCAAAACTAAGAGTCAGGGGCGCCTGGGTGGCCCAGTCGTTAAGCATCTGCCTTTGGCTCAGGGCGTGATCCCAGAGTCCTGGGATCGAGCCCCGCATCGGGCTCCCTGCTCCACTGGAAGCCTGCTTCTTCCTCTCCCACTCCCCCTGCTCGTGTTCCCTCTCTCGCTGGCTGTCTGTCTCTGTGTCAAATAAATAAATAAAGTAAAATCTTTAAAAAAAAAAAAAACTAAAACTAAGAGTCAGACCCTTAACAGCCTGAGCCACCCAGGCACCCCTCCCCAGAAATTAGTTATAAATTACAGAGGGAAAAATAGTAACCAGTGGAGAAATCTTGAAAAAATAGCTATAAAAGAAATTAATAGGACAATTGGCTAAATTTGAATATTGACTATGAATTAGATACTTGTACTGTATCCATGCACAGCAGTAAGAGAATATCCTTATTCTAAGGAAAGACACACTGAGATATTTAGGGGTAATGAGGCATTACGTCCACAACTTACTCTCAAATAATTAAGAAACAGATTGTGTGTGTGTGTGTGTGTGTGTGTGTGTGTGTGTGTGTGTGCGCGCGCGCGCACATGTAGGGAGGAGGAAAGAGAAAGAGAGAGGAAGAATACTAAAACCCAGGGAAAATGTAAGTCAGTGAATCTGGGTAAAACACATGTAGAAGTTCCTGGTCCTGTTGCAATTCTCCGCCAAGTTTTAAATGATATCAAAATAAAAGACAAAAAAAAGAAAGAAAAGAAGAAGGAAATAGTATTTGTTCTACGTTAAAAAGCAGATGACACGGGGCGCCTGGGTGGCACGGCGGTTAAGCGTCTGCCTTTGGCTCAGGGCGTGATCCCGGCGATCTGGGATCGAGCCCCACATCAGGCTCCTCCACTATGAGCCTGCTTCTTCTTCTCCCACTCCCCCTGCTTGTGTTCCCTCTCTCGCTGGCTGTTTCTATCTCTGTCAAATAAATAAAATCTTTAAAAAAATAAAAAATAAAAAAAAATAAAAAGCAGATGACAAAACTGGCAACCTCGGGCCCCTCTGAGGAAGACAGAGCCTTAGCCCAGAGCGGGTTCTCCAGAGATGCGAGACCACATCAGCACAACCCTGGCCAAGGAGGACGGTTCAGAAGTTACTCACAGCAGCGCAGTCTCGTGTCAACAGTTGGGACAATCTTGCTGATGAGCCAAACATCTTCTTCCCAACTAACAACGTTTCCACCCACACACCTCATTTTCCAGGATGTGGTCCCAGAGTTGAAAGTAATACAAGCTGCCAGTAAAGCCAGGCAGTGCGCTTTCTACCTGGCTGTTCCAGTTCGTGAGAAAACGTCCTAGCATCAGAGTCCCATTCGGTGTCAGGTTTTGTGGTTGATCCATCATGATCAGTATCCTTTCCGAATTCAGGAACAGCTCTAATCTGCCCTTCACACCATCCCACATCAGGCAGACTGTATGCCATTGAAAGGGAGTCAGGTGGTAACGGATATAAAAGGTCTTGCCCAAGTTGTAGAGTATTAGCTGCTGATGGTCTCCTCCAAGTCCAAGGTCTATGTCTTCTCTGCCCAGGAAGGCATTATTAGTAACATAGGAGAAGGCCATCCAATCACTTAATTTGTCATCCACGAACACCAGGTCAATGCATGCTGTGAATCTACTGAGTTCAGGAACCGTGTTGGTCAGACTCACATAGGTGTCAGCTCTTCCATAGAAATCCAGTCTTTTTCCTTTTAGTGAAAGTGCCTCTGCCCAAATTTGGGGAAGGGAAAAGAGAAAGCAAATGAAATTTAGAGAACAAAAATTCAATTTCATCATCTTTAGCCACATAGTCAATTCCAGATTACACAATGCTATTATGAGTCAATACTGGTGCAAAAAAAAAAAAAAAAGTCCAAATAGTGGATATACACAAATCATCTCTATTTGACATTGGCATGTGACATTTTCTGGCAGAAGAGTTTCTTCCTAATTATATTTGCCTGGGCTAATAGGAAGAGTCAGATTAGCGTTCCCAGAGCACACACCAGCTGGACAGTTTGGGGAGGCAGTAGAAGTGTGTAGCTAGTTGGCAGGGAGGAGGCCAAGGAAAAGGCAGCTTGAACTTAAAAATTTGCTGCACATAATCTTGACTCGTGTAATCAAAAGATAGCTATTTCCATCTACCTAACTGCCTTATTATATTCATGGTGCAACAGCAATTTATTTCTCCAATGCCTTTTCCTGAGCCAAATTACCTGATTTATTCGGTCTCTGGAGACTGCTTCTCACTGAAGGCACCAGGGGGGCCCGGAGGATGACCAGTTGGACAATACCCACGCTGCACGGCTCTGTTTGCACTCAGGACTGGGAGAAATGGCCCCACGCTGAGTGTATCCTGATCCCTTCCCTCCATCTCCTCACCAAGGGGGCTGCGTATCTTCCAGAGTTTCCAGATGGTGGGCGCCTGGGTGGCTCAGTTGGTCGAGCGTCTGACTCTTAATTTCGGCTCAGGTCATGATCTCAGGGTCCTGGGATTGAGCCGCATGCCAGGCTCCCCTCTCAGCAGGGAATCTGCTGTCTCCCTCTCCCTTTGCCCCACCCCCCCCTCTCTCTGAAATAAATCAATAAATCTTTTTTAAAAAAGGTTTCAGGTGGCCATGGATCCCGTTACCCCTGGCTCTGTAGTCAAAGAGCCTGAGTTGGAATCCCAGCTCTGACGTTTATCAGCTGTGTACCTTTGAGCAAGTACCTTCACCTCCCCATGCCTCAACGTTTGCTTCAGTAAAATGGGAATTCAGGGCTACAGTATGCACGCACAATTCAGGGAGCCAGCATTTACACTATAATCTCTGCCGGATAATAGCCCTATCTACTGACCGTACAAAACCGGTTGAAAATTAAGTGAGATGATGTATGCAAAGCCCTGTCGAACATTGCAGAGGAATGTGTCCATCCGCGGGGGCCTGGGTAGCTGAGTGGGTTAAGCCTCTGCCTTCTTCGGCTCAGGTCGTGATCCCCGAGTCTCAGGATCTAGCTTCCCCCCCCCCACCCCCGCCATGGGGCTCTCTGCTCAGTGGGGAGTCTGCTTCCCCCTCTGCCCCTCCCCCTGCTCATGCTCACTCGCTCTCTTGCTCTCTCTCTCTCAAATAAATGAAGTCTTTAAGAAAAAAAAGAACATGTCCATCGGTACAGTTATTTGGTGGGCAATTTGGCAATATCTATGAAGATTTTAACTGAGTATGCCCTTTGCTTCATAGGCAGCTATTGGGGAATCATGATACTATCACCATGACAAACCTCACACCCCAGTCCCCTAGGCAAACATCTGAGAACTGCCGAACATCAACCTAATTTCAGGCCCAGCACAGCCCAAGACACACCAAAAACAGCTTTAAGGCGGAACGGAATTCCAACCTCTCTCTAAATTAGGGGTGTGACCTTGGGACCAGCACTCTAAAACTGCCAGCCAGAGCAAATCCAAATTACAGAGGCTGACTGGAGGTGACCACTTCCCTGCTTCTGAGAGGTGAGACAAGCTTCTAGATATTCTCTAGCCCTACAATATTGTCTCCCACCATTCCTGCACTGAATGTCTTTCAAAGGCAAGCAAGTATATGCCTGCCCACACACATACGCATGCGTGCGCACGCACAGCCCGCTCCCTGTGCCGGAGCCCCTACCATGCACCTGCCGGGGAGCTATTTCTGAACTGTCCATGGTGGATGAGCAAATGTTTATTTCTGTCCCTGGCTTATGTGATGATATTATCTTATCATCTTTCATGTGGCTAATAAATCAAAAGATAACCCTACAAGGTGATAATCACCAAGAAACCCAATATCGATTATGGTTGGCCAACTGCATTTCTGCTCAGCCCTCCAATATGACGTCAAATACAACGTTTAAGAACGGGTTTTATGGTGAGCATAAATCTCCAGGGCTTATTTGTCCCTTAAAAGAGAATGTACCATAATCCCGTATTGTCTACGGGGCTTCTCCACTCTGCAATACACTAATATAAAGCCAGTTGCCGAAGGGCACAAACAAGCAACTTACTAAATCAGAAATACAAAAAGATGGCCTCTTCCTATTTTTAAAACACAAGTTACAATGAGATACTATTTTTACGTTTTGAAATGATAGCATTTTAGACTAAGAATACCCCGCAAAGATGAGCTTGTGAGGAAACAAGTCATTTTAATGCACCGTTTGTGGGAGCACCCGTTAATATGGTGTGTTTTTTTTAACTTACTTTTTAGTAATCTCTACACTCCACGGGGGACTGGAACTTACAACCCCCGAGATCAAGCATCACCGGCTCCACCGGCTGAGCCTGCCAAGGGCCCCAGTAGTCTTTTTTTCTGAAGGACAGTCTGTCAGTGGCTATGAATATTTTCTGTTTTTCTTTATTAAAAAAAATTTTTTTTTCACAGAGAGAGAGCACATGTAGGGGGAGCAGCAGAGGGAGAGGGAGAAGCAGGCTCCCCACTGAGCAGGGAGCCCCACCCAGCGCTCAATCCCAGGACTCCAGGATCATGACCAGGATCATGACCTGGGCAGAAGGCAGACACTAAACTGAGCCTCCCAGGCGCCCCTCTGTGAACATTTTCATTGTGTATGGCTGGGTCTATGCTTGTGACCCAGCAATTCCATTTCTATCAATTTATTCTGGACAAATATACATGTATACGAAGATGCAAGTACAAGGATATTTATTGCAGTATTGTTTGTTATTGAGAAAAAGTACGAAGATCTGTACGCCTATCCATAAGTGACTAGTTAACGCAATTGTTACCTCTCTATAATGGACAATTAAAACAAATAGGATAGATCTGTGCAGTCAGGGAGAGATTTCCAAGGCTTCGTACTCCATGAAATGGGAGTCTCATAAGTGCAGATACAGTATTATTGTACTTTTTTAAATAAGAGAAAAATACGTGCATTAGCAGAGAATAGAAAAAATCTAGAAGAACACACATCAAGCAGTTAGGAATGAGTATCTTTAGGAGTGAGATTTGGGGGGGGGGGAACTTTTGCTTTCTATGTTATTTATTTCAGTAATATTTTTACTTTTTATACAATCGTGTGTTAAATTTAAAATCAGAAAAATAAAGATGGATGGATGGACGGACGGATAGATAGATAGGTAGGTAGGTAGATAGATAGATAGATAGATAGATAGATAGATAGATAGATAGATAAAACGAACCACTTGGGGCCATACTTGAGATTCTGTGGGCAGAGCTAAGTTCTACTTAGATATGGGAAGAGTGGTTTAGTGGAATCCAAAAACCCATCTTTGAGCCCCGGTTCTGCCCCTTACCAGCTGCATCAACATGACAATTAATGCATGAGAAAGCTTTTAGGACAGTGGCATTTAGTGAGCACTGTATGAATGTGCACTAAACCCACGTCACTGCTCTGTGTCTCCTTCCTCCGTGCTTAAGATAGGAATACTAATTAGCTTCCTGGCAGGGCCGTCGTGAAAGATGCAGCCATAATATAACTGCCATTTACGTTCTGTATGTGAAATGTTTATAAACTGTGAAGCCCCAGGTAAATGTCAGCTGCCATGTTTGCCACTGTCAGGATTAGAAGTGTCTTTCTTCTCCCACAACCTCCTTTGTACCCTTACACAGCTAAGCACATCTGCGGGGAGCCCTGCCGTAGCCCCCGGGGCCCCCAGCAGGGCTCAGAGGGGGCCAGGCTGCTATGAGGTGGGGCAAAGTCTTTGCCCTTCTGTTTGGTCAGGCAAGCAGCGTTCTCTGCTGGGCCTCTCCAGGGCCGGCTTCAAAGGCCACTTGTGTCTTTGCATATGATTTAACTATCCATTGCAGATGTCTGCTTGGACGCTGCCATCTGTTCCCTGGCAATTTTCAAGTCCAAATTGCATGATTGCTCCCCTGAAGCGTGTTCTCTCTTGATTTGGCTCCTCTGTGTCTCCTCGCCTCTATTCTGTTTCCTTTTATTTTAAATTACATTTATTGTTGTCCGCACTTTAAAAAAAAAAGGTGTTTCTTCCATTATAAAAGTGATACTGTACATGCTTTTTAAAAGAAAAAATGGAGTGTATTAGAAAAGTAAAAAGATGAGAACAAAGTCAGCCAGAGTCCTACCACCCAGAGACAACATTTTGGTAAATTTCCTTTGGCGTTTCTTTTCTTCCGGGCACAGGTTTTGTTTGTTTCTATGTGGCTGAGATCATATTGTATAGAAAGTTTAATACCCTGCTTTTCTCACTTAACGTGATGACATGAGTGCTTTCCCTGTTAGGAAAACGTTGTCATAAGCCTCTTTCAAACGGCTATGGTACAGCCCTTGGAGTGCCAGGCACCATTTTATTTGTACTGAGAAAGTTCACATCACACAAAATTCACCATATTCCTAGTTTTAAGATGTACAATTCAGTGGCATTTAGTACATTCAGGATGGTGTATGACCATCACATTATCTAGTTCCAGAACATTTTCATCATCCCAGAAGGAAACCCCATATCCGTTAAGCAGCCATGCCCCCCCCCCCCCGCAACCACTAATCTACTTTCTGTCTGTATGGATTTGACTATCCTAGACATTTCATGTGAATGAAAACATACAAGTGACCTTTTGTTTCTAGTTTCTTTCACTTCACATAATGTTTCCAAATCCATCCATGTTTTAGCACACATCAGTACGTCATTATTTTTTAAAGATCTTCTTAAGTAATCTCTGCACCCAACGTGGGGCTCAGACTCCCAACCCTGAGATCAAGAGTCGCATGCTCTATGAACCAAGCAAGCCAGGCACCCCAGTACGTCATTATTTTTAATGGCTGAATGATATTCCATTGTATGGCTATACTGCATTTCGTTTACTGATTCATCTGTTGATGGACATTTCAGTTTTTTTCTACCTTTTAGCTATTATGAATAGTGCTGCTGTGGACATTCATGCTATTTGTTTAGTTTGAACACGCTTTCACTTCTTTAGGGTGTATATCTAGGATGGGTCATTTAGCAATTCTATGTTTAACTTACTGAGTAACAGCCACTGTTTTCCACAACAGCCATTCGACATTCCCACCAGCAGTTTATAAGCGTTCTAATTTCTCTACCTCTTCACCAGCACTTGTTGTTTTCCATTTTTTTAAATTAGTATTATAACCATCGTAGAGGGTGTGGACTGGTATCTCATCGTGGTTTTGATTTGCATTTCCCTAATGACTAATGACATTGAGCATCTTTTCATGTGCATTGGCCATCTGCATATCTTCTTTGGAGAAATGTCTATTCAAGTCCTTTACCCATTTTTAAATTGCATTGTTCGTGTTTTTGTTGTTGAGTTGTAAGCACTTTTTATATATTCTAGATACTAGGACCTTATGAGATATGTGAACTGAAAATACTTTCTCCCATTCTCTAGGCTGTCTTTTCACTGTCTTGATGGTGTCCTTTGATGCACACATCTTTAATTTTGATGGAATCCAATTGATCTATTCTTTCTTTTGCTGCTTATTCTTTTGGTGTCAGTTCTAAGACTCTACTGTTAAATCCAAGCTCATCCAAGCCCAAAGGTCATCCAAGGCCAAATCCAAGCATGTGTCTGTGCTTTCTTCTGATTGCTATAGTTGTAGTCCTTACCTTTAGGAATTTCATCCATTTTGACTTAATTTTTGTATATGGTATGAAGAGAGAGTCCAACTTCATTCTTTTTATGTGTTTACGTGTATATACATGTATACATGTGTACATGGATATGTATTTACACTTCCAGTTGGGCCAGCACCATTTGTTAAAGAGACTGTTTTTCCCCATTGAATGTTCTTGGCACCCTTGTGGAAAATTAATCGACCATATGTATATGCATGTGTTTCTTCCTGGACTCTCAATTCTGTTCCATTAATCTGTATCTATCCCTATGCCAATAACACAGTTTTGATTACCATAGCTTTGTAGTAAGCTTTGAAATCTAGATATGTGATTTGTCCAACTTTGTTCTTTTTCAAGATTGTTTTGGCTATTCAGGGTCCCTTGCAATTCCACATGAATTGCACAATCAGCTTTTCCATATCTGTAAAAAAAAAAAAAGCCATTGGATTTTGATATGGCTTGCATTGAATCTGTAAATCTCTTTGGGGGAATATTGACATTTTAATATTAAATCTTGTTATCTTTTATTAAATCCACGAACATGGGATCTTTTCCGTTTACTTAGGTCTTTTTTAATTTCTTTCAGCAATCGTTGTAATTTGAGTGTAGAAGTCTTTCAACTACTTGGTTAAGTTTATTCCTAGGTATCTCACTCCTCTAGATGCTATTGTAAATAAAATTGTTTTCTTAACTTTATTTCAGATTATTCACCCCCAGTGCATAGAAATACCACTAATTTTTGTGTTGATCTTGGATCTTGCGGCTTTGCTGAATGTATTTATTAACTTGAATATCTTTTTTTGTGGATTCTTAAGGACGTTCTGTATGTAAGATCGTATCATCTACAAATAAAGATAGTATTACTTTTCTTTCCAGTTTGAATGACTTTTACATCTTTTTCTTGACCAAGTGCTCCGGCTAGAACCTTCCAGCATAATGTTGAATACAGTGGTGAACATGGGCATTCTGGTCTTGTGCCTGATCTTAGGGAAAAGCTTTCAGTTTTTCACCAGTAAGTATGATGTTTACTGTGGGTTTTTCATAGATGCTTTTATCAGATTGAGGAAGTTCCCTTTCATTTCTAGTGTGTCAAGTGTTTTTATCATGAAAGGGTGTTGGATTTTGTCATATTCTTTTCCTGCATCAATTGAGATGATCGTGTGGGTTTTCTCCCCCCTTCAGTCTATAAATGTGATGTGTTACATTAATTGATCAATTTTTACAGGTTGAACCACCTTTGCATTCATTTGTGGAATAAATTCCACTTGGTCAAGGTATATAATCCTCTAAATATATTGCTGAATTCAGTCTGCTATACTTTGTTAAGAATTTTTGCATCTAGGGGCACCTGTGTGGCTCAGTGGTTAAGCGTCTGCCTTTGGCTCAGGACATGAGCCCAGGGAACGGGGATCGAGCCCCGCATTAGGCTCCCTGCTCAGTGGGGAGCCTGCCTCTCCCTCTCCTGCCTCCCCCCTGCTTGTACTCTCTCTCAGTCAAATAAATAAATAAAATCTTCTTTAAAAAGAATTTTTTGCATCTAACTGGGTGTTATACGCAACTGATGAATTACTGAACTCTACATCTGAAACTAATAATGTGCTATATGTTGGCTAATTGCATTTAAATTTAAAAATAGTTTCAAAAAAAGAATTGTTGCATCTAGGGGAGCCTGGCTGGCTCTGTCGGTAGAGCATGCAACTCTTGATCTCGGGATCGTGAGTTCAAGCCCCACGTTGGGCATACAGCTTACTTTTAAAAAAGGGATTTGGGGGGCCACCTGGCTGGCTCAGTCAGTGCAGCATGTGACTCTAGAGCTCAGGGTTGTGGGTTCAAGGCCCACACTGAATGTAGAGATTACTTAAAAATTTTTAAAAGCCTTAAAAATAAGAATTTTGCATCTATATTCATAAGGGATATTGGTCTGCAGATTTCTTGTGATGTCTATGTCTGCCAGCTACCATTTTTTAACTCTCTAGCAGATTGATAGAGCAAAACATTGTGCTCCGGGTCTATCTCTGGCAGAGCCTGGGGAAAAGGAAACTAAATCTTTTGCTACAGTAGTTACTCAATATGTAATTTTATTTTGCCTTTTGTGAAGTTCCCAAGCTGCTTTGCCTGGTGATGCCATGCTTACACAATTTTTAAGCAGAACGGAATTCACGGAGCATTAAACAGTGCCGGTTTTCCCCAGGATGCTTCAACTTTTATAATCTCTGATTTTTCAGGGCAGGGCATTACCTGAGTCTTGGCCCTCAACTGCCAGTTTCCAGTGCCCAGCATCATGGTTGGCACACAGCGGGTCCTTTATAGCTATTTTCTGAATAAATGGGTTGCCCGCTATGAGGACACTGGGTTGGACTCTAATGGATGGCAGATAGAGGACTGTTTCTCGGGAAAATGTATCAAGGACCTGGGTGAAGCATTTGGCATAGAATGAGAAGTTCTGAACTGCAGCCTGAACTCGAGTCCTGCCCAAGAACTTCGGGGAAAAGTTCAGGGGAAAGTTAGTTCCCTCTTCCTATCAGACCCCAAAATAACAAATACATTCATTTTAAAAGTCCGTGTGTAGGTGGCTTAGAGCCCCGAGAGAGGCAATCCAAATAACTTTTTTTCAACAAAGGCCCTTAATTTTCTGAAGACAGCACTGAGTAATCATCCGATATAGTCTGTATTTGTTTCTCCGTCCTCTCTTGGCCAAGGTTCTCCTTGCAGTGGTAAAGTGTTTCAAAGGGTAGGGGACGGAGATTCTCTGCGCCCTGCCCTGAACCATCTCAGGAGTGGACAAAGGAATTTCATCGTGGTCAGACACTGGAGCCATGGCCTGGTCACTGTTTCTCCCCCACGAGGTGACCTGCTTTCCTCTGTTTTATTTAAGATTTCTGATCCAGAGAGCCTGACTGAGCGGGGGTGGCTGCGTGCGTTCATTGCTTAGGTGCCATAACCCAGTACGAGCCGAGGTCAACGTGTCGGCAGGGGCTTTTCCTTCTAAGGGCTCTGAAGGGAAGGTCTGTTCCACGCCTCTCTTCTAGTTTCTCGTTCACTGGCCATATTTGGTGTTCCGAGGCTTCTGTTGCATTCTCCCCGGTTCCGCCTTTATCACCGCCTGGCCTTCTCCCTGTCCACGTGTCTATGTCCACATGTTCCCCATTTATAAGGACACCAGCCATGTCAGGTTAGGGGCCACCCTATTCCAGTATGACCTCATCTTTACTTAACTAATTACAGTTGTAATGACCCTATTTCCAAATGTGATTACATTCTGAGGTGCTGAGGGAGAGGACTTCAACCTATGAATGGGGGGGGGGACACACACAATTCAACTTAGAATACTGTATCAGGCTCAAGGCCTAGCTAACCACCTGGACATACCTCCTATCACAAGAGGGAGACAAGACAGAGCAAATTTTAGGGAAGGGACCCACCAGAGGCATTGGCTACATTTATACTGTCAAGAATCTGGACACTCTGAGGATGGGCATTCTGCCAAGGGTACACCATGCCTGCCTCAAGTGGGAAATGTCACCACTCACTCACAAAATGGGAACGAGCAGGGGCGCCTGGGTGGCTCAGTCAGTTAAGCATCTGACTCTGGATTTCGGCTCAGGTCATGATCTCAGGGTCCTGGGATTGAGCCCCTCGTTGGGCTTCCTGCCGAGTGGAGAGTCTGCTTTTTCCTCTGCCCCTCCCCCCTGCTCATGCTTGCTCTCTGTCTCTCTCTCTTAAATAAAATCTTTTAAAGGGGGGGGGCAGAGGGCAGACACTCATTTCTATAGTAACAAAACCTATACATGCACAAGGAGTCTTCTGGCTCTTAATATCACAAATCCTTGCAAATGAACGGTCAGGAGCTTTGAAAATTTTTGTAGACCCGCTCCTGGTCTAGCAGACTCGTGGCTGCCTGAGTTGATATGATGGATAGGTGCTTGATACTGGGGAGTTCCATTACCCACAACACCGTGGTCATCATGTGAACAGCCACAGAGAACTGGAGTTACTGGTCTGCCACCCACTGGCTACATTTCCCACTGGGCTCGTGAGTAACCAGCCAATCTGGTAAACCAGATCGGCCATCTATAAAAGCAGCCATCTTTAAGCCTCATTTCTGTCACCAGTCACTCATCACTGAGTTATCCAACACATCCCCTCCTCTAGGACCCAGGCTGCTGGCCACACATTTGGCCTTCCAGGCGTTCTTCTCAGAATAAGAAGCGGAAGATTTACCTCCACATAGGTAATGTGATTGGTCCTTCAAATTTTGGATCCAAGGCCAATGCCTCACCCACCAAAATGGATGTTTTTACTCGTAAAGCCAGAAGCACCCTGGCAAATTCCTTTACTCAACAGCGATAGCCACTGAGCCCGAGCTATGTGTCAGTGCTCGAGTACAGTGTTAGAGTGAACTCATACTCACACCAGGTCCTTGGCCCTAGTCCACTAACATTCCAGAGAGAGAGGTAGTCAATCAACAAATATAAGAATTACAAATTATGGAGCACCCGGCTGGCCCAGTCGATAGAGCATGGAACTCTCGATCTTGGGGTTGTGAGTTCGAGCCCCATGTTGGGTGTAGAGATGACTTAAAAATAAAATCTTATTCAAAATAAGAATTACAAATTGTGAAAAGCCTCTGAAGGAAATTAATAGGCTGATGCGTTAGCTAATGCAAGGGACAGGGATGAGGCGAATGGGAATATCTATATTAGACAGGATAGTTAAGGAAGACCTCTTTGGGGGAAGAGTCCTTTTCACTTATTTCGAGGAGACTAAAAACAACTAGCGTTACGAAGATGTGGAGTAAGAGTGACCCAGACATGGGTAATAGCACATGTAAAGGCCTTGAAGTAAGGCTGTGCTTGGAATGCTCAAGGAATAGGAAGAAAGCCAGTGTGTCTGGAATGGAGTGAGAGTGGAAGTATGGTAGGAAATGAGGCCTAAGAAGCAGTGGGAGGCCAGATCATGCAGCGCTTTTTAGGTCTTATAAAAGAGTTTGGATTGCATTCTAATTGTCATGGAAATGTATTTGGCAGTCTTTGAGGAGAAGAGTGACATGATCTGACTTGACATAGGCAAGGATTGCTCTGGCCGCCATGTTGAGAACGGGGCTATAGCAGAGCAAGAGTGGAGGCAGGGAAACCAGTGAGGAGGCCATTTCGGCTTCATTCCTTATCTCCTGCTCCATTCTGCAACTATTCAGTTCCTGACCTATCTTCATCCCTTCTTGCTGTCTCTGCTCTCAACCGTTAGGCTTTACGACAGAGTTGGTTTCTTCTTCTTGACCCGTGGTATTCTTCCAAGAACATGGTTTTGCTCCACACTCTGGTTCCATCCAGTTAGTGCATCTGAGTCACCCTCTGCCTCTATCCTACAATGGCCCTCACAGTCAGGAAGCTGGTGACTTATCTGGAGCCTGAAGGAGACTGAAACTTAGTTACGCCATTGTTTCAAGGACAGAATCTTCCCTGCCCCATCACCCACCCCCGGGAAAGAAAATGATGAGTTTCTCACCAATTGAAGAACAATTAGAATTACTTGTTTGATAATCTGGAAAAATCATTGTCTTGACCCATGGTTTTGAGACTTAGTCTGCAAAACCTTGGGAACGCTTTAAAGTGACCTCTTCAGCGTTCAGATCTGCACATCTATCAGGGTTTCCATTGACCAATGACATTCCTCACAAACTCATTCTAATTTTCCAGTACAACACACTCTTCCACTTTTTCTTTCATGACTAAAGACTTCTAGATCCCTCTGTTCCTAGATCCCTCTATTTCATGCCCCATGACCCCTCAAAAAAAAAAAAACCCGCTTGCAGTCTGTGTCCCATATACCACCATCATACATGTGTTCAAAGTTGTGTGATTTCAAATTGCATTGATTTATTAAATAAAACAAATCTCTGAAATCAGCAAATATGTACTGAATACCTAACCTGCATGTCAAGACCTGTGCTGGACGTTTTGGATAAAGAAATGGAGAAAACAGTTTCTTGCCTTTGAGGAAACAGACGGGGGAAAGATAAATCAACATCTTAGCAGGTAGTCAAGGCCAGGTGACAGAGTTGCCACTGTGCCCCATAGGTCCCATTTTAAGCCTTATTATGAGAAACATGGTTTTCCATCAGGCCCTGCACATAGCAAGAAGGCGGTCAGTGTTTGTTGTTGATGGTGATGATGATTTGGTATTTTTCCAGAAGATTAGCTCTCAATCTGAGGGCTATTCAAATTACACCCCAGATCTATTTCATCAGGGATTGTCACTCACTGGCATGTACGACCTTTTAGCTAACGATTGATGTGCTAAATGAACAATTTTATCAACTGAATTTACTTAATATGGACGAGATTGCAGTTTTCCAAGGCAACCTTTTCCTTAAGTCTCCAAATTATCAGCTACTTCAGTTGAATGGTCTTAATCATCTATTCACTGCAGAATAGGTACAAAGACAGAACCGGTCTGCATTCCTGTCACAGGGCCTAGGCAAGATCTGAGCCACCCCAGAACAGACACCTGTTTGTCCCTGAGAATCAGTGACCAGCTTTTGGCATACTTTGGTTTCCCCATCTCTATTCTATGATTGTGGCCATATACATATAAAGGACAGACAGATGATCTCATAATAAAATTAAGTCAAATACAAGAAAAGAAGAGTGACCACACAAAACAATAAAAAAATTGTTGCATTTAAAATATATGCCTTAGGGGTGTGTGGATGGCACTGTAGGCTGAGCATCTGACTCTTGGTTTTGGCTCAGGTCATGATCTCAGGGTTGTGGGACTGAGGCCTGCCACCAGCTCCCTGCTCAGAGCAGAGTCGGCTTGAGACTCTCCTCCCTCTGCCCTGCCCCCGACCCCCTCTCTACTTTTGCTCTCGAAATAAATAAATAAACCTTTTAAAAAAATAAGACATATATCTCAAAAGAAAAGAAAGATGATTTCATCATGCTCCAGGGAATGTTATTTTTTTTAAGATTTTAAAATTCATTTTAGAGAGAGAGAGGGCTCACGCACTTGCAAACAGGGGAGGGGCAGAAGGAGAGGGACAAGCAGACTCCCCGCTGAGTTTGGAGCCTGACTCAGGGCTCAGTCTCATGACCCTAAGATCATGACCTGAGCTGAAATCTAACGCTTGGGGCACCTGGATGGCTCAGTTCAAAGGGTCTGCCTTTGGCTCAGGTCATGATCTTGGGGTCCTGGGATTGAGCCCCCCATTGGGCTCCCTGCTCAGCAGGGAATCCGCTTCTACCTCTCCCTCTGCCTGCTGTTCCCCCTGCTTGTTCTTCTCTCTCTCTCTGTTAAATAAATACATAAAATCTAAAAAAAAAAAAAAAGAAGTCCAAATCTTACCGACTGAGCCATCCAGGCACCCCTCCACGGAGTTTTAAATAAGGAATTTGCATGAGGGGCGCCTGGGTGGCTCAGTTGGTTAAGCATCTGCGATCAGCTCAGGTCATGATCCCAGGGTCCTGGGGCTGAGTCAGGCTCCCTGCTCAGTGGGGAGTCTGCTAGTCCCTCTCCCTCTGCCCCTACCCCCCATTCGTGCTTGCACTCTCTCTCTCAAATTAACAAATAAAATAATAAACAAACAAACAAACAAACAAATAAAGCATCTGCATGAGAGAAAACAGCCCAAAAGAAAACTCAAAGCTTCCACTGGGTGTGCGTTAGCTACCGAATGGCATTTCAGAGTTACTTTAAGAAATGTCAAGGACAGAGGGGGCGCCTGGGTGGCTCAGTCATTAAGCCTCTTCCTTCGGCTCAGGTCATCATCCCAGGGTCCTGGTATCAAGCCCCGCATCGGGGTCCCTGCTCAGTGGGAAACCTGCTTCTCCCTCTCCCATTCTCCCTGCTTGTGTTTCCTCTCTCACTGCCTTTCTCTCTGTCAAATAAATAAATAAAATATTAAGAAGAAAGAAAGAAAGAAAGAAAGAAAGAAAGAAAGAAAGAAAGAAAGAAAGGTCAAGGGCAGAGGGGACGCCCAGGTGGCTCAGTCATTAAGCGTCTGCCTTCGGCTCAGGTCATCATCCTGGGGTCCTGGGATGGAGCCCCGCATCGGGCTCCCTGCTCAGTAGGAAATCTGCTTCTCCCTCTCCCACTCCCCCTGCTTGTGTTTCCACTCTCTCTGCCTCTCTCTCTCTGTCAAAAAATAAATTTAAAACAATCTTAAAAAAACAAAAAGAAATGTCAAGGACAAAGCCTGGCCGGCTCAGTCAGTAGACCACACAACTCTTGATCTGAGGGCTGTGAGTTTAAGCCCCACGTTGGGTGTGAAGCCTACTTAATTAAGAGAAAGAAAGAAGGAAAGAAAGAAAGAAAGAAAGAAAGAAAGAAAGAAAGAAAGAAAGAAAGGTAAAAGACAATAGTCCAAACTACTGTCTACTTGAGGCCAGTTTTCTATCAGTCGTACACAATCCTGAGTGAACGGATTCATTTACTGAAATTGCAACCTGTCCTACAGCCATGTTGATCGCAAGGAAGCCATGGAGAGGCAGCCCCACAGCTTTTCAAACGGTTTATTTCCATAACCTACTGTATATGAGACATTGAAAGAAATCATAAGAATCCATTTTCTTACCTGAGAGAAAGATAAATCTCAACATGAGAATCAATCCATAAAGCCTCTGACATGTGATGTGTTCTTTCATTGCGTAAATCTGCGTTCAAAAAGGCAGAAATAGGCCCAGCTGAGATCAGAACAAACAATGTCTAAGTGTATGTGACCACACTTCTTCCCATCCGACGCCAGGCTTTTTCCTGTTGCTTACAGCCATGGCCGCCGGCGGCAACACTGACGCTTACCTGACTTAGGCGGCCTAGCTGAAACCTCACGGATTGATTTATGTGCCCATCCTCCCAACAAACTTCGCGGAGGGCCTGTATGTGCCAGCCCCTGTGTTACACACACACACACACACACACACACACACACACACACACACACACACACGGGCAGGGCGGCTGGGAAGACAAGTCAGCCCAGAGGGGAAGACAGACACGAAACGCATAATTACAAAATGGGATGCGTTCAACTTTAATGCACACAACTTCAACCCAACAACTTGCAAATTTAATGACCCTAAACATTTTGAAGACAGCACCGTGCGAGAAGGCTTTATTGGCAAAAGTAACTCATCAAATCCTTTCTTTTTTTTTTTTTTTTTAAGAATTTATTTATTTATTTATTTGACAGAGAGAGACAGCCAGCGAGAGAGGGAACACAGCAGGGGGAGTGGGAGAGGAAGAAGCAGGCTCCTAGCGGAGGAGCCTGATATGGGGCTCGAACCCAGAACGCTGGGACCACGCCCTGAGCCGAAGGCAGATGCTTAACCACTGCGCTACCCAGGCGCCCCCAAATCCTTTCTATTTATAAAGCAGATTTGCTTAGAGAAACCTGATCATCTCCTTACATTTACCCAGATTTCTCCTTTAAAAAGTGTAATTGGGGCGGGGGGCACCTGGGTGGCTCAGTCAGTTAAGCGTCTGACTTCGGCTCAGGTCATGATCCCGGGGGTCCTGGGATGAGCTCTGAGTTAGGCTCCCTGTTCAGCGGGGTGCCTGCTTCCCCCTCTGCCTCTGCCCCTCCTCCCTGCTCGTGCTCTGTCTCTCTCAAATAAATGAATAAAATCTTCAAAAATAAATAAATAGGGGCGCCTGGGTTGGCTCAGTGGGTTAAGCGGCTGCCCTCAGCTCAGGTCATGATCCCAGAGTTTGGGGATTGAGTCCTGAGTCAGGATCCCTGCTCAGCGGGGAGTCTGCTTCTCCCTCTGCACCTTGCCCTGCTCGTGCTCTCTCTCTCTCTCTCGCAAATAAATAAATAAAATCTTTAAAAATATATAAATAAGTAGATAAGTAAAACAAAATCAAATAAAAAGTGTAATCAGGGGCACCTGGGTGGCTCAGTCCGTTAAGCATCCAACTCTTGGTTTCAGCTCAGGTCATGATCTCAGGGTTGTGAGATCGAGCCCCGCATCTCGAAAGAGTCTGCTTGAGATTCTTTCCCTTTGCCCCTCCCTCCACTCACACTCTCTCTCTCTCTCTAAAAATATCAATAAGTAATTTTTTAAAAGTGTAATTAAAGCTGGTTATTTGGGAAATACACTGGAAATCCCCTTATCTCCAGCCAAACTGGTGTTATATAAACCTTACAGAACCGTTTCACAGAAGCTTGACAGCAGGGTGCTGATGGGCCTTTTCTGATTTTAAATAAAATGCACTTCTGGATGATTTACTACTGATTTAAACATTTCTTTTCCTATAGGATAATGCCACATATTGTATTTCTTACCACTTCGAAGTGGTATTCGGAGCGAATAGCCTCGCTTTACTTTTAAAGTAACAGAAGCCAATTAGGAAACCAAATGAATCTCAGGCTCGCTAGGATCGTAGGTCATTAATACGGCTCTTCATATTTACCAAGTGGTCTTCTGCCATTCTCGTTAGAATAATAATGGAATTTGCACGACTCGGATGGATTTTCTAAACTACAGGCTTAGAAGTAGGGGATGTCTAAATCTTTTATGACTTGCAAGATGAAATTCAGCTTGAATTTACAGTGCTGTAGGAGGACGAGACTGAGAATCCGTAACTAGCCGTAAGACCATATTTCTGTTCCTTCATTTCCCTGGGCCTCAGTTTCCTTATCTGTAAAAATGGAGATAATAATCTGCCTATTTCCCAGAGCTGCTATTGAAGAGGATCAAATGAGGTGATATTTCAAAGGCAATTTTCAAAGTCTAAAGTGCCATAGAAATGGATATGATTGCTATCTATAAAATGGAATTTTCAGTAGCAAACAATCCAATTTATATCTTTCTTGCATTTCCTCTAAACTTTTGTAACAATTCCAATGTATGTTTCAGAAACTTACCTGGCACCCAATAAATACTAACTCATGGGACGCGCTGCAGAACACTATGCAGCCATTAAAAGGAATCAGGTAAGTCTATGTGTCTGTCAGGTATGAGAAGGTGGGGGGATGGGCACTGAGAACTTTCTACAGCATACGATTCTGTACTGCTTGGTTCTTTTATGATTATCACCCATTACCTATGTGATTTTTAAAATTGAAGGAAAGGAGACAGGAAGGGAGGGAGGGAAGGAGAGAGGAAGAGGACAGGACAGAAGAATGCGTACTAAGTATGTTTCCTCTATAGCTAATACCGTTCTGTACTGTTGAGTGTTTTATACTAAGTATGCATTACTTTTATAATTTTTACAAAATGGAAGAAAGGAGAGAAGGAGGAGAAGAAGAGAAAGAAAGAAAGCGTAGAGAGTAAGGACCTTCGTTTTATACCTCATACAATTGCATGCAATTGGGTTCTTTAGTGAGGAATATGTGTTTCTTTCATCATTTAAGAAAATGCAAAGGCAGGAAGAAAGGAAGGAGAGAAGGAAGGAAAGAGGGAGGTGGGGCAGAAGGAAGGGAGCGTGGAAGAGAGGAAGGAAGACACTTACCTGAGAGCTGGATTCTTTTAACTTCCCACCCTGTGTCACTATGGGGTCCAGAAGAATTTGCTCTACGAATGACCAGATCTGGTCTCCAAATCGCTATGCTTGATGTGAAATGGAATGAAGCAAAACGCAGGAAGGCTCCTCATCGACTGGCTATGCCTCAGTCACCGTTTTTTATTTTTTTATTTTTTCTGGATCAACCCAGCCTCTCTGCTCTCAGCTTTATGGGGCTTATTGACCAGGGCAGATCTTCTTTCTGTGGCTCATGGTACGTCATGGGGCTGCTCTCCCGAGCATGAAATCAGCCTGAGCAAAGTACTCAGGTTATTACATACCTGCAATAACCCATTAATTTGAGGTCTCTTTCCCAGTGCTCACTAAGGATTATCTGCAGTTGCTAGTTGATTATCACTTTAATTAAATTGGATATATGAAACCGGTACTTGCTCACTTAACTAAGGCTCATTTCACTTTATTGAGAAAATGGGGACGGGGGAGAGTGTTTGGAACTACGAGCGGAAAACAGAGGCTAACGAAGTGTCAGCACGTTCACGTCTCACGCCGGCAATGAGCTGGAGCCAGCGTTTGACCCTCACTGCAGATCCATTCTTCGAATCGCTTTGAAAATGGATTTACAGAACTGGTTTTGTGTCCTTCTCAAGAAAGGGATGTGGTTTTCGCCCCAGAAGGTGTCATTGTAACCCTTTGGAAGGATGGAAATATCATCAAATCCCATCACGCATCCAGGGATGATTCCTGCCAGCCTCTGCGTTTCCAAGGTCAGGACCCTAAGTTCAGAGGGTACGATGACTTGCTCAAGGTCACAGAGATTATGAGAGCAGGAGTTAGGACTGAGGGCTCCTTGTTCCCAGACCAATGCATTTTCCCCTCCATCTCACACCTTAAATGGAAAAATTCAGTCTAATAACGAACCGAGTCAACCTGTTATCTGTGGGCCAGTGGTTCTCCACGGGGGAAAGGGGAAGGAGGGGGTGTATCAGAATTATCCATTACTCATCTCCAAGCCCAGAAACTGTGACTGGTGTGGTGGATGAGAGCCCAGGCTTTCCAGAAGGGTAGACTAGAGTTTGATTCTCAGTTGTGTGATACAGGGCCAGTTCCTTAACCTCCTGGGAGCCCCCAGTGTCCTCGTTTGTAAACTGTGGCTAATGGCACTCATCTCATATCCCTGTAAAGATTACGTGAGACGGTGGGTGTAAAGGGCTGAGCCCAGGGCCTGGCCCAAGGTCCCTGGGCCACTGCTCCTGCCTAGAACACCATGGCTTTCTCTTCCCACTGTGTGCAAGGCTCAGCTTTTGTGGCCTGCTCCCCACATGGTCCACACAGCTTACAAGGGGGTGTGGGGCAATGGCCAAGGGTCATCTTCACGTTTCCTTGGCAATGGCTTCTATTTCACACCAGGCCCACTCACTGGTCTGCCTTCCCCACCCCCATGACACTATGAGCTCTGGAGGGACAGAGCTCCATGTCATTCAGTGGCTCGCACACGGCCTGGCACAGAGAGAGCGCTCATTGAATATCTGATAAGTAAACAAATACATGACTATGCCTCCTCCCACCCCACTAACACGTGCACTTGCTGAGGACAGGGAAACACATCTCTGTTCTCTTCACGCCTTGCCCCAGGAGTTGGCACAGCGCCTGGCACATAGTAGATGCTCACGCATATTTATTGAATTGAAAAAGAACTTAGAGGAGACTATATTCGTATGTACTTGGGTATGTTAAGAAAATTCTGTGGGAGGAGAGACCCTGATGGGAAGAGATGATTCTAGAAAAGGAGACTGAGAGGGGTTTGGATGGGAGGGAAACTTACTTTTCTCTGCATATGTTTTTGTTTGGCTAGAAGTTTCATCATTTGCATGTGTCACTTTTTCCAAAAAAACCCACTATGTTTACTTTAAAAAAAAAAATCCAGTATAGTGTGGGGCACCTGGCTGGCTCAGTCAGTGGAGCATGTGACTCTTGATCTCAGGATCGTGAGTTCAAGCCCCACATTGGGAGTAGAGCTCCCTGAAAAAAACAAATCCAATGTAGCACAAATGACACAACTGATTGAAAAGTGAAACATGCAGAAAAATGAAGAGGCTGGAAGTCTTTGGTCAGGAAAAAAAAATGCCACCTAAGGAGGGTGGACTTCAATGTGTATCTTCCATTCTCCTGAAGGTTAGAAGGAGAACGTTGACCATCTGTTCTCTGTATCTACAGAGTAATAGGAAATGGGCTGAAATTGTATTGGGAGATATGAGTTAAACATACGTAAGTCATTACTGCCGATAGGAGTTGATAAACACCAGAAAAGGCTGTCACGGGATGCAATGAGCCATCCTGGAAACTCAAAGGTCTAGAGAGTTCATGTGGCTCTGTTGATTTACTTGTCCTCCCATAGCCAGAGATGGCTGAGCTTACTGAGACTCTGTCCCTGTTTCTTCTTTTTTTTTAAGATTTTATTTATTTATTTGACAGAGAGAGAGACAGCCAGCGAGAGAGGGAACACAAGCAGGGGGAGTGGGAGAGGAAGAAGCAGGCCCCTAGCGGAGGAGCCTGATGTGGGGCTCGATCCCAGAACCCTGGGATCACGCCCTGAGCCGAAGGCAGATGCTTAATGACTGAGCCACCCAGGCGCCCCGTCTGTCCCTGCTTCTGACACTAGAAGAGACCTTTAACCTGGCGAAGGTCCATGCTGTCATCATTCCCTCTTCCCTTCCCGGTGAGAGCATCCCACCAGGCCAACTGAGAGTCTGGTGATTTCCATACAACATGGCCCCCAACCGCAAATCAGCTATTGAGTTTGGATCTCAACCATAGAAATAATGAAAGGGTCCAATGCTGGGGAAAAAATCATCTCTGTTGGGGACTTGCTAAGCGATTTTCAAGGGCAATTTTGATTAGGTCTGCCTGCCACATCAAAGACTACCGTCCAACTGACTCCCTGCTGGTTGTCATTCCCATCATACCCTCGTACATTTGCTACATATGTGGGCATCATTTATCAATGTGTTTTTAGACATCACATAAATGTGCGTGCTCTTAAACATGACATAAAAGGTACTGTACCACAAGAGAGTATTTAGTAAAAAAGACTCTGAAACCACACTCCTTGGGTTCTCTCTTGTCTCGCTGCCTCAGCTTCTTCATCTGCAAAATGGGGATGATGATGGTGATGATGATGATGATGGTGGTGGTGATGATGATGATGATGGTGATGATGATGATGATGATGGTGGTGATGATGATGATGATGATGATGGTGATGATGATGGTGATGATGGTGGTGATGATGATGATGATGTTGATGATGATGGTGATGGTGATGATGATGGTGATGATGATGGTGATGATGGTGATGATGGTGATGATGATGGTGATGATGGTGATGATGGTGATGATGATGATGATGGTGATGATGATGATGATGGTGATGATGATGGTGATAATGGTGATGATGGTGGTGATGATGATGATGGTGATGATGATGATGATGGTGATGTTGATGATGATGGTGATGATGATGATAGTATCCACGTCTAGTGTTTTTTACGGTATAAATGGGATAATATATGTAAAGCACTTAGAATACTGCATAGTACTTAATAAATTTATTTTTCAACCTCAACAGTATTCATTTAGTCAAGAACACGTGATGAGTCTAAGATGCTGGGGATTAGGCAGTAAACAACACAGATAACTCTCTCCTCATAAAATTTATGTTCGGATGTTCTAGAAACAGTGCTGAGGTCTGTGTGCCAGGAACAGAGCAAGGGAAGGGGACCACAGTGAGAGGAGAGACATACTGGAGAGCCAAATCACACACACAGGCTCTGGTGGGCCATTTTCAGAACTTTGGCTTTACTTTGGGGAAATGAAGAGCTGCCCTTGCAGAGTTGTTCCACACTTGGGACTTCTAAATGACATCAAACTTGCAGAAGAAAGTTGTAAGAAAATTGCAATTGTTAACATTTGCCACCGTTGCCTGAACATCTCTCTTTACATTTATTTTTCAAACACCTAAGCAATAGAGCATGGGATACTTGATCTGGAGGTTGTGAATTTCAGCCCCACATTGGGGGTGGAGATGACTTGAAAATAAAAATCTTACTAAGAAAAAGAAACACTTAAGAGTAAATTGGAGCTATGGTGCCCCTTTACCCTGAACACCTCAGTTGGCATTTTCCTAAGAACAAAAAGAGCTTCTTACACAACCACAGTTATAATTATCGAAATTGGGCAATTTACCTTGATGTAAGCCTACCTCCTCTATGGTCCATATTAACATTTAGCTACTGTTTCACTAATATTGTCTATTGCGCTCCTCCCTTCTGATCCGGGAGCAATCAAGGATGACCAGCTGCTTTTAGCTGTCATTATTTTTTAGTCTCCTTTAATCTGGAGATATTCTTCGGACTTACCTTGACTTTCATGACGTCAACATTTTTGAAGTGTACCGGCCAGCCGTTTTACAGAACATCCCTCAATTTGGGTTTGTCTAATCTTTCCTCCTAGTTCTGGTTATGTATTTCTGGCAGGAAAAGCACAGAAGTGATGTTGTGTCCTCAGGGCATTGCATTAGGACACACATGATGTCATTCTGTCCCATGATTGAAGATGCTAACTTTGATCAGTTGGTTAAGGTGACATTCACCAGATTCCTCCACTGAAAAGTTATAATTTTCCACTTATAATTCAGAAGTGATTTACAGGAAAATACTTAGAGTCTGTGTAAATATCCTGTCCCCCTTGTCTTAGTCTGTTGGGGCTGCAGTAACAAAATACCGTAGACAGAGTAACTTATAAACAACAGACATTTATTTCTCACAGTTCTAGAGACTGGGAAAAGCAAGATCGAAACACTGGCCAATCCAATGTCTGGTGAGGGCCCACCTTATGGCTCATAGATGGCCATCTTGCTGTGTCCATACATGGCAGAAGGAATGAGGGAGCTCTTGAGACGTCTAATCCCATTCAGGAGAGCTTCACCCTAGTGACCTCCCAAAGGCCTCCAAATACCATTGCACTGGGGATTAGGACTTTGACATATAAACTTTGGCTCCTTTGAATTCTGTTAACAATAGTGGAACTAAAATTTTTTTTAAAAAGCATGGCATTGCAAAGAAAGCCCTTCCACAGCCTGGTCCCTGCGGACTTCTTCCTCTCTATCCCCCACTGCTCCCCCTCCTCAAATCCTATACTTTGCCTGTAGGGAGCCATTTAGAATTCCCCAAATGTCCCATTCCCTTTCATTCGTCTGTGCTTTCGTAAATGTTGTTCTCTTTGTCTAGAATATTCTTTTTGCAGCCTGTCCTCCCCCATCCCTGGGCTACCTGAAGATTTTCTACTCATCCTTCAAGACTCAATAGTTATTTTTTTTTCTTTTGTGAAGTCTTCCCTGAGCCATTCCTTCCCCTTGCATCCCATCCCAGGTAGAAATTCTCATTCAAGGGGCGCCTGGGTGGCACAGTGGTTAAGCATCTGCCTTCGGCTCAGGACGTGATCCTGGCGTTATGGGATCGAGCCCCACATCAGGCTCCTCTGCTATGAGCCTGCTTCTTCCTCTCCCACTCCCCCTGCTTGTGTTACCTCTCTCACTGGCTGTCTCTATCTCTGTCAAATAAATAAAATAAAATCTTAAAAAAAAAAAGAAATTCTCATTCAAGCCACTGTGGGCCGAGAGTTCCTCTCCTTCAGCCACCTTTCTGGACTCCTAGGAGAGATAAAAGTCACCTTTTCAGGTTTTTTGTCTTAATGTCTCGAGGGTAATGATCGGCCCTATTGATACAGGTGAAGCCCCAGTGCTCGAGTACTGACACCCTTAAGGCATCGCAGTGGTGGTAGGGCTCCCAGGAGAGCAGAGGCCTCCTCGGACCACCCCGGGGGTATGGGTAGACCAGAACTCAAAGGAACTTGGGGCACAGGGAAGAGGGAGACAGGCTTCCTTAACTAGGAGACACAATTCAGTTGAGTTTTGAGGCTTCTGTAAGGACACACCCTTTCCCTTAGTGGCTTCCAAATCTTTTATAAATGTTTTTAATGTAGCCTCTACACCCAGCGTGGGGCTTGAACACGCGACCCCAGGGTCACGAGCTGCATGCTCTACTGACTCAGCCAGCCAGGTGCCCCTGGGCCCTCCAGATCTTCTTTTTTTTTTCCTTTGGCTTGTTATCTGACAGCGAGCTGAGATCATCCAAGTCGGTCACACCCTTTGTGTCAGCTGGAAAACTGTGTAGGAGACCTTAAGGTCATCTCCTGCAAAGGTCTAGCTTCCGGAAACATTTCCTTCAGGGTTTTTGGAGATAAGTCTCCTTAGCAGCTCTTGGGTCCCATCAACATTCTTCAGTGTTCAGCACCCACCCATCGAAGGCCACTAGGAACACATCTGTATTGGAACAAGTTGAGTTTATTCCTCATTGCAACAAGGGAGAACACACACCGTGGGGGAACCATGAGGCATCTCAGCAAGAGAGAGTTAGGGAAGGCTTCTGACAGGATTTGGGCTTTGGTTGGGTAATTTGGGGATGGTATAAGGAGGTAAGGGCTTGCTTTAGTTTAGGTGCTCTCAGAAAGCGGGAACAATTCCATGCTTGGGTATCTTAGTAAGTCTAATCTACAGAAAGAACCTACTACAGTGAGGATAAAGCTATAGTTGTCCCCTCTGACCCACAGGGGATCCATTCCAAGACCTCCAGTGGATGCCTGAAACCATGGATAGTACTGAACCCTACAAAGACTATGTTTGTTCCTATTCATATATATCTATGATAATATTTAATGTATATATTGGGCACAGGAAGAGATGAATAAGAACCAATAATAAAATAGAACAATGATGACAATACACTGTAATAAACGTTCTGTGAATGTGGTCTCTCTTTCTGTCTCTCAAATATCTTCTTGTCCTCCTTCTTGTGATGATGTGAGATGCTTAAATGCAATGAGACGCAGTGAGGTGAAGGACATAGGCACTGTGACACAACGTCAGGCTACTGTGGACCTTCTCATGATTCATCAGGGGGATCATCTCCTTCTCGACTGTGGTTGACCACGGTAACAAACTGTGGAAAGCAGAACTGAGGGGTAAAGAGAGACTCCTTTACCTTAATTTGTAGAGAGGCAGCAGTCACTCACACTAGCCAGGAGGGGGAGATGTTTGGCATTTTGTGGGCTACAGGGTGATCTTGTTTTTGTCTACACTTAGACAAAATTGTGAAGCAGCCTTACTTGATCTTACTCTGTCGTGGTCTTCGAGCACCCTTGGCTGACACCCGTGATCTGTTAAATTGTTTACGTCTAATGGGAGAATAACGTAGTCTAGCACTCAGGTCTCGCTGTGAGCATCAGACCACTTCCTGGATGACAGGAGCTGCTTCTTTTCTTTCTCTCTTGGCCGAGGACAGATGAAATCCAGCTACAGGATGTTACTCCATGATACCCAGATTTCCCTACTGCTGATCAGGGTGGCTATCTAGAGAATATCGGCTGTAGTTGGGCTGGGGTTAGTCTCTCCTGCTCGCTGCGGGATGAACTACTGCATTCTCTGGGATGAAAATGACTGCATGGTAAGAAGTCAATATAAAAAGACTGGGAGGTTTGCATCAGCCAATGTAACACAGGCAATTATCCAAAGCAAATATCAGTAATAGGTCTTGAAGGCAGGGGCCTAGATGATGAAACCCAGCTAATGAAACACGTCCCAGAATCCAACCAAGTCTGTGTTAGACTGGAAGGTGGCTTTTTCCTTTAGCTTCGTCACAAACTCTTCTGCTTGCCCTGTATTGTTTACATAAATGTAACGAGTGGTATTTGCTCTATAGTACGAACTCTCCCTTGGCTGGCTAAGAGGAAATCGAAAGCTAGGTGACCATCTGTGACAACACCAGCTGATGAATTTAGATGAGACTTTTGGGCTTCCAGAGCAGAAGGGTGTCATTTATGACTTCTATTAGTGGCAGAGACAAGTTTGGGGCCACCTATCTAGTTGTACTACCCCCCTCATGGACTTGCAGCTCATAGTATAGGCATAAAGGGGGAATCAATTATTCCCTCTTACAGGTTCTCTTGAACAACCTGTGTTTGCCTCCTGTGGGAGGCTTCTGGGTGTCCTTCTCAAGGTATAGGGCTGACGTCCACGCAAAAGTGGTACTCTAGTGGGGCACAGATTATATTAGAAATATAACTATTGGGGCGCCTGGGTGGTGCAGTTGTTAAGCATCTGCCTTTGGCTCAGGGCATGATCCCAGCGTTCTGGGATCGAGCCCCACATCAGGCTCCTCCGCTAGGGGCCGGCTTCTTCCTCTCCCACTCCCCCTGCTTGTGTTCCCTCTCTCGCTGGCTGCTTCTCTCTGTCAAATTAATAAATAAAATCTTTAAAAAAAAAAAAAGAAAGAAATATAACTATTGGGGCGCCTGTGTGGCTCAGTCTGTTAAACGCCTGCCTTCGGCTCAGGTCGTGATCCCAGAGTTCTGGGATCGAGCCCCACGTCAGGCTCCCTACTTAGCTGGGAGCCTGCTTCCCCCTCTCCCTCTGCCACTTCCCCTGCTTATGCTCTCTCTCTCTCTGTCAAATAAACAAAATGTAAAAAAAAAAAAGAAATATAAGTAGGCATAAGCCAATTTGTGTCTCTCGAGATGGACAAATACCTTTAGTGGAGTTAAACACTTCTTGCAAAGTAGGTTGAAAAGAACAGACCCTTGCAACAGGAAAATCCCCAATACCGGTGCCTACTCCTGATTGACTAGGACTTGCTGATAAGATCCTAAGGACTTCAGCAGAAGCGTTTTATTGCTCTGAGGTCAAGGTCCAATTTTTATATGACCAAAGGTCAGGGTTAACACTGTGAAGGAAACAAGTACCAGGAGGAACCTGTAAAAGGGAGCCTACCTCCTGAGGTGTTTAAAGGAAGAGCTATTAAATTTTTGTCAGCAGGGATAGACGGGGGGTAACAGATCCAGCAGTCAGTTAAATTCAGGGCTGTGGTTATGGAAAAAACGCATAAGAAAGTTTGGGTTTTTTCTTAAGAGGCAGAAGGAGGCAGAAGGAGGCAGAAATACTCAGATGGAGACAAGGGATGTCACATTGGGTTCTAGAGGGCATCAAAGTAGAATAATAAGCAAGGTTAGTGGGAGAATAAAAGAACAAAAAGAGTGTTGGAGAATCAGAAAATTAATCTGGGGGGCGCCTGGGTGGCTCAGTCATTAAGCGTCTGCCTTTGACTCAGGGCATGATCCCGGGGTCCTGGGATCGAGCCCCGCATCGGGCTCCCTGCTCTGCTGGGAAGACTGCTTCTTCCTCTCCCACTCCCTCTGCTTGTGTTCCCTCTCTCACTGGCTGTCTCTCTCTCTGTTAGATAAATAAATAAATAAAATCTTTTAAAAAAATAAGAAGAAAATTAATCCTGTTCTGTCATCTTGGGCCGAAGCTGTCCACCTCTGAAGTCAGCAGCTTCTGGAAGATTCCCAAGAATCCAAAGCTGAAGGTCTCTGAGTGGCGGGGATGTCAAAAGACATACATCTTTTGAGTTGGAAACCGTGAACCCAAGGATCAATACTTTGGATCTCTACTGCTATGACAGCTGTTAACAGGACCCGATAAGGTCCTTTTTGTGACAGCTCAAGAGCAGTTTTCCCCCAGTCTTTTCTAGAAGACAAAATACCCAGCTTGCCGAGCATGCAGAGGCTTTTTAGGTAGATAGCTGGAAATGTGGCTTGTACCTGCTGGTGATAAAAGCGAAGGTGTGGTATGAACGTCTCGCATGAGCTAATCGTATCTGCTTGTGGTAGGGTGGAATCCAAGGCCGGGGAGGGGGTGAAATTCCCAAACACATAGGGCTTATTATTTCATGAATCCTTATTAATTCATGAGCTAACCTGTGGGTCCCAGTGGGTGTTGACCTTACAGACATTAAAGCTAATGGTAATACTTTGAGCCATGGAAGTGTTAAGGTCTGAGAGCTTTGCTAGTTTTGCTGTTGGAGCTCCATTCATTCTCCTTATTTTTTTATGAGCACTCTGGATGATAAGGGTGGTGGAGTTTCTAGGTAAAAGGGAGACATTTACAGAGCTCCTTAATAACAGTGCTGGTAAGTGAGTCTCCCTGTCACCGGAGAGAGAAGTTGGAATGCCCCAGACAGGGAAAAAATGAAATCAACATTTTATTTTGCCACATCTAGGGCCTGTTATGTATTGAACTGTGTACCCTCCCCAAATTCAAATGTTGAAGTCCTAACCCCCAGGACCTCAGAATGTGATCTTATTTGGAGATAGGGTCTTTGCAGATATCATTAGCTAAGTTAAAATGAGGTCATCAGGGTGGGACCCTAATCCGCTATGACTACCGTCCTTACAAAAAGGAGACACTTGGACACAGAAACAGGCACCCAGAAAGGGAGATCGGTGTGAGAAAGAAAACATAGGGAAAGGCAGCCAGCTACAAGTCAAGGAGAGAGGCCTGGAAGGACCCTTCCCTCACAGACTCAGGAGAAACCAACCTGGGGCACCTGGCCGGCCCAGTCAGTAGAGCGCGCAACTCTCGATCTCAAGGTTGTGAGTTCAAGCCCCACGCTGGGCGGAGCGCTGACTTCAATCCATCAGCCAATCAATAAAAAAGAAGAAGAAACCAATGCTGTCTTCATCTCGATTTCGGACTTCTCATCTCCAGAACCGTGAGACAACCAGTGTCTCTTATGTCAGCTGCCCGGTGTGGGGTACGTTAGTACCCGGCCCTAGCACACGAATCCAGGGCTGTACTCGCTAAGAGGAAAAGCTTTACCCGACCCCGAAAACAAACAATAACCGGACATATTTCTAGCCCTATTGAGGCGACATTTGTATAAAGTCTATTTGGAGGTGTTCAAAGGGCTTTGGTTCCTGTCCATGACCCACTTTACAGTTTAACCAGGATTGTGGTGTTAGCTGGTAGGGCATGTTTTAGAAACATTTGGACAATACCTCTAAAATTACCCCATCGACAGTAATGTAATATCATGGCCAATTTATCTCTACTGCTGTGGATATTATCATGAAGAATTCTTGCTAAAATGCATCTGAAAGGATTTGGCACTACCAAGCAGCCACACTGACATGTGCCAAATAGTCTCTTTATGCAATGAGCCTTCAAGTATTTCCCAGGTATCTTTTTTTTCCAAATTAAAGGCTTCTCTCTGGCGGTTTACAACCGTTAATGACAATCTGTCTCTGACAGTTAGCAACGATCTCAGAAGAATCTATTAATTCCTCCGAAGTCTTCTCCTTTCTGAGTGATCACAGGAGCAATTATCTGGGCCAAAGCTATGTGTCTAGCATAGCGGTCAGCTAAGGTTTTCTTAGAAGATTCTGGGTCCTTGCACTTTGAATTGTGCTCCCCCTTTATTATAGCTGCTTCCTGATGTTGACAGCATCTAAAAGTTCTTGACTTGGTGCATTTTTACAGGTGTTTCTGTCACGGTCAGCAAACCTCTTTGTTTCAAAGCATTTTGAAGTCAGATTAACCTAAAACCATATGCTATCAATATATATATTCCTTCATCTCTTGGCATTTGGTCAATCTAGGCAAAGACAACCAATGAAGCGATCAGAACTGATTTGATTTCTGTGCTAAGTTTATATTTGAAGAGTAAATTTAAGTCTGCGATCATCCTGTTTGCCAATTTCGGGGTTTTGCTTTTCATGTACGAACAGTTAACAAGCACAGTTAAATCAGCGTCACTCAAGGGAGTCTCTAGAAGGTCTATGCTGTGTATGGATAGTTGCTTGCCTTTTTTGTAACAGAGACAAGCAGTTTCAGAGTTTCCTTTTTCAGGCAAAGGAAGGAGGCTGGCTTTATAGTGTTGCAGCAATGGACGGTGGTGTCCGAAGGAGAAAGCAACGCCTTATGGGAGGTAGGTAACAAGCTAAAAAGTAGTGAGCATTGTTTTTCATTTTTTTGTTTTTGAGCGAGAGAGACAGAGCATGTGCAAGTAGGGGAGAAGGGCAGAGGGAGAGGAAGAGAGAGAATCTTAAGCAGGCCCCACGCCCAGCACAGAGCCTGACACAGGGCTTATCTCAAGATCCTGGGATCATGACCAGAGCAGAAATCACGGGTCACTCCCTTAACCGACTGAGCCACCCAGGCGCCCCCAAGTGACCATTGTTTTTTTATTTAATACAAGAGGGGTTTTTTTTAGTACAAAGGCATGAAGAACCATTAGGTTTAATTAGCACTGACCTAGCTGAGGGGTGCCTAAGTGGCTCAGTTGGTTAAGCAACTGCCTTCAGCTCAGGTCATGATCCCAGGATCCTGGGATCGAGCCCCACATCAGGCTTCCTGCTCAGCAGGGGAGTCTGCTTCTCCCCCTCCCCCTGCTCATGCTGTCTCACTCACTCTCTCTTTCAAAAAAATGAATAAAATCTTAAAAAAAAAGGAACTGTCCTAGCTGAAGTTTCATGTTTAGCTACTGCTGTGATGGCCCTGAAACAAGGGGGATGTGGCTTGGCTACTGGGTCTGACAAAAAACTGAAATAAGCAATAGGCCTCTGATGAGTGTCATGGAGCTTGTAAAGCACCCACCCCAGGGCCTCTTCACACTCTTTATGAACAGAAGGAGTGGTGGGATTGTGAATCCAGAATTCTGAATAAGTTTGTGGGAAGGTTATTGTACCAGTCTTTGTGCTTATACAGAACTACATTTCCTTTACCTTGAAAAGTATCAGTCATCGAAATATAGCCATCTATAACCTAGTCCTGGTCCACCTATGTCATAGTGCGGGCCAGGTCACAGTGGGCCAGTTAGCACACAATAGTGCAGTCTGGGTGGAGCCTGGGTATAAATACGAGCTGACTCCCTGGGACAGCTCAGACACTGGAGAAGAGCCTAGATGAAGACATCTGGAACCCACCTTCGTGGAGGGAAGGCTGGTATCCAGAGAACGGCCAACATCCATCCACCTACCAGGTGAGCAGTCCCATCAGTAGAACAAGGCAATGGGGGGTGTGGCAGGTGGGGTACATAGAACGAGGAGGGCTTAGAGGAGCAACTGTCTGAAAGAGACCATTTCTTTATTG
This sequence comes from Ursus americanus, assembly GCF_024610735.1. Classification (NCBI taxonomy): domain Eukaryota; kingdom Metazoa; phylum Chordata; class Mammalia; order Carnivora; family Ursidae; genus Ursus; species Ursus americanus. The sequence goes on from NC_142164.1 coordinate 14,994,271, forward strand.
TTTCTTTATTCATTTATTCTATTTGTTCCACAACGAATTGGAGATAGCTTACAAAGACTCATTCAATATAGCAATCTCTTTTTTTCAATATAGCAATCTAAAAATATTTTAAAGAAAGAAAGAGATAGAGGGCCAAGGGATAAAGGCACTAAGCAGATAAGCTAGTCAAAGATCCAGTTCTGACACTGGGTCTCAGCTCAAACTGGCAGGGAGAGGGAGCATTTCAACCAGGGGGGAGAGACCTTCGAAGGAGCCGGTGAACCTGGACTTGGAAGGGTAAGTAGCACTCATATGGGTGGAGATGAAGTAACAGGCACCAGGCCGAGGGTGAGCCCTGATACCTAGGCGCCTAGAGTTGAGGTGGTGGGGGGAGCAGAGGGGGCCGAGCAAGCCACATGGGGTCCTGAAAGCCTGCTAAGGAGCAGGACTGGGCTCCTTGGCAAGGGCACCACAGTTTCCAGAGGTTCCAAAGTGTGAAAAACTGAGATGCGCCTTAGAAAATATGTTAGACTCATACGGTAAATGACTTGTCTCCACGTAAATCCCTAGATACGGGAACAGGCAGAGACGAGTATCTTTGACAAGGGTTACCTTTGACAAGGGTTACCTTACTATGATGTAAGGAGTCTATGACATCACAGAATAGCGGCAGGGAGACTGGGTGAGGATACTAGGGCAGGAAAGACTTCGGGGACCTCTTAGTTGATAATGTTCTTCTTTATTTGCACTTTTGCCCCCAAGGGAAGCTGTTCAGGGGGAGAAATACATTCCCTGACAAGGTACTCTCTTGAGGGGCTGAGGGACCCATGGGAGGAAGGAGCCATGATGCCTCCATTGTGAGGCGTTGATGACCTAACAAACTAAGGACTCCCATTGGTGGAAGGTGGCTGATGGCTGCCTCCTACATAATCATCCTCTATATCAGCAACCAGTGGTCTTGATTCCCACTAAGGCACGCATATCATAGCGTAGGACTGTTAAGAGGAATACAAATGGCCCAAGAAGGTAGTGCTCCCCACCCAACTTTAGCATTTCCACCTCACACACTGAATCCTGCTCTAGGGAAAGGAATACAGGGGAGCATTATTCATTCCTGACATCACTATTCACACGTCAGCACCAGATTTTGTCAGAATAGCTATGGGACCCATGGAGGATGGTGGGAGAGGAAGGGGGAGGAGCCATGACGCCTCCATTGTGAGGCACTGATGGCCTGGCAAAACAAAGGTCTCCCATTGGCGGAATCTTGCCAATGGCTGCCTCCTACATAATGACATCCTCAGTATCAGCAGCCAATGTGCTTGACTCCCATCTCAGCACCCATATCATAGATAGGATAAGACTGTTAAGAGGAAAAGGGATGTCCCTAGAAGGTAGTGCTCTCCTCCCACTACATTTCCACCTCACACAATGAATCCTGCTCTAGGGCAAGGAATAGAGGGTGGCGTTGGTCATCCCAACGTCACTATTCACATGGGCGGTGGGGAGGGGAGGGGAGGTGAAGAATCATGATGCCTCCATTGTGAGGTATTAATGGCCTTGCAAACTAAGGTCTCTGATTGGTGGAAGCCGGCCCAGTAGCTACATCCTACTTAATCAAGACCTCTATGTCAGCAGTCAATGGGCTAGATTTTGATTATAGCACTCCTTATGATGGGTCATTAGGAGCAATAGGGGTGGCCTTGGAAGGTAGTAGTCCCCCATGACACATCCACTTCTACCCACCAGATCTAGTCCTAGGAAAATGACTTGAGAGGGTAGCAGAAGTCGTCCCTGACGTCACTATTCACATGTCAATACAAGGCGCTCTCTGATTGGCCAAAGGACCCACATAGCGGCGGATGATGCCTCTATTGTGACGCATTGTCGGTCTCTCAAACTAAGGTCTCCCATTGGTGGAAGCTGGCCCAATGGCTGCCTCCTACTTAATCACATCCTCGGTATCAGCAGCCAATGTGCTTGACTCCCACCTCGGTACCAATATCACAGGGTCATTAGGGTAAATAGGGATGGCCCTAGAAGTTAATGACCCTCCTCATAACACTTCCGTCTTCACCTAAACCCAGTTCTTGGGGAATGAATAGAAGGTATCTTAAGTCATTCCTGACATCACTACTCAGATGTCAGTACAAGGCGCTCTTTGAGTGGCTGGGGGGGGGATCATGACGCCTCCATTGTGAGGTGTTGATGGCCCCTCAAACTAAGGTCTCCCATTGGTGGAAGCTGGCCCAATGGCTGCCTCTTACTTAATCACATCCTCACTATCAGCAGCCAATGTGCTTGACTCCCACCTCAGCACCCATATCATAGATAGGATAAGACAGTTAAGAGGAATAGGGATGGCCCTAGAAGGTAGTGCTCCCCTCCCACTATATTTCCACCTCACACACTGAATCCTACTCTAGGGCAAGGAATGGAGGGTAACATTGGTCATCCCGACGTCACTATTCACATGGGCGGTGGGGAGGGGAGGGGAAGTGGAGAATCATGATGCCTCCATTCTGAGGTATTAATGGCCTTGCAAACTAAGGTCTCTGATTGGTGGAAGCCGGCCCAGTAGCTGCATCCTACTTAATCAAGACCTCTATGTCAGCAGTCAATGGGCTCGATTTTCATTGTAGCACTCCTTATGATGGGTCATTAGGAGCAATAGGGGTGGCCTTAGAAGGTAGTAGTCCCCCATCACACATCCACTTCTACCCGCCAGGTCTAGTCCTAGGAAAAAGACTTGAGAGGGTAGCAGAAGTCGTCCCTGACGTCACTATTCACATGTCAATACAAGGCGCTCTCTGATTGGCCAAAGGACCCACGTAGGGGCGGATGATGCCTCTATTGTGAGGCATTGTCAATCTCTCAATCTAAGGTCCCAGATTGTTTGAAGCTGGCCCAATGGCTGCCTCCTACTTATTCACATCCTCAGTATCAGCAGCCAATGTGCTTGACTCCCATTTCAGCACCCACATCATAGAATAAGACTGTTAAGAGGAATAGGGATGTCCCTAGAAGGTAGTACTCCCCTCCCACTATATTTCCATCTCACACATTGAATCCTGCTCTAGGGCAAGGAATAGAGGGTAGCGTTAGTCATCCCAACGTCACTATTAACATGGGCGGTGGGGAGGGGAGGGGAGGTGAAGAATCATGATGCCTCCATTGTGAGGTATTAATGGCCTTGCAAACTAAGGTCTCTGATTGGTTGTAAGCCGACCCAGTAGCTGCATCCTACTTAATCAAGACCTCTATGTCAGCAGTCAATGGACTCGATGTTCATTGTAGCACTCCTTATGATGGGTCATTAGGAGCAATAGGGGTGGCCTTGGAAGGTAGTAGTCCCCCGTGACACATCCACTTCTACCTGCCAGATCTAGGCCTAGGAGAAAGACTTGAGAGGGTAGCAGAAGTCGTCCCTGACGTCACTATTCACATGTCAATACAAGGCGCTCTCTAATTGGCCAAAAGACCCACATAGCGGCGGATGATGCCTCTATTGTGAGGCATTGTCAGTCTCTCAAACTAAGGTCTCCCATTGGTGGAAGCTGGCCCAATGGCTGCCTCCTACTTAATCACATCCTCAGTATCAGCAGCCAATGTGCTTGACTCCCACCTCGGACCAATATCACAGGGTAATTAGGGTAAATAGGGATGGCCCTAGAAGTTAATACCCCCCCACACACATAACATTTTCGCCTTGACACTAAACCCAGTTCTTGGGGAATGAATAGAAGGTATCTTAAGTCATTCCTGACATCACTACTCAGATGTCAGCACAAGGCACTCTCTGAGTGGCTGCGGGGGGGGGGGGGGTTATGACGCCTCCATTGTGAGGTGTTAATGGCCCCTCAAACTAAGGTCTCCCATTGGTGGAAGCTGGCCCAATGGCTGCCTCTTACTAAATCACATCCTCAGTACCAGCAGCCAATGTGCTTGACTCCCACCTCAGCACCCATATCATAGATAGGATAAGACTGTTAAGAGGAATAGGGATGGCCCTAGAAGGTAGTGCTCCCCTCCCACTGCATTTCCACCTCACACGGTGAATCCTGCTATAGGGCAAGGAATAGAGGGTAGCGTTAGTCATCCCAACGTCACTAGTCACATTGGTGGGGGTGGGGAGGGGAGGTGGAGAATCATGATGCCTCCATTCTGAGGTATTAATGGCCTTGCAAACTAAGGTCTCTGATTGGTGGAAGCCGGCCCAGTAGCTGCATCCTACTTAATCAAGACCTCTGTGTCAGCAGTCAATGGGCTCGATTTTAATTGTAGCACTCCTTATGATGGGTCATTAGGAGCAATAGGGGTGGCCTTGGAAGGTAGTAGTCCCCCATGACACATCCACTTCTACCCGCCAGATCTAGTCCTAGGAAAAACACTTGAGAGGGTAGCAGTAGTCGTCCCTGACGTCACTATTCACATGTCAATACAAGGCGCTCTCTGATTGGCCAAAGGACCCACGTAGCGGCTGATGATGCCTCTATTGTGAGGCATTGTCTGTCTCTCAAACTAAGGTCTCCCATTGGTGGAAGCTGGCCCGATAGCTGCCTCCTACTTAATCTCATTCTCGGTATCAGCAGCCAATGCGCTTGACTCCCAACTCAGTACCGATATCACAGGGTCTTTAGGATAAATAGGGATGGCCCTAGAAGTTAATGTCCCCCCCCATAACACTTCCGTCTTCACACTAAACCCAGTTCTAGGGGAATGAATAGAAGATATCTTAAGTCATTCCTGACATCACTACTCAGATGTCAGCAAAAGGCGCTCTCTGAGTGGCTGGGGGCGGGGGGGGGGGGGGTCATGACGCCTCCATTGTGAGGTGTTGATGGAACCTCAAATTAAGGTCTCCCATTGGTGGAAGCTGGCCCAATGGCTGCCTCTTACTTAATCACATCCTCACTATCAGCAGCCAATGTGCTTGACTCCCACCTCAGCACCCATATCATAGATAGGATAAGACTGTTAAGAGGAATAGGGATGGCTCTAGAAGGTAGTGCTCCCCTCCTACTATATTTCCACCTCACACACTGAATCCTGCTCTAGGGCAAGGAATGGAGGGTAACATTGGTCATCCTGACGTCACTATTCACATGGGCGGTGGGGAGGGGAGGGGAGGTGAAGAATCATGATGCCTCCATTGTGAGGTATTAATGGCCTTGCAAACTAAGGTCTCTGATTGGTGGAAGCCGGCCCAGTAGCTGCATCCTACTTAATCAAGACCTCTATGTCAGCAGTCAATGGGCTCGATTTTAATTGTAGCACTCCTTATGATGGGTCATTAGGAGCAATAGGGGTGGCCTTGGAAGGTAGTAGTCCCCCATGACACATCCACTTCTACCCACCAGATCTAGTCCTAGGAAAATGACTTGAGAGATTCGCAGAAGTCGTCCCTGATGTCACTATTCACCTGTCAATACAAGGCGCTCTCTGATTGGCCAAAGGACCCACGTAGCGGCGGATGATGCCTCTATTGTGACGCATTGTCGGTCTCTCAAACTAAGGTCTCCCATTGGTGGAAGCTGGCCCAATGGCTGCCTCCTACTTAATCACATCCTCGGTATCAGCAGCCAATGTGCTTGACTCCCACCTCAGTCCCAATATCACAGGGTCAGTAGGGTAAATAGGGATGGTCCTAGAAGTTAATGACCCTCCTCATAACATTTCCGTCTTCACACTAAACCCAGTTCTTGGGGATGAATAGAAGGTATCTTATGTCATTCCTGACATCACTACTCAGATGTCAGCACAAGGCGCTCTCTGAGTGGCTGGGGGGGGGGAGTCATGACGCCTCCATTGTGAGGTGTTGATGGCCCCTCAAACTAAGGTCTCCCATTGGTGGAAGCTGGCCCAATGGCTGCCTCTTACTAAATCACATCCTCAGTATCAGCAGCCAATGTGCTTGATTCCCACCTCAGCACCCATATCATAGATAGGATAAGACTGTTAAGAGGAATAGGGATGGCCCTAGAAGGTAGTGCTCTCTTCCCACTACATTTCCACCTCACACACTGAATCCTGCTCTAAGGCAAGGAACACAGGGTAGCGTTAGTCATCCCAACGTCACTATTCACATGGGCGGTGGGGAGGGGATGGGAGGTGAAGAATCATGATGCCTCCATTGTGAGGTATTAATGGCCTTGCAAACTAAGGTCTCTGATTGGTGGAAGCCGGCCCAGTAGCTGCATCCTACTTAATCAAGACCTCTATGTCAGCAGTCAATGGGCTCGATTTTCATTGTAGCACTCCTTATGATGGGTCATTAGGAGCAATAGGGGTGGCCTTCGAAGGTAGTAGTCCCCCATGACACATCCACTTCTACCCACCAGATCTAGTCCTAGGAGAAAGACTTGAGAGGGTAGCAGAAGTCGTCCCTGACGTCACTATTCACCTGTCAATACAAGGCACTCTCTGATTGGCCAAAAGACCCACGTAGGGGCGGATGATGCCTCTATTGTGGCGCATTGTCGGTCTCTCAAACTAAGGTCTCCCATTGGTGGAAGCTGGCCCAATGGCTGCCTCCTACTTAATCACATCCTCGGTATCAGTAGCCAATGTGCTTGACTCCCACCTCGGTACCAATATCACAGGGTCATTAGGGTAAATAGGGATGGCCCTAGAAGTTAATGACCCCCCCCCCCACATAACATTTCCGCCTTCACACTAAACCCAGTTCTTGGGGAATGAATAGAAGGTATCTTAAGTCATTCCTGACATCACTACTCAGATGTCTGCACAAGGCGCTCTCTGAGTGGCTGCGGGGGCGGGGGGGTCATGACGCCTCCATTGTGAGGTGTTGATGGCTCCTCAAACTAAGGTGTCCCATTGGTGGAAGCTGGCCCAATGGCTGCCTCTTAATCACATCCTCAGTATCAGCAGCCAATGTGCTTGACTCCCACCTCAGCACCCACATCATAGATAGGATAAGACTGTTAAGAGGAATAGGGATGGCCCTAGAAGGTAGTGCTCCCTCCCACTATATTTCCACCTCACACACTGAATCCTCCTCTAGGCCAAGGAATAGAGGGTAGCGTTAGTCATCCCAACGTCACTAGTCACATTGGTGGGGGTGGGGAGGGGAGGTGGAGAATCATGATGCGTCCATTCTGAGGTATTAATGGCCTTGCAAACTAAGGTCTCTGATTGGTGGAAGCTGGTCCAGTAGCAGCATCCTACTTAATCAAGACCTCTATGTCAGCAGTCAATGGACTCGATTTTAATTGTAGCACTCCTTATGATGGGTCATTAGGAGCAATAGGGGTGGCCTTGGAAAGTAGTAGTCCGCCATGACACATCCACTTCTACCCGCCAGATCTAGTCCTAGGAAAAAGACTTGAGAGGGTAGCAGAAGTCGTCCCTGACGTCACTATTCACATGTCAATACAAGGCGCTCTCTGATTGGCCAAACGACCCACGTAGCGGCGGATGATGCCTCTATTGTGAGGCACTGTCAGTCTCTCAAACTAAGGTCTCCCATTGGTGGAAGCTGGCCCAATAGCTGCCTCCTACTTAATCTCATTCTCGGTATCAGCAGCCAATGCGCTTGAGTCCCACCTCAGTACCGATATCACAGGGTCTTTAGGATAAATAGGGATGGCCCTAGAAGTTAATGTCCCCCCCATAACACTTCCGTCTTCACACTAAACCCAGTTCTAGGGGAATGAATAGAAGGTATCTTAAGTCATTCCTGACATCACTACTCAGATGTCAGCACAGGGCGCTCTCTGAGTGGCTGGGGGCGGAGAGGCGGGGGGGTCATGACGCCTCCATTGTGAGGTGTTGATGGCCCCTCAAATTAAGGTCTCCCATTGGTGGAAGCTGGCCCAATGGCTGCCTCCTACTTAATCACATCCTCACTATCAGCAGCCAAAGTGCTTGACTCCCACCTCAGCACCCATATCATAGATAGGATAAGACTGTTAAGAGGAATAGGGATGGCTCTAGAAGGTAGTGCTCCCCTCCCACTATATTTCCACCTCACACACTGAATCCTGCTCTAGGGCAAGGAATAGAGGGTAACATTGGTCATCCCGACGTCACTATTCACATGGGCGGTGGGGAGGGGAGGGGAGGTGAAGAATCATGATGCCTCCATTGTGAGGTATTAATGGCCTTGCAAACTAAGGTCTCTGATTGGTGGAAGCCGGCCCAGTAGCTGCATCCTACTTAATCAAGACCTCTGTGTCAGCAGTCAATGGGCTCGATTTTCATTGTAGCACTCCTTATGATGGGTCATTAGGAGCAATAGGGGTGGCCTTGGAAGGTAGTAGTCCCCCATGACACATCCACTTCTACCCACCAGATCTAGTCCTAGGAAAATGACTTGCGAGATTCGCAGAAGTCGTCCCTGACGTCACTATTCACCTGTCAATACAAGGCGCTCTCTGATTGGCCAAAGGACCCACGTAGGGGCGGATGATGCCTCTATTGTGAGGCATTGTTGGTCTCTCAAACTAAGGTCTCCCATTGGTGGAAGCTGGCCCAATGGCTGCCTCCTACTTAATCACATCCTCGGTATCAGCAGCCAATGTGCTTGACTCCCACCTCAGTCCCAATATCACAGGGTCAGTAGGGTAAATAGGGATGGTCCTAGAAGTTAATGACCCTCCTCATAACATTTCCGTCTTCACACTAAACCCAGTTCTTGGGGATGAATAGAAGGTATCTTATGTCATTCCTGACATCACTACTCAGATGTCAGCACAAGGCGCTCTCTGAGTGGCTGGGGGGGGGGGGGGTCATGACGCCTCCATTGTGAGGTGTTGATGGCCCCTCAAACTAAGGTCTCCCATTGGTGGAAGCTGGCCCAATGGCTGCCTCTTACTAAATCACATCCTCAGTACCAGCAGCCAATGTGCTTGACTCCCACCTCAGCACCCATATCATAGATAGGATAAGACTGTTAAGAGGAATAGGGATGGCCCTAGAAGGTAGTGCTCTCTTCCCACTACATTTCCACCTCACACACTGAATCCTGCTCTAAGGCAAGGAATACAGGGTAGCGTTAGTCATCCCAACGTCACTATTCACATGGGCGGTGGGGAGGGGATGGGAGGTGAAGAATCATGATGCCTCCATTGTGAGGTATTAATGGCCTTGCAAACTAAGGTCTCTGATTGGTGGAAGCCGGCCCAGTAGCTGCATCCTACTTAATCAAGACCTCTATGTCAGCAGTCAATGGGCTCGATTTTCATTGTAGCACTCCTTATGATGGGTCATTAGGAGCAATAGGGGTGGCCTTCGAAGGTAGTAGTCCCCCATGACACATCCACTTCTACCCACCAGATCTAGTCCTAGGAGAAAGACTTGAGAGGGTAGCAGAAGTCGTCCCTGACGTCACTATTCACCTGTCAATACAAGGCGCTCTCTGATTGGCCAAAAGACCCACGTAGGGGCGGATGATGCCTCTATTGTGACGCATTGTCGGTCTCTCAAACTAAGGTCTCCCATTGGTGGAAGCTGGCCCAATGGCTGCCTCCTACTTAATCACATCCTCGGTATCAGCAGCCAATGTGCTTGACTCCCACCTCGGTACCAATATCATAGGGTCATTAGAGTAAATAGGGATGGCCCTAGAAGTTAATGACCCCCCCCCCCCACATAACATTTCCGCCTTCACACTAAACCCAGTTCTTGGGGAATGAATAGAAGGTATCTTAAGTCATTCCTGACATCACTACTCAGATGTCAGCACAAGGCGCTCTCTGAGTGGCTGGGGGGGGGGGAGTCATGACGCCTCCATTGTGAGGTGTTGATGGCCCCTCAAACTAAGGTCTCCCATTGGTGGAAGCTGGCCCAATGGCTGCCTCTTACTTAATCACATCCTCACTATCAGCAGCCAATGTGCTTGACTCCCACCTCAGCACCCATATCATAGATAGGATAAGACTGTTAAGAGGAATAGGGATGGCCCTAGAAGGTAGTGCTCCCCTCCCACTACATTTCCACCTCACACACTGAATCCTGCTCTAAGGCAAGGAATAGAGGGTAGCGTTAGTCATCCCAACGTCACTATTCACATGGGCGGTGGGGAGGGGACGGGAGGTGAAGAATCATGATGCCTCCATTGTGAGGTATTAATGGCCTTGCAAACTAAGGTCTCTGATTTGTGGAAGCCGGCCCAGTAGCTGCATCCTACTTAATCAAGACCTCTGTGTCAGCAGTCAATGGGCTCGATTTTAATTGTAGCACTCCTTATGATGGGTCATTAGGAGCAATAGGGGTGGCCTTGGAAGGTAGTAGTCCCCCATGACACATCCACTTCTACCCGCCAGATCTAGTCCTAGGAAAAAGACTTGAGAGGGTAGCAGAAGTCGTCCCTGACGTCACTATTCACATGTCAATACAAGGCGCTCTCTGATTGGCCAAAGGACCCACGTAGCGGCGGATGATGCCTCTATTGTGAGGCATTGTCAGTTCTCAAACTAAGGTCTCCCATTGGTGGATGCTGGCCCGATGGCTGCCTCCTACTTAATCTCATTCTCGTTATCAGCAGCCAATGCGCTTGACTGCCACCTCAGTGCCGATATCACAGGGTCTTTAGGGTAAATAGTGATGGCCCTAGAAGTTAATGTCCCCCCCATAAAACTTCCATCTTTACACTAAACCCAGTTCTAGGGGAATGAATAGAAGGTATCTTAAGTCATTCCTGACATCACTACTCATATGTCAGCACAAGGCGATCTCTGAGTGGCTGGCGGTGGGGGGGAGTCATGACGCCTCCATTGTAAGTTGTTGATGCCCCCTCAAACTAAGGTCTGTCATTGGTGGAAGCTGGCCCAATGGCTGCCTCTTACTTAATCTCAAACTCTGTATCAGTAGCTAATGTGCTCACTTACCACCCGAGCATTCCAAATCATAGGGTCAAGCCATTAAGAGGAATAGGGGTTGCCTTGGAAGGTAGTAGGCCCCATTACCCGTTCACTTCCACCCACTAGACCTCATCTTAGCAGAAAGACCTGAGAAGGTAAAATTAGTCATCCCTGATATCACTCTCCATATGTCAGCAAGAAGGTACTCTCTGAGTGGCTGAGGGACCCGTGGTGGGGAGGAGCCATGATGACGCCATTGTGAAGTGTTGATAGTTCTACAAACTAAGGCTTCCCATTGGTGGATGCTGCCCAGTGGCGGCTGCCTCCTGAATCAGATACCCTGTATCAGCAGCTGAAGTACTTGTTTACACCCCAGCTCCTGAAATCATAAGGCCTGGCCATTTAGATAAACAGGTGTGACTTTGGAAGGTAGTGCTCGTCCTGTGACACCTCCACCTCCACACAGTACAATTCACCCTGGGGAAGGATTTCAGAGGGTTCCAGAAGTAATCCTGACATTACTATTCACATGTCTGACCAAGGTTCTTTCCAATTGGCTGTAGGGGTGAAGAGCCATGACGCCTCCATTGTGAGGTGTCGACTGGCCTCTGAAGCTACGCATTCCCATTGGAGGAAGCTAGGCCAATAGCTACGCTCCTACTTAATAATGGTCTCTCTCTGCCAACCACGGTGGGGGTTTGTGTTAGATCGAAAGGTGAAAAGGTTTCTCCCCCATTACCATTCTCCTGAGTATACAAAAAGCATAAGTGGGTTTTAATGAAGGGATTATTATGTCTTGAGACATTAAGTGATAAATGTCGCTGAGAGTTTGTGGAATAGGAAAGACAGTATTACACAAAATGGGAAAGAAATTTTAAAACCTTTCTGCGTAATTATATGTAAATGTATATAATATATTATCTATATAATTTATATATTATATAAACATATAATGTAAAAACATTGCCAGTCAGGAAAGGTACGGGCCTTTTCCTGACCCCATTTGAATCTGTTGAAAGGGATTTTAATTTCCTTTTGGGATATATATATATGAACTGGGTCGTGGTTGCTATGGAGATCTCAAAGCTCATCCTAACTTCTCCGTGGTTATGTCTGAAATTATGTCTTTGGGGAGATTCAAATTATGAGAATGAGGACTGTGGGTGTCTGCCTCTCAAGATGCCACTTGTTATCAGCTCCCCTCATCTACTAAACTAGAAAGACTCATAGATTCCCAATCTTAATAGATGATTACATTTCATAGTAGATCTTTTATCCTGTCAACCATCCTGAATAACACACCAAATTAATTTGGGGGCATAAATGGATGTGCTTTTTAGGAGAGTTTGGCTCTATTTTCAGCTGTGAATTATGCATTAGTAAGAATTATTTGGACAGCATTCATCATCATTTCCGAAGTTAATGAAATTCCATTACACTTCAGTACATTTTCATTTCACCCAGTGGTAAATTAATTCTCTCTCCCTCTTTCTATCTCTGTCTCTTGCTCCCCTTGCATCATTTACAGTAGTTACAGAGCGGGAACATGGAGAGGCTTCCTAAGTAGAATAAGTTAAATAAGGGCCAGGAGAGACAGATGTTACTGATTCCCTCCATAATGACGATGTGCTCTATAACTCAATGCCAAGATGAGCAAGGCTGCGTGTTTTCACAGCTGTCACTGCTGTTCCACTGCTCGAGAATTTGGGGCCAGGTCTGGATTCGGGGACATAGCTAGGCTACAACTTAGAAGTCTGACATACAGCTCATCTCCTTAACACACAGCTCCCACTTGTGAGCTGCCCGCAGCAGTGCATGCCACCCTGTCACATCTCCGAACACATGGCTTGATCTGGGGGAGCTCTTTGGGCAAACGGGAGGACCAATAACATTGCCAGGTCCAGCTTTGCCCCCAAGGAAGAGAAGCAAGCCCGGAGCTCTCCTAGGTGCTGGATATTTCCCTTTAATTGTTACTGGTCTCATCCTTCCTGGTCCCGCCCCGCTTACAGGCTGGTCAGTGGCTCAGGCCAAATCCTGCTCCCAGAGGTCCCCTGCCCAGTGGGCAATAGATCTCTTCCATCTGGCTCTCTAGCAACCGATCAAAGTGCACCCTGGAAGCTACTTGGACCACCCACTCACAGAAGGCTCTGCATGTTTGTAGACTGAGTGCAGTGGTTAAAAGGGAGTTCTGGCTCTGAACTCAGAAAGACCAGGGTTACAGTGTCTTGGATTTCCATGGGAACACTGCCAAGTTCTGTACCAACATGAGTCCTAGTTTCCACAGCACAAAATGGGATAATATCTCTCTCACAGACTCATTATGAGCAAGATATGAGATAATGTATGGGAAAGTATGGAGCACAGGGCTTGGAACTTGGTAAATGGCAGTTTTTACGATTATTACTAGCTCATTCTAATGATGCTCACTGACTGCTTTCTGATTTCCTGCACCTTTTCCCTTCAGTTTACTGTTGAGCATGACCTCCTGTCCATCCCCCATGAGGCTTCGAGGGGTAACGGGAGGCACTAAGGCAGGGTAGGTCTAGCCCCACTCATACCAACAACCCCCAGTTTCCCAGTCTAGGCCGGTCTAGGCCACGCTAAGCTTGCCATTTGCTTCCTCCCCCATCCCCCTCTTGTAAATACACCGGCCAGCTTTGTTTACATCAACAATTTGGAGGTTCGCATTCTGCCTACAGAAAGTGAGGGAAGGGTAGGGCTTCTCTCTTCTAACCATTCCATTCAGCCCAGCACGGAGCCCCATCAGGCACTGTGCTAGGCAGAGAAATATTTATTGAGCACCTGTAAGTGCTGGGAGAGGCTGGGAGTCAGAGATATAATAGATATGAAAGTAGGGGCGCCTGGGTGGCACAGCGGTTAAGCGTCTGCCTTCGGCTCAGGGCGTGATCCCAGCGTTCTGGGATCGAGCCCCACATCAGGCTCCTCCACTATGAGCCTGCTTCTTCCTCTCCCACTCCCCCTGCTTGTGTTCCCTCTCTCGCTGGCTGTCTCTATCTCTGTCGAATAAATAAATAAAATCTTAAAAAAAAAAAAAAGAAAGTCATCCCCAAGATGCTGCAGGACTTGGGGCAAAGAGGAAGTCATTTCCAGAGTGTTTAGTGATTTAATTATACAAGTAACAGGCGACATATTACCAACTTTCAGCCTTCAGACAGGTGTGTGTTTTATCTAAGAAAAAGAGTGGGACCTTTGGGACACCTGGGCTGCTCAGTCTGTTAAACGTCTGCCTTCAGCTCAGGTCATGATCCCAGGGTCCTGGGATCGAGTCCCACATCGGGCTCCCTGCTCAGCCGGGAGCCTGCTTCTCCCTCTGCCTGCTGTTCCCCTTGCTTGTGCTCCCTCCCTCTCTGACAAATAAAATCTTTTTAAAAAATTTTAAAAATTTAAAAAAAAGAATGGAAACTCTGAATCATTTATAGAGGAAAAGGGCTCCAAATTCCTAAATATCAAAACCATACAAAAACAAGTCTGTTTCCATGGGTGAAAAAAATCCTCAATCAATCAGTTCTGTCAGAACAATTAGAAATGATCACAGTCAGATGGATTGTTTTCTGGTCGATGGTATTTGGCCAAACTAACCGGAATGAAATCAAGCAGCTGGCAATGCCATTGATTGTACAATCATTGGTCATTTTCTAGTCCAAAAAGATGACCTCCACATGAGCAATTCAGGCACGTAATAACAACACAGACTCTCGATTCTCTGCAGTAGTTATCACTTTGGATTACTCTTCGGCTTGATTAAGTTGCCCTCTGTAACACAATGTATATTTATTCAGATTATTTGGCGTTCTCTATTTCAATTAACTCCAGACAGGTCCCCTCCAGAGGTAAAAGGCAGAGAGCATAAGTGTATTTACCTACATTAACCAAATTGGCAGGTAGTCAGGCAAACAGAACCATGGCAACATCTGTCTAGGAAGCTGCCCGGAGCTCCCGAGCCAGGAGGGTGATTTGAGTCTGGTGGAGATAAGAACGTAACCTTGACTGTAATTCATAGTTGTCAGGGAAATGGCAGAACTGGGGAGGCGCCTTATTCTTGCTGAAAGCAGAAGCCATTAATGTGGGGAAGTAATTGGTATTGATTGAGATAGGTACAGTAAATCCTGGGACCACGTGCAGCCCCGTATCAGGAAATGGTTTGCAAGGGTCACCCATCCCAGGAAGTTCAGGTTGCTGGGACTCATTTGGAACACATCAGCCTGAGGGCTAAAAGGCTGCAGGAGGAATTGGCCTGGGCTCCCAGAAGCTCTTGCAAAAGGACAGTTACACCAGCTGATCACAAGGTCTCCCCCCTCTGTCTCTTTCTCCCTCCCGCCTCCCCCTCTCCACCATCCTGCAAACTTCTCCCTACTACAAGCAATCTACAGAAGTGGTCAATTTCTTAAAATTGAAAGGAGACATGTATTCTCTCAATGGTGGAAATTAGGTTCCCAGAGGGGCGCCTGGCTGGCTCAGTTGGCAGAGCACGCGACTCTCAATCTCAGGGTGGTGAATTCAAGCCCCACGTTGGGCATAGAGCTTACTTTAAAAAAAAAAAAAAAAGGTTTCCAGGGGCACCTGGCTGGTTCAGTCAGTGGGGCAGGTGGTTCTTGATCTTGGGGTTGTGGGTTCGAGCACTTTGTTGGGTGTAGAGATTACTTAAAAATAAAATCTTAAAAACAATCAGGTTTCCAGAAGTATGTAATTCTAACAGAAAGAATGTCAAACTCCCCGTCTTCGGAGCAGGCTTCAGGCTCAGATCAGGAACTTAAGTGTTTCTCCAGAGTTCTTCGTTTTACTCTGGGATGATTTAGTCACTACATAATACGTGGCCACTACTGTTTTTAGCTACTGCCCCGGTCGGGACCTACTTATAACAATACTTTCTTTTCCCCGCCGACAAGAAAAGGTCCATTCTAGACAAGAGACTAAATTAGTACACATTTGCATCCTGCTCTCCTTGAAGATTTCTCCTCTCACCAGCAATATGCGAGGGGTTCAAACGATTTTGGTAGTATCGGTTTTGTTTTTGCTTTGCTTCTATTTTAACCATCCTGATCCGGTATGCAGTGGTATCTCACTGTGGCTTTAATTTGCATTTCCCTCATGACTAATGAGGTCGAGCATCTTTTCATATGCGCGTGTGCACATAATAATTGCTCCCTGCCAAGATTTCAGGTGGTTTCTACCCTCTTCTTCCCAAATGCATGATTTTAACAGAGGCCACCAAGAGACAAGATCTTACCTCCCCTTGGGGGGGGGTGTTAAGTAGCTGTCACGTGCTGTAGGAGGAAGGCATGGGGGAGCTAGGGAGACAAAGGGGTGTCTTTGGGAACTTCTCACACGCCACACCACGTTAAGTGAACACAGACTTCTGGTAGCGAGAATTGTCCTAATTCGGAAAATGCTTTTCAATACTAAAAATTATTTTCAATTCTAGCTTCTCTGGATTAAACACACACAGGCACACATGCGCGCGCGCGTGCGCACATACACAGAGGCAGTTTTCTCTTTTTAATTAAACAGTTGTTTCCGTGAATTGTACCCTACAGGTAGACAGCTGGATTGGAAGGTGGCTGTAACCAGTTATGATTCATATAAAATGAGATGAGAACATTTACCATCTTTTAAGCCTCCCCTTCACACTCTGAAATCAAGTCTCTATAGTTCCTCATTTCTTTTGCTGCTTAACAAGAAAAAAGCAACTTGATTCTTGAAGCCTGGAACCTGATTGCATTTTGACTTACTCAATATTTATTGAGTAGCTAAAACATGCTAAAACTAGGCTAGACAAGGGGGGGGGACTTAATGAAATATGAGACATAATCTCAACCCCAGGAGGGCAATTTTCGGTCGTATACCTTGGGCTCATTTCATGAAACAGCTGAAAATTCTGCTTGTAGTCCGGACTTGGTGCAAGGGACCTAGGCATGAGAGTCAAGGCCTCTTTTAAAAAAAATAAATAAATAGGTCTTTTTCTTTTTTGATGACCCTCTGAACACAAAGTTTCCTTTAGTCCCCGACTCACTTCCTCTTTTTAACAGCATTCTCAGCTCATGTTCAACTGTTTCCTGTTCACATTTTCCAAATGCCCTTGTTTATTATTCTCCGCCTTAAAAAAAACTATGGAGAGACAGCCTAAAGTGTTATCTAAGCCTTAGCATGTATTCTTAGCCCAAGGAACCAAAAAAAGTCAAGTGTGGGGAGAGGTAGGGCGAGAGTGATATTACTATTGTACAAATTCTGTTCAAATTACAGAGATGTATATATATATGTAATAGAGACACGGATGATAGATAGATAGATAGATGTTCTTGTTTAAGGAAGCTGTTCATCTAATTGATAATTTAATGGGAGGAGGACGGGATTATATCTGACAACAAACACTGGAAGGAAGTCCGTCCCTTTCAGTGAATAATTCTTTGCCTGCTTGTTTATTACCGAAGAGAATTTTATGTGCGCCAGGAAGGTTTGAATCACTTAACTACGCAGTCAATTCTTAATTATCCATGTTAAGAGAGAGAAGCAATTGCTCTGATAAGCTGAAACAACAGATAATCAAAAATTCTTCCCCTTAATTAGTCACCTGTCCTCCTACAGTCTGTCTCCCCCTCCACCCGCACCCAGCAAACATTTGTTGTAAATTAGGGAAAATGTTTTTCCGAGGAAATCTCTCCCCCTACAGGCAGCTAGCCTACCAAACCAGTGGATCAGTTCCCAAGGAACCGTATCAGATCAGAGTGCCCCTGCACTTGGCTCCGGTGGGGTCTGTGGGGGGCTGGCGAGTTGGAAATGTGCGTGTCCACTGGTCCATGTCCGGGAGGCCGAGCTGGCCGGAAGGAGGTGATACAGGGTAGTGATTGAGGGCTGAGAAAGTCAGGAGGAGCTGTGGGGCTCTGGGTACAGTGCTCTCTGAGCCTCAGTTTACTCGGTTGTAAAATGAGGATCATAATAATTATTACCTCATTGGGCAGTTGTCAGGTGTAAATAGGAGACAGTGCCAAGCCCCCGACTCAATGGATGCCCTTGGTCACGTCACCCATTTCAGTCTTCTTATTAAAGATTGTTGATTGTGCAAAGAACTATTACGAGGGTAAGTGGATCCCCTCAACTAGGCGCTGTGAGTTTGCTGCAAGTGATTCATTCCAATCATACTAAAAACTTTTGACTGCTTAAAATACGTTCTAGCAGAAGCAGGTTAGCCTTGCAAGAGCCATTGCTTTGGTTCTCACTTCTGGGAACTCTTTCCTGTAGGCAGAGGGGAAAGCTAAGATTACACCTGGTGCCCTGGGAGCCCTGGGCACGCCCCCCAAGGGTGGGAAAAGTCTCTCCGGAAATTGAGATTCTCAGGCTGGGGGGCCTCAGGGAGTCTCGGGGAGCACTTCCTTCAGCACCGAGCACCCCGTTGAGCTTAAAGCTCGGGTAAGCAAGGGCTCCTGGTGGGGGGGTGGGGGTTCCGGCCTGACCACCCTCTCTTCCCCACCGGAACTACTCAGGCTTTCTTTAAATATGTAAATATCATTGATTACATCTCCAAACCTTGCTCCAGGCCTGGGAGCTATTCTCTTGGGAAGGTGATTTTGCAAGTAATTTAATCTCATCCATTCTAGGTGGATTTTATCAGACCACCTTCCGGAATTCTGGGAGCAGTCTACTGTCACCGCTGCCTGCGTTACCTACCTGCGTGACCTCGGTCAAAACACTTGTCCTCTGTACTATGAAATGGGTTGCCCTAGAAATTCTCTGAGGGTAGTTTCTTCCTGCTCAGACCTAGGGTTCTAGGATTACATGTGGGAGGGGGTATGAGAAGCTCTTCTCCTAACCTCATTTTATTTATTTGTTTTTAAAGCTAATCTTTTTTGACAGAGAGATTGAGAAGGAGCAGAGGGAGAGAGAGAATCTTAAACAGGCTCCATGCCCAGCACGCAGCTGCAAGCGAGGCTCCATCTCAGAACCCCAAAATCATGACCCGAGCCGAAATCAAGAGTCAGTGGTTTCACCGACTGAGCCACCCAGGCGCCCCTCTCCTTACCTCATTTTAGATGAAGGGACAGATTGGCTTGCAGAAACACCCTACGGTTTAACTGTGAAATACCATAAATTATCTGGTCAATTGAATGATTTCTGCTAGTTTTTCCCTAGACCACAGCAGAAGGACCAGACCTTGCCCGGAGGCCATGCTCCTTTTCCTCACTAGGTGGCAGCAACACTTAGCTTTGCCAAAGAGAAAAAGGGTCTATTGTCCCTAGTATGAAGATCTCTATCTAATGTTTGATTTGGGAACATCGCCATACTGTTTGTTTCTGTTTCTATTTTTATTTTCCTGAACAACTAGTAATCATAAATAATGATACAGGTTTCAAGGGGGGGAAAGTCATAAAAGAACCAAAACAAGAACTGAGTGGGACCCTTTAACTTGTAGTGGATGAAACGGCTCTGGCCGAGGTCACGGGGGTAGGTGAAGTAGCAGAATGGGGACTAGAGCTCCAGTGTCAACTCTCCGTCCCAATCTCTTCCACCTTCCTTCTTTGGGAAGGCAAATATGCCCAAAGTTTTCATTTAGCCACTGTGTGCCCTGAGGCAGATTAGTTCACCTCTCTGGGCCTGGAGTTCCTCATCTGTAATAAGGCTGTAATAACATTATCTATTTCCTAGGATTTTACAAGAATTAGAGACCAGGGGCGCCTGCGTGACTCAGTGAGTGAAGCATGCGACTCTTGATCTCGGGGTCATGAGTTGAAGCCACAGATTGGGTGTAGAGATGACTTCAGGAAATAAAAGAAAAAAAGAGATTTAGAGACCATGTGTGTAAGAGACAGAGAGGCACGTGACACTCAGGGAGACAGGCAGGTGGGTCACACACAGGTATGCCTGAAGACATTTTGTGCCACAATTTCCCCCAAGACAGAGTCTGATGCAACATACTATGTACACAGTTTTCCTTCTCTTTACCCCACACAGAGTAGTGCGTGCATTTTTGAACAAAAGCAGTAAAGCCATCCTCAGGAAATCAGGAATGGGAGAGCATAGGCAAGGCCTCTTTCAAAGCTAACCGTCTCCCAACAGTCTCTGATTCGGTATGGGGGTAAACTGTGTCTAACTCCAGGTCTCTCCCTTAGGAAAACAAGTGAGAGACAGAGGCTCCTTCCATTATTATCCCCTAACTTCTTCGCTCGCCCGCTACAATAAGACCTGCGGTAGAGAGCCCAGCTTGCTCAGAGATGAGTCTCTAACTACCACGTCCTGTCTAGTTCATCGAACTCATTTTAAAACATGCAAAAGGCCATCAAGAACAAGAACATCAATTCAGGTGAGTGTCCTTTTCCTCTGTACAGCCTCATCATCGGGGAGCCGTGCATTTGCAGGTAGCATAGGGTAACATTAATCAGGGACCCACTGCACAGAAATTGTTCTTAGGATAGAAACCACCAAGTCTCTCCAGAAAGCCTAGGGCCCGGCTAGGTGCTGTGGCCCGTTAGAGTCCTACAGAGTCACCTCAGCTACCTTCAACCCAAGTGATAATAATAGCTGACATTGATAAAATGCCTACCCATCTATATGATGTTTTGTCTACTCTTTACAAAGCACTCGGGGATTCTGGTCTCATTTGATCCTTGAAACAATACTGGAGTCAGCGTGGCAGATAAGTCACCGTATCCTAAATGAGAGCGGGACAGGCAGGACCAGGAGGAAGCACAGAGGCCTTCGAGTCAAACAGAGCTGAGTTCATATCACAGCTCAGGCAGTTCCTAGCTGTGTGACTCTGGGCAAGTTATATCAACTTTCAAAGCTTCTATTGCCTCATCCATAAAATGGGGATGATAATAGTGTTCACTCCAACGATGGTTGTGAGGATTAAATGAGACGCTGCATGGAGGCAAAGGGCCTTGACACTAAAACTCTAACTTATTGTTATTAAATCAGTGACAATTTGTAAGTGGCAGAAGTCAGAACAGGCACCCCAAGCCCAGTGGCCCGAATGTTTGAATTCAAGGCCACAGATACACAGAGCCATAGTTAGATTTTTCATTCTGAAATGGCAGGCTTTTCTTCAAAACCCAAATCGCTGTTTTGTTTTGTTTGTGATGGAAATTCACAAGTGACTCTCCAGGATTTGATTTGGTGAAGCCCTTGGGATAGTCACACTCCATGCCAGGCTTTTGTTAGATTTTAATACAGAAACTGTTCCTTCTGTTCTGTACTAGCACGGTCACTTCTGCTCCAAGATACTGAGCAGGAGGAGGAAGTCAGAAAAAGGCCAGGAAAGCACGATCACTGCCAAGGGTATGGGGGTGGGGGGAAGGGGTGGGGGTGAAGGTGGGGGGTGGGGGGTGGGAAAGGAAGTTTCAGGCAAGAATCCCCAAGTTCCTTTTCTATGCCTAGACGGAACAGTTACACCACTTTTTTTTTTTTTTTGCAATAATATAGCCTCCTGTCACTGGTGACACACAAACACAGTAAAGTGGTGGTATTTCTCTGGAGAGCAATCTGGTTTGAGAGCTCTTTCTATGTCTCATTCCATTTTTGAGAACATATTCCAAGGAAACAACCCCAAAAGGGGTACAGGGGTGGGAGGGCGGTAAGCTATGTAAGATTGCTCCAAGTCCCACTATTTATAATGGTGAAAAACTGAAAACAACCCAAATGTTCAATAATGGTAAAGTGTCTAAAAAGAAGTAGTCTACCGACCAGATGGAACGTTCTTTAGACATCAAAATGGTAAGTATGCGGGCTATGTTAAGTGAAAAAAGGAGATCACAATGTGGTATAGACACAAACATTACAACTATGTAAACCTAAAATATGTGTGGACGTGAATATAAAGGAAGGAAAATGTGTAGTGCCTGGAACGTGTTCATTCAGTTTTGTGTAGCTACTGTGCATGGGGCTTTACAGACATTATCTCATTTAATTCTCATGGCAACTAATCATCTTGTCAATTTCAACACACAAAAAAGACCCCCTGCCAGGACTGGATTGTGTATAACCATATTTTGAAAATGGGGTGTTAAAACATATGACTCTGTCATTTACCAGCCGTGTGACCTTGGACAAGTCGCTCCCTCTAAATATTTCCTTTGTAAAATAAAGAGGAAGCTGACTAAGGTTTAAATCTCAAGCTTTCAAAATCGAGTGCCTTTGAGCTCAAATAAGTCATCATTTAAATTTTTCTCTCTCTGGTGCTTCTGAGGAGTCCCAGCTCAGAATGCGCACCCCAAAGTGTTCCTTAACTTGTTGTTTTGAAAAGTGTGGTGCAAAATGCTCCCGGAGAAAAATACAACTGACTTTCCTATTTTAAAACAATACACAATTCCAAATATCGTATTACTGTCATTCATATTTCTACAACTTTTGGAGATGAGACTGAAAGAGCTTCCTTTCTCCCACACCCAGAGAATTGGCAGAGATTGGGGGGGGGGTGGGAAATGTACTCAGAAAGAATTTGGAACCGTGCACAGATAGTGTAAGTAAAAAATGTTGGAATTTTGTGCTGTGACATCCCCAAGGCCGAAGGGAAATTTGAACCTGCTTTGGTTTCAGTTAGTATTAAAATAATCTTGTCATGAAAGAGACACTATGTGTCCCACAAGTGCAAGCTGTCCTTCTGGGATGGGTGGAGGGGTGTGTTTAGTCATTTGACCTGGCTTAACCCCAACAGACCTGAGGTTCTTCAAGGCCCCTGTGCTTCCCTCTTTGCCTTTCTCCTAAGAGAACTGTTCTCTTCTTGCAAGATCTAATAAGGCCATGTTCATTGAGAAGAAATGAGCGGGGTGCCAGCACCCTAGGGGCTGCAATCTATGTGTTTGGGCTCTATCTACTCCTTCCTTGTGCCTTCCCCATGGGGAGATGTGCCTGTGGGTGGGGGACGGGGTCTGTGACTGCAAACCACCTCAAGGGAATAGACCCGACCCTGTCCCCTTCTGAAGAAGGCCTCCTCCTCCCCTACAGCAGAGGAAAGCAGAGAAGGAAGGAAGGTGAGTAGCAGTGACGCAAAGGGTAGTGACTCTTCTAGTTTATCATAAAATTTCAAGTGTGTGAATGATTCCCATGTTCGTTTCCCCCCAAACAAGCCTCTTTGTTAGTTACACACAGTTATTATTCTTTGCGTGTAAACCTGACCACCTCGTCTCTGACTGCAAACCCCTCTTCCAGCATTTGAGCTCCAAAATGCTTGTTCTCTTGCTCTCCTGTCTTTATTGTCCTATCACCTTGTGAAACATCTCCAGCCTCCTGGCCGCAAATGAAAACTCGGTAGGGGAAGGTGTGGGGGCAAATAGGCAGGATTAGACAGTGTGGAATTATCTATTCCAATCTGAGCTGTGTGCTGTATTGTCATTATTAATGGTATTAGGCATTTTAGGGGGTAACTCTACTGGCCTCATAGCCTAATTGTCAAGAATAAGTAACACAATATGAAAAAAGCAGGTAACTCAGGCCTGGCACGTGGTATGTGCCTCCAAAATGTTAGCTGTTGTTATTACTACTATTTTATATTGAGCTCATACTGAGAACTGTACCTGATCCTTTCTATCAACAAAACAGTTTTTTTTTAAGATGTTATTTATTTATTGAAAAAGCGAGAGAGAACACAAGTAGGGGGTGAGGGTCAGAGGGAGAAAGAGAAGCAGACTCCCTGTTGAGCCCGTCGCAGACTTGATCCCAAGACCCCAAGATCATGACCTGAGCCTAAGGCAGACACTTAACTGACTGAGCCGCCCAGGTGCCCCATCAACAAAGCAGTTTTAAGCAACTGTTATTATCCTCATTTTACAGATGCAGAAACTTAGACTTGGTGTCGAATAGTCTTTAAGTGGCAGGACTGGGACCCAGGCCACGACACCGTAATGGTTTATTTGGGTACTTCACAAGTTAGCCAATCTGTTACTCTCCTAGCCAGTCAGTTACTAAATTTTGAAAGCTTATATAATGACAGCATTTCTCCCAGAACCAATTTTCTTCAAATGTCATTTCCTCCTTCTATAAACAGACTGAACACAACCCTGACTCACATTTGAACAAATTCATTTCACATTTCGAATTTTCTTTCCCCTGCAGTCAGCCCTATGGCAATTCCACAGGCCCAGGGCCAAATTCCAGCTCATACTGGAGGATGTGTGAATACCATAGGCTAGGAAAATAGCATGAGACCAACTGACAGTGGTCCCCGAAGTGTTATCTTACCCAGCTATTCCCCAGCAGGCCGTGGATTAAGATATAAATGAAACATATGGAGATGGGAAAAAGCATATGTCAGGCCTGCTGTGGTCCACGTTCTTGTCAAGCGCACGCACTGGGTCATTTTTAATCATGAAAACACCACCAAGCAGGCTTCCCAAATATTTCTACAGAACTAAAATTGAAATCAGGGCTGTATTTCTCGCACCTTACTCCTGATGTCAGACTCAGCTGCAGTATCCCACTGTACACACATCCAGAACAAACCAGGATTTGGCACACACTCTCCTCTTCCCAGGAAAAGAACTAGTTAGTTCCTCCTGGGTATGTTTCAGTTGAATTAATCACCCCCAGGCATAATAATAAATATCATCAGTAACAGCACAAACCCTCTACAAACACCGTGCAGAGTTCTGAGGGTAACACATGTAAGAATTTACCATCCAATAAATAGCAACCATTCATACAGCCTGGTTGTAAGAGCAACTTCTGGGAAACCTCTCAGGCTACACTGGTACTTGGCCATCTCCCCCGTTCCCACACCCACTCCCAGATTCAAATAGCAATTCGGTTTTGCTACTCTTTTTGCCCTTGGCATAGGCTGCCAGGCCCTGTTTTTAGGGGCCCTTTCTTGCTCTGGCTCCTACTACCTCTGGAAAGCTCGAGAACTCTGGAATCAGATTATCCCAAATCGGAATCGTGCCTCTATGAGGTGGGGAAAGAGTAAAGAGGTGCCCAAGAGCCAAGGTGTTTGCCTGGTTCTGCTGCTGCAGAAAAGAGTTCCCGGGAGGAAGTAACAAGAATTGAGTACCGAGCAGCAGACAGGAGCCAACTCATTGGACCCCGTACAAAAAATCACGGTTGTTCAACTTCCTTTTAAGTGTGCCTTTACCAACGTCGTGGTATCTCAATCTGTTTCCCTCCTGTGTCCCTTTTCCGTTTCATCGGGAGGATATGGGGCAAATTCCAGCTGGATTACATAATGGTTCCCAGCACCAGATCAGCAATTCTCACTTTTTTTTTCTTCCGAAAGATTATCTGCACAGCTTCTCACGTGTGTGCAGGGAAAAAGAGCGTTAGCTAGGGTTCCGGCTGTGGGAGCTGGAGTTGAAGCGAAGGACTGAACTTCGTGGCCTTGCCGGTCGTCCTTAGCTCTCATCTCTCGTGGCTGTCTCAACAGTAATATCTAGAAACTACAGAAAAGCAAAGTCAAGGGTATATGTCTTTCATGAGAGCAGAGAACTATGGTTTATTTACCCATTGGCCTCAGGGATAGCCTGCACTTTCTCTTCTCTGCCCCATCCACCCCAAGAGCCTTCTCTGAAAACACTCCTCAGGGGCCTGGAGGGGTTGGCTGTTGGGCAAATCCGACCCTGAGAAGTTTTGCTCTATTGCTGAGTCCTTGACCCCAGCTGCACACATGGATGAGAACCCATTGGCGAAACTTGCCTGGGCTCTTGGCTGCCCAAGTGTGCATTCCGCTGGACCCACGTGGCCTGAGGAGTACGCACACAAGCTTCCCTTGTACTCTCAGGGCCTTTTTTTTTCTGAAAGTACATATTCTCTAAATAGATCTGCTAGCTGGCCCTCAAGGAACAACGGGGTTTACAGTGTAGGCTTTCCACTACAACCGTATCGGCCCATGGACAAACAATTGAGTTTTGCAAAGGGAATTTTTTTTTTAAGATTTTTTTATCTTTGAGTAATTTCTACACCCAATGTGGGGCTTGAACCCATATCCCCAAGATCAAGATCATGTTGCCCCCCCCCAACTCCCACAAAAGGAAATTCTTAAGATGAGCCGGAATAAGGATGGAATTTTTTTTAGGGGGGGGGGAGAAGGAGAGAGCGAATCTTAAACAGGCTCCACATCCAGTGAGGAGCCCAACATGGGGCTTGATCTCAGGACCCTGAGATCATGACCTGAGCCGAAATCAAGAGTGTGACACTTAACTGACTGAGCCATCCAGGCTCCCCAAGGATGGAATTTTTTAACCACTGACAATGCTTTTATTTATTCTTTAAGTAAACTCTACCCCCAAAGTGAGGCTTGAACTCACAACTCTGAGATTAAGAGTCCCATGCTCTTCAGACTGGGCCAGCCAGGCGCCCTGAGTCTCAAAGTCTTAAAGATCTAAGAGTTTTTAGAACAGTATGTAGTCCCAGATAAAACTTGATGATTCACAAAGTACAGTACATAAATATGGAAGAGATTCCTTCCATCCACATGACTTTAAAACATCTAGATCAGACCCAAAGGAACAAACCATTCCCTCTGTTGCGGAGGCATGAGCTTACTGCATGATAAACTAGAGGCTGAGTGTAGCGGGTAAAGGGACATGATCTACCCTAAATCTGACCAGAGTTCCCTGGGAAATGTGTCTCTGTCTCTCTGTCAGTCTCTCTCTCTCTCCAGGAGAGTTTCTTCTGCATTTCGCTTCCTCTGTGTGATCGGGATGTTTCTCCCCCCACTCCCCCAGTCCTCCAACTAGCTCCTTTTAAAAATGTTGGTGCATATGTGCATACACTGTGCTGTGGGGTGGAGGGAAAGAGAAGGAAAACCGAGTATGTTGTGTGTTGTATCAGAGACCGGCCTAGGAAACTGTGGTACAAAATGCCCTCAGGCATCCCTCCCTGGCTCACCTCCCTGTGTGTGATGCCCCTCCCTCCGCTGTGATGCTCTTCCCTGTGTGAGGCTTCCAGGCGTTGCCATGACAATACCTTGGCTTTCAGAGCACTCTAGGGCAAAGCATCAGCCTGCCCTTAAAGAAAAAAAAAAGTTAAGTATCAGGTACTAGGAGACTCGAGGTCTGTATTAGAATTTTTCATGTTTATCGTCATCAAAGCGAAATAACATTAAGTACTTAGGTGTACTTGACATCACACTAGACGTGATTTGGTATATTTCCTTAGAGGTATATGTTAGACAACTAATAACACTTAAAGAATCAGAAATTCTGGGCATGAGGCCCAGCAATCCGCGTTTGAAGTAACTATCCTGACTCCTCTTCTCCTTTTCTCCCATCTGGATTTCACCGATTTTTAGCTCTATTAGAAATTCCAAAGTGTCTGTAAAGGGCATTCCTTGATATTTTATGCTTTTTGGCGTCCTCTGAAGCTTCCTTTATATTACAGGCCTGTATTTAGAATGAGAAGGCCCAGCCCATGTTTGCTCTACTTTATTTGAAGTTAAGGGGGAAAAAAATGAGGACATTTTCTTGCCCTTTAATAATTTTAAGTCTAGACCTTTTCAACCCCCCAGTGGCCATCCAAAATATTTTCATTTCTTCCTCCAGTACCGTAGTGGCTTTTAGTACTCACTCTCATTCATTCAACCAACATTCATCTCAGGATAAACTACAATAGACGGGGGACCTTTCCCTTCACATGTGCATTTTTTTTTAACACATGCATTTTGAATCCAGTCCTGAGTACTCAGCATTTATGAACTCTGCTGAGCCTTTCTAGAAGAAAGCTACTTAAGAGGATTCCTATTGATCTCCACTGCAAGACCTATATTAAACACCTATTTACAATGGATTCTTATTCAAGAGTTTGAGTCCAATTTTTTAAATGATTTATTTATTTTAGAGAGAGAGCCTGTGGGAGGGAGGGGCAGAGGGAGAGGGAGAGAGAAACTTAAGCAGGCTCTGTGTGTTGGGGCACGGAGGCCGACCCCCGACAGGGGCAGGGCTCGATCTCAGGACCCCAAGATCACCACTTGAGCTGAAACCAAGAGTCAGACACTTAACTGACTCTCCCGCCCAGGCGCCCTGAGTCAATTCTATTAAAGCCTTAAGAGACAGCTTACAGGGGCGTCTGGGTGGCGCAGTGGTTGGGCGTCTGCATTTGGCTCAGGGCGTGATCCCGGCGTTCTGGGATCGAGCCCCACGTCAGTCTCCTCCACTGAGAACCTGCTTCTTCCTCTCCCACTCCCCCTGCTTGTGTTCCCTCCCTCCCTGGCTGTCTCTCTGTCAAATAAATAAATAAAATCTTAAAAAAAAAGAAGAGACAGCTTACAGACACTTGGGTTGGGAGATGTAGGAAGACTACCGACTGTAGAAAGTGCAGCTTTGAAAAGGCTCAGTAGCCTGAATGAGGGGACTGGATCAATGAAAAAGCAGAGAGCAGGGGTTAGGAGTTACAAGTGGACTGGAGATCATCACCTAGTAAACTGGGAGACACAGTGGAAGGATCACTAGACATACGTGGGCTTGAGTCCTGGCTCTGCCCCTTGCTAGCTGTGCTAACCATGGTTGGGCAGGTTAGTCAACCTCCCGGTGCCTATTTCTTCATCTGTAAAATGAGGATGAGAATAGAAGTGATCTCATAAAATTATGGTGAGGATTATGTGAAGGGATCCATGCAAAGCCTTTAGCACTGTGCCTGCCATTGGGTAGGCCCTGGACAAATGACCGTTCTGACTATCTACCTTAAGTACCCGAGACTCACGTTCTGCTCCAAGCAGAGGGTCACCACTGCCACCATACCCTTCCCCTCTGAGGTTTGTCTGAATTTCCAGTTTGGAGGGTATTTCCCTCCAAACCAGCGGTGATGGCCTCTTCTTCCTCTCCTCAGAAGCTCACTGCCCCCACCCTGGTGAGCTCAGGCCATGATCATCAGCCCCCCAGACCCCCCCAGGAAGGGCCAGAGATTCCCTAAAAAGGAGAGGGTACAGAGAGCAAGGCCACCCCGGTTCTCCAGGCGAAAAGAAAGGGGGATAAGGGTGGGGGGGATGGCTATGAAGGGTCATGGCACGGGTGAGGGGAGGGTGCTGCTGGGGTGGGACTTCCAGAGCTGGGAAAACTTTGAGAAATGACCAGAGCCTGAAGTAAGCCTGTAACTTAGGAGGGAAGAAAAGTGCAGATTTGGGGAAAGAAAGGAAAATGTGAGGAGATTTGGCAAGAGATGAGTCCAAAATGAAACCTCACTCTTCTCCCCCATCCCAGGCGTCACAGCCAAGCTGCAACAGATGGGAGGTAAGAGTCAGAAAAGAGAGGCGGAGGAACTCAACACCAGATCCCTGCCTCCACTGTATGCCTGAAGGATGAATCTGACAGGTAGTTCAGGGATGGAGAGGAGAGCCACCTCATGGCTGTGGAGCTTGAAACTCACCGTACAGGGCTGTGGTGGTGGCGGTTTCCATGCAAATTTGTTAGACATGCTCAGTCCACCGAGTGTTTATTACATGCAAATTCAATTTTTAAAAGCTTCATCATTTGATAGAAAAAAATGTGACAAACCCTAGACCTATTGTGACTGCGGTTCCTGAATGTTCTGCCTGCTGGTGTCAGGTTTAAGGGAAAAAAATAACCAAGTGGGGAAAAAAGTGAGCAGGATTCCAGTTCTTTTTTGCTCACTGGGGAACGTACGCTTTCCAAATACAGGAGGAGAGGAGCTGCCTGGGTTCTTTCCCAGCTGAGTCTGGGTTGGTTCCAGAAGAATAGACTTACTCTACCCAAGTTGGCCGCCTTTAGTTCCACTATTTTTCTGAGAAATATACAGTCTTGTGGGGGCTCCTTAGGGAGCTGCTCTAGTCCCAGGGAAACCTCTAAGGAGGGGGCCCTTAATAATCAGCTTAGAATCAATGGAGGGCAGGGCTCCTTCCCTGAGTCTCCCTTACCTGCCAGACACAGAGTGGGTCCTCAGGAAGTTTGAGTGACTCCGCCTATAGAATGACCAAATGAATGCTAAACTTCGCAGTGAGAAAAAAAGGGTCATCTGTAGATTAAAAGAGACTTAAAAGGCATATCGATGCCATGTGTGGACGTTGTTTGGATTTTTATTCAAACATAGAAGAGGAGTCAGTTGGGAAAGTTGACCACTGATGAGCTATCTGACCATTTTATTTGCCTTGCGCCGTGTTTTCCGAAACTTTTAACATCGTCATCGTTTTTACGATAAGAGATTTTACATTAAAATCCAGATTTCCGGCTTATTTTGAAAAAAATGGGAAGATCTGGCCACAGATAGGCCCATCTTCTCACTCAGCTCCCACGGGCTGGGGTGAAGGCATGATTGCTCTCTTTCGGTCTTCAGGTCCAGAAATAAGAGCCAATTCTTCACGAAGGCTTCTCTGAACACCCCAACCAAGTGATTTTTCATCCCTCTGAGCTCTTGGAACACATTTTCATTACTCACCCAGCTCCCAGCAAACACTGCCCGTATTTGTTTTTTTGTAAACCTCTTAGTGCCCCTCCTCCCCACCCCCTACACCTGGGCGGAATTAAGGCCTTTAAAGGCTCTAAATGCTGAAAAGATCATGGAGGGTGTCTCCCTGTGTGTACTTTCAAATCAAATTTTATTTTATTCAAAGTGGTGGTATTTACAGGTCAGCTGAAGCCACACTTTCTAGATTAAAAATACTCTCCAACTTCTGATTTTGAAAAATTTCAAACCCACAGAAGAGTTGAAAGAATAGTAAAACATGTATGTAACCATCTAGATTCACCGATTTTTAACATTTTGTGATATTTGCTCTTTTTTCCCTCTGAACTGCTTGACAGTAAGTTTCAGACATTAAAATGCTTTGCCCCTAAACTCTTCAGCATTTATTTCTTAAGAAAAGGGACATTTTCCACAGTATCATTCTGATGCTCAAGAAATTTGACCTTGATACAATATCATCTAATACATGGTTCATATTCAAATTTTCCCCATTGCCCCAATAATCAATGCTCTTTTAAGCTATTTTTTAAATCTAGTTTCTTTTTTAAAAAAAAGATTTTACTTATTTGACAGAGAGAGAGCGCACACAAGCAGGGGGAGCAGCAGAGGTAGAGGGAGAAGCAGGCTCCCCACTGAGCAGGGAGCCCGACTAGGGCTTGATCCCAGGACCCTGGGATCATGACCTGAGCCAAAGGCAGATGCTTAACCCACTGAGCCACCCAGGCACACTTTAATCTAGTTTCTTTTTTTTTTTTAAGATTTTATTTATTTATTCGACAGAGATAGAGACAGCCAGCAAGAGAGGGAACACAAGCAGGGGGAGTGGGAGAGGAAGAAGCAGGCTCATAGCAGAGGAGCCTGATGTGGGGCTCGATCCCAGAACGCCGGGATCACGCCCTGAGCCGAAGGCAGACGCTTAACCGCTGTGCCACCCAGGCGCCCCTTAATCTAGTTTCTAATCAAGGACCATGCCTCACACTTGGTCTCTTTAGTCTCCTCTGATCCAGAACACTCTCTGGTGTTTGTATTTAATCTTTCATGATGTTAACATTTTGAAGCATCCAGGCCAGTTGTTTCATAGAATATACCACAGTCTGGATTTGTCTGAATTTTCCTCATTATTAGATAAGTTCAGCATCTCACAATGGGTTCAGCATTTTGACATTTTTGCAAAAAACCATAAAGGTGGGCCACCTGGGTAGTTCCGTCGGTTAAGCATCTGCCTTGGGCTCAGGTCATGATCCCAGGGTCCTGGGATCAAACTCCCCCCCCCGCCCCCCCCCCCCCGTGGGGCTCCCTGCTCAGTGGGGAGCCTGCTTCTGCCTCTCTCTCTGCTGCTCCCCCTGCTTGTGTGCTCTCCCTCTCTCTCTCTCAAGTAAATAAATAAAATCTAAAAAAAAAAAAAATCCATAAAGGTGATGTTGCATTTTTCTAGATTGTCCGTTTGTGAAGTTCCAGATAAATTCATCAAAGCTGAATTTATGTGTATCTGCTTTGCTGGTGCCTTAATCACATGTGTGTCATAGTAACAGTCATGGCGACCATCACATGCATCATGCAAAACTTTGGTCTCTGTGTACACATAGGAGCAGGGCTCTGGGTACTTTATAATGCCAAACTCCCTCTTCTCCACTCCTATCCCACTCCCACCCTACCCCCAACTCGCACCACACCCCCACACTCCTGCCTCCACCCCCAGTATTTTTTTCCTCCATCCTCAGTATTAACCTACAACTTCACCAAGACTTACTGTCCACTCTTTAAATTTGCTAAATCTGTAGGTGTAATATGATATCTTGTGGGTTTTGTTTGTATTATCTCAACTACTAAAGAGTTTGAGCATCTTTTCTTAACCTTTATTGATCATTTGTGATTTTTCTCCTGTGGGAGACCCGTTTATGCCTTTAGCTCATTTCTTGGAGGTTGTCTTTTCCTTATGTATGTTTAGATCTTTGTGCATTCTGGATGCTAATCATTTATGAACTATATCTGTATGAATCTCCAACTTTCATGAAACAGTATTGCTTAAGGCTAAACACGTGGAGACTACTGGTTAGACATTTTGGGTTCAAATTCCAGTTCTGATAGTAACTGTGTGACTGTGAATAATTTAACTTCTCTCTGCTTTAGTTTCCTTATCTATGAGATGGGAGTGATAATGGTACCTACTTTGTCAGGTAGCAGGGGGATTAAATGAAGGAATATGGGTAACACAGAACAGTGCCTGGCACATAGTAGGAGTCAATAAATGTTTGCTGTTATTAGCTTCTTTCATTTTACGGCTCCCATGTAATTTTGAGATACAGAGGGCTCATCAAAGTGTGTGTCCCACAAGTGGCCTCTTGCCCCATACCTACAGCCTCATCATAAACTGCTTCCCTACAACCATGTGCCACACCACATTAATAACAGGGGTGACTCGACCTTGTACAGGCGAGCACCCAGGAAGTGATGTCAGCCCCTCAAAGGTGCATCAGGCGAATTTTTTCCTTGTGAAGGGGAAAACGTTTTGCAATCTTGAAGGGCCTCCTCCAAAACCTAGAGAGATTGATGTCAGTAAGCCCTCTCCTTCACTGTAAAGACCCACAAACACCCTAGAGATAATTCATGCAACTTTGAGTGTCATGATTTATTTTGCAACAATTTAAAGAAAGGCTCTACTCTTGATTGGGCCCCTAACACCTCACAGGAATTTCTCCCCCCCCCCCCAACCTGTCTCTGGGCTTCTACCCCCTAACTTGGGCCTTTCTGTAGTGTTTCAAAGACTAGCAAACTCGGCATACAAGCGCACCCAGGAGGCACTCAGTATAATGCTCCCTAAAGGAACGAAGGAACAAACGAAGAAAGGAAGGAATGTTACTGCGTTGCTATGTAGACGGGATGAAAGGAAAAAAGGAATGTTGGATGGCCAAGCCGGCTGATGATTGGCTGGCTCCCCGCACAGGGATGTGAGGAGAGCCTGGAACGTACGAGAGGGTTTCTTTAGACCGGGAGGTCCCTGCCCAGCAGGTCACGAAGTGGTGCCTAGGGAGCAGCGCTGCAGAGTTTACGGGTCCCAGGCGGGCGCCGGGGGTTCGCGGGCCCCGCCCCGCCCCGCCCCCCGGCGCCGCGGCCAAGGCCGGCCAGACGGCCGCGCCGGAGCCTGCGCACTAGGCCCCCAGCGCCACCAGCGGTTCCAGACGCGGCGGCTCGGAAGATGGCGGAGCGCGCGGGCGCCGGTGGCGGCACATCCCTGAGGGGGATGCGCGAACGGATGGGTGAGAGGCTTGGCGGCTCCCGGGGGAGCTCGGGCCCGCGCGGGAGGCGGGCTTCTCGCGGCCCCGGGCACTGTTGGGGCGGCGCGGAGGGCGCCAGAAAACTTTACTCCGGGGTGGCCTCGCGCCGTCCTGTCCTCCCCTCACCCGCCCCGGAGTTCCCCTGGACGGGACAGGGAACCGTTGTGGGACGGGGGTGAGTGGGGGAACGGCCGGCCGGCACCACCGACGGCCGAAGTCCCACGGCCAACGGCCCAACGGTCGCCGCCACCGGCCGAACCCCGCGGGCGGGGCGCGAGGGAACTAACGGGCGCTGTGGGAGCGGGGGGGGGATTGGTGGAGGAGTCTGGGACCCCGGACCCCGCGGACGGTCCCGAGCTCCGCCTGCCGTTGGGGGGCGGTGGACGCTGGCGCAGCCGCCGAGCGGACGCGCCACAGCCGGGGATGTGCGGGCGCCCGCCCAGACCCCGCGCGCCGGGGCAGCTCTTCCAGGCGCGGAGAGTCGGGAGTTTTCCCTCTGCGCCGGGCGCTCGCGCTCTCATCCTCTCCCACAGTCGCAGTCCTTGCCTCTCCCAAGGGCTTAATCTGCCGCACCCTCCAGGTCAATGTCCGGTGAGGACGGAGCCTTGGCGGGGGCGGGGGGGGGGGCCTGTTGCTTTGAAAGTTGGAAGAAACTTTTCTTCGCTCCTCCTGATTTGCCTGTTGTAGCACATGACTTCGCCAAGATGTCACCTTCCGTGGGACATCTTGCAGACCCTAGGCTGCAATGAACGGGAAGCAGCACTTCAGTGTGCTTTCTCCTAAACTGATCCCAACGCCAAAATGCCCCCCCCTCGTTAATTTTATAAAATTTGGCAGCGCATTGCTTAGCCCACGAGTCTGCTCCGCTAGCTGAGCGAGGTGGTATTTCTCGTTTGTGGGAGGTTACTTGGTGTTCTCAGGCTAGTTTCCTATTATGAACTTGAATAAAACGAACTTGATTGATTTTTACTGAAATCCTTAGGGATTTTTTTCATTTGCAGTTGAAAAGTTGGCTGCGATTGGGAGGCTTTATGTTACTTCAGAATACTTCGAATCAACTCCCCAAATGTATCAGAAACAAATACGCTTTCATCTTTACCTAGAGTTTACAGTAAATTCGGATTGTTTTATTGCTTGTTAACACCTAAGGCTCTCTGCCATTGGTTTCTTTCAGTGTTTAAAGTAACCAGCATTATGGATAACCCCCCTCCCAAGCATTTTTGGATATTGAATGTTTTGAAGTATTTTAAAGTCTTGTATGAGACAGTTGCTTGGATTCACAGTATTTCAAGCCAGAAACTTAGTCATGCAAAAAGGGCTTAACCCAGAACCCTAATTGACCTCCTTGCTGCCCATTTCCTATTAGGAATTGAAAACATCACATGTCATATGTTAGACTTTTCGCAGAGTATCAGCCTAACTAGATTTGCCCTCATGGTCTCAGCGTTTTCCTGAAGGGGACAAGGAGTCATTGAAGTGTTTTGCCACTTTGTGGCAAGTGAAATGCCACTGTGACAGTTGCTTCTTTTTATTCTTTTACCCAAGTAACCGTGAGTAGCCCTGAATCTATTAATCTGGTCAATTTCACTTCCTGGTGGGAGCCTGGCTTCAAGAGTTAAAACATTGTCCCTGAACAAATAACTTCTTCGGGTGCGTGAATTATGTACATTCATTGAATTATGTTTTCTGTGCATAGCACCGTGCTAAGATTGTAGCATACTGAAGAAGTACACTTTTAAAAAATTTTTATTTACTTGAAAGAGTTTAAAAATTTTTATTTACTTGAAAGAGAGAGAGGGCGAAAGCCTGAGCAGGGAAGGGGGATGGGGAAAGAGCAGAGGGAGAGGGAGAAGCAGACTCCTCGCTGAGCAGGGAGCCCCAAGCGGGACTCCATCCCAGGACGCTGGGATCATGACCCAAGCAGAAGGCAGATGCTTAACCGACTGAGCCACCCAGGCGCCCCGAAATAACACTTCTTTTAACAAAACATGTGTTTTATATTTTTGTACGTGATTGTTTTAAGATAATTTATGTGACTGTTTAAACCTGATGAGCATAGGAAACTTTGCCACTGACTTGTCACGGTTCTTGTTTTTCTAAATTCACGAGTAATTTCTAAGTTTAGGATAAGTTACTCAGAATACTTTAAGCAAATGCAGGAAAAGCTACTAAGATTGAGTCAGATCATTATAGAATTTTAGAGCTGGAGAAACCTTAAGGTTCTCAAGTCCAGCACCCAGAATCCCAGCTGTAAAATCCTGGATAGCTTCTACAACTTGAATATATATTCTGATTAGCTTAATATTTTTCCAAGTAGCCATTGCACTGTAGACAGCTCTGAATGGTAGGAAACGGTCTGTAATTTACTTTAAGACATGCTATCTTTGAGGAATTTTTTTGTTTTGTCTTAAGTTTATTTTTTAGTAATCTCTGTACCCACTATGGGGTGCAAACACAGGACCCAGAGATTAAGAGTCGCATGCTCTTCTGACTAAGCCAGCCAGGTGCCCCAAGATGTGCTATCTTTGGATTTGATCTAGGGATCTTGAAATCTCAGCCCTATGACTTTGTTGCTGTTTTAGGCAAAACTATGTGAATCTGTCTTATTTTGGGGTTCCCTAATTACAGATTTCTTCAGTTTCCTTTTTTAAAAAAATAATTAACCACCCTTTTCCTTGCCTAATGACTGTCCTAACGCCATGAGGAGAGATCCTTGGTATGGGTGGAATGGATCTGCCAGGGACCACACCACTTTCAACTGCTCAACTTTGAATGAGAGTGGATGGAGGACAGAGCCAGCAGCTGTGGGAAGAGAGGTCAGGTGTTGAGCTGCTGGAACAATCTACCGCTAGACCCTCCCAGTGCACTGTATCCCACAGGAGCTCATGCTAGGAGTTTATGGCAATTGCTGCTGCTTTTTCTGTTTTCCAAATAACAGTGAGCTGCACTAAATCTGTTAATCTGTAACAATTAGTTTCATAGTATGGTGATTCTCTGCCATAGTCATAGCCATTTTATTAAAAAAAAAAAGCAAACCTTTCAGTCATTTTTTTGCAATCTATGCCCTTTGCTACCTAATAAAAATACTAGTTTATGTAATCTAATATTTCTGATGAGTACAGAAGAAAGGATCTTGGGGAAGAAAGGTCATGGTGAGGTGGGGCTACAGATGTTACATTGAATTCTGAGTGGATAGCAAGAGCAACAGCTGTGGCCGACAACATAGAACTGCTGAGTAAGTATTGGGATGAGTATTTATCATTGGCATCTCATGGGATTAAGCATTTTGAAGTGATTGTGCAGCTTTAGGAAGAGCATTACCATTCTTGAACTAGTTGTTATGGAAAAGTGTTCTGGTGACACAGATCCAGTGTGTATTGGGTGGGGGCGGTGACAGAAGCAGAAATTTCCACTATATTGAAGTTGGTAATGAGCTAAAATGCTTTATGTCCAAAAGAAGCCTCAAAATTTGAATGACATCTTTTAAAAAAATTTATTAAATGTAAAACATTCTTTAACTTTGGGATCCTTGGTGGTGCCTATTTTTGGTTCATTTCGTTCTGAGGCTTTTATTGGGCTGGATATACAGGATGATTGAGTTTTTAATTAAGTTTCCCCTTGTAGGAGGAGAATGATTTTCTTGCATTGTCTCTCACATGTTTTTTTTCTAAGTTTAGGCCTTTCTTAGTCACAGCATATAGTGCTTTATTTTACAATATTTCCATTGCTGTATTTTCAAAGTATAAACCCAAACACCTATATTTCATTTACTTATTGTTGAGTCAACATTTAGATCTTAATTCCTTCTTTGTGATATTTTATTTTATTTTTTTTAAAGATTTTATTTATTTATTTGACAGAGACAGAGACAGCCAGCGAGAGAGGGAACACAAGCAGGGGGAGTGGGAGAGGAAGAAGCAGGCTCATAGCAGAGGAGCCTGATGTGGGGCTCGATCCCAGAACACCGGGATCACGCCCTGAACCGAAAGCAGACGCTTAACTGCTGTGCCACCCAGGCGCCCCTCTTTGTGATATTTTAAATAGAAGTAACCTTAGAAGTAGCAGAGGTGGGAATAAAGAACTATGTCGTATAAAGGTTAATGTGGGTTTTGTACAGTTTGGTCCTTGATAAGAAGTGAAGTTGCTTCTTAATCTACAACTGAATCAAGTTCTGGCTTCACCGGTTACTACCTGTGTGATCTGGGAAAGTAATGTTTAACTGCAATTTTTCTTATTTGTGAAAAATAGGGAAAATAATATCCACTTTATAGGATTGTTAGAATTTAATGAAGTCATACAAATGAAAAGAATTTCTTAAATGGTGAGGTGATATACATTATATGTTATAGCAATTTTTAAGAAAGTACCATAAATAAAGATTAAGGTTCATATTTCAGTTTTAGTAATAAATTCTATGCATTTTCTTAACCTCCAGGCAAAAGGTAACTTTTTTCTTTAAGATTTTATTTATTTGAGAGAGAGAACATGAGTGGGGTGGGCAGAGGGAGAGGGAGAAGCAGACTGCCCCCCCTTAGCAGGGAGCCAGACACAGGGCTCCATCCCAGGACCCTCAGATCATGACCCACACTGAAGGCAGACGCTTAACCGACTGAGCCACCCAGGCGCCCCGCAAAAGGTAACTTTTAAGTGTAATTTGGGATTCAGAATTAGTATAGGAAGTACAGAAATACTGTGGTATACTTAAACCGTACCTTACTGTAGCTTTAAAATGAACAGTAAGGGAATTCCCTCATTCAACGGAGTTTAATAAAATACTCTGTTAAGTTCAGACATAAAGACTTTCTCCCATTGCCTGGACATTTTAAATAACTTCTAGAGCTTGTCCTTTTGGTGAATGTATTTCTTGCCAGTGGGAATTTGAATACGAAGTTCTAAAAATCAGACTTGATATTATTACCACATTAACCTTTAAATTATTTAGTTCATTATTCCCACCACAGCTAATTCTGAGGTTACTACTGTTTAATAAGATCTTTAAATATGGTAAAATTGTACATTTCGAGAGAAATTGTCCTTATGGTCAGGTAATTTGTGCCAAAATATGAACTTTCTTTGGGACTCTAAGCAGGAAAACAGAATGTGCAAAACCAACTGTTGTTTTTTCTGTGCTCACGTAGAGATGTTAAAAGCGGGAGAGAGTGTGTAGGAGGGTTTAATTAATTTATAGACTATATTTAAGAATTCTTCCTAATACACTAGTACTCAAATTCAGAGGATAATCTGTGGTCCATAGAATTGCTGGTAATTGAACTATGAAGGAAGCTGAGAACAGTCTAATCTTCAAATTTAGCTAAATCATGGATTATCTGAGCTGTTAGGTCTCTGGGGTGAAAAAAAAAAGCATCCCTTTCCCCTTTTGAAATAGTGGTCCCTATGGCAGCAATTATGATGTCACTATCAAGGTTACTCTGTAAAATGACTCCCAGATACCTTTCCTCAGTGGCAAGGAACACCTCAGAGTCTTCATTCCTTAAGGACAATGACCCCTACTCTGTTCCTTTCATTATTTTAACTGCCCCTCTTCAACTGTTGTATTTTTTCCTAATATATAGAAAACAGAACTGTATGTGGTATCACGGGGCATTTTTCCTGTGCTTTCACAAAGGTGGAGGAGAATGTTCAGACTTAATCTCCAGAGCCTTCCGGAAGATGCCCAGCATTGTGGGGCATTTTAGATACAGCTATAAATGGAATTAAAGGGCTCGGGAATCCCCTATAATAATTGGTGTGTGTATCATCCTGGCATTTGTTTTTCTTACTCTCCCTCAAATTGTGATCCCCTAATCTTGTATTTCACCGTTATTGAAGTTTATTTACCACTTTTTGGCCTGTTTTACAAGGCATGTGTAAATTTATCTCTGTTTGCCTGACATTTTTCTACCTAGAATAATACTATCTCAATGGAAATTCCTTGAGTGCTTCTCCACCTTCACTGCATTAGAATAGAGCTTTTAGCAACTGGAAATGCCTGGGCCCCCACCCCAGACACTGGGGGTGGGGAAAGGCAGGCATTGCTAATATCTTTAAAGCAATGTAGGTAAAGAAAACCCCACATCTAGGTAATTTGTAAATGAACTTTTTAATATTGGGCCCAGTCTCTGAGGATCTCACTGTTGACACTTCTGCTTCCAAATTCAGATCCGTAAACACCAAGTCTTCTCTAAATTCTCAGTTTATGGTGAAACAGTTCTTCCAATTCTGTGCCAGCTCAGTTTTTCCAGTACTTGGTGTAATGTCTTATCTGAGACATTTTTGAAAGCTATTAATCATTAGCTCCTACTCATGCACAAGCCCGTGCTGCCACTCCCGCTGACAACTCTAAGTCCACAGATAGGCTGGCACATGCACAGTAAACAGCTTTAATTCTTTCTTAAACTGTTGTTGAACATCATAGGTACTCAGTATGTCTTTGTTGTTGATGTGGATTAATCTGTCGTGATTTTGCCTTCTAGATGAAAGATGGTATTCTGTATCATCAAGGACGATTGCCTGGGCTTTGCCTCCCCCTTTAACTGTTCGAATAAGTTTGTATTCATAGTATCTAATCCCTTCCCTTTATCTCCTTGTATTCCAGTTGCTGCTGCTCACGCCATTGCCGAGGAAAGGAGGAGTCAGAGTGGTTTTAGCACTGTTCCATCTCAATCTTCAAATATAAGATCAACTTTTAAACCAGGTGTAATATCTAGAATGCTTTTTGATAGATGTCAGAGTATCATGTCACTAAAATTGGATCTATTAATGCCTTACTATATTTTCCTATTTTGTTTTTAGTAATAGATGGGTCCGTGCTTAAAAATGATGTGAAGCAGAGGTTGGCGAAGGAGCGCAGAGAAGAGAAGAAAAGACAACAAGAAGGTTTATTTTAGACTTTTTTAAAAAAAATGGGAATGAATGAATTTTCTGTCAAGGTTGTGTATTTTCAGAGTGATTTTACCTACTTTTCCTGATCTGTTTACATCATAGATTATATTTTTTCTAGGATGTATTACATTGTTTTCAGTAATTATACTAAGGCAGATAAAGAAGGCCCGTGAAAAATACTTGATTAAATTGTTTAATTTTTGAAGTAGTAGTTTCTGTTAGCTCTAATTTTCTGAAAACTAAGGTATGAAAACTTGAAACATTTGTAGAAACAAGCAGAATGGGGTTTCAATAAAAATGACTCTAAAAAGGAAAATGAAGTTGCTAGTAATCCTAACATAGGCTTCTCAAGTGTAAATTAGGATCCAAAAGAATAGTCTTTTTACCCCTCAAGAGAATTTCTCTGGTCTTTGAAATCCCTTGACAAAACTTGTGCTCAGCTTCATTCAAATGGATATCATTTGTCTTTGTTTCGGTGAGGAGTTACTTCTTCCTGGAGCTCTTCAGGAGAGTATTTTAGAACTGCATAGATGATCTCCAGGCTTTAGTGAGGGGAAATTTGAAATAGGAAAATACCATGCTGTTTCATAGTGTGGTGTCTGACTAACTCCATGAATGTAAAACTGGCATGCTTAAATACGGTCTGCATAGATGAGGCCTTTGAAAGAAGTTTCCTAGTAGAAGGAAAAAAAAAACCATGCTGGCCATGTGTTTTCTTTTTAATTCTTATTTTAATGTATATAGCATGTTAATCTGGTGGGGTTTAACTTCAGCGCAAATCAGCGGAAATATCACGTGAAAGAAAATATTTGTTTTTAATTTGGAATTTTAGTTTGGACAGGATATGAGGGTCATCTAAGCCATCTCCGTTCTCTGGAGTTAAATGAACAGCCGGTGCAAACGATTCTTCAGTGGCCATTCTCGTGCACTTATATAATCTTTTGTTACAAGCATAGGTCATGTTATTTTTAAGAAAGAGGGAGATATATTAACTTTCTCCTTCTTCGTGAGTGTTGTGGAAAACTTAAATATTTTTTTGGCTCTTACACCTCGAAAATGTATTTGGAATATTTCAGCTAATAAGGAAACACAACTGCTTGAAAAAGAAAGAAAGTCCAGGATCCAGTATGAAAAACAGATGGAAGAGAAGCAACGAAAACTGAAAGAACAAAAAGAAAAGGATGAGCAGCGGAGAATATCCGCAGAAGAAAAAAGGAAACAAAAATTACAGGAAGAAAGGGTACAGTACAGTACATGTTTGTTAGCCTGTTAAATCAGATGCCACGCCGTGTCGTCTGCCACTGGAATACTTTTTTCTTAGCTGTTCACTGCCTTTCCTGCCCCCCCCCCCGGACCCAGTCCCAGTTCTCCCTTCTTCCCTTCAGCGGTACAGCCTCTTGTCCCTGCCCTCTCAGATCCCTGAGTTTCAGCCTGCTAGCTGAGATAAAGAGGAGCCTCACAGGCCTGGGAAGAGAGCCCTTCCCCTCCGGGATGTGGCCCACTGGTGTCTCGGCCCAGGGTTTGCTCTGAGCTCTATACCGAGGCCTCGTGTTCACAGTCCCACTGATAGGCCCCCATCTTATTTCTCAGGGCCGCCACTCTGCTTGCTTGAGCACAGGCCAGTGAGATGACAGCGCTTGCGCTCCCATCTGGCTTCCCCTGCCTTTCTGCCCTGTGCGCTCTTCCTCCCTGCTGTGCCAGGGCCCTGCTGCTCTCTTTACCTTCCTGGACTCTTCTGGTGTCTGGCACTGTGTTGGTATGAGTCATTGCCTTCGCGATGCCCTGTCTTTCCCCTCTGTCCCTCTTCAGTCAGTTTGTCTTTTAGGGTCCATACTTGGGCATCTGGCTACCTGTCTCATTCTGTCTGATGCTCTCTGACACTAGATTTGTCTCCTGTAGGTCATGCCACTACTTTACTCGGGATCCTTCACTCCTTGTGAATCTGCCATGTTCTCTGGGACACCGTTCCCTTTCTTGCTGGCGTTTTCTCTTTTGCTTTATTCCGGTGGTTCTCAAGTGTCCCTAACTAACTCTGAGTCTGTCTTCTGGTTCTCCGGCTGACTGAGACCTTTTACTTCCCGAGGCGCCTCACTTTTCCTTCCTCTTTGTCTTGACTTCTCTCTCTCTCTCTCCCCATCTTTGGACTTTCTGCCTATTCTCTCAGTGTGTTTTTATATCTCCCTCTTTTCTTCTGTTGCTCTTATTTTTTTTTAAGATTCACTTATTTATTTGAGAGAGAGCGTGCACAAGAGAGCAAGCAGCACGAGTTGGGGGAGGGGGCAGAGGGAGAGTTCCCAGGCAGATTCCCTGCCAAGCGTGGAGCCCAACACAGGGCTGGATCTCAGGATCCATGAGATCATGATCTGAGCAGAAACCAAGAGCCACCCAGGCACCCCTGTTGCTCTAATTTTACATTTTCTTTTTCTGTCCGTCCTTTTTGGTTTCATTTGTCCCCATGAGGCTTCTTCTCTGTGGGGCTCACTCTTCCTCCTTGTGCACACGATTGCTCTCACACACCTCACCCCCAGCGCCTGCCCCGACTATGGATCTTCCTTATTCTAGCACTGTTCCCATGCCATTTCTTCCATGCCCATGGTCCACTACCACTCTCTCTGTACCTTTCTGTGGTTGCTTATGCTGTTTTTTCATATTCCAGTATTTGATGAACTCTCACTCAGAATTTCTGTTACTCGCCGTGTTCTTCTGTGAAAGAGCTCCTTAATTTACTTCTGTGGTGAAGAGAATGAAGGCCAGAGATAGAGCTATCTGAACTAAGAGACTGAAAGAAAGTAAAACAGAATACTGAAGAGTGGGGGAGGGTCCCTGGAGGAGAGAGACTCCCAGGGACCGAGAGAAAAAAAGACAGTCTTAGAGAAAGAGGAACCTGAAAGAGAGAGCCCAGAGAAAATGTAACAAAATGGCACTGCAGAGAGGGAGGGAGCCAGAGGTGTGGTGGGAGAAAAGAGGCAGAAGGACAAGGAGAAAAGGAGCAAGGGAGAATCAGCCTCACAAAACTAGTGTGGTGGGGGGGGTGGACCCTGGCAGAGCAGGAAGGGACCATGGGGCACTGTGAGCAGCCTGCACATAGAGAGAATGATTCCTTAGAGCAGGGATGGTGCTTCGGAGGGGAGTGTAGACAGGAGACCTGTAGGAGCCATGGATGCTACAGGAACCTGAGAGCACAGAGGGCCAGTGCATTTGGAAGCAGGGGAATAGGGTTCTTACGAATCAGAATTTTGTTTCAATAACACAAGACAATTCACTGTTTTGTCTTTGTTATACTTTCTGGGTTTTTAGTAATTCGAGCAACTTACTTTCTGTTAAAAAATACAATTTTAAAATATTACCATTTGATACATTTTAAGAATTGCTGTTGCTTTTCTCCTCAGAGGATATGGATGAGACTCCATTTTCCTATAACATGTTTATCTTTTCCCTCAGAGAAATGGTGGGGGCATTGTAAGGATGATGTTGCTATGAAACAGTCGTTGTCAGGGAAGAGTAGAAAGCCTCCTGGCCCTGCAGTTGATTTGCTTACCTGAG
This sequence comes from Ursus americanus, assembly GCF_024610735.1. Lineage (NCBI taxonomy): Eukaryota > Metazoa > Chordata > Mammalia > Carnivora > Ursidae > Ursus > Ursus americanus. The sequence goes on from NC_142164.1 coordinate 15,038,120, forward strand.
TAGAGTTCACTGTTACAGCACAAGGACTTGAAATATCAGAAAGGAAAACCATGCATGCCCCTCATTTCTGGCGGTGGGGTTGTTTTGCCATAGTGTGGTGTTTACAGTTGAGTAGCTATTATCCCGAGCCCTTGCAATTAAAGTTGAGGTCAAGGGGCGCCTGGCTGGCTCAGTCGGAAGAGTGTACACTCTTGATCTTCTGAGTTGGAGCTCCACGTTGGGTGCAGAGATGACTTAAACAAAGAAAACTTAAAAAAAGTTGAGGTCAAGACAAACACATCAATTATCTTTTTCTTTTAAACTTTATTATGAGAATTTAAGATGTTACAAACATGGGTATTATAGATGGTTGTGGCATAGATTTCACTTATATGTGTGTTAGTTGTTTTTTTCCCTGCCTGATTCTACAAATAATTTAAGGTGTATTTTATTTTTTAAAGATTTTATTTATTTATTTAGAGAGTGAGCGGGGGTAGGGGCAGAGAGAGAGAGGGAGAGAGAATCCCAAACAGACTCCATGTGGAGCGCGCAGCCCAATGTGGGTCTCTATCCCATGATCCTGAGGTCATGACCTGAGCCAAAATCAAGAGTTAGATGCTTAACTGACTGCGCCATCTAGGCTCCCTGCTTCTCCTTCTCCCTCTGCCTGCCGCTTTCCTTGCTTGTGTGCACTCTCTCTGTCAGATTAATTAATTTCCTAATGATATAAGCAGAGGGAAGCACAGTCTGTTCCTCAGTTCATATCCATAAGATCAAAGCCTGTTATTCAAGAGAAGCATTGACATTGATTGATACCAGAAACATGGTCTTCAATTATTCATTTATTTTTTTGGTCTACATTTTTAACTATTACCTGATGTCTCCCCCCCCCCCAGATTTTGCCTGATACAAAAATTTGGTAATGGGTTGGTTTTCTAACTCACAGATGTAAATTATACTAACTGATATAATGAATATGTAAAAATCTGTTGGCATTTATTTTAAATAGGAGAGATTCAAAGCTGTTCTTTATCGGACATTGGAACGGAGCAACCGTGTTGATCATCGTCAAAAAAGATGGTCATGGGAAGGCTCTACAGCCATGAACCCAGAAACCAAAACTGGTAATTAATACAACTGTTAAACTTGAAGTTCACATTCATGTTCCTGTTTAGATATTGGCTATTGCTGCAAGGTTGCATTTACAACAAGGTTTTGAGCTATGTATCTTAAGTGAAAATGCTGCCATGTACTCTTAGGTGTGCACGTAAATTTATGTTTAAATTTGTGTCATTGTAAGATTGTGAAAGAAATTGTATTATTTTATCCAGTATATCCAAAATCTTACCATTTAAATTTGTAATCTCTGTAAAAATGATTAATAATAAAGCTTTATACAGCTTTATCCAATGCATATTTTAAAAACAAATTAAGTCTGCCCCATTTACTAAATTGAGGGTACTATAAATTTTCCTATAAATGGACAGAATTCTACAGTTTCATGAAACCTAAATTTATATCATTTGTAAGGAATGACAGTGAACACCGCATCTAATTAATGCACGTACTCCATAGAGCTACATCATGAACTTACTTTGTTTCAGCTAATGATGCTTTCTTTAAGTATGAGTACAGTAAATATTATATCTTTTCTCAGCCAATAAACGTTCTATATCTACTGAAAAACTTGAACAAGAGACTTCTGGTTTACACAAACAAATGTCTATGTCATCTGGAGGTCCTCAAAATTCTATTGCCAAGAGTAAGTAGTTATTTCATGTGTTCTGCTGAATTTTAAACCAATGAAATAGATTCCTTTTATATCTTTTCACAGTACCACTTATCCTTTAGATTGTGGAACATTTAGATTTATTTCAGAAGAGCACCACCTTGTTTTGTAGTAGATAGAGATGGTCATTACTATTTTATATTTTCATCAGTATTAATCCTTGTTTCATTATTTGTATATGAATCATCGGAGGCGTTTGTTGAGTTCGGGTAGCCCAAACTGAAACATATTTTGACCAAAAGACATTGCCATTACGTGGCACGATAACATGTTATAAAAGTGATTCATATTCTACCTAACCAGGAAATGAAATCCTTTTTCCTAGAGAGTAGCTAGACTGGTCATCCAGTTTCCATTAAGTTTCACGAACATCACCTCATTTAAGGAAAACGTTAGCATATATACAGCAGTGGACAGGTTGACCTGCTTCACATACGTCATACTTGTTATTCATGACAACCTTGTAAAGATAGGCAAGTGTAATTACCTTCCTGGCTTTTTAATTAAGACCCCAAGAAATTCAGTGCTCTTTACTCTGTCATGGTTGTTTATGGCTTATATTTTGGTCATTTGGTAGATGGATCATGATGTTGAAATTGTACATTTCAGTAATAAGCCTGTGTTTTCTTCCAAAGCAAATAAAGTGGTACCCATGTTAATGAGCAAAGCATTGCTAACCTCCGCTTTACAACTCTTCATAGTGCTAATGTGGTGTTCTTTAAAAGAAAAAGAAATGATCTGCTATGACTACCTCATATACCTTTTGCTTCTGGTGTTTGCCCTTTTAATTAGCGTTCCTTTTAAAAAAAATTCTTCCCCTGTCAGTGACCATATCTGGCTTATTGTGCATGGTGCTTCCCACTGATAATTGAAATGGATTAGGTAACCATACCCATCAATCAGTTTTAAAAAAAGTCCTTTCCAGATGCAAAAACAGAAGTGATCTTGGCAGGAAGAAGACACGGCAAACATATTCCACTTCAGTGCCTTATGAATTGAAAAAAAGGGCATAATTATGGTTTGAATTTAAAAACCTTTTTTTTTTTAGATTTTACTTGAGAGCAAGTGAGAGTAAAAGAGCACAAGCAGGGGAGGGGCAGAGGGGGAGGGAGAAGCAGACTCCCCGCTGAGCGGGGGGGGCCCCCTCCAATCTGGGGTTATCACATTTTTTCTTCTAATGGTCTAACAAAAGTTGATCCACTTACCACCCTAACCCTCGATAGGTTTTCCCAGAGCACTTATGTGTAGTCTGGGTTCATTTGTAGATTCATGTAGGAAGGTTTTCTTTAGCACCTTCCTTGTCATGTAATAAAATTAATTTATTATTCACCAGTTCAATCCTTTAGAAAAATTAGATAGCATTCATTGCAATGTTGTATTTGTATATTTTCATTATATATGTATATATACATTTATTTTGATATATCTTGTTTCACAGGCATTTACTCTTTCACTATCTAATTGCTTTGAGGAGTTAGCAAATACTTCTTCCACAGACGTGTATGACATTTTTAGTATAATGAGCAAATATTAGTATGCTTTCATTAATAGGCCTCATCCTATATTAATGAGACTTGTAAAGAGGAGAAACAGGTGATGACTTTTAGGATAATAACTAAATTGCACTGAAAGAGCAATTCCAAGTAACTTTTTAAATGATTTTTTTTACTAGTTTTTAATTCGAGAAGGTATGTGTGGAAGATACTTGGTGAAATAACTTACAGGTACAGTCTGTTGCACACTCTGAAACAATGAATGTTGTAATTAATGATGTCAGGGAAAATAAAATCCATATCGGTGGTGGCTTACCTTTGTAAAATCTCTTGAAATTGAAATGAAACCTGTTTGATCCAGAGAGATGAACATTTCACACTCAAATGAAGTTCATAATCTAATAACCTGTAACATTTTAAGTAGCCCTGTTTTAAAGCTTGGCTAATTCAAATTGTCTATTTTTCTTCTGCTCATTTGCTGACTCATAATAACTGTTCACACTATCTTGTCATTTCTTACAGTATGAAAATAAAGGATGTGTGATTTAATCACATGATTGCATTGATTATACCTCTGGTTCATGCTGTTCAATTACATTATCAATTCAGGAATTTTCAAATGATGCTACATTGTCAATATGTACAAGTCCCCAGTTTAATTTACAGGTTCCCAAAAGAGAAGTTACTCTTTAAACAGACACTCTTCAGTATCCTGAGCCAGAATATTTTAGAATTTTCAAGAAAAGTGTTTACACAAACCACGTTTTTCATTAGGTTGCTAAAATTGTGACATACGTGCCAAAAGTTAATGATCATTTTTGTTTAAAAAAATAACCATTATAACTAAAGTATACATTACTTTAGTAATAGATGTCATGGATTGTGTCCAAAATTAAAGGTTGTATGTTCCCAGTTTGGGAATGTTGATCTTGTCAGGTGGTATTAGACACTGTCCTCTTAATTTTTAACGTTTTTTTCTAATTAATTTTATTTTCCAGATAACTTAAAGAGTAAACTAAGTTTGGTTTGGGGATGTAGAATCTCCACATAAGATTTGCTATTTAAATTTTTACAAGCAAGAGTAGAGAAGATAAAAAACATTTGAAAAGAAGAGTGACACACTCCTGAAATAATATATTTAAATAATTTGTAAAAAATAATATTCCTTTGCCTTTGATCTCCAGAAAAAATAGAAAAGAAGAGAAGCTCGTCCTTGAATAGAAGATCTAACAAACTGCAGGCCCCTGTGGAAACTGTACAAATAGAAGAAAAACCAACTGGTTAGTTATTTCTAAGTACCAGTCTTAAATAGTGGTTTAAAAGAGATCTGTTGCGGTTCCTGTGTGGCTCAGTCAGTTGAACTCTGACTCCTGATTTTGGCTCAGGTCATGCTGAGCTTGGAGCCTGCTTAAGATTGTCTCTCCCTGCACCTCCCTACCCCTGTGCTTTCTGTTCTCCTCTCTCTCAAAAAAAGGGATCTGTGTTAATATTTGGTTGCTTGAGAAGTCATTCCTAAAATTTGAAGCCAGAATATCCCTTCTTTAACTAAAAAATGTCCTTTGATGCCATACTTACTTGGCTGAAGCCAAGACTCTGTCTTTAAATGAAATATGTAATTCTGCTGTCATCTGAGCAAGAAGTCTGTAATGAAGCTGAGGGACTAGATCAGAGTGTTGGTATAGATAAAGATTTGTGCTGGAGGACTTGATTCTCTTCAAACATTCCTTAGTGTTCAGAAGTTCTTAAGTTATTGGCCATAATTTGAACCTCAAAGCTTTGCTGTATTGCTTCATAGCATTACCCACATCTGAGGTACTTTTTAAAAAAAAAGATATTTATTTATTTATTTATTTATTTAAGAGCTCAAGCAGGGGTAGAAGGGCAGAGGGAGAGGGAGAAGCAGACTCCCTGCTGATCAGGGAGCCTGATGCAGGGCTCGATCCCAGGACCCTGATCTGAGCTGAAGGTAGATGCTTAACCGACTGAGCCACCCAGGCGCCCCTGAAGTACTTCCTTATTTAAAGTAGTTTCTTTCCAACACCTTCCCCTGCACAACTTTTCTCTGTCAAACACAACTGTTGCTTTTTGTTTTATACCGAACCATTCACTCACAGAATACTCTCTCCAGTTTATTGATTCAGGTCAGAGCCTGTTATAACAAATGCCATTGTTAACAGGGATCTCTAGGAACCTACAGACTTTTAGAGCAAGGTATTTACAAGATGCACTTTAACAAAAGAATTCAGTTAGTCCCTTGGAGCTTTTGGTAATGAACTTGACCACTCTGTCAGTTACATATATCTGTAGAAATCCATGTCAAAGTTGTTTTGTCACATACAACTTTCTCTGTATGTGAATTCCTCTGTAGAGACTATACATTGGATAGGGCCTTGTTAAATATGGTACCTAGATTTCTTCATTGGGGTTACTGTGTATGCCAGCGCCTTTGACCCTTAATTCAGGTGCTCTCTTCCCTAGCAAGGCGGTCTGATCCAGTGGCGGTGTTTAGTCCCATTGCTCTCGTTGCTTCTACTTTTAGGCTGGGAAAATTCTCATTTGCAGCAGTTCACATTGCTCTTTCTTGCTTTACACCTGTTTGTGAGACCTCAACTTGAATCATTTTTGTTTGTTCTCCTCATTTAGCTCGTCACCCATATACCAGTCTTCGGGAGAATAATTTAATCACTCGCCTGCTTGTCCCTACAAAAGCATCAATAGCCAGGAGCAAAAGTGCTGCTTCCTTGTCAGTTCCTGGGAAAGATACTCCAGGTAACAGGCATAGTGCAGAAAGCCTGAAGGTGTTAGTATTTGCACTTAAAAAGCAGGTTGTATCATTTAATTTGTTGCAGTAAGATATAAAAATAATTTGAATCAGTAGTTTCCAGATGACTGATTTTACCCCAAATTTTATGTTGTATATTTATGCCTTCTGGCATGGTAGATTAGTTATCTGGGTAATAGTTTATTGATAGGATGGGATAAGGTAATTGTGGTAGTTGTTAAATTTTTTAATGATTTTTTTGAAAAAATTTTTAAAGATTTTATTTATTTATTTATTTGAGAGAGAGCACAAATGGGGAGTGGCAGAGGGAGAGGGAGAAGCAGGCTCCCTGCAGCCTGTCATGGGACTCAATCCCAGAACCCTGAGATGATCACCTGAGCTGAAACTAAGAGTTGGACGCGCAACCCACTGGCCCACCCAGGCGCCCCAGCCCTAAATGTTTAAAGATCTATGGGTTTCTTGACCTGTGCTTCAGTGTGCCACTGAAGTTAAGAGTATCAAAAATGTTTATAGTATCAAGGGAGAAAGTTTCCTACTCCACCCTCCTTTTTCCCCTAAACTGTGGAAGAATAACGTTGAGCTGCTCTTCAGCTTTTTATTAACAGTAAAATAAAATCCATCCTCAGGCTTATGTGGATTTTCTCACTTATAGGTCACATAGAGTGTTAGATATGCCTGTGGGTGGTAAGAAGTCCTCAGTAGTGGAGACCTCAAATGCACTATTCCCATCATTCTTTCTTTTTTCCTCCACTTTTTTCTTTCCAGAATTTATCCTTTTAATTCTTTTAATTTTTTTTCTGTTAATGTTCATATGATTAGTAAAATAAATTACAGTGCTATCATAGCTATCATAGACTTTCTGGTAGTGCAGCTACTTTTGGTTCAGATTCCTTCCTGACTTTGTTTTTGCCCCATTATATGTATGTCAGATTATTTTCTACCAGTCTTCCCCCAGTCTCCTGTAAGATATTTCTTGTATTAACTTTCACTCTTGTTTAATAATCTGTTATTTCCATAAAAATGTAATATTTTATCTTAAATTTCTGTAGCTATAGTTAATATATTTTTGTAGCACAAATTGTCAGTGTTAAATAATGTGACTGTTTAGGCACATACAGATATGTAAATAAAGTACTTTATCCACCAAAAGTGGGGGACTAAAAAATAACATTTAAGTCAGTCACATTGTTTATTCATGAGTAGTCAGTCTTTGGTAATCTGTTCTATTTTGATTATTTGATGAGATCCTGTAAAAGTTTACCACCCAGATTTAAAGAAGAGGTGACAAATTTACCAAGTCTTACAAAAGCTACCACCAAATACTTTCTAAAAAAATATTCACTTCTCTTTATTATACAAGCAATAAATATTTAGTGTAGAAAAAATATTAAATATGATTTATTATTATCCCAGTAACTCACTGGTAACTGAATATTTTATGTTTTCTTCACAAAATGGGATTATAACCTATTTTTGTGTTTTTGATCTGCTTTTGTCTAAACTCAACATATACCATTTTCTGGGGTCACCTGGGTGGCTCAGTTGGTTAAGCATCTGACTTCGGCTCAGGTCATGATCTCTGGGTCCTGGGATCCAGCCCTGCCTTGGGCTCCCCACTCAATGGGGAGTCTCCTTGTCCCTCTTACTCTGCCCTGCCACCCTGTCTGTGCAGGTGCTCTCAAATAAATAAAATCTTTTTAAAAAAGTATATATATATCATTTTCTATGTCCAGAAATTATATATTATTACTGTGAATGACTGCTTTAGTATTTTCTAAATTTCCTGTTGAATATTTGGATTATAGTTTTAACTGGTTCAATATTATCAGTAATCCTATAAGTAACCTTATTATTACATATCTTTTCATGTCTGATTTTTTTCCTAAGAATAGATCTTGAAGTAAAATTGTGGGAACAAAGAGTATGTCCTTTGTAATGGCTTTTGATACCTTATTGCCCCAATCCCCCCTAGCAGGAGCATATACAGATCCACCAGCAGTGTGGGGCTGCCTGGTTCTCAACATAGGTATTTTCACTTTCTTCCTCGTTTGCTGGTACTGAGTATTACCAATTTTATCCATTTATTAGGCAAAAAATATTTAGATTGTTAAAGCTGGAAGAGACCTTGAAAATCTAGCTCATTCTGATTAATGTCTTATTATAGTTTTTATTATGGGTGAGAGAAAGTGCTCTTTTTTTACATTAAAATAGTCATATATGGAGTTTCTTACATAAGCACTTGTAATGGTAAGATCTCTGGCCCTGGTGAAATTGCTTTATATTACTTTTTTAAAAGTGTTGAGTATTTTGTAATGTGTTATGAAAATCATTTGAAACTATAGTATGATTAAAAGAGAAATGGCTTATTGCAAACATCAACTTTGGAGAAGCATCTTCTTTTCACCTGTAGTGGACTGTTGCTTTCACAATACTTCTTAATGGTGGCACTTCTGAGGTAGCAACTTCGCGATGCTTCTGTCGCATGTCTGGGTTCCATTTCACTAAACACTTCTGTGTTGTGGGTAATCCCTGTAGTTTACTAATGAACACATGGTCTCTCTTTTTTCTCTTATACTGTTACGTGGTACGTTTCTGTCTTGTCCGGTTTCTGAGTGTATGCAGTTTCATTCTGTCCTCTCACCCACAGGCACCCACAATACTTTAATACAGCATATGAACATGCCCTTGCGTAGCCATAGCAGTGACGAATTGAAGAGTACCACCGTGCTCCGCAAGTCAGCAGTGGCGGGGCTTCCCCGGGAGAAGGTGGAAGCACTCCCCAAGGCGAACATGGAAGCGGCCCCCCACGTGACTGTGGAAGCAACCTCCGAGGCGAGCGTGGAAGCGGCCCCCGAGGCCAGTGTGGAAGCGGCCCCCGAGGCGAGCGTCAAAGGGTCTCCTGAAGGGAGTGTGGAAGCATCACGTGAAGCAGGTACGGAAGCACTCCCTGAGAGCATGGAAACGTCACCTGAAATGAGCGTGGACGTGTCCCTCGAGGTGAGCGTGGACCCATCGTCCCTCGAGGCGAGCGTGGACCCGTCGTCCCCCGAGGTGAGCGTGGACCCGTCCCCGGAGGTGAGCCTGGACTCGTCTCCTGAGGTGAGCATGGAAGCGTCCCCTGATGTGAGCATGGAAGCGTCATCTGAGGCCAGTGTGGAAGCGTCGCCTGAGGCTAGTGTGAAGGCACTCCCCAAAGAAAGTGTGGAAGCGTCCCCCAAGGCATCCCCCGAGGTGGGCACGGGAACATCTTCCAAGGTGAAAGTGAGAGACTCTCCACAGGTTTGTCAGGTGTCTTTTATTGACAGATTTTCTGTTAAAATCTGTATATTTAGTTGTGTAGGTTATGATAGGTCAGGTTTCACAACATAAGCAACTTAATATTTATAGCATTCTGTAATGAAATTAGTAAAATAGGGTGACTTTCTTTAATGATTGAAAATTCTCTGATATCTGTTGTACAGTTTCCCCTCAAAGCTGGAATATTAGTTCAGTTTTAGTAGCAGGGAGTAACTGTTACATGAACTGTTTCTAAACTGAAGAAAAGGTTTTTTTGAGAAATGCTGCAAACCTTTTAATCAGGATTTAGAAATAGAATTAGATTTTAAAGTGAAAGATGTTTTAAGATAATTATTCCTGTGACCTTGAATTTTGTAATCTGAATTACTAGTCTAGAAGAATATATCTGTACCTAATTCTCATGCTTGAAAAGAAAATGGGGACTTTAAGGAGCTATAATTGTATTATATTCAGGGTATTTTTATCTTAAAAAAGCCAGCCGCAGTAAGGTAAATGCTAATTTCTTAATCTGATTATGTTGCTCTGCACAGAAATCAGAAATGGACAAACAGGCCTCAAACCCTGCTACCAAGAAACGCCCATCATCGCACATACCGTGTTATAAATGGCCATCGTCTCCTGCAAGTGGGTGGCGTCCGCCTTCTCCCATCAGTGTTAAGTAAGTAGCTTATTTGCAACTGTTCCTGATAGGTATTTTACCAGGATTAATTTCACATCAGTGTTTCATAAATGAAATAATGTCATATGCGTCATAAAGTAAATATAAAGAGAAAAAACCTTTAAAAATGGATTTATCCCTATCATAAAATATTATCTCATAATATCAAGACGTTATATTTTATGAAGTGGCAAATTATAAACTAATTAGCACCTGTCTATTACAAAACCATATCAGATTTCCCCCATTCACGGTTACTTTTTCCTGGCAGGCAAATGCAGAAGAATCGCCCCCCATCACCATCACCCATCATGTCAAAACAGTCACAGTCTTCTCTTTCCTATAAAATAATCCCTGTTCAGCGTAGCCTGTTGACACAAAATGCATTAGGTGCTCTTGGAAAGAAAAGAGAAGGAGTGCCTAAAACTGCTAACAGCTCTGAGGCTGTGAGCCAAAAACAGATGATCTGTGAGGGTAAGTTCCTTTACTACGAACTTTATTTTGGCAACACGGAAAATCTTAAGGTAGTTTGGGAATGGTCACCTTTGTTTTATTCCCCAATTCTGAGAACTTTAGGGAGTGAGCCTTCTTTTGATAAAGAGTTTAACCAATCATTGGCACACTGTTTACTTTTCCTTGCCAGAGCTTCTCACTCAAACCCACCCCCTTGTTGTTTTGGAAAATCCATTTTTGGAACTGATGTTAAAAGTACTGGTTGGGGGGCACCTGGGTGGCACAGGCAGTTAAGCACCTGCCTCTTGGTTTGGGCTCTGGTCTTGATCTCTGGGTTGTGAGATTGAGCCCTGTGTGAGGCTCTGCACCCAGCATGGAGTTTGCTTGGGATTCTCTCTCTCTCTTTCCCCTGCCCCCCTCCCCTCAAATAAACCTTAAAAACACAAAAAAGCACTGGTTGGATGAGCTCATTGCTCTAGGTGATCCCTGGGGTCCCTTCCCGCTTTGATAGTGAATGGCCTTAAGGCGTCCGTCCTTGGAGAGAGCACATCTGGCCATTTGTGGCTGAGCAGGTGTCCATCGAGAGTTGATGGGCATTTCCATACATGGACCATAACATTTTAAATACACTAGTAAATTTTTCTTTTTGAAAGATCTCCACAGTGATTTATTTTATCACAGAAATAATGTTTATTACAAATTATTCATTCCTGATGTCTTAAGATCCTCGTCATATGTGATTTATTTAAAGTAGTCATGTGGACTGAAATATTACAGTATGCTTCCATGTGATCAATCAGATATAATATACTATTACCAATGTTCATCTAAACAGTAATTATTTAGTAAAAATTATGCACAAATTTCAAAATGCATGCTGTATATATTTTTGTTTAGTCAAGTATATGCTCCTAGACCAAGCATAAGTTTGTCTTCCTCTATATTCAGTGTATCTTAATCTTTCTCCCCATCAGGTCAGTTCAGTCAGATATCTCAAAATGGCTAAACCAAAGTGGGAGGACATTATTTCATTTTGGAGCAAGTAGTTATTAAAAAGAGACAAACGGCTACTTCTGTTATTGGGAGTGGGTTTGGGGTTTTGAACCACATCTGTTCTTTAACCACTTACTTACAGGTTGCTAGTTACTTAGAAATTTTAGACCGTGTGCATATTGTTTGGGTTTTTAATGTTGTTGGTTGTCTTGCGCCTTGGACTTAAGGAGGTTAAGTTCCCTAAGCTAACTGTTTTACGTGTTGATTTCAACTAGAGTCTGGTAATAAAAGCACACCAGGGACTATGAATGCCGAGGAGGCAACAAAAATTTTGGCAGAAAAACGAAGGCTTGCTCGTGAACAAAGAGAAAAAGAAGAAAGAATACAAAAGGAGAGGGAGCAAAGGTCAGCACAAACCTACTCTTTCTATACTTTCTGTCTTGACCGGGGCCCAGATTTCGAAAGTCAAAATGTACCTTCAGATTAGATGTATTATCAATAATCAAAGAGTAACTGACTTTTTCTTTAGCGTGAATCAGAAATGACTTGTTGGCTTTGAAACGAATGTGGGAAGCATCTCCAGCAGAGAGGATGCTGGTCTGTAGAGGATGGTGTAGTCCTCTGGGGTAGCCATGCATCGTGCATACAGATGCGTAAGGAGACCAGCACTTGGGTCAGGGTCCCATAGCTCAGCAGGAACACCCGAGCGATCACGCCAGACCGTTTCTGTGGGCATTCACTGTGGTCAGCCCCTTTCTTTGTTTCAGAAGTCTTTTGTAACTTCTGAATTTGTAAACCTGGAAAGCGTCCTTCCTCGTGTTTTGCTAGGGGTGCTTTCCAGTGACATTTGTGACACCTCAATTCATCAGTCCTTGCCGGAAGGCTTTCCTGTGGGCAGCAAACCTCATGTACACTTGGGTTCATTCTAACTCCATTTCAGGGTTTCTTGACCCTCAGTCTGGAGGCTTGCTTGATTTAGGGCCCTGGACTGTGAAGCTCTGTTCACTGCCTGCACAGAGTAACTACAGTCCTGAGTTTGTTTTTAAGTAGTAAGTGTTCAGAATGCAGTCACATGCTTCCAGTACACTTTATATGGGTTTGGAAGAAAGAAGGGGATGTTGTGAATAGCAGACACAACATGTTAACTTGAAGAACATCATTCATTGCTTTAACAGCTCATTTAACATTTTCAAAGCCCTGCACACTGGTCAGTGTGGATGGGCTTCCCTCTGGGCACCACCAGACCCTCCTTTAAATTATCATGTGTGAGATTGGGTGTGAACATGACTACAGTGAAGCCTTTTGGAGGGTTCCATGTGTTTAACACAGTTAAGGAGTGCCATTCTTTCTCTCAACTTTTAAAATGCAGGGTAGCCCACTAATTGATAAAAATCTTTTTCTACTACCAAGAGCTAGTTTCCCCCATTTAAAAAGGGTATAATTGGGGCACCTGGGTGGCTCCATCTGTTGAGCGTCTGGCTCCTGGTTTTGACTCGGGTCATGATTTCGGGGTCGTGGCATCAGGCCCTGCGTCAAGCCCAGCCTTGAGCCCTGCTTCAGGCTCAGTGGGGAGTCTGCTTCTTTCCCTCTTCCTCGGCGCCCCACTTGCATGGGTGTGTGCTCACTCTCGAAGATTATATGTATTTATTTGAGAGAGAGGGAGTTAGCACAAGAGGGGAGAGGGTCAGAGGGAAAAGCAGACACATAAGTAGTTTCACTATAAAATAAATGTACAGGGGCACCTGGGTGGCTCAGTTGAGCATCTGACTCTTGGGTTCAGCTCAGGTCAGATCTCAGCCCTGAGTCGGGCTCTGTGCTGAGCATGGAGCCTGGTTGGGATTTTCTGTCTCCCTCTCCCTCTGTCCCTCCCCCGACTCATGTGCACACCTGTGTGGCTCACTGTCTCTTTCTCTCTCTCTGAAATAAGTAAATAAATCTTTTAAGAATGCATGTACAGGGGGCACCTGGCTGTCTCAGTGGAGCATGCGACTCTTGATCTCGGGGTTGTGAGTTCGAGCCCCATGTTAGAGATAGAGATGACTTAAAAAATGTACGTACTACTGCAAGCTATATATGGTAGAGACTGAGACAAATACTAAGAGTTGTTTAAATGTGCTGTGTCATTAGCAAAGTGAAGGACGTAGCAGAGAAAGCAGTAGAAGGCCAACGAGAAGAATTCTTGAAAGTGGAAGATGAGCAACAACAGAAGGAAATAAAGAAGAAAGACTGTCCAGATCCAGAAGACCAGAAAGTGCTACTGCAGGTTTGCTGGCTCTCCACTTTATCAGGGGTTGAGAACCAGATTCTAAAATTCATTGGAAACCCAAGGCAAAAATCCGTTTCTCCAAGAAAGATGGTGAACAAATGTTGCCTTCTCTGGCCGCATTTTGCCACTGTAGCCTAGCTGCTACCCAGCGCTGCTACAAGTCATTCCCAGCTACCCGTGGCAAAATCCTAGAATATTTTCCAAGTGAAACAGAAGTAGAAAGCTGAGAATTATAAATTAGTAGTTTTTTACTTTGTCTACATAAACAACATTGCAGCTTGGTTTCAGGAAGTGCCATTGCTCACACAGATTAAATGTCCCATGTGTTTTCCCAATCCTGCGCTCTGTGGCGACACACACAGCTGCACTCCACATACCCCCCAACAGAGACGATAAAAATTATGAATGCCTCTAAAAGTTTAAAGTCCTCCAATTCCCCAGTAAGAATGTCTCACCCATGCAAATTCAAATCATCTGGTAAATAAATCCATAAACTGAGCTTGGACTATACTCAGTTTGAATTACTAACACAGCCTATTTAATATTCCAGTTTTAGTATATCCCTTAATAAGATTAGTTGTATGTTGCATAAGTGGTTGTGTGCATTTGCATTCCTCGGGAAGCTTCCTTTAAGGATCCTCTCAGTGCTGTTGAAAGGCGTAAGACTTGTGGCTCCTGTTGCTGTGTTAATGGATAGCTACATAATCACTCCCTTTGCAGCTGTAGTGGCCTGATGACCATTGTGCTGCAGCGGTAACCCTGAGGGTCCTGGAGGGGACCGACATGGCTTCTAAATCCTCAAGGCGATAGCCTGGTTTTGTGCATTTTTAGCTAATGCTTTGGAAACAGAATTTGTGGATGTCGTGTGTATAGGTACTGTCAATCAGGTTACGTTCTTTCATGCTGGATAACCTTTAACTATTTAACTTTTTCAGCTTTTGTTCTCAGTTATCACTCATATATTGAGAGTGGTATTTTTATGCAAATTTTCTAGAAAGGGGACGCCAAAATAAAAGCTCAGGAGGAGGCTGACAAACGCAAGAAGGAACAGGAGAGAATTATGTTACAGAATTTGCAGGAGAGATTAGAGAGAAAAAAGGTACTCTTTCTGTTTTGGGAGTTTGGTTCGTTTCGAAAATAACGTTGGGTACATGATATCAAAACGTGTTCTTCAAAATCACAAGTAAGTGGTGTGCTTGCCTCTGGTGCTTCCCACTGCAACTCTCTTCTTCCTTACCCAGGGATCTCACCCTTCATACGTAGAAGGGTCTCCTCTTATTGACCTTACCTCTCCATCACAGACCGCTGGTGACCAGTACAGTGACACCTCAATATCACAAACCTCTGGGAACAAAGCTCCTTTGAACGGAGTCACTCTGGTCATGGGAGGGGTTGGTGGAAGTTAGTTTCTTCTGGCCTGGGCTGGAAACCAGGAACTCAGTGGGAGGGAGCAGCAGGTGCAGGCTTCTCTCAAAGGCCGAGGTGCAGGCTGTTTGTAAGGTGGGACCTCACTTTGTGCAACTCATTGGGCTCATTTGGGATGAGAGGAGGCCCCAGTCCAGACTGCAAGGCCTCTCTGTTGGGAGATAGGTCAGCCTGAGGAGGCCAGGTGTGCACTGGGGAGAAAATTCTCTCTCTCCTTTGTGTGTGCTCTTTGCAGTCACAGACTTCTGACAGTGTCACATCATTGGGGTGCATTCTTTTTGTTAATACCCACTTCAGTCATGGTCTGTTCAGACTAAAACGATAAAAAGTCCTAACGGGTTTGCAATAGTATGTGCTTTTAAGTAATGAATTTCTAAGTCTACAAAATTAGGGGTGAAAGGTAATTGGGATTCTGTGTTAAGATGGCAAGTATAGCTGCTAGCACTCCAGATGTTTTCTGGGTGACTGCCACTGGGACTGGGAGGACCCCGGCGGCTGCCCCAAGGTCTCAAGGTGGTGAAATCTGTGGCTTGGGAGCAGTCCTGATGCATCTGCTTGTGGAAAATGGAAGTAATCAACTTCTTCAGGACCGCTGGTTTGTTTTTAATCTGTTTTCATGTTTGAATTTTTATTTTCCTTTAAATAGAGAATTGAGGAAATTATGAAGCGGACAAGAAAGACAGATTCGAATGCCTCAAAGGTAGTCTATGTGTCCCTACCAGCAGTGCGTAAGAATTCCTGTCGCTTCACCTTCTTGCCGACTTTTCCATTTTTGCCAGTCTGGTGGTAACTCAAGCATCACGCTCGCATGTCCCTGATGATGAAAGAGGTGGAGCACATTCTATCTTTAATTAGCTGTCCTGTTTTTTCTTGTGTGAGACGCTTGTTAGGATCTGTGCCCAAAGCCTTTGGGTTGATACTTGTCTTTTTCTCACTCACGTGCGGTTCTTCAGCTGCTCTGGATGCTACCACTTGCTTGCTCCTTTGTGCTGCATATATCTTCTGCCCTTGCGCGGCCTGTCTTAGTGCGCGGTCTGCTGCTGCATAGAAGTTCTTGATTTGCACACTACCGAGTTGATCAGTAGTTTTTGATGATTAATGAACTCGAGTGCCTTTTCATCTGCTTTTTGGCCATTTGGAGATCTGCTTTGGTGAAGTGCCTTGTCAAATCCGTCGTCCGTGTTTCTGTTTGGTGGCTGGCCTCCTTCTTGCTGATGTGTGGTTTTTACCTCCTCTGCTTATGGGCCCTGCACATGCGTAGGTATTGCTGTAGTTGGCTTCATACTCTTGTAATGCCTTTTGACGAACAGAAGTTCATTTTCCTCTACGGTAAGTGCTTTTTGGGGTCAATCTCACAAGTATTCGTTTACCCCAGCATCCTGTCGTTTGAGGTATCCCATGCCTCTAAGGCCTTTTCCCTCCAAATTCTATGCCCTTTACCCTTTGTGCTACCAGACTGGTATTTTAGCTCTTTCCAGTTCCCCAGTGTGGTCATTCATATCATGAAAATTTAGAATACAAATGTCGTTTTTGGAAAGTGCAGCAAGTCACCATCTGAAAGATCATTTAGCTCACTGGCCTGAGAAGTTTCCTCTCAAGAGGTAGCCAAGAATTTTTTTTTAGCTGTTCATCAGTTGGCCCTACCTTGGCTTGGTTTGGACTCTGAGCAGGCAGAGGCCCCATGCCAACCCAAAGCCGTGGCCCCCCTGGCTCCCACTTGGGGAAGTCTTTCATTGTTGAATGTCTTTCCCTAACTGGAAGACACAACTAGGGCCACCTGTTCTGTCCCCTGTAGTCTTGGGGCCAAAGAGGTTAGATTTTTTACCTTTTAATTGAAATGATGAAAAATAGCCATCAATCAGTCCAGCATGAAACCTGTTTTCTTTGAAACAGCCAAGTCAGGCTGACGGAATATTAGATGTATTCATGACTTTTCTCATCCTAGGCTGCAGAACCATTTGTGGATACCACATATGAGGAGGACGAGGCGGACGACGAGGACGAGTCGGACAGTGACGACGGTTCCTTCGATGACCTGCACCCATCAGGTTTGCTCGCCTTCTGAGTTCTGCTAGTCACTGTGTAGGAGTTGGACTGTCTGGGTTCATCTAGGGGCTCCTCTGCTGCTGAGCTGTGTGGCTTTGGGCAACTTACTGAACCTCTCTGTACTCAGTTTTCCTACCTGAAAAAGGGGAAGCTAATGTGGTCCTCCTACGGTAGCACAAGATTGCAATGAGCTGATCCATGTCGTGCTAAGGATAGGGCCTGACGCCCAGACTGCTCTGGGGAAAGCCCACTATGGTGGTGGTCGTTATCCTTGTATAGCGTGTTCTGTTAGGCAGTAGGTGGTAGCTCTTACCCGAATGTGAGCATTTCCTAGCTCCCGGCCTTGTGCGGCCTCCATGACTGAGCACAGGTGGAATTCCGCGTCCCACCTCCCTGAGAGAAGTGTGACACCTGCCGCGATCTGAGAGCCCTCTGAAATGAGTGGCCGAGTCCCTCGCGGGTAGGGACCACTTTATGGCAGCAGTACTAGGCACTCTCTAGCCCACGAGCAGAAACGAACATGCGAGTCAGAGAGCAGCGTCCAGGGAGCCTGTGGCGAAACAGAGGAGCTCACCGTGTTACCGCCACCATCTGGTTGGCCCAGGTGCAGTGAGAACAGAGCAGTAGGAGCTAGGCCAGGCGCAGGGTCGGCTTTGGGCGCTGAGGAAAGGTGAAGGTAGGAGGTAGCACTAGCATCGAGGCTAAAAGAAGAGGCGGGATCGGCCAGGTGGCTAGTCAGGACGAGGGGTAAGAAGCCTGCTGCTGCTGCCCCCCAGCCTACACTCTCGCCTGGCAGAGGTAGGAGGGCAGGTTCCTCAGAGGCGGCCCCTTTGTGCTTTGAGGCCCGAGCAGGCCTGTGCGCCGGGCGGCACCCTGCACCCCACAACCCTGCTGCATGGCCCTCCCTGCCTGTAGGCGGCCGCTGTGCCCTGGCCCACCACCATCACAGCCCTCGCCTTCTGTTGCCTTCGTTATCGAAACTCCAGTTTTAATCTTCTTCCTTTTGTTTTCCAAGCCTTTATAAATGGCATGGATTCATCCACAAAACTCAAAACACATTTTAAAAACATGAAGAAGAACACTCCCAAGCTGGTGTTTTTAGACGCCACTTCTGGCCAAGTCTGTAGAGAGACAAAAACATTTTTTAATGGCGACATGAAAAACTTCAGACAAAAAAGTGCGAAAGACCCCTTGGCTCAGGCGAGGGGTACCAGGTGAGTCACTCAGCGAGCTTATCAGAATAAACTTGGTGGGAGTCATACATGAGATTATTGACTGAGCCCTTAGTTCGTACCAAGCACTGTGTCCAGTACTTCCAGAAATAAACTGATCCCCACAGCAGCCTTGCTAGGTAAGGGCTATCATCTTCACTTTTACAGACGAGGAAACTGAGGCACGGAGAGATGACGGGCCTTATTTGCCCAACATCCCATTGTGATAGGGCAGAGCCCACATTCAAACCAGATACATCCGGCTCTAAGCTGTGCTTTTGTGCACACTAGTTAGCGTTTGCTCATAAAATCTGGGAGGGGGAGCGTTGAGTGACTGCTGTATACCAGGTGTTTGATGTTGCCTGTTCTGATGCTCATTGCAACTCTGACTTCAGTATGGATGTCATTTTACATGTGGGGAAACTGAGGATCAGAAGTTAGGGTGGAAGCGTGGGAATAGATTCTTAGGAAGGCTCCCCGGGGATTGCCTAAAAAGACGTGAACCTCCAAGGCCCACAGGAACATGAGGGGCCGAGAGGCGCAGTGACGGGCTGGACGGAGCCCTGGACCGGGGAGAGCCATGTTCGTCCTCACTCCACGGTTCTGGCCGCATCCCGGATCCGCGTGAAGTGGGGAGCGGGACTTCTGGAGCCCTGCGTGCTCAGCTGGTCCTGGCCTTGCTTAGTGTTTGCTGAACCCTGGGACTTGGCAGGACACAATTTGGAAACCAGCGTGTTCTGTGATCTCCAGGTTCCCCTCCCACCTTCCCATGCTAGGATTCGGAAGGATAAGTTACTTATACTTCATTCAAGGCTAAAGCGTCTTTCAGGACAAAACCTTGGTTTTGGGATTGTCAGGATTCTAACCCAAGCATCTCTTTTCAGATCGTCCACCAAAAGAATGACCAGCCGAGCAGCAAAAACCAGAAAGGCAAGTGAAACATGTAACACCGTGGGACCTTCCAAGAGTTTATATCCAGAGGCACAGGAGTGGATCTGTGACAAAATTATTGCCATCAGAAATGAGGCAGAGTCCCTTATGTCCAGTATCCCTCCTGATAGCCGAAAATACCATCTGAAAGGTTCCATGACATTCCACCAGAGTCCCCCGGTGCCTTTAGACGACAAGAAAAACAAATCTGTTCCTGCTCCATCGGGTAAGGCCTCCTCCTATCTTTACCTTGCTTGAAAGGCAGTTGGCCATGAACCCTCCTGCTTCTGGCTCTTCCAGGGCTGCCTTGGCACCCTGTAACTTTGAGGCAAGTAGGGAGACGGTGGTGGGTCTGAAGGCTAGGTTGGTATCAAAGGGTCTTCCATTAAGTTGGTTTTGAGAGAGTAAATGACTTGATTCTAGTTTCGATGCCCTGCGTTTCCTACCAGATACACAGAGTAGGCTCTCATCAGCGCCCCTGATCCACCAGCTGCTTCACGGCGTGCAGACAGTCGTGTAGGGCACGGGGTTAGTCGGCCCTTTGACTTTGTGTCTCAGCCTGACTTTCCAAAACCAAAAGGCCATTGCTTTTCTTTCCTTTAAGAGGCTTTCTTCGAAATTGAGAGGCAGCTTGGGTCCTGGGGACACCAGTGTGTCAGCAACGTTGGGTTGGGGAAGGGGTTGCCGAAGGTCCCGGACCCACCGCGAAGAGAGGCTGGGGCCCAGTGGCAGTAAGACCAGCATCTTCTCTACTGTTCTTTTTTTTTTCCCTCCGGTCAGATATGTAAACTTGGCGCAGCCCAGAAGAGAATTCATCCTCTACTGTGGATCTCAACTTCCAGACCCCCTAATTTTTCTGCCTCTGACTTGAACCTCACCACCAAAATGACCATCAAAAACAGGGAGAACAGACAGACACCTTAATGTATATCTCAGAAGATACATGTTATCATCTTGACTCTTGCCAACAGCAAGGGTTCTGAGTAAAGAGTCATTTTTGTTTTCCTGTAAAAACCGCCATTGTCTCGTTCTTGTTTTCCAGCCAGGGTGCAGGAGTGCACAGCAAGGGTGCCCTCGAAAGTGGTCACTCTGGAGCGTCTAAACTGAGGAGAATTTTCCGTCTTAAAACACTGCTTATTCTGTTTCATGGTTACGTTACTTTAGCAGTTCAGAGTGGACGTTCACTCTCGTAGGGGCCGTAGTGGGTGTGTGAGGGGCTCAGGATTGCTCACAAGAACTTTGCTGGGTGGTTTCTAATAAATAAACAGGAGGTTGCAAAATCTAGTTAAGTCACGTTACCATTACGTATGTATGTTTTTAGCTCTGCCATCACCCGAGTGCACAGGCCCTGGCACCCGCAAATGCTCCGGGTTCTAGAAAGTGCTCTCAGTAGCACCTTTCGTGCTCATCAGTGTTACCTTTTTTGAAGTGCACCTTGGGGGTTTATTTCCAAAAACATGCAGTGTTTTTATTGTACCTAAAGCAGTATCTGGCTGTTGTCTGGCAGGGCACGCGTCATTCCCCTAGTTGTTGGCAGCGTGTCTTCCTTTGGTCCTTGTGCCCGCCAGGCCTGCCCTTGGGTACACAGCCTTGGGCGGTGGGGCCAGAGCTGCTTGCCTTTCCCTCGCCCCTGGCTGCAGGTGAACACAGGAGCAGTGCCATTCTTTGGTCCCCGTGATAGATAGGCGCGCACACACACGTCTACACACGTACACACGTGTATACACATTTGCACACACACGTTCGCATGCACACACGCACACGGAATAGCTTTCCTAAAATCTGTCAGATTCTGCTTATGCACGCCATCGACTAAAACTTAAACGCACAATAGTCCTACTGTTAATGAGGTTTCTGGTGAATCACAACGAGTTTCAAGCAGGCCCATGTCCCTTTCTAGCCACCAGCCCTGGATTAGTAAAAGGAAGGAATCCTTTCTGGTTCCTTAGTTCTTGGCCGTTCAGAGTGCTGTACCGTTGTTACGGTTTAGATCTTGGTGCCTTCGATTTGAAAACTCTTTTTATACACTAGCTCTTTTGTATAGAAGGCAAGGACAATCATCCTGACAAATGAGTTTCTGCTATTTTTCTGCACAAATGTCACATGTTGGAACACTCTGTTACACCCACATCTATATGTGTGCTCTGTAAAATAAACTTGGCAGATAAAGCAAGTTTTCTTTTTCATTCTGATCACAAAAGCCGAGCTGCTGTCTGCTGGTGGTATAAGGGGGACCCTAACTGTTAACCAAGCGTTGAACGGAGGCAGGTGGCAGGTCCGGTAAAAGGTGAGCAGGTCCTCTGCTCCCCCCACCTTCAGCTGCCGGTCATGCGGCAGAGCCCCGCTCGTGGGACATGGCGGTGCCAACCCTCAGATTCTCTGCCTCTTGCCAGTGGTGGCTCTTGACTTCTCCCTGAGGCCAGTGACGGTAAAGTATTTTCCTGTCGGGCACTGGGGTGGCTCAGTGAAGCGTCTGCCTTCGGTTCGGGTCATGATCTCGGGGTCCTGGGATCGAGCCCCACATCAGACTCCCTGCTCAGTGGGGAGTCTGCTGCTCCCTCTGCCCCCCCCCCCAGCTCATGTGCTCTCTCTCAAAATAATTTTTTTAAAGATTTTATTTATTTGACAGACAGCCAGCAAGAGAGGGAACACAGCAGGGGGAGTGGGAGAGGAAGAAGCAGGCTCCCAGCGGAGGAGCCCGATGTGGGGCTGGATCCCAGAACACCGGGATCGTGCCCTGAGCCGAAGGCAGACGCCCAACGACTGAGCCACCCAGGCGCCGCTCTCAAAATCTTTTTTTAAAAAACTTTTTTTTAAGTACCTTTCTGTTTACTGTGGTGAAATCCACACTCCCCGTGTTGTGCAACCACCACCTGTATCTGGTTCCAGACAGTTCCATCACCCTCAAAACACCAGTCCCCTGTAAGCCGTGACTGCCCACACCTCTCCCCAGCCCCTTTGGGGGCCTCACGCTAGGTGCCTGCCGCGGAGGAGAACACTGCTTTCTGGAGCCCGAGTGTGAGCTCGGCGGTGATGGGGCTGCTGCATGCGCTTCTCTTCCTGCCCTCCCCATTCCTGTGCGTGGCTAAAACCGATGTTCCGACCTGCCTGTAAATGTTTAGTTTCCCACCCGGAGACGTGTTCTGTTCTGCTAGGTTTTGTTTTCCATCAGGCGAGGTCCTCATTTATCCTGTCGTGGGGTCTGGTGCCGAGCAGAACGGCGGCAGCCAGCCCCACTTGGCATTCCGCATTGCTGGGCCGGCGGCTGCAGCTGTTGACCCGGAATGTTCTGGGGCGCGCACACCACCGGCCACGGGCTCACAGCTCTGAGGTGGTGGATGCTGGCTGAGCCCCCGCCCTTGCCCTGGCCCAGTGCCCTTGAACCTGGTGGGGGGTATATGACACCTTGGTTGCCTCAAGGGTTCCTTCCTGTCTGGGTAGTCTCTTGGTGTCCCTGCCCCCAAGGGATGGGTCCCTAGGTTCTGCCAGTGGGTTCTGCATATGGGCCCGTTTCCTGCACCTGTGTCATCTCGCACAGGTACGAAGCCTTTGAACAGCTCCGTACGCTGGCTGCCACAGCCGTGCAGCAGGGGCTCCTGGAAAGGATGCCAGACAGGGACTTAAAGTCCTGAGTCTTAGCCTGCTGTGTGGCCTGGCTTGTGTTTTCATGCGATGTGCTGTAATCTCGGAGTCCCCTCTCAGTCCTGAGGAATCCTCCTTGTGGCCAGACCGGAGGATCGGGAGGCGAGGCAGAGGGAGCAGCAGGAGCTAGTGCCAAGAAGCAAGAGCCTGGAGGTGGGCCGGCTGCTGCATTCTATCAGGGGTCCGTTCCCGGTGGCCCGTTGGGTCCCCCCCCCCCCGCCGCCCCCGGGCCACGCAGGCCTCGTTTGTGGAAGCAGGCCCTGGAGAGGCCGCCCTGCTGTCGCTCGCCCTTCCCACCAATCCAGTTGCAGTGTTTCTGGATGGGTATGTCCAGGGGTTCCCCAAGTCTTGTAATAACTGTAGTTAGGTTTACACGTGCCACATGCCAGGGACTGCAGAATTAGGCATCTTTTTATTTATTTTATTTTATTTATTTAATTTTTTAAAAGATTTTATTTATTTGACAGACAGCCAGCGAGAGAGGGAACACAAGGAGGGGGAGTGGGAGAGGAAGAAGAAGGCTCCTAGCAGAGGAGCCTGATGTGGGGCTCCATCCCAGAATGCCAGGATCATGCCTTGAGCCAAAGGCAGACGCCCAACGACTGCGCCCCCCAGGCGCCCCAGGCATCTTTTTAAACCCCGTGAGGGTGGGTATTCATTTTTACCTAGGAGGATGCAGATTGGTGGAGATTGGCGCTTGGTCAACATTGACAACTAGGAGGAGGCAGAACGGATGCTCAAATTCAAGTCTGATCGTAAAGCCAACACCCCGTCTTGCTTTGCAAGTGGGAAGCGTCCCGTGGCTTGCATGGCGGGTGCCGGGGGTCCAAGCAGATTGCTTACATTTATGGAGCTCGTGTACTAGGTGTCCGTTTACTAGGTGTCCGTCGCCCTGCTAAGCGCATGTTATGTGATCTGCACGTGGTTGCGGGAGGTAGGAGTTCTGTCTCATTCTGCAGGTGAGGAAAGCAGCGTAGAGAGGTCAGGGGAACTTGTCTGTGGTCTCAGTGGCATAGTGAGTGGCAGGACAGTCTGCTCCAGAACCCACCCTGTGACCCACAGGTAGGTATGTTCTTGGTAATTCTGATCCCCGTAATTACCAGGGAGAAAAGGGCTCTCTGACGAGAAGTTGCTAACTAGAAATCTCCCCTCCTTCCTCCCGAGTCGCAAGCATCACTCTGCAAATTGAGTACTGAGCGGAGATCTGACGGTTTCCTCATTGGGGCCGTCAGACACTGGCCCTGCCACCCGGGGCTCACCCTTGCTGTGGCGATGCGGCTCATGGTGACCTCTCTGAACTTCCGCACTCTCATCCGGACAGTGGGGGCGACAGTGCCATCAGCGGTGGCTGTGCGGGTTAGCTCTCAGAGCCGGATGTGTTCCCCGTGAGGAGTGGGGAGGAGGCAGCTTACCGGGAGGCCAGGGAAAGGGGCGCGCCGTCAGGGAAGCCAAGGCCCAGCTGGCCAGGCCGGCCCCAACCTTGGCCCTGGTGTGGGCTAGAGTTTTGCAGGCCAGGTGGGATAGGAAGGCCAGAGGGTGGCACAGGATTGGGGACCAGCGTAGAGTCAGGGCAGATGAGGGAAGCTAGGGAGGGAAGGGGCCGAGCACCAGCTCAGTGAGAATGAGGAGGAGCCCCTCCACCCCGGGGGGTGGAGGGCAGTGGAGGTGTGTCGTGGTCTCACCCTGAGAAGTAGTCCTGAAGGAAGTCCCCACTCCATCCCAGTATTGTCTCCCCTGGGCTCTCCCTTGCTATAACCCAGCAAGCTCCCTTGGGAACCACCCCCCCCCACTCCCTTGGGGCCCCCAGATGACCAGACACTTCTCATGGTTTTAACTGCTCGTTTCTCTAGGAAGACAGACACAAGGGGATGTCACCTGTTCATAAAAATGCCCATGGTTTCTTGCTGACAGGTTTTGATTCCCTGCTAACACGATCAGGTCCATGTCCGCACTGAAGGGGTCCTGCCCTTCGCTTTTTTAATTATAATTTTTTTTTATTCTGTTAGTCACCATACAGTACATCCCTGGTTTTTGATGTAAAGTTCGATGATTCATTACTTGCGTATAACACCCAGTGCACCATGCAATACGTGCCCTCCTTACTACCCATCACCAGTCTATCCCGTTACCCCACCCCCTCCCCTCTGAAGCCCTCAAACTGCCCTTCGCTTTTATCCCTATGGCCCGGATGCTCATCAGACCGTCGGCCTCTCCCCGTGCGGCCACAAGGGGGAGCGAGTTTCTCCCGCCGGCCCAAGGGTGGAGGGTGCGGCAGTTGACAGGGGCAGCCCGCGTGGATCCGGAGGGCACTGGGAAAGGGCAGCCAAGCAGATGGGGACTGTGAGCCTCTGACACCCTTCAGGTGCCTTTCCCCCCCCCACACCCCCAGGCCAAAGAAACCCGTGCCCTTTTTAAGGGATGTGCACATCTGCAACATACTTATTTGGGGTCAGAGTGGGTTTTTGTTGTTTTTAACTGGGTCCAAGTGCTCATACGGGTTTTATCTTGCTTAGAATTCCTCTGTTCTGTGCAAGTGCACTGAACGGAGTCCATGCTTGAAGGAAGGCAAACAGTCATTGGGGTTCTGGGATCAGGAGTGTCCCCTCACAGCCACCCCAGCGGCAGAATCAAAAGACCAGGCAAGTTATTTATATGCTGCTTTATTTCTGTAAGGATACACTGAAACGTTAGAGGATAATAGCTAATGACAAAATGTAGAAAGGAGGCATCGGCTTTGCTAACCACTCCTACGAGCATGTTACTACGCACTGGCATTACATGTTTACTTTTGATACTGTCTCGTTATACTATGTCCTAGAACAACGTCGATGAGAGTACAGTAAGTAGGTGAGCCTGCAGCTCGGGTAAGCGCTACATGGAGATCCGGGTCCGCCCGTGAGGGTGGCCACCACTCCCCCAGAGATCCAGTAAGCTCTGAGGGACAGTCCTAAGAATCGCAAGCGAAGGGACTGGGCGGGCCTCTTTAGCACAGGGACCAAGAGCAGACAAGTACTATGTTACAAGGGGTTCAGCTCGTCACTGTCTGGAAATGTCCTATCGTGTCAATGACCGCCCTGGCGCCCGCTCAGCTACCCCTCTACAGTGTGACGGTTACTTCTGTAGGATGAATTGCAAGACTGCAGGAACGTCGGAGGGGGCGAAAATACTGACATGCAAGTCTCCAAACCCATGAACTATGTTACTAGTCGTTAAAACAAAAATATTAAAAAAAAAGAGAGAGAAAGGGCAGCTGGGTTAGTTTTGTTAAGCTTCCAGAAGTATTCGCTGTGACGATGTTCCTGTGAAACAGGCTCGTTTTCTCGGGTCCGCCTACACTTCGCAAATCACCTGCACGTTCCCTGCTTGAAAGCAGGAACATTCAGAAAACACGCCACACAGGGAAATGGAAGGTTAGTACGGGGGGAAAGGTCAGTTTAGAAAGTTACAGCTAAGTTCAAATGTTAACTTTCTGGAAATCCATGTTAGTCGTTTGAAAGCACAAAAGAACAGAAGGGAGATTCTGATGAGGAAGGTCAACCATGCATTTCGGGTAAGTTCGCTTTCTGCTCACGGAGCACGTGAGCAGCCGAGTTGGAGCAGCCGCTGCAACTCTTGCGTGTCCCGCGGACACGGCGGGTCCTGGCTGAGCCACGAGACGCGGCTCAGCGGGGCTTCGTGTGTGTTACGCTTCTCGCTGACATCACTAAGCAGCTACACGGTCAGCGCTTTTCTGCTCTATGATAAACATGCAGAGGAGTCGAGCTAACTAAGTGTGTGTGTGCTCACGGCAGCTACGGAGGGGTGAACTTGGCCGCTACATCCTAGCACGATCACGGTGTGCCCTTGCGGGAGTGCTACTGTAAAATGGGGGCAAAGGCAGGAGGAGAACTTCAGAGGTGGGAGGCCGCTCTGGCCCTGGGGGGGGGGTGCGGGCCAGAGGGCGAGGACACAGAAAAAGACTCAATTCCGTTTTACAGGACAGGAGCCCCTGTCACTTTACAGCTTTTTGGCACAGTCGGGGCAATACACTTGCTCCTCATGGAAAACAAAGCGCTTGTTGGCCAGATTCACGGAGCATTTTTTGCAGTGGAAGCAGTAGTCGTGCCAGGATTGTCCTTCATAGGCCACCACACTGGAGCCTTTACCAAACCCTGCGGAGACAACAAAAGCAAACAGAGGAGCCGGCTGAGTGTGCATGGGCGAGAGGCAGGCCGCCGCCTTGCCCGGTCACGGAGCCGACAGGTGCGCGGGGGGCCGCCCGGGCCTGGCCCCCGGCCGCCCCCCGCCCCGGCACCCCACCCCCCCCACCGCGCACCGGCCCCCGCGCCGCCGCCACCCTGCTACGGCTCTCCAGGACCTGAGAAGATGCCAGAGCTTGGCCACGAACCCACACTCCCCTGCCACCGCTATTGCCCCTGTGACGCGCACCGACCTCCCAGCATAACCAGTTTCTTTGATTTAGGTCAGGGCCATGGCATCAAAGTGGCCACCAGGAGGCAAACTTGGGCTGTTCGTGGGGTGTGCACTTACCGGGCCTCGAGGAGCTGCTAAGCTTCGATTTTTTCTATAAAGAACCACCACCCACGAGGGACAAGTCCTCTCTCCACCCGGATGCCTGCCCCGGAGGTTGGCGCTGGGAAACAGGGTGAGAGGCAAGCGTTTCCCGTGGCACACTGGGGGCTTCCTAGCTTTAGAGACTGGGTGGCTCACTCTTGACACAGTCCTTTTCCCTGAGGATGGCAAAAGTCTTCTCAAATGTACATTTCAAGGCTCCCCGGGGAGATGGGAACATTGGAGGCGGGGAAAGGGCCCAGGGCACGTGGATCGCGGCCGCGAGATGAGGAATGAAGTGATTAGCTCTGCTTCTGATCGCAAAAAAGCTGCCCGCAGCTACCTCTGAGCTAGCCTGCCGCTAGGGGCACTCTAATCCCAGCTTGCCGCTCGCCAGCCTCCCCTACCCCCTCCTCCCCAACAACCCTCCCCCCACGCCACCCTCCCCCCCCCCCCCCGCGGTCCTCTCCCTGCCCGCCGGACCCCCCCTCCCCCCTTCCCTCCGCGCGCGCACGCGGTGCCTGCCTGCCCGTGGCCGTGGCCGTGGGTCTCAGGCCCGTGAACTCCAGCAGCGTCGTTAGTGAGTCAGCAGTAGTCGGGAGGTGTTCTGTATTGCAAAGGCTAAGCTGGCCTGAGAGAGAATCCAGACTATGGGGGGGGGGGCCTTCGGGACCACAGTGGCAGGGGGAGAGGACATTCTCTGGGGCCTTTGTGGATGAAACCGACGACGTAGGAAAATGAGAGATGGTTACCATGCGCAAGACCTAGCCTGGCGGACTTAGCAAGGACTCTTGAGCCTACCCGTGATGGGGTTCTTGCATCCAGCACACTTCTTGGCCACAAAGTTCTTGTAGCAATCCACGCAGTAATACTGGTCCTCCACAGCGGTGAAACGCTGCCCAGCCAGCTTCTTAGAGCAGGTAACACACACAAAGCACTCGGCATGCCAGGGCTGATCCTGGTAAGTGATTCCTCCAGAGGTGATGGCCTAGACCAGGGAGTGTAGCACCGGGTTCAGACTCAACAACCATTTTGTTGAATGCCTACTGTGTGCCAGGCACTGTGCTGGGCGCTTCGGTATACAGTATCTCATTTAATCGCCACGACGGCCATGGGAGGCAGGTGCGATTATTATCCCCGAGTTACAGATGAAGACACCGAGGCTCAGAGAAGGCGAGCCCCTGCGTGGGGTTCCACGCAGCAACCAGGGGGGCGAGGCAGGCCTCTAGAGCCGGGGCCGCCCGAGCCTCCGGAGTGAGTGCACCCCTGGACGGCCGGACGCGGCTCGGGCGCCGCTCTCTCCTACCACAGCGTCCTCATCTGCAACCCGAGAAGAATAATTCCTACGTCGCAGGGCTGTCGTGAGGATGGAATGGGATAGCGTGTGTGCAAGTGCTCTGCCAACTGTCAAACGCTTCTAGACACAACAGTCAACGCACAACTCCCTTGACAACGTACCTTGTTGCACTTCACGCAATGTTTGGCAAATTTGGTCTCATGGCAAGTCACGCAGTAGAAGTCCTCCCCTTTCGGGAAGAAGCTTCCAGTCCCGATGACTTGCTTGCAGTGGCTGCAGGTGAAGCAGTCTTTGTGCCAGACGGTCTTCTTGTACTCCACGTTCTGGTCTCCTGCAGGGGGGAAGCCGCCGGTAGCCCGCTGACGGTGCCCTGCAGGGGGCTGCATCCACTCGGCCCTCCCGGGCGCCTCAGAGGGGCAAATGCAGGCCCTGCAGTCGTTGGCCTCACGCTTCCAAACACCCTCCCCGTGGGGGCCTCTCGCCACCGTCCTACTGGGGTGGTGCCCGCCGGCTTCGGTCAGGGGAGGGGACCCTGGCGGTAGTGGTGCCTGAAGCCCCACCCCGCCCCCACGGCCTTGGCGGACCTGACCTGGCCCAGAATTCCACCCTGAGGAGGTCGCATGCTTTGCTCACTCACTCTACCCAAATGAGAAAGCGCTACATACTTTTCACTTCTTTCTCTTGCCACAGACCGCTCTCTCCAGTGTTCCTTAGTTGCCGAGTGTGTGCGTGTGTGCGAGCATATATGTGTACGCAGATATACGTGTATATATATGCGTGCACATATACGCTAAAACCTAAGCGCGGCTCACAGCAGCATCACCCCACCACCGCGAGCCCCGGCATCGAGCCCCGGCATCGTCTCCGCCCTTGGGGCCTCCTCCCTGCCTGCCCCCGGCGGGGAGAGGGGACGCTACCTGCCACGATCGGCTTGAAGCAGCCCTTGCACTTGGGGGAGTCCTCCCGGGTGGTGCACTTGTTGCACAGAATCTTGTTGTCCTTGGACACAAAGGTCTCGTTGGCCAAGGGGTG
The DNA here is from genome assembly GCF_024610735.1 of Ursus americanus. Classification (NCBI taxonomy): domain Eukaryota; kingdom Metazoa; phylum Chordata; class Mammalia; order Carnivora; family Ursidae; genus Ursus; species Ursus americanus. The sequence goes on from NC_142164.1 coordinate 15,067,964, forward strand.
AAGGCACTTGGCACAGCGGAAGCAGGTGTCATGCCAGTAGCGGTTCTTGTAGGTCACCTCCTGGAACCCAAGCAGAAGGCGGTGGGCTGCTGGGAGAGACGCTGGGGGTGCCGGGGGGGGGGGGGCAGGGGCCCTTCCATCGAGCCCCAGATCCCTGGGGGCGAACTACTGCGACAGTGACAACATGGTCCCTTACACCTGGGACGCCCTGCGGTGAGTGTCCTTGTGAGTCACAGGAGGGCAGAGGCAAGGAAGAGCCAGAGCCAGGGCCTCCGGGGGCGGGGGGGGGGGGGCGGGGAGCTGGGGACTAGCGCCAGGAGCCAGGGCCGCCACTCCATCCCTGCCGGCCCTGCCCTGCACGGGGTCCCCCACCTGCCAGCCCCCCCCCCCCCCCCGCACACCGGGCCAGCCCCCGTTACCTTGGAGTCGGCCCCAATGGGCTTCCGGCACTCCACACAGGTGTTGGCGCAGAACTTGTCGAAGCACTTCAGGCAGCAGTGGTGGCCATCCTTCTGCACGTACTTCTTCCCCTGCAGGGAGTCCCTGCAGTAGTGGCAGTCGAACTTCTCAGTCATGGTGCCCACCTTGTAGCTGGAGGGACCTGCGGGGCAAGCGGACAGAGCAAATGAGCCCCAGGAGGAGGGGAGCGCGCTGCCGCCCAGGCTCCCGGGGACAGCTGTGCCGGGCCACCGGGGCCTGGAAGCTGGGTCGCAGCGGCTGCCTGAGCCCGGCTGGCCATGCGTACTTCGCTGGGACCCTGGGAAGAAACAGCCTCTCCCCGCCACCCCAGGGGCCAGAGTCCGTGGCCGGTGGGTCCCTGAGGACACGAGAGAAGTGCTGCTGGGGGGAGGGGGAAGACTAGAGGGTCAGGGCTCGTGTTAGCCAGACAGGGCTTCTGGAAAGGTGTGGTGGCTTCAAGAGAGGGGCTTTCACGGGAAGGGACGCACGGCTTGGGCGCAGCACCAGCAGCAGCTCCCGAAGGCAAGCTGCTCGGAAGCCGGTGGCCGCAGGGGTGCCTGTAGCCGAGGCTCCGCTCCCCCCCCCCCCCACCCCCGCCGCTCCTGCCGGTGTCGGGCTCTTCCTCCCAGACCCCAGACCCCACTCCCTCCTACCCGCAGGACTAGGCTCCCCTGATCGAGGCTCACAGCCGCAGGGAGGGGAGAGGACACCGGCTACGTGAGCCGTCCTTATGGATCTGTTCAAAATGCCTGCTTCTGATCCTTCAGATCTGGCAGAACACTTTTAAATCCCAAATGGATCCAACACAGCTCACCGCCCCAGAGAGGACTTCTCACGACCACCACGAGGCACTACCAGCAAGGTATACAACCGTGAGCACTTGGCACGGCGATGTGCCGTGCTGTGACACGCCAAAATCAAGTCCCCCCTTTGCTGCAGGAAGGGCGGCTCAAGAGCCAACAAAGTGTTATTACTTAGGACATTTGCGGTTTTAAAAATTGAAACGTGAAAGTATGATGGGGAGGGGGGAGAAGCGCTTTTAAAAAGCATTAAGCCGATCATTCTGAGAACCCCTTCCACTGCCTTCCTGTGGACCAACTCACTCCCCTTATCCCCAAGCCCCCGCCCCAGACCACACGTCTGCAATCACAAGCACTAAAGCACTCCGTTCACCCTGCCACCAAAAAGGTACCAAATGCGAGTTTCTTTTAGCTCCCAACTTGTTGAAACACCCGCTCATCTTCCCCGCTCCCCCTGAAAAAGAACCGTACGTGGGTAAGTAGCTAGCAATTATTTAATTTGCACAGGAAACGCGAGAACGGAGAGAATTTTCTCCAACTACCCGCAAACACGGTTATTGTGCTAGCAGATATCCCAGAGGAATCTAGAACGAGGGGAGACAGGCGAGCAGCTGCCCGGTACTCACCGCGGCTCTTCCACTAGCTGACCGGCCCCAGACTCCCACTTTGGGTCCCATTCCCAGTTTTTTTTATACAAACACATGTCCAAGTTGTTTGGATCCCGTTGCCACAGACAACCAAATAGCAGAGAGTGAGCTAAGGAAACCACACCCTGCGTCTCCGAGCCTGCCTCAGCCAAGGCTGGTGAACTCTCACTCAGAGCTGGGTGCATTTCCGAAGCTGGCCTCCGAACAAAGCGCACCGCACCACGGATGGGCAGAATGTTCTGGGCCAGCTGCAGCCCCGGCTCAGGCCAGCCCTCGCACAGAGCCCCCTCATCTCCAGGGACTGAACGACTGAAAGCGAGGGGGTGGCATTCTTGGGCAAAGACAGTTGCCTGAGACGGTTGTACCACAGTCAGAGGTCCATCGAGACCGGAGAATGGTCCTCAGTGGCACTTTCTCCCCAAAAAGAAAATCGGGAGGTTCCCTTACGTCATCGGGTTAGAGAGGAAAAGCAGAGACACAGGGAGACCGAGGTCTATCTCCTGGAACTGTTTACCTAAGGCAGCTTTTCAAGTGCCACCAGCCTCTGCGCAGACAGGGAAAGGCGCCCGGCACTGGGCCGGCGCGCCGAAAACCGCCCCCCTTCGCGCGCACTGGCTGGGCTTCCACACGTCCTATGAGCTCGTCCATACTGACATGATGCCCTCAACAACGACTTACTTTCTTGTGAAGAGCCGAGAAGAGAAACCAACTAGATCTCCAGTAACAGTAAATGCCAGGAAATTCAATGATCAGTGGCTGCTAAATGCCATTTGGCAGGAAATCAGAGCCTGTAAGATTAGACGGCACCGGCTTCCTGCGTGGCGGGTGACCATGGCCGCCCGAGCCCTTCGGGGACTATCTTCCTGCGCCACGCACTGGAACATCCCTCCTCCTCCCTCACCGGGCTCTGCATTTAGAACAGAACTTGGAGCCATGCTCCTTTCCATGTCACTGTGCTGCCGTCCTCCGAAGAGGAACCGGCCTCCACCGCCGCTCTATGCGCAAGGACCATGCAGAGCTCCGTCCCGTGCCGGCTTAATGGCAGAAATGCAGGTGTCAGGGTCGCACAGCAGGCCCAAGGAGGGCCACTTAGATACTCGGAGCTTCGGGGACAAGGAAAACCACTGTGGTTCCCGGTACCAGAGACCTTACCGGCCAAGCCTCTCTCACTTTAAAACCACATGCTTTGCCAAGGCCGACCCAGTTCTTCACCGGTTACTTTCATGGTTCTAGAACACGACTGGCTCAGGGTTTCTGCACGTCCAGCTGGTGAAATAATCCACGGCTCACCAGCCGGACGTGCAAGTTCCAGAGCGTGTTGCAAACGGAGTCCTGTCACTGCAGCTGCTCCCCACGCTAAGGTCCGTTTAGCAAGCGTAGGGTCCTGAACCGAGCAAAAGGAAAATTAAACAAGTCACCCCACATGAATGGTGCCACTGTGGACAGTCCCACTTCTTAAGAGTTTTTGAGTCCTGGCTTTTAAGGCATCACTAGTTTTTCTTTCTGAGTGTGAAAACCCAGGGTCATCTTGTCTCCCCCCGCCCTGCACGCGTAGACCAACAGTCTGCCCCCAAGATGGACAGATTTCAAAGGGCATATCTTCTTAGAGCTGACTTCCACAGTTGACTCAAGCCTTTCTCGTGTGTGTGTGGAAACACTTATTTGTCAAGATAAAATAGGCACTTCTAGGAACGTTGGCTTTTATTGCCTAATAAGTAAACAGGCTGGAAACACTTAAAGCATGTTAACAATGCTGATGTCAAATTCATGAACTTTAGTACTTTCTTTGCAACGACTGCAACGAAGTCGAACTCTGGGTCACCTGAATGAGCTTACCTCGTGTTTTGCTAAATGTAGGATTATTTGGTCCCACACGATCTCAAGCCTTCAAGGCAGCGTGCGTGGTAGGAAGAAGCTGGAGTGGGACATTCCTGCCGCCGAGATCGTTCCCGTGTCAAAACTCTGCACGAAGCCTGACCGGGCACGAGGGCTCATCTTCGGGTAGCTAACAACTCTGAGAAAACAGCTGACGGACGACAGTGCTGGGACACACAGAGGTTCCTCAAAGACAGAGCCAGCGCTCTGGTGTGTGGGCTGCACAAGAACGAGCCGCAGGGAAATTCTGACTTCACGGGGAGAGAAACGCTTTGTGCCTCCCTTTGTTTCCCCTTTGTGAGAAATCAGCGAACGGAGAAAAAGGAGGATAGCATTTTTACCTCGGCTTTGGGGCTCTCTTTCATCTTACTGAATTAACATGTACTTAAGGCGTTTCTCTCCTGGGGGATACTTTTTTTTTCCCCTCCTTATCTCCTTACCCAGTTCTAAGGACGTGAAAGACGAAGCCTTCTAACCTTCCCAAACTTCCAGATCGGTTTCCCCGACCTGCTGCTGTTATCTGGGAAAGGGCGCCTCATCAATCATCACCCCGAGCGCTGCTTACAAAGCTGCTTCCCTTCCTGCCCGGCCTGTCTCGCCCGCAGCGGCTGCCCGCCGGCAGCTCTCCCACGAATCTTGGCCTCCGAGGTGTGACCTGCATCCGCAGGCAGGAGTGAGTCCTGGGGGCCCTGCCTCGCGTGCACAAGTCACACACTGGGTGCCGGTGGATGGACAGACTGGTGGGGGGAGGGAATAAGTCACCGCCACTAAGCTCCTAAAACCTCCTTCATTTAAAGCATTTTATAACAAATATTTGTTTTTAAAAATCGGGGCCCAGCTCCTGCCACCCTAAGGTGCTGATGTCCGACCCTCAGTCCTTTAGAGACGTAGCGGGTTGGAAATGGGGCCGGCTCATCGCATTTGGGAGATTGAGTTCAAGATGGGAGACTGACTTTCTTGCCGTGCCTGCTTCAAAAGACACATCATTCTCCATGGAATAAGCAAGCTTTCTCTTTCAGAAAATTCCTGAACTACATCCAACACGCTAAGAGGTGCCTACATAAACCTCAGCAACTCAGTAAGAAGTTTTGGCTTTGATGTCATCACGTACACATCGGAGAAATGTCTCGTTAGAGAAGATTCAATTTGTATGCACTAACCTTGCTTGTGGTTTTAGAAGCATTTTCTCACGTATTTCTCGCTAATGTCCACTTCCCCCCTCATGCCCGAGTAGCTCAAAATTGGAAGTTGTAAGGGAACAGTGACTATCAGGGCCTAGGAACATTCTTCGACATGCTTTCCCTGAGTGGCATAACGTACAGCGTAAACGATGCAGTGTGACCCAGAGGAGGGGAAAAAAAATTTGGGTTATTTCTGGTCTGTTAATTGCTAAGTCCAACATACCAGTCCGTTAGTCACCCCATGGATAAATATTGGCTTCCAGAGAAAGAGTATATTGCTTTCCTGAGAACATTCAACAAGTGGAGCGAAGCCTTAGCCGATGAATAGGACGCCTGTGTGGCAGACATGCCAAGGCACCTGGACGTGTCGTCAGACATTTGGGAACAAATACCTAACTTGCTGCAATGAGACGGAGTTCATGAGTCATGGCTGAAAAGTAGTCTTTCATAGAATTTCATAGAAAATCAGAAAGTGGCTTTTTCCCCTTAAAAACAGACCATGTATGAAATGATTCAATGCTACTTGCAACTTTGCTTGTATGCTGCATTTAGAGAAAAACTCGTAAATCTCTTTTGGGTCACGGATATGCAGGTTTAGATTCTATCTGGTAACAGGAGAGTGGGATACAGATTCTTAAACAAACAGGTATGTGCCGCTGAACTTCCACCGGGCCAGGTTCTATCCCAGTCCTACTCTGTGCAGATACGAAGCTTTTCTTAAGTTTGCACGTATTAGGTGGGCACCGTCCGTCTTTCTCATGGGCCATCAAGTGCTTCCGCCCTGGCAGCAAGAGAACATGGGTTCTTAGTGTTTCTGGTTGTGGTGAAGTTGTTGGTGGCTGTTGGGTGGTCATCAGAAATACACAACGCTCAAGTTTCACCCTTGACCAAATCTTTCTGACTGCCAGTTTTCAGTTATTTTAAGAACCCAACCCAGTTTGATAGGTCGCTCACCCCACCGTGTCATTTTCTACCCCTGCCCCCCCCAAAAAAGACTGCTGGGTGTGTGTGACCCACTGGGCAGTGGCTGGCAAAGGGAACTAATGGTCATATAATAGGGCCAATGGTCTTACTTCTCTCCCCATTCCCACCCCCAGCCTGGCCTGCAACTTGCAAGGCCAAGGGTAAAGGAAATGAATCTACGTAAATCTGCAGGCTGAAAGTATTCAATAACAAAAGTATAAATTCTTGTCCTTGAAATGTCCTCTCGGTGTATGGATGGCCACTAAAAATGGACCCTGATCCAATGATTTGAGCCTCTAATTTGTCCCTACAAAACCCATTTTAGGGCAACGTGCATTTTCTTTTTGTGAGGACTTCTCTCTCGTCGGCTTTCTCAGACCTATAAACTTAATGAAATATAAAATGATAGCCCCTGGTTTTAGAAATCATCTGAAATGTCGATAATCTAATTTAGTCATGGTTATCGTCTCCAGATTTGTATCAGCAAGAATCATGCCTGGATTTGGTGCAAAGTAAAACTGGAGGTTGGGTATGCTGTAAACAGGTCACCTTTTAAATATATTTCCCTAATCTGTCACTTAACTAGTAAACAACATGGGAAGTTACTCTACCAGTTAACACGTGTTCAAGGTCCACTGGAACAACTGGTACAGCTGAATAGTTTGCAGCCAGAGAATGTGTATGTTGGCTGATTATCACAATCTCGGGCCTGTGGTACCGTGTTTGTAAAATGGCTCCTGGGGGGGGGTAGGGGAAAAACAGGCGGCTCTTCGACATTTGGGAACAAGAAAGACATTGCATATTAATTCATTAAAGCACGGAATGCACTGCAGTGCATTTGTTTTAAAACACCTGAGGAGAAATTTCCCAAAGTATTTTCATTATTTCAATTTTGACGGGTGGGGCGCCTGGCTGGTTCAGTTGGCTGAGTGTCTGTCTTTGGCTCAGGTCAGGATCCTGGGGTCCTCGGGCTCTCTGCTCAGCAGGAAGCCTGCTTCTCCCTCTCCCTCTGTGCTCTCTCTCCCTCTGTGCTCTCTCTCTCAAGTAAATAAATAAAATCTTAAAAAAAAATAAATTTCGATGGGCAATTACAAGTTTTCGAAAATCACTTTTCCAAAAGACTGCCACCCAAAATTACTTTGTCCCGTACTCTGAAAGCCGGAAGACAGGACAAAGTGCCTGTTTCTAGAAGAGCGGACCGTTACTTAGGCAGAGGGCAAACGAGCCACAGCGACATTCCTGGCTTTGGAGGAGAGACAGGCAGCAGGGTGACTTCAGAGAGCCAGGCTTTCCGGGGAAGAGGGCCTGTCCTTCAGTCCTTTCGCTCCTGTTCCGCCGGTGCCTGTCCACGGCCAAAGGGCTTCCTTCATGCCAGGTCACAAAACAAGAAGACTCTCATGGTCATGACGGTCCAGAGATTCTGAAATGTGGCCCCCTTTTCTGATGAGAACAATTCCTAACCTATCTGTCACATCGAAAGGATCATAGCCGCTTCTCTGCGGCAGGACTGACCACATCGCTCAGGAGGGGGAAGATGTGGGGAGTCATTACGGACTTTCTCCCTCCGGCTCCACATTCAGCAGCCCTTCCGTACACACTTAAATTCAATTTAAAGCAGTCAAGACAATCATATCTTACAAATAACAAAGAATTGCTCCCCCCCACCCCCCGCAAAATCTTTCCTCGCACAATCTCTTGCAATTTCACAGGACGTCCTGAAAAATGTAAACTGTAGTCGTAAGTTTAGATTTTTTTAAAAAAGCAAGCCACTCACACTGCCTTTTGTCTCTGAAACAGCACCAGAAAGCAAGACAGAGCAGAGATGAGCTAGGACTTATTTATTCTCTAGACAAGCCTAAAATCACTTCATCAAAAAGTATCTCTTAGTGGAGTGATGGATTCACTGCCCTAACACAATTGTGCTCGACAGAAGATAAAGAATAGGAAGTTTTACCTGAGTGCCTATGGGAAGCCATGGCTCAGAGACCAAGTTCCGGAGCAGCACCTAGACCCGTCTTCCCTCGACCCCAGCTGATAAGGCTGTGGCTCATTTGTGAACATACATTTAAGGGGAAGCGGCTAACACAAAAATAACCGAGAGCAGATGGCCCACCCCTCCCCAGAGATCACAACCTTAATCCCACTAGAAAATTCTTAACCATTTTAGGTGATCCAAGGGAGAAGAATAGGACCCAGTAAAAATACCAAACACTACATATAAATACCTGTGGGGCTACTCAGCATCCAAATTAGCTCCAGAGCCAGAGAGGCCACGTAGAAAGTCATCCCTGTACCGGAATAAAATTTGGACTCGGCTCTGGCATAGCTTAACGCTGAGCCATCCTTATTAATCCACTTTATATGCCTACACAGCTTGCACCGGGCCCTAGGAAGAACTCGTTTTTGTGCTGCTAACGATAGAGAGAACTAGGAGACAGGCTTATGTTAACTAGCGTAATTAAAAGGTATCAGATGCTAGGAATACAGAGATCAGGGGCATTACCCACGTCCTCCCTGGTATGTATCAGACCCTAGCCCAACAGGGAAAGAGCGACTCTAGCCACATATCCCCGCTGTGTCAGACGAGAGGTAGACCCGTGTATACCCGCCACGTACACAAGGAAGATACTTTGTCCCACAAATGAAACCTCCTGCTTTTCAGGGTCAGGGACAACAAAAGTAAAAATGCAGGTGAAAATGAAGAGGGTAACCTAACATGTTGTAACAGCTGGAGGATGGCCTGTAAGTCCCTCCATGACCCCGTGCCCGGTCCTTCTCTGCCCTTTCCCTGCCCCCATCGCGCCTGTCACTCCAGCCTCATCCTGGCCTCCTTGCTGGCCTCTGCACCCTCCAGACATGCCCCACCTCGGGCCTCAACACCCGTTCCCCCACCATAGAGCCTCCCCCGGTTGCTCCTCTATTCCTTCCATGCTTTGCTCCAAGTCACTTTCAGGGATGTCTCGCAGGACCACCCTATTTAAAACTGCAACCGTGCTCCCCGTCCCCACTCTCCACCTGCTTCCCCAATGCATTCCCCACAATAGCTGTCTGTTGAAAAATGAATTAAAAGAAGCAAGAAGTGTTCATCAAGCCTCATATAAAACCAAAACACGGTCCCACCTGGAACCCAGAAAGTGTCTTTGGCCACTGAACATCAAGGAAGGCATTCGACCTTCACTCACGGACAGGCCCTGGGCTCAGTACCTTATAGACACTCCCTTATCTAGCACATTCACCAGTTTCAGCCCAGTTCTGTGCCTCCCCTAGCAGGCTGGGGGCCGGGCCAGGCTTTGCTTGTCTTCCTCTTCCCAGCCTACAGCAGCTGAGCCAGAAATGCTTCATGGATACGTGAATGAATGAGTTTTACAATTCTTATGCTCTTCAAATGTTTAATGAAAAAAGGTATTCTTGGGGCGTCTGGGTGGCACAGTTAAGCAACTGACTCTTGGTTTTGGCTCAGATCGTGATCTCAGGGTCATGAGATCAGGCCCCACAGCAGGCTCTGCGCTCAGCGGGGAGTCTGCTCGCTCTCTTTCTGTCTCTCTCTCTCTCTTTCTGTCTCTCCCTCTGCCCCTCCCCTCACTCATGCTCTTTCTCTCAAATAAATATTTTTTAAAAGATTTTATTTATTTATTTGACAGAGAGAGACAGCCAGCGAGAGAGGGAACACAAGCAGGGGGAGTGGGAGAGGAAGAAGCAGGCTCCCAGCAGAGGAGCCTGATGTGGGGCTCGATCCCAGGACTCCGGGATCATGCCCTGAGCTGAAGGCAGACACTTAACGACTAAGCCACCCAGGCGCCCCAATAAATAAATCTTTAAGAGAGAGAGCGCGCACATGAGCAGGAGGAAAGACAGGAAGAGAGGGAGAGAGAGTGTCACAAGCAGCCTCCCTGCTGAGTCCAGAGGCCCCCCCCCCCCCGCAGGGCCCGATCTCACGATCCTGAGATCAGCATCTGAGCCGAAACCAAGAGTTGGCTGCTTAACCCACTGAGCCTGGCACCCCTGTAAAAGTTATTTTTTTTAAGATTTTATTTATTTACTTGACAGAGATAGAGACAGCCAGTGAGAGAGGGAACACAAGCAGAGGGAGTGGGAGAGGAAGAACCAGGCTCATAGCAGAGGAGCCCGATGTGGGGCTCGATCCCGTAATGTCGGGATCACGCCCTGAGCCGAAGGCAGATGCTGAACCGCTGTGCCACCCAGGTGCCCCTGTAAAAGTTATTCTAAAAGACGGCTGAAACTGTTAAGTCCTAATTAGCTGGGATGTCACAGGCAAATTTATCACGTGTTGGGTCCAGGAATCAGCCTGGGAGAAGGGGCATGGTCCTGTGCTCCCCAACCCGCCGCGGCCCCTTTCTCAGCTGCCCAACTAACGGCTGCAGGGAGACTGGCCGCTGGGAACAGCGCAGCGCCCCTGGAATAAAGGTCCATGTGTCGCCTGGAGGAAACGCGCGTGTTGTAGTAGATGATTAACCTTGACGAACCGGAAACTGGATTTTCGTGAGGTGCGTTCCGCATCAGGGCAAGTGCAGGAGCTCCGTTAGCGTTCTGGAAAGTCCCAAGAGAGCACGGACAGACCGACAGCACTGCCTGTGTGGACAGGCATCCCCACTGCCCGGGGCCTCAAGTCGGAGCTACAGCTTTCACGAAAGCAGAACAGAAAAGGCCCTCGGTGAGGGGACGGAGCATTGCTCCTAAGGGGGGCTGGTAACTCTGCCCTGCCTGGGCCCAGGGGTCCCCAAACCTTGGCGGTTATCTAGCAGGCTCCAGAATAGTCACCGCTCTCATTAGCGTCAGAGCCAAGTTCGTTACACATTAACAGTGTGATGTTTAATAACCCCCTTCATCATCAGTGCGGTGTTTACAAAGCGCCGTCATTTGCAGTTGGCGGGGCTGGCTGCTGTTTGATGAGCAAATCTCTTTCCGTCTGAAGTCCACGTTCCAGGCCTTGTCTTCTCTCACGCTCTGGCGGGCGTTGGCATGACTCTTCCGTGAGTGTTGGGCCTCAGAACCCCAGCTTCCTCTTGCACGCGGGCCCCTGCGGAGCACGCACTTCAGAGGCTATCTGTCTGCAGGCTTCTGTCTTGCGGCGGCTGCGCAGTGAAGCCGAGGCCCGCACAGACCACCCCCCATTCGCTCCGGAAGGGAAACGCTGCGGCGCCGTCCTGCTCAGACCTCCTTCCGGTCCCGGGGAGCACAAGGCAGGGCGGGCGGCCATCCGCCGACTCCGCACAGGCACAGCTCTGCGTGCGCCTCGCCAACACTTGACCTAAGACGTGACGGGCGGGAGGACCTGGAAGCCGGTGTCCGGGACGGGCGAGAGGGGCATTCCCAGAACAGGTAGGGAGTGAGCAAAGCGGGAGAGCGTGGGGCCGGCTCCGGAGGCATCAGGGCCCCCCCCCAGAAGAGCCCCCCCCAGAAGGGCAGCAGCAGGGTGAGAAGGGCCAGAAGAAGGGCGGGAAGGGAGGGAGGAAGGGAGCCTCCGAGGAGGGGAGCCTGGAGCAGGGAGATAGCTGGGAGGGGGGCTGGCGGGCAGGGGCCGGCGCGAGGAGCAGTGGCGCTGTGTCTGGAATGTTCTGAGGAGGTTTTTCTTTTTCTTTTTTTTTTTTTAAGATTTTATTTATTCATTTGAGAGAGAGAGAGAGACAGCCAGCGAGAGAGGGAACACAGCAGGGGGAGTGGGAGAGGAAGAAGCAGGCTCATAGCGGAGGAGCCTGATGCGGGGCTCGATCCCAGATCGCTGAGATCACGCCCTGAGCCGAAGGCAGATGCTTAACGACTGCACCACCCAGGCGCCCCTGAGGAGGTTTTTCTGAGTGGTCCATGGCTCGCCGCCCTTAAGGGGCTGGCCCGAGTTTCGGCGTCGAGAGAGACAGAGACAGAGACAGAGACCCGTGGGCCTGACCGTGCGGTGCACCCCGACCCCGCTCTCTCTACCTCAGGGACAGCCCTGGGAGGAGCGGGCTTCCAGAGTTCCAAGTGGGGTGACCTATGGGTCAAACACCGCCAATTCGGGGACCCGGGTGGCCCACGCCGCGGGAGCTTCTTCGCCTGGCACAGCCTGGCTGGTGGGCGCCCTCCTCGCTTCCGTATCGTTTCCTTTCACCAGAGAAATTTCCAAAGGGTGGAAAACGGATTCGGACGATGGCCGCCAGAGCCTGATAAGCACGTGGTTGGAGTCTGTGCACACAGCGGCGGCTTCAGCCGTTTCTCACTTCCACCTCCCCCTGCAGGCCCACCACCAAGGAATACACTGTAATAGGGGGTTTTTCCTCCAGAGAACTCTGTCCGGCCACTAGGCCCTCCACCAAGAATTTTACTGAGTGACTCCAATGGCAAGATTCAGTCATGCACCATGATATGATGGGATTCCACGTCCGGCTCTCCGGAGTATCTCTTGTCCTGTGTGCTCTTGCCAGGAGAGGCCCAGGACAGCTCCAGCCGTCTCATGTTCCCGTCAATCTTTAGGGTGGGAAGAGTACTTTTTCTTATTGACAAAGCAAGTTTTGCAAAGTCACGGCGCTTAAATGTCACAGTTTGGGGCAAACGTGTCAAGGAGTAAAAGGAGGGAGCCCTCTGCCCCGCCCCTAGAACCACATCAGGGGCAACTTCATCATGCAAGATCCAAAGGAAAGCAAACCCCCAGGACTGTGCCTCCCCAAAGGCTCCCTGAATTGCACAGCAAAGGAAAGGGGGGCCCAGGAAAGCAGAAGGCCTGCCACAGGCAGTGGGAGTCCCTGTACGGAGACAAGCACCGGGAAAATGTTCATCACGGGTAGAGAAGACCTGTCTGCCTCACAATGAACCAGGGCCTGCACGGTTTCCTTGTAAACCTCCTTCGCAGATGGACACCAAAACACGCGCCACGGCCTGCACCATTTGATTTCTGAAAATGTCATTTCAGGATTACGAAGAGTTTTACATGTCTCCTTCCCCCAGAGTCTGCCCCTCCTGGACTCTCACCAACATGTAGGAATGATCCCTACCACAGCCTGTAGATATTTTTATGGGCCTCTGACCAGACATCACCATCGGGACAATGCTGAACAAATGATCTGCAAAGTAAGCCACTATGACGACCTCCGGTTAAAAAAAAAAAAAAATGAAGTGACACTTACAAGAGAAAATAGAGGAAAATGATAGAAGCAAAGAAAACAGAAACCAGAAAGAGTTTTAGAAGGAAATGTGTAACACGAATGCTGAATCTCAGATCAGATGAAAATAAATGTTTCATGAAACTGAGAAGCTAGCAGGGATAAATCTTTGTCATATTTTAGGTGTTAAAATTCTCTTCCAGTCTATTTCTACCACCCACTTGTGATATATCTGTTTTATTTCCATGTTGCCATGTGCCATGACTCAAAACACCCTTTCAATCATGCTAAGTCCTGGCATTCACTGAGCCCACCTGTTAGGGACATTTCAAGCCTCTGATAGATGCTCGAGGGCTAAACATTCCGTGACCCTAGTCTATAATTTACCCAGCTGATTAATATCCACAACAGGAAAGGACAGGACCTCGAATAAGCTCCCATCTCTTCATTCTTAATGCTGCTCACTGGGATCGACTACCTTGACCAGATGTGTCCTCAAAGTACCTCATGGGCCCTGCTTCCTGATGGGAGATCTCACCTAGTAACGTATATCCTGTCTTCATTTACCAAAAGACTGTAATTACTATGCTACATTATCATGCATTGGTGCGGCCCTGGAATTCAGGGCAAGGGTCAGAAACCCCTGTGAGTGGCTCTGTGGGGTTTGGTCATGGGGCACAGAACGGCAGTGGGAGCACAGGAGGAAGGAGATGAAGCACAGATCTGGGGGTCACTCGGGAAGTCTACATTTTGCTAGGCAACAGCGTTGACAGAGAGAGGGCAATCCAGGTTTCTGGAGGATTTGAAGGACTTCAAGGTGAAAGCCTCGCTTGGTCCCCACCTGCCAGGTTTCCCAAGGGCCATGATCTGGCTGCCTGAGCAGTGTTGCAACCCAGATTCGTAGCACACACTCACAGGCAGACCCGGGAAGGTGGTGGCCCCCAGTGATTCACGTCTGAGAGAGCAAACATGAACGGCTTTCTGTGGAAAGAGCTACTCTGTGTGCAAGGACAGGCCTTGTACCGTGAAAGCGCCACAGCAAGACCAGAGTAAGGGCCAGTGTGATCTTGTGAGTGGCCTGCCATGACCTTACTGCCCCAAAGGGTAGCTTGTTTTCTCTGTCGGTCTGTGCACAGTGAGGACAGAGTCTAGCGGGCGGGGTCTGTGCGTGATGCCACCTTCACAAAGATGGTGTAATGACAGAGTTGGAAATGACCTGGCTCAGACACCCCATTTGACAGACAGAAAAACTAAAGCCCAGAGATGGGACATGGCCTGCCTCACTGCCTTATCGGCAGCTCCAGATCTAGAACCTGAGCGTCCAGACCCCCGATGCCCCGTCCCCTGCACCACCTGAGGCTGCCCAGTCACGCCAGTAAGGTCCCCTGACTTCAGAGAGTCATCCGCAGAGGCTAGGTGTCTGGGTCACAGGCCCTGGAACTCAGGGACGGCTGTACGATTTGCAGGTCAAACACTACAGATTGTCTCATGTCACTGCAAGTGTCTAGTCAGAGACCAGACACTTCAGCTGAGGCGACCTGGAAAGAGCAGCTGAGGGAGAGCCAAGAGAGGAAAGGTCCAGGTTGATGGAGGAGCAAAGGGTCCACCTACAACAGCTGACACACAAGGAGCCCGAGTGAGTGGTTCCGAAGCTCTTGAAGTCAAGCAATGCACTCGCCATGCCAGGCAGCGGGTACGTGAATAGAATGACAGGAACACAAAGTCCAGCAAATAGAACACGAGAAGGAGTCTGCAGCTAGAGTGGCAGAAGCCACCAAAGGTCACACACTTGGAAAGATTACATTTACCTCAAATCCCAACCTTTCTCGTTCATTTTCAAGCAGTGCGAACGTCGAAGAGAGCAACTATGTGAATATGGACCAAGTGCAGAGGAGCCCAGCCGGACTCAGGTGTGGAGAAAGAAACCAGGGGCCAGGGCAAGGACTCCACTGCATTCGATGGAATATAGATCAAATGGTGTAGACTGGGCCGTAATGATTTTTGAGGGCTTCCGTGAAAGAAATTCAAGTCTTAATTTTTATACGAGATTGTCTGAACAACTAGCATTGTTCTAAGACAGACAACACGGGATTTGCCCCGAGTTTAATATGGCTGTGTCTATTTTCTTAGGTTTCAGCAGAACAGTGTAGTGGCTAAGGGCACGGACAGTGGAGCCAGAACATCGAGAATCGAATCCTGTCTCCACCACTTACTGGTTGTGTGCCAGCCCAGAAGTTCTACCTAACTTCTCTGTGACTCAGTTGGCTCCTCTGTACAATGGGGATAACAGGATCACCTATGTTATTAGGGTTGTTGTAAGCATGATACATTGCTGTTTATTCAATTACACTCTACAAGTGAGGATTCCCGAACAGCAGATTCCTGCAAAAGAAAAATCTCTTTTTGAGCTTATCACTTCACAGAGGACATGTGGAAAAGAGGTAAGAGCCCAGCTGTAAGGGTTATGGGCATGAGACGTCTCCACAAGGACAATTCCAAATGTCCTAGGGGCTCAGAGCAATCAGCCTCCGGCAGCACGACAGCCCAGACGCCGGAGAGGTATACCCTGCATGGACACGGAGGGTTTGGGAACAGACGGCTGACACCTAGGAAGAACAACTCTGCTCTCTTGATCCTCTCATGAAAATGAAGACCCCCTACGTCTAGGTCACTTGCTTGAACTTGGGGTGGGGAGGGATTTTCCCTCTGACCAAGTGAGGGCCCAGTGAGCCCAATGAATGATTAGACCTTGCAACACAACGAATAAAGGCTTGTTTTGATGGGACTACTTAATGAGGCAGGCCAGCCCCGTGGATCGCATCTCTGATCCAAAGTTGGCCCGTGGAGATCAACAACGAGAAGAGCTACCTATACCATCAGAAACCGTAGCTCTGGCCATAATGTAGGTTAGTTCTGTACGTACTATGTGAATTGATTCTGAACGAATGCCAAGGGCATGGGTCTCAAAGACCTGTCTTAGGGGTGCCTGGGTGGCTCAGTCGGTTAAGCATCTGACTCTTGGTTTTGGTTCAGGTCATGATCTCAGGGCCGTGGGATCGAGCCCCGCATCAGGCTACACACTCAGCAGGGAGTCCACTTCGCGTTCTCTCCCTTTCCCTCCCCCTCTGGACCCTCTCCCCACTTGTGTTCTCTCTCTCTAAAATAAATAAATAAAATCTTGGGGAAAAAAACCCCTATCTTACTAGGCCACTCGGAGGAAGGGCTCAGCAGCCGACCTGAGGTAAGCCAGTGTGTGGGGAGACTTGGCTTGAGTGAGCACAGTAAGGCCTGAGGTCTCGGGTGGCGGAACTGAAAGACGCATCGTCTACCCTGCTCCTGACCAAAGACGTGTTGTGGTCAACCTCCCAGCCCACCCCAAGACAAATTTGGGTTGAAGCACTCAGAGCTGGGAACACTGACACAACACTGTTACCTGCCCAACCCATGGATGGGCCAGCTGTCACGACGGGAACTGTCCTGCTGGAAGTGTCCGCAGGGTCGCAGCACTTGTGAAGGGTGAGTGACTAGGGGGAAGAGGAGCTATGTTTGTCAGGCCCACTGGTCTCCCCTCCTGTTAGGAAGGGCTCCTTAAACCCCGTGACTCAGCTCAACCCAGGAAAATATACAAGAAAGGGAATGGGGGCAGTTCCTGGCAGCAGGGAGGCAGGACAGGAACGGGGGCCCCTCTGGGACCAGTTATCGGGAGAGAAAGGGCAGACTGGTCCAAACGATGCTCTGAGGCTCCTTTCAAAGCTGCCATGGCCTTCTGTCCCAGTGGCGTGGACCGGGGAAGGCGTCTAGCCCAAACACCTCAATGCCACATAGCGCAAGTCCTCTGTATGGATCAGGGCTTCGTTCATCTGGGGCACCAATATTCCCCGATGAAACGAGATCACTGGCGAGCGTCAGGGGAAGTAAAGGATAGGAAGACCCCTGTGTCATCAGTGACACTATGTGAAATATTTTACAATGGAAATGTTTCTTAGGTGGAAACGTAAGGAAGTTGTTCACGGTTTCATATGTTCACAATGATTCTTTAAGTTTCCGTGTTCCGGACTCCACCAAGTTGCTCTTCAGTTTCTGTATTAAGGTCCAATTCACGCACCGTCAAGTTTACCCTTGCAAAGAGTACACTTTGGTGGTTTTTAGTATCTTTGTAAAGTTGTGCAAACACTGCCCTCGTCTGATTCCACAACGTTTTCATCACCAAGAAAGACACCCTGTGGCCATCAGCAGTCACTCCCTGCCGCCCCTTGCCTCCAGGCCCCCCCCCCACTCACCCACCTCCTGTCTGGACGCTTCATATAAATGCGATCATACAACATGTGTGATCTTTTGTGCCTGCCTGCCTTGCATGAAGCCTGCTCTTTTCATGGTTCAGCCATGTCGTAGCAGGTATGGCCCTTCGTTGTATCTCACTGCCGAATAATATTCCATTGTGTGGATACACCGCACCCTGTTTAGTTACTCGTCCGCTGACGGACAGGAGCTATTTCTCTTTTTTCGCTAGTATGAATAACGCTGCTGCTGAACATTCTGTTTTGTGTATGGATTTACTTTATTTTTTAAATATTAAAATGTTTTTTTAAAAGATACTGAAGAGTATATATTGAAAAATCTTCCTTTCCTGCCCATCCCCAGACACCCACTTCCCTCTCTTCATCAGTCACCAATGATACCAGTGTCTTCTTATGGTTCCAGAGACACTGGGCCTAGGAAAAGAGGGGCTGTATATGTTTTGTCTTTTTCCCTTTTTAAAAACATTAACGGTGATGTACTATACATAGTCTTCTACACCTTGCCTTTTGGATTTAATGTATTTTCGAGAATTCTGCATATGAGTGCATAAAGAGCTTCCTACTTTTATAACGTACATAGTATTCAACTGGGTAGATATACCACAACTGTCTTAATCAGTCCCTTACTGACAGACACTTAACTTGTTCCCCGTCTGTTATTACAAACAACGAACCAACTAATAAAAGTTCATTTAATCAGACTGCCTTCCTCTCACACCCAGCAGGGGTCGGATGCACGAAAGAGTTGTGATTTACGAGGGATGCAAGGAAGCGAGAGAGAAAAAGCAAAAGGATGAAAGGCTCGCAAGTGGATCGGGCGGCACCCACCAAAGCTTACTGAAATGGCAGATTATTTTTGTCCGCACAGAGAGGGTGCCATCTGGAAATCCCATGCCAACTATGCTAAGGTTACCCTGAGTTAGTAAGCCACCCAGACAGGAAGTGGCTTTTGATTCCAAGTTTAGTGCTCTTTGCACCAAACCACAGGCCTCGCCAGTACATTACAAAACAAGAAAGGGAGTAAAACATTTATCCGACAACGTACATGTACGCTCACACGGCGCCACACATCTCTGGCCATGGGGGGGGGGCGTCCCAACACTGACGAGGCACTTCGTGTTCAGCAAGTCTTTGGGCCGAAAAGCTATAAAGTACATACGGTATCTGATTTTCAGATGTTTGTGTTCTCCTCTTTATCTATTTTTGAAAACGAAAGGTGGCTGGCTCAGCTGGGGGTTATAATGCAGCGACCTGAGCTGGGCACAAGGCCTGGCGGGTGATCAGACCGGGAACGCGTCCCTGGTGCATACCACCACCAAAGACCGACTCTGACTCACAGGCCTGACCTTCAAACTGCATGCCGGGAAAACCAAACACCATCCTCGTTCGTTACAGAAACCGGGTAGGGATTTTTTGGACTCTATCTGTAGCAGGGTTTTAAATGAACCCTGTGAGTGTTCCTTCTTGAAAGCAGGAGAGCGGCTCAATGTCTGTGGCCTCAAAAGTCACTCTTTCCTGAAACGGGCGCTTGTTTTTCTAAGGTCACATCACTAACCCCAGGCCAGGTGACTCGTGTTCTCTTCGTCCCTGACTTACCAGCTGAGACCAACTAGAGAGAAAGAAATGTCCCCAGCAGAAAGAAAGAAATGTCCCCAGCGCGCACTCCAATCTCACAGCAGACACTTCACAAGTTAACTCTTTGGAGTTCAGGAAAAAGGGCAGACGTTTATAAATCAGCGTTATATATGCAAATCAATTTCGAAGCATGCCTCCCAGCTATTTCTGTTAGATGTTAAAACGGATCCTCAGTCACAGGGTTGTGGCAATTCAGTGCGGTAAACCAGGAGTATTATAAAAATCAAAAAACTGAATTAATTTTAATTCACTTCAAACTGTCTACTCGTCTAATGTCACAAATAAATGCTGAAGCCTGTATAAATGATCATATTACATAAGGAAGGGCAGAGAAGAGCTTAATTCAGGAGCTCAGCCACTGTGAAGCCAATTACAAGTTAACTTGGTAAAACCAGAGACAAGAGTATAAAAGTGAAATTAACTTCAAGCTTTCATTTAATGGAAAGAACAGGGAGTGTTCTGTTGATTTGACTCAAGGAGCGAGCAATACACGTGGAATCAGAAATCCCAGAGAGAATCCTCGGCTCTGTTGGTTCGTTTTCCTTCTTCGTGGATACGAGGGGGACATTAATACCTGTCCTGCTATCCCTATCGGATTGTTTTTAGGAACCGTATTAAATCACCTGTGCCCTGGCACTGTCCAAACAGAAAAGGGATGCGGAAAGGGCAGCTTTGTCGAAGAAAAGAAAAATACATACATACATCAGGCTTTATACCCGAGCAGGTAGTGTCTCCTCACTTTTCAAGTGGATCCAAGTTTTCACATGATTCATACCCCACAAGTTTCACAAAAAACATACACCTATTTATCACGCACCATAAAATATAGGAGGTTGTTGGGAAGAGACTGACAACCTCTGTGACAGGGACTCTCTCTCTCTCATTAGCCCACACTTCCCAGGACAGAGAATTTAGAAAGTAGTCGCGTGGGCATTTCACTTTTACTTAGGGTCTAGTTCTTTAATCCTCTTGTATTTCGTTACAGTTTCACTCTCTGCGAAGACACAAGGAGCTGGGAACAAATGTGTAATAGGCGAGCTCCGCATAATCTTGGCTCTTTGCTTTCATCTACAAATCAAAGGCATACCCTCCCCCTCTGCACACTTGTGAAGGGGCAACTTCAGTTCTTTGAGTCTCTGACGTGGTTTACCCTTCTGTCTCCACAAAGAGAATAATTTGGAAAACACTCAACAACAGAAAAAATTACCCCAAGGTTGGTCTGAAGACTGCCATCCTGGAAAAAGTAAAGAAAACAAGGAGCACTTTTTACTTCTGTTGTGGAAAGGGCTGGAGATTTAGTAACAACTTGAAGAAGTGAGTTAATCCCTTTGTAACACAGCCAAGACAGGGTTTATTTTCCTACTGTTATGATGGTAACTTAGAACACACAGGACAACAAGATCAAATATCAATTCCCTCCAGAGCTGTAACTTTCTAAATGTAGTAAGCAGTAATTTGTCAAGATCATCATTCGACATACAAATAATTTCTACATAGTCATTTGAACCTCCACGCCACGTTCTGTACCACATCCTCAAATGCCATATACGTAAACCAGGTACTGTTTTCACGAAAGAAGGCTACAGGTGTTATAGATGGGTAAACTGAGACATTAAAAAGATTAAGTGTCTTGCCTTAAGTGAGGGGGGCGAGGTCGAACCAAGAATAGAAGCACAAGTCCTGTCACCTGTCCTAATCATAAATCTAGACGACTGTCCATCTTCCTCCTAGCAATAAGTACACAGCCTAATCAATTTCGATGTGTTTTAAACACACATTTTGCAGGGAGAAAAGGCATCTTCTAAACGGATCTGTGGAAATATTAAATTAAGATGGTACTATACATGTGGACTATAGAACATAAAGTGTTTGTACCCGGAACGACCCTTTTCAAAAATTAAACCTGATTCATGACAGTATCTAAATGTTAATGAAATAATTCAAGCGCTTAAGCTGTAACAAAAACTAGATAGAACTGTAACCTGCTCTATTATATCACAGTTCATCAGCTGCGTTATCGGTGCTTATGCCACCGGCACCAAACAAGCCTGTCACATTCTGGGATCAAAGAGCAGGCCAGGAACGCCTGGGTGGCTCAGCTGGTGAAGCGTCTGCCTTCTGCTCAGGTCATGATCCCAGGGTCCTGGGATGGAGCCCTGCATCGGGCTCCCTGCTCAGTGCAGAGTCTGCTTCTCCCTCTGTACTCTCCCTCCCTCTCCCTCTCTCTCTCAAATAAATAGGTAAACTCTTAAAAAAAAACAAGCAAACAGGGACTCCTGGGTGGCTCAGTCAGGTGAGCGTCGGCCTTTGGCTGGGGTCATGATCCTGGGATCCTGGGGTCCTGGGATCGAGTCCCACCTTGTGCTCCTTGCTCGACGGGGAGCCTGCTTCTCCCTCTGCCTGCTGCTCCCCCTGCTTGTGCGCTCTGTCTCTCTCTCGCCCCCTCAGACAAATAAATAAAATCTTTAGAAACAAACAAACAGGGGCGCCTGGGTGGCACAGCGGTTAAGCGTCTGCCTTCGGCTCAGGGCGTGATCCTGGCGTTATGGGATCGAGCCCCACATCAGGCTCCTCGGCTATGAACCTGCTTCTTCCTCTCCCACTCCCCCTGCTTGTGTTCCCCCTCTCACTGACTGTCTCTATCTCTGTCAAATAAATAAATAAAATCTTTAAAAAAAAAAAAAGAAAAAGAAACAAACAAAAAAACAGGGACGCCTGGGTGGCTCAGTCAGTGAAGCATCTGCCTTTGGCTCGGGTCATCATCTCAGGGTCCTGGGATCGAGCCCTATGTCAGGCTCCCTGCTCAGCGGGAAGCCTGCTGCTCCTTCTCCCTCTGCCTGCTGCTTCCCCTGCTTGTGCTCTTTCTGTCAAATAAATAAAATCTTAAAAAACAAACAAACAAAAAAACCAAAGAGCAAGTTAGTGGTAGAGAGGAATCAAAACCTCTGAGACCTAACGGTCTCTCCTGAGACCAAAGTACATTGCTCTACAGTGCCAAGGAGTTTTTAGGAGCTTGAAAGGGTAGCGTGGCTGTCTGAGGAGTTTGGTAAAGTTTCTACAACTCCCTATGTATAATTTGGTCCTATTCACATTCTGTTGACACATTTAAAAGGTATCTAATCACCCAGTGCTCCACCCAGATCCCCCACCTACTCCCGGCCCCAAAGATCTTCCATCCTAACCTTCCGTTCATCTACACTCACTTTTCTTGCAAGGTCAGAGATGGGGAACACAGCAACTGGGACCAGGATGGCATCTACACCATTAGCCCCTGTGGGGAGTGGGAAAAGCTGCTTGGAAATGCTTTTAAGGGATCTGCCAGCTAACTCAAGAGCAAAAGTGAAGACTTCCAGAAGGAAATACACCGAGCCAACCTCCTAGGCCAAGGGAGAGCATTTGGACACGATTCTGGGGATTGAGAATAAAGGGAACAACAACACAGCTTTCCGTACAAATAGGGGCAGAAGCCATACACTCAAATCTTTCACCTCCATCCCGGTCTCACTGCTCCAATTGTAACAAGAGGGTTTTTTTTTTTTTTAAATAATTTGCACTTAACACCTTGACACCAGGGTTTGGGATCGGATCCAGTGTAGACCAATTTAGTCCTCAGTTAACTGCTCCCCTCTGCTTTCCAAATAAAATACATTTTGTGGCAGTGACCAACACTTGCTGTTTATAACATTTTTAAAGATGATCCTGCCTCTCTGTAAGAGGTGGAAGTTATTTGGCTCCCGTCTCAACAATGAAAACAAAATTTACAAGGACACCCCCCTTCTTTATGAGGGGTCAGTAACGTCTGAGTCACGAGAGAGTTCAGATTTAAAAATACACCAGTATTCTTTTCCAACACCATGCCAGAATTCCAGAAAATCTGTTACTTTTAAAATAAGGCTTCTAAAATTTTCCCCGGTATAACTGAGCATTTATTTTACATCTTTCATAGCGCTCTATGCCAATGTATGCACATTTGTGTCGCGTTCAAAGAACCAGACTCCAAGTGTGTAAAATATATAAAGCTACTTAACTGGTGAAATCTACTGCATTTACTCTGAAACGCGTCCAAAAAGAACATGAATTTATGGCTAGACAGAGGGATGGGTAGATATGGTGATCAAACAAATACAGTCAAATGCTAATGGTAGACTCTAGACGATGGGTAGACAGGCGTGCACCATAAAAATCACTTCAACTTTGAAAATCTTCATCATAAGATGTTGGGGGAGAATAAAATATAGATAAGCAAACATTTCAAAACACAACTGCGGCCACATACAAGCAGGTGCTGGCTTTCAAAAGGCATTTTAGATGATAAGCACAGAACGTGGTACAATCCAGAATGAAGCTACAGGGAGTACCACGGCCTCCATCTGCAAGAAATCTGCCAAAGCCACTGTAAAACATTTCGGGCATAATCCAAGAAGCCCTGAAAATCTTATCGTGAACTACACACATAAACCTTCAGACTTAGGTTGAGCAGTTTGAGCTATGGGCCAAGAGAGAGACCTTTTAGAAGGTTCCCTAATCCATTCACACAGCCCCAACTGAGGGATGACACGGGAGCCAGCCTCCAGCCTCTGAACTACCCTTCCCCCTTTTATGGCCATTTCAAGTTGAAAGCATATACTCATCGGTTTCCAGATTCCTAAAGGTACTAGAAAAAAAAAATCTAAATATAACAGATGGCTAAGTGCTCATGGTAACTGGAAACCAAACTGTAACTTCAGCTTTCTCGGGCCAATGCCTTAACACCATGGCTTTAGTGGAATGGTCTTGCTGAAGAGCTTTTGTCTTTATTCCCGTAACAGAAATATTACACTGGCTTTGATGGATGATAGATAGGTGTTGTCCAAAATTTTATTTTAAGTTGACATGAATAACCTTTACTTATTTTCAAGTCAATTGGTTAAGTATTCTCCATCCAGTATGTTAAAATTTGCTACAGAACACCGTTGAATAGGTCTGTTGCTTTTTGTCAGTTTTTTTTGTAGTTCAATACACTTTGAAAAGTTTAATTCTAATGTTGGTGAAACCTCCAAAACATTTCTACGAATTCTAGGGTTCCACAGAATATAACGTGAAAACCACTGGAATGGAGGGACCCGTGGGGTGCCTGGCTGGCTCAATCGGCAGAGCCTGCGACTCTTGATTTCGGAGTTGTGAGTCTGATCCCTACGTTGGGCATAGAGATTACTTAAAAATAAAATCTTGGGGGGGAAAAAAAAGAACAGAAGGCCTCTGTACTTGTACCGTTCGTGTTCATGGGACCCACGGCCCCCTAGGTAATACACACAGCCACTGAGCTTTCCCTAGACTGTAAGGGGTAGCACACTGCTCACTTCCTCGTTCTGAACCTCCTTCCCCATCCCTTGTTGGACCTAGCTCTAACCTTCTGCCCCACTATCCTCAACCCCAATTCTCCAGTTTTCCTCATATAAATGAGACCCTCAACTCTGTCCTCTGCTGGCGTTCCAAGTCTCAACAATACAAATAATGTGACCGTGTCACATGGGGGCAGAGGGGGCAGTGATGTGTACAGGCTGGTGTGCTTTTGTAGTTAGACAACAAACAAAGGCACCCGCATCTGAAAAGGGAGCCTATTTCATATTCAACTTACCGTCTCTCCTTAGCCACTGCCGACGCAAACGCCAGAACCTTAAAAATCTGAAAGCAGCTCTAAGAAGGTCAAAATCGAAACCACGTAATGACATGCGCGCTGAAGTGTTTAGGGGTGAAGTATATGGATGCTGGCGGTTTGTGCTGAAATGCATCCAAAAATGAAGATAGACTAATGCATGGATGGATATGTGAAAGAGCAAACACAGTGAGTTGCTTAATCGTAGAATGTGGGCGGTGGGCATGTGAACATTTCCTGTATAGCTTCAACTTTTCTGCCTATTTGAAAAACTGTGTAATAAAAGGTTGGAAACCGACGATGCCATGCTACGAGGCAGGAGGGTCTGTTCTATTTGAGAATATGCTCCAATGATGTCTGGTATTAGAGGAACAGGGAGTCAAACAACGATCCTGAGGTAGTCCTGAGTGATAACATGGTAATGCTCTCTCTGGTTTCTAATTCATAAAATGCCCTTCATTCGATTAACAGTTTCTCTAGTGACTGTTTGCAAAGCCTCTAGGCTGAATCACAGCTGATATGGAGGGCATCAGAAAAAACACAGTATTTCCAGTCCCAAAGAGCTTCCAGTTTCCTGGGGAAAGCAGAGGACAGCAGCGCCCCCTCCCCACAGGGGAGCCGTTCCAAGACCCCCTGTGGACGCCTGAAGCCGTGGACAGTACCGATCCCCACAGAGACTATGCTTTTCTCTGTACATACATACCGATGATAAAGTTTCATTGGTAAATTAGGCACAGTAAGAGATGAATAACAATAACTAATAATAAAATAGACTGATTAGAAGGATATACCGTCATAAAGGTCATGCGAACGTGGTCCCTCTCGCAATATCTTATCATAGTGCACTCTTCCTCTGCGTGGTGCTGATGTGAAGGAAAATGGCTCCGTGATAAGATGAAGCGAGGTGAAGGACAGAGGCACCGTGACGTAGCATCGGGCTACTTCTGATCTTCTGATGCTACGTCGGGAGGAGGCTCACCTGCTTCTAGACCATGGCTGAGCACAGGTGACAGAAACCCCAGAAAGTGAAGGGGGAGCTACCGTACAAGATGGCAGCCCCAACCAAATCCTTGACTCTCTTTGGGCCTTTGATTGTCCCAGGGACAAAAAGGGAAAACACCCAGGAGAGGACCAAAGGAGTCAGGCAAGGTCCTGTATGGAGTCCGTAAGGACTGAGGATATGGAGGACACAGCTGGGAACACAAAGGAAGGGCTAAAATAATGGAACATGCCATATTGTCTCTGGGTTCAAACCTGTCACGTGAGCCCAAGGCCAAGAGTGGAACTCACCTTCTCCATTCATGAGCATTTGAACCACTTTAGTAAGCAGAAGACATACCACACGTACACTGACAACTGTGTACACAAACCCATCACCAGAACCCACAGGAAAAGCTCCACTGGATACGACCATTTTTATACATTCTTCGGGGCTATGAATTAGTAATTTACATAAGATATACCAAGTGTCGTATCATATACACACATCACATGGTTTAAGGGATGGCCAAAGACTCACAAAGACCACAGATTTCCACCAAACTCCCTCAGGAGCGCTGCTTGACTTCTTAGGCGAACAAGCGTGGCAGAAACTGACCGTTCATCCGCTACCTGGACATCCCACCAGGAGAGACACGACACGAAGTGGGAAGCTTATCTGGCTGACAGGACGGGAGAGTGAGGCAGCTATTCTAAATACATATTTGTATATTTCATCCTTTTTTGGTTAAATTGATCTGACGGCTAGAGCTGTTTAAACAAAATGGAAATATTCACAATTATAGTAATAATAAAATAAATTATGGTTAGTATTAGCGCAGTTCTCCATGCCGGGCTTTCAGCACATAAGGCTGATAGGATAAGAATGATGGCGACAATGATAATAAGGAGGATAAAAGTGCTACTCTTTCTCAAAAGCACTGTCAAGGGCTTTGGCCTTCAGGGTTTGAGGTCTGCAAAAGCTTTGACCTCAGCTGGGCTTATTGTACTGACCATGATAAAATGTACCATGATTTAAAATGTACCGTGACCTTAATCTAAGAAGTTTCAAACCCAGGACTTAAGTGACTATCCAACATTCATCTCCCAAGTATGGATCTCTTCACAGGCGAGCCATCTGTTGTTGGCTCCTCAAGTCTTTGTCCTATTAATAGAAGAGTTGATGATGGAGAAAGTCTTAAAACAACTTCCACATCCATGGAGTTTTATGACATTAAAATAAAAACATTAGGTATTCACAAGTTCCTATTCGACTTGAACCAAATTTGATGACCAATCTGAACCCTAATATTGCACTGGGGAACAAGGATGCAACACACGTCACCTCCCACCTTGGCCTTCACACAATGCTTGTTAGTCACTGATGGGCTCCTTTGCTTTGGTTTTTAAAGAGAATTCACATATATGAGTTTGCTCTAGAGAAGATGAAAGAACCTGCAAACAGGTAAATTCTCCATGAAAAAACTAACACAGTATACACAAGCCTTAAGTAAAGTAGAGTAAAGCACTCTGACATGATTATGGGTAAATCATTAAACTTCCTAAAACCAGAGTGTCTTTCTAAGTCTCAAAGCATCATATGAGAAGAGGATTCAAAATTTTAACAGGTCAGACCAAAGTTTGAACCAACTTTAGTCCAAGACGGCTTGACACCAGGTACCTTGGAGGGCAGATATCCCATGCCTTTGTTTCACATCAAGCGGATACAGGTGGACACTAGACTTGAATTTCAGTGTCCAAATCTGGATTCTTCCATGGCAATCCTTGTCCAACCCAACCTTTACTATGGACTTTTGTGGCCCAGTTTAATATGCTTAAACTCTGAAATATGGTTTAAACATATACAGGCATGAGAGTTTACAATCCTGTAATGGATAAAGAAGATATGTTTTAAAAATAAAAAATGTATAACAGCCAATCAATGTTCCTTCCCATTGATTTACTATCCTTACAAATGGTTCTCTTACAAAAAGCTCTTACACACCGTTTATTCACATTAACTACTTAATACTTTATTTTACTGAAAAGAAAAGGATCTCCTGGGACCATCAGTAATGTTGTGTGCGTATGCATGTTTCTCTAGAAGACTTCTCAGCTTTCTTTACAAGTGCTCTAAGAACTCTGATTGAAGACGGCCAAAGAATCCAAGACTCTGGAGGGCCCACTTTTCAAGAGTCCTGGGAGGACCCTTCCTCTAAGTGAGGCTGTCTCTCTCCTCCAGTGAAAACGAATTCCTTCTATATCAGAGGCTGGGAAAGCTAGGCCATGTACAAGAGGTCAAAATTAAGTCCATTAAATCCCAGCGCCGGACTTAGTCACCATAGAGACAGGGGAGATAAATAAACCAGCAACCTTAACAAATGGGCTGCACGTTTGCCAGCCATCTCTCTGACTTACCATTATTTTTACTGAAGTATCTCTCAGTCCAAACATAACTGACGAGGAAGACTACAAAACCAAACAGAACCGGGCCCAAAAGCAATAGGAATGCTCATGCAGGCAAAGGGCAGGCAAAGAGTCAAGAGCTACCCGCCCCCCCCCTTAGTAATGTGCTCTCTGTTCCCCTTGAATGATGATTGCAACATGACATATGGGGAAAATATGCGGTGCTCAAGCCAGAGGAAACCATGTCAGAAAAGAAAAACAGACATGAAGTAACTGACCTAATTAAAGGAGAAAAGTACACTTACAGCAGGGCAACAAGTCTGACACAGGGAACCCAGCTAGAGGGGAGGGGCCGCTGTACGGAGGCTCGGGACACCAGAGGGGAGCTCTGTCACTGCGCTCAATGCCACCAGGAGATGAACTAGGCTCTACTTAAGGGTGCCCGGAGCCTTCGGACATCGAGATTCACTCCCTGGCACTGCTACGCAGCAGGGAAAAGCTCGGAGACAGAGACTTACTCTCGACCACGCAGAACGCCAAGATGCGCCTCTACCAACCACAAAGACAGAAGAAAAATGGGAAAAGAGAAGAAAAAAGGGAAGACACCCGGGAGCGGAGGATGACGGGACAACGCAGCGAGGAGGAACTCTACCATCAGAACCCCAGGTCTAGGCTCTAGGCAGGAGGCCTCATCATGTTTCATTTCATAGGCTCATAGGTATTTCCTCAACACCCACGGCTCGTGACACGGAGCGAAGGAGGTGAGAGCTGAGCAAGCTCCACCTCGAAGCAAGCCGTAGACTTCCGCGGCAACGTACAAACCACGGGATGGGAACATGGAGAAAACCTCAAACGAAGCGTTACCCCTCGCTTTGTCTGCATGCACACGGCTCTTCCCAAGACTGTCATCACAGCACATAAACAAGTTTGCATCGTGCATTTTTTGGCAAGGCCGTGTTATACCATTCTTCCGTATCGGTCTGCATGCCTCGGGATGATCGTTTTGAGCAGACTCTTGCAATTCCACTGCACAGATATATCTTAATGGCTTAACCAAGAATCCTTCTAGAGTACCTACACCATTTCTCTAATGTTGGACATGCAAATTCTTTCTGTTTGTCCATACAAATACCCCTGTGATGAATACCTATAACATATAGCTCTCATCCTCTTCTCTTAGAACAATTTGCTTCTTAGAACACATTTCCCAAAATAGGATTACTGGACCAAGGGGTACCAAATCTTTGTGACTCTGGCCAGAAACTGCCAAATAATGTTCCAAAAGGCTTATTACCACTTTACAGTGCTACCAGCAGTGTTTCTCAGTTTCGAGGCAACCAACCGAATGAGCTCTAGGTTTTCCTTCTGTTTTTGTTGGCTTAATAGGTGAAAAATATACCTTCGTGACATTTGAATATCCTTTACCTTTGCACACCAATGAGGCTGAACGTTTTTCCATGCGTTAATTTACTCTGTGATATGACGTGCATGTCTTTTGCCCTTCTACCTACTGGAGAAGTCATTCAATCAACAGTTAGGAGCACCTACCCTAGGCCAGGCAAAGTGCCAGGCCTTACGATCTCTGTGAGCTCCGTGCATGATATGGAAATAACTGTCGTATCAGATGCACCACAAACTTTTCCTGGTGTGTTTTCCTTTCATTATTTCCCCTCGGCTTTCCTGAGGTTTAATTAACAAAAATTGTACACTGAAGGTAAACAACATGATACACCGTGAGCTGATTACCACAATCGAGTTAGTTCACACATTTCCGCCACCTCAGAGCTCCTGTGTCTTGTGTGGATGGTTAGGAAGAGTGACGATCTAATCTCTCAGAAAATTTTTATTTATTTGAGTCTGTTGATACTCTTCCTTTCTGATTACTTCTACCATTTTATAGCTTACAAGGCTTTCATTTATCCAGGGACTTGATAAATGTCCTATTTTCTGCGGTCTTATTTATAAGTCTTCTAAGTGTCTCATAAACATATTCTCCTACAGTTACAAAATTCACAGCTCTAATTCCTACTTCATGATTCTCGAGCTTGAACATGTGTGGCTGTTTCACTGTAAGTACTTAATTTAAAACACGTTTTAAAATAAAAATTTATCTTTTACATGGCTATGTTGTATTACAAATAATTGGCTTTCAGGGCGCCTGGGTGGCTCAGTTCGCTGAGCATCCAGCTCTTAATTTCAGCTCGGGCTGTGATCTCAGTGTTGTGAGATCGAGCCCCGCGTCAGGCTCCACACTCAGCGGGGAGTTTGCTTGAGATCCCCTCTCTCCCTCTCCTTCTGCCCCTCCTAACCTCTCCCCCCAACCTCAAATAAATAAATAAATCTTAAAAAAAACCTGACTTTCTAAACTAGAAACTTCTAAACTTGTAGCAGTAACTAGAAGTGAACTCAGGTTTACCTATGAAGATTCAACCACAAATAGCCTGCCCAAGATCTCCTTCTCTTTCTTGGGCCAAAGAAAAATATATGTAGGAACATCATGGCATGACTGCTTTTTCTTCGGATTTCTTTAGGGTTGAATCCCCTTGCTACTCAAAGGGACATGGGTCCTCGGGCTAGCAGTGGTATAATCCAGTGCTTATTGGAACTGGGCAATCTCAGGCCTTCCCCAGACCACCTGTACTGGAATCCACACGTGAAAGTTTTGAGAAAAGCAGGGGGAAAGAGCACAGGAATCCCTCAAACTCTGTTCAGGCTCCTTCTCTTAATCAGACACCATCAGAAGGTAGCTCTCTCCTCAAATGTTTAACCTCAACCCTTTTTGGGGAAATAATCCCCACACCCAACGTGGGGCTCAGACTCACGACCCCAAGATTAAGAGTCACACGCTCTACTGACTGAACCAGCCGGGCGCCCCTATCCTCAACCCTTCTAATGCATGCCCTTAAGTGAAAATGAGTGTCACCCAACATCATGTACTTGAAAATTAAAAGCTAATACTTTGAGAGAAAGGATGGCTCCCCGTCTGTAGCCTCAATCTCATCAGACCGGAGGTTGAAAACTCACATGCCTTTAAGAGCCAAGCAGGTCTTAAAAATGAGTAAAACATTTGGGTAACAGCAAGTGACCCCTGTCCTTGGCTTCGAGGAGGTAAGAGAGGGGGCTATGGCAAATTTCAGAGTTCGCCTTCCAGCCGAGTGTTGCCCGACAAGAATGCAGGCTCAATGTTGCCAGATCTTCTGATGTTTCAAAAGAAGCTTAAAGTCTGGGTTTTTTAAAACATGTGAAATCTCTCAATTTTTAAATGCTGGCAATTCACTTAAAATTTTAAAAGAACACCTCTGTGTGCCAGATTCAGCCCACCAGTTTGAGACCTTGGCTCTAGACTGATGATTTCCAAATTCTTTAAGCTTGTGTAACCCATCTGTGCTGGTTTTCATGATTACTTGTTGGGGGCACCAGGAAGAGAGGTCACATCGATATAAATGGTACAAACCAAATCACTATGACTACTATAGTTTAAATTTTTGTTTTGTGAATATTACAAACTGCCAAATCAATAATGGAAGTGACCATATGTCAGTGATACAAACATTTCCTAGATGTGAAATACATGTTTAATTCATTAACAACATTGTCACTACTACAGAAACAAATACATAGAAGACCCAGCTCATGGGTGTGTTAAGAGTTCGTTGGGCTCAGGGCGCCTAGCTGGCTCAGTCAGAGGAATATGCGACTCTTGATTTCGGGGTTGTGAGTTCAAGCCCCACGCTGGGTGTAGAGATGACTTGAACAAATGAGTGAATGAATGAATCAATGAACGGACAAATAAGTAAATAAATAAAAACTTGAAAAAAAGAAAAAAAAGAATTATGTTGGGTTTAAATTTTCGTTCCAAATCATTCCATAATTAAAAGGTGGCCAAATAAAATAACTTCAAATTCTTGAATGATAAAGTTTACCTGTGACAAATGCTGTATTAAACGTAAGTTGGGACTCATTATTATTTAAAAAACAAAATATCCTCGTGCGAAAACTGCAAAGTCCATTTTCCTAAACTGTTTGATTGTTCTGAGCAAACTTAAACAATAGAGTATGAAATACGCAATTGACATTTGCTTTCATTTGGGGGCATCTGGGTTCCAGGCCAGCTGCACACCCAGCACTATGCTCGCATACTTCATTGTCTGCACATGCCTCGCCGGAGGTGGCATAAATCACAGGCTCAGAGAGCAGACTGGCGACAGGGACTCTGAACTGCACCCCTGAACCCACCCGGGCCTACTCAATACTGGGCAATTTAATTCAAAAGGAAAATCAACTTTCGGCTTCCCCATCCGCAAATAGGAAAAGCATCAAGGGGTGTCCCACACCTGAAGAGTATCTAGACCAAAATGTAGCTGTCTTTTTCTTTGGCCCACGCCTGCACTCCTGGCCTAAGACACAGCAGGGCTGAAGGAATGACTCAGGACGAGAAATGAAGGAAGGTCACAAGATACAGCGGCGCCATGGGCGCCGCGCTTCTTCCCGTCAAGCCTACGGATTCCCGCCACAGGGAAACCACACTCAACAGATCCCGTCGGGTCACCTGAGAAACTGACTGCTCTCAAAGGAAACCCACAGATGCTAAGTTCTGGTCAAATTAAAGATGCCACTGGGGTGGTTTAATATCACCAAAGCACTTCAAGTATGGACTCAACAGCCTCCAATGAAAATGTTTCCTTCTGAGAATACACACGGTTTCTATGGAAGCTTTCTACTGATGAAGTGTGTCAGAGTTGGAGATCGCCCACGAAGTCGACGGGATATGCCCTTCTGTGGCCCTCCTTGAACAATCCCGTCTCTGTTGCTGCGGGAAAATAGAGGCAGGGCCCGTCGAGGGGCCGGCGTGCCTCCAGCTGCCCTCGGGGTCCTCAGAGGATGGGGCAAGGCACGGCTCTGCTCTGGTGCTCTCTACTGGGGGACGGCCTAAGATTTTATCTGACGACAGGTGTCTATCATTATAAAAACAGAAGTCTGAAAACCACCCTGTTAGGTAAAGGCTACGCATGACTGCCAGGGCAGGGCTGAGGCCCTCGGAGGGCAGAGTGGAGCGCTCGCGGCTGACAAGCAGCTGAAGCTTTTGTCTCTGGGCCAGTGGGAAGCCCCAGGCCGTGGGCAGATCTTCCAGCTTCCATGTCACGGAGGAAACTGACAAAACCCGGATTAAGCTGTTCTGAAACTCTGTCCTACACTTTTTATTCTTTAAGGTATGAACATACATATTTCAAAACGTGTGAGGAATTCTACAGCAAGTCGGTGTCAGGGAAACAACGGTGGCCAGCTCGTGAGCCTCTACCCTCCCTGAAGCCAACGACCCACATCGAATGGGAGACTGAGCGGGGGGGGGGGGGGGTGCAAAAACAAACGCACAGCAAGTGTTGGATGGATGGATGAAAGTGCGAATCCTGAGTGGTCTGGAGCTGGCACATGTCACCTCCTCGCCCGCAAACGTGTGGCCTTCCAGAAAGCAGGAAGCCCGGGGCCCCTGACGCTGGGCCTGGATGAAGCACCTCGGAGATGCGCCAAGGGGAATGCCCACCGCTCCGGGAGAGCCGGCACGACCCCAAATCGGCACGCAGTTCTCCGCCAGCCCTGTGGCTAAGCAAGACGACCGAGGACGTAGGCTAAGTGGAAGGCTTGCTCAATCTGGCTGCTCACGCCAGCGCCGCCACGCTCTGAGCTTCGGTCCGTCTACAAACAACGTGCCGACCCCGCTGCCGTGACCCCACGGAAGCCCACCCAGGCAATCCCGCCCCAGATGCGGCAGGGGCGGCGCACACCTTGGCTCCTTACACGGCGGACAGCTGCCTGGGTCGGCCTGACCCTCTCACGCGCTCGCCTGGGCAGCAGTCTCCTCCCACGATGCCGCTACTGCTCGGCGGAGCTTGCCTGCTCCCTACTGTCCACGCCGGGGCACGAGCACCTCTTGAGTGTCAGGGAGACCTTTGAACAGTTCTGTTGTGCTGGGCATGTGCACTTTTCGTGCCCCCACATTAAAAGCAAATGAGATTTTTTTTCCCCCTCGAAAAGACGTTCCCCAGAGAGCTAATATTTAGGATAAGCAGGCATATTGGTGGGGTCAGTTAAAATGAATCCTCTTCAATCTACTATCCAAATAAAGCTTTTTTTTTTTCTCCTAACAGTGTCCACCCCAACATCACCCATTGGAAGGCTGAAGATCCGTGTTGGAACCTGTGGCAATCAGTAAAACTTACCTCACACTGGATGTGTGGAGACTGGGGTGTAGTCAGCAGGGGCTGGACGCAGGGGACAGCAACTTCCAATGTGCCTAAGGCAGGAAAAAATAAGAAGCAAGACGCAAAGTTACCTTTTCAGAAAAGTTAAGAAATTCTAAAAACAAAACAAAACAAAAAAAACAACAAAAAAAAACCAAACCCAAAAGATACCCCAAAGTCTACTTCCTCTGAAATGGCTCACAGCAACACCATCTACTTCGTGTTTACAACCCTCAAAGTTAAACTGCCAAGATGTTCCGCATAGTTCCCCACTGTCTGTTTATCATGTAACCTTCGCACCAGCGGCGGATCCGGCCCCCTCATTATCAGGCTGTATTAGCTCAAACACTCAGCATTGTTAGCACAGTGAGCTCATGGCCTATTTCAGTTTTAAATTAACATTTGGCAATCACCCGGGTAATCAAAACAAATGACTCAGTCGTTTAGAATAGATTTATTAGTTGAGCCTTTTTTTTCCCCCTCTTTTAACATCTTTAGAATATTTTGCCACAGGAGGGCCTGGATCCAGGCAGAATGTAGAGCACAAGTCACCAGAGGAATATTTAGAGGTGTTGCCATGGAGACAAGGTGCCGCGTGACCACCAAAGTTATCTCCCATCAACAGCGGCATTAGGATGCGGGCGGGCTCATCCCCGCCCAGGGCAGACGGCTCCCATCGCTAGGAAACAGGTGTGCCCTGTGCTTTTCCCATCACCCCGTTACCCGAGCAAAGACAGTCCCCAGACACGCTGCTCT
Source organism: Ursus americanus (assembly GCF_024610735.1). Lineage (NCBI taxonomy): Eukaryota > Metazoa > Chordata > Mammalia > Carnivora > Ursidae > Ursus > Ursus americanus. Next base: position 15,102,930 of record NC_142164.1, read on the forward strand.
CCCCACGCCCTTGAGGCCTCCCCAGAGGCACCTCACTGCCTTACCCACCCCGCCCCCCATTCAGAAGGGCTGGCTGGGGCGAAGGCAAAAGGAGATGTGTGAAATCCTGAAAGCCAGACCAACAGCACCTTTACGTCAACTGTGATGTGGACATGAGCAAGTGAGATCTGCGGAAAAGAAGGCTCCCTGAGAGGAGGGCCCCCATCTCTCCTGTTCTATCTCCAGGCCCGGAACAGGGTCTGATGGAGACACAGGGGACTCTCAGAAAGAATCTATGGAGCCGTGTCTGGGTGGTGCCGTTGGCTAAGCCTCTGACTCCTGGGTTTGGCTCTGGTCGTGCGATCGAGACCAGGGGGTCGGGGGAGCCTGACTCGGGGCTCTCTCTTTCTCCGTCTGCTCCTCCTCCTACACTCTCTCTCTAAAATAAATAAGTTGTTTTTTTTTTAAAGAAGTATCTATGGAACGAGGCGGGGAAAACATAAACCAAGGATTATGAATGCCCACCTCCTGCCCCCAACCACCTACTTCTGGGCTGCTCACCAAACGAGCAGGGGTTAGAGGGTTTTAGAAGTGTCCGCATACAGAAGTAGCGGGTCCAGTTAGTTCAACAGGCCGACGGGTTCATCTGTGTAGCGATCTTAATGACAACTGTCCTGTCGAAGACAGCTCTTCCAAAGTCAAGATGGACAAGGGTGCGGACTGCAGGGATAGGTTCTCGTCTGCCAGATCAAAAGCCCAGAGGAAGGCCACGTGTGCCAGGGGCCAAGAGCTAACTCTCAAAAGCAAACGTCGGGAAGTGACGGACTTCTAAGAAACACCGTCTCGTCCCCTTCCCACCTCTATTTGCCCACAGCTAGCACTTTCCCATTCTGCCATTTGAGTATGTATTACTTGTTTCACGTTGCGTCTCGTCTGTCCTACGGAACGTGAAGTGTCTCTGTCTTGGGGGCAGCGCCAGAATCCCCCCCTTTCTCTCCTGGTGGCACCGAGCAGGGCACGTCGACACACACCGAAAACGCTTGGCCCAGTCTCCTTTCCCACTACCCGCAACCCACTCACAGGGAACTCACTGTTTCTAGAAGGTGCTGCACCCTTTCTTGCAACTGGGGTGCGAATGCAGCATGGCACAGCTGTTCATACGAGGGTACCGGAGCCAGACTGCCTGGGCCCAAACACCGGCCCTGCCTCATACCCGCTGTACAACCTCTCTGAGCTCATAATGGGAAGCTACCTCACAGAGCGGCTGTTTGGCGGGGGGGGGGGGGGCAGCGCGTGTGAAGCACCTGCCAGAGCCTCAAGCGGGCGAGGCACTGGCCGGATAGGAGACGGGCCATTATCACTCCCAGGAGAGCAGGTGCACAGTCAAAACGTTATCCAAATCGGGTAACCATCTCATGCGCCGCCACGAACACTTGGCACCAAATACGCCCCTGTTCAGATTCAACCCAACGTAAACTTCAACCCCGGATCCATCACACACTAGCCTTAATACACTATTTCGTTTTACTCCCCCTTCCGGAATGGAGTTTTCCTGGAGATGGGGTTCATACACACTGGGCTCTACCGGAGGGAATCGGTTCTGGGCTTAAAGAACCGGAAGAGCTTCTTCCCTAACAGCCCCACCCTGCCAGTGCCTTTCCTGCCTTCTTGGCCTGCTCTCCACCTCTACAAGTTCAGGCTTTGAGAGACTGGGGGGAAGGGGCAAAAGACGGGTCTTCCGGCAACCACACCAAGACCGCGGTCTCCTTTTCAGAGGGAATCCTTGCATGTCATGTTCCCACACACCCTCCAGAGGGCAGAAGAGAGAAAAGCCCAAAGGCGGAGCAGGCAGAGCTCTCACACTGGGTTCCACCTTGGGCCACCCTCCCCCAGAGTCGGCAGTGCCATAGTCATGCTTTCTTCTTCAAGCACTAGACCACCAAGGACAACAACAACGTGCAGTGAGATTTCGCCAGCATCTGTAGCTCCCCTTCACTCCCCTGCGCTAGTGTGGCCCCCTGAACATGGAGTCAGGCTGGGGAGGACGCAGACACTCGTGGCAGGTGGGAGCCATGTACCCTTCCCAGTCCACGGTGTGGGAACGCGCCTCTGAACAGACATCATACCAACTGTGTTGACGAGGGTGCACAGGTCAAAGAATAAAAACCGCACGGCAGCCAAACACACTGGGGAAAATGTGATGACAGCAAAGTCAAACCCAAACACTCTAGGGTTAGTCATACTTTAAAATAAATCATGTTAATCTCATCCCACCCTGACAAAATTAATAAGTGGAATTAGGCAAAGCATTTATAGGATTCCAGAAGAAGCCAGTAGCTATGTTCTAGTGACATTTAACATACGTAATCATTCTCCTTCACGTTTAACGATAGTATCGTGGTCACAGGCAGTGGTGACCCTGTCACTACTGACAGCCAAGCTTAAATGATCCCCCAATCACCAATCAATTGGGTGAATTACGTGGAAAAATAAAATCCAGAGCCGGCAGCTGTTTGAATGAACCTAAAAGACCAGTTGAATCAATCAAAATGGATGAGCCCCACAGATTCATTGTCTCCTCTAAATTCTCTGCAATGTGATTGTCATGGTAACTGCTCCTTAATCATGCTCTTCAGACTATTCTGTCTTACCTAAGAAACCAAAGAGCAGTGAACCCCAAACATCTTCCCCAGGTACACTTAGCATGGCAACGGGTGGCTCACACGTCTCATTTTTCCTGCTTTTATTCAGATGCCCACACTACTATGGCAGTCAGAAATACTGCCATATGCACTGCTCAAAACACATTTTAAATGTTACCACAAATGCAGTAAATACAAATGAGCTGGGCATGGGCTCGTTTCCTTTAGCAGAACTGATAAACTGGCTCTCATTCCGCAAAATAATTTACTGGTAAAAATACAGAAGAAAGATGCCTCATTGGTAGTTAATTTCAACATAATCAAGATCTGTAACACCATCGAATCTTTAACAATATATTAACTTAATGAACAAAACCCGAAAGCATATTACATTACAGAAATGCAATAATATCGAATTTTGTGTCTTTATATTAGAATTTAGTATAGAGTATATCACAAAACATACTCTGGAAGATCATTTTATTCCATACAAGTTTCTAATCTTCATTTAATATGATATAATCATAATATTCTTCACAACTTTTTGTTTTACTTATCAACTGATTTTGAAGATCATTCCATATTGGTATATACATTTTTAAATGGCTGTCTGGTAGTCCATTGTACAGGAGTACTAATGTAACTTTAGTTTTTAAAATTTTTTATTTTCTTAACTATGTCTAGCTTTTTTTTTTTTAAGAGAGAAAGAGAGAGGGAGAGTGAGCGAATGGTGGCGGGGGGGGGGGCAGAGGGAGAGGGAGAGAGAGAATCCTAAGCAGGCTCCATGCCTCGGGGCTCAACCTCACAACCCTGAGATCATGACCTGAGCTGAAATCAAGAGTCACATGCTTAACTGAGACACCCAGGTGCCCCACTTTATTTTCATTTTTATTAATTTATTTTTATTTTTTGAGTCTAGTTGACACACAATGTTACATTAGTTTCAGGTGTACAACTCAGTGATTCGACAAGTCTCTATGTTAGGCTGGGCTCACCATTATTGTCCACCATTTGGAAAGAGAAAGGTTTGATCCTTATTCAGTTTCAGAAAAGACAGATTATATTTTTAAAGATATCCACTAGACATACTACACGTTTAAAGTTGTGATCACTCTAGATTTTTCCCTAGATTTTTATAGTTCCTTCAGAAAACTAGAAAGTGTACAGCTTTACCAAAGTTAGAGTGATGAGCCATTTTTAAACCTTGCATTGAAATACACGTAACACTTAAAAATACTGAATTTGCTTTTATAGATTGCCAAACTAGGTAAGGAAAGGTGCCTTTCCTTCCAGATATAGCATGACCTATAAACTAACAAAAGGTGGAAAGGTGAGCAGTGCCCCCACCATGACCCAAATAAACACTAAGAAGCTCTTTCCATGGGCCATTCCCAGATGCAAATTTAAATAAGTTTTTGGTCATAAAGGAGGGGATATTCAATAAAAATATACTTATTTTTTAACTTGGGTTGTAAAAACATTAAGTATACTTTTGCAACAAAAACAAAAATAGGGGCGCCTGGGTGCCTCAGTTGTTGAAGCGTCTGCCTTTGGCTCAGGTCATGATCCCAGGGTCCTGGGATCGAGTCCCACATCCGGCTCCCTGCTCAGCGGGGAGTCTGCGCCTCCCTCTCCCCCTGCCTCTCCCCCTCCTTGTGCTCTCTCACTCTCTCAAATAAATAAATAAAACCCGAAAAATAAAACAAAACAAAACATAAATAAACAAACAAGCGGGACTACATCATACTAAAATCCTCGAGCACGGCAAAGGAAGCCGTCAACAAAACGAAAAGGCAACCTACTGAATGGGAACAAGTCTGTGCAAATCATATATCCAGTGGGGGCTCATATTCATTACAGAAAGCACTTCCACAGCTTCAGGGCCCAAACCAAACAACCCAATTAAAAGATGGGCAGAAGATCTCTGGGGCGCCTGGGTGGCACAGCGGTTAAGCATCTGCCTTCGGCTCAGGGCGTGATCCCGGCGTTATGGGATCGAGCCCCACATCAGGCTCCTCCGCTGTGGGCCTGCTTCTTCCTCTCCCACTCCCCCTGCTTGTGTTCCCTCTCTCGCTGGCTGTTTCTATATCTGTCGAATAAATAAATAAAATCTTTAAAAAAAAAAAAGATGGGCAGAAGATCTCAACAGACATTCTCCCAAAGAAGACATCCGAATGGCCAATAGGTACATGAAAAGATGCTCAACGCCATTCATCATCAGGGACATGCAAATCCACACACCTCACAGCCGGCAGAATGGCCACTAGGAAAAAGACAAGAAACAGGCATTTGGCGGGGATGTGGAGAAAAGGGCCCCCTTGTGCGCTGTGGGTGGGAATGGAAATTGGTACAGCTGCTGTGGAAAACAGTATGGAGGGTCCTCAAAAAATGAAAAATGGAGCTATCATCTGATCCAGCAATTCCACTTCCGGGTATTTATTCAAAGAAAATGAAACACGAACTTGACAAGGTATCTGCACCCCCACATTCATTGCGGCAGCATCTACAACAACCAAGACATGGGGTAAAGAAAACGTGGTGTAGGGGCGCCTGGGTGGCACAGTGGTTAAGCGTCTGCCTTCGGCTCAGGGCGTGATCCCGGCGTTATGGGATCGAGCCCCACATCAGGTTCCTCCACTATGAGCCTGCTTCTTCCTCTCCCACTCCCCCTGCTTGTGTTCCCTCTCTCGCTGGCTGTCTCTATCTCTGTCGAATAAATAAATAAATAAATAAATAAATAAATAAATCTTAAAAAAAAAAAAAGAAGAGAAGAAAACGTGGTGTAGACGCACCATGGACTATGACTCAGCTATTACAAAGAACGGAATCCTGTCCCTTGCAACAACAGGGATGACGCTCGAGGGCATTGTGCTGAGTGCAGTATGTCAGAGAAAGACACTTGCCAAATGAGGTCACATATTGTATGTGGGATCTTAAAAGAAAAGCTCATAGATATAGACAACAGACCAGTAGTTGCCAGAGGCAGGGGGTTAAGGGTGGGAGAAATGGATAAAGGGGGTTGAAAGGTTAAAAAATAAAACAACAAAGACTGGAGCTATTTTTCCTTGTGTATCATCACATAATTGCCGGTAAATGAGCTTGATGACAATAAAGTAGAAAATGAAAAAATGTAATAAGACTTCAAGAATACTTAAGAATAGAGCTGCCTGGGTGGCTTATCTGCCTTCTGCTCAGGTCATAATCCCGGGGTCCTGGGATCGCGCCCCGCATCGGGCTCCCGGCTCAGCAGGGAGCCTGCTTCTCCCTCTCCCTCTGCTTGTGTGCTCTCTCTCTCAAATGAAATCTTAAAAAAAAGAACACTTAAGAATAAAAAAGCCATCTATAACAGAAGAGGGGACACTAAAATTATCAGGCATCAGGAACAAATGTGAGCAATGCAAACAAAATAAAACAAAACAAATCCAGCAAGAAATATGGAGTGGCACTGAGGGCTACAGAGGGGAGGGGGGTGGGGGAATGGGATAGACCGGTGATGGGTAGTAAGGAGGGCACATATTGCATGGTGCACTGGGTGTTATACACAACTAATGAATCATCGAGCCTTACATCGAAAACCGGGGATGTACTGTATGGTGACTAACATAATATAATAAAAAATCATTATTAAAAAAAAAAAAAAGAAAAAAAAAGAAATATGGAGTGGCAAATATTTGCTAAAGTCAAAAGGTAAAACTTTAAAATTCTTGTCCTTTTGCCCTCATGTTCAATGGTATTTTTGTTTTGTTATAAAAATATGAAGATTGATGTGCCTTCAATGACTATTACAACAGCTCCCAAATAAAACAAATGATAAAATAAAAATTCACTTAATTGACTGATAGGCTCGAATTAGTCACTGCCAAGTTTACGACTTTCCCACAACTCCAAGCATTCTTTCGTTAAGAAACAGGGTTGTTTCCCCTGCCATGATGACTGTGGGTAGCTTTCTGGGTGACTACAGCTTTGTATTTTTACATAACTCACTGGGGAATACCAGCTCCCTAAATCGAAGCAACGAGGGACAAAGGATGAGCACAGATCCGTAGAATGTGACCGTTCCAGCTGTCTCAGAAGTCTGAGACGAAGTACTGGGCCAAAGACATTCCAATACTGCCCTCACTCCCGCAAGTCATCACCCAGTCATGCCTATTCGTCCTGCAAAAGAGCGTCGAGACCTTCTCTTCCTTATAATCTCAATTCCGTGACCCTAATTTGGTCTATCATCACTTCACACCTAGACTACTTCATCAGACATGCCCCCTTCCTCAGGGGGCTGCCAGAATAATTTTTCGAATGTACCACCTTGAATGCATCACTCCTTTTCCCCTAAAGCTTCCTCCATCGTAATCTGGAGACCAAATTTCTAGCATGAAATTCAAGGTCTTTCCAGCAAACCCACTTTTCACCTTCCCCCATTCTCAACTCTGGCTTTGGTGGACTCCCAGCCTCTGCAGTTGGACCACTGGAGAACAGGTGCTTTGGCTCATGCCACCCTCCCCTCAAATCGGAGAGTCTCAAATTCTGGGTGCACCTGCAGGGCCAGCACCACCTGCTGATGTCTGGGCGCCCCGCCCCCAACCAAATTGCCTCAGAGAAATCCAGCATGCCACCAAATGTTGAGAACCACTACCCCAAACTCTATAGCCCGTAGCTATGAAACTTTGGTGGGTATCAGAGTCTCCACGGGGAGTGGGGGTTGTTAAAACACAAAGTGTTGGGCCCCATCCCGAGTGTTTCTGATTCAGTAGGTCTGGGGTGGGCCCATGAATCTGCATTTCTAACAAGCTCCCAGGTGATACTGATGCTGACACTGCCGGTCCAAGGACCCCACTTGGGAGAACAGTGGTCAGTAGTTAAAATTAGTGTAATGATATAGTATAGATAGGTACGGTATACATACAACAGTAACTGCCGTATATACACTTCATTTGGCAAAAGAGAACGTACCATCTTCTGGAATCTCCTCCATGATTGGCAAACTTGGGCTAGGAGTCAAGACTTCCGACTCTCTCCTCCTCCCCCTCAGTTCCATACTCTCCACCACACCCTTCCCGTGTCTCTAACGACTCCTCCAATTGGAATGGAAGTTTCTTGCTTGAAGAGATCACTTCTGTTATTTACAGCTCCCCACAGCATCCAGCAAGCTTGCTTTACAAGCTGGGTCCGGCACTCCGTGAACAGTTTCCTCGCACGTGGGCACCCGGGCAGCCCTGCGCCCATCAATCCGCCACATCAGCGTGCACTCCGCTTCATCTGCCACAGGGACAAGAGCAAGCACACAAAGAAAAACGACGGCGGCTTCCAAAGTGGAAGGGATGAGAACTTTATAAGGGGATGCAATTCAACTTTCAAGCTGCGCGTCAGAAAATGTTCCCAAAGTACCCCGTTTCCATCGTCCACCTCGAGACCCAGTGCGGCAGTAAAAACCGCGCAGGGAGGGAAGGGCATTGCTCTGGTAGTTTGAATACTTAGGCCAACAGTCCCCCAACTTTTTTGTGCTGAGGTCCTCCTTGTTCCTAAACAGGAAATCCACAAGTGACTGAATTATGGGTAAAAAGGAGACAGAGGTGGGGCACCTGGGTGGCTGGGTCGTTAAGCGTCTGCCTTCAGCTCAGGTCATGAGCCCAGCATTGTGGGATCGAGTCCCACATTGGGCTCCCTGCTCCATTGGGAGCCTGCTTCTCCCTCTCCCACTCCCCCTGCTTGTGTTTCCTCTCTCGCTGCCTCTCTCTCTGTCAAATAAATAAATAAAATCTTAAAAAAAAAAGAGGAGACAGAGGGGAAGGAGGAGATGAGGGGCCAAAGGGCTGGGAGAAGCACTCGGGCAAGCAGCAAGGGCAAGAGGATGTTGTCACATGTGTGCCCTGCATGCCACGGCCACTACACCTCCCCGGACCTTCCAGCTATTTCCCCGCAGCTTGAATGGGAGGAGCAAGACTACGGGAGGCCTCGGGACTCGCCAAGCCTGTCTATACCTACGATGTAAATACATCACACTGACGTCGTATGGTTACTTTAGCCACATCTATGACGGCCAAGAATTTCTGTACCATCAAGTCAGCTGCAGAACGCGGTATCCATGGTGAGGGTGACCACAAGGGATGCGTCAGCTGTGCCTCCGTTTGGTCACCACTGGCAGAGAAGAACCTGTGATCCTGGCAGCTGACCTGGAACCCCCCCCCCCCGCCTCTGCACGGATTGTGACTCAGGGGAGAGCTTATTTCTTGCCTAACAGAGGCAGGGGCACAGGTATAGTCAGTTAGTGCAACCATGCCGCGGCATCAAGAAAAAATACAGAGAATTTGATCTAATAGCAGGTGTAATAATAAGTATACGTAACAGATCCATACATAAAAAATCACTTCTGATATGTAAGTTTTATTTTTTTAATTTTCTTTTTACTTTTAAGATTTTTATTTATTTGACAGCGAGAGAGGAAACACAAGCAGGGGGAGTGGGAGAGGAAGAAGCAGGCTCCCAGTGGAGGAGCCTGATGTGGGGCTCGATCCCAGAATGCCGGGATCACGCCCTGACAAACAGATGCTTAACGACTGAGCCACCCAGGTGCCCCTGATATGTAAGTTTTAATTAGGTGAGCTCTATAACCTAACTCTCCCCTTTATTCGTATTTTTCCAGGCAACTCTGGAGTTTTTCACTCTGGGTCTAATCCTAGACCCAATGGGACACATTCTATGATCAACCACATCCCCAACGCATCCATTCCTTGGGTGATCACCTTCATTTCGGTTCTAATCCCAGATGTCTCATCAATTGTTTCTCTTCTAGTCTCCTTAGTCTCAATGCCCCTCTCAGAACTCATTCCCTGACCTCTGCTTACTACCACCGACCACAGAATGTTCTGTGGTTTTGTTTCTGTTTTTAAGTAAATGCTATCCCCAACATGGGGCTCGAACTCATGACCCCGAAAGCAAGAGTCGCACACTCCACCAACTGAGCTGGCCAGGCGCCCCCGGAATGTTCTGTAATTTTACAGTCAACTCAAGAAAGCAACACATACTTGCAGCTGCTCGTCAGAATCACCCGGTTTCAGTATACAGAAACCAATTACAATAAGTCTTTAAAGACCCCCATCTTTTCACCCGGGTTTCCTGCAGAGCTGGCCACAAGGAGTAGCTGACTGCACGGAGGTTCTGGTGTTGGGTCTTACGCTACTACAAGCCATGTGATAGCCTTTGGCCCAAAGCAATCAAACTCTGACCTGGATATTGGCTCAGAGTTGGCGTGAGCTCACCAATTGTCACTGCTGCTCATGACACCGTAAATACAAGGGTCAAAAAAGGGATCATGGGGCTGTAAGGTAGGGGATTTGTTGAGTCTGGGGCCCTACTCCACCACAAAGATGGCACGATGTCCCAGTGGTGGCGGACAAGGCTCGCGGTGGTTAGCAGAACTGGGCCGCTCCCTTGGAAGCTCCCCCTTCCGCTTTGCGGGGGCGGGGGGGGCCGGGTACCAGTTACATCACTCCAGCAGGAGCCCTTCTCTTCCGTTACTAGCCGACGAACACACGCGGCGCTTCTACCTGCAAGTTACCAGTAAAAAAGTGCCTGATATATTCTTTGTATTTCTGAATCCTAAAGGGTTTTTAAATAGATTTGGGGGGCAGCTTTAGGTTTGCAGAGAAATTGAGCAGAAAGTACAGTTTCCATTTTACCTCAATACCTTCCTCGCGATTTCCTCGGTTCATATCCTGTGTTACCGTACGTAGAACGTTTGTCCAAACTGATGAGCCAATATTCACACGTTATTCCTTCAAGTCCACAGTTTACACTGGTGTTGCGCATTCTACGGATTTTGACAAAGGCTGAAGGTTTTCTCCCCTTTACAGTACGTGCCGAGGAGCAAGGAATTACCTACCTGACCTCGAAACAACTGTAATTGCTTTAGCTTTGTAAAAGGAAGTTTCACAGGAGCGTAATGTAAAAGCATTTCCTTCTCCTGGTTTCAAAGCCTGTGCGTCCCATATCCCACAAACACACTCAAGTCTGATTATCCGACTCTCAAACCTCCAGCAGGGGCCCACACTTGAAAGGAGTCTGGAGAAATGATTGGACCACAAAACAAGAAGTAAGAAAAACAGCCTCCAAAATGATAGCTGACACGCTGGAATTAGTCAGTCTGTGGACAACTCAGTCTGGAGAGGTTTACAAACACAGCTCTGTCATGAGAAAGCACAGCAGTGTAAGAGCAAATAGCATCAGGAGACGGAGAAGACGAGGAACGAGAAAATGGGGAGAGGAAGACGGGCAGGGCGGACGCAGTGGCACGCACGAGTGACAGATGGACGTTAGCTAGACAGCGTGATGGCAATGACACAGACAGCCAGCCGGACGCAGAAGAACAGCGATGTGGACTGTTTTCGAGGGGGTAAGGGAGGAAGGCACAAACTGCGTCTCAGTACTCTGGCCCCGAAATTGCCTAATTATTCTTCCATCTCCATATGTCAATGGGAAAGCAACATTTAACATACTGAAAGCCTGCTTTGCACATAAGCGTGGAAGGATGGTATGCCTTCCACCCACAGACAGTGCCCTCTGAAACCTTCTGGAAGGCTCGAGCGACAGGGTTTGTTTATTCCTGTATACGGATTATGTACATACACTACCTAGGGGTATAAATATATAGAGATGCAGAATATTTACTCTCATTTTTTAAAATTTTTACTTCGTAAGTGTGAAGCAAAATTCCAATTATTTTATTTGTGCTCTTCTTGGGGGTTAGGACAGCTCACAGAAACTACTTCAGAAGAACAGAGACCACTTTTCTGTTTTTTTTTTTTTTTAATCAGAATCATTTTTCTCTGGGCTGGAATCTAAGTTTACAAAGTGGCTCTCACACAAAAGCAGGTCAGTGGTTGACTGAGGACGGGGGCAGAGGGAAGCATGTGTGGCCAAAGGAGCACAAGGAAAGTTTTGGGGGAGTGACAAAGATATCCTACCTCCCGATGGTGGCACTGGTTTCATGGGTGCGTACATCGGCCCAAACTCGTCAAATTGTAGGCCCTAAGTGGATGCACTTTATCGTTCATAAATGATAATCAGTGAAGTTGATTTTAAATTATCTCGATCATTCCACGATGTACGGGTACATGACACCATCATGTGGTACCCTTTCAACAAATGCAATTTGTTGATGGTTCCTTAATAAAGTAGGGAAAAAATTGATATTAGAAAAGGGGCTCCAGCTGGAAAAAATGGGGGCTCTAACAAAGGCAGACAGTTTTATCTGTCAATGCAAGTATAGACATCGACCTCCTATTAGATATTTGGCTGCTTGGTTTCTTTCCTTCGTGTGGTTAGGTGTGCTGACTACACTGCAAAATTCCTTCCCAGGTCCCTCCTTAAAAGAGGCAGAGCTTGTTTGTAGCTTAGAAGGGAAGGGCCTAGGATTTGAAAATTTGAACTGACCCTGGCATCTGGAGATGCAGAATCGTTGACAAGGAACTTACTGTCCCCTTAGCTTCCAGAAGCTACCTGGCTGAGGAACTGATCATTTTAGGTATTTGAAACTACAGTTATTTACAGGCTGTTTCTTAGAAGCTGTTGAAAAACATAAAATCGTGTTAATTCAAATCTCTAAATCCACTACCATGGCTTGGTGATGCAGAAATGTTTGGACTTTATGACTCCCGTGTGTGTGCCTGTGTGTACTCTTTGGTCTCTAAGAAACCTGGGGGGGGGGACACCTGTTACTTCCCTTCACCTGGCCACGTATAGTGCAGATGATAGATGATGCCTGGACAGACGCTAGCAATCAGCTTCCCAAACAACGATGGGTAAAACCAACCCTCGATGTCTTCCTAACAAATCACGCATTTCCAATGTGACACGAGTCAAGCCGTCCTAGCCACACTCTAGAACTGAAAGTGAGTAACAAGTCTTCGTCAATCCAATAAAGAAATTTAGTTTTGTCCCGTCCTCGTCAAAATCACCTTGACAATGAAACCTGTGTATGCCCAGCTATCATTTTCTTCGCACTGAAAAGTAAATGTAGACCCTTGCGGCTATGATAAATTCTTGTGATTACAGCGCGTATGGAACGTTTCCTGACTTGGAATATATAGGAGACCCAGAGAGTTTTCATGTGGGTAAATAAAATATGAATCCTACCAGCGCTGAAGGGCTGACAACAAAGATTTATTTTGATTGCTCTTTTTCTAGGTTTCGCCGCATTTAAAAACCAGTACACGTGGATCTTCTGTGCATTTTATACCTACGGCAGTTCGAAAACGAAGCACGGGCAGATCTCGTTGGTGTAAATACAGAGGAAAACCCATTTCCAGAAGAGAGATACAGTGCACTCCAGGACGCTAGGAAGAGCTGCTGCTTCCTGCCAACGCACACGCTCATTAGCAGGCAATGATGAGGAACGGGAGCAGAAACTACTCAAGAACACACCCTGAGGCAAGGGTACAATTTTCTCATTTGTTCAAATGGTAAGCCCTTGGCAATGAGTATCCAATCCATATTCATTATCTCACGTAGCTGTAGCTTTGCTGGGGCCCGGGCTGTAGACGAGGGAGGATGTCGTGTTTGCAGGTTTCCGTGTCTATGCAGCCCGCGTGATCACTACACGTAGCGTGTGCTTAATTCTGGGCCCCTGGTGACGTTTCTCTACCGAGCGGCAGCAGCTGTCCTTACCCCAGGCCTGTTCTGGAGGGAGGCTTTGCTGCCTGTGCCAGGCAGAAAAGACCTCCCCGGCCCGGGCTGGGGTAACCCTAATACTGGCAAGTGGGGTGAAGATATGGCGGCGGATGAACGGGACGATGTGGCTACACGCAGAGCCCCGAAAAAGGAAGTGGGGAGAGTCGGCTGGCCTGAAAAGAGAGTGACCCCGAGAGCGAGAGAGACACACAGACAAAGGAGATGCAGAGAGAGGGAGATGCAGAAGAAAGGAAGAAGGGGGGGGAGAGAGGGAAGCTTTCGGACGGATTTCGCAGTGCCGTTACAACCACCACTCTGGGGGCCTGTGTTAATGACGCCATGCCACCAGCATTTGCTCCGGTTTTGTGAACGTCCTCCCTAAGTCTGGAAGCAGATGCGATCTTTAAGATTAACTTCCCACAATTTTAACAGACGCCCCATTTTATAAAGGAAAAAAAATACGTTCATGCAACAACAGCCCTGTGGTCTTCCAGACTACCACGTGGAAAGACTCTCATGAAGTCATTTTTCACTTCCACGACTACAGGCAGAGTTGACGTGCCTCGGTACTTGCTACTTGCCCCCTAGGCCAGGGGAAATTAAACTGAGGGCTAGATTCACGAAAGAGGTTCCCCACCACTAACGCTCAATTGCAATAAAGCAAACAAGAGGACAAATTCCTGTAAAGCTCCCTTTTTTTTAAAGATTTTATTTATTTATGTGACAGAGAGACAGCCAGCGAGAGAGGGAACACAGCAGGGGAGTGGGAGAGGAAGAAGCAGGCTCACAGCGGAGGAGCCCGATGTGGGGCTCGATCCTGGAACGCCGGGATCACGCGCTGAGCCGAAGGCAGACGCTTAACGACTGCGCTACCCAGGCGCCCCCCAGTTCATGTTTTTGGTAAAGAGTGTTTTTAAGTCCTCTCTACGCCCAGTGTGGGGCTCGAACTCACGGCCCCGAGATCAAGAGTCGCAGGCTCTACCGACCGAGCCGGTGGCCAGGCGCTCCTACTCCCAACTGTTTTGATCATTTTCTGAAATTGGGGAATACTTGGCCTTTTTGGTATCCCTTAGTACAGCTAATAGACTTCCACCATAAAAGTCTGCCCTTTTGAGGGACAGGCCAGCAAAAAGTTTGTGGTTGTGAAGGGTTTTTATTTAGGAAATAAAAACTTACCTACGTACAGGGGACCTAAAACTTCAAACTCGAACTCCAACATTCACATGTTATATGACTTGGAAGCAGATGCTCAACCTCTGTGAGCCTCAGTTTACTTACCCATAAAGTGAGGGGGAGTGGGTCCTGACAGCCCTTTCTAGTGTGGGAATTCTATTGCTCAAGTTGGAGGAGGAGAAATTTTAAGGAGCTTCCGTGATCGTTCTCCAACTCCCCAGCACTGTTCCCATCTCACTCCTCATGTCCACGACTTCTCTCTAGAGATACAATAGTAACTCAGAAAATCTTTTGGTAAAATTTTAAAAAATAACTTAGGCTACCTTTTTATGTTGGCGACTTTGCAGTGAACTCACTCGAGTCCACCATTAAAAAAACCATGGCATTTTAAAAAGAAATACAAAACACTGTCACTAATTTCTGGGCGGTGGGTTAGAACTGATTTTTCTATTCTTCTTTAGGCTTTTCTATATTTTCTGAACTTTCCTACAATGAAAAAGTACCACCACTGTCATTAAAGTTGGATTTTTGAAAGGATTAGTGCATTCTTGCAAGTTTTATCAGATCTCTTAAGTCTACTCTAAAATCAAGGGGGGGGGACCAAATCTGTAGCACGGTGTGTGCCCATACCCAGGCGGTTGATCACCCCAGTGGCTGACTGCTGCAGTCCAAGTCACATTATTATTATAATCAGAATCTATGGCTCCCAGACCTATGTGGAAATCAAAACATGCATTTTATCTAAATAACATTTCTTTTTTTCCCCCCAGCATCCTGGCCCTTGAGAATCATGGTTAAAATTCCTTTCCAATTTAAAGTAAATGAAATGAAACATGAAGCCCTCCTTCTACCCACAAAAAAACCCAAAAAACAAAAAACAAAACAAAACAAAAAAAACTGCTTGCCAGACAAAATATGATTGCTATTGGGCTGTTTTTTATTTTTCCTCTTGTTATGCTCAAAAACACAACACATCAAAAGTTAAAATAAATATTTAGCTGTCAAAACAAAACACACTCCCCATATGGAAAACACAAGTATAAGCTTGATGACGTTTATTATAAGAACAACTTCCATAGCAAAAACAAATGTTCAAATTGTTTAAAAAGATGACAAAACCAAATGCTGTCATTACGAAGTTCTACACGACAGTCCCAAGGAAGGTAGAAGGCGAGCCGCAGAAAGAATATAAACACCATTGGCTAACTTCCAGTCTTATGGTTATCCCAACAGTGTTCGAAAAATTCAAGTTAGAGAGCAAACGGAGTTCTCCAAAATGACAATTACAGGCTTAGTTCGGGTAGATCCCTAGAACGAATTCCCTGCTGAACTCGATTCTCATCACTGGAGGAAAGCACAGTGATTCACCTCCCCATTCTCTACCTGAATATAACCCATCATCTACGACACGGTACCTCTGAGATCTCTTTTTGTCCAGGCCCCGTTTACTCACCTTTCTGCAGCTTGCTCAACTCAGCCCCCTTCACCCTCCGCAAGATTTAGAAAGCAGCAAGGCACAGGGGCTTAGTCATGGGTCTTACGTTCAAATCCCAACTCTCCCACTCAGTTGTGCAATCTTCCCCAAGTCACTTTGCTTAACCTCATCTGGGAAATGCGCATTGTTACTTTGCAGAGCTGCTGGGAGGATCAAATTACACAATGGGTGTAAATTCATCAAGTGTATTTTCTAGAACTACAGCGGGCCTTCAAGTAATGTCAGGTCCCCTTCTCCCCCTACTCCTGGCCACTTACTTCCAAGTACGATCAAACTTAACATTCATGGTTTTAATTACTCTCAAGCAAGCTCAATGGTATATAGGGCATGTAGTAATTTTAATTTTGTTAAGTAAGATTTTGAATGGAGCACGCCACAAGGGAGACGGTACGTTGACGTCGTGCTCAAAAACCATGAACTTCTGAGGAGTAAGATGATCTTCGTTTTGATGTCTGCTTCCAACCCTGACCAGCCGTAAGACCCGAAGCAGGTCACTTTGCCTCTCTCAGCCTGGTTCCTCATTTATAAGAATGTATACGAGTGCCTGGCACAGCGCAAGTCCCGTACACGGTGGCTCTCACCGGTCTTTTAATTAGTCAGGTCGATGTACTGGGACCCGTCACTTTAAGACTAGTAGGGTGAGCTCAGCAAACATTAAATGTCACAGGTCAAGACGCTGTTACTGCTTTCTACTCTGCCCGAAGTTACCGTTTTACTGCGTCTTGTAGAGGGAATGCCACCAACCTCAGCACGACTGACATTTCAGGTCACGTAATTCGTTGTGGGGGCTGCCCCAGGTGATGTAGACTCCTTGGCCTCCACCTGCCAGACACCAGCGGCACGCCGCACCCCAATTCATGACAGCCAAAAATGTCTCCATTGTTCGATGTCCCGTGGGGGGCAATACTGCCCCAGTGAAAAACCACTGGCCTAGCACCACCCACAAACAGGGCAGTGCACAAGGATCTCGGGAGGTACCCCTGCAGGAGGGCGAAGGCTTACTAAAGAGCTACTGTTGAGTATCATTCACTCTTTTGGGTTCTATCATCCATTATCCATAACCCAAAGTTGACCACAGAAGAAGAATTTTGTTTGGCCCCATTTGCCATCAGAAGATGATTTTAAGTCACAGGAAGGAAAGCTGGCCTGGCCGCTGTCTCCTCACTACACCACGAAGTGCTATAAAATGCCGAACTTAAATATCAAGAAGTCTCCTATGTCCTATGTACTTCACATAAAACGTATCTTTTTTTTTTTTAAAGGCCATAGACCTTAAGACCCTTAAGATGACTTATAAACCATGTGCCTGGGTGGCTCAGTCGGTTAAGCGTCTGCCTTTGGCTCAGGTCATGATCTTGGGGTCCTGGAATTGAGCCCCGCGTCAGGCTCCCTGCCCAGCAGGGAGTCTGCGTCTCTCTCCCTCTGCCCCTTCCCTACTGTGCTCTTTCTCTCATTCTCTCTCTTTCTCTCTCAAATAAATAAATAAAATCTTTTAAAAAAAGATGACTTATAAACCATATTATTACCCCAAAATGAAAAAGTATGTCTTAGTCGGGAAGGTGCGGTACTATTTACACAATGACTATTTCCCTGGCAAGAAACGACTCCTCTGTGTGCGTGGTTGAAGCATGTTTAATGTA
This sequence comes from Ursus americanus, assembly GCF_024610735.1. Taxonomy (NCBI): domain Eukaryota; kingdom Metazoa; phylum Chordata; class Mammalia; order Carnivora; family Ursidae; genus Ursus; species Ursus americanus. Next base: position 15,120,521 of record NC_142164.1, read on the forward strand.
TATAAAGTGCCACGTTAATGCCCAAATGACTCTGGACACCCCTCGATTATTTGCAACAAATTCATGGTCTGTTTTTTGTTTTAATACCTGCCCCAGAAGGCGGGAGCCGTTTCTTATGCACCGTGTACCCCTGCACTTAGCTCAGAGCCTCCAACACAGGCAGTAACTCAGGAAATGTTTGTTGAATAAATGAATGGTCATGTATTCTGCTTAATTAAGTACTCTGTTGACAAAAAAAAGGACCTTTCTTTGCTCTCGTCCAACAGGAACTGAAAGAAAAGATCTTTTTAAGAGAAAATAATTACAGTCTACTCCCTTTTACCCCAAGTCCAAACAACTGGGAAGTTCAATTAACCAAAAAAATTTTGTAGGCAAAAGTTAGGGAAAGCAGCCAAATAGATAAGGCCTAAAGTTCAAGCAAGCACAAACATTTGTTCAACTCCCAATGTTGCTGGCACCAGAGGGGGAAAAAGGGAGGGGTGTGGGGCAGAAGGGAACCAGGAGGTGGAGAGCAGGAAAACAGGGATCAGCCTCTGAAGGTTGGCTTCCATTCCTTCAATAAACTTATTTTTTTTTAATGTCAAAACTTTAGGGGTGAGGGTCAAATTTCTTATGCAAAGGCTTGATTTGCCAATTATTCTTCAAATGGCTATAAGTAAAACCTTTAAGACTATTTAGAAAGATATTTGATCATACTTTTGTTAATTTCTGAGATTTCTTCCTCTTTTATCCCCCTCCAGTCCTGGAGGGCAAACAACAGGTTCTCAAAAAGCTGGGTAAAGACATCATCCATTTACTCCTTTTGTCTGGAGAAACTGAAGTCCCCACCACCCATCAACATGCTTCCCTCTGTAAAAGATTTCACCACTCTCAGCATTCTCTTCCTAAGAGAGAAAAAAATCAGACTTACATTGTATTTTTAAATGCACAGGTTTTAGATTGTCAGCGGTCTGTAGAACGTGTATGGCAATAACGTTAGACGTGGTGCATATAATAGTGCTTATTTACATGCATTTCCATCAATCTCTGAGACCAGAATCTCTATCTCCACTTAAAACATTTCCAGTTTAGTATTTCCAGTAAACACATAATTATTTAAGTGGTCCACTCGTTTGGTAGGTATTAAATGAGCTCCAATGCACTGGTATCACACAAGAGGAATCTTACACAAATTTTTTTGTAAGTTTCACTCAAACATCTAGACTTGGTTGGGAAAAAAAAAAACAAAAACGCTTTCCTTCTCCAAAAATTCAATATGGGAATGGAAGCGTAGAATTTCAGAAACCATATATGGTTACAGATCCTATATGGTAGTCTTCGACTACATACTTATTGCAAGGCGGTTTGCACAAATCATGGCCTATCTGACCAATTTCCTGTCGCATAAAGATTATATTTGCTCTTAAAAATGTTAAATAACCATTTTTAAAGACTGAAGGTAAAGACTAGATTGGAACCTTATGTAACCACAATGGGAAAGCACATATAGCCTCACCACATTAAAGGCGTATGCCTTTTCAGTAGGTACTCTTCTTAAGCAAATATGAGCATGAGTTTCCAAAGGCAAAGCTACCATCCCAGAAGCCCTTGCTTCTTCAGTGTAAAGAATGGGGAGGGTTCTGTTCCTGGAGAAGATGAGCTGGGGAGGCAAAGGCTGTGCAAAATTCCAAGGGACTCATAATTTAAATGTATGCTATTCTGCAAATGTTCACATTTCCAAGGAACAACATCAAATTTACATTAAAACTGTCTTAATCAAGATAACGAAAAAAAAATTATTCCTACTGCTCTATAAGCTTGCCATAGATTTGATAACCCAGGGAAGAATTACAGGCAATTACAAAATGATGGCTCCAATTAGGAAAACTGGATCTACTCCAAATTCAAATCAAAGGGGGCTCAGATAATCCCAATGGAATAATTTAAACGAATATAGGGGACTTCCAGCAAAGGCATACGTTTATTCTATTTCTACCTCTTCTAAAAGCCAAGCAAAATGCTAACACGACGTATCTCTTGCCCTTCAGGAAATTAAAAAACCAAACCTGGAGTCCCCTTTATAAACCTTGTTCTCTCTTCTTTTCCCAAGGGGTCTCCCTGGCATAGGGTTTTTATTTTAAAGGGCAATCCAAACAAACCTGAGAAACTCGCACAGTCCCCAGTGCAGAAAATAATATAGCACTGAACACGAACCACACACACAGTCTTCCCTTGCTCATTTGCAAACCTCTACCTAGTCCTGGACTGCTGAGAAGAGGCCACTAGGAATGGAAGAGAACGAGAAACTTCGAAAGCACAAACCTCTCTCCCAAAACCTAGAACAGACAGCACCTTGTAGGGATTTCACGCTTTGCGAGACGGAAAGGTCACACCCTGCAGTTTTGAAAATCCACCTTCTAAGGCTCAACCCACGTGACAGAACCTTCCTCTGGCTTCTCTAGGTTCCACACTGGAGCTGAAATCCCCCACTCTCCCCACCCCCATTCGCCCACCTCCCCGCCATCCCCTCAGTAGGAAGAACCGCTGCGGACGCTCCCCGCCCCCCTCACTCTCTCTGCACCCCACCCCCAACTCCTCCAACCGCCCCCCTAGCATCCCCGTCGAGAAAACCCCCCGGCGAGCCCGCTCACCTCCACGCCCGCTCGTCCCCACCCCCCGCCCTCTTCGTTGTGCGAAGCCGGGCAGGTCCCCCCCCTCCCTCCCCATCCCCGCCACCCCGGAGGAGCACGCCTGGGGGGGGGGCCGCCTCGCCCCCGCCCCGCAGCCATCCCGGCTGAGAACACCAAGGGGTGCCCACACCTCACACCGCCCCCACCGCCCCCACCGCCCTCCAGTCTCCGGAGGAAACCAAGGGGCTCCTTCCCCTCGCCCCGCTCCCCACCGTTCCGCGGAGAAAGCACCGGGAGCCCCCCTGGTACGCCCGCTCCCCCCGCCCCCACGCCACTCCCTCCTTGGTCGCTCCCCATCCCCACGCCCGCTACCCCGGTGGCGCAAGCCCGGGGTAGCCGAGGCACACACCCGAGGGGACCCCACGGCCCCCACCCCGGCCGGGCGGCCGAGGCCCGAGACCGCAGGTACCCGCCACGGCAGGCCGGGCGGCCGGGGCGGCGGCGGGGCAGGAGGGCGGCCGCTCCCCCGGGCCGCGGGGCCGGCGGGCGGGAGGCGCACACGCACGCACACGCGGAGAGAAAGCGAGCTTACTGCCTGGCGATGCTCGCCGGCGCAGCTGTCTCGGCAGCGGCCGCTGCCTGCACCGAGGCCGAGGCGCGGCGGCGGCGGCGTCGGCGGCGGCTGCGGACTGAGCCCCCTGGGCTGGGCGCTGGATGTAGGGCGCGGGAGGGGCGCGAGGGGAGGGGCGCGCGGGGGAGGCGGGGAGGGGGCGGGCGCGCGCGCGGGGGCGGGGCGCGGCGCGCGCCGGCCGGGCTCTGCCCGCGGGGGCTGCGGGGCGCGGCGCGCGCGCGGGAGCCGGCCCGGCGGGGGGCGGGGGCGCCACGCACCCCGCGCGGCCACGTGCCCCCGCCTCGGGAGCAGCCGGGCTGCTGGCGCGGCGCGGGCGCGCGGGGAAGGTGGCTGCGGGGAGGCGGGGGCGAGCGCTCCCTCCCCCACCTCCTCCGAGGGGCGGCTCTGGTCTGGAGACCGAGGGGGGGGCCGGGGGCGCTCGGGGCCCCCCCTCCCTCGCGCTGCAGCCCTCGAGGCTGGCGGGGAGTCACGAGTCACTGCAGGCAGCCGCGGCCAGGGCAGGGAAGGTGGGAGCAACAAAGAGAGTCGAGCGAAGGTGGCTTCACCAGGGGCCTCCGGTAACCTGCTCACTCCCTGCAAAGCGGCCTGGGTCGGGGGGCGCCCGGTTTCGGCCCCCGACTGCGGGACCCCGTGGGCCGCAACGCCGCCGAAGGACCCACCCGGCACCCTTCCGCTTAGTAACAAGCGGGTGGGAGCGAAGGGAGTTCCATCCATAAGCCTAATGCCACCATCCAGAGGGCTTTACATCACTCAGAAAAGCACTGATGGCAAAGCAGCACGTGGCTACTCATTCATTCACTCGACATTTGGTTTTCTGAGCCCTCCACCACGTGCCAAGCACTGTGCCAGGTGCTGGGGGTACAGCGCAGAGTCATGCGAAGCACCATCCACCCTGCCCTGGGAGCTTGCAGTCTAGTGGGGGAGACAGATGATAAAGAAGGGAGAAAATAATCAAATTTGGGCTAAGGCCTGTGCAGGAAAAGGAAGAGGTTGCAAATGGTGTGGTTAGGAAAGGAGGAGGTGACATTTAAGCCGAGCCCTGAAAGTTATGACAGAAGCAACCATAGAAAGAACCAAGGAAAAGCCTTCCAGAAAGAGGGAGCAGATGTATGAAGGCCAGAAGGAGGGAGCAAATCTTGATGCCTGGGAGTTAAGAGGTGGTGATTGTGACTGGCACCAGCAGGGCCCGGGAGAGAACAATATAAAGCTGGACAGGACAGGTTGGCAGGGACCAAATCTCGTACTGCGTCCTAGGCAGACCCCTTTTATTCTAAAAACAATGGGAGGCCATTGAATGAATGGCTTTATCCCAGGGCATGACATGATCTTCTTTGTATTTCTTTTACATTTCTTTTTCTTTTGGAATAATTGTAAATTCACAAACATTTGTAAGCACTTACACGGAGAGATGCTATGTACAGCTTACCCCGCTGCCGAACTATCCTACAAGATCACAGCCACAATATTGACATTAGTACAATCTAATCTTACTCAGATTTCCCTGGCTTTTCTTGTACTCGTGGGTGTGTGCGTTTAATTCTATACAATTTTATCACTCAAGTAAACGCATGTATCCACCACCACCATCAAAATGCAAAATAGTTCCATCGTTAATTACAAGGATCCATCCAGTTGCTCTTTTATAGCCACACCCACTGCCCTAGGCCCCCAAGGCCTTCGCTGCTGGCCACCATTAATCTGCCTTCCATTTCTATAATTTTGTTATTTCTAGAATGTTATGTAAATGTAAATGTAAAATGTAAATCATACAGTAGGTCACCTTTGGGGATTGGCTTTTGTCCCCCTCAGCTTAAGTCTCTTGAGCTTCATCCAAATTGTGGGTACCCATAGTTCTTTCTTTTTTACTGCTGACTAGTACTCCCAGTCTGACTTATAATTTCAAAAGATCGCCTTGGTTTTGGACTTGGTGGAACAGATTTGAAGAAGAAATTGGAATTCAAGTAGAGACAGCATAGTGTGGACAATTGTTTTGAGACCTTTCACTGTAAAGGGAAACAGAAGTCGAGGGGAACAAGAGGGACAAGTAGGGAGCAGAGAAGTTTCCCTTTCCTCTTTTGAATTTTGTGAGATGAGAGCATGTTTAGGAATGAGCAGAAGGGAGGCATTGCTGATGAGAGAGGGCTCCCTAAAGTCCCTGCCCAGGCAAGATGAAATAAGAGCTGGATTCTTTGCGGAGGATGGGCCCTCCCCCTGCTCAAATGCCTTCCCCACTGTAAGACCATGGAAGTATATGCTGATGCGGGCGGGGGGGGGGGGGGGAGGCGCTGGCTGTACGTATAGATCACGCAAATCCAGGCTGATGACTTCTGGTTTCTCCTGTGGTGCACAGGCTGGGTGCTGACCTCCCTTAGGGGAGACCATAAGCCCTTGCAAAGCTCCCTTCTCTCTCCCTGGCGCCAATGGCCTGAGCCTTTCCTTTTTCCATTCCAAGGCCTCAGAAGCACTGAAGTTTGGTCTTTCTGGATGGCAAAAGAGGCTCCAGCTTCACACTTGCTAGGAAAAGAAGCTGATCTGCCCCATTCTGATTCCCAAAAGGCTCTGAATAAGCAGGCAACTCCCCGAATGGAATACCAGCCCAGCGTCCAGCCCAAAAGTAGCCAAAAGGCACCCAAAGATGGAGGGCTCTGGATGGGGGGCCCTCTCCTGGGAACCTCCCGGCCATCCTCGGGCACTCCATCAGTGTTATTTGTGGTTCATTTCTCACCAGACTCCTTTCTCCACCCCTTTTCTTTCTCCATCTTTTCTTCTTTCCTTCCCCTTCCTTCCTGCCCTCCATTTTCCTTCCTGCCTCCCCCCACTTCCCTCCCCCTTCCTCCCTTCCACAGATATTTATGGTGTGTGACTTGTAGGTACAAGGCATGGATCTCCCACATTGCCCCCCGCTGAGGCCAGTCCTGTCTGCCTCTTAACACTTCATCTCCTTGGATTTGAACTCAACTTTTGTGGGTCATGGAAACACATTGTTCCACTTAAAATATGTAGGGGACTGTGTTGCAGAATAAGGGAAATGAATAAAAGGAAAAAGGCTGCCCAACCAGTGAACCCATGTGCTACATTCTGGTAATGTTTTCAGCATTAAGCAGCAAAAATAAATTACACAGACTAAAATCAGATGGTGTGATCTCAGATCTGATCTTTTTCATTTCTGTTTTAGGAAAGAAATAGGCAGGAGGGGGGGTGGTCTTAGATTTCAACAGAACTTAAAACCCCTTTGGAAGGAACTAGGAAGCATTTATCGGCACATGAAATAATCACGTCCTTTGCCTTCAAAAAGTACCATCACGACTAAAGAGTCTAAGTTCTTGCGAGCGTATTGCTATACCAGTGTATTATTATACCAGTTTATATGCATCCTTTTATTTCCTCCTCATTTTATTTACTCTTCACATTACATACTTATCCCCATTGTACAGATGAGAAGACTGACGCTCAAAAAGGTTCAGCAACTTTAGAGCCAGGACTTAAAACCAAGCAGCATGGCTCCAGAGCCCATAATCCAAAACAGTATAATGTGTTTCCAAAACCATGAAAGAGGAGAGTTCATCCCTTTTACTATTGGTCATCCAAAGTGGCTGATTCTTTCCGGTCGGTGATTCTTTTTTCCAAAGTGATGCCAAGTCCTTCATCTCAATGACTTTGCCCAATCAATGAAACCCATGGGGTTCAAGCGTCTTCTTCCACAAGGGCCTTAAGCCTACAGACGATCACTCCATTTCGTGATCATCTCACACGGTGGAACCTGGTGCATGTCCCAGTGAGCACATCTGCCTCTCTGGTCAGCCTTACCTCCTACTTCTTCCTTCTCAGACTCAGTCGGTCAGCAGCCCGGGGTCTAGGAGGATCTTGAAATACATCCTATACACTCCCCTCTGGAAAATTTTGTTCCTGTAGTTCCTTTGGTGACAAGACCGGTTCAGAAACTTCCTGGACATCTCCCCCCACTGCCTGCATGAACCCTGACCTGTGTTTCTCCTCGCATTCCCCGTCCTCATTAATGGCATGCCACCCACCTGGGGAAGCCAGAGTAAAAGCTTCCATGAGCTTTTTTTCCCTTAAAGATTTTATTTATTTATTTGAGAGAGAGAGAGAGAGAGTGACGAGCAGGGAGGGGGTAAAGGGAGAGGGAGAAGCAGACTTCCACTGAGCAGGGAACCCAATGCGGGACTTGATCCCAGGACCCCGAGATCATGACCCGAGCTGAAGGCAGACGCTCAACCGCTCAACTGACTGAGTCACCCAGGTGCCCCTTCACACTACCTTTCACTCCTTCTTCACATCATGAAGTTGCCAAATCCTGTAAAATCTGCTTGTGGGGGCACCTGGCTGGCTCAGTCAGGAGAGCACGTGACTCTTGATCTCAGGTCATGAGTTTGAGCCCCACGATGGGCATGGAAACTACTTGAAAAAATAAATAAATTCTGCTTGTGAAATAGTCAAACCTCCCCTCCTTTCCGAGTCAACCCTGACAAACTCTGGCAGAATTCGTTGCTTCCATGGCAGTCGGTTTATACCGTTAACACTGTGAGGGAATCATTAACAATCCTGACGATTTCAGAGGTCTGTTTCCCCCAACAGATCATAGGCTTCTTGAGGGCAGGCAATGTGTCTTTCCTGTTTATGCTTCCAGTTTCTTGGAACACAGCAGGCATTAAATTAATATTAATCTTAAAAATTATTTCATGGTGATAAAATATAGACATACAAAATAGAGAAAATAGTCTAATGAACTTACATGTACCTGACAAGCTTTAACAATTATCAACACATGACCGATTTTGTTTCATTTATATTCCCCACCCATTCCCTCCAACGCACACTCACACTGAACTATTTCAAAGCAAATGCAACACACCATATTCCATCCAGAAATAATTGAGTATACGTTGCTAAAAGATAGAGCCTTTTCTTTTTTTTTTAAGATTTTATTTTTAAGTATTCTCTACATCCAAAGTGGGGCTTGAACCTACAACCCCGAGATCAAGAGTCACATGCTCCACTGACTGAGCCAGCCAGGCCTCTCCAACTTTCTTCTTTTGTTTTAACAGAAGTGCAACATAATTATCCCACCTCAAAGCAATCAACTCAAATTCCGTAATATCAACAAACACCCAGTCAAGGCTCAGAATTCCCCAAATGTCTCCCAAATGTTTTTTTACAGTTTATTTATTCCAACCAGGACATTGTTAAAGCCTCATTTGTTATATTTGGTTGATATCTATAGTTAATGGTTCTTGGATGAATGGATGCATGGATAAATGAATGAATGAATGGATGAATGAATGCTCCCTACCGTCTCTCACTAACACATCTTCACTAGTTCAAATTCTACCCTTTTGACAAAGACCCAGCTATCTGATCCCAGAATATGTTCAAGGTCCCCTCTGAGACCCCAGCTGAAAGCAATCTCTCCCTTGCCTTGTAACATTTTTCAAAATATCTGTTGCTCTTATCAACGATTTTGTGAAGACAGCTTCTCTCTCCTGTCAGGTTTTCAGCTCCATGAAGTAAGTAATATACTTTCATCACTGTTGTGTATCTAGGTTAACAAGCACAGAGCCTTGCTCATATTAAACAACCAAATAAGTTATTTCTAAACTGAATGGAGCTTAATTAAGACCAACATTCATAGACTCCTTGGTTTCCCTCAGGTACTGTGAAAGGACCACACGGTCTGGAATCTTGCAGACATGGGTTCAAGTTCGAGCTTGGCCACCTGATGGTTGTTGTGGCCTGGGGCACGTTATAACGTCAGGTGTCTTCAAAGTTTTTGGCTGGTGACTATATCAAGAAGGAAAAAAAAACAACTTAACCCCAAACCCAAAACCCAAAAACCGTTTTTTGCTCTCATGCTCCCTAAGATATCTAAAAGGTTTTCATCCATGTTTAGTTACAAAGGAAGTTATTTTTAGTATATAGTAAATATCGACATTCTAAAATAAAATGGTTACGTCACTTTTTTCAGTCTGTCCAACTGAATCTGAATACAATGGCCATTTCATACCCACCATTCGCTATTTTAAAAATACATGATTAAGATCTTTAACAGTTAGAAAGTTTACATCGTTCCCCTTTTCCCCTTTCCACCTCTCCCACAGAATGTTGTCCTAATGTAATGTATTTTATGCTTATAAATCTATTTTTGATCACTCTGTACTTCTCTGCAACAAAAATATGAACATAAAATAAAATCTCCACCACTTACCCCCCCCCCCCCGCCTCTGGCAACAACCAATCAGTTCTCTGTATCTATGGGCTTGGGGTGTTTTTTGTTGGTTTAGATTATGCCTTTCTCTGTCTTATTTCACTTAGCATAACGCCCTCAAGGTCCATCTAGATTGTTACAAATGGCAAGATTTCATCCTTTTTTTTAATGGCCGAGTAATACTTCATTTTATTCCATTCGATACCACGATTTCTTTATCCATTCCTCTGCTGATGGACATTTAAGTTGTTTCCGTATCTTGACTAGTATAAATAATGTTGCAATGAACATGGGGGTGAAGACACCTTTTCAAGTTAGTGTTTTCAATTAAATACCCAGAGGTGGAATTACTGAATCATATGGTAGTTCTACTATTAATTTTTTTGAGGAGCCTCCATACTGTTTTCTATAATGGCTGCACTGATTTACATTCCCACCAATAAAGCCAGGGTAGTTAAAATTCATTTTTAAAATGTCTTATCACCATAAAGCTCTGTGTTAAAAAAAAAGAAAGTTTTCTGAGTAGAGTTAGCCTTAGTATACAACTGATCAAAAGAACAAATATTTTATCAAATTTGAAAAATAATTTAAATATACAATGTAAAGAATGTTTTGAAAATGTATCTCTAAGGATGGATGAGGTGTTTTTCAATTAGTTCGTGCGTTTGTGAATAAATACTACTTACTGCTAGAATGAGAGAATTCAGGGTTGATTTTACTTTGATCTTCTTTCCACTTTTTAAAAATGTAAATGCTAAGAAGCTTTGTTCACAGAAATAGGATGAAATGAAATTTTTTTTCTCACAGCATGGTCACACAGTTATTTGTATTTCTTCTGAGTTATGTACCAAAAATCCCATCGCGATCTATCATCAAAAATTAATTTTAATGATTTATTAGCTGACAATTCCATTAGCGCCTTCAGCAGCTGTGTTGAAAGCAAAGAATTAGAAACCACCTGTTTTGCAAAAGGGCTTGTTAGGCGGTGATTAGGGTCATTCATTTTTCCACACCGACGCCCTGATTTTTGAAGGTTTCTGCCCCCCACCCCCACCCCCAGGCTGTGCACCAAAGTCAGATTAGTGACGGAGGGGCGAGGGGGTGGGGGGAAGGATTGTCTTTCTTTTGTAAAATGGGAGAAAGGCTGTTGAGCTAGAGGAGGTGAGAAAGAGAATCTACCTGGCAGACACCCTGTCTTCTCAGGAGATCAATTTTAGTCCAGAAATTGATTTCTTTACAACTGAATGTGCCCAGGGACTCCTGGCGATCCGTCACGTATGCCCATTGATTTTCGCGACCTCCTCGGACTTAATTTACCTCGTCCCCGTTTCCACAGCTGCAATTTGGGACTGGCGTTACCTGACTCACAGGATTAATATGAGGATGGAATTAAATTACACACCGCATGTAAAGCCCTTAGCACAGTATCAGCTGTAGATACTCAGCAAATATTAGCTTCCTTCCCCACCTTTCCACCTTGACTTGCCCATTTTTACACAAGTACCGTTGATAATCATTTTTTTTACAGCCTAAAAAACATATTTAAAAACTGTTATGTGGCCAAGATGACACATGAAATCAATAAAAGTGGGCTGAAAATCCAATTCAGGACATTTCCTTGTGCGTTATTTTTCACTTTCAGACATTTTTAAAAAGAAAAATAGGGAGAAGAAGAATAGAACACACACTCATGCTTCCATTACTCAGAATTAACAGCTGATAACAGTTTATATTTACTTTCAGTCTCTCTTTTGAAAAAAACAAAGGAATTAAATATTATAGATAAATATTTAACATGGGCCACTGACGTCAGTCCTTCCCCCCTTTCGCTCCCCTGCGTCAACCACTATTATGAGTTGGCTTTGCTTTATGATTTTATGTTTAATGTACATTAGTGGTATCATTAGTACATACCATTCTGCAACTTTTTATTTTATTTTATTTATTTATTTGACAGAGAGAGAGCGAGCCAGTGAGAGAGGGAACACAAGCAGGGGGGAGTGGGAGAGGAAGAAGCAGGCTTCCAGCATAGGAGCCTGATGTGGGGCTCAATCCCAGAACGCCGGGATCACGCCCTTAACCCAAGGCAGATGCTTAACGACTGAGCCACCCAGGCGCCCCTCTGCAACTTATTTTTATCTATTTGACTCAATATCATGGCTTTATATATTCCTCTCCTTCTTCCCTGCCCTTATCATTTTTAGAAGTTATACATTCTATTTATATCATGCAGTCCAACGTAATGTGTAGCTCTATCCTTCTCCCAGTTTCTCCCACTCCACCCCCAACTCTGGTGTTTTTGTTGTTTGTGACTGTAGTTCCAGTTTTTTGTTCTGTTTTTTGTACACCGTGTTGATTTGATACATTTACATATTGCAGCATGATTGCCATTGTAGCCTTAGCTAACACCTGTTTGTTTTTGAATAGAGATATAATTCACCCACCATAAAATTCACCCTTAAGTGTATAATTCACTGGTTTTCAGCATGTATTTATCGAGTTGTGCAACCATCACCACCATCTAATTCCAGGACATTTATCGTCCAAAAGAAAACCCCGATAACAGTCAGTCTCTCCATCATTTTCCCATCCCCTGCTCCAGCAACCAATCTACTTCCTTTCCCCATGTATTTGCTTATTCTGGATGTTTCATACAAATGAGACTATACAATATGTGGTCTTTTGTGTCTGGCTTCTTTCACTTAGCTTAATCTTTTCAAGTTTCATCCTTTATATTGCTGAATAATAGGCCATTCTATGGGTATTTTGTTCTTCCATTCCATTTTGTTTATCCATTCATTGGTTGAAGGGCATTTGAGTTGCTTCCTCCTTTTGGCTATTGTGCATAATGCTGCTATGAATATTTGTGTACAAGTTTTTGTATGGATGTATGTTTCAGCTCTCTTGGATAAGTGAAAATTAATAAGGGAAAGCTCCTTTAGAATGGAGTCATTTGTCATTGTCAGGTGTAGACCCAACAGGAAGAGAGAGACCTTGCATAAGGGTACTACTCCACTATCCCAGGGGGAGGAAGGAAGGCTTCCTTCCCACCCTGGCAACAGCCCAGCCAATGAGAGGCTGTTACAGCTCAGCCAATGAGAAGCCACTATACTCAGAACTCCCAGTTTACTCCAATGGGCTTCCTGTTTATAACAGCCCTCCCAACTGCCCCCTTTCCTCTTTTAAAGAGCCTTCCTCTCCTTTGTTCTCTGGACTTGCCTATGGTTTTTGTCTTAACTTGCCTGTCCCAGATTGCAACTCTGCTATTCCTGAAGAAACCCATGTTAGCTGGAAAATAACTGGCAGTTCTGTTTTTAAGGTTAACAAATACATACCTAAGAGTGGAGTTGCTGGGTCAAATGGTAACTATATCTTTAAGCTTTGGGGGAACTGCCAAACTGTTTTCCAAAGTGGCTGCGCTGTTTTACACTTCCGTTGGAAATGCATTCGGATTTCTCCATACCCTCATCAACACTTGTCTGTCTCTTTTAGTATAGCCATGCTGGTGTGTGTGAAGTGGTATTTCATTGTAGATTTTGCATTTGCCCCCTGATGACTAATGTTTGTCAATTTCTGCAAAAAAGCCAGCTGGGATTTTGACAGGGATTGCGCTGCATTTGTAGATCAATTTGGGGAGTATTGTCATCTTCACAAATTAAGTCTTCTAATGCATAAACGTGGGATGTCTTCAATTTCTTTAGGCCTTCTTTAAACAATGTTTTATGGTTTCCAGAGTATATAGGTTTTATATTTTTGGGGGGGTTAAATTTATTCCCAAGTATTTCATGTGTTTTTTTTTTTTTGATGCTGTTATAAATGGAATTGTTTTCTTAATTTCACTAGTGGATTGTTCATTGTTAGTGTGTAGAATTACAATTGATTCTTACATATTGATCTTATACCCCTCAGCTTCGTTGCCCTCATTTATTAGTTCCGATAGGTCTATTTGTGGGTTCTGTAGGATCTTTCATATACAAAATCATGTCACCTGCAAGGAGAGATAGTTTTACTTCTTTCTTTCCAATCTGGGTGCCTTTTATTTCTTTTTCTTCCCTGATACACTGGCTAGAACCTCCAGAACAATGTTGAGTCAAAGTGGTAAGGACGGGGGCGCCTGGGTGGCGCAGTCGTTAAGCGTCTGCCTTCGGCTCAGGGCGTGATCCCGGTGTTCTGGGATCGAGCCCCACATCAGGCTCCTCCGCTGGGAGCCTGGTTCTTCCTCTCCCACTCCCTCTGCCTGTGCTCCCTCTCTTGCTGGCTGTCTCTCTCTGTCAAATAAATAAATAAAATTTTTTTTAAAAAGTGGTAAGGACGGACATCTTTGTCCTATATCTAAGCTTGGAGGGAAAGCTTCCAGGTTTTCACCATTAAGTATAAAATTAGCTGTAGATTTTTGTAGAGGAAGGTCCTCTCTGTTACGAGTTTGTTGAGTGTTTTTCTCATGCAGAGATGTTGGGTTTTGTCAAATGCTTTTCCTGAGTGTATTGAGATGATCACGTGTCCTTTATTCTATTGATATGGATACTCTCCATCAATCCTATTGATATGTTAGGATATTGTTTGACGTTAAATTATCCTTGCATTCCTGGAATAAATCTCACTTGATCAGATGTATAATACTTCTTATATGTGTATATGTGGCCAGGTTCAGTTTGCTAGTATTATGTTGAGGATTTTTGCAGCTACATTCATAGGAGATATTGATTATAGTTTTCTTGTGGTGTCTTTGGCTTTGGTATCGGTATCAGTATACTGGCTTGATTGAATGAGTTAGGAAGAGTTTCCTCCTCTTCTTTTTTTGGAAGAGCTTGTGAAAAATTGATATTAATTCCTCTTTATTTATTTGTTTTTAAAAAAGATTTTATTTATTTATTCGACAGAGAGAGAGACAGCCAACGAGAGAGGGAACACAAGCAGGGGGAGTGGGAGAGGAAGAAGCAGGCTCATAGCGGAGGAGCCCGATGTGGGGCTCGATCCCAGAACGCCAGGATCACGCCCTGAGCCGAAGGCAAACACTTAATGACTGAGCCACCCAGGCGCCCCAAATTCCTCTTTAAACGTTTGATAACATTCGCCAGTGAAGCCAGCTGGTCCCGGGCTTTTCTTTGTGTGGAATTTAAAAATTACTAAATCAATCTCTTTACTTATTATAGCTCTACTCAGATTTCCTATTTTTCTTGAGTCAGTTTCAGTAGTTTGTGTCTTTATAGGAATCTATTTATGATCCTTGTTATTTCTTTTTTTTAATCCTTGTGATTTCTATAAAATCAGTAGTAATGTACCTTCTTTCATTTCTGATTTTAGTAATCTTGAGTCTTCTCTCTTTTTCCCTTGGTCAGTCTCACAAAAGTCTTGTGAATTGTATTGATATTTTTGTTTCAAAGAAACGACTTTTTGCTTGGTTGTATTGTTTCTCTGTTCTTTATTCAATTGGATTCTTCTTTTTTTTTTTCAGTTGATTTCTTATTGTATGTTCCTACCTCATAATCTATTAAAATTTTATGTGCTCATGTTCCTTTTTTATCTTTGGAAATTGTATTTGTTTTTGGTTAATATTTTTGTTTTCCTCAACTTTTTATTTTGAAATATTTCGAACCTCTAGAAAAATTGCAAAAACAATATCATGAAAATCCATATACCCTTCACCTAGATTCATCTGTTGTTAATATTTTTCCACATTTGCTTTACCTGTGTATGGATGTCTATGTCTATACCTTCCTATCTCTCTATCTTTTTTTTTTAAAGATTTATTTTATTGTTTATTTGACAGAGATAGAGACAGCCAGCGAGAGAGGGAACACAAGCAGGGGGAGTGGGAGAGGAAGAAGCAGGATCATAGCAGAGGAGCCTGACGTGGGGCTCGATCCCAGAACGCCGGGATCACGCCCTGAGCCGAAGGCAGACGCTTAACCGCTGTGCCACCCAGGCGCCCCCCTATCTCTCTATCTATCTGAACCATTTGATAGTTATAATTGCAGATGATATGATGCTTCACCCCTAAATACTTCAAACAAACATTTCCTCAAAACTAAGGCATATGCTCGCATAACCAGAATACAATGATCACACTTGGGAAATTTAATATTGATATAATGTCACTGATATCATCCACAATCAAATTTCCCCAGTTGTCCCAATAATATCCTTTAGAGCTGTTTATATTTATTTATTTTGTTAAAGACTTTTTTTTTAAGATTTTATTTAAGGAGGGCACGTATTGCATGGAGCACTGGGTGTTATACGCAAACAATGAATCATGGAACATTACATCAAAAACTAATGATGTACTGTATGGTGACGAACATAACATAATAAAACATTTAAAAAATAATAAAATAAAAAATAATAAAAAATAAAGATTTTATTTTTAAGTAATCTCTATACCCAACATCGCGCTTGAATTTACAACCCTGAGATCAAGAGTCCGTGCTCTACTGAGCCAGCTGGGTGCCCCTAGAGCTGTTTTTAAATCTGAATCCAGTCGAGAATTAATCATTGCGTGTTGTGTCTCTTTAGTCCGCTTTGATCTGGAATAATTTCCCAGCCTTTCTTTGCTTTCATGATATTGACATTTTGAAGAGTCCAGATCAGTTACCTTCTAGAAAGTCCCTCAGTTCAGATTTGTTTGTTTACATATTGACAAGTATACAACATATGTGTTCTTAGTGCATCGTATCAGAAGGCACATGATGTCAGCTTGTCCCATTATTATAATGTGGGGTTTGATCACGTGGTTCGGGTGGTTTCCAGCAGACTTCTCCGTCGTAAGGGTTCCTTTCCCCCTCGTAATTAGTGAGGAATCCGCAAAGTGACATTTTGAGACTGTGTGAACCCCTATTCCTCGACCTGCTTTCATTTGATAGTTTTAACCTCCACTGATGAATTTCCTTTGAGTCCATTATTACTGTGGTGGTTCCAAAATGATGATTTTCTATTTCAGCCATCTCTTCCACATTTCTTAGCTGGAATTCTTCTATTGATAAGAGCTCTCTCTTCTCCTCCCACCTTTTTTTGAACTTTTTTTGCAGTGTCTGTATGGACTCATGGGCTGCTTATTATCATTCAGTGTGTTACATCCATGCATGTCCTTATTCATTTTGATGCTCAAATTATCCTAAATGCGTCTAGTGGGGGCCCCTTCCAGCCGGCTGCTGTGTCCTTCTTACATCCCTCTATCCATTTTTGAGCATTACCTTGCTTTCCGACATAATAAGAGATTCCAGGCTCAGTTCATTCTTTCCTTGCCCTGGACATGAATGAATCAGTTCTCCAAGGAGATCTAGCACCGTTTAGTGGGGCATAGTGTGGTGGACACAGAGATGTACAGATCACCCTTCAGGAAAGGACTTGTTGGGGCACCTGGATGGCTCAGTTGGTTAAGCATCCAACTCTTGATCTCGGCTCAGGTGTTGATCTCATGGTCGTGAGTTCGAGCCCCACGTTAGGCTCCGCGCTGGGCATGGAGCCTACTTAAAAAAAAAAGGAAAGGAAAGGACTTGCTGTCCAGCTGTGGGGAGTGTGGTCAGTGGGGTGTCTCCAGCTGTCCGCTCCTCCAGGGCCTGCCTCAGATGCAGAACCACTCCACCTAAGCGCATGCCCCTCCCAGGGCAACGCACATCCAGTGACTGAGTGAGCCAGCGGTATAAAGGCCCAGCTTTTCAGCTTGATGCAGGATGCTGTGTTAGGGCAAAAGGCAGCCCCAGAGCTCCCTGCTGGGTTGAATGAAGCTTTGTCAGGCCTGAGTCTTGTTTCTCTTCTCAATCCTGCTTCCTCCTCCATCTTTTTTTTTTTTAAAGATTTTATTTATTTATTTGACAGAGAGAGAAACAGCCAGCGAGAGAGGGAACACAAGCAGGGGGAGTGGGAGAGGAAGAAGCAGGCTCCCAGCAGAGGAGCCTGATGTGGGGCTCGATCCCATAACGCCAGGATCACGCCCTGAGCCGAAGGCAGACGCTTAACCGCTGTGCCACCCAGGTGCCCCCCCTCCTCCATCTTTATACATCTGTAGATCCCTAGTAAATATCTTGTACTTCACACTCCATCCTAGCATTGTTTCCAGAGAACCCAACTTGAGGCATGTGGTATTTGGTATACCAGATTTAGGTGCTGTGTGCTCATTGCAACTGGGATGTCATTGCTTCTAGGCCCTTCCAGTAGACAGATACACATTTTTAAATCATGAGTTCACACTAATAGCTGTGTTTGATCCAACATCACATGGTTCTTCCTCTCCTTTCCCCATTATATAGTTTGTATTTCCCTTTACCCACGGTGAGAACCCTGACTCCCAATGTATATACTCATTTGCAATGTATTGAATTATTTGCTCAGTCTAATGATACACACAAAATAGCTTCAGAATTGTTCCAGCACTATATTACCAATAATAAATCTACTAAAAATCTTCAAGATAGCTTTACAGCTATTTTAAAAATCTGTATCATGTATCCCACTGAAGGCATACAGTGAGAGTACTGTATCAAAAGTTATTGGACTAAATCTTTTTATTCTGCTGTGTAGTTCTATCTTTAATGTGTTGTGCAGTTAGGTTAATTTATTTGTTTACATTGAATTTTAGGGTTTTTTATCACATTAATTCAATTCAGTTTTTTGAATATATAAAATATAAATATAATTAATGGACAAAATATACAAAAATATACTCAGAAGAGTCCCATTGCCCTTTCTTGCATTCTATTTGTATCTCCTTCTTTTAGGTAATCAATTTTCTTAATTTCTAGTTTATCCTTCCTGCAAAATATATTCTGCAGATATTAGCAGATACATAAAAAGGTACCTTTTTACACGAAAAGTAGCATACTGTATATAGTATTTCGCATCTTGCAAACAATACAGTCTATGAAGATGTCATACAAGGTTACTTGAAAGTCCTTTTTCGACTGTTCTGTTGTCTCCATTTTTCAGATACTGGGTCTGTTGACCGCTTGTCATGGTGCCCAACTTCCCACAAATTTCACAGATTTGGTTTTGGAGCTAATTGTCTATGAGGATTTTCTTGCATGCCCATCCCTGTGAGGGGGGTTTCTCAGTTGCCTCAGGTCTGGCCCCTTGAGTTAGCAGCAGCTCAGCTCAAGGATTCTTTCTATAAGATTTAACAGTTCTAACCCCCATATCCACATGGCACAAACCCAGACATAGGTGCCATGTTGGTTAGAGTTTTCTGATTCAGCTGTTGCCTAAAGCAGAGGGAAGATCCTGGCCCAATCCTGGTGGGTAGACAGAGCTCTTTCTGCCATTGCTCTCAGGGAGAAAGCATGGTTCTAGGCCTTGACTTCACACTGGGATCCGGGTTCCAATCCTGTACCACGTACTGAGCGAGTTTGGCTCCATTGCCGCATGGACTTGAAGCCTGGGTCCCAACTGCTCATGGCTTCCCACCATAGTTCCCCTCTCTGTTTTGGTCCATGCCAATTTTCCTTTCACATTGGATTGTTAATGTACTTTTAAATATATCTTTAAAGACCTTATGGATCATTCCTATGTGTTGGAAATAACGTGGGGGAGAATTTTGCATGTGTGTGTGTGTTTCATCATCTTGACATGAAACTATACATTCATTTGTTCAGTGAATATTTATTGAGACCGACTATGTGCCAAGCACTGGTCCAGGGTCTTGGGACACCAAAATAAATTCAAGAAATGATCATAGGATCATAGGTAGTCAAAGCTCATGTTTCTTTCGCTTTATGCTTTGCTTCTTAAAAATGTGCACTTTGCCTTCATAATCAATAAAACCTTTCAAATACATCGGGATTGCTAGGCTCTCTTGAGGGAGTGCTCACCTCACCCATGTCCTCCTCCCTCACCTCTACCTGAATATACACTCTCAAAATTTTTTTTTAAAAAAAGCTTTCCTATAGAAAATAAAAACTCACCCTGAGAAAAAAAGCTTTTCCTTTATTCCTTTCATCCTTCCATTGGATGCCCAGGAGCCCTTAAATGCTAAAGTAGACCACAGGAGACTGCTTCTGGTAAAAATAAATAAAATAAAATAAATAACAACCCTGCCACCTACTCAGTACTCTGTATTTCCGCCTGAGACTTCTTATGTAGATGGAGGCTTGGCTTTTTTTAATGGTAAATTATCTTAAGGAATCCACTCGTGATGGTGACTTCTGGCTTCCGGGCAGACATCTTACTTAGGTGGCCACCCTCCCAACATTTCTCCTCTGACGGATGTGTACTTAGGCCATGCGTGACATTTTTCCTGATTATTGTGTTTTATGTCTTCTTATCCTTCTCTGGAAATGCTAAAATTGGATGCCTTTTCAGTCTCTGGTTCAACGCTGAGACAAAAGGCCTCCTCTGCTCTTGGGTATTTAGCGGGCTGATGTGCTGACTAATTCTGCAGCAGCTTTCTGTATTAGTTCAGTCGCTAAATATAGCAGTGGGTATGGTGTCTGATAAAAGCAAGTTAATTAAACATTACCCTTCAGCCATTAATATTTCAGTGGTTCACGGTTGAAGCACAAACGATAACGTTGTAGAAAAAGCAATTCAACCATTTTTCGGCTACTTTGGAACCGGAAGCCTCTGATAACTGCAAAACATTTTTCCCACCCATCAGAGGCTAATGTTCCCGTTTTAGAATTCTGAGGGCTAAGGGAAGCCAGACCCACCGAGGAAGAGCCAGCTTAAGCTCAGGAGGGTTGCTCGGTCTGGACTTAGATCATGTCGGTGTAATTGTTTTCTAGTCCAGACTCTACCATGTACGCTTTTGGTACAAATAGGTACAGCTCCTCTGGGCTTGGGCGCCCCAGGCGTGGAGTCAGTTGAACTCTGAAGTGCTGGGTAATTTCTGTTGTGTGGCGATGAATGGGTTTGGCGTTATTGAACAAAAATGGAGGCACATAAAATCTTGACTTGTTTTGTAGACTGGAATAATTTAGGAGTGAGAGCCAGTGTCGGTGGATATCAGGCCTATATTTGGGAACTGGGTATGAAGTGATTCTCTGTAAAGCTCACCATGCAGACAGCCACGAAGGGAGGGAGCAGTGACTGAAGGTAATGTTAGTTTGAGTCATTTTTTCTTTTCAGGGTCCCCTATATCTCAGCTCAGATGGCATGGCATGAATGGCTGTGAATTCAGTACAAATGTACGTTGCCTTAATTCTATGGGGTTTTTTTTGGTAAGTGAGGCAGGAATAAAGAAATAAAACTAGTTCATGTTTGTTGACTACTCTGTGCCTGGCATTGTTTTAAGAACTTTACGTGTATAGTCTCATTGAAACCTTACAGTAACCTTATGAAGGAGCTGCTGTATTATCCTGTTTCGTAGATGATGAAACTGAAGGCTCAGAGAAGTTAAGCAACTTGCCAAAGGTCACACAGTTGTCGGGGCGCCTGGGTGGCTCAGTTGGTGAAGCGTCTGCCTTCGGCTCAGGTCATGATCCCAGTGTCCTGGGATCAAGCCCAGCATCGGGCTCCCTGCTCCACTGGGAAGCCTGCTTCTTCCCTCTCCCACTCCCCCTGCTCGTGTTCCCTCTCTCACTGGCTGTCTCTCTCTCTCTGTCAAATAAATAAAATCTTAAAAAAAGGTCACACAATTGTTAAGAGTGGTTGTGGGTATTCAAGCCCCGGGCACTCTGACCCCACTAAGCTGACATAGATAGACTTCTTTTCGTTTATGTGTTCCTCATCATTGCATAGAATATTTTTTTAAAGATTTTATTTATTTGTTATTTATTTATTTATTTATTTGAGATAGAGAGGGAGATAGATAGAGAGAGGGAGGGAGAGAACAAGCAGGGGCAGGGAGAGGGACAAGCAGACTCAGTACTGAGTGCAGAGACTGACTCGGGGCTCGATCTTACCACCCTTTGGTCATGACCTGAGCCGAAACGGAAAGTTGAATGTTCCACCAACTGAGCCACCCAGGCGCCCCTCATATAATGTTTTTTTAGAGCTGGTGGATCATGATTTACCATTGATTTACGTCATCGTTTGGGGGAATGTTTGATCAAAAATTGGCACGATTTCCTTCTCCCCGTCACTTTTAATAAACCAGTGAATGGGAAGTTCAGAACTCTGCGAGGGCAGCCAGGAGTTCTCAATGGAACCACTTCAGTTTGTTTTTTTGTTTTTTGTTCATTTCACATTTTATTTATTTATTTTATTTCGTACTGAAGTATAGTTGACATACAAGGTTTCAGGAGTACAACAGAGCGATATGACAATTCTGTGCATTACTCAGTGCTTACCACGATAAGTGTAGTCGCCATACAATGTTATCATGATATTATTATAATTAGTCAATCAATCAGTAAGTATTTATTCACTTACTAGTACTATATGCCTAGCACTGTACAATCTGCTGCAGAAGACTCCAAAAAAATTTAAGGCCTGACCCGTGTAATGGAAAGCCCTCCAATGGCTCCTAAAGCCGAATAAAATCTGAACCTCTTGCCATGACCTACAAGGCCTTGCATGTCTGACCCTTGCCTCCCTTCCCCATCACAGCTCCTACCAGCCTCCCCCTCTCCCTGTGCTTCAGCTATACTGGCCTTTCCTTCGCCAAACACACTAAGCTTAGTTCTACCTCAGGGCCTTTGCACTTGCCTTTCTCTCTGCCCAGAACAATCTTCCTCTACAACCTCATATGGCTGGCTCCTTGCCATCAGGTCTACTCTAAGCACCCTATCTCAATAGTATCCAGCCTCAGGGCACTGTCACAGATCTTCCTTTTATATCTTCCTAGTGCCTGTAACTATTGGACCTCATTTTGTTCATTTGCTTATTGTCTCTTTCTCCCACAAGGCTGTGAACTGCACAAGGGATTTTTGTCTCTTTTGTTCTCTGCTCTATCCCAAGTGCCTAGAACAGCACCTAGCATCTAGCATGTGCTCAAATAAATATTGATTGAATGAATGAATAAGTGCTAACTTACTTGTTATCCAGATATGTGAGTAAATCACAGGCGTTCCAAAGAAAAGGAGAGAAATGAAAGAAAATTTTGAAGAGGAGGCCAGAGTTCAACTGGGAGATAGGTTTTTTTTTAAAAGGTCTATTTATTTATTTGAGAGAGAGACCGAGCATGTGCAAGCTGGGGGAGGGGTGGAAGGAGAGGGGGAGAGAGAATCCTCAAGGAGCCTCCCAGCTGAGTGGGGAGCCTGACGCAGGGTTGGATCCCAGGACCCTGAGATCATGACCTGAGTCGAAACCAAGAGTCGGCTGCTTAACTGACTGAGCCACCCAGAGGCCCCTTCAACTGGGAGATAGGTTTTAAAAACTGATGATTCGGGGGCGCCTGGGTCGTGCAGTCTGTTGAGTGTCTGACTCTTAGTTTCAGCTCAGGATCCTGAGACGGAACCCTGCACTGGGCTCGGTGCTGGGTGTGGAGCCTGCCTGAGATTCTCTCTCACCCTCTCCCTCTGCCCCTCCCTGCTTGTTCTCTCTCCCTCTAAAAATAAATAAATTAATCTTTAAAAAATTTTAAAAAATAGAAAATGATGATTCAGAGCACATTTTCTAGTTTTTAGATGTGACTGCTCTTTGTTTCGCTGTGGCCCCTCTAGGTTCTGTCAGTGAATCGTATTCAAAAAGCCTAAGTGCATCGTGAGGTTGCCATCAAACAAGAAAAGCTTCTGAAATTTTAGAATAATTAGCCCTGTTTGATAAATAATACTTTCAGCGTTGGAGTCAAAACAAATTGAGAAATTGATACCTAGTCAGTTGTTGACGAATTTTGAGCAGTAATGATTTCTCCAAATCTCAGGTGAGGACTGAATGTGCTCAGGAGTCCCAGGCTCAGAGGCCTGGTGGGGGCTTGGGGGGGGGCAGGGGGCTCCTGAAGGGAGGGCGTGCATGCCCCCATATGTGCCATGTGGCCGTGTGGGCCTAACATGGCCAGGTTTACCCCTTTTTTTTCCAAGAGAGGCCAGAAATCCAGATTTTTATGTGAAACTGCTTGATTTTTCGATGTTGGCAACTAATCTAAATACTTTTAAAATACCACAGGGGCCAAATAAAACATGTCTGCAGGCTGAACTTGGCTCACAGTCTCCTGCCCTAGCTTTCTAAAGTCCCTTCCAACTTCTCAAATGCCTCCAGTCCATGAAATTTCTTTTTTAAAGTTGACACATAATCTGGGTAAACATTTTAAAACTCTGAGTAGCAGAGAAACCTTTCTTTTTTTTAAAGATCGAAAGAAGACATTGTTTCAAGTCATACAAATTAATATTCACCGTGTACTTGAGTTCTGACCAATATACTAGATGTTTTGATAAAGTTGTTTGCTATTTAATTAAGCGTAGAGCAGGGGGTGCCAGCAATCTAAAGAGAGAAAGAGTATGTTAGTTGGGATGTCTTCAAGCCAAGATGAGGAAGAAATGGAGAGACCAGCCTCTCTAGGTGAAGGGTTGGTGTGAATGTGTTTTGTGCAAAAAAACAAAATTCATCCAAAACTTTAACAGGAGAGTTCTCATCTTGGTCTTTGAGAAAATTTTAATCACATTGGAATAGACTCTCGGTTCATTTTTTAAAAAGATTTTATTTATTTATTAGAGAGAGAGAAAGAGCACGAGGTGGGGGGAGGGGCAGAGGGTGAGGGAGAAGCAGGCTCCCCGCTGAGCATGGAGTCCGATGCAGGACTCAGTCCTAGGACTCCGGGATTATGACCTGACCCCAAGGCAGGCACTTAACCGACTGAGCCACACAGGTGCTCAGACTGTCAGTTCATTAAAGAAAGGAGGAGATTGATAGCAGCACCCAGGAATTTTCCGCGCCCTCTAGAAGAATAATACAGAAATACCCACTCATCCAGGAAGCATCTTGAATACTTTAACTGTTACAATTACCATACAACTTTCTGGAAGAACCAAAGTAAGCAGTTTCACATTAACTTTTCTCTGATAGGATGGGGTTGGCTCGGAATTTTTATGATAATATTAACTCCATTAGTGAAGTCAATTGTTTCCATATTACCAAAACATACTAATAGGATAATTTTTTCTATTTTATTTTTTATTTATTTATTTTTTTAAAAGATTTTATTTATTTATTTATTTGACAGAGATAGAGACAGCCAGCGAGAGAGGGAACACAAGCAGGGGGAGTGGGAGAGGAAGAAGCAGGCTCATAGTGGAAGAGCCTGATGTGGGGCTCGATCCCATAACGCCGGGATCACACCCCGAGCCGAAGGCAGACGCTCAACCGCTGTGCCACCCAGGAGCCCCAATTTTTTCTATTTTATTACTGTGCAGACCATTGCAAAACATTGGGACCCCTGAAGACAGCAACCTAAAAGTATTACCAACCTTTGATTGCAAACTTAGAGGTTGACTGTGGTGATTTTTTTAAACCTCTTACTCAAAATGTTACAGTAACAGAAACAAGTGTTGGCGAGGGTGTGGAGATAAAGGAACCATTCCTCTTGCACTGTTGGTGGGAATGCAAACTGGTTCAGCCACTGTGGAAAACAGTATGGAGTTTCCTCAAAAAGTTAAAAATGGAAATACCCTATGATCCAGTAATCATACTACTGGGTATTTAGCCCCCCCAAAACCCCTACTAATTCAAAGGGGTATGTGCACCCCTATGTTTATGGCAGCATTATTTACAATGGCCAAGACATGGAAGCAGCCGAAGTGTCCATCGATTGCTGAATGGATAAAGAAGAGGTGGTATGTATATGTGTGTATCTATCTATCTGATGGAATATTACTCAGCCATAAAAAGAATGACATATTGCCATTTGCAACAACATGGATTGAGGTAAAGAGTATAATGCTAAATGAAATAAGTCAGTCAGAGAAAAAACCGATACCATATGATTTCCCACTCTTATGTGGAATTTAAGAAACAAAACAAATGGGCAAAGGGAAAAAAAGAGAGAGAGACAAACCAAGAAACAGACTCTTAACTCTAGAGAACACTCTGATGGTTACCCGAGGGGAGGGGGGTGGGTGGATGGGTGAAATAGGGGTTGGGGATTAAGAATGGCACTCGCTGCGATGAGCACTGAATGATGTATGGAAGTGTTGAATCATGATATTGTACACCTGAAACTAATATTACACATATGTTAACTATACCAGAATTAAAATTAAAAAGAAACTTTAAAAAAGTTACAGTAACAATTTGAAAATAAAATTAAGAAAAATTCCATTTATGATAGCATCAAAGAGAATAAACTACTAAGGAATAAATTTAACAAAAGAGGTATAAAACTTGAACTCTGAAAAGTACAAAACACTGTACAAATTAAAGAAGACCTAAATAAGTGAAAGACATTCCACATTCATGGAAGCTAAAGACTTCATATCGTTGAGATGGCAATACTGCCCAACTGATCTACAAATTCGATGCAACCCTTATCAAAATTCCAACAGTCTTTTTTTTTTCTTTTGCAGAAATGGCAAAGCCCGTTCTCAAATCCATATGTAATCACAAGGGGCCCTGAATAGTCAAAACAATACTGAGAAAGAATACAGTTGGAATACTAACACTTCCCAGTATCAAAATCTACTACAAAGCTATAGCAATGGATACAGTGTGGTATTGGCATAAGGGTAGACGTATAGAACAATGGAATGAAATCAAGAGTTAAGAAATTAACCCATACATCTATGATCAATTGTTTTCTTTTTTAATTTATTTTCATTTTTCTTAGAGAAAGAGAGAGCAAGGTGAGGAGGGGCAGAGGCAGAGGGAGAGAGAAACTTTAGTAGACTCTGTGCTCAGCATGGAGCCCGACGCTCGGCTCAATCTCCTGACCCTGAGATCAGGACCTGTACTGAAACCAAGAGTTGGACACTTAACTGACTGCACCACCCAGGTGCCCTGGAGAAAGAGAATCTTTTTTTTTTTTTAAGATTTTATTTATTTATTTGACAGAGAGAGACAGCCAGCAAGAGAGGGAACACAAGCAGGGGGAGTGGGAGAGGAAGAAGCAGGCTCCTAGCGGAGAAGCCTGATGTGGGGCTCGATCCCAGAATGCCGGGATCACGCCCTGAGCCGAAGGCAGATGCTTAACAACTGTGCCACCCAGGCGCCCCTGGAGAGAGAGAATCTTAAACAGGTTCCACACTGGAGGCTCAATCTCACGATCCTGAGGTCATGACCTGAGCCGAAATCAAGAGTCAGATGCTTAACCGACTGAGCCACCCAGGTGCCCCTATGATCAACTTATTTTCAACAAGGGTGCCAAGATTATTCAGTGGTGAAAGAGTAGTCTCTTCATCAAATGGTGGTGGGACAACTGAATATACACATGCAAAAGATGAAGTTGGACCCCTACCTCACACCATATACAAATATTAACTCAGAATGGATTAAAGACCTAAACATAAGAGCTAAACTATAAAACTTTTGAAAGAAAATATAAGAGTAAATCTTGGTGACTTTGGGTTAGGCAATACCTTCTTAAATGTGACACCAAAGGCACAAGTGACCAAAAAAAAAAAAAGATAAATTGGACTTCACTAAAACTAACAACTTTTGTGCTTCAAAAGGGCACCATCGAAGAAGTGAAAAACAGCCAACAAAATGTGAGAACTCATTTGTAAATTGTATACCTTGGAAGGTACTTGTATACAGAACATATAAAGAACACTTACGACTCAATAATAAAAAGACAACCCCAATAAAAAATGCACAAAGAACTGGAATAGACATTTCTCCAAATAAGGCCTACAAATGGCCAATAAGCACATGAAAAGATGCTCAAAATCACTAATTATTAGGGAAATGCAAACCAAAACCACAAGGAGAGAGTAGACCTTAAAAATTTCCATCTCCGGGGCGCCTGGCTGACTCAGTCGGTAGAGCATGCTACTCTTGATCTCAGCGCCGTGAATTCAAGCCCCACATTGGGTGCAGACATTGCTTAAACAAATGAACTTTAAAAAATTCCTCTCACAAGGAAAAACAAATTGTAACTATGTGAGGTAATGGGTGTCAACCAAACTTATTATGCTAGTCATCTTGCAATGTGTACATATATCAAGTCATTATGTCCTTTACCTTAAACTAATATAATGTTATATGTCAATTACATCTCAATATCACTAGAAAAAATGGAGCGAAAAAGCATTTTCAAAAAAGGATGTGGAGACATTAGAACCCTTGCACACTGTTGGTGGGAATGTAGAAATGATGTAACCAGTATGGAAAACAGTATGACAGTTTCTCAAAAAATTAAATATAAAATTACCATATGATCCAGCATTTCCACTTCTGGATATATACCCAGAAGAATTTAAAGCAGGTTGTCGAAGAGATATTTGTACATGTCTGTTCATAGCAGCACTAGTCACAATAGCCAAGGGTCTGTTGATGGATGAATGGGTAAACGAAATGCAGTGTAGACATACAATGGAATATTATTCAGCCTTAAAAAGAAAATTGTGATGCATGTACAACCCGGATGAACCTTGAGGAATTATGCTAAGTGATACAAGCCAGTTTGATTCCACTTATATGAGGTACTAAGAGTAGTTGAATTCATAGAGACAGAAGGTAGAGTGGTGGCTTCCAGGGGCTGGGGGGAAGGGAGAATGGGGAGTTGTTTAATGGGGACAGAGTTTAGTTTTGCAAAATGAAAAAGATCTGGAGGTGGATGGTGGTGGTGGTTGCACAACAGTGTGAGTGCTTAATGCCCCCGAGCTCTGCGCTGACAAATGGTTAAGGTGGTCAATTTTCTGTTACGTGTATTTTACACAATTAGAAATCATTTTTTTTTTGGAATAATATTTTAAAAATTCTCAGATGAGGTGCCTGGGGGACTCAGTTGGTTAAGTGTCTGCCTTCAGCTCAGGTCATGATCTCAGGGTCCTGGGATCAAGTCTGGCATCGGACTCCCTGCTCAGTGGGTAGTCGGCTTCTCCCTCTACCCCGCCCCTCTGCTCATGATCGCTCTATCCCTCTCTTTTAAATAAATAAATAAATAAATAATTTAAAAAAGAATTGGCAAAGGATCTGAATAGATATTTCCCCAAGGAAGATTTACAAATGGCCAATAAGCACGTGAAAAGATGCTCAACATCATTGGCCGCTAAGGAAATGGGGATCAAAGCCATAATGACATGGAGGCACCTGTCGGTAGAGCCCGTGACTCTTGATCTCGGAGTTGTGAGTTCAGGCCCCACACCGGGCGTAGGGCTCGCTTACTTAGAAAAGGAAAACCGTAACGACATGCCAAATCACACCTACCACGGTGGCTATAACAAAAAAGACAGACAATAGCTAGTGTTCACGAGGATGTGGAGAAATGGGAACCTTCCTATATTACTGATGGAATGAAAAAGGGTGCAGCCACTTTGGAAAACAGTTTGGTGGCTCCTCAAAAGATTAAACGTAGAGTAATCATGTGTCCCAGCGATTTCAGCCCTAGGTACCTAGGCAAGAGAAACGAAAACAGATGTTTCTCAAAAAACGATCAGAACAACATTATTCATAATAGAAGCGGAAACAACTAAATGTTATTCCGCTGCTGAATGGGTAAATAAAATGTGGTATTTTCATGCAATGGCATGTTATTTGTCAATAAAAACTAACGAAGTATTGATACGTGCTACGAATATGGATGGGTCTTGAAAACTATTCGCAACCCCTCCCCCACGCCTATATATGGTTCCGTTCATATGAAAGGTCCAGAGTAGGTTGATCTGTAGAGACAGACAGTAGATAACTGTTTGCCTAGGGTGGGGGCTTTGGGGGGGGAAATAGGGAGCATCTACCAATGGCTACAGGGTTCCCTTTTTGGAGTGATGAAAATGTTCTAATACGGATCGTGGTGATGATCGCACGATTCTCCAGATATACTACAAGCCACTGAATTGTGTGCTTTCAGTGGCTGAATTGCTTGGTATGTGAATGATATCTCCATAAAGCTATTAAACTGTGATAATATTCTTCCACATTTACAGAAATCACAGATTTTATTGATTTCCTAAGCATTGATGGGGTCCCTACTATAGGCCACGCATTGTGCTGGCTGCCCGGCAAGCCAAAAGGCTAAATTTGACATCGGTACTGTCTCAAAGGACTTTCAGTGCGGGACATGAGCATCAGTGACTCTAATGCATGGAAGAAAGTGGAGACCAAACCCAAAGAGGGTAAGATATATTTTTCAGGGAGAAGATACAGCCTGGGGTAATGAAGGTTAGTGGGATTTTAACAGGTGTAGTTCAGTGAGAAAGGCATTCCAGCTGTGTGTGTGGTGGGGGGAGGTAAGGGGGAATGGGGGTAGCCATGCTCAGCAGGAACAGTGGAAGGGAGAAGCACCATGTGTTTAGGAAATGTCAAGTACGCTAGTTGACCTGGAGGTGGGAACTGGGATGCAGTGATCCCCTAAGGCAGGACAGGCAGGTTAAGTCATATCTTGGGGAGCACTGAATGTCATGCTAAAGGGTCTGGACTTGTCTTACTGGGCAAGAGGGAAACACGAAGGCTTTTGAGCGGGGGGGTGTGACATGATCAGAACTGTGCTTTAGACAGATACCCTCTCCCCCACCCCACCTCCACCCCAACCCTCACCCTCACCCTGAATCACGCAGTGCCAAATACACATCTTGTCCTTTGGCGAGAGATCCGAGCCAGTGAGCTGAAGAGGCTTGTGACCCAACAGCAGGCACGGCACCGAGGAAGCTGAACTGTCAGGACAATGTCTGCCTCTCGTGCATCCGTCTCTGAAGCTACCAGAGGGTATGCAAGAGGAGAACTTGAGGCAATATCTAGTAATATGGAGAAGTTACAAAGCATTTCAGGTATGTGGATGATACATAAGGTCAAAGAAAACAAAGCAAAAGATTAAGTAGAAGTTCCAGGAAAAAAAATATATTACAAGAAAGAAAAAAATCATACTTTATTACTGGACTCCACAGTAAATGATATTAACATAGTTGTAATGGTGTAAACACCTGTTTTATTTTAAAATATAATTGCTTACGACTATGTAGTGTAAGATGGTTAGATTTCATTTATTTAGTGCTCTTCTAGCATAGCAAGAAGTCGATAAATAATGTCTGAAACTGATGAATCCAGAAATACCAATAAAATCATACCGTAAAGAAATGTGATCGTAATTACTAGCAGAAAGAGCCAAAAGTATTCAGTAGTTGCTTCTGTGCGGTACAACGAGGGTGTGATAAACGGTGAGTAGGGGAGCACTGCGGCTTTTCACTATGTGATATTTGATTCTGAAGTATTTGGTTTTTTTTATAATAGTCAGATATTAACACATCTTTTAAATTATGCGATGATAAAAAAAATCGAACTCTGGATGTTCCGTGACAGTGGACCTGGAGAGGGTCGCAACCTCATTAGAAGGATTATGTGACAGTCCTGACAAGAGATGGTAAGGGTCTGAACTAGGCTGGCTACACAAACAGGTGTTCAGCCAGATCTGTAAAACCCATATTCGGGAAGCCCTTTCTCTGTTAGGAGTCTCATTACAATGCTAACTCCTTCAGAGTAGCGACCTTGTCTATTTTGCTCTCTGCTGTCTCCCCAGCAACTAGCTCAGGGCCTGGCACCTGTAGAAGCTTGATACATGTTTGTTGAGTGAAGGAATGAATAAATCTCGACACGCTTTTGCAAGCCCACATTGCATTCTTTCTGATTCCTCGGGTGATGCTTATTTTATAAGACAAATGCTTCCTTAGATGGCAACAGAACGATAGCGCCTTGCCCTTGTCTCTCGTCTCCCCAGAAAAGATGGCCTGGTGTGCAACCACTGAATCTGATGGAAAGCAGGACCTTAGCTGGCTTCAGGAGCACAGACGGGATCTGTGGCGCTGACGTGTGTATTCCCAGGTAGGGGGGTAGAGCGGAGGGAGCGTGGGGGGCTTGTTCTATTTGCCCCTAAGAGCTTGAGGCTTCCCAAGATCCCATTCTTTTTATCTTTAGCAAATAGACCCTGATCAAATGCAGAGTTGAAAAACTAAGATCCAGATATTTCCAAACAAGGTGTTTTCATAGAATCGTGTAGAGAATCCCCACAGGTTTAACTGGAATTTGAGAAAGCGGTAGTTCAAGAGGCTGGGTGCCTGAGAAGTATGATGTCAAGTTATACAGCTGTCTATAAGCAGTGCCAAAGGAGTTCTGCGTCAAAGTATTGTAAAATAAGGAAGAGAGATGTTGGTTACCCAATGGGTTGAAAACAACTGAGTGTCTATTTGGTCCACAAGCCCACCTCCTGAATCCCCTTGGAACTCCAAAGATTTAACTTCTTTTTAAAAAAAATTATGTGTTTATTTTAGAAAGAGAGAGAGCAGGGGGAGGGGCAGAGGGAGAGGGAGAGAGAGAATCTCAAGCAGACTCCACACCCGGCACAGAGCCCCACGCAGTGCTGGGATCACGACCTGAGCTGAAACCAAGGGCTGGACGCTTGACCTACTGAGCCACCCAGGTGCCCCTGAGGATTTAACTTGTCAGCAGAGGCGTCCGAGGTAAAGAACACAAGCACACGAGCTTGTGCATAAACCACACCATCTGAACGGCTGCCGGCCGGGCTACAGGCTCCATGAACTCATCCATGTGTAATGGCTGCAAATCCCTAGACAGTGAAGTTTAGGGTCTGATTTTTTTAAATAAAGATTTTATGTTTTTATCCGTCAGAGAGAGAGAGCACACGTGCAAGCGAGCCCATAAGCAGGGGAGCGGCAGGCAGAGGGAGAAGCAGACTCCCCGCTGAGCAAGGAGCCCCGATGTGGGTCTCGATCTCAGGACCCTGGAATCATGACCTGAGCTGAAGGCAGACGCTTAACCCACTGAGCCACCCAGGCATCCCTAGGGTCCGGTTATTTGAGTGCGACATGATATTGTATCTACAAACTAAAAAATACCTGTTAACTGCAAGAAGACAAGTTACCAAAGCAAGCAGCCAGCTGCAGGGGAAAAAGTCAAGAAACATGGCAGTGGCAAAGGGGTGCGGGAGAGGGACCGGGCTTGGTTTCCATCCGTCCCTCCCCACTTGCCCTCATGGATTTCTCAATATCCCAGCCAGGTCCTCTCTGACACAGCTCTGAGTGGCTGCTCCACCCCAAAGAATACCTCCCTTGAAACTTGGGATCCTCCCAGCTTGCTCCAACTTGTAGCAGTTAACCCTGCTAATTCCCGTTAACCTCTGGAACTTCTAAGCTAGACAATGTAGCTTGTATTATATGGTTTGGTTTCACTGCTACTTTTATAATATGAAAAATATTTTTTAAATTAAGAGTTGGGAGAATGCTCAAGAATGAGAGACTGTTTGTGTTTCCACAGTGCGACAAGGCATAAAATGTTTCTCAACACTGCAGCTGCTAAGTAACACAGTTTTCCAGTCTCCTAAACATTTGCTTATGCACTTCTGCATTCCTACGATACCCTTCAAACTGAATATTTTTAAAATATTTTATTTATTTATTTATTTATTTGACAGAGAGAGAGAGAGAGAGAGAGCGAACACAAGCCAGGGGAGAGGCAGAGGGAGAAGCAGACACCCTGATGAGCAGGGAGCCTGATGCGGGGCTTGATCCCAGGACCCTGGGATCATGACCTGAGCCGAAGGCAGACACTTAACCAACTGAGCCCCCAGGAGCCCTATAGACAGTATTTGTGGCTCCCCTCCCACCACCTGTGTTCATATGTTTAAGCCTAACCCCCAATGTGATGTATTATGAGGTAGGTCTTTGGGAGGTGAGGAGGTCATGAGGTGGAGCCCCCATGATGGGTTTCATGTCCTTATAAAAGAGACCACAGAGAGCTCCCTCACCCCTTCCGCCATGGGAGGACACAGCGAGAAGATGGCTGGCTGTGAACCAGGAAGTGGGCTCCCCCTGGACACCGAATCTTTTGGCACCTTGATCTTGGACTTCCAGCCTCCAGAACTGTGAGTAATACATTTCTACTGTCCACAGAGCCACCCAGTCTGTGGTCTTTTGTTCTAGCAGCCCAAATGGGCCAAAGCATCTTGGGAATCTGGAGCCAACACCATCGTGATTCTAGACTAGGCGGTTCAAACCAGAGAGTGTTAACTCAGCAAGAGGTGAGCATGGTGTTTTGTCCTACACATAAATGCTAAGGCTCTGTCCTTTGTCCAGTGTTGGGGCCTGTGCTGGGTACTGGGTGTATGGAAGCCAACAAGATAGACCCGTTCTTGACCCTCATGATGCTCACCGTCTAATCAGGAGAGCCAGACCATAAACAGGAAAACAAGGAAGAGCATTTCAGGTTGTGAGCAGAGCTATGGCGGACAGAAACAGGGAGGCATGGTAAGAGTCACGCGGTGAGGGGCGAACTACTATGGAGGTTCAACATTTTTCATCTGAATGTAACAGCCTTGCCCTGAGAACTTTTCAGTCTAGTGAGGGAGACAGACTAAAAACAAGCAGACAAAAAAATGAACCTAATTGTGGGTTATGATAAAAGAAACAAACAAAGCAACAAAGGGTGGTCAGAGTTCTCTCTGGGGGGGGGGAGGGGGGTGCTAATTCGGCAGAGGCCTCATGGGGGAGAAGAATCCATGAGTCCAGTTCTGGACAAAGAACATTCCAAGCAGTGGGAACAGAAAATTGAAAGTTTCCAAGACGGGGAGAAGCTGGTCATTTCCAGAAAGGAGACCAGCGTGGCCTAGTGAACAAAAGGCAGATTGGAAGGAAACAGGCTGAAGGGTTAGACAAGGACCAGCTACAGCCCGTGGTGAGGAGTGGGGTTCTTCTTCTACCTAAGCGCACTGAGAAAATGTAACTGCTGCTTACAGGCTACTGTTCCTTGGCCTTCTGTTCCAGACTGGCTCTTTCTCTGGAAACTTCCATGGGGCACATGGGTACAGGTTGTCAGCGAGAAAACAAGTTAGCCTTGGCCTTCAACATTTCATAGATATCCAACTGAATATTTGAAGACAGTGGTTACACACAGACCTGTCCTTGTAGATCATTACGGCCAAGCAGCCTGGTAAGCCAAGTGGAGCTTGAGTCCGTTCCCCCTTCATTTTCTTTGAAATGACTAGCAAGGATGGGGTTTTCAACACGGTGTAATATTTGTCCTGTTCATACTGTTTTCCTCGGTTAATAGGCAGCTAAGTTAGTACTTTGGTCAGTAACATAAGGGGATGTGAAGTGGGTCGCTTAAATCCATGTGCTATCGCAGAATCAATAATAATCAGCAGATAAAGTTCATGACCAAGGGAACCAATGGGTAGGAAAAAACATGACACTGGAAAGCGAAAATAGTACGCTGAAATTCTGCAAGTGGCTCACAAACCTAGATACGGACTGTCTGGTAGACAAAGAAAAGAAGGAAGCAAGACCAAATTCATAATGTCTATAAGATAAACCCTAGTTTTGCTCAAGATAACTGCAGCTTTTCCTGGTTTGGAAGCTTGAGAGAAATTTCTCTCATGGGTCCTTCTAGATTGGGGACATTGTGCTCCAGTGGACCTATGTATTTTTTGTTTTTTTATAAGCAGCTTTATGGCGGTATCATTTACATACCACAAAGTCACCTGTTTTTTTTTTTAATAATGATTTTTTATTATATTATGTTAGTCACCATACAGTATATCCTTAGTTTTTGATGTAATGTTCCATGATTCCTTAGTTGCGTATAACACCCAGTGCACCATGCAATATGTGCCCTCCTTCATACCCATCACCGGGCTAGCCCATCCCCCACCCCCCTCCCCTCTGTAGCCCTCAGTTTGTTTCTCATAGTCCATAGTCTCTCATGCTTCATTCCCCCTTCTGATTACCCCCCCTTTCTTTATCCCTTTCTTCCCCTACCGATCTTCCTAGTTCTTATGTTCCATAGATGAGAGAAATCATATGATAGTTGTCTTTCTCTGCTTGACTTATTTCACTTAGCATTATCTCCTCCAGTGCCGTCCATGTTGCAGCAAATGTTGAGAACTCGTTCTTTTTGATAGCTGAGTAATATTCCATTGTATATATGGACCACAACTTCTTAATCCAGTCATCTGTTGAAGGGCATCTCGGCTCCTTCCACGATTTAGCTATTGTGGACATTGCTGCTATGAACATTGGGGTGCATATGGGCCTTCTCTTTACTACGTCTGTATCTTTGGGGTAAACACCCAGTAGAAAGTCACCTGTTTTTTTAAAATATTTTGTTTTTTTAAAGTAATCTCTGCACCCAACATGGAGCTTAAACTCACTCTACCAACTGAGCCAGCCAGGTGTCCTGAAATTCACCTGTTTCCTTTTTAAGGTTTTATTTGTTTATTTATTTATTTGGGGGGGTGGGGAGGAACAAAAGGGAAGGGAGAGGAAGGGGAAAGAATCTCAAGCAGACTCTTTGTTGAGCGTGGAGCCCATGCAGGGCTCAATCTCAGGGCCCTGAGATCATGACCTGAGCCGAAACAAAGAGTTGGACACTTAACTGTGCCACCCAGGCGCCCCCCCAAATTCACCTGTTTTAAGTGTACGATTCCCAGTGTCCCTACAGCTTCCGAAAGCCTTCTACATATGGCACTGAAGGAGGTTTTAAAATCGGGGCACAGAATTATCTTTCCTTCAGATAAAGTGATTCGTGTGAGTCATCATACTTTGTCTTAGCAAACAGCTCTATAATTGTTAGCATATGCCTTCTAATTACTAATCTTAAGAATTACAGTATTCATTCTGTTTTATAAGATGGAGAGCCCAAGGAGCAAGGAAATTGAACAATTTAGCTGAAGTCAGACATTCAGTTAGGGCTAGATTTCAAAACTGCACTGTTACACAAGCCATATTCCGATTCTAATTGCTTAATATGGGTTGATTTTCCCTGTTTACAGATGGCTACTCTTGTAGTGTGTACATCTCACTCAATTGAAGTCCGGAAATGTGAAAGGGATCCAGGAATTTAAACCCCCTTAAGGCCCCATTTCAGATTGCTAAACACAGATTAACTGTGAGTAATCCAGTCCAATGCTGTAAATGAAGAAAGAAGATGTTTGCTTCTTTATTTTTGGAGAGACTTATGAAAATTGTATTTTGAACTTTAAAAAAAGTAGGTAGAAAATTCCATCACATGGGTCCAGAAATTAGTTTCTTGGAACTTTGCTCTTGGTTAAGGACATGTGGCCCAACAGGAACGTATAGATAATCACTCACAAGCACAATGTGAAATATGAACATATTATTGCAAAAGACCTTGCTATTTTCCAGAATATATTCACAGAAGTATAACATGCAGTCCCAAACATTTGTAAATTCATCCTCTTTGTTTATCTAGCATTTTTTAACTCCTCATAAAGTGTTCTACAGAGCCAAGCAAGGATTTGGCCATTCTGGAGTCCACAGTTCTCGAACGGGACATGTTTGTAATCTCTCCAGACTCTAGCCAGCATAAATTAAGAGCTGGAGAGGAAGAGAGAGGCCAAGAAGTGCTTGCTGGGATCATCTAAGAACCTAGCACAGTGCTGAGAACACAGTAGGTGCTCAATAACTGGATTTTATCCTGAAGACACTGAGGTGGGGGTTTCTTTTTCATTTTATATCTTTTTGTGCATTAAAACCCAACTTTTTTGTTGAGTAGGAGTGTAGAGCTTGGTGAATTTTCACAAGCTGATCACACCTGTGACCACTTAACCCATTTCCAATAGAGGATTTTTAATAAGAAATGTGCAAAAATGGTGCCATTACCATCCATGTGCTGAGTGCTCCAAGAGAAGTGTGCCCATGGTACCTAGAGATGCGGGGGAGAAAGGGGCTCACTTTACCTTGACTTACTGAAGTCCTCAGAGAGGAGGGGACATTTGAGATGGATCTTAAAGGGTAAGAGCTTCTTGGGTGGAGAGAGGTGCAGACAGAATTTGGCATGTGAAAAGAACAGTATGGACAGAGCCAAGTTTGGGAGAACTATGGGAGGGACAGTGTGGCAGGAACAAAGGGAGCAAAAAAATTTCTCCGTTGACCCCACAGCCCTCTCCGTCTGATACTCTTCTTTCCCGCCTCCCTCACAGCGCAAGTTCTCCAAAGAATCACCTCCTTACCCAGCCTTTTCCTCCTCAGCCTCCATCCACTCCTCAACCCACTCCAATCTGTCTTCCTCTCTTTCTACTTGACTGAAACTACTCTCGCCAAGGCAGCCGGCTTCCATGCTGGCAAAGCAAAGGAACATTCTTCTATCCTATTATTTAGCCTCTCATCAATAACCAGAAGTCAGTCCTTCTTTTATAGGACAATCTCTTTTCTTGGTTTTGGTACCATCCCACATCTTGGCTTTCTTCAAGCTTCTCCTTCAGTGCCTTTCGCTAGACCCCCCTCTTCCTCTATTCTTGCAAAAAGTGAATAAAGTAATGCATGAAAAGTGCTTAGAATAGCTCATGATAAATAGTAAGCACTCAATAAATGGTACATATTATTTCTAGTGTTCCTGTGGCATCTTCATTTTTCCAGTTCTGTTATCGATTTATTCTTATTTTAAGTTATTATCCAACCTCTGAATTTTGTTATTCCTTAGGACTCATGCTTTAAATACCCTCCATCTAGTTATGAATCACAAACTTCCAACTCAAGCCTTTCTTATCCACTGAGCCCTTTTTTCACACAGCAGCGAGAGTATTCTTTTTGAGACTTATATATCATCATATTTACTGGTGATATATTGAGTACTAAGATCAGTAACAAGGCAAGGAGAGCTACTCTTTTTTTTTTTTTACATAAACTCTACGTCCAATGTGGGGCTTGAACTCATGACGCTGAGGTCAAGAGTTGAATGCTCTACTGAGCCGGCCAGGCGCCCCAAGGATATCTACTCTTGTCACTTTTATTCAGCATCATCCTGGAGGTTCTAGCCAGTGCAATAAGTCAAGAAAAAGAAATAAAAGGCATACAAATTGAGGAGGAAAAATTAAACTTTTTATTCAGATACTATAATTGGATAAAGAAAAAAATTAAGGAATCTACAAAAAAACTACCAGAGGTAATAAGCATATTAAGCAAGGTCACAGGTACAGGAGCAATACACAAATTCATTGTATTTCTATATACTAGCAATGAGAAATTCAGAAATAAAAAATTAAAACACATTATTATTTATGCTAGCATCAAAAAACCTTTCAAACACCCAGAAAAAGTCTAATAAAAGACGTTCAAGATCTCTGGAGAGAAAAATAAAACACATTGCCAAAAGAAATTAAAGAAGACCTAAATAAATGGAGAGATAAATCATGCTGATGGGTTGGAAGAATCAATATGGTTGGGATGTCAGTTTTTCCCAGATGGATCTATGAATTTAATGCAGTCCCATTTGTAATCCCAGCAAATTTCTGTTGTAGCAATTAATAAGCTGATTATAAAAATTTATTTTTATTTTATTTTTTAAATATTTATTTCAGAGAAAGTGAGTGAGACAGAAAGCGAGAGAGAGAGCATGAGCGAGTGGGAGGAGGGGCAGAAGGAAAGGGAGAGGGGAAGCAGACTCCTCGCTTAGCATGGAGTCGGACTTGGGGTTTGATCTCCCAACCTGGAGATCATGACCTGAGCCGAAACCAAAAGTTGGACACTTAACCAACTGAGCCACACAGACACCTCCACTAATTATAAAGTTTATATATAAAAGATCTGGCCAAAACAATCTTAAAAAAGAAAAACTTCAGATGTTGCAGTGTCTTCATTAATACTTAATTCTAAAGCTAATGTGTGGTACTGGCATAAAAATAGACCAATGTGTCAGTGGAACAAGGTAGAGAACCCTAACCCTAACCCTAATATGTATCTATATCTATATATTCAATTGATTTTCAACACAGGTGTAACAGCTATTAAATGGGGAAAGGACAGTCTTTTCAACAAATGGTACTGGGAACAGCTAGATATTCTTATGGGGAAAAACATGAACATTGCCCCCCTACCTCACTGCTTACTTAAAAATTAATCTGAGGGCTGCTTGGGTGGCTCAGTCAGTTAAGTCTGACTCTTGATTTCGACACAGGTCATGATCTCAGGGTTGTGAGATCGAGCCCTGTGTTGGGCTCTGCACTCAGCAGGGAGTCTGCTTGAGTTTCTCTCTCTCTCCCTCTGCCCTCTCTCCACTCGTGCTGTCTCTCTTTCTCTAAAATAAATTAATTATTAAAAAATTAATCTGAGATGCATCATGTACCTAAGTGTAGTTAGGTATAGTTAAAATTATAAAGCTTCTAGAAGAATATGTAGGAGAATATTTTCACGAACTGGAGAAAGGCAATAGACAAGATAAAGAAAGCACTGACATGGGGCACCTGGCTGGCTCAGCTGGTGGAGTGTGCAGCTCTTGAATTCAGGGTTGTGAGTTCGAGCCCCACGTTAGGTTAGTAAAGAGATTACTTTAAAAAGAAAAAAAGAAACAAGAAGAAAAAAGTTACCAAAAAAGTTCAAAAAAAAAGAAAGGATAGACGTGAAAGAAAAACAAAGATAAACAAAATGTTATCAAAATTAAAAATTTCTCCTCATCAAAAGGCACCAGTAAGAAAATGAACAAACAAGTCACAGAGTGGGAAAAAATATTCACAATACATATCACTGACAAAGGACAAAAGGCAAAAAACCCAAAAGAAAAACGGGCAAAAGACTTGAATAGACATGTTACAAAAGAAGACAGATGAATTACATGAAAATAAACACAACAGACACACGAAAAGGTTCTCAACACTTAGTCATCAGGGCAATGCACACTACAACTGCAGTGAAATACCACTTCCCACTCTTGAGAACGGCTACAATGAAAGGCTGACAGCATAAAATGTCAGCAAAGATACGGAGCAAGAGGAAACCTTACACGTTGCTGCTGGGAACATAAAATGGTAAATTATTTGGAAACCGGTTTAGCAGATCCTTATAAAGTTAAACACAGATCTTGCCTATGACCTAACACTTCCACTCCTGAGTATTTATCCAAAACAAATGTAAGCTTATGTCCATAAAAAGACTCCTATAAGAATACTCATAGCAGCCTTATTCATAGAGTCAAAAACTAGGGGGAGAGGACCAAAACATACATACAGCAACAGGAGAAAGGGCAAACTGTGGAATATACTGGAATATTAGTCTGGGTAAAAGGAACAAACTATAATACATGCAAGAGCATGGATGAATCTCAAAAATACAATGTTGAACAACAGAAACCGGACATGAGAGTATAGACCATGTGAGTTCATTTCTGTGACGTTCAGGAACAGACAAAACTAATCTATGGTGGGGGAGGGGAAGGAGGAGCATGAAAGAGCTTTCTGGAGTGATGGACAGGTTTTATTTTATCTATTTCTTTTTTTTTTTTTTAAAGATTTTATTTATTTATTCGACAGAGATAGAGACAGCCAGTGAGAGAGGGAACACAAGTAGGGGGAGTGGGAGAGGAAGAAGGAGGCTCATAGCAGAGGAGCCTGATGTGGGGCTCGATCCCATAACGCCGGGATCACGCCCTGAGCCGAAGGCAGACGCTTAACCGCTGTGCCACCCAGGCGCCCCTATTTTATCTATTTCTTTTTTTTTTTTTTTAAGATTTTATTTATTTATGTGACAGAGAGACAGCCAGCGAGAGAGGGAACAGAGCAGGCGAGTGAGAGAGGAAGAAGCAGGCTCCCAGCAGAGGAGCCCGATGTGGGACTCGATCCCGGAACGCCAGGATCACGCCCTGAGCGGAAGGCAGACGCTTTAACGACTGCGCTACCCAGGCGCCCCCTATTTTATCTATTTCTTTATGAAGTTTTAAATCTTAATTCCAGTAGAGTTAACATATAGTGTTATATTAGTTTCAGGTGTACAATATCATGATTCAACACTTTTATACATGACTCAGTGCTCATGTTTGAGAGGTTTTATGGCTTGATTGGGGTATATAATTGTCTAAACGTGCTGAACTTCAGATGAATGAATTGTTACAAGTTTATAATTAAAATTTAAAAGTCTAAATTAAAATTCAATTAAAATTAAAGACAAAGCCTGAAACAGCCACAAAAAGACCTCATATATCCAAGTACTTAATTGACATCGCTACTTGAATGATTGCGTAGACATCTCAAATGGAACTCGGATATTAATTGGTAGTCTCAAAATCCTTTGACACCATGAAGAAAATAAAATTAGGTGATGTGATAGTGACTGGACAAGTGACTATTTTAGTTTGGGTAATTAGGAAGCCATGCAGTGAGCTGAGGGAAGAATGTTCCGGACAGAGGGAAAGCAAATGCAAGGACTCTAAGACAGGAATGAGCTTGGCACATGCCTGAACTTCCTGAGCAAGGGAAAAGTGGTGGTGGGGGGCGACATCAAAGAGGTAGGGCTTGAACATGTAGGGCCATATAGGCCATGGTGGGGAGCTTGGATTTTCTTTTGTGTGGGATGAGAAGCCATTGGAGGGGTTTAGACAGGCCCATGGTGTGACTTGCATGGTAAAGGATCAGTCTGGCTGCTCTGTGGAGAATAGATTTGGAAGATTGGAAAGAGTGGAAGCAAAGTGACAAGTCAGAAGCCATGTTGGCTCTTCTCTTTAACCTCTTTACCTCTCACCCCATTACATTCTCTGCCTCCCCTGACCCTGCCCTGAAGGCTAAACCCTGTAGAGAGAATCTTTAGGGCTCCTCTGCTGGCTGGTTTCTTGTTGAGTTTGGCCAATGGCAGGTGCCAGCAGAAGGTCAGAAAGAGGGAGAAGAGAGATCAGGGTCCTCCCTCCCACTCTCTCCGCCCCATTTCCTTTCTTTCTCAACCAGGTCCTGGCTGTGGTTCTTCCTGAAGCTCCTGGTGCTTGTTCCTGGTGCTTCATGACCTTTCGATTCTTTTCTTTTTTTAAGATTTTTATTTATTTATTTTAGAGAGAGATAGTGAGAGAGCACGAGTGGGGAGAGGGGCAGAAGGAGAGGGAGAGAGAGAACCCCAAGCAGACTCCACGTGAAGTGCAGAGCTGGAAGCGGGGCTCGATCCCAGGTCCCTGAGACCATGATCTGAGCCGAAATCCAGAGTCAGACGCTCAACCAACTGAGCCCCGCCCCCGGGCACCCCCATGACCTTTTGGTTGTTTTCTGAAACCTGCCCACACCTTGGTTAATGGTCAATAGTTAATGGTTTCTATATACCGCTTAAGTAAGCATATAGAATATATATGGTAATAATAATACATATATATAACGGTTTACAGTTAATAGTTAATTAATTAAAGACTTCCGTAATATCTTTTTTTTTAAAGACTTTTGTATTCATGTGAGAGAGAGAGACAGAGAGAGCACAAGCAGGGGGAGCTGCAGAGGGAGAGGGAGAAGCACACTCCCTGCTAAGCAGAGAGCCCGACATGGGGCTTGATCTCAGGACCTGGAGATCATGACCTGAGCCGAAGGTAGACACTTAACCCTCTGAGCCACCCAGGTGTCCCATGGTAATGTCTTTTGCGTGTGCCATCTCTTTCCTGCCCGTGCTCTGAACGGCACAAGTGGGCATTGCAGAAGAAAGACGCCGGCGCGGACCGCAGTTTGTAGTGTTGGAGGTGGGGACAAGAAGGCTGATTTGAGACGTATTTTGGAGGTGGAAACCACAGGGCGTCCTTACGTGTTGGATGTGGAGGCTGAGAAAAAGAGGGATGGAGGGACGGTCCTAAGATTTGGGCTTGAGTGATTGGTGTTGCTCTTTACTGAGGGCAGGATTGTCTGAAGCAGATGCAGGCTTGTAGGGAGAAGCAAGAATTTCTTGTTTGCCACGATTAATTTGAATTGTTGATTAGACATTCGAACGGAAATGTCACATAGGCATGCAGACAAACGAATCTGGAGCTCAGTACAGATGTTGGCCGGAGATTTAAGAAAGGAAGAAAGAAAGAAAGAAAGAAAGAAAGAAAGAAAGAAAGAAAGAAAGAAAGAAAGAGAGAGAGAGAGAGAGAGAGAGAGAGAGAGAAAGAAAGAAAGAAAGAAAGAAAGAAAGAAAGAAAGAAAGAAAGAAAGAAAGAAAGAAAGAAAGAAAGAAAGAAAGAAAAAGAAAGAAAAAGAGAAAGAAAGAAATTTGGGGCCATCGGTGTGTTGTAGCATTTAAGGCCAAGGGGCAGGATGAGATCATTTGGGGAGCGAGCGAGTTGGGGAATCCCCGTTGCATGAGTCGTGATGGGAGGCAGAGCTGGCCTTCCCATGGGG
Source organism: Ursus americanus (assembly GCF_024610735.1). NCBI lineage: Eukaryota > Metazoa > Chordata > Mammalia > Carnivora > Ursidae > Ursus > Ursus americanus. The sequence continues at coordinate 15,164,017 of NC_142164.1, forward strand.
AAACAGAAAATGCCAGACGCTCACTTTCCCTGACCCCTGGCTGCCAGGTCACGGACATGTGACCTAGGACTCCTGTCCAGGACTTTGAATCTGGGGCGAGTGTTGCAAAGGAGCAAGGGACAGTTTTGAATCTGTTCTGATGGCATCAGCTGTGGCATCAAAGTGGTCACCGGCACTGGCTGGTGGTGGCGGTGGCAGCGTTCGGTGTCCAGGGCGGACGGCAGAGGCACCGAACCAGTCTGTTGGCGTGGTGTCAGCTCGGCTGGGACTCCGACCCCTGAGCTTCCCTCAGTCTCAGACTGTTTCCAGACCTGGTTCCCCGGTTTTCCCGTCAGTTCTGTTTGCTTCCTGATCCCCTGCCAGTGAATTCCTTCTCTCCTTTGGTTAAACCAGAGTGGGTTTCTGTTGATTGCAGCTAAGAACCCTTTTAGCACAATGCCTTGAACTTGGTCGGCGTTCAACAAGCATTTGCTGATTAAGTGTCTGAGTAAGTTCCCCCTAACTAAAAATTACTCAGTGAGGAGTTCTTTGCCTTTCTGCCTTAGCTGCCGTGGTCTAATGGCGAGTGCTCTTTTTATTTCCTTATTTATTTATTTTTGGTGAATTGACATCTTTCCTTGGAGTCTTTGAAGGACTGAGAAACAAGAGGTCAGCCGCTGAAGTAACTGTCGTCCTAATCTAACAGGAATAAACATATTGACTCATGGGTGAAGTCAGTTTCCTTCTAAAAATAGCACGTGGGAATTATTATTCATGGGGAAGGCCCTTCTCTGGATCCTCTCTTATTTCATGATGAACCCACTCCCCATTCCCCGTATTTCAAACAGCAGCTGTAGAGAAACCCATGACCACCCGATTTTAAGATCTGTATCCACAATGAAAGCGAGGATGCCTTTTGTGCTTTGCAACTAGAATCAAGGGGTCCCATTTTCCTTTTCCGAACTGCGCAAGGTAATTCAATTCCTCCCTCCCTTCCAGTGCTTTCAAATGAAAGTCAACTGTTGTCTTTGAGGAGATTTAAAGACGTTATTGAAACAGCTGGAGTCTAAAACTGCTTTGGCAAAAACAAAAAGAAAAGGGGGGGGAATTATCCTTCACTGTTCTGTCTTACATTTTATTGATTTTGAGCTGCGTAAGAGGCCATCTGCTGGGACTCCTGAAAAGAAACCAACTTTCTGTCCACACATGACTCCAAACCCGAAATGAAGGCCAGCCCCTCAGCTGTGGTGGGAACCCGGTCCAGGAGAGTGTGCGGTCAGTTGGAGCCCTCGCTGATGGAAAAGGGGAAATGTCGGCAGATGGAGAAATGAACTAATTTAGAAAGAATCGCTACATCTGATGCTAAATTCCGTGTGTTCCATCTAAATAGCTGTCTCCCATCTACACTCTCCTGTCCACCCTTGTTTGGTCTTGGCCAGGGCTTCTCCAGTTTGAATCCACACCCCAATCACCTGGGGACCTTGCTGTAATGCAGGTCAGATTCAGCAGGTGTGCGGTGGGGCCCGAACCCCCGCATGTACGACAATCTCCCACGTGATGCCCGTCCTACTGGTCTTGGACCACACTGAGTAGCCAGGGTCTGGGCGGCCATAACACCCCATAATATGCCTGGATATTTACAACACCTTTCCGGCTGGTCTCCTGCTTCCAGGCTTGCTCTTAATTTCGATTCATTCTTCACTGGGAAGATAGAAATAATTGATTTATTTTTATTTTTTAAAAATTTTATGAGAGGGGGAGAGACAGAGCGAGCAGGGGGAAGGGCAGAGGGAGAGAGAGAATCCCAAGCAGACTCTGCATTGAGCGTGGAGCCCAATGAGGGGCTGGATCTCATGACCCTGAGATCATGACCTGAGCTGAAATCAAGAGTTGGACGCTTAACCGACTGAGCCACCCTGGTGCCTCTAACCCTTCTGATTCTAGTCCAGTATTCATTCCACATTACCAGGCTTGGTCTGCTAGGGTAGACTTGGTTTACTTTGCAATGAACATAATATCCATAGAAGATTAGGGCTGAACATCTCTTCGGGAAGGTAAATGGAGGAGCCAGGCCAGTGGTCAAAACCCAAAATGCCTTCGGGAGCTGGCGGGTGAACTGAGAGGGCACTGCGGGGGGCTGGGCGTGAAACAGCTTGACGGAGCCTGTATTGATCTGGAAAGCGTGTATCTTCCGTAAAGGTGTTTAAAATAAAATTCTTTATCACACTGAGCTATCCCAACACAACGCATCTGCTAACTTTATTCAGTCCACAGGACGCCTGCGTGTCCTCTGTGATTCTCCAGCCACCTCAATGACAGATGACAAACTTGAGGTTCAGAGAGCCCAAGCAGTTCACCCAAAGTCAAACAGCTTGTTACCGATAGCTGAGATGAAAACCCTCTGCTCAGTCCTCTTCCCATTCTTATCCCCAGGTTGCACTTGCCCCTACAGCGCCCCAAGAAGCCTACCACCCCGGGACCGTGGCTCATAGTCCAGGCTTTGACTATCCCTGTGGCACCAAACTCCCTTGGTCCTCACAGTTAATTTCCCCAAACCTTCTCCTTGTTCCCTATGGCTTTGCTCCATGTTTGGCCTAACCTGAAAGAAGAATTCATGCTGAGATAGCAATTCAGGGCAGTGCCTTAGTGCGAATCAGCACAACCAGTTAGGGCAGCGGGTTACACCAAGGATAAATCCCTTTATACTGAAGTCATTAGGGAAGGCAGTATAACATCATGGCTGACAGTTTGGAAGCTCCAGTTATAGAGACCTGGGTTCGAATCCTAACTGTGTTACTTTGGAAAAGTTACTTATCTTCTCTATGCCTTAGTTTTATTCTCTGCAAAATTGCTTCAGATGATGCTAGTTCATAGCTCTTCGTAGCACTACAGTGAGGATTAGAGAGAGTACATGTGAAGTTCTTAGCACAGTGTCTGGCATATGGTAATTCATCACAAGTGACAGATTTTGGGGAAAAAAAATCAACAACAAAAAAATACATCCCATTATGAGTATTCCTTGGCAGTCTGGACTGCTTCTGTGTTCCAGGCCTGACTGGAGTTCGGAAAAGAAAGGGGTGAGAAGGGAGAAAAAATCTTCTAGGTCAAATGTGTTCCCATATGTGAATGTGTATAGCCAGACTATTATTATGTGAAGGAGAGCTCTTCCATATACTTTACCTGTAAATAGGGGCTACTTGACAGGGCTTGGTACACCAGGAATAAATTCATAGAAAAGACAGGAATTCTTTTGGTGCACCAGGAATGAATTTATAGAAAAGGAATCATCATGGAATAGACAAATTGGAGCCAATATGTAGAATTGAGGGTGTCAGCCAGGGAACTGGAAGAGGCCAGAGATGACTGGGAATAAACCACAGTGAAAGAAAACAGGGGCAGACTCCTTATCCTCTTGTTCTGCTCGACATCTCTTATCGGTAACTGGAATAAAGACTAGAGGGAAAATTAATTGAATTTGGAAGTGGCATACAGCTTAGAAGGGATGGTTAAACACCTTGCATGACAGAATGAGGGTTCAAAAAGACCCGAGAGGTGCCTGGCTGACTCAGTCAGCAGAGCATGTGACTCTTGATCTCGGGGTTGTAAGTTTGAGCCCCACATTGGGTGTAGAGATTACTTAAAAATAAAATCTGTAAAGAAATCGGACTTCCTGGTCTAATAAGATGGTGATTACAACTAAAAAACCCTGGACACAACAGAACAAACAAACATATGAAGACTCTAAAAGGTGTCAAGAAGAAGGCAAACTTGCTGAGGGACCTTGAAGACTTCCGAAACGACATGGCAGTGAGGTCTCTGGGTTTCCCTTTGCCTCCCATATATCTGGAATGGGCACTGGAGAAGCCTGCAGCCTGGAACAACCAAGAGGCAGAGGTGAAAAAGTCTCCAAGAAGGGTCTGCTTTTCCTACCAAAGGACGAGAAAAAGGGTGGCCTACAAGAATAGAAAACCTTTTGGCAACACCTGCCCTACTCCAGCTAAACACCAGTCTGTGTGTCTATCCACCAATACCACACTGTCCTGATTACCACAGCTGTATAGTGCATCTTACATTGGGTAGAACGATCCCTCCCACTTCATACTCCTTTTTCAAAATTCTTTTAAGCTATTCTAAGTTCTTGCCTTTCCATTTCAACTTGAACGGGCACTTTTATTATTGACTCAGGACATTTCCTCTTTTCTAACGTGTGGGTTCAGTGCTACAAATTTCCCTTTAGCACTGCTGTAGTCGTGTCCCACAAATTTTGATGCGCTGTACACTCATTGTCGTTTTTGGGAACGTATTATTTGGTTTCCCTTGAGCCTCCTTTTTTTTAAACCCTTGGATTAGTTAGAAGAGTGTTACTTTGTTTCCAAGCATTGGAGATTTTTCTGTTTGTGTTCTTAGTTTGATTCCATTGTGGCTGGAGAACGCACTCTATATGATTTGAATTCTTTTAAATTTGTGAATGTTTTTGGTGCATGTTCCGTGGGCACTTGAAAATAATGTGTATTCTGCTTTTATTGGGTAGAGTGTTTGATAAATGTTGATTAGATACTGTTAGTTAATGGTGTTGTTGAGGTCTAAGATATCATTGCTGATTTTCTGTCTAATTGTTCTGCCCATTGCTGAGAGTAAGGTGTTGAAGTCTGCAGCTATAGTTGTGGGTTTTCTATTCGTCCTTCCAGTTCTATCAGTTTTTGCTTCATGTATTTTGAAGCTCTGTTGTTTGATGAATACATTTAGGATCACTGTGTCTTACTGGTGGATTATTGTGTAATTTTCCCCTTTCACCTGTTACTTTTTGTTTTTGTCTGAAGTCTACTGGATATGCTATTAATATAGCCACTCCTACTTTTTAAAAATTCATGTTTGTACAATGTATCTTTTTTAAAGATTTTATTTATTTGTCAGGGAGAGGGAGAGAGAGATCATGCGTGCACAAGCAGGGGGAGCGGCAGGCAGAGGCAGAAGGAGAGAAGTAGATGCTTAACCAACGGAGCCACCCAGGTGTCCCCAATATATCTTTTCCTATACTTTTTTTTTTCAACTTCTCTATGTCATTATGTTCGAAGTGGGTTTCTTGTAGAGTTGGGTTATGCTTTTTAATTCACTCTGCCATTCTTTTTTTGATTGATATCTTTAGACCATTTACATTTAATATCGCTATTGGTATGTTAGGATTCAAGTCCACAATTTTATTATTTTTTTCTCTTTGATCTTTCTGTTCCTTTTTCCTGCCTTTCAGGGATCACCTGAACATTTTTTTTAGAATTACATTTTGATTTACTTATATTTGAAAATTGAAGAGGATAAAGACGCCTATCCTCAGTTGGTGAAGCATCTGCATTTGGCTCAGGGCATGATCCCAGGGTCCTGGGATCGAGTCCCATATCAGCCTCCTTGCTCAGCCGAGAGCCTGCTTCTCCCTCTGCTTGCTACTCCCTACTTGTGCTTTTTCTCTCTTTCTTTCTCTCTCTGACAAATAAATAAATAAAAATCTTTAAAAAAAAAGAAAATTGAAGAGAATAAAGAATCTTACCAACATTCTTTCTATGATGACATGTGAATTTTCTAACGTGATGTAGGCTCTCTTTACCATGTTCCTGACTTCCTGAGCCCTCCCTGGCAGAATCTTTAACACCTATATTTCTATCAACAGTCTCTCCAAACCAATGTAGGATTTTTCTATCATGCTTTTCAAAATTCTTCCAGCTTCTACCCATTGCCCAGTTCCCGAGTCACTTCCACATGGTTAGGAATTTATTGTAGCAGCAGTCTCCTGATACAGAATCTGTATCAGTCAAGGCTTAGCCAGAGAAATAAAACCGGTATGAAATATATATGGAGATTTATGGGAAGAAATTGGCTTATGCAATTGTGGAAGCTGGCTGGTCCAGCCTGAAATCCACGGAATAGACAACAGGAAGGGCAGGCTGGAATTCTCGGTCATGAACTGAAGATGCTGTCCACAGGCAGAATTTCTTCTTCAGGGAAACCTCAGCTCTGCTTTTAAGGCCTTTTACCTGATTGAATCAGACCCACCCAAATAATCCAGGATAATGTCCCTTACTGAAAGTCAACTGCTATTAGATTTTCATCGCATCTACAAAATACTTTCAGAGCAACATGTAGACTGTCAGACACATAAAACTGGCCCCCACAGACTTTAAATTGCCACGATCACCTTTTAAAACTGTTTGACAGCATATACTAAAGCTAAGCATACATGTACTCTATGACCCAGCAAGTATCCTTCCAGGCTTACACTTAATATAAATCCACATATCCACCAAAAGTCATGTACAAGAATGTTCATAACACCATTATATGTGGGGCACCTGGGTGGCTCAGTCAGTGAAGTGTCTGCCTTCGGCTCTGGTCATGATCCCAGGGTCCTGGGATGGAGCCCTGCGTTGAGCTCTCTGCTCAGCAGGGAGCCTGCTTCTCCCTCTCCTTCTGCTGCTCCCCCTGCTTGTGTGCTCTCTCTCTCTCTGTCAAATAAATAAATAAATAAATAAATAAATAAATAAATAAAATCTCTTTAAAAAACTTTATATGTATTAACCTGAGATTGGAAACAACCCAAATTTCCATCAACAGGAGAATGGCTAAATAAATTGTGGCATATCCACACAATGGACTACCACTTAGCCGTGGAGAAGAACAATCTACTGCTATATTCAAGAGTAGAGATTACTCTCACAGATATAGTGGTTGAGCAAAACAAGCCACTCACAAATGAGCACATTCTGTATGATTCCATTTATATGAAGTTCAAAAATCTACACCATTAGAAATCAGGATAGGAGTTACCTTGGGGTGGGAGCTATTGACTAGAAGCCTTCTGGGTACTGGCAATGTTCTGTTTCTTGATCTGAGTGGTGATTAAAAGTGTGTGTGCGTGTGTGTGTGTGTGTGTGTGTGTGTGTGTGAACAGTCAAGCTGTGCACTTAAGACCCATACACTTTACTTAAGTTATACCTTAATAAAATTGCTTTAAATAATAAGAAGATCCAGACAGGCCAGAATAATGAGTTGAAACCAACAAGATGAGATCTTTAATGTCTAACAATTTTAAAGTAGAGCATGAGGAAGACCTGATTGGTAGTGCGGAGAAAAACTTGGGGGCTTTAGTTGACCACAAGTTCTGTATGAGTCAGCCACGTGATGTGGCAATTTTAAAAGTGCATGTAATTTAAGCTGCTTTAGCAAATGCAAAACCTCTGTTATATTTCATCTGTTTGGTTCTAGCCCATCATTTTCAAATCTCTTTGGACCTTCATTTTGTCATGTAGGACAGAATGGGGTTGTAAAAAGAACTCCTAGCTAGGAAAATAAACCAAAGCCTTGAAACTCTCTTCCTAATTAAGACACCATTTTTAATGTTGAGCAAGAGTCCAATGCGTTGTTTTCTTTATACCTGGACTTAGATTTAGAGACCAAATGCAATGCCGTTCAAACGTTCTTGACAAATTAAAGAGGATCCAGAGGCCAGTAATCAGGATGGTAATGAGAAGTCGCCCTGCCCTATATGGAGGAACTTGAGACAAAAAAACGAAAGAAGGACATGGAAGTTTCCTTTCATTTTGAACATTGGAAGGGCTGACAAACAGAAGAGAGCATGTCTGTTCATTCTTGGGGGCAGAGCTAGACCTGCAGGTAGGTGTGATGGTGACGTTTGCCTGCGTTCTGAACCGAGAAGGAACCGCCTAATGTCTGGGGTCCTGAGGAAGAAAGAGAGCTGCTCGTGATGGAAGAGTTTAGGCGGTCACTCAAAGACCACAGGCTGGCTAGTGCTCAGAGGACAGCTGCGGCATAGTACCTCTTTCCAGATGTGAAGAAGCAAAGAATGGCATCGAGGGGAAGGCGGGTGAAATCTGGAAGATCATGAGAAAGGACTCACGCTAATACCTATGCTCCATCACTACTCTCCATTTGCCATCTCTTACAAGTGGGCCTCAGTGGGGGTGCCCGTAAAGGTAAAGCATCAAACGTTTATAGCTAGAAATGGACCAGAAGTGGAATGTCAGGTTATTGCTGCTTCCCCAAGGCACCTCTGTAAAATGGAGCTAAGATCAACCACCAGCATTATGTTTTCAGAAGAGAGAGACCAGTTCCAAGTGCTGTCCAGACTTCCAGCCCATTTATGGAGCCCCCCATTTCATAATCTTGCCTCTGTCAAGCGGCAGAGAGAACACCTTATTTATAACCCTTTAAAAAACAACCCCATCAGCCACACTCCCCCTGCCCCTCCCAAACTGAAGTCCAGCCATGTGGAAAACCCACCAGATCTTTATGCTCATAATAAAGCGATGTTGCTTTAACTGTATTTAATTTAGCAGAGTTGGCATCAAATAGAAAGGATTATGCCAGCAAGTGTTGGTCAATCTGACCTGGTCCAGAATGCAATGCTTATTTTATTATCCGGCTGCAAAAATATTGTCACAACTATCTATGACTATCTATAAAGTACATAAAGTTATTAAAACACATTCTCTTACTAAAGCAAGTACAAAAAATTCATAAACAAAGCGAGAAGCAAGCATATTTCATTTGCTTAAATAACACTAAGGAAACCACTGAAGCAAAGCTTCTGATGGGCTGGCAGGCAGCAGGGAGATAATTTCAGTGATGATATGACATGATAAATTGCCTCCGCTGTACACAATTTTCACTCCAGAAAATAATTCATCTTCTACTCCCGTCACATTGTTCTTTCCCACTCATGCGTGTGTCAGTTCCGTCATCTCTGGTGTCTGAGCAGGACCACGTCTGTCCTTTGTGGCTGTAGCTCCAGAGATGCAAAACCATGAAAGAAAAATAAACCCACAAAGCACAGTGTGCTTTTGGACAACTTCTAAAATGTAATTGTCATGATTTGGGTCCCATTTACATGTTCACATTGAGAGTCCCATAGATACCCATAGAATACCCTCTTGAGATGAAGTACCTTGAGAGGAGGCAAGAGCAGCCACACCGTGACCCTCTGGAAGCTTGACCGGGAATTCTAGCACTTACCAGATGTGTGAGTTTCAGTAATTCACTTACCTCTCCAGCTTCCACATCTGCAAAATATGGATATAATACAACTTTGTAGGGTTCTTAGGAAAATTAGGTGATGTCATAAATGCCGGGTGTCTAGTCGCACCGTTTGTGTCTGTTAATTGGCATTACCTGGTATAATCCTTCAGTCATTTAACGAATATTTATGGAGTACCTATTTCCCAAGCACTGTTCTAGGTGCCGAGAATACAGCAGTTAATAAAGAAACCAAAGCCTTGGGGCGCCTGGCTGGCTCAGTCGGTAGAACATACGACTCTTGATCTCGGGGTCATGAGTTTGAGCCTCATGTTGGGTGTAGAGATGACTTAAATAAATAAATAATTTTTTAAAAAAAGAAACCCAAATCCCTTCTCTAATGGATCTTCAGTCTACTGAAAACTGGTAGTTTGTCAGAAGGTGATAATTGCTGTGGAGAAAAGCATAGCAGGGAAAGGAGACTGGGGAGTGCCGGGATTGAATGTGGGGTTGCAAGTTTTGATGGGGTGGGCACCTAAGACGATGGCATGTGAGCAAATACCTGAAGGAAGTGAACGAGTGAGCCATGAGCCAGGAACCATGAGGATATCTGGGGGAAGTATGTTTCTGACAGAGGGGATAGCAACTCAAAAACCTTGAACCAGAAGCATGAGTGGGGTGCTCAGCACAGCAGGGAGGCCAGTATAGAGTGGTATGAATATGGGAAGAGTCATAGGAAATGAGGTCAGAGAAGTAATGGGGCCAGATCGTGTAAGACCTTGCAGTGCCCAGCATGTAATAGGTCTTATCATACAATGCCATCATTGTTACCAAACTTAAATATTTAAAGAATCATCCTTGTCGGGGTTGAAAACTGTAGAAGGCACAAGGGTGGCAGCAGGGAGATTCATGACATAATCAGATAAGAAAAGACGGCAGCTTGGACAAGAGTAACAGCAGTGGAGGTTGGGAGACATGGTCAGATTCTGGATATGTTTTGAAGTTAGAGCCAACAGGATTTCCTGATTTAGTAAATGTCGGGTGTGAGTGGAAGAGAGGAGGCAAAGATGACTTCAAGGTTTTGGTGCGTGAGCACCTGGAAAGACGGGATTGTCATAATCTGGATGATGGCTCTTCAGCTGGAGCAGATTCTAGGCGCTCAGCAGCTTGTTTTGTGTGGACAAGTTAAGTAGGGAGGTGGACATCCAAGTTGAGAATTCAGGGGAGGGGCCCATGATGGTGGTATCAGTATACGGATTGTATTTAAAACCATGGAGCTGGATGAGATCACCAAGGAGTTAGGGTAGATAAAGAGGAAGAGGAACTGAACTCTAGAGCACTCCAAGGCTAAGAAGTCAGAAAAAAGAATGGGTCAATCCAAAGAGATGGAAAGTAGATTCATGGTAATTGGCTAGGGGTGGGGACAGAGAGTGACTGTTCATAAATAAAGGTTACTTTTTACAGTGATGAGAATGTTCTGGAATTAGATCATTGTGATGATTACCAACTCTGTGAGTACACTAAAACCCACTTAATTGTACACTATAAAAGGGTAAATTTTATGGTATGTGAATTATATCTCAATTTTAAAAAAAGAAGTCAGAGGGGACGCCCGGCTGGCTCAGTTGGTAGAGCACATGACTGTTGATCTCAGGGTCATGAGTTCAAGCTCCATGTTGTACGTAGAGATTACTTAAAAATTAACTTTCAAAAAAGAAGTCAGAAGAGGAGGAATCAACAAAGGAGACTGAGGAGCAGTCAGTGAGGTGGGAAGAAAACTGGGAGAGTGGATTGTTCTGGAGGAAAAGGGAAAAAAATGTTTCAATAAGAGTGTGTCAAATGCTGTTGAGATTTAACCTAGGTTGAGCTGTATCATTGGATTTAGCATCATGAAGATCATTGATGACCTTGACCAGAGCCATTTAGGTGGGATGAGGGGGTGAAAGCTTGACTGGCGTGAGATGGGGAAGAACTCATTGGTCACTTTTGGAGGGTGCTAAGGGTCCAACTCATTATTTTAAGAAGTGGTAAATAGAGGGAGAGAATCAAGCATCCTTCCTGACTTTCTATAGAAATGGTACCACTACAAAACCATATAGTAGATGAGGGGACATTTCTATTTATTGAAGGATTTCCAGTTAATAAGGGAAGATGGGATGGTAGAATTCTAATATCACCATGTTGCAATCTTCAGTGGAAATCTATGGATGAGATTAGCCATATTAGCAATAGCTGCTAACATCACACAAAGAGGCATGATCACATTTTCATACCTCCCAATGCAAGCACACGTCTCCACCGCTGAAGTGGTCTGGCTAAAAATAAATAAATAAGGGGCGCCTGGGTGGCACAGCGGTTAAGCGTCTGCCTTTGGCTCAGGGCGTGATCTCGGCGTTCTGGGATCAAGCCCCACATCGGGCTCCTCCGCTATGAGCCTGCTTCTTCCTCTCCCACTCCCCCTGCTTGTGTTCCCTCTCTCGCTGGCTGTCTCTATCTCTGTCGGATAAATAAATAAAATCTTTTTTAAAAAATTAAATAAATAAATAAATACCCCCAAATCTGGTTAAGCCTCTAGATTCAACCACCAGTATACAACAAATACAGGAGACACAGGAGTATGTTTTTATTAAAGATTTTATTTATTTATTTGAGAGAGAGAGTGAGCATGAGCAAGGGGGAGGGCTAGAGAGAGAGGGAGAAGCAGACTCCCCTCTGAGAAGGGAGGGACTCGATCCTAGGACCCTGGGATCATGATCTGAGCCAAAGGCAGACGCTTAACTGACTGAGCCACCAGGGGCCCCTCAGGAGCATGTTAAGTATCTTGTGAGTCTCGCCTCCATCCACCCCCCTGATCTAAGCCAACCTCCTCTCTCACCTGGGTAACTGGACTCACCTTCTAACTGATCTTCCTGCCTCCACTCTCACTCCCCTACAGCCCAGTTTCCCCAGAGCAGCCAGAACAATGGTCTTTTCAAAACATAGATTGGATTATGTCTCTTCCCCACTTCACACTGCTTGATGGTTCCTCCATTGTCATCAAAATATGAATCCCAAATCCATAACATGACTGTATCTACTTCTCCAGTCTCCCCTCCCACGACTCCCTCCCCTTCCTCAAGCTCTGGGAACTTTCCTTGGTCTCTCAGACATGCCTATGCCCTGTGAGCACTGGGCCTTCATGTATGTCATCCCCACTCTTCACCTCGCCTTCACCCTGTTGACCTGACTGACTTTTCATCCTTCCTGTCACAACTTAAATGTCACTTCCTCTAGAAAGCCTATTTTGGCCCTCACACTCAGCCCTCGGGGCCCTTTCTCTGTGTTTTCAGAGCTCTCTACATATTCTTCCTGTCATAGCATTGATCTGACTAAATTGTAACTGCCTGTTTTCTGTCTCTCCATCTAGATTAGAAACTCTGGAGGGCAGAGACCGCTTCTCTCTTGAAGTCAGCTCTTTGCTCCAGCTCATAGGCAGCTCTTTGCTCCAGCTCAGCCTTTTACCCTCATCTTTGAAAGTCCGGCTATCATCCTTCGCATTTCAGGCTCATGGGCGTCTCCTCATGGATGCTGTCCCTGCCCACCCAGTCACGCCACCACATTACCCTACTTTCTTTTCTTTTCTCTTCTTTTTTTTTTTTTAAGATTTATCTATTTATTTGAGAGAGAGGGAGAGAATCTCAAGCAGACTCCCCACTGAGTGCAGAGCCCAATGCGGGGCTCCATCCCAGGACCCTGAGATCACAACCCCAGCTGAAACCAAGAGTTGGACACTTAACCGACCGAGCCATCCAGGCGCCCCCACATTACCCGGCTTTTATTCGCTGTGTGGCACCTTCCACTCTTGAATCTTTTCCTTGTGTGTGTTTTTTTTTTTGTCTGTTTATTGTCCATCTTTTCCGGCAGGAATGTACATTCCATGGGAACAGGGACCTTGTCTGGTTTTGCCCCACACCGTAACATGGCGCCTGGGTTAAAGCTTGGTACATGGTAGGATGAATATTGGATGAACTGAATGAATGAACCAACGAATGAATGAATCAGATGTAACCCTCAGAGGAGAGCAGCAGTCGCCAGGCAGAAGCAGTAAACTAAGTAAGGAGCCCATGAAGCCCGAGCTGGGGCCTAAGATAGGTCCCCTAAGGGCCAGGGCCTACCTTCTCCTAGCATGAACTGCCTCTGGCACTCATGAAAAGTGTTTTTTTTTAATTTCCAGAAGGGACAGACTCTTGATATGGAAAGAAGAAAAAAATAGCCCCCTGTGGTTAGCTGGAAAAAAAGGGGCTGGCAGGGAGTGGCTTCTCAAAACTTCCAGTGGCTGTTGCAGACTGGTTCATCGGTGACAGGTAAGGCTTGGGACACAGATGCCCCATGAACACTCATGGAAACCAGCATGCCATTGGCTGGTGGTAAGACCCAGGGCAGGACTGAGTGGCCCAAATGTACCACCCGGATATCTGGTGGCTCTTTTGAACAGTCCCAGCTTTTCTGGAGAGCAGTGGAGAGGAATTTTGGCCAACCTTCCCCGCATTCCATTGGTGCCCCCGCAATCTTCAGTGCTCCCACCTCCCCGTCCCCATACCGCACGTCCCCCCACCAGCAGGAACAGAAAGTCATCATTCCCCTCCAGAAGTTCTGCCCATAGGAACGTGTCCAACCTACTAAACGGAGCTCTTCACTCCTGTGAATACTAAGAAGGGAGCCCAAATGCAACCCTTGCCAACATCGCTTCTCCCTTGCTCAGCCTCAAAATTGAGGTTCTGAGCTTTCCAACAAACATTTCTGAAGCCACCCCCTTTCTTTTGTCAAAACTGCAAAGTAAAGAGCTCTCTCGCAAAAAGCCTCTCTTCCACCTCTCCCTTAGCTGGAGAGCCATGCCAATTTGGACATCTCCCAAGGACCAGACTTTTTATGCCAGGCTTTTTATGAACAAAGCCCAAGGTCCCTCAAATGCTGCCTGATGGATGGAAGTCCTGTGGGACCCAACCCTTGGAGGCTTCACCCCCAAAGGCCTCCTGATTATTAAGTACTAGCAGAACGGACACTACACTCCAAGTGTAAGACCCAATGCCCGGAGTCCCATTTGCTTTCTGTTTCCTATACCACTGTAGACAATTCGGCCCTTCCTGTGCCCCTCATTCAAGAGACTCTGTGTGGTGCTGCCCGGACAGCAGAAGACATCATTCCAACCCCCGAAACAGTCTAGAGGGACCAGATTCACATACTTGGGAAAGACGTCCATGTTAATGCAGATGTCGTGGTGTGGACGCCCCAGCATTCTCCCTCTGCACTGCCTCTGGTGAGCAGTCACCTTGGGGCTCCCGACCCCAGACCCGAGGACCAGGCCCCACCCCTCACGCAGGGCTAGAGATGACAGCTCAAGTTTAAATTCGGGTCCCCGGAGCAAGGACATCTCAGAAGAGCGCCAGAGCCTCCCATCAGAAATCTCTCTGTTAGATTTCCATCCTTTGGGAACTGAGACTGGGCTGGAGAGTGCCTGCCTCTCCCCCTTGGAGCCACGGTGGGGCGCGAACCCAGGAGCCCTGGGGAGGAATTCACACTCACGGCTCCAGTCCTACTCCTCCTCGCCTCTCAGGTATCCACTCGGTCGTACTTCTCCACGCCAGCTCATGGCAAGTAGAAGCACAAACACGGATCTGAGGAACTCCCCCCATCCCAGGCCTACGTCTGAGACACAGCCGAGCAGAAATCAGCAAAGCAACTGGGAGCCCCCGAGATGCAGATGCTTTGTGTGGGAGGCAGTGGCTGTTGGGGGAAAAAAAGAAGAGAGACAGAAAGGACACACCGGAAAGCTACTCGCGGAACTGGTTATCATTCTTGTTTCAGGGCTGGCCGCGCAACACCCCCATCCCAGAATGAGCTTCAGGGAGAGGAGAAAGCAGGAATGGGGAGCGGGAAGTAGGCATGTCGTGGTTTTCAGAAACCATCAAACTCCAGCCCCCCCACGCCTCAGCAGTCCAGAGCACACGGCAGTCCGGACGGGGGGACAGCAGTGACCCCCAAATGTTGACATTCCCTGCCCTCCACAGCAACCCTGGCCCTGGTTGAGGGAGAGAAGGCCCCTGGTGAGAAATCACACGGCCCAAATGCTGAAAACATAGACCCAAATCCCAAAAGGTGTTTCTGAAATAGAACCCTGACTCCCAATCCCTCGGGTAAGGCTGACCTCTTTTTCTTTTTTTCTTTCCTGAAGAAATCTTCTGTGGAGTGCTTTTTAGGGAACTCCCTTCATTCAGAGCCGGCTGCCAATTCCTTGCGATAGCCTGAGTGCTGCACTGATTGTTTTTTTGAATTGGCCAACATTTGATCCATGGCCACGAGGCCGATGGTCCAACCAGGCCGCAGTACGTTGGGTCCAAAAAGGTGAGGGGGATTTTCACAGGTGTCACAGAACTGGGCTCTGAGGAGCAGCCCCCCGAGATGTCCAGGCCGCTGGCAGCAGGACTGGAATAAGTGTGCAATCTCCCAAGGGAACTTCTTGGAAGAACAACGCTCATTTACTAAATGTAAAAGTTCTGATGTCATTGAATAAATATGAAAGCTTTGATATGCTTGTTAAAACTCAATCTCTCTTTTTTTGCATGCCGCGTATTCTGGGAGGAGGGGAAGGGAACCGGGGGGTGGGGGTGCCACTAAATTCACATGCTCTCTTCCGGGGAGTGGGGGGCTTGGCAAACTTTTTCTGTAAGGGCCACAGAGTAGATATTTTCGGCTTTGTGGGCCACATGGGCTCTGTCACATGGGCTCAACTCTGCCTTTGTAGTGCGAAAGCAGCCACAGACAGTGTGCAAACCAACGAGCGTGGCTGTGTGCCAATAAAACTTTATTTGCAAAAACAGCCGGCCGGGCTTGGCTCTGTGGGCAGAATTTGGTCCGCAGGCTGTAGTTTGCGACCCCTGCTCTCCGCAGAGCGAACCCTCCTTTGCAGACTTCTTGTTGAATGTCTCCAAACAACTTGCTGAAAGGTAAAGGGACAAGCTGGGTCCCTAGGCTCCCGTAATCACTTCTCTTCAACCGTTCTGTTTAATCCCATGATGTCATCCTGCAATGCAGTGGGTCACTGACAGGGTCACATTACTCAGAAAAACAGGATGTTTGACACCTAAAATATTCAGAACAAGCCCAGAGCTCATCTCTGCAAAAACGCTCTTACATAATGGGAAGCCAGGACAAAGGGAAGGCATGGAGGGGTGGCTGCTTGGGGACAGTCACTTCCACGGACGAGGCGCACCGGGCCAGGTTCAGATGGCAGGAGAGCACCTCTCTGCCTGCAGCTGTCACTCTAGCGGACAGATGACTTCATTTCGGCTCCCCCCAAATAAAGGGGTAATCATCTCTCACTTGGGAGAACCGCCAGATAGTAGATGCTTTGAGAAGTTGTAAGAAAAGTATGAAGTACTTAGGGGGGAAAAGCTACATCCCAAAGCATGAAATCTGTCTAGAAAGGGATCAGGCAGTGGCTTTGAAATGCCATAGCTTCCTAGAAAACCGAGTCTCAACCAGCGGGATTAGGTAACAAGAGCGGCATTATCGAGACAGATCGCCGGGGAGATCTGTTTCTGGTGTTTACATACCTTCCGCGCAGCTCAAATCCGGAACATTGATCGGCAAAGCCGTCCCGTGACCGGCCTGTGCTCAAACCTCCGTGCCCACCACTCTCTGCCTTGTGCTCCGGGCTCCAAAACACAGCACCAAACGGCTTCTCGTTCCCCAGGGGCCCACAGGCTCACGGGGGTTCCTTGTTCTCGAAGGCCCTTCTCACCCTTCAAAATCCAGCCTCCTTTGGCTGTTCCCTGCCCCTCCCAAATGTGTCCGGCACCCCCCGTCCTGTGCTGCCCTGGGCTCTTATACATGGTTCTCCTGTTGCATTTACCACACACTCACCAGGCATTCATCTGACTGATTGCTTCCAGTAGAGCGTGAGCTCCTCGTGGTCCCACTTGCCTCCGGATCCCCAGGGCCGAGAGAGCGCTGGCTCTCGGGAAGAACTCCAGATACCTCTGTGGAGGTGGACGCCCAACCGTGGAAACACCTTACTTGCCCAGCTGTTCTCTTTTGAACCAAAGCTGTGTTTTCCGGGGCTAGCCTGAGTTAGAGCTCCAGGTTAAGGTTTCTAGAACACAACCCTGGGCTCCTCAGCACAAAGCTCCAGTCAGCTGAGTCATTGGCATAGCTTTTCCATTAACTTTCTTTCTTTCTTTTTTTTTTTTTTAAGATTTATTTATCTCAGAAAGAGAGAAAGAGATCAAGCACGAATGGGAAGGGCAGAAGGAGAGAGAGAATCTCAAACAGACTCTGCGCTGAGCTCAGAGCCCGACGTGGGGCTTGATCTCACGACCATGAGATCGTGACCCTGAGATCATGACCTGAGCTGAAACCAAGAGTCAGATGCTCAACCAACCATGCCCCCCAAGCGTCCCTTCCATTAACTTTCTTAACTGAACTCCTGTACCCCAAGACTTCCATCTTACTCCTGGGAGTCCCCCAGTCAGCTCCTCCTTACCCTCCAGGGGCTCATCTTCAGGGTCTCCTCTTTGGAGAGGCAGTCCCTGACTCCCCAGTCATGGGGAGGTCTCCCCATGACTCTGTCCTGGCCCACAGTTCTTTTGCTTTGTCCCCCTCAACACCATCTGGAATGATTGGTACTATTTCTTGACTTGTTTGTGATCTGATCTGCTTCTCCTACTGGGGGGTTAGCTCCAAGACGATAGGGGCCGTCCATCTTAGTCACCGTCGCGGCCTTGGCCTAGCACAGAGCTTGGCACGGCAGCCGGCATTCAGGAGCTGGCTGTGGGATGCAAGAATGAATGCAGTGAGGTCTGAGTATCATAGCCCACCCGGAAGGCCTCCCACAGCACCCACGGCCTGGAAGCATACTGGGAATGTTCTCTTTATCACATCTCTTCAATCCCGAGGATCCCAGAAAACAACTAGGGTAATGAAGCCGCATTCCCCCCCACTCCAGTGCTGCCAACGATGCTTCTGTTCGCCCACAGACAAACATGAAGGGAGACGACTGCCCCCCAAAAAAGGTCAGTTGTCCTCTTTCGTGTCCAAATAAGACGGGTGTGGAGTTGACAGCATTCATGTTTCCTTCAAGTGTGGCAGAAGGTAATTCCCCCACGGCCCGAGCAAATGGAAAGACCAGAAATGGTCACACATAACCTTAAAAGTGGATCTGACCATGCTGCTGAGTGAGCCAAGCCCGGGTTAGGAGATTATGCCCATATAAGGCCCTGCAGGCAGCTCCCAGCGGGGCCTGAGATAATTTGGCACCTCTCGGCAAAGACCAACAGGATTGCTTTCGGGGCCTTGTTCACAAATAATCCTCGCTCTGCTGTCTACGTTTTCATCTAAACATTTGAGGAAAAACCGAATAGCACCCTACACATCCCAGGCCTCAAAGATTCTTGAAAGAAGTACTGAAAATAACCCAAAGGCAGCCATCATGGAGATGCTCGCTGGGAGCTCCCTGAATCTCTCCCTGAGTGGCTGAGGAAGAGGCCAGGAGAGGAGGACAGGGCTCTGGAAACCACCTGAGTTCAGACATGGGCTGAGACTTGCTTTTTTTTTTTTTTTTTTTTTTTTTTCTGCCAGTGACCTGCAAGGTGATGGAGAGGGCGGTTTGGCAAACTCTTCCTGTGAAGAGCTAGGTAGCATTTTCGACTTTGTGGGCCATGGGGTCTCTGTCAGGACTCCTTGACTCCATTGTTGCCTTCCACCATGCGTAACCAAATGGGTGTGGCTGTGTCTCAATAAAACTTTATTGATCGACATTGAAATGTGAATCTCATGTAATTTTCACTTCAGAAAATATTCTTCTTTTGATTCTTTTTAACCACTTAAAAACGTACAAGCCATGCTTAGCTCTCGGCAGTATAAAAACAGGCGGCGGGCCAGATCAGGACTGCGGACTACAGTAGGCAGGAACGCACAAAAAACAGCCTCAGGCCTTTGGACTCACTTGGGTTTCTCAAGCTTCCTTCTGCCACTTTTTGGTTAGGTGGTCTCGAGCAAATCGGTAAAATCTGTGAGCCTTCGTTTCCCCGTCTTGCCAGCTCTGGAATGAGGATTCAAGACAAGGAATGGACAGCACCCGGTACAGTCTTTGGCACACGTAGCAAGCACTCAATAAATATTAGCTACTGTTATCTGAAACTCCCTTCTATTCGAGCTGGAATTCAAGCACCCAGCACAGTGCCCGGCACACAGTAGACGCTCACCGATTGTTGTTGAATGAATGAAAGGCACCCCACTGAAATGCAGCCCCGATGCCTTCACTCACTAGGCCCAGGCTGGTGAGTTTCCACCTGCCTCACTTCCAAACTCTCAAGTTTGGGCCCAGTGGCCTATTTGGGTCGTCACTGGAGACTGGAGGCTGAGGCTAGACTTTGTGCAATATCAGGATGTGCATGTAATAGGTGCTCAATAATTCCTTAACAAATCAACAAACGAATGAATGAACCAAAGAGTTAAGGAATGAACCAAAGAATTAACGAATGAACAGTTAGTACCCAAGCCAAGTCCTTTGGTGTTTGAATTCCAAGAAAAGAGACCCCCTTCTCCCTCATCTCTAGAGCTCATGATGTTGGGGGGCATGAGATGAGGGGCCCCCTCTGAAAGTCCACTTGGGGAGGCCGAAGGTCATCGCCTAGCCCTACCTGTCTGCCTTCGTGTCCCGACTTCTTCCGCTGGTCCCACAGGGGCAGCTGGCCTGCCCAGCACCTGCCTCCCTAGGAGACACAGCTCTTGAATGAACAACTGGGGCTTTCGGGAGCCGAACTGCTCTCTGCAGACGCACCCTCTTCCAGAGGCCATGGCTCCAGCTGCTAAGGTAAAAGAGGGGTTAGCCAGTGATTCAGGCCCGTGTGCTTCATGGGGGAAGCCATTTATTTTGATATAAACAGCATATGGTGTTCATCTACCCTCAGCTGGAGGCTGGGGATTCCTGGCACAGGGGGGAATTTGAAGTTTCAAAGTTTCTCTTGGGTCCTGGAAAACAACAACAACAAGAACAAAACACTGCAGAAAACAAGGCAGGGGAAATCCTCTTGAGCCATCCGCAGCCGTTCCGAAACCACGAAGAGCGTCGTGAGCAGATCAGAGGCTCCAGCAAAGGGCCTGCTGGGGAAAGGCCCTGGCAAGGCCATGCCAGGCCGATACGGTGCCGGTTTCCCCACCCGGAGCCCCAGCGCAGGGATCAATGGGCGCACTGTCTCGGCAGCTGCCTGCCCGGAAAGCCTCAGCCTCGGGGGACATGGGGAAGGGGCCTGTGGGCTCCGTGAGCACTGACAAGACCCTTAGAGGCTTCCAGCTCTCCTCCAGAGGAAGGCTTGACTTGGCTTGGACTACAAATACTGTCAACCACATCATAGCTATTTCACAAAAGCGCTCAGAAAATGGAAAATGTTCAGGGCCTTTGTGGGAACCGAGAAGGAGCCAAACGCAAGCATGGCATCATTTTTCCCACCACCCAAGGAGCCACCTTCTCAAGTCTCAAAGATGCAGAAAGGGGGGGTGTTGGGGGTCTCGTGGCCCACTGAGCAGGCCTCTGTGAGCCCATGGCATCAGCCGCTGCTTATGATGAACGATGGCGATAATATCCATAACCGTTGTCGCCGGCAGAGTGTTCCCGGAGGCCCAGGCACTGTCCTAAGTAGCTGTGTGACCTCGGACATTCCCTGACCCTCTCTGAGGTTGTTTGTAGCTTATCTGTAAAAGAGGGATAATGGCAGTGCTTCGCTCAGAGGGCTGTCGTAAGACTCAGCAGGGCCATGTGTGTGAAGGGCTTAACCGTGTCCCTGGCCTCCCTTAGGCCCTCTGTACGTAAGTGGCAACCAGTCCACGTGAAAACTCTCCAATGATTAGAATCGAAGGGGAAAACAAGAATGCTCTTAACTCTGTCTCACTTCTGCCCTCCCTCACCCTCCCTCTTTTCTGTCTCACTTCTGCCCTCCTTCACCCTCCCTCTTCTCCCCTTCCCTCGGCTCTTAGACACAAACCCTTTTAATTCTCTCCCGAGCCCCCAAGAGGGCAGGCAGGGCAAGGGCTGAGCCGGCTGGGCCAGCTGCCCGAAGCCATCCCTCGTGGCTCTGTGTGCCCAAGCGCAGCGACTCTGAGCAGCCTTCCTCTTCCTTCCCCTGGGCCAGGTCCGCCTTCTGCGTCTCCCATCTACTGGACAACGCGACTCGGACCCGCCTCCCCAGTGAAAAGTTGTCGGTGGGCTATCTTGCCAGGCCTTGTCGCTGTGAATCAGAAATGCCAACCCACCCTCTCTGCGATGGCCCACCAAAAAAAATGCCCCAGAGGTATTCCTGAGGGTACAGCAGAAGGGGGAACAAAAACAAGGGGCAGCCACTGGTCCCGTGAAGGGAGCATTTCGGTTTGGGGCATTGTTTGGCTCATTCATTTCATTTTTTTTTAAGATTTTATTTATTTATTTGACAGAGATAGAGACAGCCAGTGTGAGAGGGAACACAAGCAGGGGGAGTGGGAGAGGAAGAAGCAGGCTCTTAGTGGAGGAGCCTGATGTGGGACTCGAACCCAGAACGCTGGGATCACGCCCTGAGCCGAAGGCAGATGCTTAACCGCTGCGCTACCCAGGCGCCCCTCATTCATTTCATTCTTAGTAAGCATCCACTCTTTGCTGAGTAATGTGCCACAGGCGTGGGGGGACGTGGGGCCAACAGGACCAGGTGACTGTGCCTGAGGGGCGCACTGGCCAGCAGGGGAGCTGGACAAAATATATGAGTGCCCTGCAAAGTTCTCTGCGGGAGAGGAGCACAGGGGGGTGGCGGGCCCCAGAGGAATGGGCACCGAGCTCATCCTGGGAGCGTGTCTGTTTTAGTCCGAGAAAAAGCCAGCAGCAGCAGCAGCAGCAGCAGCAGCAGCAGCAAAAAATAGGCTTTGATGAAAATGAGTGCTGGAAACCAAAGGCAGCTGGTGCGGAGCCTGCAAAGGCGGGGGAGTCTGCACCTCTGGGTCCTGGGGATTCTGGCTCGCTTTCTTGTCCACCATCCCTGAGCGTGCCTGCCGATGAGGCTCTCGCCTCCGACCCGCCAGCAAGATCTCACCCTTAAGAAGATGCTCACAATTTGAAGTTAGAAAATACAAAGTAAGAAGACAAAATCCTGGAGACGGTGGGATTCCAATCTTGTATAACACTTTGCTTTTGTATGCAGGAGGACAGGTGCATACGCGGCAAAAGGGCTGGAAGGAAACACATCAAAATGTTAATGAGGGCTGTCCTTGGGAAGCGTGTCCGTATCTTCCTGTTTCTTAAACATTTACGTTTCCCCCGCACTGAATGCGTATTCATCTTTATCTGAAAAATACTGTTTTTTTCAAAAGCGGAGAGCCAGCAAAAGGTTCATGCTGTATGACTCTGTTTGTGTGACAATCTGGAAAAGGCAAAAGTATAGGGACAGGAAACAGGTCCATAGTTGCCAGGAGCCTGGAGTGGGGACACAAGGGAATTTTTTGGAGTGATTAAAAATGTTCTGTACCCTTCTTGTGGTGATTATGTGACTATGTGTTTTTCAAAACTCATAGAACTATTTGTGAAAAAGGATACATTTTACTGTGTATAAACTGTTCCTTAATAAATCAGAGTTAGGTTTTTTTTTAACGTTTGAGTGTGGCTCATTTCTCCATTTCTGTTATCTCAGGAGAATCCAATAAACATAGGAAGATAATGAATATTTTGGAATATACAATTTTGAAAGGAAGATCACAGAAACAAAGACAGTTTTCCTACGCCTGTCGGTCTCCCCAAGTTCAGCCTTAGATAGCTGGGGCTTGAGTTTTGTGTTTCGTTCTTTGCTCCTTTTTTTTTTTTTAAAGTCCCTTGAGACCAGGATTTATGTGAAAGACCTAGTTTTTCTTGGTATTTAATGAGGTGACTTTAGTATGAATTCAAGTATATGATTCACAACTGGAGTGATATCTTTATGAAACATTTACATCTGTGACAACACCTAATAAAACTTTTTATTGGCAACACTGCTTGTACGGTTCGAGCACACTGTCAAAGTAATCCCCCTCGGACCAGATGCATCACAAATGGATCATTTACACTGTTGTTCTTGCCAGTCTTGGATCTACATTCAATCAGATGGGGAACCGAGAAAAGGACAAGCCAATGACATTGTTTTCTTTATGAAGCTTGGAGTTTTCGTTTACTGCAAGGGACACAACATGAAGACTGTCTTGGAGTAGGAAACTATATGAGCCTGAAGCTGGCAAGAAATGATGATTATCCATAGAAGGCAAGAGAGAATACCTAGACACAGACCCTCCCTCACTGATAAGGACCTCAGGGCTTACTGTATCTGTGGCATAGGGACAGGTGCTGTGGTTCCTGTCCTGAATGACCAGGGTGGGCCCTGTCCAGTTCAGTCATGTCATTTAAATATCAGCGACTGCTCTGTGCTTTATTCAATAGAGAATCGGGTCATTGTCCATCGTTACTGACATTAGCTGCTGTATCGTTGACATAGACTCTAAAGCTACCCTTTGGTTTCTTCCTTAGGTTAGCAAAAAGACAGAGTTCTAGCATAATCCATCAATGCTATGGAGAGGAGGTGGGTAACTGACTCAGTAGGAGAGAGTAGAGCTGTTCCAGTTCCTTTTTAATTTGCCTGTAAATTCTTCTGTTTTTCCTTACAAGTGCCTCCAAATGCATGGCACAGAAACTGCATGTACAGATGCTTCTGGATCAAATAGAATCAGTCGAGAACTCACAGAGAAATACTGAGAATCAGAAAATATCTAAGCAATTGATCCTGGAAAAGGGCATAATGAAAAGGTGGCATGGAGTTCCGCACAGGACAAAAAAACTGGCCGGGAAGGATTTTAGAGCTCTAGACCCATCTAGCTAAGGGCCCACTGGCCAGCCTCACTTAGAGACCCACGGTTCCCTCACGCTGTGTCTAAACCTGAACTCCTTCCCTCTCCCTCTCCCCCACCTGCTCTTCCTGAATGGAACCACCACTCACTACGCACTCAGGCCAAAAACTGGGTCGTTATCCCGAACGTTCCACTCTCCCTCACCTCCCACCTCCGAGCAGTCAGGAGGTCTCTCCTAAACCTGCTTTGGCCGTTCCCTTACCGTCACTGTTGGTCAGCGATGTCTCCATATTCCTGGACCCAGTGGATGCCCTTCGGTCTATTACTTGATCTCTTGACTGATTTGGCGTTATTGACCATCCCTTCCCTATGAAAATTCTTTTTCTCCCTTAGGATCTCTAACACCACTTTCTTCTTGTTTCCCACCAACCCCTCAAGTTCTTCCCTCCTAGTCTCCTTTTATTCTATTTTCCCTTTATTTTTTAAAAATTTTATTTATTTATTTGCCAGAGAGAGAGGGAGGGGGAGGGAGAGAGAGAGAGAGAGAGAGAGCATGAGCAGGGGGAGCAGCAGGCAGAGGGAGGAGCAGGGACCCCGACCAACAAGGAGCCTGATGCAGGATCATGACCTGAGCCGAAGACAGACCCTTAACCGACTGAGCCACCCAGGCGTCCTTCTACTTTCCCTTTAAATGTCACTGGCTTTGTCTGCTCTGGTTTGGTTTTGGTTTATTTCATATTTTATTTCTAGGACTCTTTCTACTGTAGACCAAGACCTCTTGGTGATCTCATCCACACCCAAAGCTGAGATCTCTCTCCTGTGCTTTGGGCCCAGAGATCTAACATGTCCTTTAAAGCTCAACTCAATGCCCCCTTAACGGCAGCTTTGTCTCTCATCACTATTCTGTGAGCTCCTCGAGGACATGACCCTTGCCTTATTCACCTTTGAATTCCCAGCAGCCAGGGTAGGCTCTCAGACAAAGTTTGTTGAGTAAGTAAATGATTAGTAGAATCAAGTAATTAGCCACCTGTGAAAGGTAGAGGTTTGACTCCCACTACTGACATCACTCCTGACGGTCAGCAAAAGTAGAGCTCAACTGGATAGAGAACAGAGTAATGAGAGCAAAGTTGCTGGCTCCATCATTCCACAGAGCAGCCAGCTTGTCCTGGACGGTAGCCATAGGCCAACTTTGAACTCTGACCAGCCATCTTGAAAATGTAATGTTGGTCACCAAGAGCTGTGGATGAGAACAGAGAATCACTAGCCCCAAGGGCGGTAGGGTCTGGCCCTAGCGCATCATCTTCCTCCCTCCTTGGTGTCTCCACCTTAGCTCTCTTTGTGGGGTTGGGGTTGGTGTTGGTTCAAGAAAACCTTGGAGAGAAAGAGGGAGAGAGAGAGAGAGATTTTTCTCCTTCCACAGTATCTCCAGGGGCTACGCATCTCACCCTAGCCTCTCCTGGGAAAGTCTAAGGTGAGTCAAGAAAGTTTTCCTTATAGTGTGAAGGGCATACTTTGTGAGATTCTGAGTTTAATGCACATGTTTAGGTCAGCACGTTAGTCCTACAATTTCTGGGCAGAGGACTAAAATCCTGCTGAGGAAGGACTATGAGTTAACATTAAAGCAATTTTAGGAAGTACCTATCAGGACCAACGTTACATTGAAAAACAAAACAACCTCCCCCCAAAACCTGACACCCATCCGCAGATCATCTTTCTCTCAAGGTAGTTCTGAAGTGACTTTTCCCAACGACTCTGGAGGCAATGGAGACTCCATTTTGGAAACATTGGCCGGGTGAGCCGGTGACTCACACCTCAGATGAATTAATAAAAGTTAAGAAAACAAAAACCAGATGTTTCCTTCACTTTACTATCGGCCTCTATGCTTTCTTTTGTCAGTTACACTGTCCATTGCTGATTTCCTTCTATTGAGGCAAAAATCAATCTTTAAAAAAGTTTGAGTCCCTGCGTATGTGATGACCTCGGTCCTGACGGTTGCTGTTTGGCTCAAACTTCCACGAAGACTGCAGCTCCAGCGCCGACCAGTTCAGCAAGCGAACAGCCCAGAGCCTTGCGAGCAGCAGACCCGGGAGCTTGGGATTTGCTAGAGAATGCTTGCGACAGCCCTTGGGGAAAAGCAGGGTCAACCAGACTCCGTGCTCGCACGTCAACCTCCACGGAACCAGCAAGGGTCTGGCCAGCTAGCCGCGGCTTCCTCTCCAGATCCAGCATTCATTCCTTGGCCCTTGACCCTCCTGGAAAATGCTAAGAACTGCATTTTAGAAAGCCCGCAACATATATTTTCCACTTCTGGCCAGAACTTTTTAATTTCCTAATCACACCACCCATCGTTCCCTGAGAACTTCAGAAGCTTTCCGCTTTTTGTAAGGAGGGAAAATAATTTATTTTTTCCTCCATCTATTGTACTTGGGTTAGAGCAATTATTTTCCCCAGACACCACCCATCACAGAAAGCTCCAGATGTTCTTGGGTTATAATGGGAGAATGGATTACAAGTCCTGGCGTTTTTCAAACTTGGCATCCTCCCTTGACTTTCTCGCTGGGGGCCCTCAGTCCCCTTCTCCCACCCCCTTCCCAATGGGGCTCTGTCTTTTCTTACCTCAGGGATCCAGGGGCAAACTTAGATTTGTACCTTGATGGCTCCATCTCTTAACATCTTTGTCATGAAAGTATTTTCTAGAACTGCAGTTACTGCCATTCACCTCGCTCATTGGCCCAACCCCAGATTGTGGGGTGTCAGGGTAACCGCCCCCCCCCCCACTCTAGTCATTCGCTACAGTTAGTCACTGAGCCCTGTCGAGTCTACACACTAAAGGACCCTTGTCTTGTCCGGGCCAGCTCTCTCACCTGGCCAAGTGCTCTAACCATTACCCCCGTGCCCACTTTTGCCCCTGTCTGGATAATCCATCCTTCCTACTGCAGCCGCAAGGAGAGCAGCCTTTCTAGAACCCAAATCTTTTTTTTTGTAATATTTTTTTATTATGTTAGTCACCATACAGTATATCTTTAGTTTTTGATGTAGTGTTCCATGATTGTTTGCATATAACACCCAGTGCTCCATGCAATATGTGCCCTCCTTACTACCCATCACCAGGCTAGTCCATCCTCCCACCCCCATCTCCTCTAAAACCCTCAGATTGTTTCCCGGAGTCCATAGTCTCTCATGGTTCATTTCCCCCTCTGTTTACCCCCCCCTTCATTCTTTTCTTCCTTCTCCTACCGATCTCCCTGCTATTTCTTATGTTCCACGAATGAGTGAAACCATATGATAATTGCCTTTCTCTGCTTGACTTATTTCACTTAGCATAATCTCCTCCAGTCCCGTCCATGTTGCAGCAAATGGTGGGGATTCATCCTTTCTGATGGCTGAGTAATATTCCATTGTATATATGGACCACATCTTCTTTATCCATTCGTCTGTTGAAGGGCATCTAGGCTCCTTCCACAATTTAGCTATTGTGGACATTGCTGCTATGAACATTGGGGTGCATATGGCCCTTCTAGAACCCAAATCTGATCATGTCTTCCATCTCCCCAGGAATGTAGTGGGCACAGTGGCCCGGGGAAATTCCTTACGCCGGTGAGTAATGAGTGAGTGCTCAAGTCATAGAAATGGCAGGGCCTTCCCAGGCTCCCGATCCTGCCCCTGGCTGCGCAGTTATCATCTGGACCCCCCTCCATCACGGTGCTGTGTCGCCAGCCTTCCCAGCCGAGCCATGGGCCGCAGATCCGTTTCAGTGTGTGTCTGCAGCCCCGCGAACAGTGTCTGGCACAGAGCAGACATTCAGAACTAAATGGTCCCAGAGACGATACTGTCTCCCTCGAAGGCAGCATGTTAACGACTACTGCCGCCCTAACACATCACCACAGACTTCGGGCCTTAGAACAACGCCCGCTTGTCCTCTTGCGGTTCTGGGGCTCAGAAGTCTGCCCTGGTTGCCCTGGGCTGAAGTCAAGGGGTCCACAGGTTGCATTCCCTCTGGAGGCTGTACAGGAGAACCCGTTTCCTTGCCTTTTCCAGCTTCCAGAGATGGCCTTCCTCTCTCTGCCAATCCAGCAACAGAGCCTCTCTCTGAGCCTGCTTCTGCTGTCCCAGATCTTTCTCTGAACACAGCCCGGAAAGGGTCTCTCGTTTTGGGAGCCTGTGCGATGAGACTGGGCCCACGATCATCTCCCTGTCTCAAGATCAGCTGGTTAGCCACCCTGGTTCCACCTACAGCCTTAATTCTCTTTGCCATGTAACCTAACATAGTCCCAGGTTCCCAGGATGTCCCGAGGACATCTTGAGGGGCCATCAGTCTGCCCACCGGAGGCAACACAGACTGAGGGGATTCCAGTGAAGTCCCCTTGTTAATGCTTTTCACACAACTGCAATGCTTTTACCTAGTGGGCCACAGTCGCCTGGAGATCGAAACTGTGATTGACTCCCCTCCGTGTCCCCAGCGCCTGGCCTAGGGCTCAGCCCACTTGACGTGTTCAGTGTTTGCCAATTGGAAGTTAGGGAGTGAAGTATCGGTTGGCTGGAACGTTTATATATCAACCTCTTGGCTCCCCTTAGAAAATGGAGCTTTGATGGTCCAGGTTTCAAGAAAGTGTTAAAAAAAAAAACAACTTTGTAGCACAATCAGGGGCCCAATTGCCATTGTCTGGCTTTCTCACACTAAACCAGCTCTACAGTTAAACAAAACAAAACAAAACAAAAAACAGTCATCTTCCATTATTTGACAGAAGTCTTCCATGTTTTTTCAGATGAAAAAAAAACAGCTCACGTGCTTTTTGCCTGGTCTACACGGGAACACAGCTGTATAGGAAATTCAAATGAACAAAAGAAAAAAAGCATGCAATAAAGCCTCGTGCCTCCCAGAGCAACCAAGAATTGAATATTTTTCAAGCAATTTTTGTCAGATTAGTATTTAAACACACAGCGAGCCACTTCAGTTCCAACAAATCTGGAGAAATTAAACCTTATTTCCAAGAGGGCTCACTGAGTCTTCAATGCATTTTTCATCATTGCAAAAGAAATAACTCGTACAACCACGCTGTGTCTCTTTAGTGGGACCCCCGCGCCCACCAGCCAGCACCAAGTGGAAAATGAGTAGATCTGGGGTCCAGGCGGACGCCAAGGGCAGGACTCCCCGGCTACGATTGCAGTATGGTGCATGGAAAAGGAGAGAAGCTCTTTCACTAGGCAGACAGAATTGTCCAGAAACTGTCGGGTCTCATGGCGTTTCGGCTCCAGCCATGACAGCCCCAGCTAAGCCAGTTCTCAGAGTTCAGTCTTCACCGTGGCAACGGCTTGGGACACCTCCAACTTGCTGAACTGGAGATTTCAAAGGAAGGCAGCCCGGAGTCGAATCATGGTCTGTAAAGTGTTTCATCAGCAAAACCTTACAGGGTACTCAATCTCCGTTTCAAGAGCCTGTTGAATCGCGGTCAAAGTGTTTTGCTGTACATCACTTCATCTGCTCCCCTGAACAGGGCTGGCGGCTACACGGGCTGGGATCAGAATCCAGTACCTACCACAGTGCTGGCACCTGACAGTAAATGTTCACTGCATCAGTCAGCGGGCGTCACTTCATAAGGCATGAAACGGGCTCAGAGAGGTTTAAGTGACTTCCCAAGAGCGCCCAGTGGCAGGCAGGGCGGGGGCCTCTGGCCTATCGCTTCTCCTGTTCCACCGGGAAGGCTTTCCAGATCCAACTCGGTAAGGGACAGGAGGACATTTTGCTCCTTTTCAAACACACACTCATTGAGCATCGGCCCTAACCCAGACCTTTCTGCCCCTCTTCCTGTTTGTTGTCTGCCTGGCTGGTTCCTTCAAGCCCTGGTTTTAACGTTACCCCCTGAGCCCTCCCACACTCCCCCGCCTGGCTGCCTCCTCAGGCCCATCACCCTCTCCCACGTTCCCTACCTGTCCCTTACCCCAACCTCTAATTACTTTGTGTGCATATTTATTTATGGTTGGCCTGCTCCGACGGGAATATAAGCTCTGTGAGGGCAGGGGACCCGCCCAGACTTTCTGGGGACAGTCAGCCCACTGAGGGAGATGTGGCCACTGAAACAAAAAGCTAACATGGTCTTAGGCGCATTCATAGAGAAGTCTAGAACAACAGACTCCTGGTGCATGGCCAGAAGATAGGAAGAGAATGGGGCTGTTAGCTTGGGGGCAGAAAGACCCAGCAGACATACCGGCTCCTCTTTTCAAATGTCTAAAGGCTGCAAGCGATCAGAGGGCACGGACTTGCCTTGCAGGTGCAGCAGGAAAGGCCTGAAGGGGAGGAAGTCGCCGGGCCAGGTGTGGCTTCGAGGTGCCCCTCGTTATAATCGTTGGGCACTGTCTTCCACATGGATACATAAGTGCTAGGAGGGTAGCGTGCATCGATTTTATTCCTTACTCCATGCATATAGCATAGCACAAGGTCTGTCTGTCACTCAGCTAACTATTTCATCGGATGAAGGTTGTGTGGAAGATCGGTTATAGGTGGCGAGTTGTCACTGTTCACTCTGCCCAGAACGTTCTTCGTCCTCACCCCCCATCTGGGTGACCCCCTGCTTAGCTTCGAGGTCTCAGCTTAAATACCACTTCATGAGGAAGATCTGCCCTATTCCCCTACCACCAGGCAACAGTCCCCTCTCCCAGCCACCCATACTCTGCCATCATATGGCTATTGTATTTTATGTTATTTGCCGATTATTTAAGACAGATATTCCCCTACCAGAAGGCAATCGGTCTTTCTGTAAAATATGCTCTGTGAGAGCAGGGATCATTGTGGAATCGTCTGCTACTCTAGCCACTGCATGTGGCACAAAGTAAACACTCAAATATTTCTTGAATGAATTCACTTTATAGCTGAGGGAGCAGAAAGGCTCAGCAAAGTCAAGTAACTAGCTGACATTGGGTAATAGCGGAACTTGGATTTGAAACCAGATCTATGTAACTCCAAAGCCTGGGATTTTTCTACTACACCAAACTATGTGGGCACAGAGCCACTGTTCAGGACCACACGCTCTGCCACAAAGGATGGACCCCCTTGGTGAAAATGGTGGAAGGCACAGTGGGAAGGCATGGTGCTAGCCAGGTTGCCTTGCTTATGGACTCAAAGAGACACAGGAGGGCACTTCACTAAGAATTCGAGAAAATTCCCAATCGGCCAAACTCGTGTCTGGCAGCCAACAGTGCAGCAAATGGAGGGACGGAGCCGAGACTTCATTGCCTTTCCCTGGCCTGATGTCAAGCAGGCAGTGGGCAGCAGGACAGAAGTGTGCCATTCTCTGCACCCTCCTTGTAGTTCTCAAGATGGGTTAGCCCGCAGCCCACCACTGGAGCCACTGGAGGAGGGGTTAACAATCTAGACTTTGGACCAAGACTGGGTTTGAGTCCTGGCTCTGTCACTGGCTAGCAGTGTGACGACCTCCCTGCACCTCAGCTTTCCCGTCTGTGAAATGAGAAGAACAGAACGTACTATCACAGCAGGATTCAGATTAAATTAAAATGTAGATTTTCAAGAGGCCTGTGTATACACAGAGCCTGTAGCTAAGAAGGGCTCAAAAAACGGGAATTCATATTGTCATTTCCAATTTATTCTGAGCCTCATACCTTACACTGTGTCACCCGCGTGGGGTGCTTCCTATCGAGCACGCCTGATGAAGTTAGAACATCTATACTTTCATCCCTTTTTGTTAATTAAACTTAAGTTTAAGTAAACTTAAGTAACTTCAGTAAACTTCAGAAAACCACCCCGCTCGACGTGGGGCTCAAACTCCCGATCCTGAGATCAAGGGTCGCACACTCCACCGACCGAGCCAGCCAGGTGTCCCCACCCTTCCCCTCTTTACACTCCTGCGCTGAGTCAGGTTAACAAACGTACTTGCTCAAATTGAACGTCGGGCTGTATTTGTGAATTATAAAACATGGTTTGTTCCCGAAAAGAGATGTGTGTAGGCCCACCACCTGTGTCTCTCACTAGACCATGAACAAGAAATCTGGTGACAAAACAGAGTATTAGTGTGGTTGGTGCCTTTACTAGACAAAGTTGCTGTGAGCAAACCCTAACCTATAAAACTGTTCATGTAGAGAAAGAAAGACCTATCTTTAACTTGGAAAAAGGGCTATTTGCGTGAGCATGCTTTCAACTGAACTTGGCACGGCCTTTCTACCTATCCAGACACAGAATCTACTCTCACCATATAAAGGGACTGACATTTTCATGACACTATTCATTACCGAGCTAACAGGCTACAAGTCAATGTGACAGAATTTGACTGCCTTGAGTCTTATTTCTTAAATGGTCCAATTGTGACCACAGGTAAATATGTCTAGCCTCACACGTAAGCCCCCAAATGGGCAACCCCATACGTTACGTTCTGTGAGGTTTCTGTCTGTCCTTTTTTTAAACATCAGTCTTCCCCGCTTTCCCAGTAGGTGTATAGGTAGAAAAATAAATGAAGTCATCACTCTTTACTTCTCACTAGAATAAACTGTGACTCAAATACGGTGAGTGGTTATTTGCAAGGCTATAATTTTTTTTAATGACAGATTTTCCTAAAAGAAACCACTATAACATCTGTCCAAGTACTCCAAGGGAAAACAAAAAATACGTACAGATTAAGTCTAGTTCTTTAACAGCACATTGCCAAACACGGACGACAAGGATAAAATGCCAAGGAACCTTACAAAATAACTTTAAAAGATGCAATGTTTGAGTCATTCAAACGCGTAGGGTTCACAAAGAACAGAACGGTTAAGTCCGAGAGCAGCTCTACTTTGTGCGTGATGGTAACTCAGACTGTCCTTCATTCGAGTTCACTCAGGTGTCGAAGACCAACGGGTATATGAGCACAGTTGTTTCTTCTTTGCTTGGAGGTCTGTGCACAGATGAGAGGAGAGGAGAAGCTTCCAGATGCTGCCATAAGCACAGCAACCTCGGTTCCCCTTTGACAGAGTACGAAGGCAGATTTAGTGGACTCAAGCTGCATCGGTTTCCCTAAGAAAAAGTCTTCTGCATGCTGAAAGAGACTAGTACTGCAGGTGTCATGCTAAGTATTTACAGCCATTTTCATAAAGTGAGCTCAGTAACCTGACAGAATAAAAAAGGTAGTTGTTAATTTCTTGTACAACCTTTTACAAGTCGAATAACTATGTGGGTGAATGACGCTGAAGTTCAAAGCCCCTCAAACACACACTAACAAGAGATGAGAGACTGCACGAAGAGGCACACGTCATACCAAGTGCACATGTCACAGGGTTCCTGCATAGCAGGAAAGTCGCTACCACTACGTAACAGATGGCTCTGCCAACAGCGAGAGCTGCCACTCAAGGGTACAACAGTAGAATTCCCTTAAAACCTCAAGGAGTGTTTGCAACAGTACAGACACCTCGGGGAGAATAAGTACATATTTTATTTGGAAAGACATCTTTTGCTGGGCAATTCGAACATCACGTAAACACATCCGTTTGTGAATGGGGTAAGATTTAAGGCAATGCTACTCAGACCTGAGGGGGGAAAAGACCCACAGAAGTTCCTCGTTGTCTTCCGAAACATTAACAGGTCAGGCTCAACATCAGAACGTATCTCCCTTCTAAGCATTCAATGCACCAGTACGTTTTTTCAGCATTACAAAATAGAATCTACTTTCATTCTCTGAATAGGAAATGGGAAGTCGCTATGGACTCTAACTTGAAAACTGTAAAAAAAAAAAACAAACAAACAAACCCACACCCACACCCACACACACCCACACGGCAGCTTAGGTATTTCATATGAAAAACTAACATGGAGACGAAGACAAGTCTAGCCGGTGCGCGTAAAGGAAGCACGGCCCTTACGATAAGCTCCAGGGCGGCGCGGTGCTTTCCGACTGACCTTAATGTAGTGTGAACAATCATGGGGTCATAAATTAACTTTAAACATCAACTACACACTAACGAATGACAATGAGACACAGTAAAGTTCCAAAATTTTACATTTTGCTCCTGTTTGGCTGCTAAAGAGCAGCGATTTAAATCGATATAAAAACATCTGACCACAAAGCTGGCTATACAGATAAAGTACATAATCAAAAAGTAAGCAGCAACTGAGTTTCTTATTTAAACTTATCTGGTATGGAATATTTACATGTTCGGGAAGAGAGATCTCCGAAGCACCCCCACCTTCTCTTTACTCCGCTCCTGCGCTCTGCCCCGGCCCCCCGCCAATGCAAACCACGCACCCTGCACCATATACACCTGTACTTCGGCTAACCTGGCAGGATCACGCGACTGCTTCCTACAGTCTCGCTCGGGGAGAAAAGCAACACAGTTTTGGATGTCTTCTGTAGCCCTTCTTTTCTGAACACCAGTGTGCTATACTCAATGAATCTGTTCCTTCACAGCAAGGTGGGGAAGAGGGACCCCCCCCCACTTCATTCCCAACTCCAACGGGACAAGATCTGAACACCATCAGCCTCTAATGCCACAACAGGCCACCGGAGAAAAAAGGAAAGACAACGGTCATGACCAAGGCAGTAGCAATGAACACAAGCTTCCCAACAAAGGAACCTCTTCCCTCCCTGGGCTTCCCCAGAGATAACAGTCCCTCTTTCCTCTCCCTCCCCTCCCACGAAACAAAATTAATTCACGGCACAAGAACTTGGTACTCTGGTTAAGTATCAGGTAAGTGTAAGAAAGAGTAAATCTGTCACTTGGTATACTTTAACTGAGACGTAAAGCTAACGGAACACACATCACTGTGAAAATAACTTTTTTCTAAAACAGATCCAATCTACATAGTGCAGCCAATGAAACGTAAAAGAATAGTTTGTTCACGATCTGCCTCATACAGGATATTTATATTCTCTCAATGCCATATAAAGAGCATTTATATAGCTTAAACATTCAGAGACATGCACTGGGACTTTTTAGGTAGTACAAATTTCTTCACAATCACATGTGCAAATTTTACAAATCACTAAGTGAGTATTAGTAAGCTTAGGCTGGACTGTGTCTCGTATTATCTAACAAATTTAATGGGGGTTCGGAATCATCCATAGGAAGAACCAGGCGTGTTCCCCGAATGACCAGTTCGTGGTCCCCAAATGCAAGCTCCCGATCCAAGGCATCTTCAGAACTGTTTCCCATAAACCTCCTAGGGGCACCGGCTGCTCCTGATTCGGTGTTCACAGTAGAATCCCCATACGTCAAACTAATATCGCCATCGTTGAGAATAAGATCGGAGTCATCGTCTTTCAATTGCTCCTGGTTCTAAATGCAAATAAAACAAGTCTTAAGAATTGCCATGTGACTCAAGAAACATTTCCAATAGAAGACTTTTCAAGGATTCCCCATTTAAAACCCTTCAGGGCTAGCCTGCTGCCCTCGGGATAAAGCCCACAGTCCTCACCGTGGCTTAAAGACACGGTGCAACTCGGGCCCTTCCTGCCCCACCCTGCCCCGCCTGGCATCTGCTTCACCCACTCTGGCCACCCTATCGTGTGCCTGCCATCTGAACTGCTGACAGGTGCCCCCATCACTCCTGCTATCTCTTACCTCCTGTCTCCCCCACGTTCCCTCCTGTGACTAGAGCCTGCTGATCAGTGAGGTCTTGGCTTAAAAGAAAGCCCCTTCCTGCTAAAAGTCTTCCTTGATCTTGCAAAGCTGGCCGAGGCATGCCTCCTGTGCTCTCTCCCAGGGTCCTGTACATAGCCCCAGCCCTACACTGCCCTTCACCCTTGCGCCGCAGCTGCACGCACGCTGGTCTGCTCTCACAGCCCACACTAGCCTCCGAGCCCCTTCTATGCTCTAGTCCGACTACCGGACAGCTCGGGGCACACAGAAAGTATTCTCCAAATGTAAGTTCAGTGGATCACTGAGTGGATTTATAAGTGAAGCTTTTACTTCAGTATGAACAATGCCTAGAGATATAATATCCCCCAAATATGCTGAACCCTCACCATATACTTGTCTCCCAGCTCAATAAGCTTTTGGTTCTCATGGAGACTTTGTGGCCAAAAAAGTAGAATTAAATAAAGTTCTACAAAAGGGGGGAAAACAATCAAGCATATATATAAGGCCACTCTGGTAAATAAAAGAATGTTATATATGCATAGAAAAGTCTGGAAGGGTAGTCAACAAAATAATGATCGTTAGCTCTGCATGATAAAATTGCTAGTGATTTTTATTTTCATATGTTTCTGTACTAAAATTTTATTATATTGAGTACATATTACTTTTAAAAATCAGAAAGTCATCTTTTTGTTTTTTTCTTTTTTTAAAGATTTTATTTATTTGACACAGAGAGAGACAGCCAGCGAGAGAGGGAACACAAGCAGGGGGAATAGGAGAGGAAGAAGCAGGCTCCCAGCGTAGGAGCCTGATGTGGGGCTCGATCCCAGAACGCTGGGATCACGCCCTGAGCCGAAGGCAGACGCTTAATGGTTGAGCCACCCAGGCGCCCCAGAAAGTCATCTTTTTCTAATATGAAGCATAAGAATCATTCTAAACCACTCCTATGGATCTGGCAAAAAAGTCTGTGACTAATACTCCTTGAGGGAAGTAAAGCTGATACAAACAGCATACATCCGGCTCTCCTAAGCTATGTGTGTTTGAGAAATCTTAAATTTGGCTAAGATAGACTGAGGAGACTGTTAGACACAAATTTAAAACAGTTTCAATTTGCTGTTGCTAGAAATTTGCCTCGATACTCAAAGCCATGTGAATTAAAAACCAAATAAACCCATTCCACCAACCAACCATAATGCCCCCCTGCCCTGTACAGTACAACATGGAAGGCCCACCAGGGTCTGTCCCCTCACTTAGCAATACTCACAACAAAGTTCGGGGATGCCTTCGCACACCAGCAGGGGTTCTTCAGCAAAGATTCTAAGATCTTTATTAAGTTTGGGGTTTGGGGCAATATCTATCAAATTTTAAAATGCATATATGCCTTTTGACTCCACAATTTAACCCTTAAAATCTATTTTATATACCTTTATATACTTGGATAAATTCATAGGTACAAGAATATTTACTATAAGCATGGTTTGTAATCACAAGAAAGGAAAGGAAACTTAAAGGTCTATCCATAGGAGACTGATTAAATCAGTGCTGGTCCAGCCACACTACACTGCCATGAATAAAGAGAAGATAACGGATCTCGTGTACTCATAGAAAGGTAGCCATGATATACCATTAAGTGAAAAATGCAAGTAGCAGGACAATGCAATTGTGATCTCATTCGTATAAAACAGTAACAAAGCTATACATGTAAGTTTGTGTAAATTTGTGCAAAGCTATATATACACATGTAAGTAACATGTACTTCCTGTGTATCAGGAAGTATACACAATAAATCCTTCATAAACACTGTCTCTGGGGGGATGTAGGTAGGAGAAGGAGCAAACTGATTTTTCACTTTGTACATTCCATACTGTTTGAATATCTGGCCACAAGTATGGTAACTTATAACTAAAGGTAATCAACAAACAAAAAATAACATTAAAAATTAAGTTTTATGGTTGTTATGGTTACAGGGTACCCCCCCCAAAAGATGCTGAAATCCCAATTGCCAGTACCTGTGAATGTGACCTTATATGGAAATACGGTCTTTGCACATGATCAAGTTAAGATGAGGTCATTAGTGTGGGCCCTGATCCAGTACGACTGGTGCGTGTCCTTGAAAAAGGGGAAATTTGGTGACACACACACACGGTGTCATGTGAAGATGAACACAGAGATGTGTGTAATGCATCTACAAGCCACGCGACACCGAAGACTGGCGGCAGACCGCCAGGAACTGCGGAGAGGCCAGCAGCACGTTCTCCCTCACGGCCCTCCGAAGGAACCAACCCTGCCCACACTTTGACCTCAGACTTTGAGCCTCCGGAACCACGAGGCAACACATTTCTGGTGAGCCGTTCGGTCTGTGGTACTTTGAGACGGCAGCCCTAGGGAATGAATACAACAGTGTTGTATTTTGCTATATTCCTCGGGACGCGCCATTGTTGCGGAACTCTCAGCTTTTGGTGACGGTGAGGGGGTCTCTGGAATCCAAGGGCCGAGCCTCGCTGACTGAACTGACAGAGCTGGCCGCCCCTCTGCACAGAGCCTCGTGGGCTGACAGGGCACAGAGGAAATGGAGGCTGCTCGAGAGGGGAGCCCGGGCAATGTGGGAGGGAGAGATACGACTCCACGGGTGCTCCCCCTGCCCCTGCACACAATCTGTCAGAGGAGACAGACTCAACGGCCCACAAAGCTGGAGGGCACCCCGCCCTGTAGGCGCCATCTCTACTAAGACTCCTCTTCCCGTCCGTTCTCTGGGGGCTCTGCTCTAACGTACCACAAAGGAGGGCGCAGGGAACTGCACGGCGCCTGTCTACACTGCTTCGCCACTGCCCTGTCGCTCTACTCAAGCTGTTGCGTCAGACCAGCCCAGGGGGTGGGCTTCGTTAATGTGGGCGCTATCCGATGCCACGGGTTATTTTTGAAGGGCTGGGTTGGAAGCAAAGGTTTTTTAAAAAAGAACTTGAAAAATAAGATGTTCATATTTTAATTTTTTTTCAATTGCTGGAGAGGATGTGGAGAAAGGGGATCCCTCCTACATTGTTGGTGGGAATGCAAGTTGGTACAGCCACTCTGGAAAACAGTGTGGAGGTCCCTTAAAAAGTTAAAAATTGGGCTACCCTATGACCCAGCCATTGCACTACTGGGTATTTACCCCAAAGATACAGACATACTAAAGAGAAGGGCCATATGCACCCCAATGTTCATAACAATATTGTCCACAATAGCTAAATCGTGGAAGGAACCGAGATGCCCTTCAACAGATGACTGGATTAAGAAGTTGTGGTCCATATATACAATGGAATATTACTCAGCCATCAGAAAGAACGAGTTTTCAACATTTGCTGCAACATGGACGGGACTGGAGGAGATAATGCTAAGTGAAATAAGTCAAGCAGAGAAAGACAATTATCATATGATTTCTCTCATCTATGGAACATAAGAACTAGGAAGATTGGTAGGGGAAGAAAGGGATAAAGAAAGGGGGGGTAATCAGAAGGGGGAATGAAGCATGAGAGACTATGGACTATGAGAAACAAACTGAGGGCTTCAGAGGGGAGGGGGGTGGGGGAATGGGATAGACTGGTGACAGGTAGTAAGGAGGGCACGTATTGCATGGTGCACTGGGTGTTATACGCAACTAAGGAATCATGGAACTTTACATCAGAAACCAGAGATGTACTGTATGGTGACTAACATAACATAATAAAAAAACATTAAAGTAAAAAAAATATATGGTAAATAAATCTTTACAAATAAGTTAAAAAAAAGATGTTCATATTTTAAAATAAAGGCTGGTTGGCATTTGTCATTTCTTTCTGTGTTGCGACGCTTGGTGAGTCACCAATCTCACGTTGGTAGCTAAGGAAAAAAATATGGACTCCAGGTTCCACGTAGATAGGCTCGTGCCGCCTAGCAGTGCGGAACACCGGTAGATAAACTCTTCCTGATGTCCAAAAGTTGGCAGGTTTGAAGTAAAAGACCATCTGTTGCACTTTAGGGGTATCAAAAATTGTTTTATTAATCCTCTCAACATGCCTGTGACCACTCTAATTCACAGATGAAAACATAACTCATTCAGTACCGGGCGCGGGCCACATACCGTAAATAAATGAAAGCCAGTGTGGAAATAGAATTATTTACTAAAATCACTGACAGTAAGATGAGGTAATTCACTAGATCTCTTTTCAAATGCTGTTTCAAAGACCGTGAAATTGTATCTCTAGATTTCTATATGTATCTATATGTATTTTCTGGCTGGGCAAAAATAGGCTCGTATTCCCTCTCATGGATTTTATACCTTAAACACAAGCGAAGCAAAACCACACCCGTGACGCATCCACAGAGCAGAAAAATTTAACCTCATGGAGAACTTAGGTTTGGGATAAAAGCAACTTACTTCATAAGCCTGGGGGCTGGTCAGGCACCTGGCGATGGGCCCGCAGCAGGCAGGGAGCGTTGTAGTGAGAGGAGGTCCACTGTGCGTCAGCAGGGGCTTCAGATAGCTAAGCCACAGGTTAAGGAAGAGCCACGGCCCTTTCTTTGCAAATGCAAAAGAACCAGTCATGTGATCACCACCACCCTCGTGGTGTGCCCCCCCACTTCAGAGAACGGCAGAGGGTTTTCACAGATGTTGCCTCATTTCATGGCCAAGTTATGCCAGTGAGACCACAAAGGGAGGTTCTGTTATGATCTCTGTTTCACAGAAATAGAAACTGAGGCTCAGGGAAAGGAATAATCCACCTAAAAGTCACACAAGGAAGCAAGTGAAGGACCCACACGAATCCAGACTGGTTGGATTCTGAGTCCTGGGCCATGTCCACTGCTTTTCCTGTTGCCTTTCTGCTTTTACTAAAAGCAAAGGGAAGACAGAATCACTCTCAGTTTAGCGCTGAAGGAGACAGGGTAGAAAGGAAAGAGTAGTAAGAGTCACAAAAAGATGAAATTTTCCAGTCACAGAATTTAGTAACAAAAATGTCATTTATTGTGAATTCAGCTGGCATCTTGAATGAGTTGAAACTTTCTATCAAAGGAAATGTAATTCTAAAAAAGTTAAAAAATTATCTATCATGAGTTCCTCTACCATAGACCCTCATCTCAGTGTTCATTTATTCTCCAAAAAAATAAAAAGACACGATAATTTATGTGATACTCAGGAGAAAACAAGAGGGAATAATAAGAAAAAGTAGAAACAATGGGAGAAAGATCCATATACATATTCCCCACTTTCTAAAGTCACAACCTAAGGTTGGTCTCAGTTAAAAATGAGGAATAGTGCTGGGGCGCCTGGGGGACTCAGTCGGTTAAGTGTCCAACTCTTGGTTTCAGCTCAAGTAGTGATCTCAGGGTCATAGGATTGAGTCCTGTTCCGGGCTCCACACTCGATGCAGAGTCTCCTTGAGATTCTCTGCCTCTCCCTCTCCCCCTTCCCCCACTTGTACTCTATGTCTCTCTCTTTCTCAAACAAACAAACAAACAAACAAACAAACAAAACCTTTAAAATAAGATGAGGACTAGTCCTATATTTATTAAAGAAATGAAAACCCTTCTCAGACAAAACACTCCAGGCCCAGGTGACTTCATTAGTACAGTCTTCCTAGCCCTTAAGGAAGAAAAAATACCAATCCTCGAGAAAACAGAAAAAGAGAAAAATTCTTTCCCATTCATGTCATCAAACCAGCATTATCTTGTTATAGACGCTTGACAAGGACATTACAACAATGACAAAAAAACCCACAAGCCAATATCACTCATGAAAACAGACACAAAAATCAAACACAAAATATCAGTAAACTAAATCCAGTGACACACACACGGGATGGTGTATCATGACCAAGTGGGATTTGTTCCAGCCATGCAAGACTGGTTTATTAGTCAATCAATGAAAACAGCACAATGACAGATTAAAGGAGAATAAATTAAATACATGATCATCTCAATTGATGTAGAAAAAGCATCTGATAATATTCAATGCCTATTCATGATAAAAACTCTCAGCAGACTAGAAATAGAAGGGGATATCCCTAACTTGACAAAGGCTATCTCAAAAACCTATAGCTACCATCATACTTAATGGTGAAATATTGAAAAATTTCCTCCTGAGGTCAGGAATAAGACAAAAATGTCCACTATCATCACTTATATTCAACACTGTACTGGAGAGGTCCAGCCAGTGTAATAAGACATAAAAAAAATGTAAGGTGTTAGAAAAGAAAACAGGACATTATTTTTCACTTGATTTTATGAACAGTAAATAAAAAAGAATCTATGAACTATTTGCTAATAAGTGAACTTAACAAGACTGCTGGATACAAGGTCAATATATAAAAACCCCATTGTAGATCTATATATTAAGAGCAAACGAGTAGAAAATAAAATAAATACCTTTTGCAATAGCATCAAATACTTAGGGATAATAAATGTAATAAAAGATGTGCAAGACTGGTCACTGAAAATTATAAAACATTAATGAGAGAAGTTAAAGAGGATCTAAGGAAATAGAAGGGTATACTGTGCTCCTAGATTGGAAGACTCAATATTGTTAAGATGTCAGTTCTCTCCAAATTCACCTATTGATTTAATACAAATTACCAGCAGGTTTTTTTGGTGAGTGAGTGAGTGAGTGAGTGAGTGAGTGTGAGAGTGAGTGTGAGTGTGTGTGTGTATGGAAAGCGGCAAGCTATTTCTAAAATTTAGATGAAAATGCAATGAACCTAAAATAGCAAAGGCAATACTAAGGAATAATAAACCTGTAGAACTTCCCCTACTGGATCGCCAGATTTATTACAAAGTACAATCATTAATAGAGTGTGGTATTGATGTGAAAAAAAAAAAAAGACAAAGAGAAAAGAAAGTCCAGAAACAGACCTCTACTCAAATGGCCAAGTAAGTGATTTATAACAAAGGCCCCACTGCAATTCAGTGGGTTAAGGATGGCATTTTCAATTAACAGTTCTGGGTTAATTGCATACTCATATGGGAAAAAAAGCAGGTCTTGACCCATACCTCACACCATACACAAAAATTAATTTGTGGTGCATAGAAAACTTAAATGTAATAGCTAAGACAACCACACTTTTAGAAGAAAACATAGGATCTTGGGATATAAGAGATTTATCAAGACACAAAAGTGTCAA
This sequence comes from Ursus americanus, assembly GCF_024610735.1. NCBI lineage: Eukaryota > Metazoa > Chordata > Mammalia > Carnivora > Ursidae > Ursus > Ursus americanus. Next base: position 15,206,571 of record NC_142164.1, read on the forward strand.
AAGAGTAATAAAGTAAACCTCATTAAGATGAATTTCTGTTCATCACAAGACAGGATTAAGAAAATGAAAAGGTGAGCTACAGACTGGGGGAAGGTATTCATAGTACATATGACCAATGGAGAACCCAATTCAGAACATAGAAAGAACTACAAGTCAATAAGAAAAAGATAAGACAAATCAATTAAATAACAGGCAAAAGAACTAAATAGACACACTTCATAAAAAATGAAGCCAAATAGCCAATAAACATACGAAGGGATGCTCGACCTCACTGGCAATCAGAGAAATGCAAATTACACCACATGCGGTATCACTACGCACCCATGGAAATGGCTACAATTTAAAAGGTTGATTAAATATCATTTCGGTGGAGAGCTAGAATAAGTGGGACTCCTTTAAGCTGCTGGTGGGAATGTAAACTGGTTACGACCACTCTGGAAAACTGGTTGGTAATATCTACGAAAGCTGAACAATACGCTTGCCCTAAACTTTTCTCCTAGGTATATACCCGAGAGAAACGAGTGCTGATGGTCATCAAGAGATGCACATGTGGACGTTTAACTGTTCATAATGGCCAAAGGCTGGAAACAACCCAAATGTTTATCAATAGAGGAATGGCTGGAGAAAAACAAACGAACAAACAAACAAATAAACCTGTAGTATAGTCACACTATGGAACACCACACAGCAATGAAAAAGAATGAATTACTGGTACAGACAACAATATGGATAAATTACATGTTGCTAAGTGAAAAAAGTAAGACATAAAATAATACATAATACATGATTCCATTTACATGAACACCAAAACCAGGTAAAACTAATCGATGTTCCTAGAAATCAGAATAGTGGTTGCCCTTTGCAGAGAGGAGGGGCAGGGAAGGCACTACTGACTGTAAGGGAACACAGGGCAGCTTCGGGGATGCTGGAAATGTTCTATGTATCTTTACTCGGGTAGCAAGCACACAGGTATACACATAGGTCGCAAGCTTAAGACTTGGGTATATTCTTTCAGTTATATCTCATCTGTAACAATCTGGCTACAAAAAGGACCTGAAACCAAGAATGATGAATGATTAATTCTACTAGGGCACGAGGTATTAAAATTACTGGGTCTTGGGGTACCTGGGTGGCTCAGCTGGTTAAGCGTCCGACTCTTGGTTTCAGTTCAGGTCATGATCTCAGGGTCGTGAGATCAAGTCCTACGTCAGGCTCTGTGCTGGGCGTGGAGCCTGCTTAAAATTCTTTCTCTCTCTCTCTCTCAAAAAAAAAAAAATTACTGGGTCTTAGTCTGGTAGTACTTAATAGGGTAGTACTGAATCAAATCTTGGTGTTTACTTCTGTAAAAATATACAGAAAAATAAGCTATTATTCTGCTCTTTCTCTACATCAGGATTATTTAGTTATTTTGTACATATCTTACACAGAAAATGTACAAAACATTTTATTCAGGAAACATTAAACACTTTTTGTTAAATCAGAGGGAAGAAAAGGCCCCAAGAGATATGGGAGTGGCTTATACTCAAATGCTGATAATGGAGCCAGAAGTAATGACATAATCATTAAACAATTTTAAAGAGCCAGGATCTCTCTCCCTACTGGGAGTCTTAATACCACAGATATGCTTGTATTCTTGTTTCCATACAGTAATTTAATTGGAGTACTTGCAAAAAGTGATTGTAAAAATCTAGCAAACGGAATTTAGTAAGTAGTAGCTTCTAATGATAAGTGCCAAGTGCATTTTTCTTAAATATACAAGGCTTTCATCAGAAAGTCAAAAGCAAAGGAAACATTTTTTACATGGTTGCCGCAAATTGGCTTTGCTGGAACACAAACCGGGGTTTGATTTATTTACTAATAAGCCTCAGCCTGAAAGAACTGCATGGTCCCTTTTCCCATTAAATTTTCAAACAAGAAATTAATTTTAAAAAATTATTTATTTATTCAACAGAGAGAGAGAGAGCACGAGAGAGCACTCACGCGCACAAGCGGGGGCAGAGGGAGAGGGAGAAGCAGGCTCCCCACTGGGCAGGGAGCCCAATGCGGGGCTCGATCCCAGGACCCTGAGACCATGACCTGAGTCGAAGGCAGATGCTTCACTGACTGAGCCACCCACATGCCCCCAAGAAATTGATTTTAATAAATAGTAAGGGATAAAATGTTTTCTGAAAGGCATGATTTAAACAGGTCATAGAACATAACACAACGCAAAGTAGCGCTATGAAGAAGAGTTACAACAGGAGAAGACAGAGATTTGGTAAGCAATGAACTGGCACCCTGAACAGACAGGTGAACCTTCCAGTCTCCTGATGGGTCAGGGAAAGCAGGCCCACCACTGGCTGCTGCGATATCTAACACAGCTCTGCTTGCATCTCATCCTCACACTTTTCCCTGCGGCAGCCTTTCCTCTTTTACGCTAGCAAGCGCACTGACAAGGACTGGCAAATACCTTTTGCAAGATTCGCTAAATTAAATAAAAGACAACTATTGCTCCAACAAATAGGCCAAGAGACGGAAGAAAGTCTACCATAAGGGCTCCTGAGGCCCATCACACAGCCACCTTCTGCACTAACCACTCCCTGCTGGCTTCGTGGGTTTTCAGAGGAACGCACTTGTGTGGATTGCCTTCTCCATCTACCTCACCGAAGGAGAAAGGGAAGACCAAAGGTAGGTTTTGTATTCCATTTCAGGAAGGGAATAGTCAAAACAGCCATTCCGTGGCACTGTAACTGGCCTGGTCACACTACCATGTTTTCCCCTCAGTTAAGGATACTTATGGTCAAAGTTGTACCATATCCGGAAAAGCCAGGCACTCTCTGCTTTGGTGGTTCTTCTCTCGTTGTCAGGAATACCCTGCAAACAGATAATAAAGAACTCAATACATACACTGAGATCAAAAGCACATTTATTTAGAGTCATTTCTTTGTAGACTTGGAAATATAGCCTACTTCAATACAAGATACCCTCTATCATGGGTAACATTGGAAATTTAATAGCTTGTATATTGCAGCTCTGGAATACGAAATTGAAATGTTTTTCTCAACACCTCTATTACTCAGGCTGCTTGCTGATTTATGAGTCTACTGTCATTTAAAAAATCAATGTGGGATAATTCGCCCTTAAATCTGCAAGACTTACACCCACAATGTGAATTGCATCTTAAGTAGAAAACATCACATCAACATCCCTATCTTTGGGAGTTGTTATGGGTCCCAAAAGTAACTGGTTTCTGCAAAGATGCTACTATGTTCTTAGAACACTAGCAAAATGAAAGGAAGCAGAAAAATTCCATGGTAAGCCTGACTGGCTAGAAAGGAAAACTAACATAGCAAGCAGGGCCTCTTCTAAAATAGCTTCCAAAAACAAACTGGGTCCTTATTTGTAATGTGGTACAGTCAGCAGTGGGGCAGTTAGGTGATCTGGTTTATCTCAGCTCTGACATGAACTAGTGGGACAAGTCCCTTCCCCTCTCTGAGCCTGGATTTCGTCATGTACACAGTGCGAGGGGGTCAAGAATCTCCAAGGCCCTTTCTAGCATGATGTTCCACAGTTCCAGGCTTTCTGAAGAACACAGAGTTTAGATTCTGGGTTTGGGTTCTTTCCTGTCCTTCCTGATCTTCAAGATAAATAAATATCTTCCTCTCAACATGTACCAAAACATACACAATGTAAGAATGTTTGAGAACACTGCATGGGCTTACGAGAGCTGAAAAACACCTGTACTTCCGTTCACACCGGTACGCAAAGGTTTGTGTGTGTCTGTGTTTTGAAGAGTGATGGATCTACAAATCTCATGATCCCCTCACCACATTAACACCTATACACCTAACCCTCACATACTCCATACTTACTACCATGGTCCTCTCTGCTTCCCAGCGGACACTCAAAATACTGACTACACGATATAACAAAGCGAGACACCCATAGGGTTTTGAGGGCAATGGAAAAATGGTATTTTTTTTCTGCATCTCACAGCTGGTACTCACCTACCTGGCTTTCTTTCTCCATTCCCATTTCTCCTCTGAGGTGACAGAGGTGACATAGCAGGTGGAGACTTATGTGGATCATGACCAAGCATTTGTCTGGGGAACTGTATGACACGTGATTCTTGTTTGGGAACAGGGGTGGAGGCCTTGAGGAACGACTATCCCTTAGAAACTACCCCAGCAGCTCGGCATCATGCAGTTTTATCCAGCCTGGTTTGCACAAGTATTTCAAGCCCAAGCCCATGAAAGTATACTAGTCTGGTTCTGACCACAAAAGAGGCAAGTACTTACTATATTACATACACTCATCACTCAACAGCTAACAAAATTAGCATTTAGGAAATGAATCTGAGAAAAAAATTTTTTTTTGGAACCACACCCCGAAGACAAATAGACCACAGCTTGTTTCAGACAAGAAAAAGAATGTGTTTTGGAAGAGAGGCTTTCCATCTTTAAAAACATAATTTCTGTGATTTCCCATCTAATGTCTAGGATGGAGTCATGTATTCAGTGGTACTCAGAAACCTTTAAAAAGCAGATGGAAAACACCAGAAAAGGGTGGCCAGTCTGGAGAAGGCATACCAGGCTCAGGTTCAGAGGAACAAATGAGAAAAGGACACGTGGAATTAAGCAAGGAGACGTGGGTAAGGTAGAGGCACGGGGCAAGAAAGTATTCTCCTGAACAGCCAGGGGAGACGGGCTGAAGACTGCAAAGCTTCTAGGCGGTTCTCAAGGGCAGCTGCTGGTCATCCAGTTTGAAAGTTACACAGGAAGAGCAGCTGGAGTGGGGCTGACATCAGAGACAAGGCTTCATGCGCAAACCAGAGTGGAAAAAGGATCTGTGTGCCAGAGCCGTCACTTGAAAACCCAGGAGCGCTTAAGGGACTGTTCCCCTCCATGGCCAAAGCCCGGGTTGGCCCACAGATAGGAGAGCTGTCACCCCTGATAACCACATGTTGTCTAAAATTTGGTTTTGTCTCTATCAAGCAGTGAGAAAAGCCAGGAATGATGTCAGTTAAAAGCTGGTACAAACAGGACAGGATCTAAATAATAGTGGCACGAAGTCTGTGGTAGACCATTTTCTTTCCGAATGGCTGCACGTTTGACGGGAATGCTAGAGACAACACAAACGCATATTTACCAAGTGTTCTTGGTCGGAATCAACACCAACCCTAAAGGAGAAACACAAAAGGCAAATGAGATCTTGAGGCCAAAATGAGGTCTATTCCCGTCCGTGCCGTATCAGGCCACTACTTTCCCCAACACACGCAAGCTACGGAATGGTTAATCTTTCTTTGCCTCTCTCTGGTTGCTGAGGTAGATTTTTGGCTCCTGCCACTTTCCTTAGCAACAGCTTGGATCCTGAGGCAGGCAGGATCTACTAATGATTCTCCTCCTGCAATCCCACTTACCAGTTTCAGAAAAATAACACTCTCTTCACTGAATGGCAGGGCACTAGAAGCAGAGGCCGGGGAAGCGGCGAGGCCCTGGTTGCTCAATCGGAACCACCGGGTAGTTCCAGACACAAGCCTGGCACCCGGCGCAGTTCCAGGAGGGAGCTGCGTGTTTGCGGACCTCCCAGCTCTCATGGCAACGTTCTGTTATGATGACTGAAGAGAGGGCCCAGTTACAGTTTTTTTCACAGGCTACTGGACAGATATTAGCCTGGCTTCTTCATCAATACCTTTTATCTGCTTAAAATTCCTGCTTTCCGTATCCCAGAGAACAGCTTCATTATAGGAAGCTCTCTTTGACTCTTCTCTCTCAACACCGGCACCCACCAACTCTCTGCGCTCTTTCTCTAAACTGTTTCTCACATCTTCTCTCCTTTCCATTCCAACAGCTCAAGCTCAGGCCTCTCTGTGACTCATGAGGTCTGTCGCAATCGGCTGTAAAGTTGTCTAGCTGCCAGGATGTCCCCTAGAGTTAGCTAGGTCTAAAGCATGGAACTCACGGGGTCGTCCCTTGGCAAAAGACCCCGAGAGTAGCTTATAACCCAGAGGGTCAAGTCTAAAGCCCTTCGGGCGGCACTGAAGACTGTCTACGGACTGGCGACTCCTGTCACTCCAACCTACTTTGCCGCCCTCATTTCCTCTCATTCTCTTCTACACGCCCCATGTCAGCCATCCCCGCCTACTCCTCTCCCCACCCCCGTCCTCTCCCAAACCTCCACGCCTTTGCCCTCTATCTGAAATGCACTGTCCCTCATGTTTTTCCTACTCTTCCTGGCAAATTCCAAAGGATCCATTCTATGACCCTTAAAGGTAGAACCACTCTATGACCCCTGCAGGTGGAACCAGCCTTTCCTCTGTCCTTCTGTAGCACTTTCTAGATTCCTCTATCACAATACTTAGCACGGTAGAGTATAATTATTTACCTGTCAGTCTCCCCAAATAGACTGTGAGCTCCTTGAGGGTAAAGGCCATGTCTCAATTCATCTCTGTAGCCCCAGAGTCTAGCACAGTACCTGATACACAATAGGTGCTCAAATGTTTATCGATTAAGGTCACTACCACAGACAACACAGAAAAAAGAGCAGCGTGAGAAGCTGTAGCAGTAGCAGCCCAGAGTATGAATACAGCAAAGGGAGGAAAATGATGCAAGACCTCATCTGGAAGGCCAGTGACTCATGGTCAAGTACTTGAAAACAGATGGCCATGACCAGATTCATAATTCAAAGAAAGGCTCGTCCCGTCTTTGTTAAATGGCCAGAAGCTGTTTAATGCCTTCTTAGCCATATTAAACTCTAGACACATCTGTGCATCTAAAGTGACATCTAGTGGTCTTGGGGATAGCATGTTTGTAATTCTCAGATGGACTGTGACTGGAAACCAGTTGAGTGTAATAAACATTTATAGAGCATTTATTATCTGCCAGGCACTGTGCTAGGCACAGGGCATAGACATGAATGAGACATGGCGCCTGCCCTCAAGGAGCTCACAGACTAGTGGGGGGCACAGACAAAAATTGGGGTTCGTTGCAACTGGGGAGGACTGGGCTCCAGTCTGGCCTCAGCTCCTTGCTAGCTGGGTGAACTTAGGTTACGCAGCCCGACGAACCCCAATTTTACACCTGGAAAATGGGGACAATATCCACCACATAGAGTTGATGCAAGGATTAAATGAGAAAATGTACCTCAAGATTTTAAAAGTGTCTGATGCCTCATCTCACACTCACTCAACAGCAGCAGCTCTTCTGGCACTGCTATTATGACGAGGCTGGCTGAGATAAGTGCTGTAACAGGCAGGCCCATGTTAAGCAAAGGGAAGAGGGGGGTCTGACAGAACAGGGCAAAGGGAGGAGGCATGTGAGCTGTGCTATTTCCTGGGGGGTGAAGGAGAAGTCCAGGCAGAGGAAACAGCATGAGCAAAGGCTTGGAGACTGAGAAGTGCCAAGTCTGTGTGGGAAATGACAGGGAGCCAAGTGTGACTGTCACAAACTACGTGAAAGGACGCAGGAAGAGGGGGCCGGCTGGCTCTAGCTCACTGAGGATCCTTTGTCTGCACAACAGCTGGAGCGGTCCTTTCACACGGTCAAACAGATCATGTCACTCCCTTGCTTTAAAGTCCTACAAGATTTCCAACCAGATTTTAAAATCCAAACTCCTCACCCGTCCTACATGGCCAGATAGCAGGGCACCCCAAACTACGGCCCACAGGCCACATCGGGTATGGCTCCTGTTTTGCTGGAACACAGCCATGCCAACTGATTTACGCTTTGTCTATGGCTGCTTTCACGCTAAAGTTGGGTAGTTGAGACAGAGACCATATGGCCGGCAAAGCCTAGAGTATTTACTATCCGGCCCTTTAAAGGACACATTTGCCGGGGCGCCTGGGTGGCACAGCAGTTGAACGTCTGCCTTCGGCTCGGGGCGTGATCCCGGCGTTCCGGGATCGAGCCCCACATCAGGCTCCTCTGCTATGAGCCTGCTTCTTCCTCTCCCACTCCCCCTGCTTGTGTTCCCTCTCTCGCTGGCTGTCTCTATCTCTGTCGAATAAATAAATAAAATCTTTAAAAAAAAATTTTAAAGGACACATTTGCCAACCCCTGCCCCTGTAGGATCTTGCCCACCTCAGCTCCTACCTACCCTTCAATCACTATATTCCAGCTATGTGGGATTTTTTTCTGCTCGTTAAACAGGCAAAGTTTGCTTTTGCCTCAGGGTCTTTGCACTTCTTTTCCCTACTACCTGGACAATTCTTCCTGCTCACTGTTTAACTCACAGTCTCGTCATTCAGATAGCCTGAGCTCAAATGGAACCTCAGAGAGCCCTTACCTGACCTCTGCGTATAAAATTCACTCTACCCCCAGGCACTACCACAGTACAGTTTGTCATCACAGCACTTAATATCTAAATTGCTTTCTTCATCTATTTGTTTACTAGCTTATTGTCTGTGTTTGCCCACTGAAGTGTACACTTCATGAGACCAGGGACCTTTTCTATCTTACTGTGACTGCTGTAGCCATCCAGAGCAGGATCTTTCAACCTCTGCATTACTGATATTTTGGCCCAGAGGATTCTTTGTTGTGGGGGGGTGCTCTGGGCCCTACAGGGTGTTTAGAGGCATCCTTGGCCTCTGCCAACTAGATGCCAGGAGCAGCCTCCTCTCTTTGTGACAATCAAAAATGTCTCCAGACGTTGCCAAATTGTACCCCTCCGCTGAGAACCACTAAGTTAGAGCCTAAAACAGTGCCTGGCACATGGTTGGTGATCAATTGGTATTAATCAAATGAATGAATAAAAGGCACAATTGGAAATGCTGTGCTAAGAGCTCTACAGACATGAGCTCACTGAATCCTTACAGCAACCCTCAAGGAGGCAGGTACTATCACACACATGTTACAAATGAGGAGTTGGAGGCATAAAAAGAGTCAAGCACTTGCCCAAGACCACAGAATTGGAGAATGAAGGAGTGAGAACTCAAAGTCAAATCTCAGTCTGCCTGAATCTTAAACTTGAAGGACTTCTCAGCATTTTCAAAATTGTACTAGACAAATCTGGGGGGAGGGAAAGGAAACTTAAAATCCAGCCTCGGCTCACACATAGGCCAAAAACCCCCGCAAACCACCACAGTAAGAACTAACCAAAGACTGTAAGGCAATGCATACGATTAAGTGCCAAACTGTGCTCCGGGACAGGCAAGATGTGGCCAAAGGGCTTGCAAATCTGGTGAGGTGGATTCAACTCTAGGCGGGGTTTTTGGGGGGGGGCGGTAGGCATGGGTGTTTGTGTGGAGGGCCATCAGAAAAGAGAACTGAGTCCGCAGAAATGCTGAGAATCTACTGAAGAGCATTACTTTTCATAAATTATCTTATATTTAATTTTGCTCTTCTCAGTAGAATAAGGAAGACTCTTCATTTACAAGCTCTTAAGGCAAGAAAGGAATTTAATCCTGTCAAAAGTTAACACCCTCATTTCTTGAGGCAGCAGTCTATGAGAAATGAGGAGCGACTGGAGAGCCTCTGTCTGCTACTTAATTCTCTGTATGACCTTGAACAACTTAGAAACTTTTAGAGCCACTATTTCCTAACTTGTAAAATGGAGCTATTGTGATTAGATAAATACATGAAATGTACTTAGCACAATGCCCAGAACATAGTAGGTGCTCAACAAATGCCAGGTCCTCCCTGAGGTAATGATCAGGATCAGAAGAACATTATTTTCAATTATACACAATAATAGCACAGCAATGGTAAGAAAGGAGTTTGAAAAGTAAAAAGAAATAAAGACAATAATAACAACATTCAAAGTGTGATTTAGGGCCGGCTGGTCTCTAGAATGTTTAAGAGAAAGACATAATAGTTTGGAAAAAATGGGTAACAGATTTTATAATGTGAAATACTGTTTTCTCTAATGCACCCTATACATTCTAGAGGCTCGGCAGAAGGTCTATGAAGTTTCAGTCAAACACAGAACTAAAATCTACAAAAGCTTTAGCAACACAGGCTGCTGTATCCATGGAAACAATGCAGAACTCCTGAGAGACAGGGAGCTTTCCAACTGAATACATTAACTAGTATACATTTAACACCAAGATCTTGCAATCTTGGCCTTGGATTGTCAGGTTAGAAACAGTGCTGATCATAAAGTTGAGAAAGAAGGATAACGTCTAGTACTGATTAGGGTTGGGAAAAATTGGACTGTCTCATATGCTGTAGATGAGAAGAAACATTTTCGATCTGATCGGGTGATATGGATCAAAAGCCTTAAATATATGCATACCCTTTGACCGAGCAATGCCACTCCTAGGAATGGATTCTAAGGAAATAAACAAGTGCACAGTGGTGTGTGCATTTATGAATTTTCACACTGTTAATGGCAACACTTAATAGCAAAATCCTCAAATGGTAATGGTAACAGAAAAATCCTACAAACAATGCAAAAGTCCAAAGATAGGGATTTGGTTAAATAAATTATGATGCATGCAGCCATGAAGTTCTGATATAAATATATTTCCTAACATAAATGTCCACGCTATACTACATTTACAAATCGCTTTACAAGAATACCTGCAGTGTTGCCCCTTTTTGTTAAAAATACATATAACGCATAGCCAGAGATCTGGAAGGACATCCCTCAAGGTGTAAACAATGGTTTTTCACTTTCTTTTGCACACTTCCCATTTTCTCTGTACTACAGGTTACATGATTTTTAAAAGCAAAAAATAAAACATTATACATTCATCAAAGCTTCAACTTTTCTCATAATTGAAAGAAAAAAAAAACCCTAAATTAGAATTTACTACTAAAATGAGGTCCCCAGGCACTACCTACCTTATATGCAAGCACGAGAGCATGGCAGTGGTGCCACCACCAAATACCCACACGGTAAAAAACACAATCAGAAGCGTGGTGCTGAACATCATTTGCCGCGCGTAAGTGGCAGTATCCCGAATGGCCAGGGCAAATGCCATCGCGCCACGGAGGCCTGCAAGGGAACGAAAGACGCAGTTCTTCAATAACTCACTACCGACTCAAGCTTCAGAAACTCCGAGAAATAAGGCACATTCTAAGAACTTAGAAGCATGTGAACAAATATGGAATATATATTAATGCACAGAAGTATATACAAATATGGAGAATTAGTGGGGGGATCCTGACATGCACTGGCCTTTTCACAATATTTTAAAATTTTATTTTTTCAACTTACACCCAGTAACAGCCACTCTTTTTTGGTGTATAGTCCCATGAGTTTTGACACAGCATAGAGGCATGTGCCCACTAGGGCAACCAAGACACAGAACAGCGTCACCACCCCCGCCAACCCCCTCACCAAACTCCTTGGTGCTACATCTTTCTAGCCCAACCCCTCTGCCACCCTGCCAAATCCCTGAACTGGTCTCCACCACTGTGCTTTTGTCTTTTTGAGAACGTAACCCTTTAAGACTGGCTTCTTCACTCAGCGCAATGCCTCTGAGGCGCAGCCATGCTGTTGTGCGTACCCCAGTTTGGCGTTTTAGTGCTAAGTGCCCACGGCCTCATGGACATCCTAGTTTGCCTATTTGTTCACCCACTGGGCTCTTTCCAGGTTTTGGCAATTACAACTACAACTACCATCGACACTCACATACAGGTTTCTGTGCGAAAATATATGAATCTTTATCTTCTCTACTACATGTGATGTATTTCTGAACCAGGAATTTGAAACCAGAAAAAAATTCTCACAGAAGGGAACAGGACACTCTAAAAAGAATTTTCTATTGGAGGTTGCAACTTCAATGTTTAAGGGAGTCTTGTATTACTAGCACATCATTTCTGTTTAAAATCAAGCTAGTACACGTGTTGTGAGTGGTTTCCTAGAGTGGGCCAAGAGAGGAAAAGTTACAACTTACCAGCAAACATCATCATGTGCTGAAAATTTGATCCAATCTTACTTCTTCTACCCAAATTAAGTAAGAGGGACAAGGGGTAAATATTAGCAGCTCTTCCCAAGAAAATAGCAATCTAAAATTAAGAGGTTAAGGCTAATTTTGTTTTACTATTAATATTATCTAGACTACACACTCAAGATGGTAAAAGAGTATCTTCAGAAGCTCCATCTCTGGGGCACCTGGGTGGCTCAGTCCATTAAGCATCTCTTAATTTTTAGCCCAGGTCATGATTTCTGGGTCATGAGACTGAGCCCCATGCTTGTCCCTCCCCCCTAACCCCGCGCACGTGCTCTCTCAAATAAATAAATAAAATCTTAAAAAAGAAGTTCAGTCTCTAACAGTCTTTTGCTTCTGCTAACAGAGCGCTGTCTAGTGGAAGTTCCTGCAATGACAAAAACGTTCCATATCTGCACTGTCCAACATGGTAAGTGCCTGAAATGTGGCTAGTGTGATGAGGAACTAAACTTTCAATTTTATTTCATTTAAATTAACTTAAATTTAAATAATTACATATGGTTAATTGGTACCAAATTGGACAGTACAGCTCTAGCATACAGGAAATACATTAGATGAATAGAAACATTTAAAAGCCGATCTTCTTTGGTATAACCGTAAGATCATTCGTATAATAGGTTAAGTCATTTTAATTTAAGTCAGTGTTGGTGGGGGAGAGAGCAATACTGGCTAAACTTGCCCTTGCTTCCTCAGAACAAAGAGAAGGGCAGCTGTAACCCCTCCTAGCACTGAAATTCCTACTAGCCCAGCTGTGTTCCTCCAAGTCTATGCTTCCACCCTGCTTCAAATGGAAGTCTTAATGGGAATTCGGACTGGTTTTTAACTAGAAACCAATCCTCGTGTCTTTTTGCCCACTTTCCTGTGTATAGAGACTCCTGCTTCGCAATTACAATTTTTATTTCAGTTGTCATAATACAGTCTCTACCCCATTTTCTAAAAGGGTTAAAAAGTAACATTTAAGATGAAAAACAAAACAAGGTAGGGGGAGCTGGGGGAGGAGAAAAAACAAACTAGGTAAACAGTGTTGACCTGAGTAACTTTGGAAGTGGACAGAGTCGGTAAGACTAAAGGCACAAGGAACTGCACATAAGCATCATGGGCTCGTTGGTCAGGTGGTTTCCCATGGGAGTGCTGGTTAACGATTCTGATGCTCCCATGTAGGCTGGGGTGGAACAATTAAGGGAATGGGATGGTGGACGGTGGGAGCCAGGTTTCTCACTACTGGACTGGGAGTTCACAGGTCATCAGGAGGAGGAGGCCAGAATGATGCATGTGGTAATGGATTAGAGTTGGAGACATCAGTATGAACTTATGCTCGGCTTAACAGAGATACGTATGACTACATAGACATGTATAGGTGTATGTACGTACAGGAGCTAGTATATATATACATATTTCCTCCCTGTGACAGCTGGGAGTGCCTAGAAGCCAGGACACCCCAATAACATTGAACACACTTATAGCCCAGATCTTGGTTTCTAATTCTGTTCCCCAATAAAAGGAACCTGGGATCCTCGAAAAAATGGCTGATTTGAGGTTGAAGCAGAAAATACACAAGATGAGCATGAAGCATCTTCCCTAGAAAGTAAGGAAGTGCTCAAATAAAAAATTCAAACCACACAATGATGGGGGTGTGCTAAAGGGACAAAGTACCCACCGAAAGAGCTCCTGAGGGCCAAAGCTGGAACAGTCTGGGCAATAAGATTTTAAAAAGTAGTAATGTATTATAACCCAGAGTATAAAATAAATTATCGGTGAGTCCATATTGATATAAATGACAATAAAACAATAAATGGAGGAGAATGGATAAATCCCCCATGCAAAAAATTCCAAATAATTCTGTAGATACTCTGTCCTTGAGAAGGTGGAACCTAACTCCCTGCTGCGTACGGTGACTCCCTTCCAAGTGGTACAATATAGAAAGGGGGAAAAAATGAGTGACTTTACAGTGGTGCAACCTGACAAACACTATCTCGGTCAAGTGATAAAGGCTGGTATCAATATTATTCATACGCTAATAAGCATGGCCCCTTGATTTAATGTGATGGGAACAGCCCCTTACTTTTGTGTCTTCCTCCCCAGTGCTGCACAACCCCAGTCTAATCATGGGGAACACATCAGGAATTCTAGCTGTGACACGTTCTGCAAAGTACCTGACCAGCAGCCCCTCAAAACTATCAAGGGTCATCAAAAAGAAGTCTGTGAAACTGTCACAGTCACCCAGAACCAAAGGAAGCATGACGACTAAATGCAGTGTGGCATCCTGGATGCGATTTTAGACTAGAAAAAGGCCATTAGGGAAAAACTCTGAGAATCTGCATAAAGTATGAGCTTCAGGTGATGACAGTGTGTCAATACTGGTTCATTAATTGTGGCAAGTGTACCACGCTAGTGTGAGATGTTAATGACAGGGGAACCTGGGTGTGGGGTATAGGAGAACTTTCTGTATTATTTTCATCATTTTTCTGTAAATCTAAAACTACTCTAGAATGTACAGGTTATTAAAAAGAGTGATTCCCTAAAAAAGAAAGAAAATAACAACAAAACACAGGGGCCAATGTGGCAGTGACTGCTAGTTATACCTCCAATATCTATCCTTCCCTTCATCTCTAGTAGTAGACCCTCCTTGCTTTCACCTCCAGTTTTCATCTGCATACACAGGCACCTAGATAAAGAATAGAGTCCCCAACTTCTCTTGCAGGTACGTGTAACCCAGTGGATGTAAGGTGGAAGTGATGTGTGCCTATTCTGGGTCATGTTCTTAAGGGGAATTGCCAGACACAGGGGTGAGCCACGCTGGCCCCTAAGAATAAGGGCAAGTCCTGAAGGATGGCCGCAAGAAGGCTGCTTGGGTCCCTGATGACGCTGTGGAGCAGAGCTGCCACACTAGTTCAGACTTTGACATGAGAAAGAAACTTCTGTCTTGTTTAAACCTTGGTTAACTGGGGTTATTGTTACATAACGTCACGCCCATATCCTAACTAATACAGCCAGCAAGAGGACAACTCTCTCCTGGTAAAAGTCAATTTTCATGGTAGGCTTTTGCATTGAGGAACCTGAATTCCTCACAGACTCAGAAATGTATAGAGAATATTTAGCCTCGTTTCTGGATAAGTAGGGTAGATCAAGCCAGTTGACTGCTCAAAAGTTTCTCAACGACTAGCAGGATATGAAGGGACCGATCTCATGGGAGTCTTCCAGCTACGGTGCTTCTCTTATTAATAGGGTTTTCTCTTTTTTGCCTGAAGTTCATTCCCAGAAGACTAAAACATGACAGAATGGCATTTCAGTAATACCTCACTTTCTAATAGAGATCCTATATAGAGTTTTAACTTTAAAAATATTTCCGGTAATCTCTTTGGCAGAAACTTCATTCTGAAGTAGTTTTTTAAAAATATTTCTTTTGGAAACCACTAATTCAAATATCCCCCTCTCTAACCACACTCCCTGCTTCCGTGTTTCATGTTTATCTATCCCCCTAGGATGGCTCCCCCACCGTTACCTCCCTGGGACCTCCCATCCAAAGAGCCCTCAACTCTTCCCTCAAACAACCAGTCCTCTCCCTTCTTCACTTCCTTTCTTAGCCACATCCTAGTAACACTCTTCCCAGTACCCTCGACTCATTTGCCCCTCTCTGGGTTTTCACTGCACTCATTCGACTCAACCCCAAACTTCGAAGGACCCATCTCTCTCTCTTCTCCACGCTTCCAGTCAAGTACTCCTGGACAAAGTAGTACAACAGGGCAGACTGAGTCTATAGTTAGTGCCTATTCCTCAAACTCAAATGCGTCCTTTATACTCTTTGGCAATGCCTTTCTTTGGTCAACTCACTTACTCACTCGCCCATAGTTTCTACATCTATTTCCAAACCTTCTCTTCAAAATCCTATCGCCTGTGGAAGCCAGTCTCCAAGACGGACCCCAGTGATCCTTGCCTTCTAGTATTCACACCTTCATGTAGTCCCTGCTCACGCTGTACCAGGGGCCATCAGTGTGACCAATACAGTGTGGTGGAAGGGATGACAGTCACTTCCGAGATCAGGTTATAAAAGGCACTTCAATTTCCATCTTCGTGCTCACTCAGCTCGCTCCCTCTGGGGGAAGTTATGCTGTGAGCTGCCCCATGGAGAGGTCCCTTGGAGAAAGGCCTCTGGCGAAGGGCAATGTGAGTGAGTCTAGGGAGGATCCTCCAAGCCTCGGTCAAGTCCTGAGAGAGTACAGCCTTAGTCCAGAGCCTGACCACAACCTCAGGAGAGACCTTTGTGCCAGAACCCACCTAAACTGTTCCTGGACTCCTGACCCTCAGAAACTACGTTAAGTAATACCTGTTTGTTGTTTTAAGCTGCTACATTTTAGGGTACTTTGTTATACAATAGATAACTGATAGGCCACCTGCTCCTCCCTCCCTCTCAGCAGATGCTCTCACCTCCTACTTTACAGATAAAAATAGAAGCCATCAGACAGGAACTCCATCTCACAGGTGTGTACCTGCATCTTCACATTCCCTGTCCTCGCCTGGAACAATGGTGGAGCTGTGCCTCCTCCCTCTGGAGGCCAACCCCTCCCCACAGGTTAGAGTCCATTTTCTCCTGTCTTCTCCTGAGGCTGGCACTACTGAGCACTCTCTTTCATGTGCTCAGCTTCTCCATTTTGACTGGTTTTTAGAGCCAGAGACAGAGACAGAGGAAAGCAGCCTCCTTCAGCTTTTCACCATCCTGCCACGACTGCCCTGTGGTGCAGACTGCAAACTCTTAGCCAGGATCTGCTTTCTCTCTTCCCTTCAGTGACAGAGGACAAACAGTTTCATTTTGGGGGACTGCTGGAATGGTCAGAGACCTTTTTTTGTCATCTCAACCTGTGTTATTTGTGCAATAAACAAAAATGAAAAGAGAACAGAAGAAGTATAATAGGAAAAAGAGTTGCAATCCTTCTTTGTTTTACTCAGGGGAAAATTTTATATATTTAAATGTATTCTTATCAATCACCTCTCCAGAAAACACCTGCGAATCTTAACTGAAAAGAAGTTTTCAAAATAGAACACATAATAAAGGATACAAATGCGCCTACTACAAATGTTGGGTTAAAGACATGGTTCTGGAAGGTGAACAGTGTCAGTCCCATGTAGGAGAAGATGAAATTCTCTGCCAAGAAATTGAGAAGCTCAAACAACTGAAACGAAATTTTAAAAGGTTAGTCCAGTAAATACATAAGTTACATAATTTGAAAACACGAGTATCACTAAAGATAACGAGGCAGACACTTCACATATGTAAAGCTCATGTTCATCCCCAAAATAGGTGCTTTAGAGGGGAGCAAATGTAGAGATGACATTTCTAGTCCCACAGATAAAGCCAGAAATGTTGCCCCCGCACATCCCCCCATCACTTCCTTTGTCAATCCCCATGTTCAGATATTGTCCTCCTCCTCCTCCTCCAAACCCTGTCAAGTTTTCTTTGGGGATGTACCTTGTCCCTGCCACTGCCTGAGTCTAAAGCTTTCCTCACACCCCACCCCTACTACTGCAAAGGGCCTGTTATTAACTGTACCTCTGCTGCCCCCATCCTACACCCTCACCCAGTGAGTCTCTCTGGATATGGCAGTTTGAAGACACCTCCCTCTTCCAGGCTGGAAGATCCAGTTCAAATTCTATCCTCTTGGCATCGAATGCCTCATGACAACTTTCGTATCACCTCCTTGTCATGTGATTTCACTTTTTACGTGGGTCTTAGCCCCTGTTTAGGGAGCAGGGGCTTGCTTATGCTCCTCCCCTCCCCTGCTGCCTGCATGCCCCGCCCACTCACGCCACTGCCCATTCACACCACTGCAAGTATTACTGACACAGCAGGGACCGAGACCTGTGACTTGAGTTGCTGAATGAATGAATCTCAGGCCCTCTGTAATCCAGCATCCCTGTCTGTCGTAGTTACCTACCACTGCTCTTGCACATGAGCCCTCTGCCCCACTAAACAGGGTAGCGGTTAAGTAACAACATGTACCCAGGGGTCAAAATGCCTTGGCTTGAAGCCTGTTTTTTTCACTTGCTGGCTGTGTGGCTTTGGGCAAGTTAAACTTTCTAAATCGGGCTTGCCTCATTCTTGAAAAATGGGAATTAAAAATGGAAATAAGTAAGCATATATTTAATTTACTTTAAATGACTTAATACACTATTATTATACTTATTTGTTTAATGATAATAGCTAAACTTTATCTGGTCTTTACTATGAGCCTGATACCATGCTAAGGACTTTACAAGCATTATCTTGTTTTAATCTCACAACTTCATGAGGCAGGTACTATCATTATCCTCATTTTGAAGATGACAACACTGAAGCACAGAGAAGTTATGTAACTTGCCCCCGGTCACACAGCCAGCAAGCAGTGGAACCAGGATTTGGAACAACAGACTCTTTGCTTTAATCCACAACACCAAGGGTTGGCAAACTTTTCCTGTGAAGGATCAGAGAGAGAGTAAATGTTTGAGGATCTGTGGGCCACATGTTCCCTGTCACAGTCACTCAATTCTACCAACACAGCACAAAAACAGCTACAGACTACATGTTAAAAACTGGGTGTGGCAGCGTGCCAATAAAACTAATGGACGCTGAAGTCTGAATTTCATATAATTTCCACGTGTCACAAAATTTTCTTTTGTTTCCAACCATTTAGAAACGTCAACATCAACCTCCGCTCACAGACCTTACAGGAAGGTCTGGCCATCATCTGCCAACCCCTGCACCACACTTTGTGGCTTTCCATTCGCTAACACTAGGTACCTTTTTGTTCCTGCCTTTACCAGTACTGTTTCCCCTATGGCTTCTTTTCTTATCCTTTTTCTGTTTTTCTGAATCCTTCCAATCTCTCTAGGTATACCATTTCTTCAATGATAGTTTTCCAGCCTCCTCAAGCCTCAAACCATTTCTTCCCTGCTTCTCTGACCTCTTGTATGACATATCATTTGAAACACAGTCTAGAAGTTCCATTAGTCTGTTGTTCTTTTTTTTAACGCTATACAGGCTTCACATCACCAACAAGACTGAAAACTCCTACCTCGTTGTTATTGTTAATTCCCCACTCCATTGTCTAGAAAAATACCAAACACCGCAGCTGATTTTCTTCTCCACACTTTTTGCAGTAAATTAATTTGTAAAAGGGATTTGTAGCCTCAGTATATATGCTTGGGGGAAGAAAAGTCTAATCTCGTTTGAGGAGTTCGGAAAAAGCATAGGTCATATACTACATTTGTGGCTCCAGAAGAAAGCAGAAAAGAATAATGACATTTGCTCCTGCTTTATCAGGAGTCCTTTCCAGGCTAATCTCACTGTGTTCTAGTCATTTGGCAAAACTGAAAGCATCTAATCATAATCAAGTATGCATTTGTTTCTATTTCAGACATTATATATTGCTCGTTCATTTGTCCCAAACACCTCATGAGACTAGGAAATGCTATGCCTATGTCCCTCATAATTCCCTCCAGAAATCCTGCACACCTGATCATTCGGCACCATATGAAACCCAACCACTGGTGTAGCTGGCATTCCTGGAAACTGAGCAGCTGCGAAGTGCCCGAAGGAAGTCGATCTTCTCTGTGTCACCCAGCAGTAGAGCCAGTCAGATCAGAAATTAATCTTGTGTCTATTACCCAGCGATCCTTCTATTCAGACCTGAGTGAACTTCCAAAGCACTCCTCTTAAGAGCAATTCGATCAGGAAAACAAGGAAGGGAAGCCAATTGATCACTGAAGCCCCAATAATAATGGCTCCTAGCTATTCTGCTGAACTATCTCTACCCTAAAAGCTGCCACCACCTGCCAATCCCATCTATCTCTGGAGTCAAAGGAAGAGGAGCTGAAATGAGTAGACAGCATTTGGAACCAACTAAAGACGATTTTTCAGTAAAGAAAGACTTTGGTTTTGCTGCTAAGGAGGAAACGATTATTCACAAACTTTAAAGCTTCTCTTACCTGTTTAGTTCTATGCTGAGACTCTGTGGACAGATTATTGTATGTATAATGGGCCTGTGTGATGCCGCAAAACAACACTGCAACCACACCTATAAAGACAACAAGTTCCAAGTTCACATCAAAGGAGACTTCCCAACTTTTGTACCGAGGCCTGTATTTTATAGAAGATCATATGCTTAGTGTTGAAATTTCCAGTTGTGACTTACTTTGTTAAGAGGAACCACTTTCATTAAAAATCTTTTTTATATTCTAAAGTGACAGCATGAATCCTAATGCTAACAAGTATGTTCAAATGCTAGAGGAGGATGCACCCACGTGTCGAAACAATGACTGGCAAAGTCACTCCCTGTGAAGGCTTATGATCAGAAGGAGAAGACCCTACCTGTGAAGCCCCATGCTTCAGCCAAGAGGAAGGTACTCCAGGACATCAGGAAGAACAAGCCTGTCTCCAACAGCTGGAACTCCCGTAATTTGGTGAACTTTGTCACGTGAGACTGTCAAGGTTGGTAACAAGATCTCGTAATATGCAAGTAAGACTACAAAAAATAACAGTCGAGGCAAGGCAACCATGAAAGGGCAAGAACGGTTCTCCAATCTAACACAAATCACAGAATAAGGAGGCGCCAAAGAGAAGGACCTCTTAAAATGAGCATTGTACCGAGGAGTCAGCAGTCTTTGCTTCCATGAGGAAGTCACACAGCTCTGTCCATCCAATTGTTTTATGGGTATCACATGCCTTGCTGGAAACCACATCATAAAGGACAGTCAGAGATGCGGGCAGCAGATCACACACAACAGGCCACCTCTGACTATTACTCTGCAACCCAAAGCAAGACAGCTTCCCTAATTATAGCAATTTATATTCACCAAGAACATGGCATTTCCATGAGATTTCGTGTTTATTTGATCCCCTCGCACCTCCGTGATGTAGAGCATTCCACCATGAAGAAACCATGGCACGTCACTCACTCATACAAATCTAGAAAGTATTTGTTAGTCGACTGGGGAAGAGCCCATGCAGACCTGTGACAAATCTCAGGCTGGAATCCACACCTGCTTCAACAAATGCGTACCACTGCAGAAAGAGGAACAAGACAGACTGCCTCCCCTCAAGGACATTGTAATGGGGCAGCAATACGATTTGTCCTGGCTCCTCCTTCAGAACTTTTTACTGTCTCTTCGTGCCTCCGTTCACCTGTAAAAAGCCGTAAGATAAGTCTCTTCCAGCACAAGGCTGAAGGAGAGCAAACTGACAGATCCCTGAAAAAAGTATTTGTTGTTTTATTTTCTTTAAAGATCTTACTTTTAAGTAATCTCTACACCCAACATGGGGCTCGAACTCTCAACCCAAGGTCAAGAGTCACACGCTGTGCTGACTGAGCCAGGCAGGTGCCCCCAAAAGCATTTGTTTTGTATGAAAATATCTTAGAAGTTTTAGAGCTGGCAGCTCTTGAGAGATCATCTAGTCCCACTCATCTTCCCTGCTGCCCCTACCTGCCACCTTCCTACACTGAGGGCCCACAGGTGAAGTGTCAGTGCTCCTGTACCAGAAGCTCCAGGAAGGCAGAGGCCATGTCTGTCTCGTCCATCTCTGATGCCCAGAGCATAGCATCTGGCATGCAGCAGGCAATCAAGAAGCGTTTTCCAAATGAGCACAAGAACGACTTGCCCAACATTTCTAATAGCGAACTAGTGGCGGTGCCAAGGACTCTAGAACAGAAGGTTAAAACCGGTGAGAGCTAAGAGGAGCTCCCATCTGTCCAAACCCAGGAAGCCGATTTTGTTCAACTGACATCACGGTCGTACATTTCCTATTTGTCCCACCCAACAAAGAGCAAATGAACAGCAGGGCAGAATACCCAGAGGCTCACTCGAATATATTTACCTTTATATCAATTTAGTCTACAACCTTAAAATTCACTCCCAGAGGGTCACTGTGTCTAATTAGACTTTTGTAGTGAAAGTTGCAGAGCATGCAGCCTAATGCAAAACAAGGAAATTCCTTTATTTATTTATTGGTAAAGATGATTACATAATGTTTTCAAACCAAGTCCTTGGTTATAAGGTTAATAATTATAACACAATGGGGGTGCCTGGGTGGCTCACTCGGTTAAGCATCTGACCCTTGGTTTCAGCTCAGGTCATGATCTCATGGGTCCTGGGACCGAGCCCCACATTGGGCTCCACACTCAGTGGGGAGTTTGTTTGAAGACTCTCTCCCTCTGCCCTTCCCCCCACTCTCACTCTCTCTCCCTCTGAAATAAATAAATAGGGGCGCCTGGGTGGCTCAGTCAGTGAAGCGTCTGCCTTCGGCTAAGGTCATAATCTCAGGGCCCTGGGATGGAGCTCTGAGTCAGGCTCCCTGCTGAGTGGGGAGCCTGCTTCTCCCTCTCCCTCTGCCTGCCGCTCCCCTCTGCTCATGCCCTCTCTTTCATACTGTCTCTCTCTCAAAAAAATAAATAAAAATCTTTAAAAAAATAGTTCTAACACAATGGCAATTATGGAACAGGAGAGACCATGGAATACAGTATTCAACCACTTTTTAGGTTAACAAGGAAAGATTAACAAAAGGATATTAAAGCTGTCACCACACCAGTAGCGGCGCCCATTGCGAAAGATCCACTGAAGATTCCAAGGAAAATCCCAATAGACTTGAACATGGCTGTGACATCAAAGGTGTGGCTGTTGTCTCCAGCTGGCTGGTATGCCACTATTGAGCTACAAAAGAGAGATTTGTTTTTACTTCCAGAAGCAACTTTTACTTTAAAAACTACCTAAAAAATAATAAAATAAATAAATATTCTCTAGTGTAGTAGAGCTTGAAAGATGAAATCAGGGGAGGGGGAGGGGGGAGCGAGGACAAAAACTTTTGATTTGAACTGCCAAAATAAGGACAAAAGGTTACCAAAACACCCTGTGGTGGATCCAGCTAGCAAGAAAATTCAGCTTTTACTTTAAATGACAATTTTAGGAGATAGAATGTTTTAAGGTCGTCTATGTGAAGTTGTACCAAGCCTTTTTCTCCAGCGTCAAGATATTGCAGTCCTATTCTTCTATGACTCTGTTCAAGACTTCCTCGCACCGAGTGCCTACAAGCCCTAACATACTAATGTGAGCAAACTAATGAAAAATTCCACTTGTTTTCAGCAGAGGTATAAGAATATAAAGAATACTGCTCAATATTCAACCTGGTCACATTTTGTTTTTCCTATGGGAAAAAAAAAGATGACTAAAGTATCCTTTCAACTTTTAGAATACCAGAATGGGCCCAATGCCTGACATCTATTCACTCACTGAAATAGACTTTTATAGGGAAAAAGGCTTGAAAGTCCATCCAAGGAATTAGAATCCACTTAGCTTACCCAGCTGGATCCCTACCTCAAACTTTTGAAAGAAAGTCACTCTGCAAGAGGCCAAGACACGCAATTACAGGAGACACTCTCCATCTTGAACTCACAAGTCCAAACCTGGTCTAAAAATGCTTCTTTTTAAAACAGTCACCCTGGGAAATAGAAATGGCTGAGAAAATCACTGTTGCCAACAGGTGTCTGGCGAGAGTACCTACCATTAGCAACTCAGTTCTTGTCTCAGTTAATTGATGTACCAGTGTTTTTATAAAAAGTCAGGACTCAAAGACATCACACAAGTCGTGTCAAAGAGAAGGAGAAAAAACACATTCCCAGGAATATACTGAATTCTCCCTGTGGTTACTGCCATGTTTTTTAAGGTTCAAGGCTGAAAAATGGACTTGCTATACCATGTACACCAAGTTCTTTTCATACCTCCACAGTTAAGTTAAAAAAAATATTATTTTAATAAATATGAACTGGCCTCTAATGTCATGCTATCTTATCTATACCTAAAGGGTCTCACCACCATAAATGGTTTTTAAGGCTTCAAAATGATCCAAATGGATATAACTGTTCGTTTAACCATTTCCCTACTGTTAGACATGTAAAAGTTGCTTCTAATATTTTTTGTTACTATAATAAACATGTGAAAGAGCGTATTTGCACTTTTCCCAAATTTTGGACTATTTCCCTATGCTATATTCCTGGAAGCTGGGTATTACTATACCTGTGGCTCCTTTTACATGCAAATGCATTCAAATAGACCTATTTTACATTTTTGGAGGGAAACAGGACTGTATCTCTCAATTTTTTACTGATCATAACCATTGACCTAGAAATTTGACTTCTAAAAAACATCCTACAGAAAAGCTCACAAGGATTCAGAGAGATTTACACATCAATATGTTCACTGCAGTGCCATTCACAATAAAACAATATTAGAAAACATCAATCAGTAAGGAATAGGAGAGGTAAATTTGTGGTGTACCATATAATGGGATAAGAGAAGTATTAACACAGTAAAATGTCAAAGTGAGAAAAGCTAGTTACAGAAGAGTATGTTTAGTACTATGCCTTTTTTGTTTAAAAGTTATTAATATGGGGGTGGGGGGCTGGAGTAACTGGGTGATGGACATTAAGGGGGGCACTTGATGGAATGAGCACTGGTGTTATATGCAACTGAAGAATCACTGAACTCTACTTCTAAAACTAATAATACATATGTTAATTAGCTGAATTTAAATAAAACTAAATTAAATTAAAAATAAAATAAAAATTATTAAAATATTTATATAAACTCAATACACGAGAAACAAATAAACAAATCAAAAAAATGGGCAGAAGATATGAACAGACACTTTTCCAATGAAGACATACAAATGGCTAACAGACACATGAAAAAATGTTCAAAATCATTAGCCATCAAGGAAATTCAAATCAAAACCACACTGAGATACCACCTTACGCCGGTTAGAATGGCAAAAATAGACAAGGCAAGAAACAACAATTGTTGGAGAGGATGTGGAGAAAGGGGATCCCTCCTACATTGTTGGTGGGAATGCAAGTTGGTACAGCCACTCTGGAAAACAGTGTGGAGGTCCCTTAAAAAGTTAAAAATTGAGCTACCCTATGATCCAGCCATTGCACTACTGGGTGTTTACCCCAAAGATACAGACGTAGTGAAGAGAAGGGCCATATGCACCCCAATGTTCATAGCAGATCTCTCCACAATAGCTAAATTGTGGAAGGAGCCGAGATGCCCTTCAACAGATGACTGGATTAAGAAGTTGTGGTCCATATATACAATGGAATATTACTCAGTTATCAGAAAGAACGAGTTCTCAACATTTGCTACAACATGGACGGCACTGGAGGAGATAATGCTAAGTGAAATAAGTCAAGCAGAGAAAGACAACTATCATATGATTTCTCTTATCTATGGAACATAAAAACTAGGAAGATCGGTAGAAGAAAGGGATAAAGAAAGGGGGGGTAATCAGAAGGGGGAATGAAACATGAGAGACTATGGACTATGAGAAACAAACTGAGGGGGGCGCCTGGGTGGCACAGCAGTTAAGCGTCTGCCTTCGGCTCAGGGCGTGATCCCAGTGTTATGGGATCGAGCCCCACATCAGGCTCCTCCGCTGGGAGCCTGCTTCTTCCTCTCCCACTCCCCCTGCTTGTGTTCCCTCTCTCGCTGGCTGTCTCTATCTCTGTCAAATAAATAAATAAAATCTTTAAAAAAAAAAAAGAGACAAACTGAGGGCCTCAGAGGGGAGGGGGGTGGGGGAATGGGATAGACCGGTGATGGGTAGTAAGGAGGGCACGTATTGCATGGTGCACTGGGTGTTATACACAACTAATGAATCATCGAGCCTTACATTGGAAACTGGGGATGTACTATATGGTGACTAACATAATATAATAAAAAATCATTAAAAAAATATCCTAATGGGAAAGCCTAGATGAAAACCTTAATAGTGGTTATTTGAGAGTTGAAATTTCAGGAATCTTCTACTTTCTAAGTCAAATACTTTGAGATTGTTACAAACATGTATTAATTTTATTATCATAAATAACGACAAAAGGTACAATACAAAAGAGTACATGATACCAACTGCAATGTTAAGAACAATGGACAAGTGATCTTGGTTAAAACACCTGCGTGTCTCAGTCCCGGCACTACTGGTATTTGGGGTCAGATAATTATTTGGTGGGTGGTGGGTGCTGTTCTGTGCACTGATGGATCTTGAGCAGCGCCTCTGGCCTCCACCCACTGGATGTATGGAGTAAAGGCAACTGTCTACAGGGCTAGATATTTGCTTAGTAGGAGTGGGTTGGCAGGATTGAGTCCCTCAGAGGTTCAGACTCATTCTTTCGCCTGCAAATACCTAATAACATGTATAGTAACTTCTGTAAGTAGATTAAAGTATTGCTCATTTCGATAATTGTCTTAACACCTCTAAAAATTAACAAACATTTCTGCAATGCTTATGTTAAATATGAGAAATACAAATTAAACTACAATGAGATATTGCTCAATCATCAAACTGGCAAAAATGTAAAAGTCCGACAAATATTCTGTTGGGGAAGCTATGAGGAAACAGGCACTCCCATAATTCAGTGGTTAAAGTGCAAAAAGGCATAATCTCTTTGACAGGCAATGTAGCAATGTCTACCAAATTACAAATGTATTTACCCTTTAACATACTAATCTCACTTCTGGAAAATTATCCTACTAATATACCTATGCATGTATAAAACAGGTGAGTTCAAGGTTAATCACTGCAGCACTGTTTGGGATAGCAAAGGACTGAAAACTCTTTTACGTTTCCAGCAATAGGAGACTGATTAAATCAACTTTAACAGTTCATAGTACAGCACATAGGATACTCCGCAGCTGCAAACAAAGAATGAGAAAACTCTCTGCTTCGATATGGAAAGATCTCCAGGATATAGTTATGTGAGAGAAAGCTAGACATGGAATGTATTTAGCATGCTACTTTTAAAATAAGAAATAAGAGGCAAATGAGAATATTTACTCATATGTGTGGTTGCATTTGGATAAAGAAATATGAGGATACACAAGAAACTAGTCAAAATAGTTACATGTAAGAGGCTGGGGGGACAGGTGGATGAGAATAGAAGTAAGAACGTGACTTTTCTATGTTACCTCTCTATACATTATTGATTTTTGAACCATGTAAATATATTATCTGTTCCAAAAATTTAATTAAAAAAGAAAATGTTCACGTTATAATGTTAAAACAGAATAAAAAAATATATACACACCACAATCACAACTGTGTAAAAACAGCATGCATAGAACACAAGAATAAAAGGCAGTGCCCTCGAATCTTTAGAGTACTGTCTTTAGGAGTGAGAAGGATATACCATTTTTTCTTCCCCGCATTTTCCATGTTGTCTGTAAGTTTGTACCTCTTTAGGAGGAAAAAAACAATGCTTCAGTCTTTCAAACAAATGCATTCGTAATGCACTTCAATCAATAAGCGACTTTCGGTTCCTAGTACCCCGACATTCAAAATACAGAAGATAACAAGAAAAAAAAACCACTTACGAAGACAGCACTATGGCAACAGCATCGTTGAGGACACTCTCCCCAAAAAGAAGTGCATAGAGTTCAACATCCACTTGAAGCTCGTGGAATATGGCAAGGACAGTCACTATCAAGTAGAAAGAGTCAGAGGAGTATTTAAACATTACAAATGTAACACAGTCCCCTTCATAGATGATTATGATGGCTACTTAGAAATTCATTTCTTCCTCTTAGGATCTGATCCCAACAAACATTTCTCTTACCATATTAAAGATTCAGTATGTTCCTGTCGATACTTCTCTTTTCCCTAATCGTGTACCTGCAATATTTCCTTCATCTTACAAACAGCTGAAATTAATGCTGGAGGACTGAGCTGACCTACACGTTTCACGCAAATGTCTTGCACATTGCTTTTCCATAAAGAATAGATACAGAACTTCTTACAGACCAGGTTATCATTAATCTGATGAAGAAGGGTATTACGAAAAGCATCTCTTGCTGCAAACTTCATTTTCTCCTTGGAGCCTTACAACTCATTTTTATTTGACTTGCAAATTTCAGGCACACTGGTTTAGTTTAGCAAAGACTGTAGGAAATGAAAGCACAAGTTTGGTTTTTGGCTGAGATAAAATTTATGACTAGAATTACAGCTACTATATTTAACTTAATAAGAAACCAACCACCAGGCTATTACAGCCTGATAAGACTTAAAACAAAACAAAACAAAACCCTTCGTCTTCTAGGCAACAATTCCATGAGAATTCTTAGAAAATCGGATGAGACTGAAGTTGTAATGTAACTTTACCTGCGGAGTCACATACAGCTCACTCACTAAATAAACCCAAGCAGACATGAAAGATTATTATAACCAGAGATGGGAAAGCCCCTTCAAATGCCAACCAACAAAACAGGAAACTTGCATTTTAAAGGATGTAGTTTCTACTGCAAAGCATTTCATCTGGAATATACTGATACACAAGCTTACAGAGAAAAGGAGGACAAAAGTGGTGCTGAAGACTTTTGCAAAGAGAACCTATGGCTCACCCTTCTAGCAAGTGAACAATTGCAAAATAACAGAATTATTATAGGGGTAAATGCCTATATAACTCAGAAGAAATGTAACTGTCCAACTTAACATGAGCAGAACAGTTTTGTGTGAGCCATTCAGGCAATACTTCTACCAACACAAAATCACAAGGTTAAAATGTACTGTATGGTGACTAACATAATATAATGAAAAAAATATTGGGGCGCCTGGGTAGCGCAGTGGTTAAGCATCTGCCTTCGGCTCAGGGCGTGATCCCAGCGTTCTGGGTTCGAGCCCCACATCAGGCTCCTCCACTGGAGCCTGCTTCTTCCTCTCCCACTCCCCCTGCTTGTGTTCCCCCTCTCGCTGGCTGTCTCTCTCTGTCAAATAAATAAATAAAATCTAAAAAAAAAAATATTAAAAAAAAATAAAGTAACGTAGCCAGTCCAATTGACTTAGATTTCTCATAGATTTTGAAAAGTGGAGGACTTTGCTTCTAAGCAAAAGGACACAGAAAACGGAGACCACTGGCTCCTTGCAAAAACCATCTTATCTTCATACAGATAATGGGAGCAGCTCTAAACAGTAAGGGGGCAGCCTTGATGGTCTTGAAGGAAGCAATTTCATTTTCAGTTTTAAAAATACTGAGCTATACAAATGCCTCTGTAAAATGTCCTCTGAGCTTTATAAAATCATCTCGTATAGAGCAGAGAACATATTTTCCTACTTCCTATATGTAATGCCCTGTGTTATCAGAGTTAACACAGGAATTCAGAGATAACCTTAGGATCCTACCTTTAATTGTGCTGCATGACAATTAAAGAAGATGATTAACTTACAAGGGCAAAAAGTAAAACAGAACAAATCTCTGCCAAGGTCCTAAAGCCCAGAGAAAGAAACCCTGCATCCTTAGTTCAAAAACTCCAGTCTCCCGTCCCATCACTAGGTCTTCAGCCTGCATCTTCTCTAAGTTCCTACCGTGAATGTAGCTGTGAGGTTCACCAATACAGTACTAGGAAAACTACCACCTAACTCCACAGAATTGTATTCATTCTCCAGCTGTGCTCATATCAGTACTATCTTAGGGGTGCCTGGGTGGCTCAGCTGGTTAAGCATCCAACTCTCAATTTTGGCTCAGGTCGTGGCCTCAGGGTTGTGAGATCAAGCCCCTCACGGGGCTCTGTGCTCAGTGCGGAGTCTGCGTGAGATTCTCTCTCACTACCCCCCCTCCCCGATTGCTCACGTGTGCAGGATCTCTCTCTAAAGCATTCATTTTTTAAAACGATTTTATTTATTTATTTGAGAGAGTGAGAGAGAGACAGAGAGAGAGCACACAAGGGCAGAGGGAGAGGGAGAAGCAGACTCCCCGGCTGAGAAGGGAGCCCGATGGGGGACTTGATTCCAGGACCCTGGAATCATGACCTGAGCTGAAGGCAGACCACTTAACCGACTGAGCCACCCAGGCGCCCCAGCTCGCTCTCTCTAAAATAAACAAATAAAACCTTAAAAAACTATTACATCACCATAAAGCCAATTTTATAAAAACAATTCTTTAATGTATAATAAGGCCCACCAATGATGCCAAATCACACTAATAGTAGCACAACTGCCTTCTAATGATCATCTAAAAACTGGTTTTCTTGTTCTTACATGTGGATAGCTGAATATAAACAGAAGATTTTTAGGAAACTGGTTTTCCAGAAGCATGAAAGGAAGTGTACCATTATTACCCATTTTAACTAATCTAGTTCATATTCTCCAAATACCCAATTACTAAAGATAGACACCAACCTGAATTTCTGAAGCAAAGGCCTTAGAGCTGTCGTCTAAACAGCATCAAGCTGAGGACCAGTAATGGGCAAATGTAATAAAAAATAAAATAAAATAAAATAAAATAAAATAAAATAAAATAAAATAAAATAAAATGTGTGCTTAAGCCAAAAGGACCCATGAATTTTGCCTTTTCCTCTACAATTGGAAGTAATGTACTAGGAGAATTTATGAATTCTACACCTAAAGGAAAGATTGCACACATGTGCTTTTGCTAGCAAAACACGGTACCTTAAGTATTAAAGCTCCACCCTCCCGGGCACATACCTGGGTCAGTTGCAGATACAATGGCACCAAACAGCAGGCAGTCTGTAAAGTAAAAATCTCCCGCAAGCTGTCCAGTTACTTTCATCAGTGTGACACAGCCGTACATTATTGACCTGGTCAATAAACACATTTCTACTTTAGAAAAAAAAAACAGCAACTGTTAAAGAAGTTAGAATATAGTAAGAATAAGATGGGTCTACTGTAGTACTTTGTGACTAATTCCAGATTTAATTCATGTCATTTAAATATGGTAATACCTTGGCCTTAAGGAGAATTCAAACAACTTATCATCGATGTGAATGCGTTTTACTGAAAAAGGTCCTTAGACACACTCAGGAATATAATACTGCATAAATCAAATATGCATTATTTAAAAAGTATAATTTGAAGGATAAAAAATGTTTTAACCTTCAAGTACTTACCCAATTACAAAACAAGAAATTGCTGTTCCAAGAAAAGCATACGCTAGGATAGACCCAAGGTTTCGAAAGAAATGTCTCTAACAAAAAAAAAAAAAAGAAAGAAAGAAGTTATACTGTGTTAGAATACTTACAGATTATTTGAAAAAGAAAAGGCTTTCTATTCTGGTACAATTTGCTAATATTAAATGCATTATTCATTAAAGGAAATAAGAGAAGGAATTTTTGTACAGGCATAAATTTCAGCAAGGAGAGGAGAAGGGAGGGAAAACTGGGAAGAACTGCCTGTTTCTGAAGTGGCAGACATGACAAAGTCCACGGAGTTTAAAGTTATTCAAAGTATATGAAATACACAAGCACTTACTCTTTTCAGACTATATCCTGCATAAAATATGATAGGAGGAAGTAATATGTTGAAAAATACTTCTGGATCAAAGGTAACCTGTTAAAATAAAGAGTTCTTTTAGATGAATTCCCTTAGAAGACCTTGTATTACATTATCAAATTATGAAAAAGAAAAAAGATTGAATGTTAAACTGGTGAAAGGCAAGACTATTACTATGGTCACTGAAAAGTTTTTCATATAGGATAGCTGTTGTTCTACTTCTCAACCAAACGACAAGGAGACAGTGATGGAGCAATCAGTTAAGTCATATCTATGGAAAGGGTGGTAAAATACTATGACATTAAAAATCTTAAAAATGGGAAAAAGCATGAACATATCTTTGTTTTAAATACAAGAGACCCTCAAACTGGTAACAGAATTTGGGAGTATGCCATTATTGCCGGCAAGAAAAAACAGACTTCTTACACAGGTAACGCCTCTAAAGGTATACAGCATAATATTATGGTAAGAAATTTCTATATGACTAAGATTTCTAGTCCTGACAGCCTATTTCCTTTGATATCTATTCCCTCTAATAACACAGATGCCCCTTTCTGTTCATAAGGCTGCAGCAGGATCTGACATGAACACAAAGTGGCTACATACATACCCATGCTAAAAATTCGTTTCCTAGAACTTTTAAGGAACTGGAATTTTCCACAGGTGGAAAGAACTCTTGCTGCAAAGTAAACTAAGCTCATATGAAATTGTAAAAAGCATTAAAGATGGCCAGAACCACAACCAAGCAGTTAGGAAAGCCAAGTCCCGCCCATGCAGAAGACAGAAGTGGAGGCACATGGCTGAGGGTGGGCGGCAAACAAGAGATGTGAGCAAAGAAGCCCTGAGAACCTTCATGGGGGACTATGGCAGGGACAGGAGAACGCAGCTCCAGGAACGTCTGCGCGCCAGTAAGACTGCGGCACAGCCTCCTACATAAAGCTTTACGCACAGCATGGTACAGTAACTGGTCCTCAGAATGAGGCCCCTGAAGTTGTGCCAGATTACGAATCAAGGAAAGATTAAATTGTCCTCCATATAGAATACAGTCAAAACAAGAAAGAAATAATAATATTCAAAAAATATTAATGGAATATTTTAGGTATTATCCAATAAACTCAATGCACTGAAGTACCATAAAGCTCTAAGGACCATCTGCAAATTGGAAGAAATGATTATAAATTCTGCTTAAGTCAATACTAGTCACCATTTATTATAATTATAAATATCACGGAATGAAACAAAAAGGATTATAGTACTTAGCCTCAATCAGAAAATGAAACATACAGATGTCTGTTTCCTTAGCATTATATTACACTTGTTAATTGAGATTTTTCTCCATTTTAAGAGACTGACTTTAAACATCATTAAAAATTCATTATTAATTATTCTCCTGAATCGCTTTGCTGCTAGTTACACACTTTTTAAAAAATCCAAATATTCCCTTTAACGAAGAACTTACCTTTCTAAGCATTTCATTATCTTGAACGTTATTGAGTTCGTGTGAACTAATCTCTCCTTTAAGTGTATATTCATAAAATTTTCCACTAACATTTACCAATAAGGTAGTTGGGCTTGACTGCACTTCACAGCTCAGGGTCACATTATTTACATCACTTGGAACATGAATGCCGTATCGAAGCACAAGGCCCACCAAAAGACCTGGAAATAATAAAAGAACCATATAAGCTCTTCTTCTGGACGAAGACTACTTCTTTTGTACCCCCCCCCACACCTTTGGATTGCTAACAGAAAAACTCTTATGAGAGTCCCCTGTGGTTCAGAACCAATTTCTAGACCGAATGCAGTTACATTTTAAAGTATTATTAAATTTGCAAATCTAAGAGTCTAATATTCATATAATCCAGTGGGACGAGAGGGAAAAACATTCCCTAAGGTACAGCATATATCACTGCATTTCTAGATCAAGATATAAGTAGGTGATTAGGAATGTAACAAAATAAAAAAATACCTTCAAATTATCTGTACACAGAATATGCTCCAAGGTGTCCCAACCTGGCCTTGTAATCATGTTAGAGATGTGTTTACCACCTCCACCTCCATCCATCAATTTATAAGACTGTTAAACACACAACGCTTCCCAAATTATTCCTACAGCACCTGGCTGGCCAAATAATATACATTTAACAAACTGGAACATCGATAGCATTTGTAGATCAACTGAGTTCTTCTACCACTAAAAGGTCAGATTTTAATTTAAAAATATGTGCTTTGGGACACCTGGGTGGCTTAGTCAGTTGGGCATCTGCCTTCGGCTCAGGTCATGATTCCCAAGTCCCCATCGGGCTCCTTGCTCAGTGGGGAGCCTGCTTCTCCCTTTCCCTGCTTGTGCTCTTTCTTTCTCTCTCTCTCTGGCAAGTAAATAAAATCTTAATATTAAAAATACATAAAAATAAATAAAAATAAAAATACGTGCTTCAAAATCAAAACATGGAATAGAAGTCCTTAGTCCAGCACTATGACATCAATATATTGCTAGAATTGTACTTGGATCATATTGATATTCAAGTGTGCACAATGTTCTAGGTACTAACACCTATATTGATCAAATTGTTTGATAATGGCTTTATTGAGATGTAATTCACATATCATAAAGTTTATCCTTTTAAACCATACAATTCAGTGGCTTTTAGTATATTCACAAAGTCATATATTGATCACCACTATCTAATTCCAAAACATTTTCATTGCTCCAAAAAGAAACCCCATACCTATTAGCAGTCACTTTCCACCACCCCCCCCCCCAGCTCCCAGCCTCTGGCAACCACTAATCCATTTTCTCTATATATAGGTTTGCCTATTCTGGACATTTCATATAAACAGAATCCTACAATATGTGAATTTTCATGTCTGGCTTTTTTTCACTCAGAATCATGTTTTTAAGGTTCATCCTTGTTGTAGCATGTATTAGAACTTCATTCCTTTTAATTGGTCAAATAATGTTCCATGGTATAGATATATCTCAACTGCAAACTGAACTCAAACTTCTGGAGCTTCCCTTAACTCCAAGATGTACAGTGTGCCACAATCAGTTACACTTTACCTCCCTGTTTCCTTTCACACTAACCCGCCAGCCACTCTTTTAATATCTGTGACTAGAGTACTATGCTGAGTAGGCCCTCGGGGCTCAGAGATGAAAACAAGGTCCCTCCTTCAAGTAGCTCTCAGCCCAGTTAGCGAAAACAGACTGAATAAACAATTACAGTATGATATATATGGATACAAGGTGTTATAAAAACAGAAAAGAGGTACCTAACCAAGCCAGGGGAAGTGGGACAGAAGGAAAGTCTTTCCACAGGTGTCACCTAACCAAGGAAACAAAGTGAAGGAAGAGGTTTTCCAGGTAGGAGGTACAGTAGGACACATCCGGTTATGGAAGAGAGAACACAGCCCATTCAGGGAATCACATGTAGTGCAGTATGGCTGGGTTATAAAGCGACAGAATTGAGTGTGGAAGATCGGCAGGAGCTGAGTCATAAAAGACCTTGCAAGTTGGGGAAGGGAGTTTAGACTTTATCTCGAAAGCAAAAGGAAGTCATAGAAGAGTTATAAATAAACAGGGGCTTGACATCAGATTTCTATTTTAGAAAGACTGGTTGCTCTAGACCACAGTGGTTTGAAGGGGCCAGATAGAAGGCCATTACAGTCCTTCAGGCACTAAGAGCTTAGGGCTTCATCTAAGACGGCAGAACAAGGGACAGAGAGAGATTTTTAGAAGGTATTATCTTTTAGAAGGAGGAAGGGAGACTGGGAGAAAGACTAAGAAGGGCCAAAATGACTTGGCAACTATGTGGGTAAGCTGGCCTGAGCAACCAGATAGGTAGCAGGGCCATTCGGTGAGAAAGGGAACAGGTTCATGGGGGGAAACGTACAGTTCTGTTTCAGACCTGTTGAGTTTGATGTACCTGTGATAACATGCACAGTTGAGTGTGTGGGATCTGGAGCTCAAGGAAGTTGGGGGTCTCAAGTGGAGATGGCTGAAGTCAGGTGCCTTTGAGATTACCTGGGAAGCAAATAAAATGGGAAGAGGACTATGGATATACGCCCAGAATTTTATCCCAATATTTAAGAGCCAATGTGAAGGAGCTGGTAGAGGAGGAGGAGCTGATGACGTAGAAGGAGGAAAAGTAACAGGAGTAAGAAGAGAAGAGGAGGAAGTGATGAAAACTAGCCAGTGCTGCAGCCAAGTCAAGAAGACAGGTGTTAAGAAGGGTCCATCAGGCTTGGGACGAGAAGTTCAAAGGTGACCTTGGTAAGGGCAGTCCCAGTGGAGCAGTGGGGGCAGAAGCCAGGCCAGAGCGGGAAGTGATAAATGCAGGAGAGGGGACAAATGTGGGAAGTGGAAAGGGTGCAGGGATGAGGGATTCTTCCAGGCAACTTACAATCACACGTTTTTTGAAGTGAGCAGCAATGAGTAACTGCTAAACAGTACGATGACCTCAACTTTTTAAAAAGTTTTTAACAAAGTTCCAGATTGAAAATAAATGAGGGGCGCCTGGGTGGCACAGCGGTTGGGCGTCTGCCTTCGGCTCAGGGCGTGATCCCGGCGTTATGGGATCGAGCCCCACATCGGGCTCCTCCGCTATGAGCCTGCTTCTTCCTCTCCCACTCCCCCTGCTTGTGTTCCCTCTCTTGCTGGCTGTCTCTATCTCTGTCAAATAAATAAATAAAATCTTTAAAAAATAAAAAAGAAATGAAATGAAAGAGAAAATATTTGCAAATCATATATCTACTATGGGACTAATATCCAAAATACATATATCTGATAAGGATACAAAATATCCAAAATACATAAGTCAATGGCAAAAAAAAAAACTGATTAAAAAATGGCCAGGAGATCTGAATAGACATTTTTCCAAAGAAGACATAGAGATGGCCAATAGGTACATGAAAAGATGCTCAACATCATTAAACATCAGGGAAATACAAATTAAAACCATGATGAGATCACCTCACACCTGTCAGAATGGCTAAGATCAAAAAGACAAGAAATAATGAGGGCTGGCAAAGCTGTGGAGAAGAGGGAACCGTCGTGCACTGTTGGTGGGAATGCAAACTGGTGCAGTCATTATGAAAAACAGTTTGGAGGTTCCTCAAAAATTAAAAAAAAAAACCTACCATATAATCTAGCAATTCCATTTTTGGGTATTTCTCTGAAGTAAACAAAAAACTAACTCAAAAAGATCTACGTACCCGCATATTCATTGTAGCATCATCTACAATAGCCAAGACATGCAAACAACCTAGGTGTCCGTCAATGGATGAAGAAAGAAAATGTGGTGGATACACATAACGGAATATTATTCAGTCACAAAAAAGAATGAAATCTTGCCATTTGCAACAATATGGCGGGACCTTGAAGGCATTATGCTGAGGGAAATAAGTCAGAGAGAGAAAGACAAATACCATATGACCCGTCTTATGTGTGGAATCTAAATCAAAACAAAACACCAAGCTCATAGATACAGAGAACAAACTGGTGGTTGCCAGAGGCAGGGTGTGGGAGGTGGAAGAAATTAGTGAAGAAGTATACATTTATTTAAAAATTTTTTAAAAATGAAAGATACACTGGGAAAATATCTCTAAAAAAACAAAATAAAAAAGGGATGGTTGGGTATCAGCTGGGTTTGATAAACATAACCTAGGTAAGAAAAGGCTATAGACCCATGGTCACCCTGCCTATATGATATAGAAAGTGCTCTTTTCCCTACTGTCCCATAAAGACCTCCTAACTGAGAGGCTCAGTAAAAGTCGTTCCCCCTTATATTTATGTGCCAATATCATAGCTAAGCTACTACAAATCATAATACAGCAGCACAAATTCTTTCCATGTCCTTAAGGCCGACTGTGTAAGAAATGGTATCTACCAGTTCTACCGCACTCCGACTCAATGCTGAAATGTCTCTTCGGGCCCTGAGGAGGGCTCAGCACTCGGACCAATCTGAAACACACACTTGGGCAGTTAAAACTTCGGCAAGGAGAATAACTGGTTAGGTTGGAAAAAAATCGAGATCCTTTTATTATAGCATCAGACATCTGAAAAATTGGAATTTCTCTAAATAAAGTTGACAGTTCAAGTTAATTTGGGTTCTGTGAAAGGTCAAATCGTAATCATAGAGTTAAAGCAATTCTCAATGAAGTACACAAAAAGAGTGCTTTGTTAAGGGGATAAGGCGGAAACTTCCAGCCTCCTACATAGACAGAGGCACAAAAAAATATTGCTATCACGAAATTTAAAATTACCACTAACAGGCAACAAAGAATACAACCTCAAAGAGATATCTTTCACAAAACAGAGAGGTCCCGCCTCTCCTACACATTCCTGACCCTCTTGTGCTGGACCCCCTCCCAGGGATAAAGAACTCAGTGTATCACCCAAGGGCTCACAGTCAATGGATTGGTTTACTAAGGGATCTCAGCCCATTCTCCCAGGCTATGACACTAAAAGCCTCTGATAATCAAAAATATGGAAGGAATATTGCTGGGATATCAAATGTGGTCAAAATTGATATAATTTCTACAGATTAACAAGTGTATGTATGTACAGAGATTTATATACACATATGTATGTGTGTGTATGTATTATATAACATTTATCTACTTCTTGATGAATGTTGTTAGATTTTGTCTTAAAAGTTAATTCAACTTCAAGACAGCCAAAACAGGCAAGGCGTTTGCCGACCTCTGGTTAGTTTTACATGTGTTTATTCATCTTTTTGCCTCCTAGCACATTCTCTACAGCAGCTCCTCCAACCTTTATCCTCCTTCTCAAATCTCCAATCTCACTGCCTCCTTTTTGGAGAAGCCACAGGCCATCTGATGTAAGCTGCCTCAGTTCCAAGCCTCCCAGTGTCAGCATTAGCTCATTTCTCTTTAGGCCCCCCTCTGAGAAAGATCAACCTCTTTTCCAAGGGAATTCTTTCACTTTAACACCTGAACCAATCAATCCCCATCCTAATTCTTTCTGCATATATTATTTGATCCTCATAACCTTATGTAGTAGATACTATTATAAATCTCTCAGTCATTGTTTCTTCATCTATAAAATGGGGATAAATGACTTAGCCAACATTATTTGGCATTAAGTGATAAAACCAGCACTGAAGTCTGGTTTTCCTCCTTCCAAAGCCTCTCTTATGTTCTTTTTTTTTTTTTTTTTTTTTTTTTTTTTAAGTAGGCTCAATGCTGGTGTGGAGCCCAATGCGAGGCTTGAACTCATGACTCTGAGATCTAGACCTGAGCTGAGATCAGGACTCGGATGATTGACTGAGCCTCCCAAGGCGCCCCAAGCCTCTCTAATTTTTCTTTTTTTTTTAATTTTATTTATTTATTTGAGAGAGAGAGTGAGTGAGAGAGAGAGAAGGAGCAGGGGGAGGGGGAGAGGGAGAGGGAAAAGCAGACTCCCCACTGAACAGGGAGCCCGATGTGGGGCTCAATCCTGGGACTCCGGTATCCATGACCTGAGCTGAAGGCAAATGCTTAACCGACTGAGCCACCCAGGTGCCCCTCCAATTTTCTGATCATCTCCTTGCTCTCACATCACAACGAACCGCCCCAGTGGTTAAGGTCTCTACCTCCTCACAGCCTTCCCTCACAATCTACCTCCAAAATGCCTACAACCTAAGTATTAGCTCTCTACATATATGATCTTATGAAATTTAGTATAGCATGATACAGGAGAAAAAGCACAAGTTTGAAAGTCAGATAGATATATGAATTCCGGCTCCATCAAGTTCTAGTCTGTGACTGTAGGGTCGATAACCTCTCCTTGAACCTCAGTTTCCTTATATGTAGTGATGATAATACTAACTAGTTTATCTTTATAGTTAAGTTTTATCTCTTCAATATAAGGCAATAAGGTTAGGGGCTAAGCGAATGGGGCTTCTGAGCCCGACTGACTAGGTATGAATCCTGGCTCAATACTTACAAATTATGTGACTTCAGGCAGGTCATTTAACCTCTCTCTGCCCCCATTTCCTTATATGTAAAATGGGAGAGATA
This sequence comes from Ursus americanus, assembly GCF_024610735.1. Lineage (NCBI taxonomy): Eukaryota > Metazoa > Chordata > Mammalia > Carnivora > Ursidae > Ursus > Ursus americanus. The sequence goes on from NC_142164.1 coordinate 15,245,756, forward strand.
ATAGTACCCATCTCACAGGGTTGTTAGGCGGTTTAATGAACACATTAGAATGCTCAATAAACATTACTTATTAAGGCACTAGATCGTAAGTGCTTTGTGGGCAGGGATGATGACTCATATCTGTATTTCCCATCATATCTCATACGTCAAAGACACTTAATATTTATTGATGAATCACGTCAGTTAAGCGTAGGACTCTGGATGCTGTAAGTTTCAGGCAAAATGTTTCTTCCCTGTCCCTTGCTTTCTATACCATCTGTAAACACACTACAGTGACTGATCACTTTTCAGGCTTAATTAACTACCCTGACAATTTTTACTAATGGTGACTCAATTTTTAAGCTCCTTAAGCAAGCTAGCCCAGCAAACAGAATACTTTGGTGCTTTCACGTTGTGTTTGTAACTGGAGCAATTAGGTTATATTACAATCTAGAAACTGACCACAATTTAATCTTTTCTTTTTTTACTCTTGATTATCAAAAAGATAAAGGAGAGGCTTATTTTAAATAGCATTTTTCCAGGATTTAGGTAGCTAAACCAACATCACAGAAATAAAATCATCAGTGGGCTGAATCTTGGAGGGCTGGATATTCCCAGAATAAGGAGCCTTTTCATCCAGAAGTCAAGCTGAAAAATAAAGGTCTTGAAATAATATATTAACGTAACAGCTATGATGGTGTAAGAGTCAAAGAAAAGGTAAATGGCAGACAGTAATTAGGATTAGAAAACATCGATTTCCATGGCACTGAAAATACTTTGACCCAATCCCATCCATTCTCAAACTGGACTTGGGAGTTAGTCAGGAGGCTGTTTATCCATAGCCCCCATTGCCATACCGAGAAAATGGAACAGGCTAAAGAATGCCAAGTCGTGGCAAATCAAGCCCAGATTTGACTCCCAGATAACACCCTTCCACTTGATATTCCGCAAGAGATACCCTTGTTTTTTCCTTCACAAAATACTAACACTAAGGTACTCCATTACCTTTTACTAATGGAAACGTCAGGAAATGCAGTCAGTAATCCCACTTTTCTATTTAGCTCAAGAGTTAGAGGAAGTTAATGATATCAACTACTAAGGAGCAAATATTTTCAGGGCAATTCTAAGTCCTTATTTGATATTTAAAAAAATACTGTGTTTGCCTCTTAACTTATAAAACTAAGGAATTAAAAGAACTGTTTCGAGCCTAACCTGAGAAAACGCAGTTATAACAGCAATAATAATAGTGTCACTGCTATCATTTATTGAACATTTACTTAGGGGTCAGGTACTAAGCTAAAAACATTTCTTCCTCACAATAACCCTCCTAGCATTTTCCCCAATTTATAGATGACAGTGTAAGAGGGTAAGGGACTTGCCTAAGATCACACAGAACAATGAGCACAGTGGGACAGGAACCCTGTTCTGACTCTAAAGCAGGAGTTGGCAAACCATAGTGATGTTTTGTTTTTGTAAGGCCCAAGAGGTAAGAACAGTTTTTATGTTTTTTAGCTTTGTAAAAAGAAAAAAAAAAAAAGAAGAAAACGCAACAGAGACCTACGTGACCCACAAAGTCAACAATATTTACTATCTGGCCCTTTACAGAAAAAATTTGCAGACCTCTGTTCTAAAGCCCTGCATCTTTAGCCACTACATCATACTCTCTCCACATGGAGGAAAGAGGCTTCTATAATCAGTTCCTTATCTTAACACCATAATATTCATTTGGCATTTAACTGAATTTAAGATGCCATTATTTTCTTTATGTGACCTGTCTACCCAAGAAAGCTAAGTGCCTTGAAGGTGGGGATCTTCTGTTTCTTTGTTATTCTGTGCCTAATACACAGTTGGCTGACTAGTAAATGTTTGTTCGGTATAGTAAATAAAAATCATACGTTGCTAAACAGAGAAATTATATAGAGATGTGTAGCTTAAGGGGCGCTGCAAGTAAAATGTAAAAAATATGAAGTATGAAAACCACTTAATACATCTAAGAACTAAGAATCCTAGGGAGCAGAGATACTTGCACACAGGCTTAGAATCCTATTACCTTACAGATGAAAAATAAGCCCGAGTTCATGCATTTTCCTGATGCACACAACTACCTTGCTTTGCCACCCCTGAGATGCACATAGGCACATTCCAGAAGTCTGTATTTACTGGAAAGGGCTGGGGAGGGCGGTTGTGGAGAAATGCCTCTTTTGTGCCAAGGCTGCTTCTACCTATTTGCAAGTCTGAGAAACAAAGCTCAACAAGCTCATCAGTTTCAGCCTGTTCCATATGAAGATAATCTTCACTCGCGGACTGCCCAGAAAGGATTGTCTGTCCACCCTCATCTCTTCAACCATCTATACCCTCACAGTCACATAAAGAGTCAGCACTATGCATCTTTACCTCTCAGGAGGCCTCCGAGCAGGCCAAAATGTTTGATTTGCCCTTCTTGCCTTAAGACCAAAATATAAAAATACATTAATAAGAAACCTCAAAAAGGAGGCACACTAAGACACCAGAACTGAAGCCATTTACTCAATGATCCGTCAATAACCTTATTCCACCAGCAAGTCACCCATACTGCATATGCGTGGTGTTCCCAATCACTGGCTGAACTGTCCTGATCACCGTAGTACAACACACTGCTGGGACATTTTTAACTCTTTCCTGTCCTCACCTCGGTATGCCTGGATTAGGTTGACCATACGTATCCTAATCAGATATTACAAGCATAGTACAAGGAATCAGGACGTCATTAAAAATACCCTAAGCCTTCCTTGTAGCTTCTTTTGCATTCGGGTTTTCACTTGGGCTACACGGGAGGTAAGGTTTTCATTCTCAACCTCGAAAGGACAGGGCGTAGCAAGAGCTGGGTGATGGGTAAAGGTGGACTCCGGCTCCAAAAGGACGCCAGATCCTTAGCCGTAGAGATACTACTGCAGCTTCAAAGGACCTTAAAGAAACTGACACCCCAGAGAAATAAATCGCTATGCTGTCTTCCCCTCCCCCAGTCCCCAGCCCAACCCGAGACACCGCACCCACTCCCTTCCCATCCTCAGTCCCGGGTCCCGAGCTTGGTAGGCAGAGGCGGAGGTGGGGGTGATGCGCGGAAGAAAAAGGGGGTGGGGTCGGAGGGAAAAAAGGTGTGGACAGGCAAAGGAAAGGGGTTTCAAAGCAGAGAAAACGGGGGGCGAGGCTGAGGAAATGGGGTGAGGTAGAGAAATGGGAGGCATAGCAGAAAAGAGGGGGACGAGGCTGAGAAACGGGCGTGGGGGGAAAGTGAGGCAGAAAATGAAAGGAATCAGAAGGGGAGCCGAGCACAGGCGGAGCAGGGCCAGGAGAGGAGGCGAAGCAGCCGGCGGGCAGAGAAAGGGGGAGCGCCAGGGGGCGGACATGGGTTGAGGCACTTGCCGTAAATCATAGCCAGGCCGGTTTCATGCAGGAAGCGGGCCCGGCGGTGCTTGAAGAGCCAGATCGTGAGAATGGTGAGGGTGAGCAGCAGGATGAAGATGAGCAGGTTGGCGCTGTCCTGCCGGTGGCTCTCCTCGGCTTGCTTCTCGGACACGATCTCCTCGTCCATGGCTCTCGCCGCTCCGCCGGCGCCGTCCGAAGCCCCGGCCCAGCCAAAGACGCCCACTGCGAGGAGCAACCAGAGCGGCCGCATAAGCCGGCGGGCCCCGGGGCCGCCGCCGCCGCCACCGTCGCCGCGGCTGAGGGGCGCCCGCAGCCAGCCGCGCCGAGCCATGACTCCCCGCGCCCCCCGCCCCGCTCCTCACCCGCAACCGCCCGCGGTCGGACCACTCCCCGAGGGCTCACGGGAAAGGGGCGGGGCCCCAGGGAAGCCGTCGGAGAGCGCGCCACCGCGGCCGCCGCCGCCGCCGCCGCTCTTAAAGGGGACGCCACACTCCCGGCTCGCTTGGCCCCATCCCTTTGCCCTTCGGGCCTCCATCGCACCGGCTCCCCTCCAGCCCCGGACACGCACACTCAGGTGCTGCCAGGGAACGAAAGGCTGTCGCATCTAGCCCACGGCCTTCTGGAAAAGAAACCTCAGCTCGGCGTAATCAAGCAGAGGCGGATCGAGCTAGGTCTACTTTGGTCCTAGTCTTAGAGCTCTCAGGGGAATCGAGCTTTCATAACCCATCTCAATATTGTCCCCCAGTGTCTCTTAACTGGATAAGAAGTTGTCCCCTTGGGGGACGCCTAGAACTCCATCTCTGTCATTTAAATCGGATGCTCCTTGTTCTGTCCTCACTGGGAAAAAACCAACAACACTGCAGTAGTTCATGAAAGAGTTGACTCAAAGGCAGGGAATATGCGTGTGTCTCTGTATGGTTCAGTTTTCCTTACATGTAAACCACCCGAGATGCGAGCCATCTCTCACATCAGGAACCTGTACAGACACCCGTCCATCTTGCAAAGAAGATTAAATCCGTGTGTGCTCAAATTTACTCGAACTCCAAACACTCCTCTCCCTTCCCAAAGAGGAAATCTTTTGAGGTGTGGTGCATTTCTCCTTCTCCTCTTGCTCCTTTTTCCTGCTGTTCTAACGCAAATTTCCCCAGCTTGGAAGTCACGGTTGACACCATCTCTCATCTCTCCTCCTGGAGGAGTATTTTCTCTACTCTGAGTCTCTCCACCTGGCACACCAAAAGATTCACAGTTCTCACCTCTTCCAGAACACTGGCTTCCTGTTTTCCCCATACTTACCAAATCACACCTTAGTCTGGGTGGGCTTTTTGTTTTCTCTAGACTTTCATTTCTACCTCTACATGAATGCATTACAAATCCTAAGCCCTGACATGCCACTCTCCCTTCAGGCCTCTACCTGCGGGGTACTGAGCACATCCTCTTGAAGGACCTACCCAGCTCAAAAACTAGAATTGCTTTGAAATGAGCTCATTTCCCCGTTACAAACATGAATTCTTTCTCAGATTTTGCATATCATCAATGGTACTACCAATCCAATTCCTATCATTCTGCCTAGAAGTCCTGATTCTTAAATGCTGTCATCTCATGGCTATATCATCTCCTTGCTGAGACAAATAACATCCAGGCAACTCCAAGCTACCCCATTCTGGATTCACTCCCACTAACCAGCTCTTTAAGTTCTGTGAGGATAGTGAGCTTAAAAAAAAAAAAGAAAAGACCTAGAGCAGGTCTTTTGGAGAGGTCAACTCCAAATTCTGTCCCTGGCAGGTCAGGAACTATCCCAGGGACTGTGAGCCTGTTTTCTCCTGTTAGTACCTGGGTTTGTCTGTACTGTCCCAAGAAATCTCTTGGCTGCCTGTCCCCTATACCCTGGCTCCAGCCTAACCAAACTGCCCTGTGCACACAGGGCTGGCCCTTAAGAAACCCAGATGAGGATCCTTCCCAGTCTCTCCACTGCCCCCTCCCCAGACCTAGCTTGATCACCCCAGAAGACCTAGCAAATTATGTACCTGTTTCTTCAGGCCTGACCACCTAATCCAAGGCTGTTTGCCTCAGCACAAAACCATTTTTCAGTCTCTTAGTGTTTGAAACTTGAAAACAAATTAAAACAAAACCAAAGTCAGAGATTGCTTGCCTGATCACAGTAAGCAAATGTCTTTAAGCACCAGACTCTACCTGTGTTTACAGGCCCCAGCGATTTAGTATGCTTTCTCACCCAGCCACCTCTTCACATCACAGTTCCGGGAGAGTTATTGACATGGCAATAACTCTACCAAGCGGGCCAATCCCCATGAGTTTTGGCTCCCTTGAGAATGTACCCCTTTCTCAACCCAACCCAGTTGCTGCATTGATGTCCCCTCCTTTAACAGGTACTTGAATCCAACCCAGGACATCACCTGCTCTGAGGCTGTTTCAGGTGGTGCTATTTATCTTCTCGCCACCCCGCTGTCTTACACATGAACTCATACATACATGCAACACACACCCCGTATCATGTCGCCTGAAGGAGCTGCCACTCAGCTCACTTCCCCATTGTTGTTCCAAGCTCCTCACTCCTCCAGCCTTCATTTTAAGCTCTAATGCTCTCCATTCCTTGTCACCTAATGACTTCCTGGTCACTCCTGTACATTCACAGAGGATGTGGGCATCTGGGTCACAGCACCTCCCCACGCCCCCACCCCAGCCCTGCCTTCATCCTGGCTGATTCGATGACCATCCCGATAAATCACCTGGAATCTAAGCCATGCCTCCCTTTTCACTGCGAAAATCAAGACCTCAAAAAAATAGTCCTCACGTTCCTTACCCTGCCACCTACTTAGGTATTCTGTTAGTGCTCCTCCTTTCTTCCTCCCCTCCAGCCTCAGTGAAAGAGATGTTTCCTCCTCCCTTATGAAACATACACTGCAATCTGTACTCTGAGTTCCATCACCTCCTTCCTGCCTCTTCCAGGATCTACTCCAACCATCACCTCCCTCCACCATCTTCAATGGCTCCTTGTACACCAGCTTTCTTTTTATTGAAGTCTGGTGGACACACAGTGTTACATGATCAGTTTCAGGCATATCACATAGTGATTCCACAAGTCTGTACATTATGCTGTGCTCCCCACAAGTGTAGCTGCCCTCTGTCACCATGCAACGCTATTACAATACCACGGACTATATTCCCTATGCTGTCGCTTTCATCCCCGTGACTCATTTATTACAAAACTGGCCCACCATCTCTTCCTGTTCTCCAAAACCACTTCCAGATCTCTTCTGAGAAACAAGCCTTTGTCTACACCTCCCTCTACTAGCACATTAGTTTTCTCTCCCCATCAGAGATGAGGTTCTCCAACTCTCTACACTCTCATCTGCTAGTCCAGAGATTAGCAATTTACAGCCAATGGAATCTGGTCTGCCACCTGTTTTTGGTATGGCCTGGAACTAGGAATGCTTTATACATTTTTTTAAATGGCTGAACAAAAATCAAAAGAAGAACATTTTGTGACACATGAAAATGATGTGAAATTCACATTTCGGTGTCTATCAGTAAAGGTTTATTGGACACTGCCCTGCCCATTTGTTTACCTATGGTCTGTGGTGCCTTTTGCACTACAAGGCAGAGTTAAGTAGCTGCCAAAGAGACTGTAGAGTCTGCAAATAGCCTAAACTATTTACTGTCTGGTCCTTTATGGGAAAGGTTTGCTGACCTCTGCCTTCATCTCCACCAACTGTCCTTCCATACTTCTACTGGAGGGATCTTTCTGAAGCACAAATCTGATTATAAATAGCACAGCCCTGCTCCAAACCCTCCAGTGATCCCACTGTTGTCAGTTCTGGCTCCTTAGCCTGGCATATGATGCTCCGTAAGCCCCGACCCCCGACTGCTTCTCCACCTCTCCCCCAAATAGCTTTTGCTTCAGCCATTTTGCAGTTTCCGGAATGCATCACGTGGTTTTGTACACATACTTGCCTTTCCATGTACTCCCTCTGCTTGGATGTCCTTCAACCCTTTCCTCACCTAACCTCTGCTCCTCTGACAAAACTCAGTATAAAAAAGTCACTAAGCTTTCCAGGATGCCCTCAGGCTGAGTTTGGGGCCCCATGTACGAGCTCCCACAGCCCAGTGGGCAACTCTCTCTCTTAGCCCCCATGAAATATAGTCATGCTTGATTTACATGTTTGTTACTCCACAGCCACAGGTCACGGTTACTCTGAGGGCAGGAAACCAGGCATTACTTATTTCTTTACTGACAGCCTCTAGCATAAGGTCTAACCAAAACAGGTATTCAATAAAACACATCGGAGGGGCGCCTGGGTGGCTCAGTCGGTGAAGTGTCTGTCTTTGGCTCAGGTCCTGATCCCAGGATGCTGGGATCAAGCCCTGCCTCCAGCTCTCTGCTCAGCAGGGAGCCTGCTTCTCCCTCTGCCTACCGCTTCCCCCGCTTGTGTGCACTCTCTCTCTTTCTCTCCGTTAAATAAATAAAATCTTAAAAAAAAAAACACATCTGGGCATTAATGAATGTCTTTCAAATTTAACGGAGGACCAAGGAACTCTCCATGTTTGCAGATGACATTAAATTCTCTTAGGGACATAGTCTCAGTTCAGGGATTAAAGCGAAAGAGGATTTTACAGTACTGGGTACATAGTAAGTGTTCAGTAAATACTTGATCACTGAGGAGTGTAGGTAAGTTTAGCCCAGTGGTTAGCACAGTCCTTGGCTCACTGGAGGTGCTTGATAAACACTGAATTGATTCACTCCTGTATTGGGGGAAAGGGAAAGGCCAGAAAGCAAAGTTGAGGCCGTACCTTGGAAGGTCTTTATGCCGCAGACATTTTTAACTCATTCATTACCCTGGTCAAAACTTCCTCAATGTTAATTTGGCAGCAGAAAGGGGGATGAATGAAATGCAGAGAGATGGGCTGTAGGGGAGGCTGGTTAAGAGGTTAGAAAAGTAAAAAAAAAAAAGGGGGGGGTATGGTTTAGAAAAGTAGTCTTGCTGAAAAGTCAGGAGGCCTTAACTTACCAGTTGCAGTAGGAATGGAACAGGGAGAAGGGAGGCTGGGTACAGCAGCTGATGCAGAGGTAGGACTAACCTGTCATGGCAACTGATTGGGTGCGTAGATGGGGAATGCTTGAGGAAGAACGATTGGAAGACTATTCCAAGGTTTTGAACCTGCATAACTGGAAAATATAGGGCTACTAATAGCATTAAAATGGGAGTCAGGAGGTACGGCTCAGCTCTGGGCAGGTTGGATTTAAGAGACTGGGGGGATATCCAAGTGGAGGGTCTGCAATTCAGGAGTGAAGTCAGGACCGGTGAAAGATGTGGGAGCTATGTACACAATATTGAAGTTATAGGAGTTTATGTGTTCTCCAAACAACAAAGGGTAGGAAGAGATCCAATTTTAGGGCAGTGGTATAGGGAATGTCTATATTCAAGAAGTGGGAGGTGCCCCTGGTTGGCTCAGCCAGTTAAGCATTGGTTAAGCATCAGATTCTTGATCTCAGCTCAGGTCTTGATCTCAAGGTTGTGGGTTCAGGTCCCGAGTGAGGCTCCATACTGGGTGTGGAGCCTACCAAAAAAAAAAAAAAAGAAGAAGAAGAAGAAGGAGGAGGAGGAGGAGGAGGAGGAGGAGGAGGAGGAGGAAAAGTTGGTCACAAATATCAGTTAGGGGGTGCCTGGGTGGCTCAGTCAGTTAAACGTCCCATTCTTGATTTTGGCTCAGGTAATGGTCTCAGGGTTGTGAGAATGGTCCCTGTGTCGGGCTCTCCACTCAGCATGGAGTCTGCTTGGGATTCTCTCTTCCTCTCCTTCTGTGCCCCTCCCCCTCGCCACGTGCATGCTTGCGCACTCTTGCTCATTCTCTAAAAGAAACAAACAACAACAACAACAACAAAACCCCCCAAATATCAGTTAGGACCCAGTATAGTGCTAGAGTTTTACATTTATTTCCTGAACATACCAGCTCAGTGTGCTAAAAAAGCAAATAAGACTTTTGGTGTCATTTTCAGTGTCAAGGCTACTTGAAATAAATAATCATACTAACCCCAGACAAGTAACCTAGGATACTTTGTGTAGATGTGGTAATGAAACCCCAAGAGAGATATTAGTAGATCTAGAAATGGTCCAGAGAAGACCAATTAAAATAACCAAAGGGGAGAAACAACTGATGTTTTAAGAAAGACTACAAGGATAAAGAACCCCTTTAGTCTGGAAAATTAGCTACAAGAGTCTATTGCAGCAGCAGCAGCAATAATAATGGCTAACATTTATTGAGGACTCACCATGAGAAGTTATTCTTTTATTTAAGATTTTGTTATTTTTAAAGTACTCTCCACACCCAGCATGCAGCTCGAACTCACAACCCGGAGATCAAGAGTCACACACTCTACTGACTGAGCCAGCCAGGTGCCCTCCACCACCCCCCCAATGTGGGATTATTCTAAACAACTTATATGTGTTGTCTCACTCAATCCTAACAACAACCTTACCAGGTAAGTACTATTATTATCTCCACTTTACAGATGAGGAAATTGAGGCACAGTAAAGTTAAGTAACTTGCCCAGTCTCCCAGATAGTAAAGGAAAAGCCGGGATTCAAACCCAATCTGTTTCTAGAGCGTATGCTTTTAACCACAGTAGTATAAACCTTTCAGTAAACAAGTCTTAAAGATCTGAATCAAGTAACCACAGTCTTGTTTACCGAGATTCAAAACTCGAGATGCCAAGGCGCCGCTTAATGCGTTAAGAGGGATACATCGCTTCATTGTTTGAATTTCTTACGCTGAACATACACCATTTTTGTAAAGAAATAAAAAAGAGATGATGCAATTTCAATATAAATGTTGAAAATACTAGTTTACCCAGCAGGTAGTGAAATTCTAGAATTAGTTACCCAGGGAGGCTGGAATAAGTATAAATAGTTTGAAGAAAGGTTTAGTACCTACAGTAGATATATTCCTCTTATACACACCTATAATAGCAATGAATTCCTAAGGAAAGTGGATTTTTGAACTAGGTAGGAAAGGACAGAGTGTGACTGAAAGAGGGAGAGAGTGGGAAATGGAGGCATATCTGAGTGGTGTATGAAGTCACTCGCCTAGTTGGGTGGCATGTGACCAAGTTAATTAACTGAAAGACAATTTGGGATTGCAGTGCTTTCTCTATTCAACAGACTATCCTGGGAAGATGTGATGAGCCTTCATAAATAACATCTCGGTAGGAAATGCTTTAGAGATCATTATCCCCACCTTTAACAAATCCACATCATGTATCCTCTGTGCATATGGAAAATAGCTTTCTTTATGAAAACTAAAGGCACTTCTGGGGTCACCTAGGAATTTAAACGCTCTTTCCCATGAAGTTTGACTTCTGTTCTAAGAGCTCATGAAAACAGTGCTGCCCCTAGCTGTGCCTTGCACATTTGGAATGAACTCCAACCTAGAAAACAACGTATGAATGGACCCAAGGTACTTATTTGAATGATACAATCCCTGGTAACTATGACTATGAATACCTTGGCTTCCCTTCATGTTAAAATCTATAGATGAGCCCATTAAAATCCCACTCCCTGAATAGGAGTTAACCATTTATTTCTAGAAAATGTGAAACTAGCCTAGTTTCTTTTGCATCCGTACATGGGTAAGATATTAAAAAAAGAGAGAGAGAACGGGGCATGCATCTTAAGAGTGTAGTGGAGAAAACAAAATTCAATGCCTGGCCACTTCCCTGAAGAGTAGGATAATGTATTGGGGGCTTATACAAATACCAGATTTCCTACTGGCTCTCTCTTTTTTTCTGTAACCTCATCTTTTCAAAGGAAAGGAACCACATCTCAGCTCCCTTAGGAAACCTAATCATTTTTCTGCTTTGGATAAATTAATATTAGCAGACATAATTTAGTAGGATGCCAGAAAAGGCTGTTTTCCATTTGACCATTATCAAAGCTAAAACCAAGGGTTAAGACTTTTTTTTTTCTGGTCAATTATCTTTTCTATCTTGCCACCTCCCAGGGGTGAAGGAAGCACTTTCCTGTCAAGTACAGAAAGATTATTTCCTGGTTCTTCCTGATTGTGTGGTTTATAAATATGCCTACATTAGTAAGGAATACATTACATTGTACTTGACACTGATTGAGTACTGTGTCAAATCTTGGCTTAGAGGTGAAAGAATTGGAGTGGGCCCAGAGAAAAATAATGACCATAATTAAAGGTTTGGAAAATGGGATGGAGGACAAAAACCGTATAAAGTTGAGGTAATCTGCAGGCTCTTGGGTGCCTTCTTTATTTTCTAAAATTTTTTCAGTTTTGAGGAAGCTCAAGTATATCAGAAAATGTTTATCATCAATCAAAGGTTCATAAAAATTTACGAGTGTATGCAAGTCCCAGGGATTCCTGAATCCAATTTTAAAAAGTGGGAGGACTCTCTCTAGAGATCATTTCAAACAAGGATACATCACTCCCCACTTCTTTCCCATAATTCATTCAGCAAACATTCTTTGAATGCCTACCGTATGTGACAGGCAATGTTCTAGGCATTGACAGAAATCTTTGTCCTCTTGGAACTTAGGAAGAGAGACAGTGAACAATAATAACACAACAAACCTAATAAACAGGCAAATTACAGAATATTTCAGAAGGCGATATAGGAATAGAGCAGGCTAAGGGGACCAGGAATGGGAAGATTGCAAGTTTAAAAGCGGTGTCCAGGATAGGCATCTTCGAGCAAATGAGAGTTAGCAAAATTGATGCAGCTAAAAAGTAGAATCCTGACAGGGCTGAGGGCATTTACCTCGTGATATGCGGCTTACAACGCTGTGCCAGTCAGTCGGGGGCACTGGAGGAGTTGGTGCAGAGTTTGGAAAAATTGATGAATTCCGTCTTGGCCATAGTAAGTTTGAATTGCCGCAGGATAGACATAAGCAATTAGCAGGTCTGGAGCCAAAGAGAGACATTTGAGATCGAGATGTCGCTTTGGAAATTACTGTGTTATCGACGGTGGCTGAAGCGGTGGGAATGAAGAGGTGGGCCCGCCAAAGGAGAGCAGAGTGGAAAGAAGGGGAGAATCTCACTAACGAATGTGTACATTTTAGGGGATGGAGACAAAGACAAATCCAGAACTGAGAGTACACTTTTTTCTGATCAGAGATAGACGAGATGGCCTGGCGTTGTGAGCGTGCTTTTATTTCTTCCCTTTCATTTCTCCCTAACGTAAACTGGCTCTTTTCAGGACAAAACCCTCCCGCGCGGCACTACACCCCTTGGGGCGCGAGCCTTTCTTCAAGACCTTTTGAAGGTAAGGAGAAGGGAACTAACTTTTACGGAGCATCCCACGCGTGCCATGTGTTTGGGGTTTCAAATACCGGCTTGTTCTCCTCTACACCCCACCCGCCTCTTCGCTTTCACGCCCTTGCCTCCTTCAGCAGTGCTGCCTCCTAGAGGGCTGAAACACTGGACCGGCCGGCAGAAAACAAAGGACCCAGCTGGAGGGGAAAGCAAAGCAAACAAACAAACCCCCCTGCCAGGAGTAGAGACCCAGCGCTGCGGGCCTTGAACCTCCGCCTCCAGCCCTCCGGGCGTCCAGCCCCTCAGCCCCGCCCGGGCCTCTCCGCAGGCCCCGCCCCTTGCCCCGCGGCCCGCGCTCATTCGCTGGCGCCCTTCCGCTCCGCTTCCCCATTGATCCGCTTTCTCCTCCTTCAGTATGCTCTCCGCTTAGCTCCGCCCCTCACGGAGAGACCGCGCACGCAGGCTCGGCTCGTGGTCACTCGCGGACCTTATTCCGTGTCGCTTTCCCCTTCTTCCCGGCATTCCTGCTTCCGCTTTCTCACGGCTCTTTGGTTTTTCCACCTCTGAGGCACTTCGCGCCCAGGGGTTCGGTGACGTCATCTCTCTGCGCTGCGCGGACACCCGCCAGTGGAAGAAGGAACAGCTCCGCCGCCCTTCGCCTCTTTTGTTGGGCTGCTGCTCCTCCGGAATCATGGCGCCGTCACTGTGGAAGGGGCTGGTGGGCGTCGGCCTCTTTGCCCTAGCCCACGCGGCGTTTTCCGCTGCGCAGCGTAAGTGCCGGGGTGACCGCGACCGCTCCTGTGTGGGACTCCGGGGGCGGTGTGTGGGAGCACCCTGAGGGAGTGTCAGACCGAGTGTCCCAGGAATGGTCATTTGAGCCCTTAGAGTTGGGGGGTGAATCCGAGAAGCGGTTCGGGGCTTCCCAGTGGAAGGCGCGGAGTCTGAGTTTGAGGAGACGGGCACCTGAGATTGCGGCAAGGGTGGAAGGGGAAGGGGGTGTCTGGGAGAGGGCTCCGAGCTGGCTGCAGGGTGGGCAGAGAGGGAGTCTGTCAGGCTGCAGGGTGGCCAGAGAGGGAGTCTGTCCGGGAATCCGGGACAGGTGATGTCAGATCCAGCGTGGGGCTGAACAGGCAAAGTGTCAGATTGAGGACCTCGGATGCTCATGGTCCCATGACAACTAGGTGGACAACATCTTGGGCACTCCTGGGCTGTCCAGGCAGAGATTGAGAAGTTAAGTGACCGTTTGCTCGTGGAGGCACTATGGTACAGGAGAAAGAGCGCTGGACTGGAAGTCTGGAGGGCTGGTTCTGAAAAACTTGCTTTGCCGCTAAATCTGTGTGACCTTGGGCAAGTCATGTCTCTTCTCTGAGCCTTCATTGAGGTGGATTTTAATTCTTGCTTTTTCTATGTCACAGAGTCACTGGGAAGTTTAAAAGAAAAGAGTAGAAGTACTTTAACATACACATACAATTGTATCATCAAGAAGAAACTTGGAGTCTAGCAGAGGAGGTAGTGCATGCAGTCTTGAGAGGGCTGATCTGTTTTGTGGTCTTCCTTCTCTACTAGACCAGGGGTCAGCAAACTGGCGTGTGGGCCAAATGCAGCCTCTCTCCTGTTTTTGTAGTGAGCTAAGTATGTTTTCACGTTTTAATTTGCTGGGGGGAAAAAAGCCAAAGAATATCATTTTAAGATCCATGGCAGTTATATAAAATCCAAGTTTTCAGTGTCCATCAATGAAGTTTTCCTGGCAGACAGCTACACCCATTCGTTTAGGTATTGTCTGGCAGCTTTCTAAGTAGGGAGTTGAGTAGTTGACACAGAGACAGTATGGCCTGCAAAGCCCAAACTATTTGTTATCTGACTTTTTACAGGAAAAGTTTGCTAACCTTTGTCCTAGCCTATAGAGCCCCTAAGGGCAGCCCATTTTGTTCATTGCTGCGATCTCTGTGCCTAGCACAATGTTCCCCACAGTAGGTACTCAATAAATTTGTTGAATGAAGGAAGTGAATTCAAAGTTGAACTTTATTCATTTGCTAGATTACTTTCCATGTTCAGGAATAAAGTAGAAAATGAAATGTGAATTCCTTCAAAGCTCTATTTTTTTTCAAGATAAAACCTTTTATTATATAGAATTAAAATGACCCAGTTACTTTAACTACGTTTTACATATGTGTATTGACATTTGTCTGACTGAAACTCAGCTTTATTTTTTAAATACATTTTTATTTTGAAAATTTACAGAGAAGTGCAAAGATAGTACAGAGTTACTGTATACCCCCACCTGGTTTCCTGCATTGGTAACATCTTCTATTACCATGGTATATTGTCACAACTAAGAAACTGACATTGGTATGATACTATTGATTAAAGTCTAACTTTTATTTGGGTTTTACCAGTTTTTCCAATAAAGTCTTCTATTCCAGGAATCAATGCAGGGTATCGCATTACATTCAGTTGTCATGTTTCCCCGGTCTTCTCTATTCTGTGACATTTTCTCCAAAGTTCCAGTCTTTAATGATAACAGTAATAATAGCTAACATTTATTAAATGCTTACTATATGCCAGGCACTGAACTGAGCGCTTTACATGTATTATCTAATTTAGTCCTACCAAAAGCCCTGTGAGGTGGCTATTATTGTTGTTACCGCTCTTGAAAGATGAAGAAGTCAAGACACCCATAGCTGGGAAACCCGCAAACTGACAGAGATGATGGTGGGGCCAGGATTCAAAGACAAGCAGTTTAACTCTAGAGCCTATGTGCTACACTGCTTTATGAAATTCAGTTTTGTGTAAGTGGTTGAAATTGCGCTGTGCTTAGGTGCCGGAGGTACAGGGATGCCTTGAAGTTCAAAGTCAAGTGGAGAACAAATGGAATCAATAAGTAATGTCAATAAAGTGATATAGATGCTATGCTAAGAGTATGTCAGGATGCATGAAGACAGGCCGGGGGTGGGAGGTGGGGGATGAGCGGGTTAAGGAAATATCTTAGAGCCTTGCTGCTCAAGGGTGGTCCACGGACCAGTCTCCAGGGAATAGCCTGGGAGCTTGTTAGAAATGCAGAAATTCAGGCCCCGCCCCAGAGTTTATTAAATCCGAATCTGCATTTTAATAAGATCCCCAGGTGATTTGCCTGAGCTTTCCTTGGAGAAGCACTACCCTAGAGATCAGGATACTGTGGAGTACTGCGTCATTTTCTACAGTTGGTTTCAGCTGTAAAATTTTTACAGTACTCGAACAAGGAGATCAATGAAGTCCAACCCCTTCGTTTTACAGATGAGGAAATGCCTGGTTAGAGGTATTGTTAGAGTCAGATTAGGCTGCATGCAGAGAAGAAAGCTGGCTAGGAATTGAACAGACAGTAGGAAGTTAGCCAGACCTATTTTTGGTATTGGATTGATGTTTCTTTTACACCGGTCCTTATGTTAAACCTGTAAGATAAAACTTCAGAAATGTCTGTAACCACATTCTCTTTTAAGAGTTACTACATGTTCACTCACAGCAATTTGGGTTTTTTAGTCCACAGCACATTGTTAAGTAGGGATTGTGCCAGGTTTTTCTAGAATTAGGATTTTGTGTTTTTGTGTTTTTGGTGAGATGAGAATGCCTTGTTGCATTTCTCATTGCAGTGGGACCACTTTATAATGCTCATGTTGGAAAAAGACTAATATTTACCTTTGAAGCTAATTGTGTCATGTCAGACTGTAGCAGCAGATAGCACACTTGTACTATGGCTTGCTCACCTTTCCTGGGATGAACTTTGTTACGGCAGAATGGCTACCATGTATCTACTGTAATCTTCACATTATCCCCATTTTACTGTTGCAGACACTTAGGCAGTAGAAAGATACTGTATTTCTTTGATTCTAAGACACACTCCCCTCCCACTCCTACATTTTAACACTCTGAAATTGAGATACATGTTACAATGCATGAGGATGTCTTAAGGTTTGATGAGATAAAGTCAGTGACAGTAAGTTGAGGAGCTGGTTTTATGATCCAGGCTTATCAGCTTCCAGATCCTGGTCCTTTTCTTTCATACCTTGCTGCTTCCCAAGGCTAAGGCAGCAGCAGAATTCTGATTTAATCAGAGAGGCAGAAATTGACGTTCTGGAATTTCTCCTATTCCACCCCTGCCCCAACATATTCTCTCAGGGAAAAACATGTCCATGCCAATATTACTTTATCCATACTGTGTGATGGCGGTGCTATTTCAGAGTTGAGATTTTCTATAGGATTATTCATTTTTAAGTAATTGTGCTTTCTTTGACCAGTTAGTGAAAGAAACTCTAAGTTTCAGAGGATTCTAGTTTTCCCATAGTACCGAAAGAAAGAAAATATGTTTAGGTATGTCTTCCTTGTACTTGCTCACCTTTCACTCTTACCATGTTTTATAAGGTGACAAAGCAGGTCATGATGAAAGTAAAATAGTTCAAGATCAGGCTGACTGCCTTAGAAGATAGAGGTTTTGAGGAATCTGGGATTAGCATTACTTTATGTAGCATATAAGTCAGCCGCTTCTTTGGTATATTGATTTGCTTGCATTTTAAGAAAGAAAAATGGGCTACAATTTCCTTAATGGTATGCTTCTGGTTTATAGATCGTTCTTATATGCGATTAACAGAAAAGGAAGATGAATCACTGCCAATAGATGTAAGTTGGTCATTTATATTCCATTAAAATATATTTTAAAAATTAGCCACATAGCTTATAATATATATATATATATATATATATATATATATATAATTTTTTTTTTACTGGTTCTTGTTCTCTTAAGATTTTCCAGACATGAAGTAACATCTGTTCACTACTTTACTTTTTGTCACTTGTTGTAAAACCCAAAGATTTGGAAACAAAAGATTTCTCTGTTTGGTTTCTAGAACTGTAGTTCAAGTAGTCATTCTAGAAGTTGCTCTATTCATAGTCTGAGACAGACTTAAAAAGTTGATTATTTGACTTTATTTCTTAGCAGAGTTCCTTTTTATGTAAAGTATAAGAACAAGCAAAACTAAACATTGTTTAGGGACATATATGTAAGTGGCAAAAGTAAAGAAAATCAAGGAAGTGGTTTTTTTTAAGCTGAAATGATATGTGAACTTCACTCACCATTTTTTTATATTTAATTGCTCTTAAATGACAAAATAGTAACTTCTTTGTAACAGAATCAAACAGTAAGCGTAAAAAGTAAAACTGACCCCATACAATAAAAAAGACTAGTGACGTCACTGCTCAGCCATTCTGCTGCTACTCCTGCCAGCTTGGAGTATGTCCGTTGTTCAGCTCTCCTCCTGTGCATAAACAGCATTGTCTATTTTTTATGTATGGTTTTACCTAATCAAAACAGTTTTTCTTTTAAAAAGCTATTATCTATGTGTATATATGTCTAGTTTTATAATTAGCCTTTTATTACTTAACATTATTTATCTTAACGTAACTTCATGATAACTCATAGATTTGCCACATTCTTGTTAATGGTGCCTGTGATTGCATTTTATGAAATAGGTCTTGGTACACTGGTGGTGGGAATGTGTAAACTGGTATAACGTGTGACATTAGTTTTAATTTAGAAAGAGTAATAGCTTGTGGCTAATTTTGACTTTAGTTGTCTGTAATGACAGCTATGATAGACGGGACTATTAAGCCACTCTCCTATCACCTTTGCTTTGTGGTAGATTAGCCCCACCCCCCCACCACATACATATTCATTTATGTCCATTTAAAATAGCTTGCTTCTGTTTACAAATTGGGAATTTTGAAAAATACAGAAAAATCACAATCAAGAAAATCAAATGTGCCTCTAATCCCAGGTTGGTTAATATCAAACATTGCAAGTTTTTGCTTGCACAACCTCTTTGGAAAACATGTTGGTATTACCTAATGAAGTTGAACATGTGTATACTCTCCCCCAGTGATTCCACTCCCATGTGCCAGGAGACCTACTGCAGGATATCTGTATTGGCATTGTAAAAGTAACACACAGGAAACAGCCCACATAGCCATCGGCAGTGGAATGAATAAATTGTGGTATTTTCATATAATGAAATATAAAATACAATGAAAATGAATGGACTACAAGGATATACTACAACAGGGATGAATCTCACAAAAAAGTTCAAAATGGGAAAAAGTAAGCAATATACATTTTAGAGGTACATACATAGCTGGTAAAATTATGAAGAAAAGCCTTAAAGAATTGATTAATATACAACTCAGTACGATAGTTAACTCTGAGGGGGATGGTGAAGGATATAATTGGAGAGGGACACATGGGACTTGAAAGGTACTGGTAGTTTTATTTCTTAAGCTGGGTGGTGGGTTCAGGGGTGTTCTTTTGTATACTCAACGGTATTTAACAGTAATACATTAACAAATTCTTAGTTGCTCTTGGAAGCAGGTAATAGTTGGTAACTGAGTTCCGAATGCTCAGTACCTGTTTGCTATTTGAGCAAAACCTAAAAGTATTTTTGCAGCTTATCCATAGAATTTATAGGAGATTTTATTGTGTCTGAGTTCAAATTATTTAAAGTGAGAATGACTCCTTGATAGGATCTAGGAGAAATACCTGTCAGAGGCTAAAAAGAGATGGAGGGGAAAATTGTAAATTTTTATGATAATATTTGTATGTTATATGATAATCTCAATCTTTATACACAGATAGTTCTTCAGACACTTCTGGCCTTTGCAGTTACCTGTTATGGTATAGTTCATATTGCAGGAGAGTTTAAAGACATGGATGCCACTTCAGAACTAAAAAATAAGTAAGTCTTTCCCTTTTCATAGGCATTTCGATTCATAGGGGTTTTGCTTCATTTACATAATTTAAAATGTATGTTTTCTGGTACATAAAAGTTGATTTTGTTTTTACATTTTGATGATGCAGTTTGTGTAAATGATGAGGTCAAAATATTGAGGCAGTGTTTGATATGGTAGAAAAATGGAAGTTGAATGACAGATTATTGACATTAGAATCAGATGTCATGTTATATTTGCTTAAAATTATTTATTGCTTGGGTGGGTGGAAGGAGATAGACAAATAGGAAGATATTCCCTCAGAAATGTTTTCCTTTCATCCTTTCTTTTTTCCTTCCCTCCCCCCTCTCTCCCTCCCTTCCATTTTTTCCTCTTTTTATCCACGTGTCCCAGCTAAGTCTTTGGAAGAATAGGGGTTTTCAGTCAGTTTCTTCTATCACTTGAGCCTAGACTGTGGCCTAAACTGCTCTCTGGCCCTTTCCTATTCCTGGATTACAGTATATTTGTTATTCTGCTTTCTGTTTTCTCCTGTACTTCTTCTAAGCTATTTTCTTGAGCTTGGCTTGCTTTTCTTTTCCATATTTCTTACTTTCATAAAGTTATCCTTTAGCTTTGTTCAATTCCATCTCTGGACTTTACCTACCTTCTTGAGCCTGGAAATTTTAACCCTTTACGATGTGTCCTCAGAAGGGTTCACAATAAACATTTATTTGTTAGAGGAAACTCACCCCCTTGTTACTTTTACTTTTCAGTTTACATTTTAAGTAGTCACGTGTCAGGCTTCCTGTTTTATGTGGGAGTATGCTTGGGATTTTAGGTGGGCTGACTTTGAGATTTGAGTTTTTATCAAGGCAGAGTTCTCTTTTTTTCCAGGAAAATAATGTTTAAACAAACCAATACTGAAAGCCATACACTTAGGTGTTTGTGAACTTTTTTTGACTACACATATCTCACTGGGAAAGAAGAAAGGATACTCTACTATCACCACCCACTATAGTTCTTACAAAGAGTCTACCAAGAATCACAGGCAAAGGGCCAGGAAAGAAAGAAGTAAAACAGAATGGCATTAAGTAGGTGGTAGCAAAATATATAAATTTAGTAGGTGGTAGCAAAATATATGAGTTTGGACAACAGTAGGTACAGAAGGGCCAAAAGGAGTTTTTTTTTGTTGTACTTGAAAGATTCTTGGAAACAGATCTGTGAAATGATCATATTGCTTGAGTAGTGAGGGCCAAATGAGAATAATCAAAGGTACAATCTATGTACTGGCTTTTTAAAAGACTATTTGGCATGGGCTAGCTAGTTCTAAGATTTACAGGAGTGATTAAAGCTGAGCGATTATTTGTGCTATAGTCATAGGCATCTTGGAAGGAGTGGCTGAAAGAAAGATTTGAGTTATGTTGCTTTTCCAGGTTTCTTATTTTCCTTGTACAGGAAAAAAAAATGAGACACAGTATGATTGCCATGTATAGCCTGATCCCATGGATTTAAACTCAGTTAAGACTATAACCCATAGCAAATTCATAATTCATTAGAAGCCTGCTTGTTTTCAAATAGGCTTTTGTACAGGTGTATCTAAAGTGGATGCTTTGTTTTTTTCTTTTAAGGACATTTGACACATTAAGGAATCACCCATCATTTTATGTATTTAATCATCGTGGTCGAGTACTGTTCCGGCCTTCGGATACAACAAACTCTTCAAATCAAGATGCATTGTCCTCAAACACATCATTGAAGTTACGAAAACTTGAATCACTGCGTCGTTAAGATTTTTACAAATTATAATAACAGGACAGGACACAGAGCTGGAATATTGGAGTTTGGGGTATAAAACACTCCCCCCATCATCAGTATTTATATTATATTGATCTTTCAGACCTAATTAAAAAAGTCTATGGCCCTTGTTTGTACACTGTTAATCAAATCGTTAATGGAGTGTAAGTTATCTGTGAAATGAGTCTTTGATCTTTCATAGAGAGAATTCTTTTTTCCATTTAAAACAGATTCATATCTTTTGTAAAAGTCACTGTTTTGAACACATTTCTTTGAAAAATGTTGATTTTGTAATTATTTATTTTCTTAGATTTCTTTTCTTTTGCACTTGAGTTTTTAGGATCCTTTTGGACATAATGTGACTACTGCATTTTGCAGCATGAATGAAAGTTAAAAAGTCTTTGGTTCTTAACAACAAATGGACTTCTCTAAAGAGACCAAAATGGTGGCTTATCAGTTTTTCTTATGACCCCTAAAAAGTGGCTCTGCTTCAGCAGATGCTTGCCAGTTTTTAATTTCTCATGACTTCTCGCCCCACCCCACTCCCATATACCTCCTAACATTGACTGTCTTGTTTCATCACTTCTCTGGGGTTCTGTGTGCAGTGAGCAATTCTTGTGTCAGAAATTCTTTGTCATAAATATATTTAACAAATCAACTTGCTGTAAAGCTACTTATGTTCTCTTCCTTTCTCTGTCAGAAATTTCCCCAATTGATTATGTAGTTAAAGAATAGTTGAAGATAGACCAAAAGACCATTCATGATTTCATTAATTATCCTGCCTGTGTAGAGGAATAGTAATCACCGAAGAAAACTGATTACTTGTCATCAGCCAGTTTAACTTATTCAAAGTCTCTGTTGTTTTATTGCATACTAAACTAGCAAATTAGTGAAACTAAAGGAAACTTCTCATCAAAGGTAGGCTTCAAAGGCATTGGGACAAATATGTTTTAAATATTTGGAACTAATAGCTTCAGTGAAAAACATTTAAGGTCGTTTAAGAAACTGTTTTATAGCTTCAGATTCGTTAGCAGGCTTAGAATTTTCCATCTTTGTTGGATGCTACTGAAGGTGAGGATGAGGGGACAGAGTAGACTTTTTTTTAGAATCGGTAATTCTGGGTTTAGGGAAATTTGGCTAGCCCTTTGAACTGCAGGGAGCTTAACATTTCTTTGTAGAGAAGGTTGCTTTTGTCGAACTGTACAGGTATGAAAACATTGCTTTCTTTGAATTGTATAGGTGCAAAGGGAATAACCATGCAGACTTGAAACGCCTTCGGCAAGAGTCCATAAGATGCCCTTCTGCTTGATGGCATTTTTCCCATTAGCAGTGGACCTCAGCTCTTCTATCCTGCCTGGTAACACACAGCCCCAAAGCACGAGACTTTTGTCATTGAGATTTTACTGTTTAGTTTTGTTTTGCCAACCCAGTCTGTCTGTGGAACACTGACTCTGCTCTCTAAGGAGAACAAAGTTAGAAATCTTCTGATAGCCTAAGATAATTTAGAAATGAGTTAAAAATGGGATTCAGGGGGTTAATATAATGATAATTAAATCAAAATATGGTATGAGAAACAAGCTCCTTCCATCAGGCTTGCCTGCCATTTCCTCAGGTATGACTTGATTCGAAAGAGCCTCTTCTCTTTGGGGGCTGCCTGCCTTTTTTATTATTCACATACCTTCAACGCAGCCATTTAAAGGGTACAGTTCAGTGGTTTTGTCATATATTCGCAAAGTTGTACAACCACTACCACAATGCATTTTAAGACATTTCTGTCACCCCCAAAAGAAACCCTGTACCCTTTAGCGGGCGCCTCTCATATCCCCCTGCCCCAGTGCCTCCCAGCCCCGGGCAACCACTAATCTCCTTTCTGCCTCTATAGATTGGCCTGTTCTGGTCATTTAATATGAATGGATTCGCACAATGTCTGGTCTTGCTAGTGACTGGCTTCCCAAGTATAGTTTTGTTCTATGTGGAGTGAGAACTTCTCCCCTTGAGAACTGTGATTGCTGTGGAAGGAAGTGGTTGGTCAAATCAGTAGATGTGGAGTAGGGAGGACCAGACACTTACCACGTTTCTTTGTCAGTCTTAGGCTGAATGGTTTTTCCTTGTAACCAAGCACTCATGATATACTACTATTTATAATACTTTGGCTAGTCTCTAGAATGGAGACTGAAATCTTTGCCTGCCCAGTCAGGAAAGTCCCAGTAAAAATGATGCCCGATAATTTGGCAGGTAATTGACATAGTTTTCAGGTGCGTCTAACTTGGCTAGCAGCTTGTATACCTCGGGCCAGGTGAGCTTCTCAAATTTCTTCTTCAATTTCCTCCAGTGAATTTCTGTTTTCTTTTTCCAGTATGTACCATAGGACTAAAGGTGATTTGGGTGCATTGTAACAGTGCTAAATGGGTTAAATTCAGAATTTTATTTATAATACTTTGAGACAGTCTGTGACTACCTAGGGTAGTCCAAAAAAAAAAAAAATGTAGTGATGTGAGCTCGTTAAGCCTGCTGCAGTTGACTGCGATTTTAGTGACATTCAGAAGCGTGCACTATTGAAGGCTCTCTAGAATATAGGAAGAGACCTCTTAGGAACTAGGGAACCAGCCAAATGCTGTGGGCTAATGGCCCCACCACAGAAATGCAGGTCGGCGGATTAGAGGCGATGATGCTCTGTAACTCCCTAATGATTGTTTCCTAAGCACTGTGGCTAATTTTTGAGGGGCATGACAGCATCTTCCTGGTTGTATGTGGCCTGTTTCCATGATGTATTGAGTAGTGTTGTTTGTTGTGAACATCGATGCCTGTAACACCAAGCTAAACACCTTCTTTTGGATATGTTTCCTCTCTTTAAATGGCCTTGCCCTGTCCAATAAATAAATGATTGTCTCACCCTGTTTTTGGTAGTGGTTTTTGTTTTTGTTTTTGTTTTTTAAATCTCATTCTCTTCTGCTTCTCTGTCCCCAGAAAAATGTTAAGAGCTAATTTTATGACTGTATTTTTTCCCAGTGTGATGCTGTTCTAGTAAATTCAATGGATGCTTTACTTTTTATTGTACATGTAAAGTCAAATTGCACTTTTATGTTTTTTTTGGAGTCGAAATAGAATATGCAATATCATTTATATTTATAAATTATCAAAGGACCTTTGAAGTATAAGAATTTCAGTCCTCGAATAGCAGTGTCCAATCATTCCATCACAAATTTGTTATAACTGTAGACCTAACAGGAAATCATTATGATTAAAAGCATCAGGGGGCAAATCCAGAATCTGATGAAAACCCAAGGGAAAGTTCTGATTTGTAAAACTTGGCTCTTATCTGGAGTATTTTGAAAAACAGCACTAGCAGATTCAAACCTACCTAGGAATATCTCAAAATAACCTACAAAGCAAGTATTCTTTCCAAAGGGAAAAACAAAGATGATATATGCATGTGGCAAAAACAGAAAAACCAGATGGTACAGAAAGGCATGTCATTGAAACTTGCCCCCTTCCCTCCTGCGCCTCATGTCTCTCCAAAGGTAACCAGCTTAGAGTGTCCTGTATATTCGTTTGGGGAAAAATTATTTGCCAGAAAATATATATTTTAAAAACTTCACATTAATGGAATCAGACTGTATACACTCTACTGTACCTTGCTGTTTTTGCTACCTGTGTCTTACAAGATCTTTCTATATCAGAATATACAGAAATACCTCATTATTTTTAATGACTGTGTGGTATTCCATTGTACGAATGTGTTATAAATGTTCAAACACCGATGAGATCTCAGGTTGTTTTCAATATTTTACTATTGCTAAACCATATTGCGGTGAACATACTTAATACATATAATGAGATTATACCCACAGAGTTAATTCTTAGCAGTAGAATTGCTGGATCAAACGGTATTTTTCATTTTCAATTAAGTAGTTATTGCCAAATTGTTCTCCAGGAATCTTGGCCCAGTTATTCTCCCACATATAATTTGTAAGAATAATTATTTCCAAGGCCCACGCTGATACTGGGTACTAAGCTTTTAAACATGTGATCTTCTGAAACTGAATAAATGATATCTTGCATCTTACATTAGCTATACTACATGTTAATGAAGGATATGGAACACATTTTCATGCTTATCGGTTACTTATATTTCATTTTCTGTGAACTGTGTGATCATGTTCTGTTTTCTATTAGATGATTTGCTTTTTATTGATTTGTATGAGCTCTTTGTAAGCTAAGAAAATTGGTCCATTGTCATTTGTTTAAGAATATTTTCCTGAGATTCATCTATATATTTATTTATTTATGTAGTTAAACTTAGCAGTCTTTATGGCTTCAGGGATTTGTGCCTTGCTTAAAAAGGCCTTCTTTACATTTAAGAATAAATTTCATGTATTTTTCCAGTACTTTTAAGGTTTTTTTTTTTTAACCTTTAAATCTTTGATTCATTTGGACTTTATTTAGGTAGAAGGAATGAGGTAAGGATTCAACATTTTTCTCCCCAAATGGCTATTTGGTTGTCCCAACCCCACTTTTTTACTTTTTTCCCCCACACTGATTTGAAAATCCGCCTTCATCCATGCATTGAATTTCCGTGTGTATTTAGATCTGTTTCTGAGCTCTGCAGTCTGTTACAAAAATTACCAGTCTTTTAATCATTTTAAGTTGCTATACACTTTCATATTTTGCATTGCTAGTCCACACAGCATTATTACTATTTTCAGGACTTTTTCCTAGTTATTCATGCATGTTTATATTTCTAGAGTGACTTCGGTATCATTTTGTTCATCTCTAGAATCCCGATATTTTTCTAAAATTTTATTTTGAAAAATTTCAAACTTACAGGAATCGTGAAAGAATAATATGAGGAATGCCAATATACTTTTCATTTAGTTACGATTCCTAACATTTTCCCACTTCGCTTTTGTTGTCTCCAAACATGCTTTTGTCCCCCTCCTGGGTAGTTTATGGTAAGTGTGGACTTCATAATCACACTTCACGAGACCATGACATCCCTAAATAAGTCATGTTCTGTTCCTATAAGGATGAGGACATTTCCCATTTAACCACAATACCACTCTCACGCTGAAGAAAATGGTGAACCATCCAATATTATATTCAAATTTCCCCATGTGTCTCCAGAATGACTTTCATAGCCGCCCCCACCAGGTTTGCAAATTACATTGGTTAGTGTGTCTCTCCAGTCTCTTTTAACAGTCCCCCTCCTTTTTTTAAAAAAATGATATTATCTAAATAAACTTTATTTTTCAGAACCGTTTTAGAGTTACAGAAAAATTGGGAAGATGGTGCAGGGTTCCCACGTACGCCATACGCAGTTTCCCCTACTGCTAACATCTTAGGTTACCATGAGACATTTGATACAAGCAAGGAACCAATATTGATACATTATTGTAAACTACAGTTATTATTCAAGCTTCTGCAGATTTTACTTAATATCCCTTTTGTGTTCCAGGATTCCATCCAGGATACTGCATTACATTTAATTGTGATGTCTTCTTAGGTTTTTCTTGGCTTTGACAGTTTCTTATACTGTCCTTGTTTCTGATGACAGCTTTTTTTTTTTTTTAAGATTTTATATGAGAGAGTGAGCACAAGTTGGAGGGAGGAGCAGAGGGAGAGGGAGAAGCAGACTCCGGGCTAAGCAGGGAGCCTGACACGGGGCTCGATCCCAGGACCCTGGGATTATGACCTGAGCTGAAGGCAGACGCTTAACCAACTGAGCCACCCAGGCACCCTGACCTTGACAGCTTTGAGGAATACTGGTCAGGTATTTGGTAAAATGTAAATGTTCCTTTATTGGGATTTGTCTGATGTTTTTTTACCATTATTATACTGGGATTATGTGTGCTGTTGTTATCATATCAAGGGTACATATTTATTGACATGACTTATCACTGTTGATATTATTCTTGGTCACCTAAGTTAGTGTTTGTCAGGTTTCGCCACTGTAAATCTACTCTTTTTTCCACATTCCATACATAAATTACTTGGCATTCTTCTGCACAGAAGATATGTTTCTTCTTTCCCACTTGCTAATTTAATCAATCATTTATTTATATGAGTTTGGGCTCTTGGATTTTTTTTATATACTTTGAGTTATCACGTAACACTATTTTGAGGTTGGAATTGTTCTAGTTTTGGACATTGGGAGCTCTTTCATTGGGCTCCTGTGTCCCTCTGACATACTCGCATCATTGTGGACTTTCTTGTTTTGTTTTGAGCACTTCCTTACTATCTGGCACTACGAGATGTCCCAGGCTCATCGTGTATACTTCCTTCCCCAGTCCTAGAATCAGCCTTTTCTCCAGGGAACCTGGTTCCTTTTATGGAAGAATGGTATTAGAAACCAGGATCTGGGCCTTAGTTGTGCCCAGTGCTGCTGGCATTTTGTTGCTTCGAGGGCCTTTCAGCTGACAGAGCAAGAAAATGTATGTGTATACACCAACCTGTGCTTATACACACATATATAAATATTTCTGGGTATAACCTCTGTAGTTCTATTAAGTGAAACACAAAATCGTACTGATGTTCCATCCATCTCCACATAAAATTTTCTAACCACCTCTCCTGCTGATTCACAAACTTCCACTCCCACACTAAGAAACCTGGTCCCCACCATCTGCTACCTATTTACTTGAATTGTTTAAATCCAGTATACGCAGTTTCAGAAACATTACCCTGTGCTCCCATGGAAGACAACATTTCCAACCAGAGCAGTGATTATATATGTTTGTTTGCCATTATTTTACAGACCCCACTCATTTCCAAAGTTACTTAAGTCAGCACCCCTCCCCTTCGGTATGCTTGTTTCACAGTTGGATTGCTTTGTCACATTCTGCCTTCTACCCTGGGATTCCCCTGACCTAAATGATTTCTAAAAATTTGTATACACCAGGGTTCACTTTTTGTGCCCGAAAGTCCAACAGATTTTGACAAATCCATAAAGTTATGTGTCCACAATTGCATTATCATATAGAATAATTTCATAGCTCCAAAAATCCCTTGTGCTTCACCTATTCAACCCTGTCCCTCTCTCTGGAACCCCAGTTTACTGCTGGTCTTTTCACTGTCTCTATAGTTTTGCCTTTTCCTGAATGTCATATAGCTGGAACCATGCAGTATGTAGCCCTTTTAGACTGGCTCCTTTTACTTAGCGGTATGCATTCAAGATTCCTCCATGTCTGTCTGTGGCCTAACTCATTTTTTAAAATCTCCGAATAATAGTCCATTGAATGAACATTCCACAGTCTGTTTACCCATCACCTATTGAAGGACATCTCCAGTTTTTGACGAGTATGAATAAAGCTGCCCTAAGCACGTGCATGCATGTTTTTGTGTGAACATAATTATTCATATTAGTTGGGTAGATTCCAAGGTGCACAATTGCTGGGTCATATGGTAAGATTATGTTCAGCTTTATAAGAAATTGCCAAGCTGTCTTCCAAAGTGGCTGCACCATTTGGCATTCCCATCAACAATGAATGCGAGTTTCTGTTGCTCGGCGCCCTCGTCAGCAGCTGGCATGGTCAGGTTTTAGCTATTCTAATAGGTGTGTAGTGATATCCTGTTTTATTTATTTATTTATTTATTTATTTATTTATTTATTTATTTATTTATTAAAAAGGTTTATTTATTCGAGAGAAAGAGAGAGGGAGTAGGGGGAGGGGCGGAGGGAGAGGGAGAGAGAGTCCCAAGCAGACTCCTCAAGAAGTGTGGAACCTGACACGGGTCTTGATCTCATGACCCTGAGATCCCGACCTGAGCTGAAACCAAGAGTCAGTCACTTAACTGGCTGAGCCACCCAGGTGCCCCATGAGATCTTCTTTTAATTTGCAGGTCTCTCATGACAAATGATGTTGAGCATCTTTTCGTATGCTTATTTGTCAGCTGTATTTGTCTTTTGGTGAAGTATCTATTTGGATCTTTCCCCCAATTTCAAATTGTGTTGTTTGTTTTCTTATTGTTGAGTTTTAAGAGTTTTTGCATATTTTGAATACAAGTGTGTTACAGATGTGTGTTTTTCAAGTACTTTCTCCCAGTCTGTGGTTTGTCTTTTCATTCTCATGACAGTGTCTATCACAGTGAAGTTTTTCATTTTAGTAAAGTCCAATTTATCAAATTTCTTTTATGAATCATGCTTTTGGTTTTGAATTTAAAAGCTCATTTCCAAAAGGAAAGAGGGAAACAAACCGTAAGAGCCTCTTTTTTCCAAAGATTTATTTATTTATTTTAAAGAGAGAGAGAGAGAGACAGAGAGCAGGGGGAGGGGCAAAGGGAGAGAGAGAATCTTTGAGCAGACTCTTCACTGAGCATGGAGACTGACATGGGGCTCGAGGTGGGACTCAGTCTCATGACCCAGAGATCATGACCTGAGCCGAACTCAAAGGTCGGATGCTCAAGCAACTGTGGCACCCAGGTGCCCTACCATTAGAGACTCTTAAAGATAGAGAACAAACTGAGGGTTGATGGAGGGAGGGAGGTGGGGGATGGGCTAGATGGGGTGATGAGGATTAAGGAGGGCACTTATGATGAGCACTGGGTGTTGTATGTAAGGGATCCCTGAATTCTACTCCTGAAACCAATATTGCACTGTATGTTCACTAAACTTTAAATTTAAAAAATTTTAAAAATAAAAGCTCATTTCTAAACCCAAAGTCATCTAGGTTTTCTCTTGTTTTCTTATAGAAGTTTCATTGTTTTTCACTTTATGTTTAGGCCTATGATCCATTTTGAGTTAATTTTTGTGAGATCTATGTCTAGGTTCCTTTTTTCCCATGTGAACATCCAATTTTTCCAATGCCATTTGTTGAAAAGACTTTCTCCATTGAAGTGCCTTTGCTCCTTTGTCAAAAATCAGTTGACTATATGCGTGGCTCTATTTCTGGTTTGTCTACTCTGTTCCGTTCATCTATATGTCTACTCTTTCATCAATACCATACTCTTGACTATTGTAGCTTTATACTAAGTCTTGAAATTGGGTAGTGTCAGTCCTCCATCTTTGTTCTTATTTTTCAGTATTGTGTTGGCTATTCAGGGTCTTTCATCTTTCCCTATAATCTTTACAGCCAGTTTGTCAATAACTACAAAATAACTTGCTGAGATTTTGATTGGAATTACTTTGAATCTATAGATCATGTTAGACAGAATTGATATTAATACTGAATCTTCCAATTTGTGAACATGGAGTATCTCTTTATTATATAGATTTTGTGGTTTTCCACACAGATCCTGTACATATTTTGTTTGATTTATATGTATTTCATTATTTTGGTGTTACAAATGGTATTGTTTTTAAAATTTTAAATTCCAATTTTAATTGTTGGTATTTAGGAAAGCAATTGACTTTTTATGTTAACCTTATATCTTACTCTTTGTTATCATTATTTTTAAAATTTAGGAATGAATCTTGAATTTTGTCATATGCTTTTTTGGTACATATTGAAGTAATCATATATTTTTTCTTTTACCTATCAAATTATAAGAATAACTTTTTATTTATTTTTTTTGAAATTCATCTCTGTGAAACTTCTCTATTCCTTTTTCTTTTTTTAAGAATAGCTTTTTAAGGGGCGCCTGGGTGGCTCAGTCATTAAGCTTCTGCCTTCAGCTCAGGTCATGATCCCAGGGTCCTGGGATTGAGCCCTGCATTGGGCTCCCAGTTCAGTGGGAAGCCTGCTTCTCTCTCTCCCACTCCCCCTGTTTGTGTTCCCTCTCTCGCTTCTCTCTCTCTGTCAAATAAATAAATAAAAATCTTTTAAAAAAAAGAATAGCTTTTTAAATGTTGACCCATTTTGCATTCATGGGAAGAAGCAAGTACCCATTAAAAAAATAATAGCTTGCTAGGATTTTTGTTTTTTACGATTTTCTTTAATGTTAACCCTGCTTTTATAATAATTCTTCAAACCACAGGTTTGCTAATAAGACTAGAATTCTGCTAAAAGCTGGATTTATTTTTTCTATGGTTATTCTTTTTAAAGATTTATTTATCTATTTTAGAGACAGAGAGAGAGAGAGAGAGATCAGGGGGAGGGGCAGAGGAAAAGAGAGTCCCAAGCAGACTCTGCCCAAAGTGTGGAGCCTGAGACAGGGCTCGATTTCATGACCCTGAGCTCACAACCTGAGCCGAAACCAAGAGTCAGTCACTTAACCAACTGAGCCACCCAGACGTCCCTATTTCTTCCATGGTTATTAAGGGCACTGACCTCCTTCTCTGCTGTACTTTGTATGCCTTCCTTTTTCCAGTCAAACATTTTATCATGTAATTTCATCCACACAAAAATATATGGGGCATTTATGTAAGAAGAAACTTAATAAAAGGGACGTTCGTAAACTTACCATCAAACTTAAAAGTGAGAGTATTACCAATACTATTATATCAACCTTTTATGTGTAACAATTTTTATGCCTTCCTTAAGAAATCTTTTCTTATTTTGAAGTCTTCCAAATTTCTTCTACAGTCTTGTTTATTTTTATATTTTAGTACTTAATCAATCTAAATTTGTTTCTTTTTTTGTATATGGTGTGAAGAAGAAACCCAACTGCGTTATTTTTCACGTAGATTGCCAGTTGTCCCAGTGCCATATATTGCGAAAAGGAAAAAAGTCCGTTCTTTCCCCAGTGATCTGAAATGACATCTCTGAAATGCTTCAGATTTCCTCCTAAGCATGAGACTATTTCTGGGCTCTGCGTTGTCCAATGTATATACCTCTGCATCTCTAGCATACTGTCTTTATTAATCACTAAAGGCTAGTAAGCCTTGGGATAGTAAGGCAGATCCCCCTAACTTGTTCTTCTTTATGTTTGTCTTGGCTATTTGGGGGCATTTACTTTTCCATGTAAATTTTAGAATCAGCTTCTCAAGTTTCATGAAAACCCCTTTTGGGGTTTAGTTTGTAATTGTGCTAGATTTATACATTAAATTGGGTGGTGGAGGAAGTGGACACTGAGTTTCCTATTTACGGTGTTTATGGTGTAGCCATCTCTTTAAAAATATTCTATGATGTCTTTCAATAAATTTTATAATTAGCTGCATACCAGTTTTACACACATTTAGTTGTATCCATTCCATACTCACACACACACACACACACACACACACACACACACTGTCATGTATATATTCTATATATACTATATATTCCTGTCTTTATATATCTATTCCTTATATAGTTTTGCTAATTTTAACAATAGCTTAAAAACGTACATTTCCTAAATTTCTTGTGGCTGTTATATAGAAATACAGTTAATTTTTATGTGTTGATTTTATATCTGGCTTCATGGTTAAATTCTTTGTCTGTAGACTACTTTGAGTTTTTAGTTTAGCTAAATAACTTACTTATCTTTTATTGTCTCAGGGTGCAAGCTAGGGATTCTTGTAGTCCGGTGGTGAAGAGAGGTGGTGATAATGGACATTCTTGTCTTATTCTTTTATTTTTTTTAAAGATTTATTTATTTATTTATTTATTTGAGGGGGGAGCAGAGGGGGAGAAACTCAAGCAGACTCCCCACTGACCAAGAAGCCTGATATGGGGCTCCATCTTTTGACCCATGAAATCATGACTTGATCCAAAATCAAGAGTCGGATGCCCAACCGACTGAGCCACCTAGGCGCCTCTCTTGTCTTGTTCTTGATCTTACAAAGAATACTTTTAATTTTCACTGCTTGGAATAAGGTGCACTGTAGTTTTCTGGTAGATTCACTCCTCAACAAATGCTTTTAATTTTGTCCTCATGAATAGTTATTACATTGTATCACTTATGTTTTCTACATTGATTAGGATGATTGTATGACTTTGCTCCTTTGTTAATACAGTATACTGGTTATGGATTTCTTGCCTCTCAGCTCCCAATTCACCTGATCTGTGGAAATGGTCTAGTTCCTTTAAATTTTGTTTTCTTGTGGCAGTTGTCTCTGAAGTTTGTCTGTAGGGGGCGCCAGAGATATGGCAGCGGGAAAGTTTTGCTTCCTGGTTCTGGATCATTGGCACAGCAGGCCCCTGCTGGGCATGATGCTTCTCCAGCACCAGGGTCTGCGCCCCACACAGCTTCTCCAGTACCCAGCTGGTACAGGGCATTGTGGCCAGCAGCACTCCTTGGCCAGCAACTTCTCTTTAAACCCTCCGAAGCAGTAATACGTAAGAGTGCTTCCAGTGAGACATCTCTCTGCACAACACCATCAGATACCCCGAGACAGATTTCTGGCAGCTGTCAGAGGGCAGATTTCTAGAAAGTTCCACTGGTGTGGTACCACAACTTGACTGCCATTCTCTGAGTTGCTTCTAGTCTCTTTCAATAAGGTAAGGATTTCAACTCTTGGTGTGGAAATACTTTTCCTTGGGAACTTTTTCTCTGCCCTGGAAAGGCATTCTTCCCTGGGTGTTCTCAGCCCAGGGAGTGGAACTATTCCTTGGTTGATCTGAACCCTGGGACGGAGAACTCTTCCTTGGGGTGGGGGACTATTCCTTGGGTGTTCTGCCTTTAGCTATGTGGGGGTCTCTTTCTTGGGTGACTATTTCAGCCCTCGGGGAGAACTCTCCCTTGGCACTCTCAGCTGTGTTGATGAGGGGGCTTTATTTGAGTCCAGCAAGGAGGATCTCGTCTTTGGTACTCAGTACTAGGGGAAGACTTTCCCATAGGTCTTCCCTATCTCTGCTATGTTGGGGGAAGGGACTTTCCTTGCTTGCTTATCAGCCATGCAGTGGGGAGTTCCTTTCCTGATTGCTTCATCTCAGCCCTGGGTTTGGAGCTGTTTCTTAGATTCTGTATCTAAGCTCTATAAAGGGAAACACTTCTATGGGTGCTTTACATTGCCCTGGGGTGGGGGCTCTTCCTTGGATGCTCTGTCTTAGACATGGAGAGGGGGCTTTTACTTGAGTGCCCTGTCTGAGTGGAGGCAAGGAGGGTATCTTCCTAAGGCCCTCTATCTCAGCGGTGTTAAAGGAGGGGCTTTCCCTTCAGTGTTTGCTCTCAGCCCTAGACAAATGGATTCTCCCTTGGGTTCTACAGCTCTAATTCCAGAGGGTGGTTTTCCAGAACCACAGAAATCCTCTGCCATACACTGAGTCATAGCTCAGCTTCTCCAACAAGATCTGGACTTCAACCCCTTTGGAAGGGGGATTTTCCTCTTAAGCTCTCTCTAAGCCCTGGAGAGGACTTTTCACTGGGTTTTCTATTTCAGCCCAGGGGTGGCACTCCTTCTTGGGTGTTATGTCAGTACTGGGGGAGGGATTTCCCTTTGGCACCATATCTCAGCTGTGCAGTAGGGGAATTTTCCTTGGGTGCTCTATTTCAACCTGGTGAGGATGCTTCCTCTGATGTTATAATTCAGTGCTGGGCGTGGTGCTTTTCCTTGGGTGGTCTTTCTAAGCCCTGAAGGGTGGCTCTTCCCTGGAGTTCTATCACAGCCCTGGCGGGGGTGGGAGAGACACATTATATCTGCACTTGTGAAAGAGATCATTGGTATAAAGCAATAATCCTTGTCTCACAAAAACTAGACTTGACGGTATTCCACATGACCCCAGTCTTCAAGTAATTAGAGTTTCCCTTAATCTTTCTGTGCTTTGGTTTCCATATTTATAACAATGAGGATGATAATCACACCTAGTTCACAGGACTCTACAGGGGATTAAGTGAGTTAATACATGTAAAGCCTTTAGAATAGTACCTGGTGGGTAGTAGTGCTCAATGACATGTTTTCACCCTCTTTGTACTCTTCTATTGCAGGAAATGCAAATTGTATGAAAAATTGTTTTTTATGATTTTATTTAAATAACAGGGGCCATAGTTTTGGTTATCCTTGGATGATAACAGCTTAAAGATAACTTTTTTTTCTATACTTCTGGTCCATATCCCCCGACATTGAAAAGCACTCCTCTCTACCAGCACCTAGGTGGACATATTTGAATCTCCCTGTGTTTGGGGACTTAATTTTCAAACTACCCTACCCTTCACCGTCTATGTGTAGCATTAGTTAAGTGGTAATCAATTTTGTTAATGATGAGTTTAAAGTATAAACACACATACACACACACACACACACACACACACACACACACACACACACATGATTTCCCCTGAAGGGAGCTGACACAGAATGGGTTCTACTTCTTTAATGGGTAACCATGTGTTTGGCTCCTTTTGGTTGATGAGAGCCACTCATTCCCCAAACATTTTGATTAATCATGGTTGTATCATGTTTGTCTTTGGACAACACTTTGTATTTTCAGTTCCTCCTCATCCCACTTAGACTGGATTAAAATTAAGTTGCATATCTGAGAACAGAGCATTTCTTGGTGGATGGTAAATTTTTGCCGCATGATTAAAACTTATATTAATGATGCAAATACATGATTTTAGGCACATATGCAGACTTTCCAACTTTGCAATGGTTGCATTTTTGTCATTAATGGAATATGTTGATTGATTTTTTTCAGTGACCGATGACCGATGAAGCAGATGAGTTTGCTGCAGGGCTTGAAGACAAAATGAAAAGTCCTGGAGAACCCGACAGTCCTTTATCGTCTAAGAGAAGGTAGAGAATGGCCTTGCTGTTAATGAAATAGGAAGGAAGATGGTAATTATGTCTTTGAGAAACAGATATGAACATGTTTGCAAGTAGAAGGAAAAGAATCTAATAAGCCACAACTATTTGGAGTTGTTGCAAGAGTTAGTAGGATGAAGCAGGTCTCTGGGGCAGTAGGAGATGATGAGCTCAACAGGATGCTGGGCCTGGACTCGCTCTCTGCATGTCCCCACCTCCTGTTCATCTTCTAACCCAGTGCGGTCTGACGTCTGCCTTCTCTGCTCCACTGAAACTGTCCTTGTCAAGTTCCCAGTGTCTGCTGCATGTTGTCTTTAACTTCTCGGCAGTATTTGACACCGTCATTCACTTCAGACCTCTGGAAACCTTTCCAGAAACCACATTTTCCTGATTTCTTACCCCCTTACTGGGAGTCTTTCTCATTCTCCTTTTCTGGTTGTTTCTTTTCCTTCCCACTACTAAATATTGTAGGGCCACTAACCCGGATCCTGGGCCTTCTTCCCTTGAATATACTCTCTCCTTAGATGACCCCACCTAGTGTTGGAACTTAAAATATGACAATGTGTATTTCAATAACACCCAAATTGATACCTCTAGATTACAACTTGCTCCTGAACTCCAGAATCAAATTCAAATGCATACATGGTATCTCCACTTGCATGTCTAAGAGACATTTAAAACTCAACCCTTTCCATGTGTTTAAACTGAACTCCTGAACTCCCTCCCTTGCACATGCCTTCTCTACACACAGCACTGTCTATTTTGGCTTTTGGTGTTATATCTAAGAAATTACTGGGGCGCCTGGGTGGCTCAGTTGGTTGAGTGTCTAGCTCTTGGTTCCAGCTCAGGTCATAATCTCATGGGTCGTGAATTGAGCCCTAAGTCAGGTTCCACGCACAGCAGGGAGTCTGCTTGCTGATTCTCTCCCTCTGCCCTCCCCATGCTCCCTCTCAAATGAATAAATAAATCTTTTAAAAAAGGAAATTATTGCCAAGTCCAATGTCATGAAGACTTCCCCCTATGTTTTCTTTCAGGAGTTTTATGTCTTACATTTAGGTCTTAAATCCATTCTGAATTAATTTTTATTTATGGTGTAAGATAAGGGCCTACCTTTATTCTTTTTTATGTGGGTATCCAGTTTTCCCAGTGCCTTAATTAATTAATTTTTTTATTATTATATTCAGTTAGCCAGCATATAGTACATCATTAGTTTTTGATGTAGTGTCCAGTGATTCATTAGTTGCGTATAACACCCAGCACTCATCACCACATGTGCTCTTCTTAATACCCATCACCTGGTTACCCCATCCCCTGAACCCCCTCCCTTCTATAACCGTCAGTTTGGTTCCCAGAGTCCAGAGTCTCTCATGGTTTTTCTCCCTCTCTGATTTCTTTCCATTCAGTTTTCCCTCCCTTCCCCTGTGGTCCTCCACACTATTCCTTATTTTCCACATATAAGTGAAATGATATGATAATTGTCTTTCTCTGCTTGACTTATTCCACCCAGCATAATCCCCTCCAGTTCCATCCATGTCGATGCGAATGGTAGGTATTCATCCCTTCTGATGGCTGAGTAATATTCCATCCCAGTACCATTTAAAAAAATTTTTTAAAGTAAGCTCTACACCCAATGTGGAGCTCGACCTCATGACCCTGAGATCAAGAGTCATGTGCTTTAGTGACTGAACCAGCCACATGCCCCCCCCACCCCAGTAACATTTTTTTGAAGAGACTCCTTTCCTCATTGAATGGTCTTGACACTCTTGTAGAAGCACATTTGACCATATATGCAAGGATTTATTTGTAGGCTCTCTAGTCTATTGGTCTATTTGTGTATCTTTAAACCATTACCACACTGTTTTAATTATTGATGCTTTATAATACATTTCAGAATCAGGAATGTGAGTCTTCCAATTTTATTCTTCCTTTTCAAAATAGTTTTGGCTATTCAGTGTCTCCTGAAATTTCATATGAATTCTTAGGATGAATTTGTCTATTTCTGCACAAAACGCTATTTCAGTTTTGATAGGGATTACATTGTAGATTGCTTTGGGTAGTATAAGCTTCTTACCAATATTAAATCTTCCAACCCATGGACGTGGGATGTCTTTCCATTTATTTGTGTCATCTTAAATTTTTTCAGCACTTTTTAAAAGTAACCGCTATACCCAGCATGGGGCTTGAACTCATGACCCCAAGATCAAGAGTCACATGCTCTACTGACCGAGCCAGCCAGGTGCCCCATTTCAGCAATGTTTTATAGTTTTTGATGTACAAATCTTTCACTTTCTTTGTTAGGTTTATTTCTAAGTATTTTACTCTTTTTTTAAAAAGAATTATTTATTTATTTTAGAGAGAGAGTGCACGCGAGTACATGAGCAGGGGGAGGGGCAGAGGGAGATGTAAAGGGAGAGAAAATCTCCAGCAGGTTCCCCACTGAGCATGGATCCCAACGCAGGGCTCGATCCCAGGACTCTGAGATCATGACCTGAGCTGAAACCAAGAGTTAGACGCTTAGCTGACTGAGCTACTCAGGTGTCCTTCTAAGTATTTTATTCTTTTTGATGCTATTATAAATGGAATTGTTCTCTTCGTTTCCATTTCAGATTTTTCATTGTTGGTGTACAGAAACGCAATTGATTTTGTGTGGATTTAGTATCCTGCAACTTTCCATGAAGACTCATTTTATAGTCCCATGTACATTGTAAGCTCCTTTTTGTATCCCCCACAATGTCTCGCACAGCATAAGTGTTTTAGGCGTCTTTTGGTTAATGACTTTTCTGTTTATTTTCAGATTTTAAAAAAGATTCACAACATTGAGAAGGTACTAGAAAAAGTAATTTTCACCATCTTCACAACAAAGTTAATTACATCACAAAAATAGCCTGTTACCACAACTATCTGTGAGAAACAAGGACCAGTTTGCTGTGCTGTGGAATGGTGCTGGATATTGCTGGTTTCCTAGAATGTGGCACTCAAGGGAACTGCCTTCTAGAGGTTACGAAAAAACAATGGAGCTTTTTAATGTTGTAATTCTCCATCAGTAAAATTTGGCTTTGGCCCTGAGAATATCAGTTGAAAATATAGTTTGCTTTCTTATTTGTTTGTTTTCCCACTCGGGGAAGGGTACGGTAGTGCCTCTTCAGGCAAAATCCTAATACAGTCCTGGTGTCTGAAGCAGGCCATGTTGCTGGCACTGACAACTGCCTTCTTTCACTACTGCTGTCCTCTGCTGGACCTCAGCTCCTCATGATTCTTTGCCTGGGGAGATTCGACTCGAGCCTTCATTCTTTTTTTTTTTAATGAATATTTATTTATTTATTTACTTAATTATTTATTTATGGGAGAGAAAGAATGTGCATGGGCACGCGTGAGAGAGGAGGGATGGGGGAGGGGCAGAGGGGGTGGGACAGAATCCCAAGCAGACTCCCGGCTGAGTGCAGAGCCTGATGTGGGGCTCGATCTCATTGACCCTGAGATCACGACCTGAGCTGAAACCAAGAACCAGATGCTCAACTGACTGAGCCACCCAGGCACCCTTCAAACCTTCATTTTTGAACGGTTTGGCCGTTGGATGTTCTGTCTCAGTTAGGTCATTATAATTATCCACTGACTTTTTTTCAGCTTCACCGACAAATGAAAGTGTAAGATATTTAAAGTGTATATCATGATGATGTGATATACATACGCTGTTCATTGACTTTAACCGTGAAACACGGGAGTATCAAGAAGCTCTCTGAACATATCAGACATACTCCTCCATAGCTCTTTTGTAGGAGGAACTCAATTTCCTTTGATAGTCAGGTTCAGTCACCCCAGCCAGTACAGTACAGCCCTTCTTTGCCTGTTGATTGAGAGGTCTGGGGAGTCCAAAGTGGCCAGCTGCAAGACTCAACTTCCCATTCAATGGAGTCATTGTTTTATCCCCTGGTGAAAGCATTTCTTTCTTTGGCATGAAGACCTCTAGCCCAGAAGAGCTAGAGCTCTTGTTGTGGGGACAGGAAGCAAACATTTTCTATTGTCTTGCTAGGGGTAATAGTGAGGAGAGGCACTCCCGTGTCCATACCTTGATTGCAGGACCCATAAATCCGTGTGATAAGAGGAACAGCACCATATACCTATGCATATAAATGATTAGATAGATCACGGCCATCTCCTAGAGGCTGTTGCCCCAGATCCTCAAGTCACTGCCACTTGGCTAGAAACAAGGGAGGTCTTCGAAAAGTCATTCCACTTCAGGACGAGGAGAACCCTAAGACCAATGGATTCCATGAATATTGCTCAATTGCTGCACTCATTTCCTATAAAATGAGTTCCTTGTTTAGAAGTGGTGCTGTTTGGAATACCATGATGGTGAATAAGGCACTTTTCAAATCTACAAATACTGGTTTCTCAAAAGCACTACAGGTGGGAAGGAAAATCCATGTCCACAGTGAGTGTCTATTTGAGTAAGCACAAAGCACAGCCTCTTCCTTAACAGAAGCGGTCCACAGTGCAGTCCCTGCCAGCCGGTGGTCAGCTGATCGCTCTGGAGACGGGTGCCATATCAGGGGCTCCATGGCGGCCTCCGCCTCTGGCAGACTGGGCACTCAGCGATGGCTGTGGTGAGATCAGCCTTGGTGAGTGGAGGCCCATGTTGCTGAGTATAACCTCCAACCCGGCCACTTGGCCACTTAGTTCTGGGCCCCACTGGGTTCTGACATGACAGCTGGGGAAGGACCTGATGGGTATTTACATAATGGGTCCCCTAGCCATCAGATTATCAAACTTCTGTGCCGGTAAGGTTATTCTTTGCTGATCACCCATGGGACACACTTATCTTCCTATCATATGTCTGTTTGGATGGGTGTATCCACATACCTCTTCCCTAGACCTCCTTGTCACAAACTTTAAATCACGTATTTTCGAAGTCCCTGACCATTTAGCTAATGACTCGGACACGGCCTGTGCATGGTTATACACTCATACCTCTGGCCATCTCTCCTCCAGGCAGAGAGAACAAGTGGGCACACTGCTCAAAATTTTCCCTCTGGAAGCCTTACCCCTCACCAGGGTCCAGGGGTATCCCAGGTGGGACTGTAGTGCAGCACCTGTCCACTTTTGGCCTGTGTAAGAGGCAGGATTCTAATTATGTCCCACCTTCCCAATATTCCAGTCTTCTGGTTATTCAAACACTAGTATGAATACTGCTGTGGTGGGATGTTTTTACTGCAAAGATGAGTATTTTGGTAGCATTAAAAGAAAAGCAATGGTATTTCTACAGTGAGGTGAAAACAGTGTTTAAACTTCATTATTAATCAAATATACTCCAAATGAGAGTATGTTTTATGAAGGTTGCAAAGCACAGGCAAATCTTACCACAATGGTGCAGGAATTTGTAATACTGAAAGTAACTCTGCCTGACAGGGTGTTTAAAAACATATTTTTTAAATTCTAAAAGCAGTCAAGCAATCCCTCCCAAACAACTGTGTCAAGAGTGAAACAACATGTTCCATTAATACTCCAACAATTTCATTGTAATACTTTTACTGCTCAATTTTTATATAAATTTTGCTGTACTTAAAATAGGCTTTGAAAATGGAAAAGTGTACAAAATTCCAGATAAAATGATTAAGGGATGCAATTTAATAAGCTTTCCCCTCCCCTTCCTTATCATCGATGATTACCTTTAGCAGCTAGGAGTTGAACTTTAAAATACGGCACCCCCTGGGGTGCATGGGTGGCTGTCGGTTAAGCGTCTGACTTCAGCTCAGGTCATAATCTCAGGGGATCGAGCCCTGTGTTGGGCTCCCCGCTCAGTGAGGTCTCTGCTTCTCCCTCTCCCTCTGGAGACTGGTATGCAGCATAAGAAAACCTATAGGCCATCCACCCAGAATGCCTAAATTGAGTCCCTCTTAAATAATAACAAACAGCACATGTTTCCAGGAACTCTTAACAGTGAGAAGTTCATGATGGCAGCCATTTCTCCACCCAGGAAACAGGGGTGGGGGGAATATTAGGGACATGAACTCCCCCCCCCGCCCCGCACACACATACACACTCTCTCTCTCAAAAAATAAAATCTTTAGGGGCCCCTGGGTGGCACAGCGGTTAAGCATCTGCCTTCGGCTCAGGGCATGATCCCAGCATTATGGGATCAAGCCCCATATCAGGCTCTTCCGCTACGAGCCTGCTTCTTCCTCTCCCACTCCCCCTGCTTGTGTTCCCTCTCTCGCTGGCTGTCTCTATCTCTGTCGAATAAATAAATAAAATCTTTTTAAAAAAATAAAATCTTTAAAAATAAAATAAAATACAACCCTCCCCAAATGAAAACCTAAGTTTTAAATCTTAATCAGATATAACTGGAAAAGTTTACTTATATTTGGATACCTTTTATAAAACCTTTTCTTTTTTGTATTAAAACAGAAACCAGTTCCCAAAACCTCTTATTCAATTATATATCCTGATTGGACTAATACCTGGTAGAAGACTGTCACTTTTGCTTTTGTAATTGTGATTTTTCACTGCAGTCTTCTAGAGCTATTACAGAGCTCATGGTGAACTGTTAAGAGTTTCTGGAAACATGTGTTGTTTTTTATTATTTAAGAGGGACTCAATTTGGGCATTTTGGGTGGATGGCCTACAGGTTTTCTTGTGCTGCATACCAGTCTCCAGCATGAAAAATGCTAGGAACTTGAGGAACCGCACTTTCCAGAATGTTGGCAGCCAGGCTACTGTCAAATATTGAAGAATCCTGTCCCAGTGATAATCATCGTGAGTACAGAAAGTGTCTGCATTCACTCAGCTTCTGATACGCATCCTGGGTCAAGGGCAGCCCCGTATTGTGCTGGGCGGCTGGCCAAGTTTTCGTCTTCAGCTTGTCAGCAATGCCAGAGAAAGTTTGCCCGGCAGTCAGGGTCCCTAGAGAGAGAACATTGTACTCAAGACGTGCTTGCTGCTCTAACTCTCCCATCTTTTTGAAGACGTGGTAAAAGCCTGGAGCTAAGTAGTGATCCTTGCCTAGGATGAGCGTAAGTCCAGCAGCGTCCCGAGTATTTCTGACCATTTCCCATACAAAATGCAGCTTCCCCCACCAATGTTTGGTTTGGGACAACTTGGCCGCCCCCTCCCCCGGTGGCGGGAACGCACCCCATCTTCAAAGCTGCATTCTTCTGCGGGTCTCTGCGGCAGTCTCTCGGGACTCTCGGGTCACTGCCCGGAGACTTGCTGGGGAACGAGTGGATGGCGCCAGGACAGACGCCTGCGGGACCAGACAGAAAGCGACGCGGCCGTCGCCAGCCCCCGCAGCTGCCCTCGCTGACTCACCCCCGCCCCGGGGCGGGGGGAGCCCCGAGGGCTCTCAGCTCGCTCGCGCTCCTGGTGCCCCCTCCCCGCACGTCCCCACCTGGCCGCTGCTGCGTGGCCATCGCCCCCCCCCCCCCCAGCCACTGGGAGCCGGGGCTCGGGGTCCGCCCGGTCCTGGTCCTCCAGGAAGACGTCCCTCCACCGCCGCCCGAAAGCACCCCAGCTCGGAGACCTGGCCCTCCAGCCCCCCCGCGTCCTGATTTTCGCTGCTGTCCCGGCCCCGCAGCCTCCTCCCACCCCGGCGGTGACCTCCTGTGATGGGCTTTTGCCACCGACGAAGCTCTCTAGTCCCACTGTCCCTGCGATGGCCTGCGGCTGGGCCTGACGCACGCAGGCGAGTCCTTTAAAGGCAGGCAGCTATCTGGAACAGGGAGCCGAAGAGGAAGTCAAGAAGGATTTGCCACTCTCTACCGCTTTGAAGGTGTAGGAGTCCAGGTGAGAGGGGTGAGAAGGTGTGCAGGAGGACCTAGGAGCTGACAGTGGCCCCTGGCTGACACCCAGCAAGGCCGATGGGGAGCTCAGGTTTACAGTCTTAAACACGTGAATAGATCCTCAACACATCCGTCAGGAGGGAGCTGGGAATGAAAGCCGCAATGAGATACCACTTCACACCCAGAGGGATGGGCGGGATCGCTGTTAACAGG
This sequence comes from Ursus americanus, assembly GCF_024610735.1. NCBI lineage: Eukaryota > Metazoa > Chordata > Mammalia > Carnivora > Ursidae > Ursus > Ursus americanus. The sequence continues at coordinate 15,289,478 of NC_142164.1, forward strand.
TGTTTAACAAGTGTCCTGAGGAGACTGGAGCCCTCCCACATTGCCGGTGGGGATGCAAGATGGTGCAGCATCTTGGCAGAACAGGCAGGCATTCCGTCAAAAACTACACAGAACTTTACCAAATGACCCAGCAATTTCACTTCTAGGAACATATTGAAGAGACACAGAAGCACGTGTCCACACAAGAACTTGCACATGAACAAGATCCACCATTATATTGCTTCCACCTCCTTTTTTTAAAAAAAAATATTTTATTTATTTACTGGAGAGAGAGAATGAGTGGGAGAGAGAGAGAGCACGAGCAGGGGGAGGGAGAGGGAGAAGCAGGCTCCCCGCTGAGCAGGGAGCCTGATATGGGGCTCAATCTCAGGACCCCAGGATCACTACCAGAGCTGAAGGCAGACACTTAACCGACTTGCTTCCACCTCCTTACCCCAACCTCTAGAACCATTCTCACACATTTACCCCAGCTACTGTATATCTATTGGAAAAGACGGGCTGTTCTTTTGGTGAATATCACATCTCGCCGTGGGTCTCGTTTTTTCACTCACTGTTTTGGGATGCGGGCCCTCGAGTCTAGGTATAGGTTAAGGAGCATTGAAACATGGTGGTAGGAGCTACAGAGGACGCTCAGCAGGGCCCTGCCAGGCCACCGTCTCAGGCGAGACCCTTAGAGGTTCTTCAGGCAAAGGGGAAATAACCTCTTCAGGTAGGAGTGGCAGGGCTGCTTCTGCTGGCAAAGACCCCTCACATAATCCAGAGGTTCGGGGACCCAGACTCATTGACATACACCCATATATTCCCATTCCAATTTCCAGTATCCTATTTCTCCCAATCAGTGCCCTCATATTAGCAAAAGAGACCCAGTGAGGTTGTGAATTTAATTTGTATAGTAATTCAGCCACTCGAAGATTAAACTTTGGATCTGGACTCCCCAAATCTTGGGCCCACGGCTACAAGAGATAACGATTTCTTTCAGGCCTCTAACAGAACTTTTCAGGTCCTTCATTTGGACCTTGATCTGGAACTCTAAGGTCCCAAGCTCAGTCTTTTCTTTCCTCAAGTTCTTTTTTTTTAAAGATTTTATTTATTTGAGAGACAGAATGAGAGAGAGAAAGCGAGCATGAGGGGGGAAGGGTCAGAGGGAGAAGGAGACTCCCCGCTGAGCAGGGAGCCTGATGCTGGCCTCGATGGGGGACTCGATCTTGGGACTCCAAGATCATGACCTGAGCCAAAGGCAGTCGCCCAACCAACTGAGCCACGCAGGTGCCCTCCCCTCATTCCTCAAGTTCTAAAGCTCATGTAGAAACAACAAATCAACTCCATAAAACTCCTATTTTTTTCCTTCACAATATTCCGTATTTAGACAAAAATATTCTAACATATGGTATACTTGGTCACCCGGAGACTTGTCTTTTATAGGCACTTAATTATAGGTAATTAAAGGTGAACATTTGAGTAGAGCTTTTGCCACTACTTGCTGTGGATTAACGTGCCCACTTCACCATTGGAAACGGGGTCATTAAAGCCTTCCAATCTAATTAGAGATGTATTCCAGGAAACCCAGTACAAATTCAGAGAACACAGTTAAGATTCCGTTCCTTTGGAACCACTCCCAGTACCATAATCTGTATCAGTCAGCCTTCAACCCAAAAAGCAGAACTAATGGGAGATTTTATTGTGTGTGTGTATATTACATACACGAGTTTATACATAATGAACTTGGTTGCTACGTGGAACTGGCTCAAGTAGTCCCTTGAGGGCGACATTGCCTCCAGGATGATATTGGAGCAGGTCAGGTAGGTAGGAAGGGAAGACCCTGTGCAGGTTGACTAGCACATTCTATGCTTTTAAAACACCAAAAGAAGGAGATGTTGGTCAAAGGGTACAGTTGTGGATGAATCAGTCTAGAGAGCTGATGTGCAGCATGGTGGCGACAGTTAATACTGTATCAAATCCTGGCAATTTGCTGAGAAAGTAGATTTCCGGAACTCTCACCCCCCCCCAACACAAGGTAATTATGTGAGGAGACAGAGATGTTAATTAGCTTGACTGCAATATCCATTTCACTATGTATATGTGTATCCAACATTGTGTTGTAAAGCTTAAATGTGTACAATTTTTTAGTTTAAAAAATAAAAATGAATAAAATAATAATTTTAAGAAACACTAAAAGGAAAACAAGATATTGTGAGGTTTTCCTCTCGTGTTTATACACAAGTTTATATTTGGCAGTGTTATGTTCTCATTAATTTGCAGATATTTTACCTAAGAAAGACTGACTTTGCATATATAAAAATTATACATCTTATTGGTTTTTCACAAGTTCATTAATGCTGGAGAAATTTCTAGTTATATCTTTCTTGTGATTTGTCATTCCTTCATGGAAAAATAAGTTGTACCATTTTCTTTAAAAAAATTAAGAAGAGATCACAAGAATTTGGACTTCAAATTATCCCTCATTGTCATCAATGGTATTTGTTCATGTTTGGTCCCAAAATGTTGAACTTAATAGCAGAGTGATTTTAAAAGATGAATTTCAAAACAAGGCAATGTTCAAGATATCAGCCCAGAGGGAACCCTCACAAGTCTAGAAGCGGGTGGTCTAATGGGATTAATAAGGGTTTGGTCATCTCCCTCCCTTAGCATTCAGCCAGCTGCAGAAAGAGTAGGGGGGATAGATGAATGGATATATGGATGGATGGATGGATGGATAGATAGATAGATGACAGATTTGTTAAAGAGAATTGGCCTTACACAACTGTGGAAGGCAATTAAGCAGGCCCTATAAGGCTGTTGTCACCTCAACTAAGGGTAGGGAGGTAACAAACAGGCAGGAACCCACAAACATGAACTGGAACGCATTAGGACAGATTGAAGGACATACTCATCCTTGTTGCCTCTGACCTTGGTGCTGATAGTAACTGCAGAAGCCAGGAGGGCCCTTTGCATGGAACTGGGTGCACACATCTGGCCCAGAAGATAGAGTAGCTGAAGGAGGATCCAGGGGAAAGGAGAGAAATTGCAGGGCCAGCTGCTACTTCACCCCGGTAAGGTGAATCAGCCAATCAGCAGCAATGCATGGGAGCTACAAAGTGGCTGCTGCTTCCCCTCAAACACCATCCCCAATCTTCAAAGAATCTGACTGTGGCTCAGTCTAACCACATACATACCAGAAAGGGCATTGCGGGTGATGTAATGCCTGGCCAAATTGACACACTACAAGTGATACCCTTGTCACTTTGGTACCCATGTCCATCTCCTTAAACCATATTTAATCTCTACAGACAATGACAAAGTCATACTTCTCTCTAACAACACAAATCTCTCCCACCAACAACTGAAAAAAATCCTAACCCTTCCCTAAAAGAGGGCACTAAGTCCTGTATTTTCTTGTTTTGTTCATTCTTCCACTACCTGATTCACCCCCCAATTTAATATCCTGTACCTTAAATACTGAAAAAACGTTAACTTTTTTTTATTTTAATGGTTTTTTTTTTATTATATTCTGTTAGTCACCATACAGTACATCCCTGGTTTCTGATGTAAAGTTCAATGATTCATTAGTTGCGTATAACACCCAGTGCACCATGCAATACGTGCCCTCCTTACTACCCATCACCAGTCTATCCCATTCCCCCACCTGCCTCCCCTCTGAAGCCCTCAGCTTGTTTCTCAGAGTCCATAGTCTCCCATGCTTCACTCCCCCTTCTGATTACCCCCCTTTCTTTATCCCTTTCTTCCCTTACTGATCTTCCTAGTTCTTATGTTCCATAGATGAGAGAAATCATATGATGAATGTCTTTCTCTGCTTGACTTATTTCACTTAGCATTATCTCCTCCAGTGCCGTCCATGTTGTAGCAAATGTTGAGAACTCGTTCTTTCTGATAGCTGAGTAATATTCCATTGTATATATGGACCACAACTTCTTAATCCAGTCATCTGTTGAAGGGCATCTCGGTTCCTTCCACAATTTAGCTATTGTGGACAATGCTGCTATGAACATTGGGGTGCATATGGCCTTTCTCTTCACTACATCTGTATCTTTGGGGTAAATACCCAGTAGTGCAATGGCTGGGTCATAGGGTAGCTCAATTTTTAACTTTTTAAGGGACCTCCACACTGTTTTCCAGAGTGGCTGTACCAACTTGCATTCCCACCAACAATGTAGAAGGGATCCCCTTTCTCCACATCCTCTCCAGCAATTGTTGTTTCTTGCCTTGTCTATTTTTGCCATTCTAACTGGCGTAAGGCGGTATCTTAGTGTGGTTTTGATTTGAGTTTCCCTGATGGCTAATGATTTTGAACATTTTTTCATGTGTCTGTTAGCCATTTGTATGTCATCGTTGGAAAAGTGTCTGTTCATATCTTCTGCCCATTTTATGATTTATTTGTTTCTCACGTATTGAGTTTGAGAAGTTCTTTGTAGATCTTGGATACCAGTCTTTTATCTGTAGCATCATTTGCAAATATCTTCTCCCATTCCATGGGCTGCCTCTTAGTTTTTTTGACTGTTTCCTTGGCTGTGCAGAAGCTTTTAATCTTGATGAAGTCCCATAAGTTCATTTTATCTTTTGTTTCTCTTGCCTTTGGAGATGTGTCATGAAAAAGGTTGCTGTGGCTGATGTTGTAGAGGTTGCTGCCTATGTTCTCCTCTAGGATTTTGATGGATTCCTGTCTCACATCGAGGTCTTTCATCCATTTGGAGTTTATCTTTGTGTATGGTGTGAGAGAGTGGTCAAGTTTCATTCTTTTGCAGGTAGCTGTCCAATTTTCCCAGCACCATTTATTGAAGAGACTGTCTTTTTTTCCACTGGATGTTTTTTCCTGCTTTGTCAAAGATTAGTTGCCCAAAGAGCCGAGGGCCCATTTCTGGGTTCTCTATTCTGTTCCCTTGGTCTATGTGTCCGTTTTTGTGCCAGTACCATGCTGTCTTTGTGATCACAGCTTTGTAGTACAGCTCAAAATCCGGCATTGTGATGCCCCCAGCTTTGTTTATCCTTTTCAACAGTTCCTTGGCGATTCGGGGCCTTTTCTGGTTCCACACAAATTTAAGGGCTGTTTGTTCCAGTTCTTTGAAAAATGTCATCGGTATTTTGATCGGGATAGCATTGAAAGTGTAGATTGGGTAGCATGGACATTTTAACTATGTTAATTCTTCTGATCCATGAGCATGGAATATTTTTCCATCTTTTTGTGTCTTCAATGTCTTTCAAGAGTGATTTATAGTTTCTAGAATATAGATTCTTTACATCTCTGGTTAAGTTAATTCCACGGTAATGTATGGTTTTTGGTGCTATTGTAAATGGGATAGATTCCCTAATTTCTCTTTCTTCAGTCTCATTATTCATGTATAGAGATGCAACTGATTTCTGAGCATTGATTTTGTATCCCGCCACATTACTGAATTGCTCTATGACTTCTAATAGTTTGGGAGTGGATTCTTTTGGGTTTTCCATATAGAGTATCATGTCATCTGTGAAGAGAGACATTTTGACTTCTTCTTTGCCGATTTGGATACGTTTTATCCCTTGTTGTTGTCTGATTGCTGTTGCAAGGACTTCTAGTATTATGTTGAATAATAGTGGCAAGAGTGGGCATCCTTGCCGTGTTCCTGATCTTAAGGGAAAGGCTTCCAGCTTTTCCCCATTGAGAATGATATTTGCTGTAGGCTTTTCATAGATGGTTTTTATGAGATTGAGGAATGTACCCTTTATCCCTACACTCTGAAGGGTTTTTATCTGGAAATGATGCTGTATTTTGTCAAATGCTTTTTCTGCATAAATTGAGAGGATCATATGGTTCCTGAGTCTTTTCTTGTTGATATGATATATCACGCTGATCGATTTGCGAATGTTGAACCACGCTTGCATCCCAGGGATGAATCCCTCTTGGTCATGATGGATAATCCTTTTAATGTACTGTTGGGTTCTATTAGCCAGGATCTTGTTGAGGATTTTGGCGTCCATATTCATTAGGGAAATTGGTCTGTAATTCTCCTTTTTGACTAATAACACATCTTGTGTTATAAGATAAGGGGATGAGAGGGTGTTAAAACCAAAAATTATTTGCTTAGTATATATGTGAGTAAATTCCTATGAAAATAAAGAAGTAAATACTCTATTATAGTCCGTTTCTCTGCATATGGTGATGTGATTACTTCTTCCACATTCCACCTTCTCTTACCCTCACAGGCACTTTTCCTGGGGATGCTTCTTTTCCTGTTGGGGTGACCCAAACTTCCTCTCCTGCAGTTCACAGGCATAGCAGTCCTGAATGAATTAGCTTGGTGTAGTTTCCATTGACTATAGGAAGTGGATGTCAGAGGATTGACGTGGGAATATCTCTTGCATTGTACACAATACCTGCTTACTCCCCTCCTGACCAAGGGTCCCTGAATCAATCAAACCCCACACTTGACTTAGTTAAAGATCCAAAAACTCGTGTATGAAGGGGTGGCTTCTTAAGGAAGGACCCCTGTAAACCAGTTTCTGTTATTATTTTTCTCCCATGCATACCCAAAGGGGCCTGCAACCCTTTACTAGGGTGACTGTCCATCAGGGACGAGAACTAATCAGATTGGTCCCTGATTACAGGACCCCGGTTCTGAACCGACACTCCTGTCCTGGACATATGAAACATCATTCTGGTCCTTTGGAACAACAGTAGGCTTATTACTGGGACTTAGGATTGAGTGCTTGTCCAGGGGACACCGAGTCCCCATGCCTCCTGGGCTGTCCATCCTAAGCCGGGTGCTTTCTGACCCACCAAGTCACAGCTGTGGGTGTGCACAGAAGCAGCCCTTTTCAAATGGAAATGGTGTGAGCAAGGTCAACCCAAGCAGGTCCTGAGGCCACAGGGCTTTGCATGAGCACGTGGCCCCAACCCATGGCTCTGACTCCTGCCACCTTAACTTCTTTCTCTTGCGCGGAAGGTCTCTAAGATGTTCCCCATGACCTTTGCCCTCTGGCATTCTCCCATCCTCTTTTTTTTTTTTTTAAAGATTTTATTTATTTATTTGACAGAGAGACAGACCGCCAGCAAGAGAGGGAACACAAGCAGGGGGAGTGGGAGAGGAAGAAGCAGGCTCCCAGGGGAGCAGGGAGCCCGATGCGGGGCTCGATCCCAGAACCCTGGGATCACGCCCTGAGCCAAAGGCAGACGCTTAATGACTGAGCCACCCAGGCGCCCCATGGCGTTCTCCCATCCTGACAGCCCAGGACAAGAGTGACTTCTCAGAGGGAACTGAGATGCCTAGTCTCTTGGCCTTTACAGTGGGGTGAATGGGAGTGCCCAAGCCCCCTCCTGAGCCTTGGAAGCAGAGTCTCCTCCAGCCGGTAGCACCAGTGCCTGGCGTGTTAAGAAAGCACGAGAAGAATTTGATGTGTCATTGCTGACTTGGAGATGGACAGAGCCACAGGAAAGAGTGGCCTCTAGCGGTGACACTGAGCCCTAGGTAACAGCCTGTCAGAAAGGCAGGCTCTGTCTCACAGCACAAAGGACTTGAATTCGGCCAACGATCCGGATGCACTTGGAAGCGTGTCCCACCCCAGATCGTCCAGATGAGAACCCCGCTTGGCTAAAATCTCGACTCTGGCCTTTCAAGCCCTGGAGCAGAGAAACAAGTCAAAACCATCCAGACTCCTGAGCTAGAGGACCGTGAGAGAAGAAAGAACAAATACTGCCCCAAGCCTCGAAGTTGGGTATAATTTTTGAAGCCACGGAACTGGGGGTAATTTGTCACACAAAATAAAAAATGAATGACTACCCTCTGGGAATGGGGATTGAGAGTGGCTCATGAGGATTTCGCTAAAACCGGTTTGACTAGAGAAGCAATCCATGAAGCCTGGATTAGAGATCCTTCTTCCCGATGGGCAGGCGCTGCCGACACTAGCTTCCTTCCAGAACAAAAAGAGAAACAGTATAGATAATGCACAGTCCACTGCACTGGATTTTATACTTAGTATAGTACGTAGCCTGTACGACGAGGCACTTCTGCGCTGGTGGAGGACGGGCCTGTGAAAATCCACTCCAGCACACAGGCAATGAGAACACGGGCAAATCATGTCTAAATAAATGGTTTCCAAACTGTCCAAATTCACCCAAGCCCGGCAACAACCGGAAGAACGTTCACTCAAGAAAGATGGCTCCATCCCAGCAGGGACAGTGAGCTCTGGGCTGTTGTGACCAGCACTGTTCCCACCGCCCTCTCCTCAGCTCCCTGGTGGCCTTGAAACCAATGACCTCACGTCCACACAAGCTCTGAACACCAGCGACCTGTCGGCTCTGGAGGGAACTAAACTGATTTGTGTTCCCCACAAATCTCTATTCCCAGACAATTGTCACTATTGGACGTGCCTGGTGACTCCCTGAAAAGCACCTCTCCTGGGGCTTGTCCGTCACTGAACAGTCGGAGAGCTCGCTCTGTGGGCACAGCCCTGTTCACCATCTTAAGGTGCCAGGCAGGACCCCTGTAGGTCCTGTTGAATAGAAGGGACGACAGTGAGCAATATTGTCTTGCTTTGATTTTATGTGGAATACTTCTAATGTTTCTCCCACAGGAAAAATGTATAATGTAGATCTCTGCTGGAGGTTCTGCTTAACAAATGCTTTTAATTTTTTCTCATGAATATTTGTTGCATTTTTTTATCATAACCTTCTTCCTATTTGGTGAATATAGTATTTTGTTTTTTTTATTTTTTTACCTCTCAGCTTCAAACTCACCATTTTGGCCTGATATGTGAAAAAATGTTCTGGTTCCTATAAATGTTTTTTTTGTCCTGTGGCATGTGTAACCGCGTTCTGCCTGTAGTGGGCACCGAAGACGTGCCGGGAAGACTGACTTCCTGGTTCTGGGCCCCTGGCAGCAGGCTCCTGGGGGGTATGAGGCTTCTCCGGCACCAGGCTCCACACCGCACACAGCTTCTCGGGAGGCCGGGCTGCTGCAGAACAGTGTGGCCAGCATCATCCCCATGGCCTGCAGCTGCCCTTACACCTACCTCCCTGGGGCAGTAATAATAGATGAGCCTTCTGGTCAGACACCTCCCTGCGCACACCACTCCCAGACTCCCTAAGAGGCATATTTCCAGCAACTGCCAGGGGGCACATTTCTAGAAAGTTCCACCTAAGAGGCACCACAACTTCACTGCCACCGTGTGAGTTGCTTCCAGCCTCCTGGACAAGGTCAGGATTTTAACCCTGGGAGTGCAGATTCTTCTCCCTGGGGACTCTCTCTGTGCCCTGCAGGTGCCTCTCCCTTGGCTGTGGTGCCTTCCTGAGGGATCTGTCTTGGTCTGTGGAGACACGTGGTTGGGTTCTGATCTCAGCACAGGGGGAGGCATTTTCGGGGCAACTTCTCTCCGCCATGTTGGAGAAGAGGCTGTCCTTGGTGGTGTCTTGAGTTCTGTGAGGGACTTTCTTTGTGTAATTCTCTCAGGGCTGGTGAGGGGAAGCGTCTTTGGGTGATTATCTCAGTCCTAAGTGGGGAGCGGGGGATGTGTCTTGGCTCTCATTTCAAGCTCTGTGAGGGGGATGTTTCCTCGGGTGCATCACCTCAGCCCTGGGATTCCTCTCCCTGCGGGCTTCTGCCTCAGCCTGTGAGACACTCTCCTTGGGGGTTAGCTCGGCACGAGGGCGCACTTTGCCTTGGGTGCTCTGTCTCAGCCATGCTGGGGCTGGGCTTTCGTGCTGTTCTGCTGGTCCCTGGTGGGGACTCAGTCCCGGGGAGATTTTCATGGGTGCTCTGCCCCCTCCAATGGGGGTGCTGTTCCTCGGATGCTTTAAGACGAGAGGGAAACTCTCCCTGGGGGGGCTCTGGCTCTGCCTTGCAGGGTGGATTCCTCCTGGTGTGGTCTGTCTCAGCCTTTGGGGTGAGGTCTTATTTGGGTGCTCTCATGCACTTTGGGGGGTGGTGCTGTCACTTGGGTGCTCTGTCTCAGCTGTGGGGTGGGGTACTTTGATTTGTTATTTCTCTTTTTCTTTTAGCTACAACATTTTATTCTGATTTTTAAAATGAAACTTGTTCCTAATTGGGAAAAAAATGAAATGTTATAAATACAAAGAGAAAAGAGTAAAACGTGAACATATTTTTATTTTTCCTTTTGGCCGTTTTTTTTATGTGCAAATAGATACTTTTTACCCCAAACTGAGGTCATACTGCATATCTTAGAATCTGTTGTTTCCTATAAGTTTATGTCATCAGCAATTTCTCTAGTCAGCCTAAAACCTGTGTTTTAATGGTTGCAAAGTATTTAATCATATAGCAATATAAAAATACTTCATCACTTCTGTATGTTATGCATTCGATTTATTTGTAACTTTCCACTTTTATAAATTGTATTTATAATACATTTACATACAATATTTTACAACAAAATTCACTTCTATAAATGAGTAGAAATAGCGTTGCGTGGGAAGAAATCAGGAGGAAATTAACCTTTAAAAAATTGCAGCATTTTTAAAACTTTATGAGAAGGCACATTTTCTCATCATCTTCACCATAATAACTCCTGTTATTATTTAATTTTAATATTTATGTGGAATGTAGTGTTTTCTTGACTTACTTTAAACTTATTATTATTATTATTATTATTATTATTATTATTATTTTGGTATTAGGTTTATTTCATTTCAAACATCTTGAACAGGTGCTGGTTAATTCTAACAAGAAAAAAGAATTTTTTATGGGCGCCTGGGTAGCGCAGTCGTTAAAGCGTCTGCCTTCGGCTCAGGGCGTGATCCTGGCGATCCGGGATCGAGTCCCACATCAGGCTCCTCCGCTGGGAGCCTGCTTCTTCCTCTCCCACTCCCCCTGCTGTGTTCCCTCTCTCGCTGGCTGTCTCTCTGTCACATAAATAAATAAAATCTTTAAAAAAAAAAAAAAAAAAAAAAAAGAAAAAAGAATTTTTTAGAAGAATACCGGGTAACTTTTAACAGACTAGCAAGAAAATATTTACAATGAATATGGAAGATATGGGGCAGATGGTTTTAATATATAAAAAGCTAAAACTCAGTAAGAGAAGAACTAATGTAATAGTTGGGAACGTTAAGGGCATTTAAAGAAGAAGCAATTCACTGAAGGAGAAGTAACAATAGCCAACAAGGGTATGGGGATAGGTTTTTCTTCACTAGCAAGGTTAATGTCCGGTGATTTTGTCTATCGTGTCCTTTCGGGGGGTCTTACCAGAACTGTGCTCTCCTGACACAAACTAGGGCAATCAGCACTCTTTGCGGAGACATGTCAAGGCTGAGTTGTTGAGTTGTTCAAACAGCAACATCTTAAAGAAACCCTCTATCAGTTCATGCTTCCTGCATCTCCAGAATTCCTGTTTCAACTGAAACCACATTGCTCAATTGTATTTTCCTTGATTTCTTTATCTCAGCCTTGAAGGAGTTCTGTCTAACCTTTCCACTATGGCCTTGGAAATCTAGGTGGGACTCCGGGTCCAGAATGGACGAGACTTCCAGTTGCACCACATTACAGATACTTGCTATCCAAGCAGTCGGGCATCTCGGCCAGCCTGGTGGGTGTGCAGTGACCTCTCTTATGTCTAAGCTGTATGTCCCTGCTGGTTAATGAAGTCGAGCACCTTTTAAATATGGACTGACCATTTGGGTATGTCTCTCTGAAATGCCTTTTCAGGTCTTTTGCTAATATTTTACAGGGATGTTTGTAAATTTTACGTCGATCGAGTTCTACATATATTCTGGATTCCAACAATTTTTGGAGAAAGAAGTGTATATATCCAATTGTACATACAGATTTATATATTTAAATATAGACGATTTACATGTTATTTCTATTTATTATATAGTTATACATTATAAATATATTAATATATGAATATTTTAGATATAAGTGTTTATCCAATTATATATATATTATATAAAATTTTAAGTCTCTCCTACAGATCTGTTTTGTTTTTGCTCTCTTAATAGCATCTTTTTGATGAGCAGAAGTTTTAAATTTAATTATATGTAATTAAACACTCTATTATTTTTAGTTAGTACTTTTTTCTCCTTGTTAAAAAATTCTCTGCCTACCCTAAAGCCATGAAGATAATATCCTGAGTTTTCTACTAGCTCTCCCATCCATCTGTAATAAAGTTTTATGGAATGAAATGAGGTAAGAATAAAAGTTCATTTTCTCCCCCTGTACATATTATGTGGACTTATTAAATACAGTCTCCTTTCCACAATGATTTGCAGGGGCTCTCCTGTGATAAATCTAGCTGTTTCGTATGTCCAGATTTTTTCTAGATTCTCTGTCCTTCCACTGGTGTATCTGCCCAAACTTGTTCCATGACCACACTGTTTTAATTACAGTATTTTTATAAGTGAATCTTTATATCTGGTAGTGGGTATGTCTTCTCACTTTGTTCTTTTTCCTAAAGACTGTCTTGTCTATTCTAAGCCTTTTGATACCCATAGACTTTTTACCATTGGCTTGTTAATTTTTCTTTTTAAAGATTTATTTTATTTGTTTATTTTAGAGAGTGAGAGCGAGAGCAAGAGAGAGAGAACTTGAGTGGGGAGGGGGACAGAGGGAGAAGATCTTAAGCAGACTCCACACTGAGTGCAGAGCCAGACTCAGGGCTCAATCTCAGGACCTTGAGATCATGACCTGAGCTGAAATCAAGAGTCAGATGCTCAACCCACTGAGCCACCCAGGCGCCCCTCGGCTTGTCAATTTTTCAAAACAAAACAAAAAAACAACTAACATGGTGGGATTTGAAGCGGGATTGGTAGAGATCATTTGAGGGAGAATTGACAATAATGAGTCTTACTAAAGAGTCCTTCAATCTATGCAAAATGTATTTCTCCTTATTTCCTGGGGTTTTTAATTTCTCCGTGATGTTTGGTACTTTTTGTGTCGTGCTTTAGCAGAGCTTTCGTTAGGGTTAGGTATTTGACGTTGTTGATACTATTTTCAAGGGCACTTAAACATTTTTTTCTGATTCTTTGTTGCAGAGATAGAAAAACTGGCTTGTAGTAGGTCAAATAACTTGACTAAATTCACTTATTAGTTAATGATTTATATTCTTTTGCATATTTTATATACAGAACAATGTCATCTGTGAATAATGGCAGTTTTATTCCTTCCTTTCCAAACTTTATATTATACTTCCCTAGTGCTACTGCACTTTTTTTAGGACCTTTGGGAAATTAATGAATAGATAGTGGACATCCTTGTCTTTTTTCCAAACTCGGGGAAAATCTGTTTGATATTTCACCAAGTATGACATTAAGTATAGTTGTTTATTTTTTTTTTGTAGATGTGCTTTATGAGATTAAGGAAATTGCCCTGTATTCTAAGTTGCTAGTAGTGTTATCATAAATAGGCGTTGAAATTTAACCCATTTATAAAAATTATCATAATGTTTTTCCTTTTTGTGTTTGTTCATCTGGCACATTACATTGCTTTCAAATTTCAAACCAATATTGCCTTCCTGCAGTGTACCCCCACCAAGACAAGACGTGCATCCTTCAAGGTACTACTACTGTATGTCACTTGCTGATCTTTTGTTTAGGATTTTCGTGTCTAAGTTCAGGACAGATCTTGGCCTGTAATTCTTGCTACTATTGTCTTCTCAGCTGTTGTTAACAGGTTTGTAATGGCTTCCTAAAAAGAGGACAAAGAAGAGAAATTATTTCCCCTAACGGGTTGACACAGATTGGTTTATACTTCTTCAAAGAGGTAATCATGTTCTTATGCACTTTTGGTTGCTGAGAGCTGCTCATTCCCTAAGCACTTTAATTACAATTATAACATGTTTGACTATACAACTATACTTCATGTCATACCGGAATCCTCCTCTGGGTGTGCACAGGCCGCCTCTGTCTCCTGCTCCTGGCTCTGCCGAAGGGTCACCTCCTCACAGGGCCCACCCGACCACATGGTCATGGAGGCTTCCCCTCCTGCCCTTGCTCACATCCCTGCTTCCTTCCTCACACAAAGTCAAACTGTGTTATTCCCTTTTCTCATTGTATATGTACCTTCTGACTTCCCCATGAGAATGTGTCAGGTCTGAGTTTTTTCTCTGGCCTATATTTCTACCATGAAATACAAAATTTCAGAAACCACAGAGTACACGAATGTCTGTGTGGGGGTTTTCAAACACTTCTGCACCTAATTGCAGTGCAATCTCTAAATTAGGTTTCCAGGTGCACCTGTCATTCACATTACCCACGGGGAGGGGAGGGAAAGTGGTCTATCCCCACCTGATGGCTTCTGGTCAACATCTGTTCCTCCCGAGCTTATGAATATGGCAAGAGATGGTATTCCACATGGTAAGCTGGATTGTTTGTCTCAGGACTTGACCAGCGTCAGCAAGGGTGGGCTGATTCACAAAGCCGGTGGTCATGCACTCATTCCCAGCTGTCTGTCTGCAGATGACCCCAAGGTCACAGCAACATCTGTGTCTGGAGATATGCCAGATCAACTGCCGATTCCAGTGAAAATCAATACGGAAATAAAAGAGCAATTGAAGATGGAAATTCGACAGCTTGGAGGAAGTAAGTAGAATAAGCACTTCTGTCCATGAAACCACAGGAAGTCTTTCCCATTCTATGATTCAGACTAGACTCAACCAACCTCTTGAGGCTCATCCTTTGCCATAATTGGATTTTCACAATTAGAATGGCTCTTCTTTATTTTGACTGAAATGTCCCTGTAAACCTTTTTTGTCCTGTTCCCTTGTATTTCTTAAGAGCTTACTGTGTACCAGATTCCACTGGTGGCTGTGTCCGGATGTCTGAATGTAAGCATGGAAAGCACAGGTTCTCTGTAACGTTCTAGCCCTTGAATGATCACTGAGACTCCAAGATTGACTTCTACCTCCCCTTTGTACTTTAGAGATGTTGAAGGTTTTTTTCTCTACATATCCCCAGACCTTTGGATTCGTTCTGTAGGTTCTTGATTATAGGGATTTAAATGTCATAATTTGAGAAACTCAGTTGTCACTTCTGCCATGGACTATCGGTGCTCTTTTACCATCAGAAACAGAGTCACCAATGCCTTTAAATCTAATCAGATTAAAGAAGAAACCCCATTAACCCAGAACAATTTCAGATAACTCATCCTTAAGATTCTGCTTTTCTGGGGTGCTGGGTGCCTCAGTCGGTTAAGTGTCTGCCTTTGGCTCAGGTCATGATCCCTAGGTCCTGGGATGGAGCCCTACCTTGGGCACCCTGCTCGTCAGAGAGTCTGCTTCTCCCTCTCCCTTTGCCACTTCCCCCTCTCCTTAAGCTCTCTCTCTCTCTCTCTCAAATAAGTAAATAAAATCTTAAAAAAAGATTCTGTTTTTCTGGAACCACTATCAGTATCAAATCTGTATCAGTCAGGCTTTAGCCTGAGGAGGAGAACCAGTAGGAGACCATATGGACACGTGTCTGTATGTGTCCATGCACATGCGTGTTGATGCGTGTGCTAGTATGGATTTGTTAATAGCGAAACGATTTCATGTAATGGTCCTTGCTCATTCGGCAGTCTGTAGGGCCGCATCCTCATCTGATGCTGGAGCAGGGCAGGAAATCAGGAACAAGAGATCAGGAGCAGACTGGAAGCCACAGACATGAGCCTCACGCCCCACAATGACCTACTGAAGCCCATGTCTGTTCATTTTCCTCCCACCTTGGGGAAGAGGGTGTTCTGCAGAATCCAGGGCCCTTCTGAAAGGACTAACTGCCAAGGCCCTTTATCATGTTAGATGTGTCCTCCTCAGGGAGGCCTTCCCTGACCACCTCATTAAAACTACCGCCCACCGTTTCACATCTGTCCATCCCATTTCAAGTTTGTGCAGACTACTTAGCACTACCTGACAGTTGCTCTGCTTGTCTAGTGTCTCATGGATCTTCCATGAGAAGACTGTCCAGTTCACTGTTCTTTCCCACCTACATAAGCAGCTGGCACTTAGATGGTTTCTACCAAATATCAAATGAATTCTTTTTTTTTTTAAAGATTTTATTTATTTATTTATTTGACAGAGACAGCCAGCAAGAGAGGGAACACAGGCAGGGGGAGTGGGAGAGGAAGAAGCAGGCTTCTAGCAGAGGAGCCTGATGTGGGGCTCGATCCCAGAATGCCGGGATCACGCCCTGAGCCGAAGTCAGATGCTTAACGACTGTGCCACCCAGGTGCCCCCAAATGAATTCTTTCTAATCCTCATGACCATCCTGGGAGGTTGATGCTGTCAGGAGCCTCAGTTTTCAGGAGGGGATGTGGAAACACACAGAGGTTAGGTACACAGCCCCAGGTCATGAGCAAATAAGGGCGGACCTGGACCATCCACTCAGCCAGCTCTGGCTTGAAGCCAAGTTCTTTGCACTCCTCCAGGGCTGCCCCCGGACTCCACAGCCCCTGGCTGCCCCTGGCCCACAGTCTGCCATTAGTCCTTATTTGTCACTGACCCTGGATCTGGGACTTTCTCTGCTCACTCTCCCTCCCTGACAGGAGCTGCCGGGGGCGGGAGGGCCTAGCTCTCATCTGCTTCAGCCGCTGCTTCAGCTTTTCAGCCCTGAGGACCCCCAAGCAGAGCTACCCTGTCAGACAGGCCTAAACTTCTGTCTCTCAGTGAATCCCTGGCTCAGAGGGGAGTCTGCTCTCTGTGTGTTCCTCAAATGACATCACTCACCATCAGTGAATGACCCACCGGGCACTTCTCTCTGGCCCAGAGCCTGTCACTTTCCCGAGGTACTGGGCCATGACTGTCTCCTACAGGCAGCACGGAGACTGAGCAGAACCTTCCCAGAGGCCCTCAAACGTGCAAGGGTGGGCTGTGGCTTCTTACCATCCTGCTCACCTCAACCCCACAGCCACTTTATGAGGCAGAGGCCTCGATTTCCACTGCACACCTGAGGACACTGAGCCCCCAGAGAGCATGGCCTTGCTCCAGGTCAGACAGCTGCCTGGGAGCTGAAGCCAGAGTGAAACCCTCACTCCATGGCGTGTGGTCTTGAAAACGGCAGCACCGCACCCCTGCTTCACAAAAGGGAACCTGGATTCCTTACTCTACTGAGACCTAAAGACTAACAAGGGCGAGGACTTTGCCTTCCCAAGTGAAGAAGTTGTGAACCTTAAAAATAAAACTGTCAGTCATTTTACCAGCAAAATACATTTATTTGGGGAAAGCAGAGACAGGACAAGCAAGCTACAGCAAAACCATAGGCACGCCTGAGAACAAATGAGAGGAAGCTCTTTTACAGATGAGAGGGGGCAGTTGTAAACAAGATGTCCACTGGAGGAAGCTGAGATTTGGAAGTAGAGTGGCTTCTCATTGGCTGTGCTGTAACTGTCCTTCATTGCTGGGCTGTGAGTGTCCCTCATTGGCTGGGCTGTAACTGTCCTCATTGGCTGAGCTGTGACTGTCCCTCACTGGCTGAGCTATGACTGTTTCTACTGGCTGGGCTGTAACTGTCTCCCAATGGCTGGGCTGTGACTGTCTCGCATTGGCTGGGCTGTGACTTTCCTCATTGGCTGGGCTACGACTGTTTCTATTGGCTGGACTGTTACTGTCTCTCATTGGCTGGGCTGTGACTGTCCTCACTGGCTGAGCTGTGACTGTCCTCACTGGCTGAGCTATGACTGTTTCTATTGGCTGGGCTGTGACTGTCCCCCAATGGCTGGGCTGTGACTGTCTCGCATTGGCTGGGCTACGACTGTTTCTATTGGCTGGACTGTTACTGTCCTTCATTGGCTGGTCTGTGACTGTCCCCCAATGGCTTGGCTGTGACTGTCCTTCATTGGCTGGGCTGTGACTTTCCTCATTGGCTGAGCTGTGACTTTCCTCATTGGCTGAGCTGTGACTGTGCCTCATTGGCTGGACTACAGCTGTTTCTATTGGCTGGACTGTTACTGTCTCTCATTGGCTTGGCTGTGACTGTCCCTCATTGGCTGGGCTGTTGTTGGGGCAAGGAGGAAAATCTTTCTTCCTCCTGCTGGGATAGTAAAACAGTAGCTGAAGTAGTATGGACGTGCAAGGACGTGAATCCTGTTGGATTCACAATTAGCCACAGATGGTCGGGTGTGAGAGCTCTACCTTCTGGACTCTTGACCCCAACTTAATGAAGTTTCCCTATATTAATTTTCATAAAGTTCATGGCAAGACCACCAATCATCTCCAATACAGCATGAGGCCTCCCGGGTTCAAGAGACCAGCACAGAAGGCTGAGTGCTCCTAGGCAGACTGTTTCTGCAACATGGAGTGGATCAAGGAAAAAAGGATGGCCTTACTTCTGAACGCCTGCACCTAGAACAACAAAGTCTCCCTTCAAGGGGACTGACTCAGGAAACCAGTTCACATTAACATCAGAGAGTCTGCTGAAAGTTAAAGCCCACATCCGCTTAGAGATGGTGGTCCTGCCCCCCCAAGAGCATGTCAGCCTGTAGTGTAGCTCTCTGCACATTGACAGTGTCTCTCTTGTACTCTGGGTTCCCCAAAGTTCGACTCCCTGTAGTGGTCACACAGCATTAAGGAGACCAGAGATGACTCCTCATCACCCTCAGCATGAACCCACAAATTTCTGGGTGCCACTGAGTCCAGGCCCTGAACACACTCGGAATGTCTGAGTTCTTCCACTCCTGCACAGGATTTTTGGAGTAGAGATTATTTAGCCCTTGTGTCGTGAGGAGATTCAGGCCAAGGCAGGTGAGGGGACAGGCATGGCGGCTCCCTCAGGAAGTGGTAAGGCCAACTCTAATGATCAGGAACAGAGAAGCAGCTGGGCCTCTGGAGCCAGAGAATGGTTTTAGGAGCCTTGATGAGGGCGGTGAAGTTAACCCCAGGTGCTAATCTCCCAGTCCTGCCTCTAGGACAACTTACCCTCAATGTTCAGGAAAGAGCTTTCGCATAACAAGTAGATCATCTCTGAAGATCAAAAATCAGGGTCCCACATTATTGTGCCCTTGGATGTGCAGCAGGCCTCCACCTCCACCTGATCATCTGGTTCAAGCCGACTTTCCATGGGTTCATTATCCAATTCACATAATCACTAAACGTGATGCTCAGGGAAGATAAAAAGGGGAATAGAGTTATCTCCTAGCAAAAGTCCCTTATGTGGGCAGCAGTGGGCTGCACAGACCTGTGTTTAAACTGTTTTAACCATGACCTTGAGCCATCCAGCCAAGAAGGACTGACAAGTGCAATCACGGAAGGGGCAGTTGGGAAGAGCGGTGCATTTGTCCAAACACACTTGAGACCCCCACCTCTCCCCCAATCCCTGTGCTGGAGCCACCCTGGCCTCCTGCTTCCCTGCATGTGGCAGTCTGCACCCATTCAGGGGCCTTTGCAGCTAGACTTCCGTCTTCCTCAACTCCCCTTCCCAAGTCTTGTCACCCTTCTCCTCTTTTCTTAAATGCCACCTCCTCAGAGAGGCGCTGTGTCACCCCATCTAAAGTAAGACCCTCAGTGGTTCTCCTTCTGCCCCATTTCTGTCAGAGCGCTAGGACGTGCAGTCAACAGGTCCACTCCCTGATTCTGCATGGGGACGGACTGCCACCTGTCCGCCCGTGCTCACTCCCCTCTCCTCACCACTGGAACCCTGACTTTGTCGTGGATGGCCATGTGTCCTTCAATAAATATGCCCCTCCTCATGTTGCAGGATCACAGGGTTCTTGTCTCACGGAGTGGAAGAATGAATCTTGTGGACACAAAAGTATGAAGTAATGTGAAAGTTTTTCAAGTGAAGGTGAGAGCAGAAAGGAAAGGAAAAGCTGTCTAGAGTGAGAGGGGTCCTGAATGGGTTGCCACTAAAGGCTTTTAGGGCTGGTCTTTTATTGAAAATTTGACCAGGGAGCTTGTGGCCTTGAGATTCCTGTGCCGTCTTGGTTTGAGCAAGGACAATTAATAACACCTTAATGACTTACTTCTTTGAGGTTTGGTTATTTTCTGTGATCACACTGTAGCCGCAAAAAAAAAAAAATACTCCCTCACATCTGGGGCCAAGTGGTCTGGTCTATTCCCTTATCTCTTGTTCACTCTGGCTCAGTGGTTTTGCCTGCAAGGAATAGTTTCGGGGCCTAGTAAGGGGCCTCCCACCTCTCCTGGCCTATGCCTTAACCCTTTCCTTACTCACTCAGACTCCTTTACCAGAAGGGATGGCCCTTTGAGACCACACACACACACACACACACACATCTTAATACACTTCTATTTTGGAAAAGTATCATGATGAAACATGGAATTCTCACGGTTCCAAATTCTGTTCCAATTCTTCCAATCTTTGAAAACATTTTTGGAGTTTCAAATATCTGAATGTGTCACATGACTGCTAAAAAGTTGCATGGAAAGCCACATAAAGGCAAGCATTCTTTGGTATCAATCCAGTTATGATGAATCAACTCGCCATTAGAATATTTTTTTACACACCAGTCTTTTAAAAATCTTCGGTCATCATGTGAAGTAGATTCTCTAAAATCTGCTGTTGTTCTGGATTCCTTCCACATTCAAGTAAAATATTTTTGTCTTATTTTTAGTTAGCAGCTGTGTCACAGTATTTTTACAATTTATTTAAATGGCACCTTTTTATTCTCTTGCTTGCCCTCATGTTCAGTGCTTTCTGAATTATCTAACACTTCCTTTCATTTTTTTTCTCACAATTCAAAGAAGATTCTATAGTTTGCTCTGGATTTGATGGTAACTGTGTTCTCATAATATCAATGATAGGAACTCATTCATTTTTGGTAGCTGGAATACATTTTTTCTTGTCAAACTTGTAACTGACTGACTCCTGTAATTTTGACAAGTTTCCACTTGCATTTCACTTCTTTTCCTAAACACCACACCACCTATAAATTACCTAAGTAATTAACATTAACTATCTATAGGCATCCGAATTAAAATCTCAAATCCTTAGGTGCACACCAGAATTTGTATAAAATACAAAAATCAATAATTACAAACAGAAAATTACACACCAGGTTTCCAGACAATTGTGATGAAAAAAAATTCATGAAAAATAAATTTCTGAAAATGAAGTGAGCACCAGGGTACCAGGTAGCTCATTTGGTTAAACATCCACTCTTGGTTTCAGCTTAGGTCATGATCTCAGGGTCATGTGATCGAGCCCTGCATCAGGCTCTGTGCCTGGGACTCTCTCTTCCTCTAAAAAAAAATTGAGCACCATTATAATATGCATAATTTTTTATATTTTGTTTATTTATTTATTTATTTGACAGAGAGAGAGCACAAGCAGGAACAGGAGCAGAGGGAGAAGGAGAAGCAGGCTCCCCATTGAGCAGGGATCCGGGTGCAGGGCTCAATACCAGGACTCTATCCCAGGACCCTGGGATCATGACCTGAGCCAAAGGCAGACGCTTAATCGACTGAGCCACCCAGGCGCCCCTCATAACTCTTTTAAGTGAATAAAGTATAAAAGTTTTCTGATCACATTTTTTCCCAGGAAAGTATTTTTTTCAGGAAATGTTTGATATTTGGTCAAATTTCAGTTTTGAAAAGTCAAAAATTATTAATGAATGAAATTCCTATAACTTACTGAGTGCTCCTAATAGTGTGATGGGCCTCAGGAACCACAGGAACCTCATGTTCGAGGCTGAGTCTGTTGAGGGGTGAGGCTGAATGGACTTTAAAGGGACTAGATCATGACACACGGGAGGTCTGAATAGTAAGCTCTGAAATTTGTCTCCAAACTTGTTCTATCAATAAATAAGCAAAAAAAAGTTGGTAAACCGTTATTCATTTTGATTGCCAAGAGCTTCAGCAGTTCCTAAAATTTTGCACCTGGAGCACCTCACCTGCTTCGACCTAATCCTGGCCCTGCTCTGCCTGCCCCTGTGAACTTCACATTGTGTGAGACCCTGAACCACCTCCAAGCTCATGGCAGATTTTCTGTCAGCACAGTGCATTCCTAAGTCATACGCTTCCTGAAGTGTAAGATGTGGGAAGTACAGACCATCCAATCTTCTTCACCCCCATCTCCCTCAATGTCTACCAGAGTACCCAGCGGTAGAAAACCTTCCAGGAACATTTGCTGAATGAAGGAAACATTATAACAAGTATCTGCGGATTACCTCAGATTCCTCACAGGAACCATTTTGTTTTCCAGCACGGTAGTTTTCAGACTTTAGAGTAAAGGTGTTAAAAATAAGAAAGGTGTTATAGAGACACACCCCTGTTGTGGGCAGGGAAAGCTATCTCCCCAGACAGGAATGTCCAAGCCCCAGGGATTTTATGACATTATCTGTCCCCAGGTTGCCATTTTATAGAGACACAGATGAGGCCCCAAGAAGAGAAGAACCCATCCAGGTCATAAGCAGCTAGAGCCATAGCAGAGTCTGGAAGCCAAGTCTGCACACTGTCTAGTGAGTACGGTGCTTCCTGCCCAGATCCAGGAGTGTTTTGTGTTTGAGGTGCAGCCTCTCTGCTCACTGGGGGCAGTATTTCTGTAAGCACACTAGTCCGTACCTCCACCCTGTTCCTCTAGAACAAAATCTGGTTTGCTGAGCCCAGAAAGAATAAGTCTTCAGCAACTGCTCTGATAAATTAAATGTTGCTACAGAAGCAATAGGAATAGCATGTTTAGGAATCTCACAACTACTTTTCCATCTTAAAACACCTCCAAAATCACTCTGCAAAAAGCTCTGTAATTAGCAGTCATTTCAGAAGTTAGGGTCTATTTTTTTAAAAAGGATTTTTTATTTGAGAGAGAGAGAGAGAGAGAGAGAGCGTGCACGGGGAGGGGAGGGGCAAATGGAGAGGGAGAGAGAGAGTCTTAAGCAGACTTCTCGCTGAGCGGTGAGCCTGACATGGGGCTTGATCTCACGACCCTGAGATCACGACCGAACTGACGAACTGAAATCAGGAGTCGGGGACTTAGAATAGCCAAATCGTGGAAAGAACCGAGATGCCCTTCAACAGATGACTGGATTAAGAAGTTGTGGTCCATATATACAATGGAATATTACTCAGCTATCAGAAAGAACGAGTTCTCAACGTTTGCTGCAACATGGACGGCACTGGAGGAGATAATGCTAAGTGAAATCAGTCAAGCAGAGAAAGACAATTAGCATATGATTTCTCTCATCTATGGAACATAAGAACTAGGAAGATCGGTAAGGGAAGAAAGGTATAAAGAAATGGGGGTAATCAGAAGAGGGAATGAAGCATGAGAGACTATGGACTCTGGGAAACAAACTGAGGGCTTCAGAGGGGAGGGGGTGGGGGAATGGGATAGACTGGTGATGGGTAGTAATGAGGGTACGTATTGCATGGTGCACTGGGTGTTATACACAACTAATGAATCATCGAGCCTTACATCGGAAACCGGGGATGTACTGTATGGTGACTAACATAATATAATAAAAAACATTAAAATTAAAAATAAAAGAGTCGGGGGCTTAACCAACTGCACCACCCAGGCACCCCAGGTGGGGTCTATTTTTAACTCTGAAGGATATAGGAATCTGAACTAAAACTCTTGACAGTTCATGTAGCACATGAAGTAATGTTGCTAGTTTATGTTAAGAAATATAAGATCAGATCTGATGTGGGGGCTCCCCTAATGCTAGTTGACAAACGACTAGCAGGAAGGTTAAACAAAACTATATCCAGATGAGCAGCTCACCTTCCTCAAGTACCCACTGTGGCAAATTCCCCCGGGTCGTAGGATAGGTATGTTCCCAGTGTGACTGATGAATATGGCTGTTTAGCTGTCTGATCTGGGGTTTCTTCACTGCTGCAGGAATTCCACGTGTCTGCCTTCGAACAATGGCCATTGGATGCCTTTGTCATATGACAAAGTGGCTAGGCCGAAGTCCAATTTCCACAGTCTCCACTCGTGTGTTTCTGGACAGAGGAGAACACAAAGGAGATTCTTGGGGATTTTCAGGGGCAGAAGGGAAGCAGTGACCGTTTTGTGGCTCCCACACTTTGTGACTAATCTGCTGATTCACCTAATTGGTTGTTCTGTCTTCCTCAGATCTGACTTTAGCTTCTCTGACTCTGGGACCAGGAGTGTGTGTTCAATTCCATTCTGAAGAGCCTCTGCTTCTATAGGATACCCTTGCCTCCGAGGTCAGAGGCAAGAATGGCCATGGGTTTCCAGAAGTCAATCCACATGGAGTTCCAGCTGGTGCTTATAGGTGCCAGCCTGGTCTGATCTCCCCTTCTTGAATGTCTGCCCTGATTCAGCATTCTACATTAGATAATAGCCTTACAGGCAGAGATAGCGTGACTACCTCCAAATACCATATAAGGTCAATTCCATGAAACAACTCCTTTAATTATATATATATATATATATATATATATATATATATATATATATATATATAATATATTTAAAATTATGTATTATATCTGTGTATATATACACATGTATGTATATGTGTATACATGTGTATGTATATGTCCTATTGGTTCTTTCTCTGATTGAAGTGTGGCTGATACTGATTTTGGTGCTGAGAGTGGTTCCAGAGAAATATCAATTTAAGGATAATTCTCTGAATTGGTTCTATGGTTTCTGGAGCATCTTTTTTATCCCATTACATTTAAAGACGTTAGCACCCCTGTTTCCAGTGTTAAATAGACTACTGGTAGCGTGTGGCAGGAAGTGGCAAAGAGTTATTCAATTTATGAATTTTATCTCCCTTTAATCAAATGCCTATAAAAAACCAGACTCTGGGTCACCAAGTGTTTGCTACCTTTGAACATTCCAGTTTCAATAAAAAATACAACGGAGTTGGTTGGTTGCTTCTTAAATGTGTTTGAGGATCAGGGAAAGACAATGATGAACCCCCGTTCTCACATTCTCAGCTCAAGCTCTAAGATAGGACCTGCAGGATTCTCAGGTTGCCTTCAAAGGAGCCATTACATCCAGTAACTGCACTACTGAGATTTGGGAAAACCAGATCCAAAGTATAATCCTGTAAGTGGCTCAATGTTTAAATTCGGGCTGCTATCCTAGAATACGAGCATCTGGCTTAAACAATAGACATTTACTACTCCCATTTCTGGAGGCTGGGAAGTCCAGGATCAGGGTGCCAGCAAGGTCAAATTCTGATGAGGGACCTCTTCCTGATTTCCTCTCCTGGTAGCCCTCATGAAGGCTCCAGTCTTATGACCTAATTACTTCCCAAATGCCCCACCTCCTACTACATTAGGGGTTAGGATTTCAATATATGAATTTTGGGGGGATGCAAACATTAATCCATAACACTGAATTACAACACATTGAATCTCAAATTCACAGGATGTCTACTATTAATGTTCGGGCACTGAATAGAAGGGAACGGAATCTTGACATTTTTAATTAGGATATATTGGTCCATTCCCATGAAGCTGTTTGCCTTGACCCCATAAGTTCTGTGAGTGTTCTTTGCTAGTAAGCATTCTCCCACTCATGCCCAAGGAGATTAATTTTCCCTTTTTTCTGAAGAACCTGACCTGGTTTCTCTGAGCTAGTTCCCTTCCAGGACATGCAGATCCTTCTCAGGAGGTGCACCTTCCAACCCTTTTTGCTTCTAGAGCTATAACTAGACTCAAGTCCCCACAGGCACAGAGAGTGAGGTATACCCTGCCACCCACTGGGAGCTGTGCTAGAACAGAAAAACTGCAAGCTTTTTTTCCCCTAATACATACAGCCCGAAACTGGGGGTATTTGTTTGGGGATGGCCGTTAGGGGTAGAGTATAAAAGTGGAAGAAATACAAAGTTGGAGCAAGCCAAATTTCTTACTTTGGAATTTTTAAAAAAGATTTTATCTATTTATTTAAGAGAGAGAGAGTGCAAGACAGCATGAGTGTCAGGGGGAGGGCACAGGGAGAGGGAAGAGCAGATTCCCCACTGAGCAGGGAGCCAGACTCCAGGCTTGATCCCAGGACCCTGGGATCACGACCTGAACCAAAGGCAGACACCTAACCTACTGAGCCACCCAGGTGCCTCTTAATTTGGAATTATTAAAATGAGGTTGGGAATTGCATCTTTTTGCTTTTTGGGTTGGCTCCAGTGGTTTGCTTGGCTGGTTGCGTGAAATAAGGGCCAATGGTGGCCTACTCTAAACTAAGGAGAAATGCAAGAACTTCCTTGGTGGACTGTGGTGTGAGGTATCCCAAGGCTCTGAGAGATTATGTTAGAGTGGATTTTTCATGTAAGATCTGCTCATCTACCTCTGGAGGGTCCAGAAGGCACAGCCTTCACCAAGGCTGGGAAAAATTAGTTTATAATGAGAGCTCCAACATCTTTGTAGAGCTCTATGGTAACTCATGTCTATTGGCCAGAAATTACTATGGAAACTTCTAACATCCATAAATACAGTGGTCATGATTGGAATCTGAAGAGTCAGGGCCAAGTGGCACCACTTACCAGCCAAAGACCAAGCAGGCACAGTTCTCATAATGACCATCAGAGCCAGTATGATAATCAGAGTAGTCTGAGTCCCAGAGAACTTTGGCATTGGTAGCTGATCATGGAGTTCCTAGAGATGAAATAGAGGTGCAGCATACTAAATCCTTACTTTATCTTAGTGGAAATAGTCTACACTTAGGAATAGAAAAATGAGTTTAATCCCTGAAACAGAGAGACATGGCTTGTCAAAGGTTTATTTACAAGATAGATTATGACATGAATAGTTGGTATTTTCTTGAGCTAGTCTGATATATTTATGTCTTTCATTTTGCTTTTAGGTTCATGATAGTGACCATCCTATTTTGGATCTGGTAATTCTTAATTGATTAGTTTAGGAAGTGTACTAGATGGACCCCCCCCCCCCGCCAGCACATGCCAATATGGAATTTAATGTACGAGGTATGTTTGGGGGATGTCTGTGAAGGCTAAAGGGGAGAAAGGACAGGAGTAGGCGAGGAGAGCCTTCAAGCCATGCTGCTGATCTAGCATCTGTGAGAGGAGAGGACAAGGAAGAGGATCGGGTATGAAGAGTCTCAGGCAGGGTTACAGCTGCGAGACAGTCTTGGCCACCCCCGCAGGGACCCTCGGTCCCACGAGTTCCCATAGAGGAGGTCCACATTGGGCAGAACGGGCCAGGGCCTAAGATCCCCCATCTTTCTCAGTCACTGGCTGGGGACAGCCTGGGAAGAGCATGGCCTCCACTCAAACACCATAGCAGATCCCCAAGGCACGACAGCTGGTAGCTCTCTGGTAACTGCATTCCTGGCAGGGTCAGCCATTGCTTCCTGGATGGAGATCCCTAGCACTCACCTTCATGGCTGCCAGAGGAACGCATCCAGATTACAGACCTACAAGGCTGCCCAGGCATACACCTCAGGATTTGGCGTTTGAAATGACACACTTGGAAAAGGCTATTCCCAGTGGCTTTAATGCTTTGTGGGTGCATTAGAAATCAAAACAAGGCCAGCAAGGGGACAGTTTCCACTGGGAAAATTCTGCTGTAGTCAATCGTATTGAATGTAGCGTCCTTCACTAAGACTTTAAGAGGGTCAAATATTAATACAGAAATGAAAAGCTCAGGAGTCACTGAAATTGTTTTATTTAAAGCAGGATTTGAATCCTTAGATATAATGAAACACTTATGATATTCTCTAGAGAGGTCTTTTACACCAATTAACTCAAAGGAGATCCGGTCTGCTGATAATGGACAAGTTTTTGTGGAGGACCCTTGTTGATGAAGAAAATCGCAAGTCTGACTTACACGAAGATGTTTATTGCATAATGAGTAGGTTATCTGGTAATACATTAATACAGTGAATGCCAGTTTTCACCCAATCCCTACACCTGCTCAGATGCATGTTTACATCTGCTAGGGAAATGAGCACACACCCTCCATTACCCACGTTTATGCCCTTTTAATTCTCAAAACAACCACAGAAAGAAGATACTATATATATGTACATTTTATGGATATGAAAACCCAGAAAGGGAATTCAGGTGGTCTGCTCAGTTTCGTCCAAGTGAAGAGGCTGCATCTAGGTCTGTCAGAGTCTGGAGACGGCACATCTAAACACTATTCCATAGGACCCTCCATGAGTAGAGTATAAAATTTCTCGTTTACAGAAAAATAATGAAACAGTACCCAGGATAACTTGTGTCTTTAAAATGCCCCCCACTTACTCTGCTCTGCTGTTGACTTTAAGTGGCCTCATCTGTCCACTAACATGAACAAATCTAGGGGCGTCTGGGTGGCTCAGTCAGTTAAGCCTCTATGACTCTTGATTTCAGCTCAGGTCTCAATCTCAGGGTTGTGAGTTCAAGACCTGCATTGGGCTCCATGCTGGGTGTGGAGCCTATTTAAAAATAATAAAATAAAAAAACAAAACAAAATAAAATAAAATACACAAATCTAAGCCAGGACAGCCCCCACACACCAAAATTGTATACCAAGTGTACTTTTCTGTGAGTACTTTTCTGTGAGGAGAGTCAGTAGGTAACAGTTAAATTTTCAAAGAGGTGAAAGTTCTCTGTATGATAAGAAGCCACCTCAGAGCCTAGGTTCTTCCAAATGCAGAATAAGTCAGTTTGGGTTTCTCTTGAGTTAGGCTTATTGCGTAAGGAAGGTCAGCCCATTCTCAATCCTGGCTTGAAGGGCATAGGAATTGTGTTAGGCTTAGTGATTTGAGCCTATAGTAATAACTGAGATAAAGGGAGATTAGTCTAGATCCTGGAACATAATGATGCAAGATACAAGATTTCGGACTGTATCTGGTGCAGACAAACACATTTCCATGATCATGGTCTCTCAAAAGGACCATCTAATTCAACTGAAATTGGTCCATAGTGAAGTCCCTGCCAGCCGGTGGTCAGCTGATCACTCTGGAGACGGGTGCCATATCAGGGGCTCCATGGCGGCCTCCGCCTCTGGCAGACTGGGCACTCAGCGATGGCTGTGGTGAGATCAGCCTTGGTGAGTGGAGGCCCATGTTGCTGAGTATAACCTCCAACCCGGCCACTTGGCCACTTAGTTCTGGGCCCCACTGGGTTCTGACATGACAGCTGGGGAAGGACCTGATGGGTATTTACATAATGGGTCCCCTAGCCATCAGATTATTAAATCTGCTCTGCTGAGGTTATTCTTTACTGATCAGTCTCCTGAGACACATTTATCTTTACATTCTATGCCCACCTGGACACATCTATCCACAAACCTCTTCCTCAGACTTCTTGGTCACAGTTCTTCAACTGTGTTCCTTCAAAGTTCCTGACCATTCAGCCAATCAACTGGGCATAAAATGCACATCAATATAGACTTGTATCTCCAGCCATCTCTCCTTTCAATCAAAATGGACAACCAGGTGGCCAGCTCAACTTTCTGCCCTCTGGAGGCTTTCCTTAAACAACTTTCCTGTAGGGCTATCCCAGAGAGGTACTGCAGTGCCGTCGCTGTGCCCTCTTGGCCTGCGCGGTAGGTGGGATTCCAAGTATGTCCCTTCAGGATGCCAGTCTTCCGGCTATGCAGGCAAACACTAATATGAGTACCGCTGTGGTGGGTTTTACAGATATAGAGAGGCAAAATGCTAGAGCCGGCTGGAGGATAAAATATCCTGCTCAGACAGACATTGCATACGCTGTAAGAAAAACACTGTATTGTGAAGGGTTTTTTTAATGTTTATGAAGAGGTTTACGTTTCATCATATAGTTATGTTTTTATTAATTTACAAAGATTTAGTGGACAAAAAGGTGATGCCACTGCCTATATAAAAGTATAGATTTTTTATTTTCACAAGTTCGTTAATGCTGGGGAACATTCCAGTTATGACTCTCTTGTGACTTATTATTCTTTCCAGAAAAAAAAATTGTATCATTTTCTTTAGAAAGACAACCGAAGAAGATAACAAAGATTTAAATC
This sequence comes from Ursus americanus, assembly GCF_024610735.1. Taxonomy (NCBI): domain Eukaryota; kingdom Metazoa; phylum Chordata; class Mammalia; order Carnivora; family Ursidae; genus Ursus; species Ursus americanus. The sequence goes on from NC_142164.1 coordinate 15,319,247, forward strand.
TGAAACATCACTCAGCATCAACAATGATATTTGTTCGCGTTTAGCTATGCAACTTAACAGCAAGGAAATTTTATGTGTGGAATTCAAAAGACTCCCTTTGTGCAAGCTATCCCCTCGGGAAATCGATGCAACCCTGTGAGCAGGTGCAATAATGGGGCTTAACGAAAAGTAGCGGATAGATGGATAGATTCGTTACATTCCTGGTCATAGGTGGTTGTGAACAATTGTATAGGCACATCAGTTTTCTTCCAGGGGAAGAAGATTTTGTAAATAATATGCAGTCTAATTTCTTGAATTTATACTTAGATTGAAATACAGCATATAGAAAGATGCACTTATGAATCAGTAGAGTGAGAACTTCTGAAAATCCACTAACACAAAAAGGCAATGAGAATGCTAGTAAATATTGTCAAGGTTTCAGAACTCTGGAATTAACCAACAGGCTGCAAAAATCAGAACAATGTTTATTCAAGAAACATATGGCTAAATCACAATAGTAACAACAAGTTTTGTGGTATTTTAAACTGCCCTCTTCCTATCCTCTCTTCTGCTCTGCAGTAGCTTTGAAAATCAAGACTCACAGTTATGGTTGCTCTGTTAAGCAGCAACCTATCAGCCAGCGAAGGGGAAGAAATAGATTTAGAGCTTCCCCAAAGCTCCATTTCCAGATAGTTGTCACTCTTGGATGCACCTGACAACTCCCCCAAAAAGCGCCACTGTCAGGCTTGTGCATAATTCAGTAGTCTGACAGCTCACTCAGTGTGTGAAGCCCTGTTCTCGACCTTATGGTGCCAGGCAGCACTCCTGGAGGAAGTGTCGAATAGAATAGATGACGGTGGTCAATCTTGTCTTGCTTTGATGTTACGAGCAATATCTCTAATGTTTCTCCTCTAAGAATAACGTGCAAAGCAGTTTTGTGTAGACACTTTCCTACCAAATGCTTTTGATTTTTCCTCATGAATATTTGCTGTATTTTATCACATGTGTTTTCTGAATCAGTTAAAATGATCATACAATCCTCCTCTTTTTTTTTTACTCATACAGGGCGCCAGCTATTGATTTATTCCCTCTCAGCTCTAAATTCACAATTCTAGCCTGCCCAGGGGAAAAACGTTCTGGGTCCTTTAAATGTATTTTCCCGTGGGGTGTGTGACCGCTTTCTGCCTGTAGAGGGCGCCGAGACATGCCAGGGAAACTTGCTTCCTGCTTCTGGCAGAGCAGGCTGGGGGCGGGGGGGGGGGGGGGGGGGCATGGGGCTTTTCCAGCACCAGGCTCCGCACCGCACACAGCTTCTGGGGCGGGGGGCAGACTGCTGCAGGGCTGTGTGGCCAGCATCACCCCATGGCCTGCAGCTGCCCTTACACCTACCTCCCTGGGGCAGTAATAATAGATCAGAGTCTTCTGGCCAGACGCCTCCCTGTGCACAGCACTCCCAGACCCCCAGGGGGCGTATATCCAGCAACTCCCAGGGGGCAAATTTCTAGAAAGTTCCACCTGAGAGGCGCCACAGCTTCACTGCCACTGTGTGAGTTGCTTCCAGGCTCCGGGAACAAGGTCTGTATTTTAATCGTGGGAGTTCGGATTCTTCTCCCTGGGGACTCTCTCTGTGCCCTGCAGGTGCCTCTCCCTTGGCTGCGGTGTCTTCCTGGGGAATCTGCCTCTGTCTGTGGAGACACGTGGTTGGGTTCTGATCTCAGCACAGGGCGAGGCATTTTCGGGGCGGCTTCTCTCCGCCATGTTGGAGAGGAATCTGTCCTTGGTGGTGTCTCTGAGTTCTGTGAGGATGTTCCTTGTGTAATGCTCTCAGCGCTGGTGAGGGGTCGTCTTTGGGTGCTGAGTCCTAACACAGAGGGTGGGGATTCGGGGGGCGGCAGGGGCTCCGGGGATCGGGGCAGGCGTGGGGGAGGGGTGGGGATGTTTCCTGGCTCTCATGTCAAGCTCTGTGGGGAGAATGTTTCCTCGGGTGCATCACCTCAGCCCTGGGATTCCTCTCCCTGCGGGCTTCTGCCTCAGCCTGTGAGACACTCTCCTTGGGGGTTAGCTCGGCACGAGGGAGCACTTTGCCTTGGGTGCTCTGTCTCAGCCATGCTGGGGCTGGGCTTTCGTGCTGTTCCGCTGGTCCCTGGTGGGGACTCTTAGTCCCGGGGAGACTTTCGTGGGTGCTCCGTCCCTTCCAATGGGGGTGCTGTTCCTCTGATGCTTCAAGACGAGAGGGAAACTCTCCCAGGGGGGGCTCTGTGTGAGCCGAGGGGCAGGGGGAGAACTTCATCGTGGGCGCCTTCTCAGCACTGGGGGTTTGGGCTCTTTCTGGAAGCTCCCTCTGAGGTCTGGGAGCTGAGACTCTTCCTCGGAAGGTCCATCTCTGCCCGGCAGGGGGACTGTGCCTTGAGCGCTCTCTCTCAGCCCTGGGTGAGGAGGGTTCCTTGGGTACTTCCCCTCCCTGATGTAGGGGGGCTCCTCTTCCCTGGCTGCTCTGGCTCAGCTGTGCCTGGGGAGCATTTTGGGGGCTCTGGCTCTGCCTCAAGGGGTGGATTTTCCCTAGTGTGTTCTGTCTCAGCCTTTTGGGTGAGGTCGTAGTTGGCTGCTCTCATGCACTGTGGGGTGGCCTGTTCTTACTTGGATGCTCAGCCTGGGGTGGAGTCATTTTCCTTGATTTCTGTATGTCAGTCTTGCAGGCGTTCTATCCTTTTAACTCTGACCTTGGGCATCTAGTGGGAATCTGGGGCTGACAATGTATGAGAGTTGGTTGCATTCTATACTCGGAAATACTTGCTATATAGGGAGTCTTTAATCTCAGCCACTGTGATGGGTATGCAGGGACCTTTCATTATGTCTAAATGTGCATTTTGTATTGATTACTGCGGTTTATTGGCCATTCATGTCTGTCTTTTATGAAGAGCCTTTCCAGGACTTTTACCCACATTTTATTGAGATGTTTGTATTTTTAAAATGCGTTTGTAGTTCAACATATATTTATGTATATATTTAAATATATAATTTTGTGTGTCTTCTGCAGTTGTGTTTTGCTTTGCGACTCTCTTTTTTTTTGAGAGAGAGAGTGTGTGTGCGCACACGAGCAGGGGGGAGGGGCAGAAGGAGAGGGAGAGAGAGAATCTTAAGCAGGCTCCAAGGCCAGCGTGGAGTCAGCCTGGAACCCAACTCGGGGCTAGATCTCACCACCCTGAGATCATGACCTGAGCCAAAATCAAGAGTCAGATGCTTAACCGACTGAGCCACCCAGGCGCCCCATGTCACTCCCTTAATAGTGTCTTTTTGATGAAAAGGAATTGTCACCTTAATTAAGTCTAATTAATCAATCTATTCTGCATAGTTAGCACTTTTATTCTTTTCAAAAGCTTTCCCTATCTAAAGCCACAAAGGTAATATCCTGTTTCCTTCTAGATCTCCTGTTCATTGGAGATCATATTGTAAGGATGGGAAGGGGATCAGAGCAGAGGTGCAGTTCCCCGTAGGGAGCAGGTGGACTTACTGAAAGGACCACAAAGGCTTGCAGGTCCCCGTGTCAGCCATCTAGCACCTGCTGATTCCAGATGTATGTCTCGACTCTGTCCTGTGGCACTGGAGTATCCGCCCACCGTTGCTCCAACACCACAGAGCTGTCGCTGCCCCTCCGTCGCGGTACGTCTGCCGTCTGGCAGTGCGCGCCTTCCAACCTGCTGCTTTTGCTTAAACGTGGTCTCAGCTGTTCTAGGCCCTTTGATATCCACATACTCTGTAGTATCAGCTCATGAATTTCCCCCAATATTAACAGGTGGAGATGTTTACATTTTAAATTAAAAAATTACTTACATTTAAGTATGATGCAATAAGTATTCTGGGCAGAAATGACAATAATGCCTTAAAATGAGTCTTGCAATCCATGCAAAATGTCTATCTCCCCATTACTAGGGCCTTCAGCATCTCTTGGTGAGGTTTTCTGTTTTACATGTGGTTCTCCAGCACACCTTTCGTTAGGTTTACTCCCTGGGTTTTGATGTTCCTAACACTCTTTTCAATGGTATTTTAAATTTCTTTTTCTAATTATTATTCTTATTCCATAGAAACAGAGGTGGTATTTGGTTCTTGCTCCTACATCCAGTAAGTTGGTTATTGTTCCCTTATTAACTCTAATTGTTTTATATCCTTTTGGATATTCTGTGTACAAAAATATTCCATCTGTGAGTGACATTTTTACTTCCTCCTTTTCAAAATTCATACTTAGTTTATTTTCCTGGCCCTGCTGCACTTTTTATGACTTCCATATATTCTCAAATCAATAGCAGACATCCTTCTCTTGGTTGCAAATGTAGGTAGAAAGTGTTTGGTATATCACCATTAAGTATAATGTTTGCTATAGGATTTTGGGGGGATTTTGGGGGGTATTCTCTGTTAGGTTAAGGAAACTGATGTCTAGTCTAACCTGCTGATAAGTTTTTTAAACATTTTATTTATTTAGTTTTGAGAGAGAGGGAGAGAGAACACCAGTGGGGGGAGGGGCAATGGGAGAGGGCGAAGCAGACTCCGTGCTGAGCAGGGAGCCCAAACTGGGACTCCATCCCAGGACCCTGGTGTCCTGACCTGGGCTGAAGGCAGATGCTTCACAAGCTGAGGCACCCAGGTGCCCCTAACCTGCTGATGATTTTTAATCATGAGTAGCTCTTGAACTCGGACCCATTTATAAAATTAGTAATGGAATTTTTCCTTGTTTTTTTTCCTAAATATGCTTCACACGGACTCATTTTCAAATTTGAAGCCGATGTTGCCTTCATGGAATACACGACATCATGACATGAAGTCTCTCTCTCTTTTTTTTTTTTCTATTTGTGTTATGGGTTTGCTAATCTTCTGTGTAGAATTTTTGTTTGTATTTTTAGGAAAGACATCTTGGCCTGTAATTTTCCTTTCTTCTCATGTCAGATGTTGGTGTCAGGTTTATATTGGCGTCGTAAAAGAGTTGGGAACTAGTCCTAGAGTTTGTGTCACACAGATGTTATTTCCCCCTAAATGTTTGGAGAACTCCTCAGGGAAGCCTTCTGGAGAGGAGGTTTTTAATTTTCTGTTCATAGTTTTACCAGATACGGGACTTCTCAGATTTTCTCTTTCTTCTCTAGTAAACTTTTGGTAAGCTTTATTTTTCTATCAGTGTCTCTATTTTATCTCGGCTAATACAGTGGAAGGTGCCAGGCAGGAGTGCTGGGAGAGCCAAGGAGGGGTGGTCCCTGGGTTGGGCTGGAGTCAGGTTGAGCACAGACCAGCCTCCCGGGCTGCTCAACCCTCAGCATGGCCGCTTTAGTCCAGGCCCTGATGTCAACATTTTCGGTGCAAATGCAATTAAAATTTTGTATTTAAAGTGAAATACAATGAACATTTTGTAGTTAGAACGTGACGAAAGTAGTTTTTGGGGAATGGTAGTTCTCAGAAAAGTGGGTTCACACTCACCACCTTCACAAGAGATCCATTGATAAACAAGCGTATCAATTGCAGGGTGAGGGAAGGAGTACTGAGCAGACCGAAAGGCTTCTTCACCAGTCACTCCTGTTTCCTAGGTTCCTTTGCAACATGGTTGACCATAGCACATGAGGCCTCATGTCAGGGATTTCAGTGACCTTCAGATCTTGTTCTGGCCACTCTCGATGCCGACAACACCCTCCTCATCTCGACACTTTCATAAGATGGTCTGTTCCAAGCAAAGGGATTTTCGTGAACAGATACTGAAGGGTGCCTGCGAGTGACCTGGAGAAGCACCTGTCTGGCCAAACCCTCCCACCAATCCTGGGAATCTTTGGGCTTGCAGGTCCCTTCTGTCCCCACATCTCTTCCTTACTTTGTCCCTGAGTTTTTGTCACAGTTATACCTCTGTGAAATACTAAGTGAGTCAGTACAAGGAAAGCATTTAGAAGAAGACCTGGCTGGTCTGAGATGCTCCATGAAAATCATTTCCCCCTTTTGCAGTCCTCCTTAATGGGAACTGTCCATGGTTCAGAAAAGGTATTTGTATCGCCAGTTGATTCCAATATAGTGGGGCAAATGTGGGGGTTATCCTTGGAGGAGAAGACCTTACAGCTAGTCTGTCATACAGATATGTCCCATTTGATCTATGAGCAACATGGAAAAGTGCCCAACATGTGACTCCTAGACTGACATATTTGAATTCCCTGCCATTGGAAGCGAGGGGATGAAAGATTCTGAAATCCTCTCCCCTCACCGTCTACAAGGGGCCTTCTGTGAAGACTCAGGAGGTACTGATAATGTTGCATTAAATCAAATCGGGGAGAAAAAAGGGATTTTCGTCCCCTGACCTGAAAGTGTTGACATAGAATGGTTTACTCTTCCTCAAAGAGGTAATCATGTGTTTATTCAATTCTGGAAGAGAGGTTCACCTTCTGCAAGCAATCTTTTTTTCTTAATTTAAATTAAATTAATTAACATACAATGAATTATTAGTTTCAGAGGTAGAGGTCAATGATTCATCAGTCTTGTATAACACCCAGTGCTCACTGCATCATGTGCCCTCCTTAAAGTCCAGCACCCAGTTACCCCATCTCCCCACCCCCTCCCTTCCAGCAACCCTCAGTTTGTTTCCTATGATTAAGAGTCTCTTATAATTTGTCGCCCTTTCTGATTTTATCTTGTTTTATTTTTCCTCTCTTCCCCTATGATCCTCTGTTTTGTAACTTCAATTCCACATATGAGTGAGATCACATGATAATTGTCTTTCTCTGATTTACTTATTTTGCTTAGCAAAATATGCTCTACTTCCATCTACATTATTGCAAATGGCAAGATTTCATTTTTTGATGGCCGAGTAGTATTCCATTGTATACATATTCACCACATCTACTCGATCCATTCATTTGTTGATGGACATCTGGGCTCTTTCCATAGTTTGGCTGTTGTGGACATTGCTGCTGTAAACACTGGGGTGCAGATGCCCCTTTGTATGACTACATTTGTATCTTTGGGGTAATACCCAGTAGTGCCATTGGTGGGTCATAGGGTAGCTCTATTTTCAAGTTTTTGAGGAGCCTCCATATTGTTTTCTGGCGTTGCTGCACCAGCTTCCATTCCCACCAACACTGTAAGAAGGTTCCCGTTTCTCTGCATCCTTGCCAACATCTGCCATTTCTTGACTTGCTAATTTTAGCCATTCTGACTGGTGTGAGGTGGTATCTCACAGTGCATTTGATTTATATTTATTTACCTGATGCCCAGTGATGTTCAGCATTTTTTCATGTATTTGTTGGCCATTTGGATGTCTTCCTTGAATAAATGTCTGTTCATGTCTTCTGCCCACTTCTTGATTGGATTATTTGTTTTTTGGGTTTTGAGTTTGATAAGCTCTTTATAGACTTTGGATACTAGCCCTTTATCTGGTAAGACATTTGCAAATATCCTCTTCCAATGTTTCAGTTGTCTTTTGGTTTTGTCCACTGTTTCTTTTACTAGGCAAAAGCGTTTTATCTTGATGAATTCCCAAGAGTTCGTTTTTGACTTTGTTCCCTTCCCTTTGGAGACATGTCTAGCAAGAAGTTGCTGCAGCCAAGGTCACAGAGGTTGCTACCTGTTCTCTCCTCTAGCATTTTGATGGATTCCTGTCTCACACATAGGTCTTTCATCCACTTTGAGTCTATTTTTGTGTATGCTTTAAGGAAATGGTCCAGTTTCATTCTTCTTCATGTGGCTGTCCAATTTCTCCAACACCATTCATTGAAGAGACTTTTTTCCATTAGATCTTTCCTGCTTTATCACGATTAGTTGGCCATAGTGTTGAGGGTCCATTTCTGGGTTCTCTATTCTGTTCCATTGATCTGTATGTCTGTTTTTGTGCCAATACCATGCTGTCCTGATGATTACACTGTTTGTAATACAGCTTGAAAACCGGAAATGTGATGTTGCCACCTTCGGTTTTCTTTTTCAACATTCCTTTCACTATTTGGGGTCTTTTCTGGGTTCATACAAATTTTAGGATTATTGGTTCCAGCTGTGGAGAAAAAAGTTGATGATATCTTGATAGGGATTGCACTGAATGTATAGATTGCTTTGGGTAGCATAGACATTTTAACAATATTTTTTCTTCCAGTCCATGAGCATGGAACGTTTTTCCATGTTTTTGCGTCTTCTTCAATTTCTTTCATGAGTGTTCTATAGTTTTCTGAGTACAGACCCTTTGGTTCTTTGGTTAGGTTTGTTCCTAGGTATTTTATGGTTTGGGGGGCAATTGTAAATGGGATCAACTCCTTAATTTCTCTTTCTTCTATCTCATTGTTAGTGTATAGAAATGCAACTGATTTCTGTGCATTGATTTTACATCCTGCCACTTTGCTGAATTCCTGTATGAGTTCTAGCAATTTTAGGGTGGAGTCTTCTGGGTTTTCCACATAGAGTATCATGTCATCTCCAAAGAGTGAGTTTGGTTTCTTCTTTGCCAATTCAGATGCCTTTTATTTCTTTTTGTTGTCTGATTACTGAGGCTAGGACTTCTAGTACTATGTTGTACCACAGTGATGATAGTGGACATCCCTGTTTTGTCCCCGACCTTAGGGGAAAAGCTCTCAGTTTTGAGAATGATGTTCGCTGTGGGATTTTTATATATGACTTTCATGATAGTGAGGTATGTTCCCTCTATCCCTACACTGTGAAGACTTTTAATCAAGAAAGGATGCTGTACTTTGTCCAATGCTTTTTCTGCATCTATTGAGAGGCTCATATGGTTCTTGTCCTTTCTTTTATTAATATAGCATACCACATTGATAGATTTGAAGATGTTGAACCACCCTTGCAGCCGAGGAATAAATCCCACTTGGTCGTGGTGAATAATCCTTTTAATGTACTGTTGGATCCTATTAGCTAGTACCTTGGTGAGACTTTTTGCATCCATATACATCAGGGATATGGGTCTGTAATTCTTCTTTTTGGTGGGGTCTTTGTCTGGTCTTGGGATCAAGGTAATGCTGGCCTCATAGAAAGAGTTTGGGAGTTTTCCTTCCATTTCTATGTTTTTGAAACAGCTTCGGAAGAATAGGTGTTAATTCTTCTTTAAATGTTTGGTGGAATGTCCCTGGGAAGCCAAGTGGCCCTGGACTCTTGTTTGTTGGGAGAGTTTTGATTACTGCTTCAATTTCCTTGGTGGTGGTGGGTCTGTTCAGGTTTTCTAGTTCTTTGTGTTTCAGTTTTAGCAGTTTATATGTCTCTAGGAATGCATCCATTTCTTCCAGATTGCCTATGTTGATGGTGTATAGTTGCTCATAATATGTTCTTATAACTGTTTGTATTTCTTTGGTGTTGCTTGTGATCTCTCCTCTTTCATTCATGATTTTATTTATTTGGGTCCTTTCTCTTTTATTTGGATAAGTTGGCCAGGGGTTTATCAATCTTATTAATTCTTTCAAAGAACCAGCTTCTAGTTTCATTGATCTGTTCAACTGTTACTTTGGGTTTTTTTTTTAAAGATTTTATTTATTTATTCGACAGAGATAGAGACAGCCAGCGAGAGAGGGAACACAAGCAGGGGGAGTGGGAGAGGAAGAAGCAGGCTCATAGCAGAGGAGCCTGATGTGGGGCTCGATCCCATAACGCCGGGATCACGCCCTGAGCTGAAGGCAGACACTTAACCGCTGTGCCACCCAGGCGCCCCTACTTTGGGTTTTTTTAAATCCATTTTTAAATTTATTATGTTCAGTTAGCCAGCATATAGTAAATCATTAGTTTTTGATGTAGTGTTCAACAATTCATTAGTTGTGTATAACACCCAGTGCTCATCACAACAGTGCCCTCCTTAATACCCAATACCCAGTTACCCCATACCCCAACCCCCCCCTCCCTGCTGTAACTCTCAGTTTGTTTACTAGAGTCCGGAGTCTTTCATGGTTTGCCCTCCCCTCCGATTTCTTCCTGTTTAGTTTTCCCTCCTTTTCCCTGTGCTCCTTTTATTTCATTAATTTCTGCTCTAATCTTTATTAATTCTCTTCTCCTTCTAGATTTAGACTTTCTTTGCTGTTTTTTCTCCAGCTCCTTTAGGTGAAAATTTAGATTGTGAATTTGAGACCTTTCCTGTTTCTTGACAAAGGCTTGTATTGCTATATACTTCCCTCCTAAGACCACCTTTGCTGAATCCCAAAGGAGTTGTGTTTTCATTTTTATTTTTTTCCATGAATTTTTAAAATTCTTCAATTTCCTGGTTGACCCATTCATTCCTTAGTAGGATGCTCTTTAGCCTCCGTGTATTTGAGTTCTTTCCAAATTTCCTCTTGTGATTGAGTTCTGGTTTCAAAGCATTGTGGCCTGAAAATATGCAGAGAATGATCCCAAACTTTTGGTACCAGTGGAGAACTGATTTGTGACCCAGGATGGGATCTATTCTGGAGAATGTTCCATGTGCACTGGAGAGGAATGTCTATTCCGATGCTCTAGGATGGAAAGCTCTGAATATGTCTGTGAAGTCCATCTGGTCCAGTGTGTCATTCAAAGCCCCTGTTTCCTTGTTGATCTTCTGCTTAGATGATCTGTCCATTTCAGTGAGTGGGGTGTTAAAGTCCCCTACTATTATTGTGTTATTATCAGTGTATCTCTTTACTTTTGTTATTAATTGGTTAATATAATTGGCTGCTCCCATGTTAGGGGCATAAATACTTGTAATTGTTAGATCTTGTTGGATAGACCCTTTAAGTATGATATAGTCTCCTTCCTCATGTCCTATTACAGTCTTTGGTTTAAAATCTAATTTGTTTGATAGAAGGATTACCATCCCAGCTTTCTTTTGATGTCCATTGGCATAATCAGTGGTTTTTCACCCCCTCACTTTCAATCTGGAGGTGTCTTTGGGTCTAAAATGAATCTCTTGCAGACAGCATATCTATGGGTCTTGCTTTTTAATCCAATCTGACACCCTGTGTCTTTTGATTGGGGAATTTAGCCCATTTATATTCAGAATAAGTATTGAAAGATATGAATTTAGTGCCATTGTATTACCTGTAAAGTCACTATTTCCATATGTTGTCTCTATTCCTTTCTGATCCATGTTCCTTTTGGGCTCTCTCTTTGCTTAAAGGATCCGTTTTAATATTTCTTGCAGGGCTGGTTTAGTGATCACAGATTGTTTTAGTTTCTATTTCTCCGGAAAGTTTTTTTTATCTCTCCTGTTTTGAATGCCATCCTAGCTGGATAAAGTATTCTTGGCTGCATATTTTTTCTCCTTTAGCACCCTGAATATATGATGCCAGTACTTTCTGGTCTGACAGGTGTCTGTGGATAGGTCTGCTGGCAGTCTAATGTTTCTACCCTTGTAGTTTATGGAACTCTTGTCCCGAACTGCTTCCAGGATTTTCTTTGTCTCTGAGATTTGGAAGTTTCACTATTATATCTCGGGGTGTTGACCTATTTTTATTGATTTTGAGGGGGTTTCCCTGTGTCTGCTGGACTTGGTCGCCTGTTTCCTTCCCCAGATTAAGGAAGTTCTCCACTATAATTGGCTTCAGTATACCTTCTTCCCCCCCTTTCCTCTTCTTTGGGGATCCCAATTGCTCTAATATTGTTTCACTTTATGGTGTCACTTATCTCTTGAATTCTCCCCTCCTGATCCAGTAGTTTGTCTCTCTTTTTCCCAGCTCCTTTATTCTCCATCATTTTATCTTCTGTATTACTAATTCTCTCTTCTGCCTCATTTATCCTATCCGTTAGAGCCTCCATTTTTTATTGCATCTCATTCATAATCTTTATTATTTCGACGTGGTTAAATTTTAGTTCTTTTATTTCTCCAGAAAGGGTTTCTCTAGTGCCTTCTATGCTTTTTCCAAGAACAGCTGGTATCTTTATAGTCATTATTTTGACCTCTAGTTCTGACCTCTTACATATGTCCATACTGATTAGTACTGCCTCTTGTTCTCTCTTTTGAGGTGAGTTTTTCTGCTGTGGCATTCTGTCCAGAGAAGAGTAGATGAGCGAGAGAACAAAATACTAAATGGCAACAGTGACCCCAGTGAAATACACGCTAAACAAATCAGGAGAGACCTGAAACCGAAAACAAAAATTTTAAAAATGAGAGAATATAATCAGATAGGTGAACAGAATAGAGCAATCCACTGGATCCTGTGTGTATTTTTTTTGAAAGATTTTATTTATTTATTTGACCCAGAGATACAGCAAGAGAGGGAACATAAGCAGGGGGAGCGGGAGAGGGAGAAGCAGGCTTCCCACTGAACAGGGAGCCCGCTATGGGTGCTCGATCCCAGGACCCTGGAATCATGACCTGAGCCGGAGGCAGACGCTTAATGACTGAGCTACCCAGGTGCCCCCTGCTGTGTGTATTTTGGTCTGTTTGTTAGAAAACGAAATCCCAAAATTGTAAAGAAAGAAAAACTTATTTTTTTCCTTTCCTTTTATTTATATTTTTATAATAATATTTTTTATTATATTATGTTAGTCACCATACGGTACATCCCTAGTTTTTGATATAAAGTTTGAGGATTCATTAGTTGCGTATAACACCCAGTTCACCATGCAATATGTGCCCTCCTTAATACCCATCACCGGCCTATCCCATTCCCCACCCCCCGAAGCCCTCAGTTTGTTTCCCAGAGTCCATAGTCTCTCATGGTTCATTCCCCCTTCTGTTTACCTCCCCCTTTCTTCTTCCCTTTCTTCTCCTACCGATCTTCCTACTTCTTATGTTCCATAAATGAGTGAAACCATATGATAATTGTCTTTCTCTGCTTGACTTATTTCGCTTAGCATTAGAAAAACTTATATATGTACAAAAATAATATTTAATACAAGGAAAGAATAGAATGTAACTTTGCAAATGAACATTAAAAGACAGTAAAAAAGAAGGAATATAAACAAATAGGTGAACAGAACAGAGGAATGCACTATATCCTGGGTGCATTTTGGTTGGTTTGTTAGAAGAAACTACATCTCAAAATTGTAAAGAAAGGAAAACTTATATATATTCAAAAATAAAATTAAATACATTGATAGCATATAATGTAGCTGTTAAGATGAAAACTAAAAAGGCAGTAACAAAAAAAAGAAGAAAAAGAAAAAACAAAGAGAGAATATGATCAGACAGGTGAAGAGAACAGAACCATACACTAGATTCTGGGTGTATTTTGGTCTGTTTGTTAGAGAAAATTGCATCCCAAAATTGTAAAGAAAGAAAAAATATATATATACATGTACAACATAAAATTAAATAGAATGAAAAGATAGAATGTAACTGTAAAAATAAAAATTCAAAAAGATTTAAGAAAAGAGTTGATAAATTAAGAAATGGTTTGAAAAAGGAAAGAGAAAAAAATTAAAATTTAAAGACTAAAGAATCGTGGGGAAAAAACCATGAATTCTATACCCTATTTTCCACTAGTGTTGGAGTTTTGCAGTTCTCTCTGATGGGAAAATGGGTCTTAGCTGATGTTCTTGCTGATCTCCTGGGGGAGGGGCCTGTTGCACTGATTCTCAGGTGTCTTTGCCCTGGGTGGAATTGCACCGCCCATTCAAGGGGGCAGACTAAGTTAAAGTGCTCAGGTTTGCTCTACGAGGCTTTTGTTCCCTGAAGGCTTTCTGCGCAGCTTTAGAGGATGTGAATGAAAATGGCGGCCTCCCAATCTCCAGCCCCGGAGCCCAGAGCTCAGGGCCCCACTCCTCAGTGTGCCCTCAGGGAAAAGCAGTCAACCACTCATGTCTCCCTGGTCTCCATCTGCACTCTGTGCTCACCTGGCCTGTGACTGATTGTTTCTATGTCAGACACACGACCCTGTTTTGAGTCTCCAAACCGTGCAGACTCCTGCAGGGTGCACTTGTGCCGTTCCTCCAGGGGGATGGAGGAGGGTGCTGTGATGGTCCTGCCAATCGCTGGGCCCCTGCTTGGGGACCACTTGCCTGACTGTGCCCTGGTTCATAGTATACGGAAACCCCAAGCTGAGAATCCACTCCTGAGCTCACTGATTGTGGCTGGATTCCCTGCTTTGATGCCTGGGAACTCTGCTGCAGTCAGGCACCCCCAGTCATCCTGTGACCCTGAGGATCCTGAGACCACACTTTCCCACCTAGGGTTCTGCCCAACTTCACCACCTGAGCACCTTGCAAGCGTGGATGTCCCCCACTGGAGCACAGTTCTAAAAGTTGTGATCTTATTCTCTGCTGCTATATTACTTTCCTACACTAGCTGATGGAGGCTCCCTCCCCCTGCGGTTTATCTTCCCATACATTGCCTAAGATTCACTTAGCACCTCGTACCTTGCAGAAAGTGGTCGCTTTTCTATTTGTAGAGTTCAGCTATCCTTTTCTTAGATCTCCGGTTAAGTTCATAGGTGTTCAGAATGACTGACAGCTATCTAGCTGAATTCCATGGACTACAGGAAACTAAGATCTCCTACTCCTCCACCATCGTGGACTACCTCTCCTCTGCAAGCAATCCGATTCATCATGCACAATATTCGCCTTTGGACTACACTGGAATATTAGCTTCCTCCATTTCCCCCACAGACATCATGGAAATTAGGCTGGGTTGACTGAGAACAGAGTGTTTGTGGGGCGGGGTAAACCTTGGCCTCTAGGAAAACTCATATTACTGATGCAGTTGCATGTCGCATATACAAATATAGACTGCAGTTTGGGCGTGGTTACGTTTTTGTCATTAATGGAATTTGTTTCTTGTTCCTCCTTAGGAAGTGATGAGTGATAAAGCAGAGGAGTCCACTGTTGGGCCTGAAAACCAAATGAAACGTCGTGGAGAACCCATGAGTCCTCCTCCATCTAAGAGAATGCTGAGCATGGCACTGCTGTCAGTGAAACAGGAAGGAGAAGGAGCATCCCACCCCAGGGGTTTAGCTATGTCCTTGGAAGATGGTGAGGATGCCTGTCCTCCCCTCCCCTCCCTGCCCTGACCCAGGGCAGCCCAGCTTTTGGCTCCTCCACCCCACGGGAGCAGTTCCCATCAGGGTCACTGACTTCAGGTGATGCTGCCATTAAGTTCTCAGCCACACTGGACCGGGTGTTCACTCTGTCCTTCATGGAAGCATTTCTGGTTTCCCAAACTCCGCACTCTACCCATTTTCTTCTCCTTATTGGATATGCCTTCATTATTCTTTCTTCTCTTCTCTCTCTCCTCATAACACTGTCATCGTTCCCGAGTCCCACCGTTACACTGTCCCTCATCGCACACCACCTCATCACGCAGCAAGCTGCTCCCCAGCTGCTGAGCTCGCATCCTGCTTTCCCACTTGACCCTGTGCAGCCCATGGGTTCCCGTGAACCCAGAGTGACCGTGGCCACACAGAAATCAGATGGTGACATGCCTATCCTGTAACCCGTCATCACCTCCCCTGACCACTCAGAACAGTGTCTGAGCTCCCAACACTGGTCTCCATGCCCTGCATGACCTGGCCCTGCCAACCTCTCCTGCCATCATGGTTCCTCTCTGTGTCCTTCTTGCTCTCTCTCCCTCTGAACTGTGCTCCATGGCCCTGGCTAGACCTCTCCTAGGGACCCTGCATGGTCCTCATGGCAGCTAGAACTCCTCCTCTGCATGTGCACAGGCCGCCTCTATCTCCTGTGCTGGGCTCTGCCCAGGGGTCACCTCCTCAGAGGGTCCTTCCCGACCACACAGTCATGGAGGCTTCCCCTCCTGCTCTCACTCGCATCCTTCCTTCCTAACACAAAGTCAAACTGTGTTAATGCCTTTGCCTTTTTTACACATACCGTCCGACTTCCCCATGAGGATGTAAGTTCCGTAAGGTTAGGGATTGTCTTTGTCCGTTCTCTCTGTCTGGTTCCCTACCGATCTCCCAGGTTTTGTCACATGCTTGGCACAAAGGAGGATAAATAATGAAGTAGAGGTGTCAGACTTGGTGTAGAAAAAAATTGATGTCCTGAGACAGAAAAGCCAGATGAGGAAGATCATTTGCTGACTGGAATTTCTAGTGATGGAGTGCCAATATAAGGCATCCTGACATGAGGTGACATTTTCAGGTTTTCACCTTGTAGAGGGCATCCAGGTGACACGAAGTCACGAGTGCCAGGGCTCTGTGAATGTTTGCTAATTGGTTACACCGTCCAAGTCTGTTTCTGTGGGTATGTGTTGTGCGGAGAATAGAAGAGGTTTCTTGGTTGTATTATTTTTCCTGAGGTCAAAATTTCAGGTCTGATACATCTATCTGGTATATTCTCGCTATGAAATGAAAATTTAGGGACGGCGGAGCACATGGATGTGTGTGGGGTGTTGCTGAAATGCACGTCGTTGCAGCTCCACTTTAAGTTAGGTTTCCAGATGCACCTGTCGTTCACGGTACCCACGGGGAGGGGAGAGAAAGTGGTAGATCCCCGCCTGCTGGCTTCTGGTCAACATCTGTTCCTCCCGAGCTTATGAATATGGCAGGAGATGGTATTCCACACGGTAAGTTGGATTCTCTGTGTCATGACTTGACCAGCGTCAGCAAGGGTGGGCTGATTCACAAAGCTGGTGGTCATGCCCTGGTGGGAGGAATCATTCCCAGCTGTCTGTCTGCAGATGATCCCGAGGTCACAGTGATGTCTGTGTCGGGAGAAGCTCCAGATCAACTGCCACTACCAGTGGAAATCAGTGCTGAAATGAAACATCAATTAAGGAGGGAAATTCAACGATATGGACAAAGTAAGTAGGATAAGAATTTTTACCAGTGAAACCATAGGAATTCTTTCCCATTCTATGATTCAGACCAGATTCGACAGACCGCTTGAGGCTCATCTTTTGCCAGATTTGGGTTTTCACAATTACAATGGCTCCTCTTTGTTTTGACTGAAAGTACCAGTAAACCGTTTTTTCTTTTTTCTCTTGTATTTCTTTTTTTTTTAATTTTTTTTATTATATTCTGTTAGTCACCATACAGTACATCCCTGGTTTTTGATGTAAAGTTCGATGATTCATTAATTGCGTATAACACCCAGTGCACCATGCAATACGTGCCCTCCTTACTACCCAGCACCAGTCTATCCCATTCCCCCACCCCCTCCCCTCTGAAGCCCTCAGTTTGTTTCTCAGAGTCCATAGTCTCTCATGCTTCATTCCCTCTTCTGATTACCCCCATTTCTTTATACCTTTCTTCCCTTACCGATCTTCCTAGTTCTTATGTTCCATAGATGAGAGAAACCATATGCTAATTGTCTTTCTTTGCTTGACTTATTTCACTTAGCATTATCTCCTCCAGTGCCATCCATGTTGCAGCAAACGTTGAGAACTCGTTCTTTCTGATAGCTGAGTAATATTCCATTGTATATATGGACCACATCTTCTTAATCCATTCATCTGTTGAAGGGCATCTCGGTTCCTTCCACGATTTAGCTATTGTGGACAATGCTGCTATGAACATTGGGGTGCATATGGCCCTTTTCTTCACTATGTCTGTATTTTTGGGGTAAATACCCAGTAGTGCAATGGCTGGGTCATAGGGTAGGTCAATTTTTAACTTTTTAAGGGACCTCCACACTGTTTTCCAGAGTGGCTGTACCAACTTGCATTCCCACCAACAGTGGAGGAGGGATCCCCTTTCTCCACATCCTCTCCAGCAATTGTTGTTTCTTGCCTTGTCAATTTTTACCATTCTAACTGGCATAAGGTGGTATCTTAGTGTGGTTTTGATGTGAATTTCCCTGATGGCTAATGATTTTGAACATTTTTTCATGTGTCTGTTAGCCATTTGTATGTCTTCATTGGAAAAGTGTCTGTTCATATCTTCTGCCCATTTTTTGATTTGTTTATTTCTTTCTCGTGTATTGAGTTCGAGAAGTTCTTTTTTTTTTATAATGATTTTTTATTATATTATGTTAGTCACCATATAGTACATCCCCGGTTTTCGATGTAAGGCTCGATGATTCATTAGTTGTGTATAACACCCAGTGCACCATGCAATATGTGCCCTCCTTACTACCCAGCACCAGTCTATCCCATTCCCCCACCCCCTCCCCTCTGAAGCCCTCAGTTTGTTTCTCAGAGTCCATAGTCTCTCATGTTTCATTCCCCCTTCTGGTTACCCCCCCTTTCTTTACCCCTTTCTTCCCCTACTGATCATTCTAGTTCTTATGTTCCATAGATGAGAGAAATCATATGATAGTTGTCTTTCTCTGCTTGACTTATTTCACTTAGCATTATCTCCTCCAGTGCCGTCCATGTTGTAGCAAATGTTGAGAACTCGTTCTTTCTGATTGCTGAGTAATATTCCATTGTATATATGGACCACAACTTCTTAATCCAGTCATCTGTTGAAGGGCATCTCGGCTCCTTCCACGATTTAGCTATTGTGGACATTGCTGCTATGAACATTGGTGTGCATATGGCCCTTCTCTTCACTACGTCTGTATCTTTGGGGTAAACACCCAGTAGTGCAATGGCTGGATCATAGGGTAGCTCAATTTTTAACTTTTTAAGGGACCTCCACACTGTTTTCCAGAGTGGCTGTACCAACTTGCATTCCCACCAACAATGTAGGAGGGATCCCCTTTCTCCACATCCTCTCCAACAATTGTTGTTTCTTGCCTTGTCTATTTTTGCCATTCTAACTGGCGTAAGGTGGTATCTCAGTGTGGTTTTGATTTGAATTTCCTTGATGGCTAATGATTTTGAACATTTTTTCATGTGTTTGTTAGCCATTTGTATGTCTTCATTGGAAAAGTGTCTGTTCATATCTCCTGCCCATTTTTTGATTTGTTTATTTGTTTCTTGTGTATTGAGTTCGAGAAGTTCTTTGTAGATCTTGGATACCAGTCTTTTATCTGTAGCATCATTTGCAAATATATTCTCCCATTCCGTGGGCTGCCTCTTAGTTTTATTGACTGTTTCCTTGGCTGTGCAGAAGCTTTTTATCTTGATGAAGTCCCACAAGTTCATTTTATCTTTTGTTTCTCTTGCCTTTGGAGATGTGTCACGAAAAAGGTTGCTGTGGCCGATGTCGTAGAAGTTGCTGCCTATGTTCTCCTCTAGAGTTTTGATGGATTCCTGTCTCACATTGAGGTCTTTCATCCATTTGGAGTTTGTCTTTGTGTATGGTGTGAGAGAGTGGTCGAGTTTCATTCTTTTGCATGCAGGTGTCCAATTTTCCCAGCACCATTTATTGAAGAGACTGTCTTTTTCCCACCGATGTTTTCTCCTGCTTTATCAAAGATTAGTTGCCCAAAGAGCCGAGGGTCCATTTCTGGGTGCTCTCTTCTGTTCTCTTGGTCTATGTGTCTGTTTTTGTGCCAGTACCATGCTGTCTTTGTGATCACAGCTTTGTAGTACAGCTCGAATTCCGGCATTGTGATGCCCCCCAGTTTTGTTTTTCCTTTTCAACAGTTCCTAGGCAATTCGGGGCTTTTTATGGTTCCATACAAATTTAAGGACTATTTGTTCCAGTTCTTTGAAAAATGTCCTTGGTATTTTGATCGGGATAGCATTGAAAGTGTAGATTGCTCTCGGTAACATGGACATTTTAACTATGTTAATTCTTCCGATCCATGAGCATGGAATATTTTTCCATCTTTTTGTATCTTCTTCAATGTCTTTCAAGAGTGATTTATAGTTTCTATAATATAGATCCTTTATGTCTCTGGTTAATTCCACAGTAATGTATGGTTTTTGGTGCTATTGTAAATGGGATGGATTCCCTAATTTTTCTTTCTTCAGTCTCATTGTTCGTGTATAGAAATGCAACTGATTTCTCAGCATTGATTTTGTATTCCACCACATTACTGAATTGCTCTATGACTTCTAATAGTTTGGGAGTGGATTCTTTTGGGTTTTCCATATAGAGTATCATGTCATCTGCGAAGAGAGACATTTTGACTTCTTCTTTGCCGATTTGGATACCTTTTATCCCTTGTTGTTGTCTGATTGCTGTTGCAAGGACTTCTAGTACTATGTTGAATAATAGTGGCGAGAGTGGGCATCCTTGTCGTGTTCCTGATCTTAAGGGAAAGGCTTCCAGCTTTTCCCCATTGAAAATGATATTTGCTGTAGGCTTTTCATAGTTGGTTTTTATGAGATTGAGGAATGTACCCTCTATCCCTACACTCTGAAGGGTTTTAATCAGGAAAGCATGCCTTATTTTGTCAAATGCTTTTTCTGCATCAATTGAGAGGATCTTATGATTTTTTAATTTTTCCTTCTGGATAAAATCTAAGACACTGATTGATTTGCAAATGTTCAACCACCCTTGCATCCCAGGGATGAATCCCACTTGGTCATGATGGATAATCCTTTTAATGTACTGTTGGATTCTATTAGCCAGGATCTTGTTGAGGATTTTGGCATCCATATTCATTAGGGAAATCGGTCTGTAATTCTCCTTTTTGATGGGGTCTTTGCCTGGTTTGGGGATCACGGTAATATTGGCCTCATAGAATGAGTTTGGTAGCCTTCCTTCTGATTCTATTTTTTGAAATAGCTTTAGGAGAATAGGTATTATTTCTTCTTTGAATGTTTGGTAGAATTCCCCAGGAAAACCATCCGGGCCTGCAGTTTTGTTTTTTGGAAGGTTGTTTATCACTGTTTCAATCTCTTCATAATTAATTGGTCTGTTTAAAAAATCAGTTTCTTCCTTTTTCAGTCTTGGTAGTTTATAGGTTTCCAGGAAGTCCTCCATCTCTTCCAAATTGCTTAATTTATTGGCATAAAGCTGTTGATAAAAATTTCTAATAATCCTTCCAATTTCATTGGTGTTGGTTGTCACCTCTCCTTTTTCATTCGTAATTTTATTAATTTGGGTCCTTTCTCTATTCTTTTGGATAAGTCTTGCCAGTGGTCTGTCAATTTTATTAATTCTCTCAAAGAACCAGCTTCTAGTTCTGTTGATCTGCTCTACTGTACTCCTGGTTTCTAATTCATTGATTTCTTCTCTAATCTTGGTCAACTACTTCCTCGTGCATGGATTAGGCCTGTCCCTCTGTTGCTTTTCCAGCTTCTTGAGGTGAGAATATAAAAACTGCATTTTAGATTTTTCTATTCTTTTGAGTGAGGCTTGGATGGCTATGTATTTTCCCCTTAGGACTGCCTTCGCAGTGTCACGTAGGTTTTGGACCATTGTGTTTTCATTCTCGTTGGTCTCCATACATTCTTTAAATTGATTTTTGATTTCCTGGTTTATCGAATCATTCCTGAGCAGGATGGTTCTTAGTCTCCAAGTGTTTGTGTTTCTTCCAAATTTTTCCTTGTGGTTGAGTTCCAATTTCAAAGCATTGTGGTCTGAGAATATGCAGGGAATAATTTCAGTCTTTTGGTATCGGTTGAGACTTGTTTCGTGTCCCAGAACATGATCTTTTCTTGAGAATGTTCCATGCGCATTAGACTAGAATGAGTATTCTTTGGTTCTGGGGTGTAGTGTTCTATATATATCTATGAGGTCCAACTCGTTGAGTATGGCATTCAGAGCCCTTGTTTCTTTGTCAGTTTTCTGCATGGGTGCTCTGTCTATTGCTGATAGTGGAGTGTTGAGGTCCTCTACTATTAATGTATTTTTATCTATATGTCTCTTCATTGTGGTTAAGAGTTGGCTTGTGTATCTTGCTGCTCCCCTGTTGAGGGCATATATATTTATAATTGTCATATCCACTTGTTGGATACATCCTTTAAGAATAATATAGTGCCCTTCTGTGTCTCTAACTATAGTCTTTCATTTAAAATCCAATCTGTCTGATATGAGAATTGCTACCCCAGCTTTCTTTTGAGGCAGAAGAACGTATCAGTGAATTGGAGGATGGGTTAGTAGAAGAGAAAGCTAAAATAGAATCTGGACTCAAAAAAAATCCATTCTCATGAATGTAGGTTACGGGAGATTACTGACTCAATGAAATGTTCCAATGTCAGAATCATCAGCATCCCCCAGGGTGTTGAGAAAAACAGAGGTCTAGAAGAGGTATTTGAACAAATTGTAGCTGAAAACTTCCCTAATCTAGCAAAGGAAACAAACATTTGTTTCCAAGAGGCAGAGAGGACCCCTCCCTAGGTCAATCATGACAAACCTACGCCACGTCACGTCATAGTGCAATTCACAAATATTAGATCCAAGGATACAGTATTGAAAGCGGCCAGGGCAAAGAAATTTCTCACGTACCAAGGCAAAGGTATCAGAATTACGTCAGACCTGTCTACACAGACCTGGAATAAGAGAAAGGGTTGGGGCGGCATTTTTAAAGCTCTTTCAGAGAAAAACACGCAGCCAAGGATCCTTTATCCAGCAAAGCTGTCATTCAGAATTGGTGGAGAAATAAAGACCTTCCAGAATCACCAGTCATTGACCAATTTCGTATCCACGAAACCAGCCCTCCAGGAGATATTAAGGGGGGGTCTATAAAAGTAAAAAGGCCCCAAGAGTGATACAGAACAGAAAGTCACAATCTATAGAAACAAAGACTTTACTGGCAACATGGCATCATTAAAATCATATCTCTCAATAATCAGTCTCAATGTAAATGGCCTAAATGCTCCCATAAAGCGCCACAGGGTTGCAGATTGGATAAAAAGACATGACCCATCCATTTGCTGTCTACAAGAGACTCATTTTGAACCTAAAGATACATTCAGACTGAAAGTAAAGGGATGGAGTACCATCTTTCATGCCAATGGACTTCTCTTGTGTTTCTTTACTGGTTATTGTGTACCAGATTCCCTTGGTGGCTATGTTCGGATGTCTGAATGTAAGCACGGAAAGCACAGGTTCTCTGTAACATTGTAGCCCTTGAATGATCGCTGAGACTCCAAGATTGACTTCTACCTCCTCTTTGTACTTTAGAGATGTTGAAGGTTTTTTTTTCTAAATACCTCCAGAATATGAAAGAATCTTCAAATTTTTGAAGGAGTGCAAGGACCTCGTGAATTACGGGAAAAAATTTGTGTTATATTCCGTCAAGGAAACAGCAAGGTGGGTATAGAGAGGAACTCTGTAGCACAGTGGGGCAATGTGGTGCTGGGTGAGGGGTGGCGTCGGACCCTTCCTGCTCTTTCTCAACCATGATCCTTACTCAGATTTCATGTTTTCTCTGTTGATATTTAGATCGACATTATCTGAGTCTCACTCACTCTTTCAAGTTCAAGGAGACTTCTCTTCACACCAGTTTGAGGTAGGTGTTGACCCTGAACTGACGCACTTTCTATTTGTACTATTGTCCCTTACCACGATTTTCTATTCTCACGTAGATTGTAAGCTCCCTTTCTGTCCCCCACAAGGCCTCTCGCATCATGGGTTCTCTGGGTGTCTTTTGGTTAATGAATTGTCTCTTTATTTTCAGATTTAAAAGACAAGGCTTAATAAGGCACCTGTAGAAGGCACTAGCAAAATTAGAATCTGACCACCTTCTTAAGAAAGATAATCACACCCCAAACTTGTAATTCCGTTATGATGTTATCAATGTGTGACCTGAACCAGTTTGCTATCCTAGGACGGAACCGGATATTGTTGATGCCTTCTAGCACATGTTAGTTAGGAAAATTGTCTTCTTCAGGCTATGAAATACCATTGAAACTTTAATGTTATAAATTCCTGTTAGTAAAGTTTGATTTGGCAATGCATTTCAAAGGATAATTTGTTGTTCGTTTGTTTGTTTTCCCCTGAAGAGGGGGAATGCCGTTAAGTCATGGGTTGACACTACATCCTAGCTCCTCAGCAGGTCACAGGCCTGTCGCTGGTGTTTATATCATCTTCTACACTAGCAATTTCTTTCTTTTAATTTTACATTTTAAGTAATCTCTACACCCAACATGGGGCTCGAACTCACAACCCCGAGATCAAGAGTCCGTGCTCCACTGTCCGAGCCAGCCTGCACCCCATACACTCTCCATTTCTTTTCCTTTTGCCTGAGACAGCCCCTCCGCTGGTCATAAGGCTTGGCCTGAGCGGATGACTCACACCTTCCTTACCAGTGGACCCGACCATTAGCTGTCCTGCCTCCACTGAGTTGTTTTAATTTTCCTTTGACTTTAATCACAACCATGAGTGTGCTGAGAAAAACCCACACATCGTGGACATAGTCCTCCTCAGGGTCTTGTGTCGTTGCAGCCCTGTGTCCTTACCAGTCGGGTCCCATCTCCCCACGCTGTGCAGGAACCCCATGTTTGCCTGATGACTGAGGGAGAGGAGCATTCCGGCCTGAACCCTTGGCAGTGTCTGCTTCCATTTCAATGGAGTCATTGTTAGGGCTCTTGTGGAAAGCCTTTCTCCTTTGGAAAAAGACCTCCAGGGGCTCCTGGGTGGCTCAGTCGTTAAGCGACTGCCTTCGGCTCAGGGCGTGGTCCTGGCGTTATGGGATCGAGCCCCACATCAGGCTCCTCCGCTGGGAGCCTGCTTCTTCCACTCCTACTCCCCCTGCTTGTGTTTCCCCTCTCTGGCTGTCTCTCTCTCTCTCTGTCAAATAAATAAATAAAATCTTTAAAAAAAAAAAGACCTCCAGTGCAGAGAAGCCTAAAGTTGTGGGGACAAGAAGCAAAAGTTGGCTACTGGATACATAAGAGTAACAGTGAGAGGGGCGCCTGGGTGGCACAGTGGTTAAGCATCTGCCTTCGGCTCAGGGCGTGATCCCGGCGTTATGGGATCGAGCCCCACATCAGGCTCCTCCACTATGAGCCTGCTTCTTCCTCTCCCACTCCCCCTGCTTGTGTTCCCTCTCTCACTGGCTGTCTCTATCCTGTCGAATAAATAAATAAAATCTTTAAAAAAAAAAAAAAAAGAGTAACAGTGAGAGGAGCCCCTCACATTGCCATCCCTTCATTAATAAAGATGAGAATCGTGGCTATGGGAGAGAGAGCTCCATATACTGGCCAATGAGGAAGAGGATTGACATCCTCTAAATTATATTACCCCAGCCCCTCAAGGTACTGCTGCCAAGTTAGAACCAGAACTGTGGCTTTAAAAGATCATTCCAGGACTTTTTTTGAAAGTGTCACTTCAGGATGTTGAGGTGGATAATAAACCTACTGAATTCCATAAGCATGTGCCCTGAGAGCAATTTCCTTGTTTATCAGTGGTGCTGTGTGGAATACCATGACAGTGGCTAAGGCATTCTCTAAATCCATAAATGTTGGTTTTCTCAAATATCTATGGGTGTGAAGGAAGATCCATTTCCACAATCAGCATCTATTTGAGTACAAAGAGCTACCTTTCCCTGATGAAAGGAAAGCAAAATAATCAGTCTGCCAACTGGTAGTTAGCCGACTGACCACTTGGGGGTATGGTGCCGGCTCAGGTGCTCAGGGTTGGTGAGCACTGCTGGCAGATGGAGCAGTCAGCCATACCTGCCACAGCATCGGTGTTGGTGAGTGCAAGTTCCTGTTTATGGTCCATGCACGAACTGCATCCCTCCTTCCATGACCGTGACACTGCATTACTGCTTGGAAGATGGAAGGGTGCATCTAGGGAGGTATGGGGGTCGTCCTAGGAGTTCAGAGTGGCCTCAACCGAGAGACAGCAAGGGAATGGGAACCTCAGTCCTACAGCCTTAAGACACTAGAGCTTCCCATAAACTGAAAGGGCTTGGAAGCAGTCAGTTGATGACCCAGCATGGCCAACACCTTGAGTTCAATTGCATGAGACCCGAAGCAGAGAACCCAATCGAGCCTGCCTGGACCTCTGACCTGTGGAACTCCTTGATCATACTTTTGTGTCATTTCACACTGCTAAATATGGGGTGACTTACTAGGCACTATTAGAACACTAATATGGACAAGTGCCTGCATATCGCAATGTCCCAGCTGAGAATCAGTCATGATGCTTTCTCTTTTCCAGTCAAGCGGTCACAGGGAGCTCCCCATGAGGCCATAGGTGTAACCTCAGAGAACTTTATTCTTCTGGGCCTCACTCCAAGCTGGCCGATTCTCAGGTCACTTTTCGGGTGGTCATAGTACCACAAAACCATAAACATATGTGTTACCACCAGCACTTCGTAGGCCACCTCTTTGCTGTCTCCCTTTTTTAATGGTAAGAAGGTTGAGATTTGTCAATTTGCTGTTCACTGGAGAAGCACAATCTTGTCCTGCCCCAGACTACTAAATCTCTGAACATTTTACTAAGTGGCAAGGCCTCTGATTTTGTGTGGGCATTAATTTCTATGTCTGTCTTTCAAGTGTGTTGCCAATGTGTCTATTAGCTTCTACTTCTCAATCAGAATAATGACATCAATGAAAGGAATAGTTCCATGTCCATTGTAAGGGGAAGGTGATCAAGGTCCCTAAGGAACAGTTTCTGGCATTGGCTCAGAGAGCTGATAGAAGCCTGAAGTAGGAAGTGGTGGTGCCCTTTCCAGCTGAAGGCAAACTCTTTCTGGGGATATTTTCTAAAGGAGAAAAAAAGCATTTGCTCAACCAAATAGATATACCAGATGCCCAGGAATGTGTCGATGGCTAACGCAATGGAGCCACAAATGAAACAGCTGCTGTAATTGAAGTCAACAACCACCTAAGTTTATAACTGGCTGTCCTTCTCCAAGATCTATAAGTTCTGCCCAGGCCAAATAGGTAAGATGAAAGGGAAATGTTCAGAATCACCACCATGCATCTTCCAAATTCTTAATGGTGCCACCAATTACCACTGGGTAGATTAACGGAAAATCCGAGAACCATGAAGAGTCTGTACTGAGGTAAAATTCCATTAATGACCTGACCTCCATTACTGTGCCTGGTGGACCACAGTGATGCTTTGTGTCTCCTGGAATTAGTGTCATTCTGATCCAGTATTGAGTAATCTTCAAGAATTCTGATTTCTATCTTACCTTTCCGTGTTGCAGTGTCATGCAATACCTGGCCACAGGTCCATCGGGGGAAGGTTGGGACAACAATTAACAGCATAAATATTTGGCAGTGTAGCATGGTCCTTCCTCAGGGGCAAGCCGACAGTAATTTCTGACCAACAGAGAAGAGAAGAGCCACACAGAGCTCTTTACAGATGCCTGGGCTTCCCCTAGAAAATAGTTACCAGAATGTTGGTGAATGTCCTGTCTTCTGGATTTTTGTTAATAGGGAAAGGATTTCATGTAATGGTCCTTGCTCATTCAGTAGTCTCTGTCGAGCTGCATCCTCATCTGATGCTGGAGCAGGGCAGGAATTCAGGAACAAGAGATCAGGAGCAGACTGGAAGCCACAGACATGAGCCTCACGCCCCACAAAGACCAACTGAAGCCCATGCCTGTCCCCCCACCTTGGGGAAGAGGGTGTTCTGCAGGGGTCAGGGCCAGAAAGGACTAACTCCCAAGGCCCTTTACTCTGATGCACAATAGATGCCTCCTCAGGGAGGCCTTCCCTGACCACCCTATTTAAACTACTGCCCACCTTTTCGCATCTGTCCATCCCATTTCAAGTTTGTGCAGACTACTTAGTACTACCTGACAGTTGCTCTGCTTGTCTAGTGTCTCATGGAAGATCGATGAGAAAAGTGTCCAGTTCACTGTTCTTTCCCACCTAGATAAGCAGCTGGCACTTAGATGGTTTCTACAAAATATCAAATGAATTCATTCTAATCTTCACGACCAGCCTGGGCGTTTGATGCTGTCAGGAGGCTCAGTTTGCAGGAGGTGATGTGGAAACACACAGAGGTTAGGTACATAGCCCCAGGTCATGAGCAAATAAGGGCGGACCTGGACCAACGAAACAGAGACCGGTCTGGCTTGAAGCCAAGTTCTTTCCACTCCTCCAGGGCTGCCCTCTGACTCCACTGCTTCTGACTGCCCCTGGCCCACAGTCTCCCATTGTTCCTTGTTTGTCATCTGACCCTGGATCTGGGACATTCTCGGCTCACTCTCCCTCCCTGACAGGAGCTCCCAGGGGCTAAGTGCTCCTAGGCAGACAATTTCTGCAACATGGAGTGGATCAAGGAAGAAAGTCTGCTGGAAGCTAAATCCCACATCCCCTTAGGGATGGTGTTCCCACCCCCCAAGAGCACATCGGCCTGTGTCATAACTCTCTGCTCATTGAGACTGTCTCCCTTATACTCCGGGTTCCCCAGAGTTCATCTCCATGTAGTTGGCACACAACGTTAAGGACCCCAGCGATCACTCCTCATCACCCTCAGCATGAACCCACAAATTTCTGGGTGCCACTGAGTCCAGGCCCTGAACACACTCGGAATGTCTGAGTTCTTCCACTCCTGCACAGGATTTTTGGAGTAGCGATTATTTAGCCCTTCTGTTGTGAGGAGATTCTGGCCAAGGCAGGTGAGGGGACAGGCATGGTGGCCCTCTCAGGAAGTGGTAAGGCCAACTCTAATGATTGGGAACAGACAAGCAGCAGGGCCTCTGGAGCCAGAGAATGGTTTTAGGAGCCTTGATGAGGGCGGTGAAGTTAACCTTGGGATGTTGATCTCCCGGTCCTGCCTCTATGACAACTTACCCTGATGGTTCAGGAAAGAGCTTTCGCATAACAAGTAGATCATCTCTGAAGGTCAAAAATCAGGGTCCCGCATTATTGTGCCCTTGGATGTGCAGCAGGCCTCCACCTCCACCTGATCATCTGGTTCAAGCTGACTTTCCATGGGTTCATTATCCAATTCACGTAATCACTAAGCGTGATGGTCAGGGAACTTAAAGAGAGAAATAGAGTTATCCCCTTCTAGCAAAAGTCCCTCGTGTGGGCAGCAGTGGGATGCACAGACCCCTGTTTAAACTGCTTTAACCATGACATTGAACCATTCAGCCGGGAAGGACAGACAAGTGCAATCGCGGAAGGTGCAGTTGAAAAGAGCCGTGCAGCTGGCCAAGCACACCTGGGACCCCCCACCTCTCCCCCATCCCTGCGCTGCAGCCACCCCTGCCTCCTGCTTCCCTGCATGTGGCATCCTGCGCCCATTCAGGGGCCCTTGCAGCTGGATTTCCCACTGCCTCAACTCCCCTTCCCAAGTCTTGTCACCCTTCTCCTCTCTCCTTAAATGCCACCTCCTCAGAGCGGCGCTGTGTCAGCCATCTAAAGTAAGACCCTCAGTAGTATGTACCACCTCTTCTTTGTTCATTTGGCAGAGAAAGACAAATAACATATGATTTCACTCGTATGTACAAGTTAAGACACAAAGCAAATGAACAAAGAAAAAAGGGACAGACAAAAGAGCAGACTCTTAAGGATAGAGAACAAAGTGGTGGTTACCAGAGGGGAGGGGGTGCAGAGGTGGGTGAAATAGGTGAAGGGGATTAGGAGCCCACTTACCATGATGAGCATTAAGTAATGTGTAAATTCATTGAATCACTATATTGTACACCTGGAACTATTATAACACTATGTTAATTATATTGGAATTAAAATAAGTAAGTAAATATATTTTCAAAAGTCATTGAAAAGATATTGTAAAAACGAAAAGCAGGTGTACCTTTGTGTATGGTGTGAGAGAGTGGTCAAGTTTCATTCTTTTGCAGGTAGCTGTCCAATTTTCCCAGCACCATTTATTGAAGGGACTGTCTTTTTTCCACTGGATGTTTTTTCCTGCTTTGTCAAAGATTAGTTGCCCAAAGAGCTAAGGGTCCATTTCTTGGTTCTCTATTCTGTTCCCTTGGTCTATGTGTCTGTTTTTGTGCCAGTACCATGCTGTCTTTGTGATCACAGCTTTGTAGTACAGCTTGAAATCCGGCCATGTGATGCCCCCAGCTTTGGTTTTCCTTTTCAACAATTCCTTGGTGATTCGGGGCCTTTTCTGGTTCCACACAACTTTAAGGGCTGTTTGTTCCAGTTCTTTGAAAAATGTCATTGGTATTTTGATCGGGATGGCATTGAAAGTGTAGATTGCTCTGGGTAGCATGGACATTTTAACTATGTTAATTCTTCTGATCCATGAGCATGGAATATTTTTCCATCTTTTTGTGCCTTCAATGTCTTTCAAGAGTGATTTGTAGTTTCTAGAATAGAGAACCTTTACGTCTCTGGTTAATTCCACGGTAACGTATGGTTTTTGGTGCTATTGTAAATGGGATGGATTCCCTAATTTCTCTGTCTTCAGTCTCATTGTTCGTGTATAGAAATGCAACTGATTTCTTAGCATTGATTTTGTATCCCACCACATTACTGAATTGCTCTATAACTTCTAATAGCTTGGGAGTGGATTCTTTTGGGTTTTCCATATAGAGTATCATGTCATCTGCGAAAAGAGACAGTTTGACGTCTTCTTTGCCGATTTGGATACCTTTTATCCCTTGTTGTTGTCTGATTGCTGTTGCAAGGACTTCTAGTACTATGTTGAATAATAATGGCAGGAGTGGGCATCCTTGTCGTGTTCCTGATCTTAAGGGAAAGGCTTCCAGCTTTTCCCCATTGAGAATGATATTTGCTGAAGGCTTCTCATAGATGGTTTTTATGAAATTGAGGAATGTACCCTTTATCCCTACACTCTGAAGGGTTTTAATCAGGAAAGCATGCTGTATCCGGCCATGTGATGCCCCCAGCTTCAACCTCATCAATAAGAACCTCTTATGGTTCTTGATTCTTTTCTTGTTGATATGATCTATCACACTGATCAATTTGTGAATGTTGAACCACCCTTGCATCCCAGGGACGAATCCCACTTGGTCATGATGGATAATCCTTTTAATGTATTGTTGGATTCTATTAGCAAGGATCTTGTTGAGAATTTTTGCTTCCATATTCATCAGGGAAATCGGCCTGTAATTCTCCTTTTTAATGGGGTCTTTGCCTGGTTTGGGGATCAAGGTAATATTGGCCTCATAGAATGAGTTTGGTAGCCTTCCTTCTGATTCTATTTTTTGAAATAGCTTTAGGAGAATAGGTATTATTTCTTCTTTGAATGTTTGGTAGAATTCCCCAGGAAATCCGTCAGGCCCTGGTGTTTTGTTTTTTGGAAGGTTTTTAATCACTGTTTCATTCTCTTCATAATTAATTGGTCTTTTTAAAAAATCAGTTTCTTCCTTTTTCAGTCTTGGTAGTTTATAGGTTTCCCGGAAGGCCTCCATGTCTTCCAGATTGCTTAATTTATTGGCATAAGAGCTATTGATAAAAGTTTCTAATAATCCTTCCAATTTCATTAATGTTGGTTGTGACCTCTCCCTTTTCATTCATAATTTTATTAATTTGGGTCCTTTCTCTATTCTTTTGGATAAGTCTTGCCAGTGGTTTGTCATTTTTATTTATTCTTTCAAAGAACCAGCTTCTAGTTTTGTTGATCTGCTCTACTGTGCTCCTGGTTTCTAATTCATTGATCTCTGCTCTGATCTTGATCAACTGCTTTCTCGTGCTTGGATTAGGCCTGTTGCTCTGTTGCTGTTCCAGCTTCTTGAGGTGAGAATATAAAAACTGCATTTTAGATTTTTCTATTCTTTTGAGTGAGGCTTGGATGGCTATGTATTTTCCCCTTAGGACTGCCTTTGCAGTGTCACATAGGTTTTGGACCATTGTGTTTTCATTCTCGTTGGTCTCCATAAATTGTTTAAATTGATTTTTGATTTCCTGGTTTATCGAATCATTCTTGAGCAGGATGGTTCTTAGTGTCCAAGTGTTTGAGTTTCTTCCAAATTTTTCCTTGTGGTTAAGTTCCAATTTCAAAGCATTGTGGTCTGAGAATATGCAGGGAATAATTTCAGTCCTTTGGTATCAGTTGAGACCTGTTTTGTGACCCAGAACATGGTCTATTCTTGAGAATGTTCCATGGGCATTAGAATAGAATGAGTATTCTTTGGTTCTGGGGTGTAGTGTTCTATATATGTCTATGAGGTCCATCTCGTCTAGTATGGCTTCAAAGCTCTTGTTTCTTTGTTGATTTTCTGCATGGGTGCTCTGTCTATTTCTGATAGTGGAGGTCCCCCACTATTAATGTATTTTTATCTATATGTCTCTTTATTGTGGTTAAGGGTTGGCTTGTGTATCTTGCTGCTCCCCTGTTGGGGGCATATATATTTATAATTGTCATATCCACTTGTTGGATACATCCTTTAAGAATAATATAGTGCCCTTCTGTGTCTCTAACTATAGTCTTCAGTTTAAAATCCAATCTGTCTAATATGAGAATTGCTACCCCAGCTTTCTTTTGAGGTCCATTGGCATGAAAGATGATATTCTATCCCTTTACTTTCAGTCTGGATGTATCTTTAGGTTCAAAATGAGTCTCTTGTAGACAGCAAATGGATGGGTCATGTCTTTTTATCCAATCTGCAACCCTGTGGCGCTTTATGGGAGCATTTAGGCCATTTACATTGAGACTGATTTTTGAGATATGATTTTATTTTTTATTTTTTTAATGTTTTTTTTATTATATTATGTTAGTCATCATAGAGTACATCCCTGGTTTCTGATGTAAAGTTCGATGATTCATTAGTTGCGTATAACACCCAGTGCACCATGCAATACGTGCCCTCCTTACTACCCATCACCAGCCTATCCCATTCCCCCACCCCCCTCCCCTCTGAGGCCCTCAGTTTGTTTCTCATAGTCCATAGTTTCTCATGCTTCATTCCCCCTTCTGATTACCCCCCTTTCCTTACCCTTTCTTCCCCTACCGATCTTCCTAATTCTTATGTTCCATAGATGAGAGAAATTATATGATAATTGTCTTTCTCTGCTTGACTTATTTCACTTAGCATTATCTCCTCCAGTGCCGTCCATGTTGCAGCAAATGTTGAGAAATCATTCTTTTTGATAGCTGAGTAATATTCCATTGTATATATGGACCACAACTTCTTAATCTAGTCATCTGTTGAAAGGCATCTCAGCTCCTTCCACGCTTTGGCTATTGTGGACAATGCTGCTATGAACATTGGGGTGCATATGGCCCTTCCCTTCACTACGTCTGTATCTTTGGGGTAAATACCTAGTAGTGCAATGGCTGGGTCATAGGGTAGCCCAATTTTTAACTTCTTAAGGGACCTCCACACTGTTTTCCAGAGTGGCTGTACCAACTTGCATTCCCACCAACAATGTAGGAGGGATCCCCTTTCTCCACATCCTCTCCAACAATTGTTGTTTCTTGCCTTGTCAATTTTTGCCATTCTAACTGGCGTAAGGTGGTATCTTAGTGTGGTTTTGATGTGAATTTCCCTGATGGCTAATGATTTTGAACATTTTTTCATATGTCTGTTAGCCGTTTGTATGTCTTCACTGGAAAAGTGACTGTTCATATCTTCTGAAGATATGATTTTAATGATGCCATGTTGCCAGTAAAGTCTTTGTTTCTATAGATTGTGACTTTCTTTTTTTTTTTTTTAAAGATTTTCTTTATTTATCCGACAGAGATAGAGACAGTCAGCGAGAGAGGGAACACAAGCAGGGGGAGTGGGAGAGGAAGAAGCAGGCTCATAGCAGAGGAGCCTAATGTGGGGCTCGATCCCAGAACGCCGGGATCACGCCCTGAGCCAAAGGCAGACGCTTAACCGCTTAACCGCTGTGCCACCCAGGCGCCCCTAGATTGTGACTTTCTGTTCTGTATCACTCTTGGGGCCTTTTTACTCTTATAGAACCGCCCTTAATATCTCCTGGAGGTCTGGTTTTGTGGTTACGAAGTTGGTCAGTGACTGGCGATTCTGGAAGGTCTTTATCTCTCCATCAATTCTGAATTACAGCCTTGCTGCATAAAGGATCCTTGGCTGCATGTTTTTCTCTGAAAGAGCTTTAAAAATGCCCCCCCAACCCTTTCTCTTATTCCAGGTCTGTGTAGACAGGTCTGACGTAATTCTGATACCTTTCCCTTGGTATGTGAGAAATTTCTTTGTCCTGGCCGCTTTCAATATTGTATCCTTGGATCTAATATTTGCGACTTGCACTATGATGTGACATGGCATAGGTTTGTCATGGTTGAGCTTGGGAGGGGTCCTCTCTGCCTCTTGGACACGAATGTTTGTTTCCTTTGCTAGATTAGGGAAGTTTTCAGCTATAATCTGTTCAAATATCTCTTCAAGACCTCTGTTTTTCTCCACCCCCTCGGGGATGCTGATGATTCTGGCATTGGAACGTTTCATTGAGTCAGTAATCTCCCGTAACCTACAATCTTGAGATTGGATTTTTTTGAGCCAAGTTTCTGTCTTAGCTTTCTCTTCTACTAACCCCTCCTCCAATTTGCTGATTTGTTCTTCTGCCTCATTCACCCTGGCCGTCAGAGCATCTTGTTTTGACTGCATTTGATTCATAGCATTTTTAATTTCTGCCAGATTCACTCTCATTTCTGCCCTTAGAGATTCTATATTGTCATTAATAGTTTTTTCAAGCCTACACATCATCTTGACCATTGTTACTCTGAACTCCATTTCTGACAATATGGTTATATCCATATCCATTAGTTCTGTGGCAGAGGCCCCAGACTCATTGTCTTTTCTTTGCTGGGGGTGGGGATTTCTCCTTCTCGTCATTCTGATGAGGAGAGGTTACGGGTTGCTCAGAGCCCAAATTATTGACCAGGACCCAGGCAGTGCGCACTTTTTTTATAGGGACCTTAGGGATGTGGGCTTCTTGATTTTTCAACCTGCCTTCTGGGGGAGGGGCCTGCTGCGCCAGTACTCAGGCAACCCTGTTTGGGTAGGGTCTCCGCGTCCCCTACGAGGGGGGATGGGGATGGGTACACTGTGAGCTGGTATTTCCAGGCTTTTGTTCTCTGGCGGCTTTCCCTGGCGGTTTTCTGTGCCTCTTCTAAGAGTCAGAGCAGCAGTAGCCGAATCCCAGCTTCTGTCTCAGAACAGAGGGATCACGGACCGTTCTCCACTGATGTTCTGGCCACTTTAACTCTTATTTTGTTGGTGCTGCTCAACCCTGCAGCATCCCGGGATGTGTGCCCCACAGCTGGCGTCCAGTCCCTCACTTCCAGGGCCGGCTCGTCTCTGTCCTTTGTGTTTCTAATACCGCCAGCTGCCAGCCATGCCCATGTGCTCCGGAACTCCAGTTTTCAGACTGCTTGTGCACGTTCCCCGGCTCACGGTCTCAGTCTGCTCTCTCACGGGTGCCGGTCCATGAGTCCGGCCCGCTCCCCAGTGCAGGTGGCTACCGCTTCCTGGCGCCCGAATGCAGGGGCTCTCTCCCCCTTCCGTTTATCTTCCGATATCTGTGCGTGGCTTCACAGCTCCCCGATTCGTACCTCAATACTCAGCGCTGGTGATGTTTGTTTATAGAGGTCCAGATGTATCTTCCTGCATCTCACGTTGATTCTGTGGGTGTTAAGCATGGTCTGGTACCTATCCAGCTCAACTCAGAAGACCAGCTAAAAAGGGGACCCCTACTCCCCTGCCATCTTAACTCTCAGCCTGGGGGAACTTTTGAAGCCACTGAATTTGCATAATTTGTTACACAAAATTAAGAACCAATAACATTCTCTGAATCTACACCCACGTCCTCATGTGCATGTCAAGGAACCAGTTGGCTAGAGAAGCAGTCTAGGAGGCCTGGTTTACAGGTAGTTTTCACAATATGCGGGTACTGCATATGCTAGATACTTTCCAGAACAAAAAGGAAAGCAATATAAATAATTTACAGTCAGATGCAGTGGATATAAAACTTATTTAAAATGTAGCCTGCAAGAGGAGGAACTTCTGCATTGGTGGAGGAAGGGCCTGTGAAAATCCACTCTAGCACACAGGCAATGAGAACACAGGCAAATCAGATTACGGTGAGCAATCTTGTCTTGCTTTCATTTTATGTGCAAGTAATACTTCATATGTTTCTCCCCCAAAAATAACCTATAAAGCAGATTTCTGTAGAGAAATTTTTACCAAATGCGATTAATTTTTCCTCAGGATTATGATGATCAAATAATCTGCCTCTACTTCTGTTAAAACAGTCAGCCAGTATTTGATTGATCCACTCTCAGCTTCAAACCGAAACCTTTCGCTGATATGTAAAAAATATTCTGGTTCCTAGAAATCTTAAGAGTGGCTTGATCTCACAACCTTGAGATCATGACCTGAGCTGAAATTAAGAGTTGGATGCTTAACCCACTGGGCCACTCAGGTGCTCCACAAATAAGGTGTTTTTTTTTTTTAAGTAGTTCCCTGTTTCCTAAAGTTCATGTATTTTATATATATAAATTCATTACTCTAATATTTATTAATCATCTCCTATGTAGAGAGCCTTGAGTGCTCAGTTGTACAAAGAAGTGTAATCCTGAATGAAATAAACTTACAATTTGAAACTAAAAAAAAAATTTTCATGTGGCGTGTGTGACCGAGTTCTGCCTGTAGGGGGCACCGGAGACGTGCCGGGGGGAAAGCTAGCTTCCTGGTTCTGGGCAGCTGGCACAGTGGAATGGGGTGGGGGGGAGGCGTTAGGCTTCTCCAGCACCACCCTCCGTACCTCGCACAGCTTCTCGGGGGGCCAGGCTGCTGCAGGACAGTGTGGCCAGCATCACAACATGGCCTGCAGCGGCCCTTACACCTACCTCACCGGGGCAGTAATTATAGATGAGCCTTCTGGTCAGATACTTCCCTGTGCACACCCCCCAGACCCCCTAGGGGGCGTATATCCAGCAACACCCAGGGGCACATTTCCAGAACGTTCTACCTGAAAGGCGCCACAAATTCACTGCCACTGTGTGAGTTGCTTCCAGGCTCCGGGAACAAGGTCAGGATTTCAACCCTGGGAGTGCGGATTCATCTCCCTGGGGACTCTCTCTGTGCCCTGCAGGTGCCTCTCCCTTGGCTGCGGTGTCTTCCTGGGGAATCTTCCTCGGTCTGTGGAGACATGTGGTTGGGTTCTGATCTCAGCACAGGGCGAGGCATTTTCGGGGCGGCTTCTCTCCGCCATGTTGGAGAGGAATCTGTCCTTGGTGGTGTCTCTGAGTTCCGTGAGGGATGTTCTTTGTGTAATTCTCTCCCGGCTGGTTCAGGGACGCATCTTTGGGTGCTATCTTAGTCCTAAGCGGGGCGGAGGGGGTTTGGGGCGTAGCAGGGATTCGAAGTTTCAGTGGGGGGTGTGGAGGCACAGGGGGTGTTTCCTGGCTCTCATTTTAAGCTCTGTGAGGGGGATGTTTCCTCGGGTGCATCACCTCAGCCCTGGGATTCCTCTCCCTGCGGGCTTCTGCCTCAGCCTGTGAGACACTCTCCTTGGGGGTTAGCTCGGCACGAGGGCGCACTTTGCCTTGGGTGCTCTGTCTCAGCCATGCTGGGGCTGGGCTTTCGTGCTGTTCTGCTGGTCCCTGGTGGGGACTCTTAGTCCCGGGGAGATTTTCATGGGTGCTCCGTCCCTTCCAATGGGGGTGCTGTTCCTCCGATGCTTCAAGACGAGAGGGAAACTCTCCCAGGGGGGGGCTCTGTGTGAGCCGAGGGGCAGGGGGAGAACTTCACCGTGGGTGCCTTCTCAGCACTGGGGGTTTGGGCTCTTTCTGGAAGCTCCCTCTGAGGTCTGGGAGCTGAGACTCTTCCTCAGGGTCCATCTCTGCCAGCAGGAGGATTGTGCCTTGAGCGCTCTCTCTCAGCCCTGGGTGAGGAGGGTTCCTTGGGTACTTCCCCTCCCTGATGTAGGGGGGCTCCTCTTTCCTGGCTGCTGACTCAGCCGTGGCTGGGGAGCATTTTGGGGGCTCTGGCTCTGCCTCAAGGGGTGGATTTTCCCTAGTGTGTTCTGTCTCAGCCTTTGTGGTGAGGTCGTAGTTGGCTGCTCTAATGCACTGTGGGGTGGCCTGTTCTTACTTGGATGCTCAGCCTGGGGTGGAGTCATTTTCCTTGATTTCTGTATGTCAGTCTTGCAGGGGTTCTATTTCTAACCTTTTATGTGTGACCTTGGTCATCAAGGTGGGAATCTGGGGCTGACAATGTGTGAGAGTTGGTTGCATTCTATACTCGTAAACACTTGCTGTATAGGGAGTCTTTAATCTCAGTCACCATGGTGGGTGTGCAGGGATCTTTCATTATGACTAAATATGAATTTTGTACTGAATAATGTGGTTTATTGGCCATTCATATATGTCTTTTATGAAGAGCCTTTCCAGGACTTTTACCCACATATTATTGAGATATTTTT
Source organism: Ursus americanus (assembly GCF_024610735.1). Classification (NCBI taxonomy): domain Eukaryota; kingdom Metazoa; phylum Chordata; class Mammalia; order Carnivora; family Ursidae; genus Ursus; species Ursus americanus. Next base: position 15,357,087 of record NC_142164.1, read on the forward strand.
ATTTTTAAAATTGATTTGTAGTTCAACATATATTCATTCTTACACATATTTAAATATATAATTTTGTGTGTCTTTTGCTGATCTTTTTTTTTTTTTTTTGGTCACTGTCTTTTTTTTCTAAAAGAGAGAGAGCGTGGACACACGAGTGGGGGAGGAGGAGTGGTAGGGTGACAGAGGGAATCTCCATTCGGCTTCCAGCCCAGTGTGAGCCCAATATGGGGCTTGATCTCACCACCCTGAGATCATAACCTGAGCTGAAATCAAAAGTCAGATGCTTAAACAATTGGGCCATACAAGTGCCCCATGTCTCTCTCTCTGTTTTTAATTTTCATTTATTTATTAGAGGTAGAATCCAGGCACACGTGAGAGAGAGAGAGAGAGAGAGAGAGAGAGAGAGAGCGCAACAGAGAGCACGAGCAGGAGAGAGAGGCAGATGGAGAAGCAGCCTCCCCAGTGAGTAGGGAGCCAAATGCTGGCCTCCATGCCAGGATCCTGGGACCATGACCTGAGCCGAAAGCAGACATTAACCAGTTTAGCCACTCAGATGCCCTGTATGTCACTTTCATAATAGAAGTGTCTTTTTGATGAAAAGAAGTTCTCGGTTTAATTAAGTCTAATCATTCTATCCTTCATGGTCAGGGCTTTCATTGTTTTCAAAAGCTTTGCCTACTCTAAAGCCACGAAGGTGATATCCCAAGTTTCCTTCTAGAACTCCTGTTCACCGGAGATCAAATTGTATGGATGGGAAGGGGATCAGAGCAGAGGTGCAGTTCCCCGTAGGGAGCAGGTGGACTTACTGAAAGGACCACAAAGGCTTGCAGGTCCCCGTGTCAGCCATCTAGCACCTGCTGATTCCAGATGTATGTCTCGACTCTGTCCTGTGGCACTGGAGTATCCGCCCACCGTTGCTCCAACACCACAGAGCTGTCGCTGCCCTTCCGTCGCGGTACGTCTGCTGTCTGGCAGTGCGCGCCTTCCAACCTGCTGCTTTTGCTTAAATGTGGTCTCAGCTGTTCTAGGCCCTTTGATATCCACATACTGTTTACTATCAGCTCAGGTATTTCCCCCAAAAGGAACAGGATGGGTTCATTTAAATTTTAAATATTTACTTATATGTTAAATATGATGCGATACTTTTTCTGGGAAGAAATGACAATAATGACGTAATGAGTCTTCCAATCCACATGGTATGTATTTCTCTCCATTTACTGAGGCCTTTCATTTCTGTCCATGAGGATTATATTTCACGTGTCGTGCTCAGCACACCTGTTGCTAGGTTTATCCTATGGGTTTCTTTTTTTTTTAAGATTTTTTATTTTTAATTAATCTCTATACCCAATGTTGGGCTCGAACATACAACCCCAAGATCGACAGTCCCACCGTCCACTGACTGAACCAGCCAGGTGCCCCTTGATGTTCTTGACACTGCTTTAATGGTACTCGAAATATCTTTTTCTAACTGGTTTGTTATTACACAGAAATACACGTGTTTTTGATTCTTGCTGTTTATCCAGTAGCTTGACGCTTGTACACTTATTAATTCTCAGGATTTTAATTCCTTTTGGATATTCTATGTACAAAAACATGTCAACTATGAACAATTACAACCTCACTTCTCCTCCGGTATGTTCTTGAAAACACAACGGACAGCCTTGTCTTCTGTCACCATTAAATACGGCACTTGTGTACATTTTTGGGGCGGGAGAGGTATCTTTTCTTAGGTTTAAGAAGTTGCCTTTCACCTGAGTTGCTGATGATTTTTACCGTGAATCCAACGTCAACCCATTTATGAAAGCGGCCCTGTGTCTTTTTTCTGGTTTTTGCTGTTTATGTAGCGCATTTCACTGATGAATTTTCCAGGGTGAAACGAATCTTCCTTCCAGCAAGACACATGACCTTTGGATTTTTATGTCCTGTTTAATTTCACTTGCTAACCAATTGTGTTGTGCGTCTATATTCAGGAGAGAGATGTGGTTCTTTCGTTTTCTTTCTTGCAGTGTTTTTGGTAGATGTTGGTAACATGTTTATCTTGGCCTCATAAAATGAGCAGGGAACTCACACCCTTTCTCCTCTGTTCCAAAAGAGTTTGTGTAAGTCTGGTCTTATTTGCCTCGTGAATGTTTGAAGGACTCGTCAGGACAGCCTTCAGGATAGAAAGGCTCGTCATTTGGTGCTAAACGTCGTACCCCATACAGGAGCCTTCAGATTTTCTGTTTCTTCTTGGTGAGTTTTGGAATGTTTCATTGTTCTAGAAAAGAGTCTATTTCATCTGTTTCCAAATTTGCTATAAAGTCAGTCTGGGTGTTCCCGCTGTCTGTCACAGAGCTCTTCTCTGGATGCAGGGCTCGCTCTCCTGCTTGGTGGCTAGTACTTTTTATCTGAGGATGAATTGTCATTGATAATCATGCCAAGGAGCCGTCTCAGTCTGTGCAGGCTGCCATAGCAACATGCCAGAAACTGGGAAGATGACAAGGACAGAAATGTGTGGCCTAGGGCCGTGGAGGCCAGGATACCAGGACCAGGCTGCCGGCACCAGGGCGATCGAGAGAAGGTCCGCGGCCTGTTTCAAGCCAGGCACCGTTGCTCTGCCCTCTGTGGTGGGAGGGCTCGGGCTCTCTCTGCAGCCCCCTTTCTGTAGCACTGATCCGATTCGGGAGTGGGCCACCATTTGGACCTCGGCACTTGCCAAGGGACCCTAATATCTCCTAATACCAGCTCCCCTGGGGGGTTGGATTTCAATGCATGGTTGTGGGAGACACGAGTGTCAGAACACAGCATAGACCTCACTCTACTTTCCTGGGGTTTGTTGTAGTCTTTTTACACCTTCTTCCATGGACAGACCTCATTCATTTGCAGCAATGTTTCTTCTCTAACAAAATGTAAAGCTGTAAGTTTTCCTCTCTGTTCGTCATTCCACGTGTGTCGCACAGAATCGGTCATGTGATGTTCTCCTAGAGTTCACTAATAAGTATTGATTTAGAGTATGTTGTACAGTTTTGAAGGACCTTTTGTTGTGTTGCTAAGAAGTACTTCTTTGATTTCATTTTCTTTAGAGAACACGGTGTGCATGACATTAAGGATTGGGGTTTATTGGCAGGGTTGCCAGTGTTTGCCTGCTCGAGAAGAAATGATATTCTGATGACTGAATGCAGGACTCTGTGTGAGGCCATGATCAAGCCTATTGAGGGTGGTATCTTTCAGTCTATGCATTTGCTATCTGGGGGCTGAGCCCACCAAACTGGCACATTCTGAATGGTGCCCCGGAGAGCAAAATGATTGCTGGAGGTGGACATGTGCACAAAAGGATTGCACCCTGCAAACCTTAGGACGTCTTCTGGGAGCGCTAGGGAAGGATGTAGCCGCATTCTCCTGCTACACAGGACTTGAGTAGCACGTAACTGAGGAGCCTGGCAGCCACTTTGCAATCATGAGGAGGAGCCAGAACTGGGATGAAGTGGCTTCTAAGAAGCAGAAGAGAACCTGGGGAAGGGAGCCAACGTTTGGTCATATTATTCATACAGGATTCAGCTCATTTGATGCTAATGTCCACTTAGCTGTTGGTTTCTTGTATCATTTTAGCTAAACACAGGAGAGGTTTCTGCTCCTGCGATTGAAAGCAACCTATGCAAATTGTGTTCACCATGGCAAGTAAAAGAGCAAAGACAAGATGCATTTGGAAATAGCAGAAATTGTACCAGCCGGCAACGACCACTTTTCACAATCACTATGCCCATAGCCTGACATCTTCTCTTAAAAAGGCAATATTCTTATGAGATTTGGATCTTAGTGTGAAGAACGTCCATTTGCCAGCGCTTCCCCACGGTGCCCAGACTCCACTTTTAACAATTAAGAGACTGCAGAGCAGCTGTGAGAGGGAGAAGGGCTCTCTCTGCACTTCTGCAGGCGGGTACCATGGAGGGTGCCAGGCGGGAAGCCCTTCTCCCTTGAGGTCATGTATCCCTTTGGGTAAATACCTAGTACTGCAAATGCTGGTTCATGACGTAGTTCTAGTTTCACTCTCTGAGAAACTGCCATACTGTTTCGGAAGGGTTGCAGTTTTCTCATTAATGGGACATGTTTCTTGTTGCTCCTCAGGAAGCGATGAGTGAGAAAGGAGAGGAGTCCGCTGTTGGGCCCAAAAGCCAAGTGAAACGTCCTGGGAAATCCATCACTCCATCTCCGATTAAGAAAAGGCTGAGCATGCGGCTGCTGTCAGTGGAGGAGGAAGGAGAGGGACCATCCCACACCGGGGGCTCAGCCGTGTCCATGGAAGATGGTGAGAATGCCAGGCCTCCCCTCCCCTCCGTGACCTGAGCCAGGGTAGCCTGGCCTCTGGCTCCTCCACGCCACGGGAGCAGTTCCCATCAAGGTCACTGGCTTTTGGTGATGCTGCCTTAATTTCTCAGCCACGCTGGACCAGGTGGTCACTCTGTCCTTCACGGAAACATTGCTGGCTTCCCCACCACTTGACTCTACTGGTTTCTTCATAGAAAGATACACCCTCATTCTCCTCTCTGTCCTTCCTTCTCTCCTCCTAACACCGTCATCATTCCAGAGTCCCACCATTACACTGTCCCTCATCGCACACCGCCTCGGGATTGAGCAAGCTGCTCGCCTGGCTGCTGAGCTCGCATCCTGCTTTTCCACTTGACCCCATACAGCTCATGGGTTCCCGTGAACCGAGAGTGACTGTGGCCACACAGAAATCAGACCATTACATGCATATGGTCATCAACTCCCCTGAGTGCTCAGAACAGAGTCTGAGCTCCCGACACTGGTCTCCATGCCCTGCATGACCTGGCCCTGCCATCCTCTCCTGCCATCATGTGTCCTCTCTGTGACCTTCTTGTTCTCTCTCCCTCTGAACTGTGCTCCATGGCCCCGGCTCGTCCCCTCCTAGGGATCCTGCCCTGTCCTCCCGGCAGCTAGAACTCCTCCTCTGCGTGTGCACAGGCCGCCTCTGTCTCCTGCTCCTGGCTCTGCCCAGGGGTCACCTCCTCAGAGGGCCCTGCCTGACCACACCGTCATGGAGGCTTCCCTCCTGCTCTCACTCACAACCCTGCTTCCTTCCTTCCTCACATGAATTCAAACCCTCTTATCACCTTTGTTCATTGCACATTTACCTGCTGACGTCCACAGAGGTTATGCATTCCAAAAGGAGAGGGTTTCTTCTGTCTGGTTCATGGCTGATCCCCACTGTTGGCTTGATGCTTGGCACAGAGGATGAGTGAATGAAGTAGACGTGTCCAACTGGGAGTGCCAATATTCATTTTTGAGACAAAACCCAGATGACAAAGATCCATTTGCTGACTGGGATTTCTGGTGATGGAGTGCCAATATCAGGCATCCCGACATCAAGTGACACCTTCAGCTTGCCACTTCGTAGAGTGCATCCAGGCAACATGAAGTCACGAGTGCCAGGGCTCTGTGAATGTTTGCTAATTGGTTACACTGTCCACGTCTATCTCTGAGGGTATATGTAGTGTCAGGAATAGAAGAGCTGCCTTGCTGTATTATCATTCCTGAGGTCAGAATTTCAGGTCTGATACAATTATCTGGTATATTCACCTGCTATGAAATGAAAATTTTAGAGACTGTGGAGCACATGGATGTGTGTGGGGGGGGGGTCGCTGAAATGCACGTCATTGCAGCTCCTCGGTCAGTTAGGTTTCCGGGTGCACCTGTAGTTCACATTACCCACGGGGAGGGGAGGGAAGGTGGTCTATCCCCACCTGCTGGCTTCTGGTCAACATCTGTTCCTCCGGAGCTTATGAATATGGCAGGAGACGGTATTCCACACGGTAAGTTGGATTGTTTGTCTCAGGACTTGACCAGCGTCAGCAAGGGTGGGCTGATTCACAAAGCTGGTGGTCATGCCCTGGTGGGAGGAATCATTCCCAGCTGTCTCTCTGCAGATGACCTCAAGGTCACAGCAACGTCTGTGTCTGGAGATATGCCAGATCAGCTGCCGATTCCGGTGAAAATCAATACGGAAATCAAAGAGCAATTAAAGATGGAAATTCGACAGCTTGGAGGAAGTAAGTAGAATAAGCACTTCTGTCCTTGAAACCACAGGAAGTCTTTCCCATTCTATGATTCAGACTAGATTCAACCAACCTCTTGAGGCTCATCCTTTGCCAGAATTGGATTTTCACAATTAGAATGGCTCCTCTTTATTTTGACTGAAATGTCCCCATACACCTTTTTGTCCTGTTCTCTTGTATTTCTTAAGTGGTTACTGTGTACCAGATTCCACTGGTGGCTGTGTCCGGATGTCTGAATGTAAGCATGGAAAGCACAGGTTCTCTGTAACGTTCTAGCCCTTGAATGATGGCTGAGACTCCAAGACTGACTTCTACCTCCTCTTTGTACTTTAGAGATGTTGAAGGTTTTTTTTCTCTACATATCCCCAGAATATGAAAGAATCTCCAAATTGCTTGAAGGGGTGGAAGGACCTCCAGAAGTGCAGAAAAATTTTGTTGTGTACGCCATGAAGGAAGCGGCAAGGTGAGTGTGGGAGGAACTGTGCAGTATGTTTCCCGGTGGGGCCAGTGCGCTGCTGGGTGAGGGGTGGGGTCGGGCCTGCCTGGCGTTTCTCAAACCCTGGTCCTCACTCACAGTTCACGTTGTCTCCAGTTATTTAGATTGATAGTGTTTGAGTCTATCCTTCTTCCAAGCTTGAAGAGCCTTCTGTTCACACCAGAGTTTGAGGTGGACCTTGACCCTGAACTGGCCCTCTGAATTTGCTGGATTGTCCCTTGCCTTGCAGATGTGTTTTCTGTTCTCTTTTAAATTGATCTTCTTTTTGCATTTCTACAGAGCCTCCTGCATCATAGATCCTTTGGATATCCTTTGGTTAATGACTTGTTTCTCTATTTTCAGATTTAAAAGGCAAGACTTAGTAAGTCGCCTTGGGAATTTACTAGAAAAAATAGAATATGAGGAGTTTCTCAACAAAGATGAAGACTCCCAAGTCTTCTAATCCTATTACCGCAGTGATCATTGAGAAAGCATAACCAGTTGGCCATCCTGGAATGCTACCGGAAATTGTTGATGCCTCCGAGCACAAGTTAGCTAAAAAATTGTCTTCTGGAGGCTATGAAATACCATTGAAACTTTAATGTTATAAATTCCTGTTAGTAAAGTTTGATTTGGCAATGCATTTAAAAGGATAATTTGTTGTTCGTTTGTTTGTTTTCCCCTGAAGAGGGGGAATGTCGTTAAGTCATGGGTTGACACTATATCCTAGCTCCTCAGCAGGTCACAGGCCTGTCGCTGGTATTTATAGCATCTTCTACACTAGCAATTTCTTTCTTTTAATTTTACATTTTAAGTAATCTCTACACCCAACATGGGGCTCGAACTTAGAACCCCGAGATCAAGAGTGTTGTGATCCACTGACCGAGCCAGCCTGCACCCCATACACTCTCCATTTCTTTTCCTTTTGCCTGAGACAGCGCCTCCGCTGGTCATAAGGCTTGGCCTGAGAGGATGACTCACACCTTCCTTACCAGTGGACCCGACCATTAGCTGTCCTGCCTCCACTGAGTTGTTTTAATTTTCCTTTGACTTTAATCACAACCATGAGCGTGCTAAGAAAAACCCACACACCGTGGACATAGTCCTCCTCAGGGTCTCGTGTCGTTGCAGCCCTGTGTCCTTACCAGTCGGGTCCCATCTCCCCACGCTGTGCAGGAACGCCATGTTTGCCTGATGACTGAGGGAGAGGAGCACTCTGGCCTGAACCCTTGGCAGTGTCTGTTTCCATTTCAATGGAGTCATTGTTAGGGCTCTTGTGGAAAGCCTTTCTCCTTTGGAAAAAGACCTCCAGTGCAGAGAAGCCTAATGTTGTGGGGACAAGAAGCAAAAGTTGGCTACTGAATACATAAGAATAATAGTGAGAGGAGCCCCTCTCATTGCCATCCCTTCATTAATAAAGATGTGAGTCATTGGCTATGGGAGAGAGAGCTCAATATACTTGCTAATGAGGTAGAGGATTGACATCCTCTAAATTATATTACCCCAGCCGCTCAAGGTACGGCTGCCAAGTTAGAACCAGAACTTTGACTTTAAAAGATTATTCCAGGCCTTTTTTGAAATTGTCACTTTAGGATGTTGAGGTAGATAATAAACCTACTGAATTCCATAAGCTCAGCCAAAGAGGGACAGCAAAGCTCAGACAATTAGGGACAGTCCCAGCCCAGCCAATGAGGGGCATGCACAGCTTAGCCATTCAGCGATAGTCCACAGTCAAGCCTATGAGGGACAGCCACACCCAAGCCTATGGGGGACAGTCAAGCTCAGCCAATGAGGGACAGTTATAGCCCAGCCAATGAGCGACAGTCAAGGTCAGCCAAAGAGAGACAACCACACCAAATTTAATGAGGTACAGTCACAGCTCAGCTAATGAGGGACAATCGCAACTCAGCCAATGAGGGACGTTTAGAGCTTAGCCATCGAGAGAGTGTTCTAGCCCATGCAATGAGACTGTCACAGCTCATGCAGTAATGGAAAGTCACAGCTTAGCCAATAATGGCAAGTCACAGCTCAGCCAATGAGGGACAGTCAAACTGAGGCAGTGATGGACAGTCAGAAGCCAGCCCATGGGGGACATTCACAGCTTGGACAATGAGAGAGATTCGTAGCCTATCCAATGAGAGACAGTCAAGCTCAGCCAATGAGGGACAGCCACAGTTCAGCCAATTTGGGACAGTGAGAATTCAGCCAATGAGGGAGAGTCAGAGCCCACCCAATAGGGACATTTACAGCTTAGCCAATGAGAGAGCGATATAGCCCAGCCAATGAGAGACTGTCACAGCTTAGCCAATAATGGAAAGTCACAGCTCAGCCAGTGAGGGATAGTCAAATGTGAGCCAATGAAGGACAGTCAGAAACCAGCCAATGAGGGACATTCACAGCTTAGACAATGAGAGAGAGTCATAGCCCAGCCAATGAGGGACAGTCATAATTCAGCCAAGGACAGAAGGTCAGAGCCCAGCCAGTGAAGGACATTCACAGCTTAGACAATGAGAGAGAGTCATAGCGCAGCCAATGATGGACAGTCACAGCCCAGCCAATGATGGATTGACTGTCGTAATTGGCTGGGCTGTGATTGTTCCTCACTGGCTGAGCTGTGACTGTCCCTCAATGGCTCAGTATTGACTGGCCTTCGTTGGCTGAGCTGTGACAGTCTCTCATTGGATGGGCTACACTGCTCTCTCATTGGCTAAGCTGCAAATGTCCCTTATTGCGTGGGCTCTGACTCTCCCTCATTGGCTAAATTCTGACTGTCCCTCATTGGCTGAGCTGTGACTGTCCCTCTTTGGCTGATCTTGACTGTTCCTCATTGAGCCGGCTGTGACTGTGCCTCTTTGCGTGAACTTGACTATCCCTCCTGTGCTTGGTTATACTGTCCCTCATTGGCTGAGGTTTTACTGTCCCTCATTTGCTGAGCTGTGACTGTCCATCAGTGGCTGAGCTGTGACAGTCTCTCATTGGCTGCAGTATGATGCTCTCTCATTGGCTAAGTGGTGAATGTCCCACATGAGCTATGTTCTGACTGTCCCTCACTGGCTGGACTGTGACTGTCCCTCATTGGCTGAGCTGTAACTGTCCATCTTTGGCTGAGCTGGACTGTTCCAGGATGGGCTGTGAATGTCCCTCATATGCTGGGCTGTGACTGTCACTCGGTGGTTAATCTATGACTGTCCCTCATGGGATGAGCTGTGACTGTCCCTCATTAGCTGGTCTCTGTCCATCATTGGCTCAGTTTTGATGTCCCTCATTGGCTGAGCTATCAGTTTTCATTATTGGCTGAGCTGTGACAGGTTCTCATTGGCTGGGCTATAATGCTTTCTCATTAGCCAGGCTGTAAATGTCCCTTAGGGGCTGGGTTCTGACTGTCCCTCAGTGGCTGAATGTGACTGTCCCTTATTGACTGGGCTTGACTGTCCTTCATTGGATAGGCTGTGACTGTCCATCAGTGGCTGAGTTTGACTGTCCCTCATTATCTTGGGTGTGACTCTCACTCATTGGCTGGCTTTGACTATCGCTCATTGGCTGAGCTTGACTGTCCCTCATTGGCTGGGCTGTGACTGTCCCTCATTGGCTGAGGTGTGATTGTCCATCACTGGCTGAGCTGTGACAGTCTCTCATTCGCTGGGCTGTGCCTGTCTCTCATAGTCTAGGCTGTGAATGTCCCTCATTTGCTGGTCTCTGACTGTCAGTCATTGGCTGAAGTGTGACTGTCCCTCATTGTTTGGGCTGTGGCTATCCTTCATTGGCAGGGCTATGACTGTTCCACATTGGCTGAGCTCTAACTGCCCCTCTTTGGCTGAGCTTTGCTGTTCCTGGATGGGCTGTGACTGTTCCTCATACACTGAGATGTGACTATCTCTCAATGGTCAAGCCATGACTGCCCCTCATTTACTGAGCTGTGACTGTCCGTCATTGGCTGCACTGTGGCTGTCCATCATTGGCTGAGCTCTGAAAGTCTCTCATTGGCTAGGGGGTATGACTCTCTCTCACCGTCTAAGCTGTGACTATCCTTCACATGGTGGGCTCTGACAGTGTCATTAGCTGTGCTGTGACTTTCCCTCATTGGCTGAGCTCTTACTCTCCCTCTTTGCCTGAATTTGACTGTCCCTCAATTGGTGGGTCATGACTGTCCGTCCTTGGCTGAGCTGTGACTGTCCATCATTGGCTGAGCTGTGACAGTCTCTCATTGGCTGCTCTATTACTCTCTCATTGACTAAGCTGTGACTGTCTCTCATTGGCTGAGCTTGACTGTCCCAAATTGGCTGGGTTGTGACTGTCCCTCATTGGCTGAGCTTGACTGTCCCTGGTAACTTGGGTGTGGCTGTCCCTCATTGGCTGGGCCATGACTATCACTCATTGGCTGGGCTGTGACTGTCCCTCATTGGCTGGGTTGTGACTGTCCCTCATTGACTGGGCTGTGACGTTCCGTTATTGGCTAAGCTGTGACAGTCTCTCATTGGCTGGGCCATGCCGCTCTCTCACTGGATAAGCTATAAATGTCCCTTATTGCGTGGGCTCTGATGCTCCCTCATTGGCTGAATTCTGACTGTCCTTCATTGGCTGAATTGTGACAGTCTCTCATTGGCTGGGCTATGACTCTCATTGTGTAAGCTGTGAATGTCCCTCATTGGCTGGTCTTTGTCCATCATTGGCTTAGTTTTGACTATCCCTCATTGGCTGAGCTGTGACAGTCCATTATTGCCTGAGCTGTGACAGTCTCTCATTAGCTGGGCTATAACGATGTCTCATTGGCTAAGCTGTAAATATCCCTCAATGGCTGGGCTCTGGCTGTCCCTCAGTGGTTGAGCTCTAACTGTCCCTCATTGGCTGAGCTGTGGTGTGCATCATTGGCTGAATTGTGACAGTCTTTCATTGGTTGGGTATGACCCTCCGTCCTTGTATAAGCAATGAATTTCCCTCATTGGCTGGTCTCTGACTGTCTAGCATTGGCTCAGTTTTGACTGTCCCTCATTGACTGAGCTGTGACTTTCCATTATTGCCTGAGCTGTGACAATCTCTCATTGGCAGGGCTATAAGGATGTCTCAATGGCTAAGCTGTAAATGTCCCTCATTGGCTGGGCTCTGACTGTCCCTCATTGGCTGTGTCTGACTGTCCCTCATTGGCTGGGCTGTGACTATCCATTATTGGCTAAATTGTGACAGTTTCTCATTGGTGGCTTGTAATGCTCTCTCATCGGCTAAGCTGTAAATGTCCCTCATTGGCTGAATTCTGACTGTCCATCCTTTTCTGAGCTGTGATTGTCCCTCATTGGCTGAGCTATGACTGTCCTTCATTAAATTGGGTGTGGCTGTCTCTCATTTGCTGACCTTGACAATCGCTCTTTGACTGCCCTGTTACTGTCCCTCATTGCCTGAGGTTGACTGTCCCTCATTCGCTGGGCTGTGACTGTCCCTCATTGGCTGAGCTGACTGTCCCCCACGGGCTTGGGTGTGGGTGTCTCTCATAGGCTTGGCTGTGACTATAGTTGAGTATCGTTGAATGGTTACGTTGTGAATGCCCCTCATTGGCTGGGCTGTGACTGTTCATATAATCTGAGCTTTGCTGTCCCTCATTGGCGGAGCTTGACTGTCCCTCATTGACTGGGCTGTGACTGTCCCTCATTGTCTGAACTGTTACTGTCCCTCTTTGGCTGATCTTGACTGTTCCACATTGACTGGGCTGTGACCATCCCTAATTGTACGAGTGTGACTATCCCTTAAATGATGGGCTGTGCCTATTTCTCATTGGCTTGGTTGTGACTGCTCTTCATTGGCTGAGCTGGGACTGTAACTCATTTGCTGATCATGACTGTCCTTCAGCTTGGGTGTGGCTGTCCCTCATGGCCTAGGTGTGACTATCCCTCATTGGCTGAGCTGTGAGAATTCTCATTGGCTGTGATACGACTCTCTATCAGTGTCTAAGCTGTGAATGTCCCTCATTGGTTGGGCTCTGCCTGTCCATCATTGGCTGAATTGTGGCTGTCCTTCATTGGCTGAACCATGACTGTCTCTTGTTGCCTAAGCTTACTGTCCCTGATTGGCCTGGCTATGACTATCCCTCATTGTTTGAGCTGTGACTATCCCTTAATGAATGGACTGTGCCTGTCTCTCTTTGGCTTACGTGTGAGTCTCCCTCATTGCCTGACTGCGACTGTCTCTCATTGGCTGAGGTTGACTTGTTTTCCTTGGCTGGGCTGTGACTATCCCTCATTGGCTAAGTTATGACTGTCCCTCATTGGCTAAACTTGACTGTCCTTAATTGGCTAAGCTGGGACTGTCCATAATAGGCTGAGTTGTGATGATCCATCACTGGCTTAGCTGTGACAGTCTGTCATTGCCTGCGCTTTGACTCTCTCTCATTATCTACACTGTGAATGTCCATCATTGGCTGGGTTTTGTCTGTCATTGGCTGAATTGTGACTGACCCTCACTTTCTGAGCTTGAGTGTTCCTCATTAGATTGGGTGTGCGGTCCCTCATTGGCTGGGCTGTGACTATTGCTGATTGGCTGGGCATGTGACTGTCACCCTTTGATTTCTGTCATTGGCTGGGCTGTGACTCTTTCTCACTGGCTGAGCTTTGACATTTCCTTATTCGATGGGCTGTGCCTGTCCCTCATTGTTTCTGCTGCTGCTGGGGCATGGAGGAAAATCGTTCTTCCTCCGGCTAGGTTAGTAAAGCAGTAGCTCAAGTAGTATGGCCTTTCATGATTCTTCTCTTCCTGTTGGAATCACAATTGGCCACAAAGGTTTGGGTGTGAGAGCAACCGTTCTGGACTTTTGTCCCCAACTTAGTGAAATTTCCCTATATTATTTTTCATAAAGTGCATGACAAGACTGCATGTCATCTTCAGTACAGCACAAGGCCTCCCGGGTTCAAGAGAACAACACAGAAGCCTGAGTGCTCCTAGGCAGACAATTTTGGCAACATGGCGTGGATCAAGGAAGGAAGGAAGGCCTTACCTCTAAACATCTTCACCTAAAACAACAAAGTCTCCCTTCAAGGGGACTGACAGAAAAGCAGTTCATGTTAACATCAGAGAGTCTGCTGGAAACTAAAGCCCACATCCCCTTGGGGACAGTGTTCTTGCCTCCCCAAGAGTATGTTGGCATAGCTCTGTGAATTGAGAGTGTCTCCCTTGTAGTCTGGGCTCCACAAAGTTTGTCTCCATGTAGTGGTCACACAGCATTAAGGAGCCCAGTGATCAGCCCTCATCACCCTCAGCATGAACCCACAAATTTCTGGGTGCCACTGAGTCCAGGCCCTGAGCACACTCAGAATGTCTCAGTTCTTCCACTCCTCCTTAACATCCATGGGATAAAGAATATTCAGCCCTTCTGTCATGAGGAGATTCAGGCCAGCAGGTGAAGGCACAGGCAAGATGGCCCTCTCAGTAAGTGGGAAAACCAACTCTTACTGATTAGGGACAGACAAGCAGCAGGGCCTCTGGAACCAGAGAATGATTTTAGGAGCCTTGATGAGGGGTGTGAAATTAACCTTGGGATGTTGATCTCCCGGTCCTACCTCTATGACAACTTACCCTGATGGTTCAGGGAAGAGCTTTCACATAACAAGTAGATCATCTCTGAAGGTCAAAAATCAGGGTCCCACATTATTGTGCTCTTGGATGTGCAGCAGGCCTCCACCTACACCTGATCATCTGGTTCAAGCCGACTTTCCACGGGTTCATTATCCAATTCACGTAATCACTAAGCGTGATGGTCGGGAACTTAAAGAGAGAAATAGTTATCCCCTTCTAGCAAAGGTCCCTTGTGTGGGCAGGAGTGGGCTGCACAGACCCCTGTTTAAACTGCTTTAACCATGACATTGAACCATTCATCTGGGAAGGACTGACATGTGCAATCACGGAAGGGGTAGTGGAAAAGAGCTGTGCATCCGTCCAAGTACACTTGGGATCCACACCTCTCTCCCCATCCCTGTGCTGCAGTCGCCCTGCCTCCTGCTTCCCTGCGCGTGGCATCCTGCGCCCATTTGGGGACCTTTGCAGCTGGACTTCCCACTGCCTCAACTCCCCTTCCCAAGTCTTGTCAGTCTTGTCACCCTTCCCCTCTCTCCTTAAAGGCCACCTTCTCAGAGAGGCACTGTGTAACCCTATTTAAAGTAAGACCCTCAGTAGTATATACCACGTTTTCTCTATCCATTTGTCAGAGAAAGACGGGTAACATGATTTCACTCATATGTACAAGACATAAAAAACGAACAAAGAAATAAAGAGACAAAACATGAACAAATTCTTAAAGATAGAGAACAACCTGGTGATTTCCAAAAGTGAGAGGTGGGGGTGGGTGAAATAGGTGAAGGGGATTAAGAGTCTACTTATCATGATGAGCACTGAGTAATGTATAGAATCGCTGAATCATTATATTGTGCACCTGGAACTAATATAACACTATGTTAATTAAAGAAGCAGTCAACAAAAAAAAAGAGGCAACCCACGGAACAAGAGAAGATACTTGCAAATCACACTACAGATAAAGGGCTGGTATCCAAGGCCTATAAAGAACTTATCAAACTCAACACCCAAAAAACAAATAATCAAGTCAAAAATGGGCAGAATACATGAACAGATACTTCTCCAAAGAAGACATACGAATGGCTAACAGACACGTGAAAAAATGTTCAACATCAATAGCCATCAGGGAAATTCAAATCAATACAACCTTGAGATACTACCTTACACCAGTTAGAATGGCAAAAATTAACAAGGCAGGAAACAACAAGTGTTGGAGAGGATGTGGAGAAACGGGAAGCCTCTTACACTGGTGGTGGGAATGCAAGCTGGTACAGCCACTTCAGAAACCGGTATGGACCTTCCTCAAGACACTAAAAATAGAGCTACCCTACGACCCAGCAATTGCACTACTGCATATTTATCCCAAAGATATAGATGTAGTGAAAAGAAGGGGCACATGCACCCCAAGGTTCATAGCAGCAATGTCCACAATAGCCAAACTGTGGAAGGACCCGAGATGCCCTTCAACAGACGAATGGATAAAGAAGATGTGGTCCATATATACAATGGAATAGTACTCAGACATATAAAAGAATGAGTACCCACCATTTGCATTGACATGGATGGAACTGGAGGGGATTATTCTAAGTGAAATAAGTCAAGCAGGGAAAGACAATTATCATATGTTTTCGCTCATATGTGGAACATAAGGAATAGCATGGAGGACATTAAGAGAAGGAAGGGAAAAATGAAGGGGAAGAAATCAGGGGAGGAGACGAACCATGAGAGACTATGGATACCAGGAAACAGACTGAGGGTTTCAGAGGGGAGGAGGGTGGGAGGATCCTTTGGCGGTGATGGGTATTAAGGAGGGCATGTATTGCAATGAACACTTGGGTGTTGTACACAAATAATGAATCATGGAACACTACATCAAAAACTAATGAACTACTGTATGGTGACTAACGTAACATAATAAAGATAATAAAATGCAAAGACACCTGAAAAAAATAAAGTATATTGGAATCAAAATAAGTAAGTAAAAATATATTTCCAAAAGTCATTAAAGAGATTTTGTAAAATTAAAAAGTAGGTGTACTTTAACTCAAAATATTATTTTGGATTTGAACATTTTTGTACCCAAATAGAATTTAGTATAATTTGACTTTCTGGCTTTCCTGATAGCAAACTCATCAAACATATTTTCAAACTATACTTCTTTGTCAATGTCCTTTTTGATGAGCAAACTGCCATGTGCACCAACCTCTCTTGCCAACTGATGGTCTGTAATGATTTTTATTTAAATTCAGCTTACTGAAAGTTCTTTTTCAGGATGCTTCTGTGATTAGTGTTGTTCAATAAAAATCTCAAGGGTACTCCTACATTGGACAAGAGTAGACAAAGGAAAATTTGTGAGTCAGATTTATCAGATACAAACACAATTCGGATGTGTTACAAAGTCTAGATATTGTCTCTGCTTTAAACTAATGGCTATCAATGAAACTTCTACAGAACTTATATTGTGAGCACACTTACGTAAAATCACATAACTCGCTTCTTTTTGTAAATCAGATGTAGTCATACAAAGTACCATTTTTCTCGTTAAAAATTCCAAGCCTTGGGGACACATCATATAATTTGAAATATCTCCATTTCAAATGTGAAGTTAGACATCTGCAATTTCATTTATTTGTTTGTTTGTTTATTTATTTATTTATTTGCTTTACTTGATGGATATTCTTTTTTATTATTATTATGTTCAGTTAGCCAGCGTACAGTACATCCTAAGATTTGATGTAGTGTTCAATGGTTCATTAGTTGCATGTGACACCCAATGCTCATCACAACACATGCCCTCCTTAATACCCATCATCTAGTTACCCCACCCCCTGCCCCCTCCCTTCTGTAACCATCAGTTTGTTTCCCAAATTCCAGGGTCTCTCATTCTTTTTTCCCTCTCTGATTTCTTCCCATTCAGTTTTCCCTCCCTTCCCCAGTGGTCCTACATGTTTTTCCTTATGTTCCACATAGAAGTGAAACCATACAATAATTGTCTCTCTCTGCTTGACTTATTTCACTTAACGTAATACCCCCCAGTTCCATCCATGTCAATGCAAATGGTGGGTATTTCTGATGGCTGAGTAATATTCCATTGTATGTATGGACCACATCTTTATCCATTCATCTGTTGAAGGGCATCTCGGGTCCTTCCACAGTTTGGCTATTGTGGACATTGCTGCTATGAACACTGAGGTGCATGTGCCCCTTCTTTTTACTACATCTGCATCTTTGTGGTAAATACCTAGTGGTGCAATTGCTGGGTTGTAGGGTAGCTCTATTTTTAATGTCTTGAGGAACCTCCATACTGGTTTCCAGAGTGGGTGCACCAGCTTCCATTCCCACCAACAGTGTAAGAGGCTTCCCGTTTCTCCACATCCTCTCCAACACTTGTTGTTTCCTGTCTTGCTAATTTTGGCCATTCTCATTGGTGTAAGGTGGCATCTCAATGTGGTTTTGATTTGTATTTCCCTGATGCCAGGTGATGCGGAGCATTTTTTTCGTATGCTTGTTACCCATTTGTATGCCCTCTTTGGAGAAGTGTCTGTTCATGTATTCTGCCCATATCATGATTGGATTATTTGTTCTTTAGTTGTTGAGTTTGATAAGTTCTTTATGGAGTTTGGACACTAGCCCTTTGTATGATAAGACATTTGCAAGCATCTTCTACCATTCTGTCTGTTGTCTTTTGGTTTTGTCCACTTTTTTCTTTACTGTGCAAAAGCTTTTTATCTTGATGACATCCAGATAGTTCATTTGTGACTTTGTTTCCCTAACCTTTGGAGACGGGTCCAGCAAGAAGTTGCTGCGACCAAGGACACAGAAGTTCCTACATGTGTTCTGCTCTAGCATTTTGATCGATTCGTGTCTCACATTTAGGTCTTTCATCCATTTTGAGTCTATTTTTGTGTATGGTGTAAGGAAATGGTCCAATTTCATTCTTCTCTGCATGTGGCCATCCAATTTTTCCAACACCATTTGTTGAAGAGACTGTCTTTTTTCCATTGGATCTTCTTTCCTGCTTTGTCAAAGATTAGTTGGCCATAGAGTTGAGGGTCCATTTCTGGGTTCTCTCTTCTGTTCCATTGTTCTGTGTGTCTGTTTTTGTGCCAGTACCATACTGTCCTGATGATTACAGCTTTGTAATAGAGCTTGAAGTCCAGAAATGTGATGTCACCACCTTTGGTTTTCTTTTGTCAACATTCCTTGCCTTATTCAGTGTCTTTTCTGGTTCCATACAAATTTTAAGATTATTGGTTCCAGTTCTGTGAAAGAAGTTGACATTTTGATGGAGATTGCATTGATTGTAGACATTGCTCTAGGTAGTGTAGACATTTTAACAATATTTCTTCTTCCAGCCCATGAACATGGAATGTTTTTCCATTTCTTTGTGTCTTCCTCAATTTGTTTCATGAGTGTTCTATAGTTCTCTGAGTACAGACCCTTTGCCTCTTTGGTTAGGTTTATTCGTACATATCTTCTGGTATTGAGGGGTAATTGTAAATGGGATCGACTCCTTAATTTCTCTTTCTTCTGTATCATTGTTAGTGTATAGAAATGCAACTGATTCTTGTGTATTGATTTTATATCCTGCCACTTTGCTGAATTCCTGTATGAGTTCTAGCAATTTTGGGGTGAAGTCTTTTCAGTTTTCCACATAGTGTATCATGTCATCTGCAAAAATTGAGAGTTTGACTTGTTCTTTGCCTATTCAGATGTCTTTTATTTCTTTTGGTTGTCTGATCGCTAAGGCTAGGACTTCCAGTAATATACTGAACAACAGTGTTGAGACTGGATATTCGTGCCCTGTCCCTGACCATAGGGGAAAAGCTCTCAGTTTTCCCTGATTGAGAATGATATTCGCTGTGGGCTTTTCATATATGGCTTTTATGATATTGAGGTATGTTCCCTCTATCCCTACACTGTGAAGACTTTTAATCAAGAAAGGATGCTGCACTTTGTCCAATGCTTTTTCTGCATCTATTGAGAGGCTCATATGGTTCTTGTCCTTTCTTTTATTAATATAGCATACCACATTGATAGATTTGAAGATGTTGAACCACCTTGCAACCCAAGAATAAATCCCACTTGGTCATGGTGAATAATCCTTTTAATGTACTGTTGGATCCTATCGGCTAGTATCTTGATGAGACTTTTTGCATCCATGTTCATCAGGGACATGGGTCTGTAAATTTCCTTGTTTGTGGGGGTCTTTATCTGGTTTGGGGATCAAGGTAATGCTGCCCTCATAGAAAGAGTTTGGGAGTTTTCCTTCCATTTCTATGTTTTTGAAACAGCTTCAGAAGAATAGCTGTTAATTCTTCTTTAAATGTTTGGTAGAATGTCCCTGGGAAGCCAAGTGGCCCTGGACTCTTTGTTTGTTGGGAGATTTTTGATTACTGCTTCAATTTCCTTGGTGGTGGTGGGTCTGTTCAGGTTTTCTAGTTCTTTGTGTTTCAGTTTTGGCAGTTTATATGTCTCTAGGAATGCATCCATTTCTTCCAGATTGCCTATGTTGATGGTGTATAGTTGCTCATAATATGGTCTTATAACTGTATTTCTTTGGTGTTGGTTATGAGCTCTCCTTTCATTCATGATTTTATTTATTTGGGTCCTTTCTCTTTTCTTTTGGATAAGTCTGTCCAGCTGTTTATCAATCTTTTTTTTTTGTTTGTTTGTCTGTTTTAAACTTTGAATGTACATGCTGTATTTTACTTTATTTTTGTTGTCTTTGTTGTTTTTTAATTATGTTCAGTTAGCCAGCATACAGTACATCATTAGTTTTTGATGTAGTGTTCAACGATTCATTAGTTGCCTATCGCACCCAGTGCTCATCACAACATGTGCCCTTATCAATCGTATTAATTCTTTCAAAGAACCAGCTCCTACATCATTGATCTCTTCTACTATTCTTTCGGGTTCTATTTCATTGATTTCTGCTGTAATCTTTATTAATTCTCTTCTCCTGCTGGATTTAGGCTTTCCTTAATTTTTTTTTCTCTAGATCCTTTAGGTGAAAAGTTAGGTTTTGTATTTGAGACCTTTCTTGTTTCTTGAGAATTGCTTGCAATGATATATACGTCCCTCTAGGGACCGCCATTGCTACATCCTCAAGGTATTGAATATTTGTGTTTTCATTTTCATTTGTTCCTATGAATTTTTATTTTTTTAAAACATTTTTAAAGATTTTATTTATTTATTTGACAGAGAGAGAGAGAGATGGCCAGCGAGCGAGGTAACACAAGCAGGGGAAGTGGGAGACGAAGAAGCAGGCTCCCAGAGGAGCAGGGAGCCTGATGCGGGGCTCAATCCCAGAACTCTGGGATCACGCCCGGAGCCGAAGGCAGACACTTAACGACTGAGCCGCCCAGGCGCCCCTGTTTCTATGAATTTTTAAAATTCTTCTTTAATTTCCGAGATCACCAATTCATTCCTCACTAGGATGATATTTAGCCTCCATGCATTTGAGTTCTTTCCAAATTTCTTCTTGTGATTGAGTTCAAGCTTCAAAGCATTGTGGCCTGAAAATATGCAGAGAATGATCCCAAAGTTCTGGTACCAGTGGAGAACTGATTTGTGACCCAGGATGGGATCTATTCTGGAGAATGTTCCATGTGTGCCGGAGAGGAATGTCTATCCTGATGCTCTAGGATGGAATGCTCTGAATATGTCTGTGAAGTCCATCTGGTCCAGCAAGTCATTCAAAGCCCTTGTTTCCTTGTTGATCTTCTGCTTAGATGATCTGTCCATTTCAGTTAGTGGGGTGTTAAAGTCCCGTCCTATTATTGTATTATTATCAGTGTGTTTCTTTACTTCTGTTATTAATTCCTTAGTATA
Source organism: Ursus americanus (assembly GCF_024610735.1). Lineage (NCBI taxonomy): Eukaryota > Metazoa > Chordata > Mammalia > Carnivora > Ursidae > Ursus > Ursus americanus. The sequence goes on from NC_142164.1 coordinate 15,377,991, forward strand.
ACTGGCTGCTCCCATATTAGGGGCATAAATACTTGTAATTGTTAGATCTTCTTGTTGGATAGACCCTTTAATTATGATATAGTGTCCTTCCTCATGTCTTATTACAGTGTTTGGGGTTTTCTTAATAATAATTTTTTATTATGTTATGTTAGTCACCATACAGTACATCCCTAGTTTTTGATGTAAAGTTCCATGATTCATTACTTGCGTATAACACCCAGTGCACCATGCAATACGTGCCCTCCTTAATACCCAGTGTTTTGTTTAAAATCTAATTTGTCTGATAGAAGGATTGCCACCCCAGCTTTCTTTTGATGTCCATTAGGATGATCGGTGGTTTTCCACCCCCTCACTTTCAATCTGGACGTGTCTTTGAGTCTAAAATGAGTCTCTTGCAGACAACAGAATGATGGGTCTTGCTGCTTTTCAGTCTGATACCCTGTGTCTCTTGATTGGAGCACTTAGCCCACTTACATTCAGGGTAACTATCGAAAGATATGAATCTAGTGCCACTGTATTACCTGTAAAGTCACTGTTTCTATATATTGTCTCTGTTCCTTTCTGGTCTATGTTACTTTTGGGCTCTCTCTTTGCTTAAAGGATCTGTTTTAATATTTCTTACAGGGCTGGTTTACTGATCACAAATTGTTTTACTTTCTGTTTGTCCTGGAAGATTTTATTTCTCCTTCTAGTTTGAATGCCATCCTAGCTGGATAAAGTACTCTTGGCTGCATTTTTTTTTTCTCATTCAGCATGCTGTGTATATCATGCCAGTCCTTTTTGGCCTGTTAGGTCACTGAGGATAGGTCTTCTGCCAGTGTAATGTTTCTACGCTTCTGGTTACAGACCTCTTGTCCCAGGTTGCTTTCAGGATTTACTCTTTGTTTCTGAGATTTGCAAGTTTCACTATTATATGTTAGGGTGTTCACTTATTTTTATTGATTTTGAGGGGGATTTTCTGTGCTTCCTGGACTGGAATGCCTGTTTCCTTTCCAAGATTAAGGAAGTTCTGCACTATAATCCACTCCAGTATACCTTCTGTGCCCCCCCCTTCTTCTGGGATCCCATCATTTTGTCTTCTATATCACTAATTCTCTCTTCTGCCTCATTTATCCTAGCTGTTAGAGCCTCCATTTTTCATTGCATCTCATTAATAGTCTTTTTGCTTTCAACTTGGTTAAAACAGGCCAAATAGGTAAGATGAAAAGGACATGTGCAGAATTAGCACCATGCATCTTCCAAATTCTTGATGGTGCCACCAATCAGCACTGTGTGGGTTAGCAGAAAACCTGAGACCACTGAGAGACAGTACCGAAATAAAAATCCATTAATGACCCTCACTGTGCCAGGGGGACCACCGTGATGCTTTGGGTCTCCTGGAATTAGTGTCATTCTGATCCAGTATTGAGTAATCTTCAAGAATTCTGATTACTGTCTAAACTTTTCACTGTGTACTGTCATGGTAGTACTTGGCCACAGGTCCGCAGGGGAAGGTTGGGATAACAATTAACAGCATAAATATTTGGCAGTGTAGCATGGTCCTTCCTCAAGGGCAAGCCCACCGTAATTTCTGACCAACAGAGAAGAGAAGAGTCACACAGAGTTCTTTACAGATGCGTGGGCTCCCCTTAGAAAATAGCCTACCACCACCTTGGTGAATGTCGTGTCTTCTGGACTTCCCAACCCACGTAATCACTTCTACATGATAAACTCAGGGTAACACTCTAGTCTGCTTAACGGTATCTTCCTGTGAAGTCCACCAAGGAAGTTGTTGGCATTTCTCCTTAATTTTCAATAGGCCACTTTGGACTTCTTTCGTCAACCAACCAAGCAAAGTATGAGAGGCATCCCTAACTCTGAAAATGATAACGTTGAATCCACATCCTCCCTTAATGATCCCGTATACATAAATCTGATCTTATTCACAATTACTTTCCTTCTACCTGCAAACAGCACTCTTAAAAATATTTCTACGCAAATTCTCCATGCTCTTACGTAAACATATTTGAAAAAATCATGTAGATCTTTTGGTGAATATTGCCACTCCTCATGGGTCACAATTTGTACCTCACTTTTGGGGCATGGGGGAACTTGAGTGTAGTTAGAGAGTTTAGAATGACTGAGAGGTGGTGGGTGTCACTTGGAAGCAGGATCAGCAGTGCCCTCCATGGCACTTCCCTCAGGGGAGACCATCTATGTCTGCAGACAAAGGGAAAATAACCTCTGCAGACGGGAGTGGAAAGTATGTTTCTCTTTGCAAAGGCATTTCACAGAATTTTGGGGTTCAAGAGACCCAGTTGCACCAGAGTCTGCAGATATGACCCATTCTAAGTTCCAGCATCCCATTCCTTCCCAGTTGGTGCCATCACATTAACTTAAAATGTCATGTGAGGTGGGGATATAGTGTGTGTTTTGTTTCAGCCACTTGTAGGATTAGATTTTTTGTTGGCTTTCCCCGAATCTCAGCTCTTAGGCTACAGAAGAGAATGCTTTGTTTTCAAGGCAATCATAGACTATTTCGGGTCCTTTCTGTGCACCTTAGCTGGGTCTTTAAGGACCTGAGCATGTACATTTTGTCCCCTAGTTTTTCAGCACGTTTAGAAGCAACCATTCATTTCCACTATACTCCTCATTTTGACCACAGTGCTCACTGCTACCACACACGTGGTCACCCAGACGCTTGGTCTTGACTACAGGTCTCTAAGTGTGATCATTCGAGAAACTCCTTTATCATTTCTTGCATGAGCTACCAGTGCCATTTACCACTGGATAAAGGGTCAATAATGCCTTTCTATGAATCAGATTAGAGAAGGAATTACAGAAACCCAGAAACAACTCACAGGTCTCACGTTCAAGATTCTGTTTTTCTGGAACCACTCTCAGTATCAAATCTGTATCAGAGATGCTTCATCCTGAGGAGAACCAGTAGGAGACCGTATGGACACGTGTCTGTATGTGTCCATGCACATGCATGTTGATGCGTGTGCTAGTATGGATTTGTTACATGGAAACGATTTCATGCAATGGTCCTTGCTCATTTGGCGGTCTCTGTCAGGCCGCATCCTGATCTGATGCTGGAGCAGGGCAGAAATTCAGGAACAAGAGATGAGGAGCAGGCTAGAAGCCACAGACATGAGCCTCACGCCCCATGAAGACCAGCTCAAGCCCATGCCTGTTCATTTTCCTCCCACCTTGGGGAAGAGGGTGTTCTGCAGGGGTCAGGGCCAGAAAGGACTAACTCCCAAGGCCCTTTAGTCTGATTCACATTAGATGTCTCCTCAGGGAGGCCTTCCCTGACCGCCTCATCAAAAGTATTGTCCACCCTTTTGCATCTCTCCATCCTATTTCAAGTTTGGGCAGAGTACTTACCACTACCTGACAGTTGCTCTGCTTGTCTAGTGTCTCATGGAAGAGCTATGAAAAAAGTGTCCAGTTCACTGTTCCTTCACACGTAGATAAGCAGCTGGCACTTAAATGGCTTCTAGCAAATACCGAATGAATTATTTCTAATCCTCATGACAGGCCTGGGAGGTTGATGCTGTCAGGAGCCTCAGTTTGCAGGAGGGGATGTGGAAACACAAAGAGGTTAGGTATATATCCTCAGGTTACGTGCAAATAAGGAAGGACCTAGACCAACCACTCAGCCAGCTCTGGCTTGAAGCCAAGTTCTTTTTTTTTTTTTATTTTCATTTAGTTCATTTATTTTTTATCTTTTGTTTTCTTCAATTTATTTTTCTTCTCTCTCTCTCTCTCTCTCTCTCTCTCTCTCTTTTTAGTTACGTTCAGATAGTCAGCATATAGTACATCATAAGTTTTTGTTGTAGTGTTCGACAATTCATTAGTTGGGTATAACACCCAGTGTTCATTTTAACACGTGCCCTCCTTAATACCCATCACCCAGCCAAGTTCTTTCCACTCCTCGGCCAAGTGCTGCCCCCGAACTCCACAGCCTCTGCCTGCCCCTGGCCCACACTCTGCCTTGGTCCTTATTGGTCATCTGACTCTGGATCTGGGACATTCTCTGCTCACTCTCCCTCCCTGACAGGAGCTGCCAGGGGCGGGAGGGCCTAGCTCTCATCTACCTCAGCCGCTGCCTTAGCTCTTCAGCCCTGAGGACTCCCAGGAAGAGCTACCTGTCAGACAGGCCTAAACTTCTGTCCCTCAGGGGATCCCTGGCCCAGAGGGCAGTCTGCTCTCTGTGTGTTCCTCAAATGACATCACTCACCATCAGTGAATGACCCACCGGGCACTTCTCTCTGGCCCAGATCCTTCACATCCCTGAGGTACTGAGCCATGACTGTCTCCTACAGGCAGCACTGAGCCTGAGGAGAACCTTCCCAGAGTGCCTCAAACGTGTCAAGGTGGGCTATGGCTTCTTCCCATCCTGCTCCCCTGAACCCCACAGCCTCCTTATGAGGCAGAGGCCTCGATTTCCACTGAACACCTGAGGACACTGAGCCCCCAGAGAGCATGGCCTTGCTCCAGGTCAGACAGCTGCCTGGGAGCTGAAGCCAGAGTGAAACCCGGGAGTCCCTCACTCCATGGCGTGTGCTCTTGAGAAGGGTGCAATACCGCGCCCTTGTTTCAAAAGGGGAACCTGAATTCCTTAGTAAATTGAGATCTGAAGACTAACAAGGGCGAGGACTTTTCCTTCCCAATTGAAGAAGTTGTGAACCTTAAAAATAAAACTGTCAGCTATTTTGCCAGCAAAATGCATTTATTTGGGAAAAGCAGAGAATAAAAATCCAGGACAAGCAAGCTACCACAAAACCACACGCTGGGCCCAGAGAACAAAAGACAGGACGGCTCTTGTTAGAGGAGAGGGGGCAGCTGTAAAGAAGGGTCCACTGGAAGAAGCTGGGTTTTAGAAATAGAGTGGTATCTCATTGGCTAGAATGTGACTGTCCCTCATTGGCAAGGCTGTGAGAGTCCCTCAATGGCTATGCTGTGACTGTCCATCATTGGCTGAGTTGTCACTGTCCCTCATTGGCCGAGCTGTGACTGTCCCTCATTGGCTGAGCTTGACTGTCCCTCATTTGATTGGGTGTGGCTGTCCCTCATTGGCTGGGCTGTGACTGTCCCTCTCTCGTTGAGCTGTAACTGTCCCAACTTGGCTGAGCTTGCCTGTCACTCATTGGCTTGGCTCTGACTCTTCCTCATTGGCTAGGATATGACTGTCCTTCATTGGCTGAACATGACTGTCCCTCGTTGGCTTGGATGTTGCTGTTCCTCATTGGCTGGGCTGTGACTATCATTCATTGGCAGGCTGTGACTGTCCCTCATTGCCTGAGCTGTAACTATCCCTATTTGACTGAACATGACTGTCTCTCATTGGCTTGGGTGTGTCTGTCCGTCATTTGTTGAGCTGTCACTATCCCTCAATGGCTAGGCAGTTACTTTCCCTCATTGGCTTAGTGTAACTGTCCCTCTTTGGCTGAGCTTCCTTGCTCCTCATTTGCTGGGCTATGACTGTTGCTCCTTGGCTGAGCTGTGACTATTACTGAATGGACGGTCTGTGCCTGTCCCTCATTGGCTTGGGTGTGGCTGTGCTTCACTGGCTGTGCTATGACTGTCCCTCATTGGCTGAGCTGTGACTGTACCTCTTTGCCTAAGGTTGACTGTTCTTCATTGACTAGGCTATGACTCTCTCTCCTTGGCTGAGTTGTGACTATCCCTCATTGGCTGATCTTGACTATCCCTCATTAGATTGGGTGTGGTTGTCCCTCACTGGCTGGGCTCTGATTATCCTTCATTGGCTGAGCTGTGACTGTCCCCCTTTCCTTGAGCTGTGACTGTCCATCATTGGCTGAGCATGACAGTCCTTCATTGGCTGAGCTGTGAATGTCCCTTATTGGCTGGGCTCTGTCCATCACTGGCTGAATTGTGACTTTCCCTCATTGGCTGAGCTTGACGTTCCCTGATTGCCTGGGCTGTGACTCTCCCTCATTGGCTTGGCTGTGATTGTTCCTCTTTGACTGTGCTGGTACTGTCTCTCATTGGCTGAGCATGACCGTCCCTCGTTGGCTTGATGTGATTATCCCTCATTGGCTGGGCTGTGACTGTCCCTCATTGGTTGAGTTATGACCATCTCTCAATGGCTATGCTCTGACTGTCCCTCATTGGCTGAACTGTGACTGCCCCTCATTGTCTGAGATGTGACTGTCCCTCATTGTCTGAGATGTGACTATTCCTTAATGGTTGGGTGGGTCTGTCCCTCATTGGCTGACCTGTGACTGTCCCTCGTTGGGTGAGCTTGAGTGCTCCTCATTAGCTAGGGTGTGGCTGTCCCTCATTGGCTGAGCTGTGACTATCCTTTAATGGATGGCCTGTGCCTTTCCCTGATTGGCTTGGCTGTGACTGTCCTCATTGGATGGGCTGTGACTGCCCATCATTGTCTGAACTGGGACAGTGTCTCATTGGCTGAAGTATGCCTGTCTCTCACTGGGTAAGCTGTGAATGTCCCTCATTGGATAGGCTCTGACTGTCCTTCTTTGGCTGAGCTTGACTGTCCCTCATTGGCTGGGTTGTGCCTGTCCCTCATTGGCTTGGCTGAGGGTCCCTCGTGGCGGGGCTGTGACTGTTCTTCAGTGGTTAAGCTATGACTGTCCCTCATTGGTTGAGCTGTGACTGTTCCTCATTGGCTGGGCGGCTTGGGCAAGGAGGAAAAGCTTTCTTCCTTCTGCTGTGATTACAAAGCAGTAGCTCAAGTAGTACGAATTTGCAAGGGTCCTCTCTTCCTGTTGGATTCACAATTAGCCACAGATGGTAGGGTGTGAGAGCTCCACCTTCTGGACTCTTGACCTCAACTTAGTGAACTTTTCCTTTTTTAATTTTCGTGAAGTGCACGGCAAGACTCTCTTTGATCTCCAAGTACAGCATGAGGCCTCCTGGGTTCGAGAGACCAGCACAGAAGGCTGAGTGCTCCTAGGCAGACTGTTTCTGCAACACGGAGTGGATCAAGGAAAAAAGGATGGCCTTACTTCTGAACGCCTGCACCTAGAACAACAACGTCTCCCTCCAAGGGGACTGACTCAGGAAACCAGTTCACATTAACATCAGAGAGTCTGCTGAAAGTTAAAGCCCACATCCGCTTAGGGATGGTGGTCCTGCCCCCCAAGAGCATGTCAGCCTGTAGTGTAGCTCTCTGCACATTGACAGTGTCTCTCTTGTACTCTGGGTTCCCCAAAGTTCGACTCCCTGTAGTGGTCACACAGCATTAAGGAAGCCAGAGATGACTCCTCATCACCCTCAGCATGAACCCACAAATTTCTGGGTGCCACTGAGTCCAGGCCCTGAGCACACTCAGAATGTCTGAGTTCTTCCACTCCTGCACAGGATTTTTGGAGTAGAGATTATTTAGCCCTTGTGTCGTGAGGAGATTCAGGCCAAGGCAGGTGAGGGGACAGGCATGGTGGCCCTCTCAGGAAGTGGTAAGGCCAACTCTAATGATCGGGAACAGACAAGCAGCAGGGCCTCTGGAGCCAGAGAATGGTTTTAGGAGCCTTGATGAGGGGTGTGAAATTAACCTTGGGATGTTAATCTCCCAGTCCTGCCTCTAGGACAACTTACCCTGATGGTTCAGGAAAGAGCTTTCGCATAACAAGTAGATCATCTCTGAAGATCGAAAATCAGGGTCCCGCATTATTGTGCCCTTGGATGTGCAGCAGGCCTCCACCTACACCTGATCATCTGGTTCAAGCCGACTTTCCACGGGTTCATTATTAAATTCACATAATCACTAAACATGATGGTCAGGGAACTTAAAGAGAGAAATAGAGTTATCCCCTTCTAGCAAAAGTCCCTCGTGTGGGCAGCAGTGGGATGCACAGACCCCTGTTTAAACTGCTTTAACCATGACATTGAACCATTCAGCCGGGAAGGACAGACAAGTGCAATCGCGGAAGGTGCAGTTGAAAAGAGCCGTGCAGCTGGCCAAGCACACCTGGGACCCCCCACCTCTCCCCCATCCCTGCGCTGCAGCCACCCCTGCCTCCTGCTTCCCTGCATGTGGCATCCTGCGCCCATTCAGGGGCCCTTGCAGCTGGATTTCCCACTGCCTCAACTCCCCTTCCCAAGTCTTGTCACCCTTCTCCTCTCTCCTTAAATGCCACCTCCTCAGAGCGGCACTGTGTCAGCCATCTAAAGTAAGACCCTCAGTAGTATGTACCACCTCTTCTTTGTTCATTTGGCAGAGAAAGACAAATAACATATGATTTCACTCGTATGTACAAGTTAAGACACAAAGCAAATGAACAAAGAAAAAAGGGACAGACAAAAGAGCAGACTCTTAAGGATAGAGAACAAAGTGGTGGTTACCAGAGGGGAGGGGGTGCAGAGGTGGGTGAAATAGGTGAAGGGGATTAGGAGCCCACTTACCATGATGAGCATTAAGTAATGTGTAAATTCATTGAATCACTATATTGTACACCTGGAACTATTATAACACTATGTTAATTATATTGGAATTAAAATAAGTAAGTAAATATATTTTCAAAAGTCATTGAAAAGATATTGTAAAAATGAAAAGTAGGTGTAGCTTAACTTACAATTTTATTTTCAATTTGAATATTCTTGTACCCAAACAGAGTTTATTATAATTTGACTTTCTGGCTTTCGTGGTAGCAAACCGATCAATCGTATTTTCAAAGTATGCTTTGTTGCCAAAGTCATTTTTGATGAGCAAATTTTCGTCTGCGCCAACTTCTCTTGCCAATTAATGATCTCTAATGATTTCTATTTAACTTAAGCTTCCTGACAGTTCTTTTGCAGGATGCTGCTGTGATTGGTGTTCAGAAAATCTCAAAGCTACTTGTACGTTTGGACAAGAGTGGACAAAGGAAAACTCATGAGTCAGATTTATAAGATCCATATACGATTTTGATGTGTTTCAGGGTCTAGACATTGACTCTGCCTTAAACTAATTACTATCGATAAAATTTCTAAAGAACTTATATCGTCAGCACATTTATGAATCACACTAGTAGATTCCTTTTGTAAATCGGATGTAGTCATGCAAAGTAACATTTTCCTCGTTAAAAACTCCAAGCCTCGAGGGCATTTCATTTAATCAGGAATATCTCTGTTTCAAATGTGAAATTAGTACATTTGTAATCTCCTTATTTTCTATTTGATATGTACTCTTTCCCCTTTGAAACTGAAACTTGCATCTGGTGATTTGTGCATTTCTAAGGTCTATATTTATCTTCCCTTCACCGGATACTCAAGAAATATGTTCCCATCTTTGCTATGGCTACACGGTCATCAAACACACTTTCAGTTACTTTCTTTCATTCATGCAAGCAAGGGAATAGACTTTCCTTTAAGCAAACGGCTTTATATACAGTCATGATTTATGGTTGTAGAGCTAAATTACCTTTCTCTGCTTTGTTCATAATACCATCCCACCTACATAAGTTACATAAGATAACTGTAGTCCATTTCACAATATGCTTTTGCTTTGGTATAATGCCTTTATGTCATTTGATATCATATCTTTTAAACATTTGTACAAGTCTCGGGGTGCCTGGGCGCTCAGTCGGTTGAATGCACTACTCCTGGTTTTGGCTCAGGTTATGATCTCAGGGTCATGAGATGGAACCCCGGGACAGGCTCTGCATTTAGCAGGGAGTTGGATGGAGATACTCTCTCACCCTCTCCCTCTGCCCCTGCCACCCCCCCCGCCCCCACGCCCACTCACAGCTATGTACTCTCTCTCTCTCTCTCAAATAGATAAATAAATGTTAAAAAATTTCGGTGGAAGTCTCTAATTGGTGTGCAATACTGTCCTGATTGCATTTGGTCTGATGCCTTATCATGTCTCAGTTTGTACTTAAATATAGTTTTCTCACAGACATAGAGAATATTACTCGGCCAGTTGTTATCATCAAAAAATGAGCCCATCAAGATACAAATTTGGCACAATCACGCTTGCAGGCATAATAGCCTTTCTGTACGCTTGTATGTACCTGTCCTACTCGGTCCCGTACCGTGTCCCTGGCCTGAGCATTTTAGCCCAATGTCATCGTCTTATAATGTATAAACATGTTTATCCGCTAGGCTATAGCCAGCTTTTTCTCTTCATTTCAGCCAAGTCAATTACTGTCGTGACGTTATCTTTAGTGTGGACATACAGAATAATCAGAAATGTTGGTCGGGAAGAGCCACATCTGGTGTATAATCAAGAGGCAAGAACACACATTTTGCTTCTTTTATTCTCAACACGTGCCACATTTAAAGTATTTTCCTAGAAGCATGAAACATTTGATTCTAATTTTAAAGAGAAGGATGACACAGAAGTGTTCTTTATAACCAGCTAAGTTAGCAGCTCTATCAACAGTCTACAATAGAATTATGACCCCCAACGTCATATTGACCTCTGAGTTCAATTCAATTGTAAAATAGGAAAGCACTGGGACGTTCAGTCATCTCCTGGGATCTTTTAAGAGGTCAGTCATTTTGTGCACAAACACATCAACCACCAAATTCATTCCAAAATATTCAACCGCGTTGTTCTCTACTTTGACACCTTCTGCCGACCTTCCTGTGTGAAACTACACGTTTGCAAGTAAGGAGAGTTTTGCATGGGGACGATGGGGTCTGTGCCCTCGCCACCCTGAAGATGACGGGGCCACCCGAGGGGGGACCTGACGGCAGGCTCTGAAAGGTGAGAGTGGCCTGCAGCTCACGGCCGTCGAGAACCCAGGGACGATACTCACACGTGGCAGGAATCTGGGTTGTGCCAACAATGCTGACCGAGTGTGGAGGCCACTGTCACCCCTGGCCTTTCACAGGACAGCTTGGCTTGGCCACACTCGTGAGTCAGCTTTTTAAGCCCCGAGGCAGAGACCACAGTCAAGATGAACCCGAATTCGGGGCTTCAGAAATGTGATAGAAGAAAGAAGAAATGGGTGTTGTTTCAGCCACCGTGTTTGGGGGAACTTTTGAAGCCACCAAATCTGGGTAATTTGTTACACAAAATGAAAAACCAATAACATTCTCTGAATCTGCACCCACGTCCTCATGTGCATTTCAAGGAACCGGTTGGCTAGAGAAGCAATCCGGGAGGCCTGGTTTACAGGTAGTTTTCACAGTATGCGGGTACTGTGTATGGTAGATCCTTTCCAGAAGAAAAAGGAAAGCAATATAAATAATTTACAGTCAGATGCAGTGGATATAAAACTTATTTAAAATGTAACCTGTAAGAGGAGGCACTTCTGCATTGGTGGAGGAAGACCTGTGAAAATTCACTCTAGCATACAGGCAATGAGAACACAGGCAAACCCTGTCTTAATAACTGGTTTTGGAACTGTGCAAATTCACCCATGCCCAGCAACAACTGGAAGAGCATTCACTCAAGAAGGATGGCTCCATCCGTACAGTGACAGTCAGCTCTGGGCTGTTGTGACCAGAACTGTTCCCACCGCCCTCTCTTCAGCTCCATGGTGGCCTTGAAATCAATGACCTCATGTCTACAAAGCTCTGAACACCAGCGACCTGTCGGCCACTGGAGGGGACTAAACTGATTGGAGTCCCCCACAAATCTCTATTCCCAGACAATTGTCACTATTTGATGTGCCTGGTGACTCCCTGAAAAGCACCTCTCCTGGGGCTCATCTGTCACTGAACAATCTGAGAGCTTCCTCTGTGGGCACAGCCCTGTTAACCATCTTAAGGTGCCAGGCAGGACTGCTGTGGGGAGTGTTGAATAGATGGGATGACGGTGAGCAATGCAGTCTTGCTTTCATTTTATGTGCAAGAAATACATCATATGTTTCTCCTCCAAGAACAACTTCCAAAGTGGATTTGTGTAGTCAAATTTTTACCAAATGGTCTTAAGCTTTCCTCAGGATTATGATGACCAAATAATCCACCTCTACTTCTGTTAAAACAGTCAGCCAGTATTTGATTGCTCCGCTCTCAGCTTCAAACCGAACCCTTTCGCTGATATGTAAAAAGTATTCTGGTTCCTATAAATGTTTTTCCTGTGCCGTGTGTGACCGAATTCTGCCTGTAGGGGGCGCCAGAGAGGCGTCCAGGGAAGACTTGCTTCCTGCTTCTGGCACAGCCGGCTCCCAGGAAGCATGGGGCTTCTCCAGCACCAGGCTCCGCACCGCACACAGCTTCTCGGGGGAGGGGGGGGCAGGCTGCTGCAGGACGGTGTGGCCAGCAACATCCCCATGGCCCCCAGCTGCCCTTACACCTCCCTCCCTGGGGCAGTAATAATAGATGAGCCTTCTGGTCAGACACCTCCCTGTGCGTACCCCTCCCAGACCCCCTAGGGGGCGTATATCCAGCAACTCCCAGGGGGCACATTTCTAGAAAGTTCCACCTGAGAGGCGCCACAACTTCACTGCCACTGTGTGAGTTGCTTCCAGGCTCCGGGAACAAGGTCTGTATTTTAATCGTGGGAGTGCGGATTCATCTCCCTGGGGACTGTCTCTGTGCCCTGCAGGTGCCTCTCCCTTGGCTGCGGTGTCTTCCTGGGGAATCTGCCTCGGTCTGTGGAGACACGTGGTTGGGTTCTGATCTCAGCACAGGGCGAGGCATTTTCGGGGCGGCTTCTCTCCGCCATGTTGGAGAGGAATCTGTCCTTGGTGGTGCCTTGAGTTCTGTGAGGATGTTCCTTGTGTAATGCTCTCAGCGCTGGTGAGGGGTCGTCTTTGGGTGCTGAGTCCTAACACAGAGGGTGGGGATTCGGGGGGCGGCAGGGGCTCCGGCGATCGGGGCAGGCGTGGGGGAGGAGCGGGGATGTTTCCTGGCTCTCATGTCAGGCTCTGTGGGGAGAATGTTTCCTCGGGTGCATCACCTCAGCCCTGGGATTCCTCTCCCTGCGGGCTTCTGCCTCAGCCTGTGAGACACTCTCCTTGGGGGTTAGCTCGGCACGAGGGCGCACTTTGCCTTGGGTGCTCTGTCTCAGCCATGCTGGGGCTGGGCTTTCGTGCTGTTCCGCTGGTCCCTGGTGGGGACTCTTAGTCCCGCGGAGACTTTCGTGGGTGCTCCGTCCCTTCCAATGGGGGTGCTGTTCCTCTGATGCTTCAAGACGAGAGGGAAACTCTCCCAGGGGGGGCTCTGTGTGAGCCGAGGGGCAGGGGGAGAACTTCACCGTGGGCGCCTTCTCAGCACTGGGGGTTTGGGCTCTTTCTGGAAGCTCCCTCTGAGGTCTGGGGAGCTGAGACTCTTCCTCAGGGTCCATCTCTGCCAGCAGGAGGATTGTGCCTTGAGAGCTCTCTCAGCCCTGGGTGAGGAGGGTTCCTTGGGCACTTCCCCTCCCTGATGTAGGGGGGGCTACTCTTTCCTGGCTGCTGACTCAGCTGTGGCTGGGGAGCATTTTGGGGGCTCTGGCTCTGCCTCAAGGGGTGGATTGTCCCTAGTGTGTTCTGTCTCAGCCTTTGTGGTGAGGTCGTAGTTGGCTGCTCTAATGCACTGTGGGGTGGCCTGTTCTTACTTGGATGCTCACCCTGGGGTGGAGTCATTTTCCTTGATTTCTGTATGTCAGTCTTGCAGGGGTTCTATTTCTAACCTTTTATGTGTGACCTTGGTCATCAAGGTGGGAATCTGGGGCTGACAATGTGTGAGAGTTGGTTGCATTCTGTACTCACGTACACTTGCTATATAGGGAGTCTTTAATCTCAGTCACCCTGGGGGCTGTGCAGGGATCTTTCATTATGTCTAAATGTGAATTTTGTACTGAATAATGTGGTTTATTGGCCATTCATATATGTCTTTTATGAAGAGCCTTTCCAGGACTTTCACCTATATTTTATTGAGATACTTGTATTTTTAAAATTGATTTGTAGTTCAATATATATTCATTCTAACACATATTTAAATATATAATTTTGTGTGTCTTTTCCTGATCTGTTTTTTTTGTTTTTTGGTCACACTCTTTTTTTTCTAAAAGAGAGAGAGTGTGGACACACGAGTGGGGGAGGGGTGTGGTAGCGGGAGAGGGAAACAGAGAATCTCCATTAGGCTTCCAGCCCAGTGTGAGCCCAATATGGGGCTTGATCTCACCACCCTGAGATCATAACCTGAGCTAAAATCAAAAGTCAGATGCTTAAACAATTGGGCCATACAGGTGCCCCATGTCTCTCTCTCTGTTTTTAATTTTCATTTATTTATTAGAGGTAGAATCCAGGCACACGTGAGAGAGAGAGAGAGAGAGAGAGAGAGAGAGAGAGAGAGAGAGAGAGCGCAACAGAGAGCACGAGCAGGAGAGAGAGGCAGATGGAGAAGCAGCCTCCCCAGTGAGTAGGGAGCCAAATGCTGGGCTCCATGCCAGGATCCGGGGACCATGACCTGAGCCGAAAGCAGACATTAACCAGTTTAGCCACTCAGATGCCCTGTATGTCACTTTCTTAGTAGAAGTGTCTTTTTGATGAAAAGAAGTTCTCGGTTTAATTAAGTCTAATCATTCTATCCTTCATGGTCAGGGCTTTCATTGTTTTCAAAAGCTTTGCCTACTCTAAAGCCACGAAGGTGATATCCCAAGTTTCCTTCTAGATCACCTATTCATCGAGGATCATATTGTAAGGATGGGAAGGGGATCAGAGCAGAGGTGCAGTTCCCCGTAGGGAGCAGGTGGACTTACTGAAAGGACCACAAAGGCTTGCAGGTCCCCGTGTCAGCCATCTAGCACCTGCTGATTCCAGATGTATGTCTCGACTCTGTCCTGTGGCACTGGAGTATCCGCCCACCGTTGCTCCAACACCACAGAGCTGTCGCTGCCCCTCCGTCGCGGTACGTCTGCCGTCTGGCAGTGCGCGCCTTCCAACCTGCTGCTTTTGCTTAAACGTGGTCTCAGCTGTTCTAGGCCCTTTGATATCCACATACTGTTTACTATCAGCTCAGCTATTTCCCCGAAAAGTAACAGGATGGGTTCATTTAAATTTTAAATAAATATTTACTTATATGTTAAATATGATGCGATACTTTTTCTGGGAAGATATGACAATAATGACGTAACGAGTCTTCCAATCCACATGGTATGTATTTCTCTCCATTTACTGAGGCCTTTCATTTCTGTCCATGAGGATTATATTTCACGTGTCGTGCTCAGCACACCTGTTGCTAGGTTTATCCTATGGGTTTCTTTTTTTTTTTTAAGATTTTTTATTTTTAATTAATCTCTATACCCAATGTGGGGCTCGAACATACAACCCCAAGATCGACAGTCCCACCGTCCACTGACTGAACCAGCCAGGTGCCCCTTGATGTTCTTGACACTGCTCTAATGGTATTCGAAATATCTTTTTCTTTTTTTTAAAAAAGATTTTATTTATTTATTCGACAGAGATAGAGACAGCCAGCAAGAGAGGGAACACAAGCAGGGGGAGTGGGAGAGGAAGAAGCAGGCTCATAGCGGAAGAGCCTGATGTGGGGCTCGATCCCAGAACGCCGGGATCACGCCCTGAGCCGAAGGCAGACGCTTAACCACTGTGCCACCCAGGCACCCCCGAAATATCTTTTTCTAACTGGTTTGTTATTACACAGAAATACACGTGTTTTTGATTCTTGCTGTTTATCCAGTAGCTTGACGCTTGTACACTTATTAATTCTCAGGATTTTAATTCCTTTTGGATATTCTATGTACAAGAACATGTCAACTATGAACAATTACAACCTCACTTCTCCTCCGGTATGTTCTTGAAAACACAACGGACAGCCTTGTCTTCTGTCACCATTAAATACGGCACTTGTGTACATTTTTGGGGCGGGAGAGGTATCTTTTCTTAGGTTCAAGAAGTTGCCTTTCACCTGAGTTGCTGATGATTTTTACCATGAATAGGTATCCAACGTCAACCCGTTTATGAAAGTGGCCCTGTGTCTTTTTTCTGGTTTTTGCTGTTTATGTAGCGCATTTCACTGATGAATTTTCCAGGGTGAAACGAATCTTCCTTCCAGCAAGACACATGACCTTTGGATTTTTATGTCCTGTTTAATTTCACTTGCTAACCAATTGTGTTGTGCGTCTATATTCAGGAGAGAGATGTGGTTCTTTCGTTTTCTTTCTTGCAGTGTTTTTGGTACATGTTGGTAACATGTTTATCTTGGCCTCATAAAATGAGTAGAGAACTCACACCCTTTCTCCTCTGTTCCGAAAGAGTTTGTGTAAGTCTGGTCTTATTTGCCTCGTGAATGTTTGAAGGACTCGTCAGGAAAGCCTTCAGGATAGAAAGGCTCGTCATTTGGTGCTAAACGTCGTACCCCATACAGGAGCCTTCAGATTTTCTGTTTCTTCTTGGTGAGTTTTGGAATGTTTCATTGTTCTAGAAAAGAGTCTATTTCATCTGTTTCCAAATTTGCTATAAAGTCAGTCTGGGTGTTCCCGCTGTCTGTCACAGAGCTCTTCTCTGGATGCAGGGCTCGCTCTCCTGCTTGGTGGCTAGTACTTTTTATCTGAGGATGAATTGTCATTGATAATCATGCCAAGGAGCCGTCTCAGTCTGTGCAGGCTGCCATAGCAACATGCCAGAAACTGGGAAGATGACAAGGACAGAAATCTGTGGCCTAGGGCCGTGGAGGCCAGGATACCAGGACCAGGCTGCCGGCACCAGGGCGATCGAGAGAAGGTCCGCGGCCTGTTTCAAGCCAGGCACCTTTGCTCTGCCCTCTGTGGTGGGAGGGCTCGGGCTCTCTCTGCAGCCCCCTTTCTGTAGCACTGATCCGATTCGGGAGTGGGCCACCATTTGGACCTCGGCACTTGCCAAGGGACCCTAATATCTCCTAATACCAGCTCCCCTGAGGGGTTGGATTTCAATGCATGGTTGTGGGAGACACAAGTGTCAGAACACAGCATAGACCTCACTCTACTTTCCTGGGGTTTGTTGTAGTCTTTTTACACCTTCTTCCATGGACAGACCTCATTCATTTGCAGCAATGGTTCTTCTCTAACAAAATGTAAAGCTGTAAGTTTTCCTCTCTGTTCGTCATTCCACGTGTGTCGCACAGAATCGGTCATGTGATGTTCTCCTAGAGTTCACTAATAAGTATTGATTTAGAGTATGTTGTACAGTTTTGAAGGACCTTTTGTTGTGTTGCTAAGAAGTACTTCTTTGATTTCATTTTCTTTAGAGAACACGGTGTGCATGACATTAAGGATTGGGGTTTATTGGCAGGGTTGCCAGTGTTTGCCTGCTCGAGAAGAAATGATATTCTGATGACTGAATGCAGGACTCTGTGTGAGGCCATGATCAAGCCTATTGAGGGTGGTATCTTTCAATCTATGCATTTGCTATCTGGGGGCTGAGCCCACCAAACTGGCACATTCTGAATGGTGCCCCAGAGAGCAAAATGATTGCTGGAGGTGGACATGTGCACAAAAGGATTCCACCCTGCAAACCTTAGGACGTCTTCTGGGAGCGCTAGGGAAGGATGTAACCGCATTCTCCTGCTACACAGGACTTGAGTAGCACGTAACTGAGGAGCCTGGCAGCCACTTTGCAATCATGAGGAGGAGCCAGAACTGGGATGAAGTGGCTTCTAAGAAGCAGAAGAGAACCTGGGGAAGGGAGCCAACGTTTGGTCATATTATTCATACAGGATTCAGCTCATTTGATGCTAATGTCCACTTAGCTGTTGGTTTCTTGTATCATTTTAGCTAAACACAGGAGAGGTTTCTGCTCCTGTGATTGAAAGCAACCTATGCAAATTGTGTTCACCATGGCAAGTAAAAGAGCAAAGACAAGATGCATTTGGAAATAGCAGAAATTGTACCAGCCGGCAACGACCACTTTTCACAATCACTATGCCCATAGCCTGACATCTTCTCTTAAAAGGGCAATATTCTTATGAGATTTGGATCTTAGTGTGAAGAACGTCCATTTGCCAGCTCTTCCCCACGGTGCCCAGACTCCACTTTTAACAATTAAGAGACTGCAGAGCAGCTGTGAGAGGGAGAAGGGCTCTCTCTGCACTTCTGCAGGCGGGTACCATGGAGGGTGCCAGGCGGGAAGCCCTTCTCCCTTGAGGTCATGTATCCGTTCAAATCCGTATTTTGAATTCTTTGGGTAAATACCTAGTACTGCAAATGCTGGTTCATGACGTAGTGCTAGTTTCACTTTCTGAGAAACCTCCGTACTGTTTCGGAAGGGTTGCAGTTTTCTCATTAATGGGACATGTTTCTTGTTGCTCCTCAGGAAGTGATGAGTGAGAAAGGAGAGGAGTCCGCTGTTGGGCCCAAAAGCCAAGTGAAAAGTCCTGGGAAATCCATCACTCCATCTCCAATTAAGAAAAGGCTGAGCATGAGGCTGCTGTCAGTGGAGGAGGAAGGAGAGGGAGCATCCCACGCCGGGGGCTCAGCCGTGTCCATGGAAGATGGTGAGAATGACAGGCCTCCCCTCCCCTCCCTGACCTGAGCCACGGTAGCCTGGCCTCTGGCTCCTCCACGCCACGGGAGCAGTTCCCATCAAGGTCACTGACTTCGGGTGATGCTGCCTTAATTTCTCAGTCACGCTGGACCAGGTGGTCACTCTGTCCTTCATGGAAACATTGCTGGCTTCCCCACCACTTGACTCTACTGGTTTCTTCATAGAAAGATACACCCTCATTCTCCTCTCTGTCCTTCCTTCTCTCCTCCTAACACCGTCATCATTCCAGAGTCCCACCATTACACTGTCCCTCATCGCACACCACCTCAGGATTCAGCAAGCTGCTCCCCTGGCTTCTGAGCTCGCATCCTGCTTTTCCACCTGACCCCATACAGCTCATGGGTTCCCGTGAACCGAGAGTGACTGTGGCCACACAGAAATCAGACCATTACATGCATATGGTCATCAACTCCCCTGAGCACTCAGAACAGAGTCTGAGCTCCCGACACTGGTCTCCATGCCCTGCATGACCTGGCCCTGCCATCCTCTCCTGCCATCATGTGTCCTCTCTGTGACCTTCTTGTTCTCTCTCCCTCTGAACTGTGCTCCATGGCCCCGGCTCGTCCCCTCCTAGGGATCCTGCCCTGTCCTCCCGGCAGCTAGAACTCCTCTTCTGCGTGTGCACAGGCCGCCTCTGTCTCCTGCTCCCAGCTCTGCCCAGGGGTCACCCCCTCAGAGGGCCCTGTCTGACCACACCGTCATGGAGGCTTCCCTCCTGCTCTCACTCACAACCCTGCTTCCTTCCTTCCTCACATGAATTCAAACCCTCTTATCACCTTTGTTCATTGCGCATTTACCTGCTGACGTCCACAGAGGTTATACATTCCAAAAGGAGAGGGTTTCTTCTGTCTGGTTCATGGCTGATCCCCACTGTTGGCTTGATGCTTGGCACAGAGGATGAGTGAATGAAGTAGACGTGTCCAACTGGGAGTGCCAATATTCATTTTGAGACAAAACCCAGATGACAAAGATCCATTTGCTGACTGGGATTTCTAGTGATGGAGTGCCAATATCAGGCATCCTGACATCAAGTGACACATTCAGCTTGCCACCTCGTAGAGGGCATCCAGGTGACATGAAGTCACGAGTGCCAGGGCTCTGTGAATGTTTGCTAATTGGTTACACTGTCCACGTCTGTCTCTGGGTATGCGTAGTGACAAGAAGAGCTGCCTTGCTGTATTATCTTCCCTGAGGTCAGAATTTCAGGTCTGATACAATTATCTGGTATATTCACCTGCTATGAAATGAAAATTTTAGAGACTGTGGAGCCCATGGATGTGTGGGGGGGGGTCGCTGAAATGCACGTCATTGCAGCTCCACGGTCAGTTAGGTTTCCGGGTGCACCTGTCGTTCACAGTACCCACGGGGAGGGGAGGGAAGGTGGTCTATCCCCACCTGCTGGCTTCTGGTCAACATCTGTTCCTCCCGAGCTTATGAATATGGCAGGAGACGGTATTCCACACGGTAAGTTGGATTGTTTGTCTCAGGACTTGACCAGCGTCAGCAAGGGTGGGCTGATTCACAAAGCTGGTGGTCATGCCCTGGTGGGAGGAATCATCGCCAGCTGTCTCTCTGCAGATGACCTCAAGGTCACAGCAACGTCTGTGTCTGGAGATATGCCAGATCAACTGCCCATTCCGGTGAAAATCAATACGGAAATCAAAGAGCAATTAAAGATGGAAATTCGACAGCTTGGAGGAAGTAAGTAGAATAAGCACTTCTGTCCATGAAACCACAGGAAGTCTTTCCCATACTATTATTCAGACTAGATTCAACCAACCTCTTGAGGCTCATCCTTTGCCAGAATTGGATTTTCACAAGTGGAATGGCTCCTCTTTATTTTGACTGAAATGTCCCCGTAAACCTTTTTGTCTTGTTCCCTTGTATTTCTTAAGTGGTTACTGTGTACCAGATTCCACTGGTGGCTGTGTCCGGATGTCTGAATGTAAGCATGGAAAGCACAGGTTCTCTGTAACGTTCTAGCCCTTGAATGATCGCTGAGACTCCAAGATTGACTTCTACCTCCCCTTTGTACTTTAGAGATGTTGAAGGTTTTTTTCTCTACATATCCCCAGAATATGAAAGAATCTCCAAACTGCTTGAAGGGGTGCAAGGACCTCCAGAAGTGCAGAAAAAATTTGTTGTGTACGCCATGAAGGAAGCGGCAAGGTGAGTGTGGGAGGAACTGTGCAGTATGTTTCCCGGTGGGGCCAGTGCGCTGCTGGGTGAGGGGTGGGGTCGGGCCTGCCTGGCGTTTCTCAAACCCTGGTCCTCACTCACAGTTCACGTTGTCTCCAGTTATTTAGATTGATAGTGTTTGAGTCTCTCCTTCTTCCAAGCTTGAAGAGCCTTCTGTTCACACCCGAGTTTGAGGTGGACCTTGACCCTGAACTGGCCCTCTGAATTTGCTGGATTGTCCCTTGCCTTGCAGATGTGTTTTCTGTTCTCCTATAAACTGAGGCTCTCTTTCCATTTCTACAGAGCCTCCTGCATCATAGGTCCTTTGGATATCCTTTGGTTAATGACTTGTTTCTCTATTTTCAGATTTAAGAGACAAGACTTAGTAAGTCGCCTTGGGAATTTAGTAGAAAAAATAGAATATGAGGATTTCTCAACAAAGATGAAGACTCCCAAGTCTTCTAATCCTATTACCGCAACGATCATTGAGAAAGCATAACCAGTTGGCCATCCTGGAATGCTGCCGGATATTGTTGATGCCTCCGAGCACGAGTTAGCTACGAAATTTTCTTCTTCAGGATATGAAACACCATTGAAACTTAAATGTTATAAATTCCTGTTAGTAAAGTTTGATTTGGCAATGCATTTAAAAGGATAATTTGTTGTTCGTTTGTTTGTTTTCCCCTGAAGAGGGGGAATGCCGTTAAGTCATGGGTCGACACTATATCCTAGCTCCTCAGCAGGTCACAGGCCTGTCGCTGGTGTTTATAGCATCTTCTACACTAGCAGTTTCTTTTTTTAAATTTTACATTTTAAGTAATTTCTACACCCAACATGGGGCTCGAACTCACAACCCCGAGATCAAGAGTCCGTGCTCCACTGACCGAGCCAGCCTGCACCCCATACACTCTCCATTTCTTTTCCTTTTGCCTGAGACAGCCCCTCCGCTGGTCATAAGGCTTGGCCTGAGCGGATGACTCACACCTTCCTTACCAGTGGACCCGACCATTAGCTGTCCTGCCTCCACTGAGTTGTTTTAATTTTCCTTTGACTTTGATCACAACCATGAGCGTGCTGAGAAAAACCCACACATCGTGGACATAGTCTTCCTCAGGGTCTCGTGTCGTTGCAGCCCTGTGTCCTTACCAGTCGGGTCCCATCTCCCCACGCTGTGCAGGAACCCCATGTTTGCCTGATGACTGAGGGAGAGGAGCACTCCGGCCTGAACCCTTGGCAGTGTCTGTTTCCATTTCAATGGAGTCATTGTTAGGGCTCTTGTGGAAAGCCTTTCTCCTTTGGAAAAAGACCTCCAGTGCAGAGAAGCCTAACGTTGTGGGGACAAGAAGCAAAAGTTGGCTACTGAATACATAAGAATAATAGTGAGAGGAGCCCCTCTCATTGCCATCCCTTCATTAATAAAGATGTGAGTCATTGGCTATGGGAGAGAGAGCTCAATATACTTGCTAATGAGGTAGAGGATTGACATCCTCTAAATTATATTACCCCAGCCGCTCAAGGTACGGCTGCCAAGTTAGAGCCAGAACTTTCACTTTAAAAGATTATTCCAGGCCTTTTTTGAAATTGTCACTTTAGGATGTTGAGGTAGATAATAAACTTACTGAATTCCATAAGCTCAGCCAAAGAGGGACAGCAAAGCTCAGACAATTAGGGACAGTCCCAGCCCAGGCAATGAGGGGCATGCACAGCTTAGCCATTCAGCGATAGTCCACAGTCAAGCCTATGAGGGACAGCCACACCCAAGCCTATGGGGGACAGTCAAGCTCAGCCAATGAGGGACAGTCATAGCCCAGCCAATGAGTGACAGTCAAGGTCAGCCAAAGAGAGACAACCACACCAAATTTAATGAGGGACAGTCACAGCTCAGCTAATGAGGGACAATCACAACTCAGCCAATGAGGGACGTTTAGAGCTTAGCCATCGAGAGAGTGTTCTAGCCCATGCAATGAGACTGTCACAGCTCATGCAGTAATGGAAAGTCACAGTTCAGCCAATGAGGGACAGTCACAGCTCAGCCCATGAAGGACAGTCAGAATTCCTCCAATGAGGGAGAGTCAGAGCCCACGTAATAAGGGACATTTATAGCTTAGCCAATGAAACAGTGGTATAGTCCAGCCAATGAGAGAGTATCACAGCTTAGCCAATAATGGCAAGTCACAGCTCAGCCAATGAGGGACAGTCAAACTGAGCCAGTGATGGACAGTCAGAAGCCAGCCCATGGGGGACATTCACAGCTTGGACAATGAGAGAGAGTCATAGCCTATCCAATGAGAGACAGTCAAGCTCAGCCAATGAGGGACAGCCACAGTTCAGCCAATTTGGGACAGTGAGAATTCAGCCAATGAGGGAGAGTCAGAGCCCACCCAATAGGGACATTTACAGCTTAGCCAATGAGAGAGCGATATAGCCCAGCCAATGAGAGACTGTCACAGCTTAGCCAATAATGGAAAGTCACAGCTCAGCCAGTGAGGGATAGTCAAATGTGAGCCAATGAAGGACAGTCAGAAACCAGCCAATGAGGGACATTCACAGCTTAGACAATGAGAGAGAGTCATAGCCCAGCCAATGAGGGACAGTCATAATTCAGCCAAGGACAGAAGGTCAGAGCCCAGCCAGTGAAGGACATTCACAGCTTAGACAATGAGAGAGAGTCATAGCACAACCAATGATGGACAGTCACAGCCCAGCCAATGATGGATTGACTGTCGTAATTGGCTGGGCTGTGATTGTTCCTCACTGGCTGAGCTGTGACTGTCCCTCAATGGCTCCGTATTGACTGGCCTTCGTTGGCTGAGCTGTGACAGTCCCTCATTGGTTAAGTGATGACTGTCCCTCATTGGCTGAACTTGCTGTCCATCATTGGTTGAGCTGTGACTGTCCATAATTGGCTGAGTGGAGACGATCATCATTGGCTGAGCTGTGACTGTTTGGTATTGGCTTAGTTGTGACAGTCCTTCATTGGCTGCGCTATGACTCTCTCTCATTGGCTACACAGTGAATGTACATCATTGGCTGGGCTCTCACTGTCCATCATTGGCTGACCTGTGACTCTCCCTCATTGCCTAACTGTGACTGTCTATCATTGGCTGAAGTTGACTGTCCATCATTGGCTGAATTGTGACTGTCCTTCATTGGCTGCCCTGTGATGGTCTCTCATTGCCTGGGCCTTGACTCTCTCTCATTGGCTACGCTGTGAATGTCCATCATTGGCTAGGTTTTGTCTGCCATTGGCTGAATTGAGACTGACCCTCACTGGCTGAGCTTGAGTGTTCCTCACTAGCTTGTCTGTGCAGTCCCTCATTGGCTGGGCTGTGACAATTGCTGATTGGCTGGGCATGTGACTGTAACCTTTTGATTTCCCTCATTGGCGGACTGTGACTCTCTCTCATTGACTGAGTTTTGACATTTCCTTATTCGATGGGCTGTGCCTGTCCCTCATTGTTTCTGCTGCTGCTGGGGCATGGAGGAAAATCTTTCTTCCTCCGGCTAGGTTAGTAAAGCAGTAGCTCAAGTAGTATGGCCTTTCATGATTCTTCTCTTCCTGTTGAAATCACAATTGGCCACAAATGTTTGGATGTGAGAGCAACCGTTCCTGACTTTTGTCCCCAACTTAGTGAAATTTCCCTATATTATTTTTCATAAAGTGCATGACAAGACTGCATATCATCATCAGTACAGCACGAGGCCTCCTGGGTTCAAGAGAACAGCACAGAAGCCTGAGTGCTCCTAGGCAGACAATTTCGGCAACATGGCGTGGATCAAGGAAGGAAGGATGACCTTACTTCTAAACACCTGCCCCTAGAACAACAAAGTCTCCCTCCAAGGGGATGGACAGAAAACCTGTTCATGTTAACATCAGAGAGTCTGCTGAAAGCTAAAGCCCACATCCCCTTGGGGACAGTGTTCTTGCCTCCCCCAAGAGCATGTTGGCATAGCTCTGTGAATTGAGTGTCTCCCTTGTAGTCTGGGCTCCACAGAATTGGTCTCCATGTAGTGGTCCCACAATATTAAGGAGCCCAGTGATCACTCCTCATCACCCTCAGCATGAACCCACAAATTTCTGGGTGCCACTGAGTCCAGGCCCTGAACACACTCGGAATGTCCAACATCTTCCACTTCTCCTTAAGATCCATGGGATAGGGATTATTCAGCCCTTCTGTCATGAGGAGATTCAGGCCACGGCAGATGAAGGCACAGGCAAGATGGCCCTCTCAGTAAATGGGAAAGCCAAGTCTTACTGATTAGGGACAGACAAGCAGCAGGGACTCTGGAGCCAGAGAATGATTTTAGGAGCCTTGATGAGGGGTGTGAAATTAACCTTGGGATGTTAATCTCCCGGTCCTTCCTCTATGACAACTTACCCTGATGGTTCAGGAAAGAGCTTTCACATAACAAGTAGATCATCTCTGAAGGTCAAAAATCAGGGTCCCACATTATTGAGCCCTTGGATGTGCAGCAGGCCTCCAATTACACCTGATCATTTGCTTTGAGTCAACTTTCCACAAGTTCATTATCCATTCATGTAACTACTTAACGTGATGGTCGGGGAACATTTAAAAGAGGAATAGAGTTATCTATCCCTTCCTAGCAAAGGTCCCTTACGTGGGCAGCAGTGGGCTGCACAGACCCCTGTTTAAACTGTTTTAACCATGACATTGAACCATTCAGCCACGAAGGACTGACAAGTGCAATCACAGAAGGTGTAATGGAAAAGAGCTGTGCATCTGTCCAAACACACTTGGGACGCCCACCTCTCTCCCCATCCCTGTGCTGCAGCCACCCCGGCCTCCTGCTTCCCTACACATGGCATCCTGCACCCATTCGGGGACCTTTGCAGCTGGACTTCCCACTGCCTCAACTCCCCTTCCCAAGTCTTGTCAGTCTTGTCTCCCTTCCCCTCTCTCCTTAGAGGCCACCTCCTCAGAGAGGCACTGTGTGACCATATTTAAAGTAAGACCCCCAGTAGTATATACCACATTTTTTCTATCCATTTGTCAGAGAAAGACGGGTAACATGATTTCACTCATATGTACAATTTAAGACACAAAAAAATGAACAAAGAAATAAAGAGACAAAACATGAACAGACTCTTAAGGATCGAGAACAACCTGCCGGTTACCAAAAGTGAGAGGTGGGGGTGGGTGAAATAGGTGAAGGGGATTAAGAGTCCACTTATGATGAGTAATGTATAGAATCGCTGAATCACTATATTGTACATCTGGAACTAATATAACACTATGTTAATTAAAGAAACAGTCAACAAAAAAAAGAGGCAACCCATGGAACAGGAGAAGATACTTATGACACTACAGATAAAGGGCTGGTATCCAAGACCTATAAAGAACTTATCAAACTCAACGCCCAAAAAACAAATAATCAAGTCAAAAAATGGGCAGAACACATGAACAGATACTTCTCCAAAGAAGACATACGAATGGCTAACAGACAGATGAAAAAATGTTCAACATCAATAGCCATCAGGGAAATCCAAATCAATACCACATTGAGAGACAACCTTACACCAGTTAGAATGCCAAAAATTAACAAGGCAGGAAACAACAAGTGTTGGAGAGGATATGGAGAAACGGGAACCGTCTTACACCGTTGGTGGGAATGCAAGCTGGTACAGCCACTTCAGAAACCAGTATGGACCTTCCTCAAGACACTAAAAATAGAGCTACCCTATGACCTAGCAATTGTACTACTGGGTATTTACCCCAAAGATATAGATGTAGTG
This sequence comes from Ursus americanus, assembly GCF_024610735.1. NCBI lineage: Eukaryota > Metazoa > Chordata > Mammalia > Carnivora > Ursidae > Ursus > Ursus americanus. Next base: position 15,404,292 of record NC_142164.1, read on the forward strand.
AAAAGAAGGGGCACATGTACCCCAATGTTCATAGCAGCAGTGTCCACATAGCCAAACTGTGGAAGTAGCGGAGATGCCCTTCAACAGATGACTGGATTAAGAAGATGTGGTCCATATATACAATGGAATATTACTCAGCCATCAGAAAGGATGAATACCCACCATTTGCATTGACATGGATGGAACTGGAGGGGATTATTCTAAGTGAAATAAGTCCAGCAGAGAAAGACAATTATCATATGGTTTCACTCATACGTGGAACATAAGGAATAGCATGGAGGACATTGGGAGAAGGAAGGGAAAAATAAAGGGGGGGAAATCAGAGGAGGAGACAAACCATGAGAGACTATGGATACCGGGAAACAGACTGAGGATTTCAGAGGTGAGGAGGGTGAGGGAATGGGTTGGCGGGTGATGGGTATTAAGGAGAGCATGTATTGCAATGAACACTTGGTTGTTATACACAATAATGAATCATGGAAAACTACATCAAAAACTCATGAAGTACTATATGGTGACTAACGTAACATAAAAAAAATAAATAAAATGCAAAGACACCTGAAAAAAATAAAGTATATTGGAATCAAAATAAGTAAGTAAAAATATATTTTCAAAAGTCATTAAAGAGATTTTGTAAAATTGAAAAGTAAGTGTACTTTAACTCAAAATATTATTTTGGATTTGAACATTTTTGTACCCAAATAGAATTTAGTATAATTTGACTTTCTGGCTTTCCTGATAGCAAACTCATCAAACATATTTTCAAACTATACTTCTTTGTCAATGTCCTTTTTGATGAGCAAACTGCCATGTGCACCAACCTCTCTTGCCAACTGATGGTCTGTAACGATTTTTATTTAAATTCAGCTTACTGAAAGTTCTTTTTCAGGATGCTTCTGTGGTTGGTGTTGTTCAATAAAAATCTCAAGGGTACTCCTACATTGGACAAGAGTAGACAAAGGAAAATTTGTGAGTCAGATTTATCAGATACAAACACAATTCGGATGTGTTACAAAGTCTAGATATTGTCTCTGCTTTAAACTAATGGCTATCAATGAAATTTCTACAGAACTTATATTGTCAGCACATTTATGAATCACATAACTTGCTTCTTTTTGTGAATCAGATGTAGTTATACAAAATAGCATTTTTCTCGTTAAAAATTTCAAGCCTTTTCAACAATTCCTTGGCGATTCGGGGCCTTTTCTGGTTCCACACAAATTTAAGGGCTGTTTGTTCCAGTTCTTTGAACAATGTCATTGGTATTTTGATCGGGATGGCACTGAAAGTGTAGATTGCTCTGGGTAGCATAGACATTTTAACTATGTTTATTCTTCCGATCCACGAGCATGGACTCTTTTTCCATCTTTTTGTGTCTTCTTCAATGTCTTTCAAGAGTGATTTGTAGTTTCTAGAATATAGATCTAGTACTGTATGGTGACTAACATAATATAATAAAAAATATTATTATAAAAAATAAAAAATAAAGTCATGGAATATTACATCAAAAACTAGGGATGTACTGAATGGTGACTAACATAACATAATAAAAAATTATTATTAAAAAAATTCCAAGCCTTGAGGACACATCATGTAATTTGAAATACCTCCATTTCAAATGTGAAATTAGACATCTGTAATTTCCCTTATTTATTTATTTATTTATTTATTTATTTATTTATTTCCTTTACTTGATGGATATTTTATGATGATGATGATGATGATGATGATGATGATGATGATGATGTTCAGTTAGCCAGCGTACAGTACATCATAAGATTTGATGTAGTGTTCAATGGTTCATTAGTTGCATGTAATACACAATGCTCATCACAACACATGCCCTCCTTAATATCCATCACCTGGTTACCCCAACCCCGCCCCCTCCCTTCTGTAACCCTCAGTTTGTTTCCCAGAGTCCAGAGTCTCTTATGGTGTTTTCCCTCTCTGATTTCTTCCCATTCAGTTTTCCCTCCCTTCCCCAGTGGTCCTACATGTTTTTCCTTATGTTTCACATATGAGTGAAACCATATGATAATTGTCTTTCTCTGCTTGACTTATTTCACTTAACGTAATACCCCCCAGTTCCATCCATGTCAATGCAAATGGTGGGTATTTCTGATGGCTGAGTAATATTCCATTGTATGTATGGACCGCATCTTTATCCATTCATCTGTTGAAGGGCATCTCGGGTCCTTCCACAGTTTGGCTATTGTGGACATTGCTGCTATGAACACTGAGGTGCATGTGCCCCTTCTTTTTACTACATCTGCATCTTTGTGGTAAATACCTAGTGGTGCAATTGCTGGGTTGTAGGGTAGCTCTATTTTTAATGTCTTGAGGAACCTCCATACTGGTTTCCAGAGTGGGTGCACCAGCTTCCATTCCCACCAACAGTGTAAGAGGCTTCCCGTTTCTCCACATCCTCTCCAACACTTGTTGTTTCCTGTCTTGCTAATTTTGGCCATTCTCATTGGTGTAAGGTGGCATCTCAGTGTGGTTTTGATTTGTATTTCCCTGATGCCAGGTGATGCGGAGCATTTTTTTCATATGCTTGTTACCCATTTGTATGCCCTCTTTGGAGAAGTGTCTGTTCATGTATTCTCCCATATCATGATTGGATTATTTGTTCTTTAGTTGTTGAGTTTGATAAGTTCTTTATGGAGTTTGGACACTAGCCCTTTGTATGATAAGACATTTGCAAGCATCTTCTACCATTCTGTCTGTTGTCTTTTGGTTTTGTCCACTTTTTTCTTTACTGTGCAAAAGCTTTTTATCTTGATGACATCCAGATAGTTCATTTGTGACTTTGTTTCCCTAACCTTTGGAGACGGGTCCAGCAAGAAGTTGCTGCGACCAAGGACACAGAAGTTCCTACATGTGTTCTGCTCTAGCATTTTGATCAATTCGTGTCTCACATTTAGGTCTTTCATCCATTTTGAGTCTATTTTTGTGTATGGTGTAAGGAAATGGTCCAATTTCATTCTTCTCTGCATGTGGCCATCCAATTTTTCCAACACCATTTGTTGAAGAGACTGTCTTTTTTCCATTGGATCTTCTTTCCTGCTTTGTCAAAGATTAGTTGGCCATAGAGTTGAGGGTCCATTTCTGGGTTCTCTCTTCTGTTCCATTGAACTGTGTGTCTGTTTTTGTGCTAGTACCATACTGTCCTGATGATTACAGCTTTGTAATAGAGCTTGAAGTCCCGAAATGTAATGTCGCCACCTTTGGTTTTGTTTTTTCAACACACCTTTTGCTATTCGGGGTCTTTTCTGGTTCCATACAAATTTTAAGATTATTGGTTCCAGTTCTGTGAAAGAAGTTGTTATTTTTTTATAATAATTTTTTATGTTATGTTAGTCACCATACAGTGTATCCTTAGTTTTTGATGTAATGTTCCATGATTCATTATTTGTGTATAACACCCAGTACACCATGCAATAGAAGTTGATATTTTGATGGAGATTGCATTGATTGTAGAGATTGCTCTAGGTAGTGTAGACATTTTAACAATATGTTTTCTTCCAGTCCATGAGCATGGAACATTTTTCTGTTTCTTTGTGTCTTCCTCAAGTTGTTTCATGAGTGTTCTATAGTTTTCTGAGTACAGACCCCTTGCCTCTTTGGTTAGGTTTATCTTCTGGTATTGAGGGGTAATTGTAAATGGGATCGACTCCTTAATTTCTCTTTCCTCTGTCTCATTGTTAGTGTATAGAAATGCAACTGATTTCTGTGCATTGATTTTATATCCTGCCACTTTCCTGAATTCCTGTACGAGTTCTAGCAATTTTCGAGTGAAGTCTTCTCGATTTTCCACATAGTGTAACATGTCATCTGCAAAAATTGAGAGTTTGACTTGTTCTTTGCCTATTCAGATGTCTTTTATTTCTTTTGGTTGTCTGATCGCTGAGGCTAGGACTTCCAGTAATATACTGAATAACAGTGTTGAGACTGGACATTCTTGCCCTTCCCTGACCATAAGGGAAAAGCTCTCAGTTTTCAGTGGTTGAGAATAATATTTGCTGTGGGCTTTTCATATATGGCTTTTATGATATTGAGGTATGTTCCCTCTATCCCTACACTGTGAAGACTTTTAATCAAGAAAGGATGCTGTACTTTGTCCAATGCTTTTTCTGCATCTATTGAGAGGCTCATATGGTTCTTGTCCTTTCTTTTATTAATATAGCATACCACATTGATAGATTTGAAGATGTTGAACCACCTTGCAACCCAAGAATAAATCCCACTTGGTCATGGTGAATAATCCTTTTAATGTACTGTTGGTTCCTATTGGCTAGTATCTTGGTGAGACTTTTTGCATCCATGTACATCAGGGACATGGTTCTGTAAATTTCCTTTTTTGTGGGGGTCTTTATCTGGTTTGAGGATCAAGGTAATGCTGCCCTCATAGAAAGAGTTTGGGAGTTTTCCTTCCATTTCTATGTTTCTGAAACAGCTTCGGAAGAATAGGTGTTAATTCGTCTTTAAGTGTTTGGTAAAATGTCCCTGGGAAGCCAAGTGGCCCTGCACTCTTGTTTGTTGGGAGATTATTTTTAAAATAATAATATTTTTTATTATATTATGTTAGTCACCATATAGTACATCCCTAGTTTTTGATGTAAAGTTCCATGATTCATTACTTGTGTATAACATCCAGTGCACCATGCAATACGTGCCCTCCTTACTACCCATCACCAGCCTATCCCATTCCCCCACCTTCTCCCCTCTGAAGCCCTCAGTTTGTTTCTCAGAGTCCATAGTCTTTCATGGTTCATTCCCCCTTCTGTTTACTCCCCCCTTTCTTCTCCTACCAATCTTTCTACTTCTTATGCCCATAAATGAGTGAAACCATATGATAATTGTCTTTCTCTGCTTGACTTATTTCGGTTGCCATTATCTCCTCCAGTCCTATCCATGTTGCAGCAAATGTTGAGAAATCGTTCTTTTTGATGGCTGAGTAATATTCCATTGTATGTATGGACCAAAACTTATTAATCCAGTCATCTGTTGAAGAGCACCTCAGCTCCTTCCATGATTTAGCTATTGTGAACATATGAACATTGGGGTGCATATGGCCCTTCTCTTCACTACGTCTGTATCTTTGGTGTAAATACCCAGTAGTGCAATGGCTGGGTCATAGGGTAGCTCAATTTTTAACTTCTTAAGGGACCTCCACACTGTTTTTCCAGAGTGGCTGTACCAACTTGCATTCCCAACAACAATGTAGGAGGGATCCCCTTTCTCCACATCCTCTCCAACAATTGTTGTTTCTTGCCTTGTCAATTTTTGCCATTCTAAGTGCGTAAGGTGGTATCTCAGTGTGGTTTTGATTTGAATTTCTCTGATGGCTAATGATTTTGACATTTTTTCATGTGTCTATTAGCCATTTGTATGTCTTCATTGGAAAAGTGTCTATTCATATCTTCTGCCCATTTTATGATTTGTTTCTTGTGTATTGAGTTTGAGAAGTTCTTTGTAGATCTTAGATACCAGTCTTTTATCTGCAGTGTCATTTGCAAATATCTTCTCCCATTCTGTGGGCTTCCTCTTAGTTTTTTTGAAGAAGACTGAAGCACGTTTCAAAAACCTCCCGAAAAGGCGCCTGGGTGGCACAGCGGTTAAGCGTCTGCCTTCGGCTCAGGGCGTGATCCTGGCGTTATGGGATCGAGCCCCACGTCAGGCTCTTCCGCTATGAGCCTGTTTCTTCCTCTCCCACTCCCCCTGCTTGTGTTCCCTCTCTCGCTGGCTGTCTCTATCTCTGTCAAATAAATAAATAAAATCTTTAAAAAAAAAAAAAACAACAACCTCCCGAAAAACAAGAATCCAGGGCCTGATGGATTCCCTGGGGAATTCTACAAAACATTCAAAGAAGAAATAATACCTATTCTCCTGAAGCTGTTTCAAAAAATAGAAACAGAAGGAAAACTACCAAACTCATTCTATGAGGCCAGTATTACCTTGATCCCCAAACCATGCAAAGGCCCCATCAAAAAGGAGACTTACAAATAGATATCCCTGATGAATATGGACACCAAAATTCTAAACAAGATCCTAGCTAATAGGATCCAACAGTACATTAAAAGGATTATCCATCATGACCAAGTGGGATTTATCCCTGGGATTCAAGGGTGGTTCAACATTTGCAAATCTATCAGTGTGATACACCATATCAACAAGAAAAGAGTCAAGAACCATATGATCCTCTCAATTGATGCAGAAAAGCATTTGACAAAATACAGCATCCTTTCCTGATTAAAACCCTTCAGAGTGTAGGGATAGAGGGTACATTCCTCAATTTCATAAAAATCATCTGTGAAAAGCCTACAGCAAATATCATTCTCAATGAGGAAAAGCTGGAAGCCTTTCCCTTAAGATCAGGAACACGACAAGGATGCCCACTCCTGCTGTTATTATTCAACATGGTACTAGAAGTCCTTGCAACAGCAATCAGAAAACAAAAAGGGATAAAAGGTATCCAAATCGGCAAAGAAGTAGTCAAACTCTCTCTCTTCACAGATGACATGATACTCTATATGGAAAACGCAAAAGAATGCACTCCCAAACTACTAGAAGTTATAGAGCAATTCAGCGATGTGGCGGGATACAAAATCGATGCTCAGAAATCAGTTGCATTTCTATACACGAATAATGAGACTGAAGGAAGAGAAATTAGGGAATCCATCCCATTTACAATAGCACCAAAAACCATACGTTACCTTGGAATTAACTTAACCAGAGACGTAAAGGACCTATATTCTAGAAACTATAAGTCACTCTTGAAAGACATTGAAGAAGACAGAAAAAGATGGAAAAATATTCCATGCTCATGGATCGGAAGAATTAACATAGTTAAAATGTCCATGCTACCCAGAGCAATGTACACTTTCAATGCCATCCCGATCAAAATACCAATGACATTTTTCAAAGAACTGGAACAAACAGCCCTTAAATTTGTGTGGAACCAGAAAAGGCCCCGAATCGCCAAGGAATTGTTGAAAAGGAAAACCAAAGCTTGGGGCATCACATTGCCGGATTTCAAGCTATACTACAAAGCTGTGATCACAAAGACAGCATGGTACTGGCACAAAAACGGACACATAGACCAATGGAACAGAATAGAAAACCCAGAAATGGACCCTCAGCTCTTTGGGAACTAATCTTTGACAAAGCAGGAAAAAACATCCAGTGGAAAAAAGACAGTCTCTTCAATAAATGGTGCTGGGAAAATTGGACAGCTACATGCAAAAGAATGAAACTTGACCACTCTTTCACACCATACACAAAGATAAACTCCAAATGGATGAAAGACCTCGATGTGAGACAGGAATCCATCAAAATCCTAGAGGAGAGGATAGGCACCAACCTCTACGACATCGGCCACAGCAACTTTTTTCATGGCACATCTCCAAAGGCAAGAGAAGCAAAAGAAAAAATGAACTTGTGGGGCTTCATCAAGATAAAAAGCTTCTGCACAGCCTTCCACCTATTTGTAAAAAAATTCTGGATCCAGGAATGTCTTTTCCTGTGGCGTGTGTGACTGAGTTCTGCCTGTAGGGGGCGCCAGAGACGTGTCCGGGGAAGACTAGCTTCCTGATTCTGGGCAGCTAGCCTAGCGGGCTGGGGGCGGGGGTGGGGGGGCATGGGGCTTCTCCATCACCAGGCTCAGCACCGCACACAGCTTCTCGTGGGGCCGGGCTGCTGCAGGGCAGTGTGGCCAGCATCGCCCCATGGCCTGCAGCTGCCCTTACACCTACCTCCCTGGGGCAGTAATAACAGATGAGCCTTCTGGTCAGACACCTCCCTGTGCATACCCCTCCCAGACCACCCAGGGGGCGTATGTCCAACAACTCCCAGGGGGCACATTTCTAGAAAGTTCCACCTGAGAGGCGCCACAACTTCACTGCCACTGTGTGAGTTGCTTCCAGGCTCCGGGAACAAGGTCAGGCTTTCAACCCTGCGAGTGCGGATTCTTCTCCCTGGGGACTCTCTCCATGCCCTACTGGTGCCTCTCCCTTGGCTGCGGTGTCTTCCTGGGGAATCTGCCTCGGTCTGTGGAGACACGTGGTTGGGTTCTGATCTCAGCACAGGGTGAGGCATTTTCGGGGCGGCTTCTCTCCGCCATGTTGGAGAGGAATCTGTCCTTGGTGGTGCCTTGAGTTCTGTGAGGGATGTTCCCTGTGTAATGTTCTCAGCGCTGGTGAGGGGTCGTCTTTGGGTGCTGAATCCTGACACAGAGGGTGGGGATTCGGGGGGCGGCAGGGGTTCCGGGGATCGGGGCCAGTGTGGGGGAGGGGCGGGGAGTGTTTCCTGGCTCTCATGTCAGGCTCTGTGGGGGGGGATGTTTCCTCGGGTGCATCACCTCAGCCCTGGGATTCCTCTCCCTGCGGGCTTCTGCCTCAGCCTGTGAGACACTCTCCTTGGGGGTTAGCTCGACACGAGGGCGCACTTTGCCTTGGGTGCTCTGTCTCAGCCATGCTGGGGCTGGGCTTTCGTGCTGTTCTGCTGGTCCCTGGTGGGGACTTTTAGTCCTGGGGAGACTTTCATGGGTGCTCTGCCCCCTCCAATGGGCGTGCTGTTCCTTGGATGGTTCAAGAGGAGAGGGAAACTCTCCCTGGGGTGGGGGGCTCTGTCTCAGCCTTTGAGGTGAGGTCGTAGTTGGCTGCCCTTATGCACTTTGGGGTGGCCTGTTCTTACTTGGATGCTCAGCCTGGGGTGGAGTCATTTTCCTTGATTTCTGTATCTCAGTCTTGCAGCCATTCTATCTTTTTAACTCTGACCTTAGGCATCAAGTGGGAATCTGGGGCTGACAATGTATGAGAGTTGGTTGCATTCTATACTTGGAAACACTTGCTGTATAGGGAGTCTTTAATCTCAGCTACTCTGGGGGGTGTGCACAGACCTCTCGTTATTCCTGAATGTGCATTTTCTAGTGATTAATGTGGTTTCTTGGCCATTTTTATGTCTTTTGAAGAAATATTCTAGGACTTGCTCCCACATTTTATTGAAATATTTGTCATTTTAAAATTGATTTGCTGTTTAAAAGATATTTTTGTGTGTCTTCTGCGATCTGTTTTGTTTTGTCACTCTCTTTTTTTTCGAGAGAGAGAGAGAAGGCAGGCACACAAGCAGGGACGAAGGTCAGAGGGAGAGAGAGAGAGAGAGAATCTTGAGCAGGTTCCATGCCCAGCTCAGAGCCCAACGTGGGGCTCGATCTCACCATGCTAAGATTATGACCTGAGCCAAAATCAAGAGTCAGAGGCTTAACCAACTGAACCACCCAGTCACTCCCATGTCACCCCTTAATAGTATATTTTTGATGCACTGAAATTCTCAGTTTACTTAAGTCTAATTCATCAATCTATTCTTCATGGTCAGTGCTTTTATTCTTTTCAAAACCTTACTTTTCAAAAACCATGAAGATAATCTCCTAAGTTTCCTTCTAGATCACCTATTCATCGAGGATCATATTGTAAGGATGGGAAGGGGATCAGAGCAGAGGTGCAGTTCCCCGTAGGGAGCAGGTGGACTTACTGAAAGGACCACAAAGGCTTGCAGGTCCCCGTGTCAGCCATCTAGCACCTGCTGATTCCAGATGTATGTCTCGACTCTGTCCTGTGGCACTGGAGTATCCGCCCACCGTTGCTCCAACACCACAGAGCTGTCGCTGCCCCTCCGTCGCGGTACGTCTGCCGTCTGGCAGTGCGCGCCTTCCAACCTGCTGCTTTTGCTTAAACGTGGTCTCAGCTGTTCTAGGCCCTTTGATATCCACATACTCTGTAGTATCAGCTCATGAATTTCCCCCAATATTAACAGGTGGAGATGTTTACATTTTAAATTAAAAAATTACTTACATTTAAGTATGATGCAATAAGTATTCTGGGCAGAAATGACAATAATGCCTTAAAATGAGTCTTGCAATCCATGCAAAATGTCTATCTCCCCATTACTAGGGCCTTCAGCATCTCTTGGTGAGGTTTTCTGTTTTACATGTGGTTCTCCAGCACACCTTTCGTTAGGTTTACTCCCTGGGTTTTGATGTTCCTAACACTCTTTTCAATGGTATTTTAAATTTCTTTTTCTAATTATTATTCTTATTCCATAGAAACAGAGGTGGTATTTGGTTCTTGCTCCTACATCCAGTAAGTTGGTTATTGTTCCCTTATTAACTCTAATTGTTTTATATCCTTTTGGATATTCTGTGTACAAAAATATTCCATCTGTGAGTGACATTTTTACTTCCTCCTTTTCAAAATTCATACTTAGTTTATTTTCCTGGCCCTGCTGCACTTTTTATGACTTCCATATATTCTCAAATCAATAGCAGACATCCTTCTCTTGGTTGCAAATGTAGGTAGAAAGTGTTTGGTATATCACCATTAAGTATAATGTTTGCTATAGGATTTTGGGGGGATTTTGGGGGGTATTCTCTGTTAGGTTAAGGAAACTGATGTCTAGTCTAACCTGCTGATAAGTTTTTTAAACATTTTATTTATTTAGTTTTGAGAGAGAGGGAGAGAGAACACCAGTGGGGGGAGGGGCAATGGGAGAGGGCGAAGCAGACTCCGTGCTGAGCAGGGAGCCCAAACTGGGACTCCATCCCAGGACCCTGGTGTCCTGACCTGGGCTGAAGGCAGATGCTTCACAAGCTGAGGCACCCAGGTGCCCCTAACCTGCTGATGATTTTTAATCATGAGTAGCTCTTGAACTCGGACCCATTTATAAAATTAGTAATGGAATTTTTCCTTGTTTTTTTTCCTAAATATGCTTCACACGGACTCATTTTCAAATTTGAAGCCGATGTTGCCTTCATGGAATACACGACATCATGACATGAAGTCTCTCTCTTTTTTTTTTTTTCTATTTGTGTTATGGGTTTGCTAATCTTCTGTGTAGAATTTTTGTTTGTATTTTTAGGAAAGACATCTTGGCCTGTAATTTTCCTTTCTTCTCATGTCAGATGTTGGTGTCAGGTTTATATTGGCGTCGTAAAAGAGTTGGGAACTAGTCCTAGAGTTTGTGTCACACAGATGTTATTTCCCCCTAAATGTTTGGAGAACTCCTCAGGGAAGCCTTCTGGAGAGGAGGTTTTTAATTTTCTGTTCATAGTTTTACCAGATACGGGACTTCTCAGATTTTCTCTTTCTTCTCTAGTAAACTTTTGGTAAGCTTTATTTTTCTATCAGTGTCTCTATTTTATCTCGGCTAATACAGTGGAAGGTGCCAGGCAGGAGTGCTGGGAGAGCCAAGGAGGGGTGGTCCCTGGGTTGGGCTGGAGTCAGGTTGAGCACAGACCAGCCTCCCGGGCTGCTCAACCCTCAGCATGGCCGCTTTAGTCCAGGCCCTGATGTCAACATTTTCGGTGCAAATGCAATTAAAATTTTGTATTTAAAGTGAAATACAATGAACATTTTGTAGTTAGAACGTGACGAAAGTAGTTTTTGGGGAATGGTAGTTCTCAGAAAAGTGGGTTCACACTCACCACCTTCACAAGAGATCCATTGATAAACAAGCGTATCAATTGCAGGGTGAGGGAAGGAGTACTGAGCAGACCGAAAGGCTTCTTCACCAGTCACTCCTGTTTCCTAGGTTCCTTTGCAACATGGTTGACCATAGCACATGAGGCCTCATGTCAGGGATTTCAGTGACCTTCAGATCTTGTTCTGGCCACTCTCGATGCCGACAACACCCTCCTCATCTCGACACTTTCATAAGATGGTCTGTTCCAAGCAAAGGGATTTTCGTGAACAGATACTGAAGGGTGCCTGCGAGTGACCTGGAGAAGCACCTGTCTGGCCAAACCCTCCCACCAATCCTGGGAATCTTTGGGCTTGCAGGTCCCTTCTGTCCCCACATCTCTTCCTTACTTTGTCCCTGAGTTTTTGTCACAGTTATACCTCTGTGAAATACTAAGTGAGTCAGTACAAGGAAAGCATTTAGAAGAAGACCTGGCTGGTCTGAGATGCTCCATGAAAATCATTTCCCCCTTTTGCAGTCCTCCTTAATGGGAACTGTCCATGGTTCAGAAAAGGTATTTGTATCGCCAGTTGATTCCAATATAGTGGGGCAAATGTGGGGGTTATCCTTGGAGGAGAAGACCTTACAGCTAGTCTGTCATACAGATATGTCCCATTTGATCTATGAGCAACATGGAAAAGTGCCCAACATGTGACTCCTAGACTGACATATTTGAATTCCCTGCCATTGGAAGCGAGGGGATGAAAGATTCTGAAATCCTCTCCCCTCACCGTCTACAAGGGGCCTTCTGTGAAGACTCAGGAGGTACTGATAATGTTGCATTAAATCAAATCGGGGAGAAAAAAGGGATTTTCGTCCCCTGACCTGAAAGTGTTGACATAGAATGGTTTACTCTTCCTCAAAGAGGTAATCATGTGTTTATTCAATTCTGGAAGAGAGGTTCACCTTCTGCAAGCAATCTTTTTTTCTTAATTTAAATTAAATTAATTAACATACAATGAATTATTAGTTTCAGAGGTAGAGGTCAATGATTCATCAGTCTTGTATAACACCCAGTGCTCACTGCATCATGTGCCCTCCTTAAAGTCCAGCACCCAGTTACCCCATCTCCCCACCCCCTCCCTTCCAGCAACCCTCAGTTTGTTTCGTATGATTAAGAGTCTCTTATAATTTGTCGCCCTTTCTGATTTTATCTTGTTTTATTTTTCCTCTCTTCCCCTATGATCCTCTGTTTTGTAACTTCAATTCCACATATGAGTGAGATCACATGATAATTGTCTTTCTCTGATTTACTTATTTTGCTTAGCAAAATATGCTCTACTTCCATCTACATTATTGCAAATGGCAAGATTTCATTTTTTGATGGCCGAGTAGTATTCCATTGTATACATATTCACCACATCTACTCGATCCATTCATTTGTTGATGGACATCTGGGCTCTTTCCATAGTTTGGCTGTTGTGGACATTGCTGCTGTAAACACTGGGGTGCAGATGCCCCTTTGTATGACTACATTTGTATCTTTGGGGTAATACCCAGTAGTGCCATTGGTGGGTCATAGGGTAGCTCTATTTTCAAGTTTTTGAGGAGCCTCCATATTGTTTTCTGGCGTTGCTGCACCAGCTTCCATTCCCACCAACACTGTAAGAAGGTTCCCGTTTCTCTGCATCCTTGCCAACATCTGCCATTTCTTGACTTGCTAATTTTAGCCATTCTGACTGGTGTGAGGTGGTATCTCACAGTGCATTTGATTTATATTTATTTACCTGATGCCCAGTGATGTTCAGCATTTTTTCATGTATTTGTTGGCCATTTGGATGTCTTCCTTGAATAAATGTCTGTTCATGTCTTCTGCCCACTTCTTGATTGGATTATTTGTTTTTTGGGTTTTGAGTTTGATAAGCTCTTTATAGACTTTGGATACTAGCCCTTTATCTGGTAAGACATTTGCAAATATCCTCTTCCAATGTTTCAGTTGTCTTTTGGTTTTGTCCACTGTTTCTTTTACTAGGCAAAAGCGTTTTATCTTGATGAATTCCCAAGAGTTCGTTTTTGACTTTGTTCCCTTCCCTTTGGAGACATGTCTAGCAAGAAGTTGCTGCAGCCAAGGTCACAGAGGTTGCTACCTGTTCTCTCCTCTAGCATTTTGATGGATTCCTGTCTCACACATAGGTCTTTCATCCACTTTGAGTCTATTTTTGTGTATGCTTTAAGGAAATGGTCCAGTTTCATTCTTCTTCATGTGGCTGTCCAATTTCTCCAACACCATTCATTGAAGAGACTTTTTTCCATTAGATCTTTCCTGCTTTATCACGATTAGTTGGCCATAGTGTTGAGGGTCCATTTCTGGGTTCTCTATTCTGTTCCATTGATCTGTATGTCTGTTTTTGTGCCAATACCATGCTGTCCTGATGATTACACTGTTTGTAATACAGCTTGAAAACCGGAAATGTGATGTTGCCACCTTCGGTTTTCTTTTTCAACATTCCTTTCACTATTTGGGGTCTTTTCTGGGTTCATACAAATTTTAGGATTATTGGTTCCAGCTGTGGAGAAAAAAGTTGATGATATCTTGATAGGGATTGCACTGAATGTATAGATTGCTTTGGGTAGCATAGACATTTTAACAATATTTTTTCTTCCAGTCCATGAGCATGGAACGTTTTTCCATGTTTTTGCGTCTTCTTCAATTTCTTTCATGAGTGTTCTATAGTTTTCTGAGTACAGACCCTTTGGTTCTTTGGTTAGGTTTGTTCCTAGGTATTTTATGGTTTGGGGGGCAATTGTAAATGGGATCAACTCCTTAATTTCTCTTTCTTCTATCTCATTGTTAGTGTATAGAAATGCAACTGATTTCTGTGCATTGATTTTACATCCTGCCACTTTGCTGAATTCCTGTATGAGTTCTAGCAATTTTAGGGTGGAGTCTTCTGGGTTTTCCACATAGAGTATCATGTCATCTCCAAAGAGTGAGTTTGGTTTCTTCTTTGCCAATTCAGATGCCTTTTATTTCTTTTTGTTGTCTGATTACTGAGGCTAGGACTTCTAGTACTATGTTGTACCACAGTGATGATAGTGGACATCCCTGTTTTGTCCCCGACCTTAGGGGAAAAGCTCTCAGTTTTGAGAATGATGTTCGCTGTGGGATTTTTATATATGACTTTCATGATAGTGAGGTATGTTCCCTCTATCCCTACACTGTGAAGACTTTTAATCAAGAAAGGATGCTGTACTTTGTCCAATGCTTTTTCTGCATCTATTGAGAGGCTCATATGGTTCTTGTCCTTTCTTTTATTAATATAGCATACCACATTGATAGATTTGAAGATGTTGAACCACCCTTGCAGCCGAGGAATAAATCCCACTTGGTCGTGGTGAATAATCCTTTTAATGTACTGTTGGATCCTATTAGCTAGTACCTTGGTGAGACTTTTTGCATCCATATACATCAGGGATATGGGTCTGTAATTCTTCTTTTTGGTGGGGTCTTTGTCTGGTCTTGGGATCAAGGTAATGCTGGCCTCATAGAAAGAGTTTGGGAGTTTTCCTTCCATTTCTATGTTTTTGAAACAGCTTCGGAAGAATAGGTGTTAATTCTTCTTTAAATGTTTGGTGGAATGTCCCTGGGAAGCCAAGTGGCCCTGGACTCTTGTTTGTTGGGAGAGTTTTGATTACTGCTTCAATTTCCTTGGTGGTGGTGGGTCTGTTCAGGTTTTCTAGTTCTTTGTGTTTCAGTTTTAGCAGTTTATATGTCTCTAGGAATGCATCCATTTCTTCCAGATTGCCTATGTTGATGGTGTATAGTTGCTCATAATATGTTCTTATAACTGTTTGTATTTCTTTGGTGTTGCTTGTGATCTCTCCTCTTTCATTCATGATTTTATTTATTTGGGTCCTTTCTCTTTTATTTGGATAAGTTGGCCAGGGGTTTATCAATCTTATTAATTCTTTCAAAGAACCAGCTTCTAGTTTCATTGATCTGTTCAACTGTTACTTTGGGTTTTTTTTTTAAAGATTTTATTTATTTATTCGACAGAGATAGAGACAGCCAGCGAGAGAGGGAACACAAGCAGGGGGAGTGGGAGAGGAAGAAGCAGGCTCATAGCAGAGGAGCCTGATGTGGGGCTCGATCCCATAACGCCGGGATCACGCCCTGAGCTGAAGGCAGACACTTAACCGCTGTGCCACCCAGGCGCCCCTACTTTGGGTTTTTTTAAATCCATTTTTAAATTTATTATGTTCAGTTAGCCAGCATATAGTAAATCATTAGTTTTTGATGTAGTGTTCAACAATTCATTAGTTGTGTATAACACCCAGTGCTCATCACAACAGTGCCCTCCTTAATACCCAATACCCAGTTACCCCATACCCCAACCCCCCCCTCCCTGCTGTAACTCTCAGTTTGTTTACTAGAGTCCGGAGTCTTTCATGGTTTGCCCTCCCCTCCGATTTCTTCCTGTTTAGTTTTCCCTCCTTTTCCCTGTGCTCCTTTTATTTCATTAATTTCTGCTCTAATCTTTATTAATTCTCTTCTCCTTCTAGATTTAGACTTTCTTTGCTGTTTTTTCTCCAGCTCCTTTAGGTGAAAATTTAGATTGCGAATTTGAGACCTTTCCTGTTTCTTGACAAAGGCTTGTATTGCTATATACTTCCCTCCTAAGACCACCTTTGCTGAATCCCAAAGGAGTTGTGTTTTCATTTTTATTTTTTTCCATGAATTTTTAAAATTCTTCAATTTCCTGGTTGACCCATTCATTCCTTAGTAGGATGCTCTTTAGCCTCCGTGTATTTGAGTTCTTTCCAAATTTCCTCTTGTGATTGAGTTCTGGTTTCAAAGCATTGTGGCCTGAAAATATGCAGAGAATGATCCCAAACTTTTGGTACCAGTGGAGAACTGATTTGTGACCCAGGATGGGATCTATTCTGGAGAATGTTCCATGTGCACTGGAGAGGAATGTCTATTCCGATGCTCTAGGATGGAAAGCTCTGAATATGTCTGTGAAGTCCATCTGGTCCAGTGTGTCATTCAAAGCCCCTGTTTCCTTGTTGATCTTCTGCTTAGATGATCTGTCCATTTCAGTGAGTGGGGTGTTAAAGTCCCCTACTATTATTGTGTTATTATCAGTGTGTCTCTTTACTTTTGTTATTAATTGGTTAATATAATTGGCTGCTCCCATGTTAGGGGCATAAATACTTGTAATTGTTAGATCTTGTTGGATAGACCCTTTAAGTATGATATAGTCTCCTTCCTCATGTCCTATTACAGTCTTTGGTTTAAAATCTAATTTGTTTGATAGAAGGATTACCATCCCAGCTTTCTTTTGATGTCCATTGGCATAATCAGTGGTTTTTCACCCCCTCACTTTCAATCTGGAGGTGTCTTTGGGTCTAAAATGAATCTCTTGCAGACAGCATATCTATGGGTCTTGCTTTTTAATCCAATCTGACACCCTGTGTCTTTTGATTGGGGAATTTAGCCCATTTATATTCAGAATAAGTATTGAAAGATACGAATTTAGTGCCATTGTATTACCTGTAAAGTCACTATTTCCATATGTTGTCTCTATTCCTTTCTGATCCATGTTCCTTTTGGGCTCTCTCTTTGCTTAAAGGATCCGTTTTAATATTTCTTGCAGGGCTGGTTTAGTGATCACAGATTGTTTTAGTTTCTATTTCTCCGGAAAGTGTTTTTTAATCTCTCCTGTTTTGAATGCCATCCTAGCTGGATAAAGTATTCTTGGCTGCATATTTTTTCTCCTTTAGCACCCTGAATATATGATGCCAGTACTTTCTGGTCTGACAGGTGTCTGTGGATAGGTCTGCTGGCAGTCTAATGTTTCTACCCTTGTAGTTTATGGAACTCTTGTCCCGAACTGCTTCCAGGATTTTCTTTGTCTCTGAGATTTGGAAGTTTCACTATTATATCTCGGGGTGTTGACCTATTTTTATTGATTTTGAGGGGGTTTCCCTGTGTCTGCTGGACTTGGTCGCCTGTTTCCTTCCCCAGATTAAGGAAGTTCTCCACTATAATTGGCTTCAGTATACCTTCTTCCCCCCCTTTCCTCTTCTTCGGGGATCCCAATTGCTCTAATATTGTTTCACTTTATGGTGTCACTTATCTCTTGAATTCTCCCCTCCTGATCCAGTAGTTTGTCTCTCTTTTTCCCAGCTCCTTTATTCTCCATCATTTTATCTTCTGTATTACTAATTCTCTCTTTTGCCTCATTTATCCTATCCATTAGAGCCTCCATTTTTTATTGCATCTCATTCATAATCTTTATTATTTTGACGTGGTTAAATTTTAGTTCTTTTATTTCTCCAGAAAGGGTTTCTCTAGTGCTTTCTATGCTTTTTCCAAGAACAGCTGGTATCTTTATAGTCATTATTTTGACCTCTAGTTCTTTTTTTTTTAAGATTTTATTTATTTATGTGACAGAGAGACAGCCAGCGAGAGAGGGAACACACCAGGGGGAGTGGGAGAGGAAGAAGCAGGCTCATAGCGGAGGAGCCTGATGTGGGACTCGATCCCGGATCACCAGGATCATGCCCTGAGCTGAAGGCAGACGCTTTAACGACTGCACTACCCAGGCGCCCC
Organism: Ursus americanus; assembly: GCF_024610735.1. Classification (NCBI taxonomy): domain Eukaryota; kingdom Metazoa; phylum Chordata; class Mammalia; order Carnivora; family Ursidae; genus Ursus; species Ursus americanus. The sequence continues at coordinate 15,422,362 of NC_142164.1, forward strand.
TTGACCTCTAGTTCTGACCTCTTACATATGTCCATGCTGATTAGTACTGCCTCTTGTTCTCTCTTTTGAGGTGAGTTTTTCTGCTGTGGCATTCTGTCCAGAGAAGAGTAGATGAGAGAGAGAACAAAATACTAAATGGCAACAGTGACCCCAGTGAAATACACACTAAACAAATCAGGAGAGACCTGAAACCGAAAACAAAAATTTTAAAAATGAGAGAATATAATCAGCTAGGTGAACAGAATAGAGCAATCCACTGGATCCTGTGTGTATTTTTTTTGAAAGATTTTATTTATTTATTTGACCCAGAGATACAGCAAGAGAGGGAACATAAGCAGGGGGAGCGGGAGAGGGAGAAGCAGGCTTCCCACTGAACAGGGAGCCTGCTATGGGTGCTCGATCCCAGGACCCTTGAATCAAGACCTGAGCCGAAGGCAGACGCTTAATGACTGAGCCACCCAGGTGCCCCCTCCTGTGTGTATTTTGGTCTGTTTGCTAGAAAACGAAATCCCAAAATTGTAAAGAAAGAAAAACTTATATATATTCAAAAATAAAATTAAATACATTGATAGCATATAATGTAGCTGTTAAGATGAAAGCTAAAAAGGCAGTAACAAAAAAAAAAGAAGAAAAAGAAAAAAACAAAGAGAGAATATGATCAGACAGGTGAAGAGAACAGAACCATACACTAGATTCTGGGTGTATTTTGGTCTGTTTGTTAGAGAAAATTGCATCCCAAAATTGTAAAGAAAGAAAAAAATATATATATACATGTACAACATAAAATTAAATAGAATGAAAAGATAGAATGTAACTGTAAAAATAAAAATTCAAAAAGATTTAAGAAAAGAGTTGATAAATTAAGAAATGGTTTGAAAAAGGGAAGAGAAAAAAATTAAAATTTAAAGACTAAAGAATCGTGGGGAAAAAAACATGAATTCTATACCCTATTTTCCACTAGTGTTGGAGTTTTGCAGTTCTCTCTGATGGGAAAATGGGTCTTAGCTGATGTTCTTGCAGATCTCCTGGGGGAGGGGCCTGTTGCACTGATTCTTTTTTTTTTTTTTAATAATGATTTTTTATTATATTATGTTAGTCACCATACAGTACATCCCCGGTTTTCGATGTAAGGCTCGATGATTCATTAGTTGTGTATAACACCCAGTGCACCATGCAATATGTGCCCTCCTTACTACCCATCACCGGTCTATCCCATTCCCCCACCCCCCTCCCCTCTGTAGCCCTCAGTTTGTTTCTCATAGTCCATAGTCTCTCATGTTTCATTCCCCCTTCTGATTACCCCCCCTTTCTTTATCCCTTTCTTCCCCTACTGATCATTCTAGTTCTTATGTTCCATAGATGAGAGAAATCATATGATAGTTGTCTTTCTCTGCTTGACTTATTTCACTAAGCATTATCTCCTCCAGTGCCGTCCATGTGCTAGCAAATGTTGAGAACTCATTCTTTCTGATTGCTGAGTAATATTCCATTGTATATATGGACCACAACTTCTTAATCCAGTCATCTGTTGAAGGGCATCTCGGCTCCTTCCACGATTTAGCTATTGTGGACATTGCTGCTATGAACATTGGGGTGCATATGGCCCTTCTCTTCACTACGTCTGTATCTTTGGGGTAAACACCCAGTAGTGCAATGGCTGGATCATAGGGTAGCTCAATTTTTAACTTTTTAAGGGACCTCCACACGGTTTTCCAGAGTGGCTGTACCAACTTGCATTCCCACCAACAATGTAGGAGGGATCCCCTTTCTCCACATCCTCTCCAACAATTGTTGTTTCTTGCCTTGTCTATTTTTGCCATTCTAACTGGCGTAAGGTGGTATCTCAGTGTGGTTTTGATTTGAATTTCCTTGATGGCTAATGATTTTGAACATTTTTTCATGTGTCTGTTAGCCATTTGTATGTCTTCATTGGAAAAGTGTCTGTTCATATCTTCTGCCCATTTTTTGATTTGTTTATTTGTTTCTCGTGTATTGAGTTTGAGAAGTTCTTTGTAGATCTTGGATACCAGTCCTTTATCTGTAGTGTCATTTGCAAATATCTTCTCCCATTCCGTGGGCTGCCTCTTAGTTTTTCTGACTGTTTCCTTGGATGTGCAGAAACTTTTAATCTTGATGAAGTCCCATAAATTCATTTTATCTTTTGTTTCTCTTGCCTTTGGGGATGTGTCATGAAAAAGGTTGCTTTGGCTGATGTCGTAGAGGTTGCTGCCTATGTTCTCCTCTAGAATTTTGATGGATTCCTGTCTCACATCGAGGTCTTTCATCCATTTGGAGTTTATTTTTGTGTATGGTGTGAGATAGTGGTCAAGTTTCATTCTTTTGCATGTAGCTGTCCAATTTTCCCAGCACCATTTATTGAAGAGACTGTCTTTTTCCCACCGGATGTTTTTTCCTGCTTTATCAAATATTAGTTGCCCAAAGAGCTGAGGGTCCATTTCTGGGCTCTCTATTCTGTTCCATTGGTCTATGTGTCTGTTTTTGTGCCAATACCATGCTGTCTTTGTGATCACAGCTTTGTAGTACAGCTCGAAATCCGGCATTGTGATGCCCCCAGCTTTGTTTTTCCTTTTCAACAGTTCCTTGGAGATTCGGGGTCTTTTCTGGTTCCATACAAATTTAAGGACTATTTGTTCCAGTTCTTTGAAAAACGTTCTCGGTATTTTGATCGGGATAGCATTGAAAGTGTAGATTGCTCTGGGTAGCATGGACATTTTAACTATGTTAATTCTTCTGATCCATGAGCATGGAATATCTTTCCATCTTTTTATGTCTTCCTCAATGTCTTTTAAGAGTGATTTATAGTTTCTAGAATAAAGGTCCTTTACGTCTCTGGTTAAGTTAATTCCAAGGTAACGTATGGTTTTTGGTGCTATTGTAAATGGGATGGATTCCCTGATTTCTCTTTCTTCGTTCTCGTTATTCGTGTACAGAAATGCAACTGATTTCTGAGCATTGATTTTGTATCCCGCCACGTTACTGAATTGCTCTATAACTTCTAATAGTTTGGGAGTGGCTTCTTTTGGGTTTTCCATATAGAGTATCATGTCGTCTGCGAAGAGAGACATTTTGACTTCTTCTTTGCCGATTTGAATACCTTTGATCCCTTTTTGTTTTCTGATTGCTGTTGCAAGGACTTCTAGTACTATGTTGAATAATAGTGGCGAGAGTGGGCATCCTTGTCGTGTTCCTGATCTTAAGGGAAAGGCTTCCAGCTTTTCCCCATTGAGAATAATATTTGCAGTCGGCTTTTCATAGATGGCTTTTATGAGATTGAGAAATGTACCTTCTATTCCTACACTCTGAAGGGTTTTAATCAGGAAAGGATGCTGTATTTTGTCAAATGCTTTTTCGGCATCGATTGAGAGGATCATATGGTTCTTGAGTCTTTTCTTGTTGATATGATGTATCACGCTGATTGATTTGCGAATATTGAACCACGCTTGCATCCCAGGTATGAATCCCACTTGATCGTGGTGGATAATCCTTTTAATGAACTGTTGGATTCTATTAGCAAGTATCTTGTTGAGGATTTTGGCGTCCATATTCATTAGGGAAATCGGTCTGTAATTCTCCTTTTTGAGGGGGTCTTTGCCTGGTTTGGGGATCAAGGTAATATTGGCCTCATAGAATGAGTTTGGTAGCTTTCCTTCTGTTTCTATTTTTTGAAATAGCTTTAGGAGAATAGGTATTATTTCTTCTTTGAATGTTTGGTAGAATTCCCCAGGAAAACCGTCCGGGCCTGGAGTTTTGTTATTTGGAAGGTTGTTTATCACTGACTCAATTTCTTCATAATTAATTGGCTTGTTTAAGAAATCAATTTCTTCCTTTTTCAATCTTGGTAGTTTATAGGTTTCCAGGAAGGATTCCATCTCTTCCAGATTGCTTAGTTTATTGGCATATAGCTGTTGATAAAAATTTCTAATAATCCTTCCAATTTCAATGGTGTTCATCGTGACCTCTCCTTTTTCATTCATAATTTTAATAATCTGGGTCCTTTCTCTTTTCTTTTGGATAAGTCTTGCCAGTGGTCTGTCAATTTTATTGATTCTCTCCAAGAACCAGCTTCTAGTCCTGTTGATCTGCTCTACTGTACTTCTGGTTTCTGCTTGATTGATTTCAGCTCTAATTTTGGTCAACTGCTTCCTTGTGCGTGGATTAGGCCTGTCCCTCTGTTGCTGTTCCAGCTTCTTGAGGTGAGAATATAAAAACTGCATTTTAGATTTTTCTATTCTTTTGAGTGAGGCTTGGATGGCTATGTATTTCCCCCTTAGGACTGCCTTTGCAGTATCTCATAGGTTTTGGACTGTTGTATTTTCATTCTCATTGGTCTCCATAAATTGTTTAATTTGATTTTTGATTTCCTGGTTTATCGAATCATTCCTGAGCAGGATGGTTCTTAGTCTCCAAGTGTTTGAGTTTCTTCCAAATTTTTCCTTGTGGTTGAGTTCCAATTTCAGAGCGTTGTGGTCTGAGAATATGCAGGGGATAATTTCAATCTTTTGGTATCGGCTGAGACCTGTTTTGTGTCCCAGAACATGGTCTATTCTTGAGAATGTTCCATGGGCATTAGAATAGAATGAGTATTCTTTGGTTCTGGGGTGTAGTGTTCTATATATATCTAAGAGGTCCAACTCGTCGAGTATGGCATTCAAAGCCTTTGATTCTTTGCTTAGTTTTTGCCAGGGTGTTCTGTCTATTTCTGAGAGTGGAGTGTTGAGGTCCCCTACTATTAATGTATTTTTATCTATATGTCTCTTTATTCTGGTTAATAGTTGGCTTGTGTATCTTGCTGCTCCCCTGTTGGGGGCATATATATTTATAATTGTCATATCCACTTGTTGAATACTTCCTTTAAGAATAATATAGTGCCCTTCTGCATCTCTAACTATAGTCTGTAGTTTAAAATCCAATTTATCTGATATGAGAATTGCTACCCCAGCTTTCTTTTGAGGTCCATTTGCGTGAAAGATGGTACTCCATCCCCTTACTCTCAGTCTGAATGCATCTTTGGGTTCGAAATGAGTCTCTTGTAGACAGCAAATGGATGGGTCATTTCTTTTTATCCAATCTGCAACCCTGTGGCGTTTGAAGCCAGAATTTAAACCATTAATGTTCAGGCTGAGTACTGAGAGATATGCTTTTAATTCTGCCATGTTGTCAGTAAAGTCTTTGTTTGTATTGGCTGTGACTTTCTGTTTTGTATCACTCTTGGGGCCTTTTTACTTTTATAGAACCCCCGTAATACCTCCTGTAGGGCTGGTTTCGTGGTTATGAAATTGGCTAGTGACTGTCGATTCTGAAATGTCTTTATTTCTCCATCAATTCTGAATGACAGCCTTGCTGGATAAAGGATCCTTGGCTGCATGTTTTTCTCTGAAAGAGCTTTAAAAATGCTCCCCCAACCCTTTCTCTTATTCCAGGTCTGTGTAGACAGGTCTGATGTAATTCTGATGCCTTTGCCTTGGTACGTGAGAAATTTCTTTGCCCTGGCTGCTTTCAATACTGTATCCTTGGATCTCATATTTGCGAATTGCACTATGACGTGACGTGGTGTAGGTCTGTCATGGTTGAGCTTGGGAGGGGTCCTCTCTGCCTCTTGGACACGAATTTTTGTTTCCCTTGCTAGATTAGGGAAGTTTTCAGCTACAATTTGTTCAAATATCTCTTCTAGACCTCTGTTTATCTCCACCCCCTCGGGGATGCCGATGATTCTAACATTGGATCGTTTCGTTGAGTCAGTAATCTCCCGTAGCCAACATTCGTGGGCGTGGATTTTTTTAAGACCATCTTCTATTTTTATTTTTTCCTCTATTAACCCATCCTCCAATTCACTAACCCTTTCCTCCGCTTCCATGACCCTGGCCGTCAGAGCCTCTAGTTTTGCCTGCATTTGGCTCATAGAATTTTTAATTTCTGTCAAATTCGCTCTCATTTCCGCCCTTAGGGATTCTATATTCTCAGTAATATTTTCCTGAATACTTTTTTCAAGTCTACTCATTATCTTGACCATTGTTACTCTGAATTCCATTTCTGATAATTTGGTTACATCCATATCCGTTACTTCTGTGGCAGAGGCCACTGACTCACTGTCTTTTCTTTGCTGGGGGGGGGCTTCTCCTTCTTGTCATTCTGATGAAGAGAGGTTGCGGGGTTTCCAGAGCCCAAAATTATTGACTGGGTCCCAGGCCGTGCCCCTTGTTTTATAGGGATCTTAGAGATGTGGGCTTCTTCTTTAAAGATTTTATTTATTTACTTATCTGAGAGAGGGAGACAGACAGTCAGCAAGAACGAAACAGAAGCAGGGGAGTGAGAGAGGAAGAAGTAGGCTCCCAGCGGAGGAGCCCGATGAAGGACTCCTTTCCGGAACGCTGGGATCACGCCCTAAGCCGAAGACAGGCGCTCAATGACTGCGCCACCCAGGTGCCCCGGGTTGTGGGCTTCTTGATTTTTCAGCCTGCCTTCTGTGTTCTGGGGGAGGGGTCTGCCGCGCCGATACTCAGGCAACCCTGTTTGGTTAGAGTCTCCGTGTCCCCTGCGAGGGAGGATGGGGATGGGCACTCTCTGAGCCGGTATTTCCAGGCTTTTGTTCTCTGGCGGCTTTCCCTGGCAGCCGGCTATGCCTCTTCTGAGGGTCAGAGCAGCAGAGGCTGCATTGTCGCAGAACAGAGGGATTGCGGCCCATTCTCCACTGATGTTCTGGCCACTTTAACTCTGTTACTGTTGGTTCTGCTCAACCCTGCGGCCGTCCCGGGATGTGCGCCCCACACCCGGCGTCCCTGCCCTCACTTCCAGGGCCAGCGCGTCTCTGTCCTTTGTGTTTCTAATGCCGCCAGCCACCGGCCGCCCAGCGCGCTCCCGGGTCTCCCGGTCTCAGTCTATGCCCGGTGAGCACACCGGGATTCCGGAGTTCCGTGAGAAGCCTGGTGACGCGCGCACCCGGTTCAGGGTCTCAGTCTGCTGTTTCGAGGGTGCCGACCGCGAGTCCGCCCGCTCCCCCGTGCAGGTGGCCCGCCAGCCGCCAGCCACCCCGCGCGCGCTCCGGGAGTTCCCGGTCTCAGTCTGGATCCCCTGAGCACACCGGGATTCCGGTGTTCCGGGAGATGCCTGGTGGCGCGCGCGTTCACGGCTCACCGGTCTCAGTCCGCTCTCTCGCGGGTGCCCTCTGTGAGTCCGCCCGCTCCCCCGTGCAGGTGGCTGCCGCTTCCCGGAGCCCAAACGCGGCGGCTCCCTCCCCCTTCCTTTTATCTTCCGATATCCGTGCACGGTTTACAGCTCCCCTCTTCGTACCTCAATACTCAGCGCTGGAGATGTTCATTTGTAGAGATCCAGATGCATCATCCTGCGTCTCAGGCTGATTCCGTGGTTATTTAGGCTGGTCTGGTACCTATCCAGCTCGACTCAGGGGACCGGCTGAAAAAGGGGTCCCCTACTCCTCCGCCATCTTAACTTCATCCTGTTGCACTGATTCTCAGGTGTCTTTGCCCTGGGTGGAATTGCACCGCCCATCCAAGGGGGCAGACTAAGTTAAAGTGCTCAGGTTTGCTCTACGTGGCTTTTGTTCCCTGAAGGCTTTCTGCGCAGCTTTAGAGGATGTGAATGAAAATGGCGGCCTCCCAATCTCCAGCCCCAGAGCCCAGAGCTCAGGGCCCCACTCCTCAGTGTGCCCTCAGGGAAAAGCAGTCAACCACTCATGTCTCCCTGGTCTCCATCTGCACTCCGTGCTCACCTGGCCTGTGACTGATTGTTTCTATGTCAGACACACGACCCTGTTTTGAGTCTCCAAACCGTGCAGACTCCTGCAGGGTGCACTTGTGCCGTTCCTCCAGGGGGATGGAGGAGGGTGCTGTGATGGTCCTGCCAATCGCTGGGCCCCTGCTTGGGGACCACTTGCCTGACTGTGCCCTGGTTCATAGTATATGGAAACCCCAAGCTGAGAATCCACTCCTGAGCTCACTGATTGTGGCTGGATTCCCTGCTTTGATGCCTGGGAACTCTGCTGCAGTCAGGCACCCCCAGTCATCCTGTGACCCTGAGGATCCTGAGACCACACTTTCCCACCTAGGGTTCTGCCCAACTTCACCACCTGAGCACCTTGCAAGCGTGGATGTCCCCCACTGGAGCACAGTTCTAAAAGTTGTGATCTTATTCTCTGCTGCTATATTACTTTCCTACACCAGCTGATGGAGGCTCCCTCCCCCTGCGGTTTATCTTCCCATACATCGCCTAAGATTCACTTAGCACCTCGTACCTTGCAGAAAGTGGTCGCTTTTCTATTTGTAGAGTTCAGCTATCCTTTTCTTAGATCTCCAGTTAAGTTCATAGGTGTTCAGAATGACTGACAGCTATCTAGCTGAATTCCATGGACTACAGGAAACTAAGATCTCCTACTCCTCCACCATCGTGGACTACCTCTCCTCTGCAAGCAATCCGATTCATCGTGCACAATATTCGCCTTTGGACTACGCTGGAATATTAGCTTCCTCCATTTCCCCCATAGACATCATGGAAATTAGGCTGGGTTGACTGAGAACAGAGTGTTTGTGGGGCGGGGTAAACCTTGGCCTCTAGGAAAACTCATATTACTGATGCAGTTGCATGTCGCATATACAAATATAGACTGCAGTTTGGGCGTGGTTACGTTTTTGTCATTAATGGAATTTGTTTCTTGTTCCTCCTTAGGAAGTGATGAGTGATAAAGCAGAGGAGTCCACTGTTGGGCCTGAAAACCAAATGAAACGTCGTGGAGAACCCATGAGTCCTCCTCCATCTAAGAGAATGCTGAGCATGGCACTGCTGTCAGTGAAACAGGAAGGAGAAGGAGCATCCCACCCCAGGGGTTTAGCTATGTCCTTGGAAGATGGTGAGGATGCCTGTCCTCCCCTCCCCTCCCTGCCCTGACCCAGGGCAGCCCAGCTTTTGGCTCCTCCACCCCACGGGAGCAGTTCCCATCAGGGTCACTGACTTCAGGTGATGCTGCCATTAAGTTCTCAGCCACACTGGACCGGGTGTTCACTCTGTCCTTCATGGAAGCATTTCTGGTTTCCCAAACTCCGCACTCTACCCATTTTCTTCTCCTTATTGGATATGCCTTCATTATTCTTTCTTCTCTTCTCTCTCTCCTCATAACACTGTCATCGTTCCCGAGTCCCACCGTTACACTGTCCCTCATCGCACACCACCTCATCACGCAGCAAGCTGCTCCCCAGCTGCTGAGCTCGCATCCTGCTTTCCCACTTGACCCTGTGCAGCCCATGGGTTCCCGTGAACCCAGAGTGACCGTGGCCACACAGAAATCAGATGGTGACATGCCTATCCTGTAACCCGTCATCACCTCCCCTGACCACTCAGAACAGTGTCTGAGCTCCCAACACTGGTCTCCATGCCCTGCATGACCTGGCCCTGCCAACCTCTCCTGCCATCATGGTTCCTCTCTGTGTCCTTCTTGCTCTCTCTCCCTCTGAACTGTGCTCCATGGCCCTGGCTAGACCTCTCCTAGGGACCCTGCATGGTCCTCATGGCAGCTAGAACTCCTCCTCTGCATGTGCACAGGCTGCCTCTATCTCCTGTGCTGGGCTCTGCCCAGGGGTCACCTCCTCAGAGGGTCCTTCCCGACCACACAGTCATGGAGGCTTCCCCTCCTGCTCTCACTCGCATCCTTCCTTCCTAACACAAAGTCAAACTGTGTTAATGCCTTTGCCTTTTTTACACATACCGTCCGACTTCCCCATGAGGATGTAAGTTCCGTAAGGTTAGGGATTGTCTTTGTCCGTTCTCTCTGTCTGGTTCCCTACCGATCTCCCAGGTTTTGTCACATGCCTGGCACAAAGGAGGATAAATAATGAAGTAGAGGTGTCAGACTTGGTGTAGAAAAAAATTGATGTCCTGAGACAGAAAAGCCAGATGAGGAAGATCATTTGCTGACTGGAATTTCTAGTGATGGAGTGCCAATATCAGGCATCCTGACATGAGGTGACATTTTCAGGTTTTCACCTTGTAGAGGGCATCCAGGCGACATGAAGTAATGAATGCCAGGGCTCTGTGAATGTTTGCTAATTGGTTACACCGTCCAAGTCTGTTTCTGTGGGTATGTGTTGTGCGGAGAAGAGGTTTCTTGGTTGTATTATTTTTCCTGAGGTCAAAATTTCAGGTCTGATACATCTATCTGGTATATTCTTGCTATGAAATGAAAATGTAGGGACGGCGGAGCACATGGATGTGTGTGGGGTGTTGCTGAAATGCATGTCGTTGCAGCTCCACTTTCAGTTAGGTTTCCAGATGCACCTGTCGTTCACGGTACCCACGGGGAGGGGAGAGAAAGTGGTAGATCCCCACCTGCTGGCTTCTGGTCAACATCTGTTCCTCCCGAGCTTATGAATATGGCAGGAGATGGTATTCCACACGGTAAGTTGGATTCTCTGTGTCATGACTTGACCAGCGTCGGCAAGGGTGGGCTGATTCACAAAGCTGGTGGTCATGCCCTGGTGGGAGGAATCATTCCCAGCTGTCTGTCTGCAGATGATCCCAAGGTCACAGTGATGTCTGTGTTGGGAGAAGCTCCAGATCAACTGCCACTACCAGTGGAAATCAGTGCTGAAATGAAACATCAATTAAGGAGGGAAATTCAACGATATGGACAAAGTAAGTAGGATAAGAATTTTTACCAGTGAAACCATAGGAATTCTTTCCCATTCTATGATTCAGACTAGATTCGACAGACCGCTTGAGGCTCATCTTTTGCCAGATTTGGGTTTTCACAATTACAATGGCTCCTCTTTGTTTTGACTGAAAGTACCAGTAAACCGTTTTTTCTTTTTTCTCTTGTATTTCTTTTTTTTTTAATGTTTTTTTTATTATATTCTGTTAGTCACCATACAGTACATCCCTGGTTTTTGATGTAAAGTTCGATGATTCATTAGTTGCGTATAACACCCAGTGCACCATGCAATACGTGCCCTCCTTACTACCCATCACCAGCCTATCCCATTCCCCCACCCCCTCCCCTCTGAAGCCCTCAGTTTGTTTCTCAGAGTCCATAGTCTCTCATGCTTCATTCCCTCTTCTGATTACCCCCATTTCTTTATACCTTTCTTCCCTTACCGATCTTCCTAGTACTTATGTTCCATAGATGAGAGAAACCATATGCTAATTGTCTTTCTTTGCTTGACTTATTTCACTTAGCATTATCTCCTCCAGTGCCATCCATGTTGCAGCAAACGTTGAGAACTCGTTCTTTCTGATAGCTGAGTAATATTCCATTGTATATATGGACCACATCTTCTTAATCCATTCATCTGTTGAAGGGCATCTCGGTTCCTTCCACGATTTAGCTATTGTGGACAATGCTGCTATGAACATTGGGGTGCATATGGCCCTTTTCTTCACTATGTCTGTATCTTTGGGGTAAATACCCAGTAGTGCAATGGCTGGGTCATAGGGTAGGTCAATTTTTAACTTTTTAAGGGACCTGCACACTGTTTTCCAGAGTGGCTGTACCAACTTGCATTCCCACCAACAGTGGAGGAGGGATCCCCTTTCTCCACATCCTCTCCAGCAATTGTTGTCTCTTGCCTTGTCAATTTTTGCCATTCTAACTGGCATAAGGTGGTATCTTAGTGTGGTTTTGATGTGAATTTCCCTGATGGCTAATGATTTTGAACATTTTTTCATGTGTCTGTTAGCCATTTGTATGTCTTCATTGGAAAAGTGTCTGTTCATATCTTCTGCCCATTTTTTGATTTGTTTATTTCTTTCTCGTGTATTGAGTTCGAGAAGTTCTTTTTTTTTTATAATGATTTTTTATTATATTATGTTAGTCACCATAAAGTACATCCCCGGTTTTCGATGTAAGGCTCGATGATTCATTAGTTGTGTATAACACCCAGTGCACCATGCAATATGTGCCCTCCTTACTACCCATCACCAGCCTATCCAATTCCCCCACCCCCCTCCCCTCTGTAGCCCTCAGTTTGTTTCTCATAGTCCATAGTCTCTCATGTTTCATCCCCCCTTCTGATTACCCCCCCTTTCTTTATCCCTTTCTTCCCCTACTGATCATTCTAGTTCTTATGTTCCATAGATGAGAGAAATCATATGATAGTTGTCTTTCTCTGCTTGACTTATTTCACTTAGCATTATCTCCTCCAGTGCCGTCCATGTTGTAGCAAACGTTGAGAACTCGTTCTTTCTGATTGCTGAGTAATATTCCATTGTATATATGGACCACAACTTCTTAATCCAGTCATCTGTTGAAGGGCATCTCGGCTCCTTCCACGATTTAGCTATTGTGGACATTGCTGCTATGAACATTGGGGTGCATATGGCCCTTCTCTTCACTACGTCTGTATCTTTGGGGTAAACACCCAGTAGTGCAATGGCTGGATCATAGGGTAGCTCAATTTTTAACTTTTTAAGGGACCTCCACACGGTTTTCCAGAGTGGCTGTACCAACTTGCATTCCCACCAACAATGTAGGAGGGATCCCCTTTCTCCACATCCTCTCCAACAATTGTTGTTTCTTGCCTTGTCTATTTTTGCCATTCTAACTGGTGTAATGTGGTATCTCAGTGTGGTTTTGATTTGAATTTCCTTGATGGCTAATGATTTTGAACATTTTTTCATGTGTCTGTTAGCCATTTGTATATCTTCATTGGAAAAGTGTCTGTTCATATCTTCTGCCCATTTTTTGATTTGTTTATTTCTTTCTTGTGTATTGAGTTCGAGAAGTTCTTTGTAGATCTTGGATACCAGTCTTTTATCTGTAGCATCATTTGCAAATATATTCTCCCATTCCATGGGCTGCCTCTTAGTTTTATTGACTGTTTCCTTGGCTGTGCAGAAGCTTTTTATCTTGATGAAGTCCCACAAGTTCATTTTATCTTTTGTTTCTCTTGCCTTTGGAGATGTGTCACGAAAAAGGTTGCTGTGGCCGATGTCGTAGAAGTTGCTGCCTATGTTCTCCTCTAGAGTTTTGATGGATTCCTGTCTCACATTGAGGTCTTTCATCCATTTGGAGTTTGTCTTTGTGTATGGTGTGAGAGAGTGGTCGAGTTTCATTCTTTTGCATGCAGGTGTCCAATTTTCCCAGCACCATTTATTGAAGAGTCTGTCTTTTTTCCACCGATGTTTTCTCCTGCTTTATCAAAGATTGGTTGCCCAAAGAGCCGAGGGTCCATTTCTGGGTTCTCTCTTCTGTTCTCTTGGTCTATGTGTCTGTTTTTGTGCCAGTACCATGCTGTCTTTGTGATCACAGCTTTGTAGTACAGCTCGAATTCCGGCATTGTGATGCCCCCCAGCTTTGTTTTTCCTTTTCAACAGTTCCTAGGCAATTCGGGGCCTTTTATGGTTCCATACAAATTTAAGGACTATTTGTTCCAGTTCTTTGAAAAATGTCATTGGTATTTTGATCGGGATAGCATTGAAAGTGTAGATTGCTCTCGGTAACGTGGACATTTTAACTATGTTAATTCTTCCGATCCATGAGCATGGAATATTTTTCCATCTTTTTGTATCTTCTTCAATGTCTTTCAAGAGTGATTTATAGTTTCTATAATATAGATCCTTTACGTCTCTGGTTAATTCCACAGTAATGTATGGTTTTTGGTGCTATTGTAAATGGGATGGATTCCCTAATTTCTCTTTCTTCAGTCTCATTGTTCGTGTATAGAAATGCAACTGATTTCTTAGCATTGATTTTGTATTCCGCCATATTACTGAATTGCTCTATGACTTCTAATAGTTTGGGAGTGGATTCTTTTGGGTTTTCCATATAGAGTATCATGTCATCTGTGTAGAGAGACATTTTGACTTCTTCTTTGCTGATTTGGATACCTTTTATCCCTTGTTGTTGTCTGATTGCTGTTGCAAGGACTTCTAGTACTATGTTGAATAATAGTGGCGAGAGTGGGCATCCTTGTCGTGTTCCTGATCTTAAGGGAAAGGCTTCCAGCTTTTCCCCATTGAAAATGATATTTGCTGTAGGCTTTTCATAGTTGGTTTTTATGAGATTGAGGAATGTACCCTCTATCCCTACACTCTGAAGGGTTTTAATCAGGAAAGCATGCCTTATTTTGTCAAATGCTTTTTCTGCATCAATTGAGAGGATCTTATGATTTTTTAATTTTTCCTTCTGGATAAAATCTAAGACACTGATTGATTTGCAAATGTTCAACCACCCTTGCATCCCAGGGATGAATCCCACTTGGTCATGATGGATAATCCTTTTAATGTACTGTTGGATCCTATTAGCCAGGATCTTGTTGAGGATTTTGGCATCCATATTCATTAGGGAAATCGGTCTGTAATTCTCCTTTTTGATGGGGTCTTTGCCTGGTTTGGGGATCACGGTAATATTGGCCTCATAGAATGAGTTTGGTAGCCTTCCTTCTGATTCTATTTTTTGAAATAGCTTTAGGAGAATAGGTATTATTTCTTCTTTGAATGTTTGGTAGAATTCCCCAGGAAAACCATCCGGGCCTGCAGTTTTGTTTTTTGGAAGGTTGTTTATCACTGTTTCAATCTCTTCATAATTAATTGGTCTGTTTAAAAAATCAGTTTCTTCCTTTTTCAGTCTTGGTAGTTTATAGGTTTCCAGGAAGTCCTCCATCTCTTCCAAATTGCTTAATTTATTGGCATAAAGCTGTTGATAAAAATTTCTAATAATCCTTCCAATTTCATTGGTGTTGGTTGTCACCTCTCCTTTTTCATTCGTAATTTTATTAATTTGGGTCCTTTCTCTATTCTTTTGGATAAGTCTTGCCAGTGGTCTGTCAATTTTATTAATTCTCTCAAAGAACCAGCTTCTAGTTCTGTTGATCTGCTCTACTGTACTCCTGGTTTCTAATTCATTGATTTCTTCTCTAATCTTGGTCAACTACTTCCTCGTGCATGGATTAGGCCTGTCCCTCTGTTGCTTTTCCAGCTTCTTGAGGTGAGAATATAAAAACTGCATTTTAGATTTTTCTATTCTTTTGAGTGAGGCTTGGATGGCTATGTATTTTCCCCTTAGGACTGCCTTCGCAGTGTCACGTAGGTTTTGGACCATTGTGTTTTCATTCTCGTTGGTCTCCATACATTCTTTAAATTGATTTTTGATTTCCTGGTTTATCGAATCATTCCTGAGCAGGATGGTTCTTAGTCTCCAAGTGTTTGTGTTTCTTCCAAATTTTTCCTTGTGGTTGAGTTCCAATTTCAAAGCATTGTGGTCTGAGAATATGCAGGGAATGATTTCAGTCTTTTGGTATTTGTTGAGACCTGTTTCGTGTCCCAGAACATGATCTTTTCTTGAGAATGTTCCATGCGCATTAGACTAGAATGAGTATTCTTTGGTTCTGGGGTGTAGTGTTCTATATATATCTATGAGGTCCAACTCGTTGAGTATGGCATTCAGAGCCCTTGTTTCTTTGTCAGTTTTCTGCATGGGTGCTCTGTCTATTGCTGATAGTGGAGTGTTGAGGTCCTCTACTATTAATGTATTTTTATCTATATGTCTCTTCATTGTGGTTAAGAGTTGGCTTGTGTATCTTGCTGCTCCCCTGTTGAGGGCATATATATTTATAATTGTCATATCCACTTGTTGGATACATCCTTTAAGAATAATATAGTGCCCTTCTGTGTCTCTAACTATAGTCTTTCATTTAAAATCCAATCTGTCTGATATGAGAATTGCTACCCCAGCTTTCTTTTGAGGCAGAAGAACGTATCAGCGAATTGGAGGATGGGTTAGTAGAAGAAAAAGCTAAAATAGAATCTGGACTCAAAAAAATCCATTCTCATGAATGTAGGTTACGGGAGATTACTGACTCAATGAAATGTTCCAATGTCAGAATCATCGGCATCCCCCAGGGAGTTGAGAAAAACAGAGGTCTAGAAGAGGTATTCGAACAAATTGTAGCTGAAAACTTCCCTAATCTAGCAAAGGAAACAAACATTTGTGTCCAAGAGGCAGAGAGGACCCCTCCCTAGGTCAATCATGACAAACCTACACCACGTCACGTCATAGTGCAATTCACAAATATTAGATCCAAGGATACAGTATTGAAAGCGGCCAGGGCAAAGAAATTTCTCACGTACCAAGGCAAAGGTATCAGAATTACGTCAGACCTGTCTACACAGACCTGGAATAAGAGAAAGGGTTGGGGCGGCATTTTTAAAGCTCTTTCAGAGAAAAACACGCAGCCAAGGATCCTTTATCCAGCAAAGCTGTCATTCAGAATTGGTGGAGAAATAAAGATCTTCCAGAATCGCCAGTCATTGACCAATTTCATATCCACGAAACCAGCCCTCCAGGAGATATTAAGGGGGGTCTATAAAAGTAAAAAGGCCCCAAGAGTGATACAGAACAGAAAGTCACAATCTATAGAAACAAAGACTTTACTGGCAACATGGCATCATTAAAATCATATCTCTCAATAATCAGTCTCAATGTAAATGGCCTAAATGCTCCCATAAAGCACCACAGGGTTGCAGATTGGATAAAAAGACATGACCCATCCATTTGCTGTCTACAAGAGACTCATTTTGAACCTAAAGATACATTCAGACTGAAAGTAAAGGGATGGAGTACCATCTTTCATGCCAATGGACTTCTCTTGTGTTTCTTTACTGGTTATTGTGTACCAGATTCCCTTGGTGGCTATGTTCGGATGTCTGAATGTAAGCACGGAAAGCACAGGTTCTCTGTAACATTGTAGCCCTTGAATGATCGCTGAGACTCCAAGATTGACTTCTACCTCCTCTTTGTACTTTAGAGATGTTGAAGGTTTTTTTTTCTAAATACCTCCAGAATATGAAAGAATCTTCAAATTTTTGAAGGAGTGCAAGGACCTCGTGAATTACGGGGAAAAATTTGTGTTATATTCCGTCAAGGAAACAGCAAGGTGGGTATAGAGAGGAACTCTGTAGCACAGTGGGGCCAATGTGGTGCTGGGTGAGGGGTGGCGTCGGACCCTTCCTGCTCTTTCTCAACCATGATCCTTACTCAGATTTCATGTTTCCTCTGTTGATATTTAGATCGACATTATCTGAGTCTCACTCACTCTTTCAAGTTCAAGGAGACTTCTCTTCACACCAGTTTGAGGTAGGTGTTGACCCTGAACTGACGCACTTTCTATTTGCTCTATTGTCCCTTACCACGATTTTCTATTCTCACGTAGATTGTAAGCTCCCTTTCTGTCCCCCACAAGGCCTCTCGCATCATGGGTTCTCTGGGTGTCTTTTGGTTAACGAGTTGTCTCTTTATTTTCAGATTTAAAAGACAAGGCTTAATAAGGCACCTGTAGAAGGCACTAGCAAAATTAGAATCTGACCACCTTCTTAAGAAAGATAATCACACCCCAAACTTGTAATTCCGTTATGATGTTATCAATGTGTGATTGCTGAACCAGTTTGCTATCCTAGGACGGAACCGGATATTGTTGATGCCTTCTAGCACATGTTAGTTAAGAAAATTGTCTTCTTCAGGCTATGAAATACCATTGAAACTTTAATGTTATAAATTCCTGTTAGTAAAGTTTGATTTGGCAATGCATTTCAAAGGATAATTTGTTGTTCGTTTGTTTGTTTTCCCCTGAAGAGGGGGAATGCCGTTAAGTCATGGGTTGACACTACATCCTAGCTCCTCAGCAGGTCACAGGCCTGTCGCTGGTGTTTATAGCATCTTCTACACTAGCAATTTCTTTCTTTTAATTTTACATTTTAAGTAATTTCTACACCCAACATGGGGCTCGAACTCACAACCCCGAGATCAAGAGTCCGTGCTCCACTGACCGAGCCAGCCTGCACCCCATACACTCTCCATTTCTTTTCCTTTTGCCTGAGACAGCCCCTCCGCTGGTCATAAGGCTTGGCCTGAGCGGATGACTCACACCTTCCTTATCAGTGGACCCGACCATTAGCTGTCCTGCCTCCACTGAGTTGTTTTAATTTTCCTTTGACTTTAATCACAACCATGAGCGTGCTGAGAAAAACCCACACATCGTGGACATAGTCCTCCTCAGGGTCTTGCGTCGTTGCAGCCCTGTGTCCTTACCAGTCGGGTCCCATCTCCCCACGCTGTGCAGGAACCCAATGTTTGCCTGATGACTGAGGGAGAGGAGCATTCCGGCCTGAACCCTTGGCAGTGTCTGCTTCCATTTCAATGGAGTCATTGTTAGGGCTCTTGTGGAAAGCCTTTCTCCTTTGGAAAAAGACCTCCAGGGGCTCCTGGGTGGCTCAGTCGTTAAGCGACTGCCTTCGGCTCAGGGCGTGGTCCTGGCGTTATGAGATCGAGCCCCACATCAGGCTCCTCCACTGGGAGCCTGCTTCTTCCACTCCTACTCCCCCTGCTTGTGTTTCCTCTCTCTGGCTGTCTCTCTCTCTCTCTGTCAAATAAATAAATAAAATCTTAAAAAAAAAAAAAAAGACCTCCAGTGCAGAGAAGCCTAAAGTTGTGGGGACAAGAAGCAAAAGTTGGCTACTGGATACATAAGAGTAACAGTGAGAGGAGCCCCTCACATTGCCATCCCTTCATTAATAAAGATGAGAATCGTGGCTATGGGAGAGAGAGCTCCATATACTGGCCAATGAGGAAGAGGATTGACATCCTCTAAATTATATTACCCAAGCCCCTCAAGGTACTGCTGCCAAGTTAGAACCAGAACTGTGGCTTTAAAAGATCATTCCAGGACTTTTTTTGAAAGTGTCACTTCAGGATGTTGAGGTGGATAATAAACCTACTGAATTCCATAAGCATGTGCCCTGAGAGCAATTTCCTTGTTTATCAGTGGTGCTGTGTGGAATACCATGACAGTGGCTAAGGCATTCTCTAAATCCATAAATGTTGGTTTTCTCAAATATCTATGGGTGTGAAGGAAGATCCATTTCCACAATCAGCATCTATTTGAGTACAAAGAGCTACCTTTCCCTGATGAAAGGAAAGCAAAATAATCAGTCTGCCAACTGGTAGTTAGCCGACTGACCACTTGGGGGTATGGTGCCGGCTCAGGTGCTCAGGGTTGGTGAGCACTGCTGGCAGATGGAGCAGTCAGCCATACCTGCCACAGCATCGGTGTTGGTGAGTGCAAGTTCCTGTTTATGGTCCATGCACGAACTGCATCCCTCCTTCCATGACCGTGACACTGCATTACTGCTTGGAAGATGGAAGGGTGCATCTAGGGAGGTATGGGGGTCGTCCTAGGAGTTCAGAGTGGCCTGAGCCGAGAGACAGCAAGGGAATGGGAACCTCAGTCCTACAGCCTTAAGACACTAGAGCTTCCCATAAACTGAAAGGGCTTGGAAGCAGTCAGTTGATGACCCAGCATGGCCAACACCTTGAGTTCAATTGCATGAGACCCGAAGCAGAGAACCCAATCGAGCCTGCCTGGACCTCTGACCTGTGGAACTCCTTGATCATACTTTTGTGTCATTTCACACTGCTAAATATGGGGTGACTTACTAGGCACTATTAGAACACTAATATGAACAAGTGCCTGCACATCGCAATGTCCCAGCTGAAAATCAGGCATGATGCTTTCTCTTTTCCAGTCAAGCGGTCACAGGGAGCTCCCCATGAGGCCATAGGTGTAACCTCAGAGAACTTTATTCTTCTGGGCCTCACTCCAAGCTGGCCGGTTCTCAGGTCACTTTTCGGGTGGTCATAGTACCACAAAACCATAAACATATGTGTTACCACCAGCACTTCGTAGGCCACCTCTTTGCTGTCTCCCTTTTTTAATGGTAAGAAGGTTGAGATTTGTCAATTTGCTGTTCACTGTAGAAGCACAATCTTGTCCTGCCCCAGACTACTAAATCTCTGAACATTTTACTAAGTGGCAAGGCCTCTGATTTTGTGTGGGCATTAATTTCTATGTCTGTCTTTCAAGTGTGTTGCCAATGTGTCTATTAGCTTCTACTTCTCAATCAGAATAATGACATCAATGAAAGGAATAGTTCCATGTCCATTGTAAGGGGAAGGTGATCAAGGTCCCTAAGGAACGGTTTCTGGCATTGGCTCAGAGAGCTGATAGAAGCCTGAAGTAGGAAGTGGTGGTGCCCTTTCCAGCTGAAGGCAAACTCTTTCTGGGGATATTTTCTAAAGGAGAAAAAAAGCATTTGCTCAACCAAATAGATATACCAGATGCCCAGGAATGTGTTGATGGCTAACGCAATGGAGCCACAAATGAAATAGCTGCTGTAATTGAAGTCAACAACCACCTAAGTTTATAACTGGCTGTCCTTCTCCAAGATCTATAAGTTCTGCCCAGGCCAAATAGGTAAGATGAAAGGGAAATGTTCAGAATCACCACCATGCATCTTCCAAATTCTTAATGGTGCCACCAATTACCACTGGATAGGTTAACGGAAAATCCGAGAACCATGAAGAGTCTGTACTGAGGTAAAATTCCATTAATGACCTGACCTCCATTACTGTGCCTGGTGGACCACAGTGATGCTTTGTGTCTCCTGGAATTAGTGTCATTCTGATCCAGTATTGAGTAATCTTCAAGAATTCTGATTTCTATCTTACCTTTCCGTGTTGCAGTGTCATGCAATACCTGGCCACAGGTCCATCGGGGGAAGGTTGGGACAACAATTAACAGCATAAATATTTGGCAGTGTAGCATGGTCCTTCCTCAGGGGCAAGCCGACAGTAATTTCTGACCAACAGAGAAGAGAAGAGCCACACAGAGCTCTTTACAGATGCCTGGGCTTCCCCTAGAAAATAGTTACCAGAATGTTGGTGAATGTCCTGTCTTCTGGATTTGTTAATAGGGAAAGGATTTCATGTAATGGTCCTTGCTCATTCAGTAGTCTCTGTCGAGCTGCATCCTCATCTGATGCTGGAGCAGGGCAGGAATTCAGGAACAAGAGATCAGGAGCAGACTGGAAGCCACAGACATGAGCCTCACGCCCCACAAAGACCAACTGAAGCCCATGCCTGTCCCCCCACCTTGGGGAAGAGGGTGTTCTGCAGGGGTCAGGGCCAGAAAGGACTAACTCCCAAGGCCCTTTACTCTGATGCACAATAGATGCCTCCTCAGGGAGGCCTTCCCTGACCACCCTATTTAAACTACTGCCCACCTTTTCGCATCTGTCCATCCCATTTCAAGTTTGTGCAGACTACTTAGTACTACCTGACAGTTGCTCTGCTTGTCTAGTGTCTCATGGAAGATCGATGAGAAAAGTGTCCAGTTCACTGTTCTTTCCCACCTAGATAAGCAGCTGGCACTTAGATGGTTTCTACAAAATATCAAATGAATTCATTCTAATCTTCACGACCAGCCTGGGCGTTTGATGCTGTCAGGAGGCTCAGTTTGCAGGAGGTGATGTGGAAACACACAGAGGTTAGGTACATAGCCCCAGGTCATGAGCAAATAAGGGCGGACCTGGACCAACGAAACAGAGACCGGTCTGGCTTGAAGCCAAGTTCTTTCCACTCCTCCAGGGCTGCCCTCTGACTCCACTGCTTCTGACTGCCCCTGGCCCACAGTCTCCCATTGTTCCTTGTTTGTCATCTGACCCTGGATCTGGGACATTCTCGGCTCACTCTCCCTCCCTGACAGGAGCTCCCAGGGGCTAAGTGCTCCTAGGCAGACAATTTCTGCAACATGGAGTGGATCAAGGAAGAAAGTCTGCTGGAAGCTAAATCCCACATCCCCTTAGGGATGGTGTTCCCACCCCCCAAGAGCACATCGGCCTGTGTCATAACTCTCTGCTCATTGAGACTGTCTCCCTTATACTCCGGGTTCCCCAGAGTTCATCTCCATGTAGTTGGCACACAACGTTAAGGACCCCAGCGATCACTCCTCATCACCCTCAGCATGAACCCACAAATTTCTGGGTGCCACTGAGTCCAGGCCCTGAACACACTCGGAATGTCTGAGTTCTTCCACTCCTGCACAGGATTTTTGGAGTAGCGATTATTTAGCCCTTCTGTTGTGAGGAGATTCTGGCCAAGGCAGGTGAGGGGACAGGCATGGTGGCCCTCTCAGGAAGTGGTAAGGCCAACTCTAATGATTGGGAACAGACAAGCAGCAGGGCCTCTGGAGCCAGAGAATGGTTTTAGGAGCCTTGATGAGGGCGGTGAAGTTAACCTTGGGATGTTGATCTCCCGGTCCTGCCTCTATGACAACTTACCCTGATGGTTCAGGAAAGAGCTTTCGCATAACAAGTAGATCATCTCTGAAGGTCAAAAATCAGGGTCCCGCATTATTGTGCCCTTGGATGTGCAGCAGGCCTCCGCCTCCACCTGATCATCTGGTTCAAGCTGACTTTCCATGGGTTCATTATCCAATTCACGTAATCACTAAGCGTGATGGTCAGGGAACTTAAAGAGAGAAATAGAGTTATCCCCTTCTAGCAAAAGTCCCTCGTGTGGGCAGCAGTGGGATGCACAGACCCCTGTTTAAACTGCTTTAACCATGACATTGAACCATTCAGCCGGGAAGGACAGACAAGTGCAATCGCGGAAGGTGCAGTTGAAAAGAGCCGTGCAGCTGGCCAAGCACACCTGGGACCCCCCACCTCTCCCCCATCCCTGCGCTGCAGCCACCCCTGCCTCCTGCTTCCCTGCATGTGGCATCCTGCGCCCATTCAGGGGCCCTTGCAGCTGGATTTCCCACTGCCTCAACTCCCCTTCCCAAGTCTTGTCACCCTTCTCCTCTCTCCTTAAATGCCACCTCCTCAGAGCAGCGCTGTGTCAGCCATCTAAAGTAAGACCCTCAGTAGTATGTACCACCTCTTCTTTGTTCATTTGGCAGAGAAAGACAAATAACATATGATTTCACTCGTATGTACAAGTTAAGACACAAAGCAAATGAACAAAGAAAAAAGGGACAGACAAAAGAGCAGACTCTTAAGGATAGAGAACAAAGTGGTGGTTACCAGAGGGGAGGGGGTGCAGAGGTGGGTGAAATAGGTGAAGGGGATTAGGAGCCCACTTACCATGATGAGCATTAAGTAATGTGTAAATTCATTGAATCACTATATTGTACACCTGGAACTATTATAACACTATGTTAATTATATTGGAATTAAAATAAGTAAGTAAATATATTTTCAAAAGTCATTGAAAAGATATTGTAAAAACGAAAAGCAGGTGTACCTTTGTGTATGGTGTGAGAGAGTGGTCAAGTTTCATTCTTTTGCAGGTAGCTGTCCAATTTTCCCAGCACCATTTATTGAAGGGACTGTCTTTTTTCCACTGGATGTTTTTTCCTGCTTTGTCAAAGATTAGTTGCCCAAAGAGCTAAGGGTCCATTTCTTGGTTCTCTATTCTGTTCCCTTGGTCTATGTGTCTGTTTTTGTGCCAGTACCATGCTGTCTTTGTGATCACAGCTTTGTAGTACAGCTTGAAATCCGGCCATGTGATGCCCCCAGCTTTGGTTTTCCTTTTCAACAATTCCTTGGTGATTCGGGGCCTTTTCTGGTTCCACACAACTTTAAGGGCTGTTTGTTCCAGTTCTTTGAAAAATGTCATTGGTATTTTGATCGGGATGGCATTGAAAGTGTAGATTGCTCTGGGTAGCATGGACATTTTGACTATGTTAATTCTTCTGATCCATGAGCATGGAATATTTTTCCATCTTTTTGTGCCTTCAATGTCTTTCAAGAGTGATTTGTAGTTTCTAGAATAGAGAACCTTTACGTCTCTGGTTAATTCCACAGTAATGTATGGTTTTTGGTGCTATTGTAAATGGGATGGATTCCCTAATTTCTCTGTCTTCAGTCTCATTGTTCGTGTATAGAAATGCAACTGATTTCTTAGCATTGATTTTGTATCCCACCACATTACTGAATTGCTCTATAACTTCTAATAGCTTGGGAGTGGATTCTTTTGGGTTTTCCATATAGAGTATCATGTCATCTGCGAAAAGAGACAGTTTGACATCTTCTTTGCCGATTTGGATACCTTTTATCCCTTGTTGTTGTCTGATTGCTGTTGCAAGGACTTCTAGTACTATGTTGAATAATAATGGCAGGAGTGGGCATCCTTGTCGTGTTCCTGATCTTAAGGGAAAGGCTTCCAGCTTTTCCCCATTGAGAATGATATTTGCTGAAGGCTTCTCATAGATGGTTTTTATGAAATTGAGGAATGTACCCTTTATCCCTACACTCTGAAGGGTTTTAATCAGGAAAGCATGCTGTATCCGGCCATGTGATGCCCCCAGCTTCAACCTCATCAATAAGAACCTCTTATGGTTCTTGATTCTTTTCTTGTTGATATGATCTATCACACTGATCAATTTGTGAATGTTGAACCACCCTTGCATCCCAGGGACGAATCCCACTTGGTCATGATGGATAATCCTTTTAATGTATTGTTGGATTCTATTAGCAAGGATCTTGTTGAGAATTTTTGCTTCCATATTCATCAGGGAAATCGGCCTGTAATTCTCCTTTTTAATGGGGTCTTTGCCTGGTTTGGGGATCAAGGTAATATTGGCCTCATAGAATGAGTTTGGTAGCCTTCCTTCTGATTCTATTTTTTGAAATAGCTTTAGGAGAATAGGTATTATTTCTTCTTTGAATGTTTGGTAGAATTCCCCAGGAAATCCGTCAGGCCCTGGTGTTTTGTTTTTTGGAAGGTTTTTAATCACTGTTTCATTCTCTTCATAATTAATTGGTCTTTTTAAAAAATCAGTTTCTTCCTTTTTCAGTCTTGGTAGTTTATAGGTTTCCCGGAAGGCCTCCATGTCTTCCAGATTGCTTAATTTATTGGCATAAGAGCTATTGATAAAAGTTTCTAATAATCCTTCCAATTTCATTAATGTTGGTTGTGACCTCTCCCTTTTCATTCATAATTTTATTAATTTGGGTCCTTTCTCTATTCTTTTGGATAAGTCTTGCCAGTGGTTTGTCATTTTTATTTATTCTTTCAAAGAACCAGCTTCTAGTTTTGTTGATCTGCTCTACTGTGCTCCTGGTTTCTAATTCATTGATCTCTGCTCTGATCTTGATCAACTGCTTTCTCGTGCTTGGATTAGGCCTGTTGCTCTGTTGCTGTTCCAGCTTCTTGAGGTGAGAATATAAAAACTGCATTTTAGATTTTTCTATTCTTTTGAGTGAGGCTTGGATGGCTATGTATTTTCCCCTTAGGACTGCCTTTGCAGTGTCACATAGGTTTTGGACCATTGTGTTTTCATTCTCGTTGGTCTCCATAAATTGTTTAAATTGATTTTTGATTTCCTGGTTTATCGAATCATTCTTGAGCAGGATGGTTCTTAGTGTCCAAGTGTTTGAGTTTCTTCCAAATTTTTCCTTGTGGTTAAGTTCCAATTTCAAAGCATTGTGGTCTGAGAATATGCAGGGAATAATTTCAGTCCTTTGGTATCAGTTGAGACCTGTTTTGTGACCCAGAACATGGTCTATTCTTGAGAATGTTCCATGGGCATTAGAATAGAATGAGTATTCTTTGGTTCTGGGGTGTAGTGTTCTATATATGTCTATGAGGTCCATCTCGTCTAGTATGGCTTCAAAGCTCTTGTTTCTTTGTTGATTTTCTGCATGGGTGCTCTGTCTATTTCTGATAGTGGAGGTCCCCCACTATTAATGTATTTTTATCTATATGTCTCTTTATTGTGGTTAAGGGTTGGCTTGTGTATCTTGCTGCTCCCCTGTTGGGGGCATATATATTTATAATTGTCATATCCACTTGTTGGATACATCCTTTAAGAATAATATAGTGCCCTTCTGTGTCTCTAACTATAGTCTTCAGTTTAAAATCCAATCTGTCTAATATGAGAATTGCTACCCCAGCTTTCTTTTGAGGTCCATTGGCATGAAAGATGATATTCTATCCCTTTACTTTCAGTCTGGATGTATCTTTAGGTTCAAAATGAGTCTCTTGTAGACAGCAAATGGATGGGTCATGTCTTTTTATCCAATCTGCAACCCTGTGGCGCATTATGGGAGCATTTAGGCCATTTACATTGAGACTGATTTTTGAGATATGATTTTATTTTTTATTTTTTTAATGTTTTTTTTATTATATTATGTTAGTCATCATAGAGTACATCCCTGGTTTCTGATGTAAAGTTCAATGATTCATTAGTTGCGTATAACACCCAGTGCACCATGCAATACGTGCCCTCCTTACTACCCATCACCAGCCTATCCCATTCCCCCACCCCCCTCCCCTCTGAGGCCCTCAGTTTGTTTCTCATAGTCCATAGTTTCTCATGCTTCATTCCCCCTTCTGATTACCCCCCTTTCCTTACCCTTTCTTCCCCTACCGATCTTCCTAATTCTTATGTTCCATAGATGAGAGAAATTATATGATAATTGTCTTTCTCTGCTTGACTTATTTCACTTAGCATTATCTCCTCCAGTGCCGTCCATGTTGCAGCAAATGTTGAGAAATCATTCTTTTTGATAGCTGAGTAATATTCCATTGTATATATGGACCACAACTTCTTAATCTAGTCATCTGTTGAAAGGCATCTCAGCTCCTTCCACGCTTTGGCTATTGTGGACAATGCTGCTATGAACATTGGGGTGCATATGGCCCTTCCCTTCACTACGTCTGTATCTTTGGGGTAAATACCTAGTAGTGCAATGGCTGGGTCATAGGGTAGCCCAATTTTTAACTTCTTAAGGGACCTCCACACTGTTTTCCAGAGTGGCTGTACCAACTTGCATTCCCACCAACAATGTAGGAGGGATCCCCTTTCTCCACATCCTCTCCAACAATTGTTGTTTCTTGCCTTGTCAATTTTTGCCATTCTAACTGGCGTAAGGTGGTATCTTAGTGTGGTTTTGATGTGAATTTCCCTGATGGCTAATGATTTTGAACATTTTTTCATATGTCTGTTAGCCGTTTGTATGTCTTCACTGGAAAAGTGACTGTTCATATCTTCTGAAGATATGATTTTAATGATGCCATGTTGCCAGTAAAGTCTTTGTTTCTATAGATTGTGACTTTCTTTTTTTTTTTTTTAAAGATTTTCTTTATTTATCCGACAGAGATAGAGACAGTCAGCGAGAGAGGGAACACAAGCAGGGGGAGTGGGAGAGGAAGAAGCAGGCTCATAGCAGAGGAGCCTAATGTGGGGCTCGATCCCAGAACGCCGGGATCACGCCCTGAGCCAAAGGCAGACGCTTAACCGCTTAACCGCTGTGCCACCCAGGCGCCCCTAGATTGTGACTTTCTGTTCTGTATCACTCTTGGGGCCTTTTTACTCTTATAGAACCGCCCTTAATATCTCCTGGAGGTCTGGTTTTGTGGTTACGAAGTTGGTCAGTGACTGGCGATTCTGGAAGGTCTTTATCTCTCCATCAATTCTGAATTACAGCCTTGCTGCATAAAGGATCCTTGGCTGCATGTTTTTCTCTGAAAGAGCTTTAAAAATGCCCCCCCAACCCTTTCTCTTATTCCAGGTCTGTGTAGACAGGTCTGACGTAATTCTGATACCTTTCCCTTGGTATGTGAGAAATTTCTTTGTCCTGGCCGCTTTCAATATTGTATCCTTGGATCTAATATTTGCGACTTGCACTATGATGTGACATGGCATAGGTTTGTCGTGGTTGAGCTTGGGAGGGGTCCTCTCTGCCTCTTGGACACGAATGTTTGTTTCCTTTGCTAGATTAGGGAAGTTTTCAGCTATAATCTGTTCAAATATCTCTTCAAGACCTCTGTTTTTCTCCACCCCCTCGGGGATGCTGATGATTCTGGCATTGGAACGTTTCATTGAGTCAGTAATCTCCCGTAACCTACAATCTTGAGATTGGATTTTTTTGAGCCAAGTTTCTGTCTTAGCTTTCTCTTCTACTAACCCCTCCTCCAATTTGCTGATTTGTTCTTCTGCCTCATTCACCCTGGCCGTCAGAGCATCTTGTTTTGACTGCATTTGATTCATAGCATTTTTAATTTCTGCCAGATTCACTCTCATTTCTGCCCTTAGAGATTCTATATTGTCATTAATAGTTTTTTCAAGCCTACACATCATCTTGACCATTGTTACTCTGAACTCCATTTCTGACAATATGGTTATATCCATATCCATTAGTTCTGTGGCAGAGGCCCCAGACTCATTGTCTTTTCTTTGCTGGGGGTGGGGATTTCTCCTTCTCGTCATTCTGATGAGGAGAGGTTACGGGTTGCTCAGAGCCCAAATTATTGACCAGGACCCAGGCAGTGCGCACTTTTTTTATAGGGACCTTAGGGATGTGGGCTTCTTGATTTTTCAACCTGCCTTCTGGGGGAGGGGCCTGCTGCGCCAGTACTCAGGCAACCCTGTTTGGGTAGGGTCTCCGCGTCCCCTACGAGGGGGGATGGGGATGGGTACACTGTGAGCTGGTATTTCCAGGCTTTTGTTCTCTGGCGGCTTTCCCTGGCGGTTTTCTGTGCCTCTTCTAAGAGTCAGAGCAGCAGTAGCCGAATCCCAGCTTCTGTCTCAGAACAGAGGGATCACAGACCGTTCTCCACTGATGTTCTGGCCACTTTAACTCTTATTTTGTTGGTGCTGCTCAACCCTGCAGCATCCCGGGATGTGTGCCCCACAGCTGGCGTCCAGTCCCTCACTTCCAGGGCCGGCTCGTCTCTGTCCTTTGTGTTTCTAATACCGCCAGCTGCCAGCCATGCCCATGCGCTCCGGAACTCCAGTTTTCAGACTGCTTGTGCACGTTCCCCGGCTCACGGTCTCAGTCTGCTCTCTCACGGGTGCCGGTCCATGAGTCCGGCCCGCTCCCCAGTGCAGGTGGCTACCGCTTCCCGGCGCCCGAATGCAGGGGCTCCCTCCCCCTTCCGTTTATCTTCCGATATCTGTGCGCGGCTTCACAGCTCCCCGATTCGTACCTCAATACTCAGCGCTGGTGATGTTTGTTTATAGAGGTCCAGATGTATCTTCCTGCATCTCACGTTGATTCTGTGGGTGTTAAGCATGGTCTGGTACCTATCCAGCTCAACTCAGAAGACCAGCTAAAAAGGGGACCCCTACTCCCCTGCCATCTTAACTCTCAGCCTGGGGGAACTTTTGAAGCCACTGAATTTGCATAATTTGTTACACAAAATTAAGAACCAATAACATTCTCTGAATCTACACCCACGTCCTCATGTGCATGTCAAGGAACCAGTTGGCTAGAGAAGCAGTCTAGGAGGCCTGGTTTACAGGTAGTTTTCACAATATGCGGGTACTGCATATGCTAGATACTTTCCAGAACAAAAAGGAAAGCAATATAAATAATTTACAGTCAGATGCAGTGGATATAAAACTTATTTAAAATGTAGCCTGCAAGAGGAGGAACTTCTGCATTGGTGGAGGAAGGGCCTGTGAAAATCCACTCTAGCACACAGGCAATGAGAACACAGGCAAATCAGATTACGGTGAGCAATCTTGTCTTGCTTTCATTTTATGTGCAAGTAATACTTCATATGTTTCTCCCCCAAAAATAACCTATAAAGCAGATTTCTGTAGAGAAATTTTTACCAAATGCGATTAATTTTTCCTCAGGATTATGATGATCAAATAATCTGCCTCTACTTCTGTTAAAACAGTCAGCCAGTATTTGATTGATCCACTCTCAGCTTCAAACCGAAACCTTTCGCTGATATGTAAAAAATATTCTGGTTCCTAGAAATCTTAAGAGTGGCTTGATCTCACAACCTTGAGATCATGACCTGAGCTGAAATTAAGAGTTGGATGCTTAACCCACTGGGCCACTCAGGTGCTCCACAAATAAGGTGTTTTTTTTTTTTAAGTAGTTCCCTGTTTCCTAAAGTTCATGTATTTTATATATATAAATTCATTACTCTAATATTTATTAATCATCTCCTATGTAGAGAGCCTTGAGTGCTCAGTTGTACAAAGAAGTGTAATCCTGAATGAAATAAACTTACAATTTGAAACTAAAAAAAAAATTTTCATGTGGCGTGTGTGACCGAGTTCTGCCTGTAGGGGGCACCGGAGACGTGCCGGGGGGAAAGCTAGCTTCCTGGTTCTGGGCAGCTGGCACAGTGGAGTGGGGGGGGGGAGGCGTTAGGCTTCTCCAGCACCACCCTCCGTACCTCGCACAGCTTCTCGGGGGGCCAGGCTGCTGCAGGACAGTGTGGCCAGCATCACAACATGGCCTGCAGCGGCCCTTACACCTACCTCACCGGGGCAGTAATTATAGATGAGCCTTCTGGTCAGATACTTCCCTGTGCACACCCCCCAGACCCCCTAGGGGGCGTATATCCAGCAACACCCAGGGGCACATTTCCAGAACGTTCTACCTGAAAGGCGCCACAAATTCACTGCCACTGTGTGAGTTGCTTCCAGGCTCCGGGAACAAGGTCAGGATTTCAACCCTGGGAGTGCGGATTCATCTCCCTGGGGACTCTCTCTGTGCCCTGCAGGTGCCTCTCCCTTGGCTGCGGTGTCTTCCTGGGGAATCTTCCTCGGTCTGTGGAGACATGTGGTTGGGTTCTGATCTCAGCACAGGGCGAGGCATTTTCGGGGCGGCTTCTCTCCGCCATGTTGGAGAGGAATCTGTCCTTGGTGGTGTCTCTGAGTTCCGTGAGGGATGTTCTTTGTGTAATTCTCTCCCGGCTGGTTCAGGGACGCATCTTTGGGTGCTATCTTAGTCCTAAGCGGGGCGGAGGGGGTTTGGGGCGTAGCAGGGATTCGAAGTTTCAGTGGGGGGTGTGGAGGCACAGGGGGTGTTTCCTGGCTCTCATTTTAAGCTCTGTGAGGGGGATGTTTCCTCGGGTGCATCACCTCAGCCCTGGGATTCCTCTCCCTGCGGGCTTCTGCCTCAGCCTGTGAGACACTCTCCTTGGGGGTTAGCTCGGCACGAGGGCGCACTTTGCCTTGGGTGCTCTGTCTCAGCCATGCTGGGGCTGGGCTTTCGTGCTGTTCTGCTGGTCCCTGGTGGGGACTCTTAGTCCCGGGGAGATTTTCATGGGTGCTCCGTCCCTTCCAATGGGGGTGCTGTTCCTCCGATGCTTCAAGACGAGAGGGAAACTCTCCCAGGGGGGGGCTCTGTGTGAGCCGAGGGGCAGGGGGAGAACTTCACCGTGGGTGCCTTCTCAGCACTGGGGGTTTGGGCTCTTTCTGGAAGCTCCCTCTGAGGTCTGGGAGCTGAGACTCTTCCTCAGGGTCCATCTCTGCCAGCAGGAGGATTGTGCCTTGAGCGCTCTCTCTCAGCCCTGGGTGAGGAGGGTTCCTTGGGTACTTCCCCTCCCTGATGTAGGGGGGCTCCTCTTTCCTGGCTGCTGACTCAGCCGTGGCTGGGGAGCATTTTGGGGGCTCTGGCTCTGCCTCAAGGGGTGGATTTTCCCTAGTGTGTTCTGTCTCAGCCTTTGTGGTGAGGTCGTAGTTGGCTGCTCTAATGCACTGTGGGGTGGCCTGTTCTTACTTGGATGCTCAGCCTGGGGTGGAGTCATTTTCCTTGATTTCTGTATGTCAGTCTTGCAGGGGTTCTATTTCTAACCTTTTATGTGTGACCTTGGTCATCAAGGTGGGAATCTGGGGCTGACAATGTGTGAGAGTTGGTTGCATTCTATACTCGTAAACACTTGCTGTATAGGGAGTCTTTAATCTCAGTCACCATGGTGGGTGTGCAGGGATCTTTCATTATGACTAAATATGAATTTTGTACTGAATAATGTGGTTTATTGGCCATTCATATATGTCTTTTATGAAGAGCCTTTCCAGGACTTTTACCCACATATTATTGAGATATTTTTATTTTTAAAATTGATTTGTAGTTCAACATATATTCATTCTTACACATATTTAAATATATAATTTTGTGTGTCTTTTGCTGATCTTTTTTTTTTTTTTTGGTCACTGTCTTTTTTTTCTAAAAGAGAGAGAGCGTGGACACACGAGTGGGGGAGGAGGAGTGGTAGGGTGACAGAGGGAATCTCCATTCGGCTTCCAGCCCAGTGTGAGCCCAATATGGGGCTTGATCTCACCACCCTGAGATCATAACCTGAGCTGAAATCAAAAGTCAGATGCTTAAACAATTGGGCCATACAAGTGCCCCATGTCTCTCTCTCTGTTTTTAATTTTCATTTATTTATTAGAGGTAGAATCCAGGCACACGTGAGAGAGAGAGAGAGAGAGAGAGAGAGAGAGAGAGAGAGAGAGAGAGAGAGAGAGCGCAACAGAGAGCACGAGCAGGAGAGAGAGGCAGATGGAGAAGCAGCCTCCCCAGTGAGTAGGGAGCCAAATGCTGGCCTCCATGCCAGGATCCTGGGACCATGACCTGAGCCGAAAGCAGACATTAACCAGTTTAGCCACTCAGATGCCCTGTATGTCACTTTCATAATAGAAGTGTCTTTTTGATGAAAAGAAGTTCTCGGTTTAATTAAGTCTAATCATTCTATCCTTCATGGTCAGGGCTTTCATTGTTTTCAAAAGCTTTGCCTACTCTAAAGCCACGAAGGTGATATCCCAAGTTTCCTTCTAGAACTCCTGTTCACCGGAGATCAAATTGTATGGATGGGAAGGGGATCAGAGCAGAGGTGCAGTTCCCCGTAGGGAGCAGGTGGACTTACTGAAAGGACCACAAAGGCTTGCAGGTCCCCGTGTCAGCCATCTAGCACCTGCTGATTCCAGATGTATGTCTCGACTCTGTCCTGTGGCACTGGAGTATCCGCCCACCGTTGCTCCAACACCACAGAGCTGTCGCTGCCCTTCCGTCGCGGTACGTCTGCTGTCTGGCAGTGCGCGCCTTCCAACCTGCTGCTTTTGCTTAAATGTGGTCTCAGCTGTTCTAGGCCCTTTGATATCCACATACTGTTTACTATCAGCTCAGGTATTTCCCCCAAAAGGAACAGGATGGGTTCATTTAAATTTTAAATATTTACTTATATGTTAAATATGATGCGATACTTTTTCTGGGAAGAAATGACAATAATGACGTAATGAGTCTTCCAATCCACATGGTATGTATTTCTCTCCATTTACTGAGGCCTTTCATTTCTGTCCATGAGGATTATATTTCACGTGTCGTGCTCAGCACACCTGTTGCTAGGTTTATCCTATGGGTTTCTTTTTTTTTTAAGATTTTTTATTTTTAATTAATCTCTATACCCAATGTGGGGCTCGAACATACAACCCCAAGATCGACAGTCCCACCGTCCACTGACTGAACCAGCCAGGTGCCCCTTGATGTTCTTGACACTGCTTTAATGGTACTCGAAATATCTTTTTCTAACTGGTTTGTTATTACACAGAAATACACGTGTTTTTGATTCTTGCTGTTTATCCAGTAGCTTGACGCTTGTACACTTATTAATTCTCAGGATTTTAATTCCTTTTGGATATTCTATGTACAAAAACATGTCAACTATGAACAATTACAACCTCACTTCTCCTCCGGTATGTTCTTGAAAACACAACGGACAGCCTTGTCTTCTGTCACCATTAAATACGGCACTTGTGTACATTTTTGGGGCGGGAGAGGTATCTTTTCTTAGGTTTAAGAAGTTGCCTTTCACCTGAGTTGCTGATGATTTTTACCGTGAATCCAACGTCAACCCATTTATGAAAGCGGCCCTGTGTCTTTTTTCTGGTTTTTGCTGTTTATGTAGCGCATTTCACTGATGAATTTTCCAGGGTGAAACGAATCTTCCTTCCAGCAAGACACATGACCTTTGGATTTTTATGTCCTGTTTAATTTCACTTGCTAACCAATTGTGTTGTGCGTCTATATTCAGGAGAGAGATGTGGTTCTTTCGTTTTCTTTCTTGCAGTGTTTTTGGTACATGTTGGTAACATGTTTATCTTGGCCTCATAAAATGAGCAGGGAACTCACACCCTTTCTCCTCTGTTCCAAAAGAGTTTGTGTAAGTCTGGTCTTATTTGCCTCGTGAATGTTTGAAGGACTCGTCAGGACAGCCTTCAGGATAGAAAGGCTCGTCATTTGGTGCTAAACGTCGTACCCCATACAGGAGCCTTCAGATTTTCTGTTTCTTCTTGGTGAGTTTTGGAATGTTTCATTGTTCTAGAAAAGAGTCTATTTCATCTGTTTCCAAATTTGCTATAAAGTCAGTCTGGGTGTTCCCGCTGTCTGTCACAGAGCTCTTCTCTGGATGCAGGGCTCGCTCTCCTGCTTGGTGGCTAGTACTTTTTATCTGAGGATGAATTGTCATTGATAATCATGCCAAGGAGCCGTCTCAGTCTGTGCAGGCTGCCATAGCAACATGCCAGAAACTGGGAAGATGACAAGGACAGAAATCTGTGGCCTAGGGCCGTGGAGGCCAGGATACCAGGACCAGGCTGCCGGCACCAGGGCGATCGAGAGAAGGTCCGCGGCCTGTTTCAAGCCAGGCACCTTTGCTCTGCCCTCTGTGGTGGGAGGGCTCGGGCTCTCTCTGCAGCCCCCTTTCTGTAGCACTGATCCGATTCGGGAGTGGGCCACCATTTGGACCTCGGCACTTGCCAAGGGACCCTAATATCTCCTAATACCAGCTCCCCTGGGGGGTTGGATTTCAATGCATGGTTGTGGGAGACACAAGTGTCAGAACACAGCATAGACCTCACTCTACTTTCCTGGGGTTTGTTGTAGTCTTTTTACACCTTCTTCCATGGACAGACCTCATTCATTTGCAGCAATGGTTCTTCTCTAACAAAATGTAAAGCTGTAAGTTTTCCTCTCTGTTCGTCATTCCACGTGTGTCGCACAGAATCGGTCATGTGATGTTCTCCTAGAGTTCACTAATAAGTATTGATTTAGAGTATGTTGTACAGTTTTGAAGGACCTTTTGTTGTGTTGCTAAGAAGTACTTCTTTGATTTCATTTTCTTTAGAGAACATGGTGTGCATGAAATTAAGGATTGGGGTTTATTGGCAGGGTTGCCAGTGTTTGCCTGCTCGAGAAGAAATGATATTCTGATGACTGAATGCAGGACTCTGTGTGAGGCCATGATCAAGCCTATTGAGGGTGGTATCTTTCAATCTATGCATTTGCTATCTGGGGGCTGAGCCCACCAAACTGGCACATTCTGAATGGTGCCCCAGAGAGCAAAATGATTGCTGGAGGTGGACATGTGCACAAAAGGATTCCACCCTGCAAACCTTAGGACGTCTTCTGGGAGCGCTAGGGAAGGATGTAACCGCATTCTCCTGCTACACAGGACTTGAGTAGCACGTAACTGAGGAGCCTGGCAGCCACTTTGCAATCATGAGGAGGAGCCAGAACTGGGATGAAGTGGCTTCTAAGAAGCAGAAGAGAACCTGGGGAAGGGAGCCAACGTTTGGTCATATTATTCATACAGGATTCAGCTCATTTGATGCTAATGTCCACTTAGCTGTTGGTTTCTTGTATCATTTTAGCTAAACACAGGAGAGGTTTCTGCTCCTGCGATTGAAAGCAACCTATGCAAATTGTGTTCACCATGGCAAGTAAAAGAGCAAAGACAAGATGCATTTGGAAATAGCAGAAATTGTACCAGCCGGCAACGACCACTTTTCACAATCACTATGCCCATAGCCTGACATCTTCTCTTAAAAAGGCAATATTCTTATGAGATTTGGATCTTAGTGTGAAGAACGTCCATTTGCCAGCGCTTCCCCACGGTGCCCAGACTCCACTTTTAACAATTAAGAGACTGCAGAGCAGCTGTGAGAGGGAGAAGGGCTCTCTCTGCACTTCTGCAGGCGGGTACCATGGAGGGTGCCAGGCGGGAAGCCCTTCTCCCTTGAGGTCATGTATCCCTTTGGGTAAATACCTAGTACTGCAAATGCTGGTTCATGACGTAGTTCTAGTTTCACTCTCTGAGAAACTGCCATACTGTTTCGGAAGGGTTGCAGTTTTCTCATTAATGGGACATGTTTCTTGTTGCTCCTCAGGAAGCGATGAGTGAGAAAGGAGAGGAGTCCGCTGTTGGGCCCAAAAGCCAAGTGAAACGTCCTGGGAAATCCATCACTCCATCTCTGATTAAGAAAAGGCTGAGCATGCGGCTGCTGTCAGTGGAGGAGGAAGGAGAGGGACCATCCCACACCGGGGGCTCAGCCGTGTCCATGGAAGATGGTGAGAATGCCAGGCCTCCCCTCCCCTCCATGACCTGAGCCAGGGTAGCCTGGCCTCTGGCTCCTCCACGCCACGGGAGCAGTTCCCATCAAGGTCACTGGCTTTTGGTGATGCTGCCTTAATTTCTCAGCCACGCTGGACCAGGTGGTCACTCTGTCCTTCACGGAAACATTGCTGGCTTCCCCACCACTTGACTCTACTGGTTTCTTCATAGAAAGATACACCCTCATTCTCCTCTCTGTCCTTCCTTCTCTCCTCCTAACACCGTCATCATTCCAGAGTCCCACCATTACACTGTCCCTCATCGCACACCGCCTCGGGATTGAGCAAGCTGCTCGCCTGGCTGCTGAGCTCGCATCCTGCTTTTCCACTTGACCCCATACAGCTCATGGGTTCCCGTGAACCGAGAGTGACTGTGGCCACACAGAAATCAGACCATTACATGCATATGGTCATCAACTCCCCTGAGTGCTCAGAACAGAGTCTGAGCTCCCGACACTGGTCTCCATGCCCTGCATGACCTGGCCCTGCCATCCTCTCCTGCCATCATGTGTCCTCTCTGTGACCTTCTTGTTCTCTCTCCCTCTGAACTGTGCTCCATGGCCCCGGCTCGTCCCCTCCTAGGGATCCTGCCCTGTCCTCCCGGCAGCTAGAACTCCTCCTCTGCGTGTGCACAGGCCGCTCTCCTGCTCCTGGCTCTGCCCAGGGGTCACCTCCTCAGAGGGCCCTGCCTGACCACACCGTCATGGAGGCTTCCCTCCTGCTCTCACTCACAACCCTGCTTCCTTCCTTCCTCACATGAATTCAAACCCTCTTATCACCTTTGTTCATTGCACATTTACCTGCTGACGTCCACAGAGGTTATGCATTCCAAAAGGAGAGGGTTTCTTCTGTCTGGTTCATGGCTGATCCCCACTGTTGGCTTGATGCTTGGCACAGAGGATGAGTGAATGAAGTAGACGTGTCCAACTGGGAGTGCCAATATTCATTTTTGAGACAAAACCCAGATGACAAAGATCCATTTGCTGACTGGGATTTCTGGTGATGGAGTGCCAATATCAGGCATCCCGACATCAAGTGACACCTTCAGCTTGCCACTTCGTAGAGTGCATCCAGGCAACATGAAGTCACGAGTGCCAGGGCTCTGTGAATGTTTGCTAATTGGTTACACTGTCCACGTCTATCTCTGAGGGTATATGTAGTGTCAGGAATAGAAGAGCTGCCTTGCTGTATTATCATTCCTGAGGTCAGAATTTCAGGTCTGATACAATTATCTGGTATATTCACCTGCTATGAAATGAAAATTTTAGAGACTGTGGAGCACATGGATGTGTGTGGGGGGGGGTCGCTGAAATGCACGTCATTGCAGCTCCACGGTCAGTTAGGTTTCCGGGTGCACCTGTAGTTCACATTACCCACGGGGAGGGGAGGGAAGGTGGTCTATCCCCACCTGCTGGCTTCTGGTCAACATCTGTTCCTCCGGAGCTTATGAATATGGCAGGAGACGGTATTCCACACGGTAAGTTGGATTGTTTGTCTCAGGACTTGACCAGCGTCAGCAAGGGTGGGCTGATTCACAAAGCTGGTGGTCATGCCCTGGTGGGAGGAATCATTCCCAGCTGTCTCTCTGCAGATGACCTCAAGGTCACAGCAACGTCTGTGTCTGGAGATATGCCAGATCAGCTGCCGATTCCGGTGAAAATCAATACGGAAATCAAAGAGCAATTAAAGATGGAAATTCGACAGCTTGGAGGAAGTAAGTAGAATAAGCACTTCTGTCCTTGAAACCACAGGAAGTCTTTCCCATTCTATGATTCAGACTAGATTCAACCAACCTCTTGAGGCTCATCCTTTGCCAGAATTGGATTTTCACAATTAGAATGGCTCCTCTTTATTTTGACTGAAATGTCCCCATACACCTTTTTGTCCTGTTCTCTTGTATTTCTTAAGTGGTTACTGTGTACCAGATTCCACTGGTGGCTGTGTCCGGATGTCTGAATGTAAGCATGGAAAGCACAGGTTCTCTGTAACGTTCTAGCCCTTGAATGATGGCTGAGACTCCAAGACTGACTTCTACCTCCTCTTTGTACTTTAGAGATGTTGAAGGTTTTTTTTCTCTACATATCCCCAGAATATGAAAGAATCTCCAAATTGCTTGAAGGGGTGGAAGGACCTCCAGAAGTGCAGAAAAATTTTGTTGTGTACGCCATGAAGGAAGCGGCAAGGTGAGTGTGGGAGGAACTGTGCAGTATGTTTCCCGGTGGGGCCAGTGCGCTGCTGGGTGAGGGGTGGGGTCGGGCCTGCCTGGCGTTTCTCAAACCCTGGTCCTCACTCACAGTTCACGTTGTCTCCAGTTATTTAGATTGATAGTGTTTGAGTCTATCCTTCTTCCAAGCTTGAAGAGCCTTCTGTTCACACCAGAGTTTGAGGTGGACCTTGACCCTGAACTGGCCCTCTGAATTTGCTGGATTGTCCCTTGCCTTGCAGATGTGTTTTCTGTTCTCTTTTAAATTGATCTTCTTTTTGCATTTCTACAGAGCCTCCTGCATCATAGATCCTTTGGATATCCTTTGGTTAATGACTTGTTTCTCTATTTTCAGATTTAAAAGGCAAGACTTAGTAAGTCGCCTTGGGAATTTACTAGAAAAAATAGAATATGAGGAGTTTCTCAACAAAGATGAAGACTCCCAAGTCTTCTAATCCTATTACCGCAGTGATCATTGAGAAAGCATAACCAGTTGGCCATCCTGGAATGCTACCGGAAATTGTTGATGCCTCCGAGCACAAGTTAGCTAAAAAATTGTCTTCTGGAGGCTATGAAATACCATTGAAACTTTAATGTTATAAATTCCTGTTAGTAAAGTTTGATTTGGCAATGCATTTAAAAGGATAATTTGTTGTTCGTTTGTTTGTTTTCCCCTGAAGAGGGGGAATGTCGTTAAGTCATGGGTTGACACTATATCCTAGCTCCTCAGCAGGTCACAGGCCTGTCGCTGGTATTTATAGCATCTTCTACACTAGCAATTTCTTTCTTTTAATTTTACATTTTAAGTAATCTCTACACCCAACATGGGGCTCGAACTTAGAACCCCGAGATCAAGAGTGTTGTGATCCACTGACCGAGCCAGCCTGCACCCCATACACTCTCCATTTCTTTTCCTTTTGCCTGAGACAGCGCCTCCGCTGGTCATAAGGCTTGGCCTGAGAGGATGACTCACACCTTCCTTACCAGTGGACCCGACCATTAGCTGTCCTGCCTCCACTGAGTTGTTTTAATTTTCCTTTGACTTTAATCACAACCATGAGCGTGCTAAGAAAAACCCACACACCGTGGACATAGTCCTCCTCAGGGTCTCGTGTCGTTGCAGCCCTGTGTCCTTACCAGTCGGGTCCCATCTCCCCACGCTGTGCAGGAACGCCATGTTTGCCTGATGACTGAGGGAGAGGAGCACTCTGGCCTGAACCCTTGGCAGTGTCTGTTTCCATTTCAATGGAGTCATTGTTAGGGCTCTTGTGGAAAGCCTTTCTCCTTTGGAAAAAGACCTCCAGTGCAGAGAAGCCTAATGTTGTGGGGACAAGAAGCAAAAGTTGGCTACTGAATACATAAGAATAATAGTGAGAGGAGCCCCTCTCATTGCCATCCCTTCATTAATAAAGATGTGAGTCATTGGCTATGGGAGAGAGAGCTCAATATACTTGCTAATGAGGTAGAGGATTGACATCCTCTAAATTATATTACCCCAGCCGCTCAAGGTACGGCTGCCAAGTTAGAACCAGAACTTTGACTTTAAAAGATTATTCCAGGCCTTTTTTGAAATTGTCACTTTAGGATGTTGAGGTAGATAATAAACCTACTGAATTCCATAAGCTCAGCCAAAGAGGGACAGCAAAGCTCAGACAATTAGGGACAGTCCCAGCCCAGCCAATGAGGGGCATGCACAGCTTAGCCATTCAGCGATAGTCCACAGTCAAGCCTATGAGGGACAGCCACACCCAAGCCTATGGGGGACAGTCAAGCTCAGCCAATGAGGGACAGTTATAGCCCAGCCAATGAGCGACAGTCAAGGTCAGCCAAAGAGAGACAACCACACCAAATTTAATGAGGTACAGTCACAGCTCAGCTAATGAGGGACAATCGCAACTCAGCCAATGAGGGACGTTTAGAGCTTAGCCATCGAGAGAGTGTTCTAGCCCATGCAATGAGACTGTCACAGCTCATGCAGTAATGGAAAGTCACAGCTTAGCCAATAATGGCAAGTCACAGCTCAGCCAATGAGGGACAGTCAAACTGAGGCAGTGATGGACAGTCAGAAGCCAGCCCATGGGGGACATTCACAGCTTGGACAATGAGAGAGATTCGTAGCCTATCCAATGAGAGACAGTCAAGCTCAGCCAATGAGGGACAGCCACAGTTCAGCCAATTTGGGACAGTGAGAATTCAGCCAATGAGGGAGAGTCAGAGCCCACCCAATAGGGACATTTACAGCTTAGCCAATGAGAGAGCGATATAGCCCAGCCAATGAGAGACTGTCACAGCTTAGCCAATAATGGAAAGTCACAGCTCAGCCAGTGAGGGATAGTCAAATGTGAGCCAATGAAGGACAGTCAGAAACCAGCCAATGAGGGACATTCACAGCTTAGACAATGAGAGAGAGTCATAGCCCAGCCAATGAGGGACAGTCATAATTCAGCCAAGGACAGAAGGTCAGAGCCCAGCCAGTGAAGGACATTCACAGCTTAGACAATGAGAGAGAGTCATAGCGCAGCCAATGATGGACAGTCACAGCCCAGCCAATGATGGATTGACTGTCGTAATTGGCTGGGCTGTGATTGTTCCTCACTGGCTGAGCTGTGACTGTCCCTCAATGGCTCAGTATTGACTGGCCTTCGTTGGCTGAGCTGTGACAGTCTCTCATTGGATGGGCTACACTGCTCTCTCATTGGCTAAGCTGCAAATGTCCCTTATTGCGTGGGCTCTGACTCTCCCTCATTGGCTAAATTCTGACTGTCCCTCATTGGCTGAGCTGTGACTGTCCCTCTTTGGCTGATCTTGACTGTTCCTCATTGAGCCGGCTGTGACTGTGCCTCTTTGCGTGAACTTGACTATCCCTCCTGTGCTTGGTTATACTGTCCCTCATTGGCTGAGGTTTTACTGTCCCTCATTTGCTGAGCTGTGACTGTCCATCAGTGGCTGAGCTGTGACAGTCTCTCATTGGCTGCAGTATGATGCTCTCTCATTGGCTAAGTGGTGAATGTCCCA
Organism: Ursus americanus; assembly: GCF_024610735.1. Taxonomy (NCBI): domain Eukaryota; kingdom Metazoa; phylum Chordata; class Mammalia; order Carnivora; family Ursidae; genus Ursus; species Ursus americanus. The sequence continues at coordinate 15,463,577 of NC_142164.1, forward strand.
CATGAGCTATGTTCTGACTGTCCCTCACTGGCTGGACTGTGACTGTCCCTCATTGGCTGAGCTGTAACTGTCCATCTTTGGCTGAGCTGGACTGTTCCAGGATGGGCTGTGAATGTCCCTCATATGCTGGGCTGTGACTGTCACTCGGTGGTTAATCTATGACTGTCCCTCATGGGATGAGCTGTGACTGTCCCTCATTAGCTGGTCTCTGTCCATCATTGGCTCAGTTTTGATGTCCCTCATTGGCTGAGCTATCAGTTTTCATTATTGGCTGAGCTGTGACAGGTTCTCATTGGCTGGGCTATAATGCTTTCTCATTAGCCAGGCTGTAAATGTCCCTTAGGGGCTGGGTTCTGACTGTCCCTCAGTGGCTGAATGTGACTGTCCCTTATTGACTGGGCTTGACTGTCCTTCATTGGATAGGCTGTGACTGTCCATCAGTGGCTGAGTTTGACTGTCCCTCATTATCTTGGGTGTGACTCTCACTCATTGGCTGGCTTTGACTATCGCTCATTGGCTGAGCTTGACTGTCCCTCATTGGCTGGGCTGTGACTGTCCCTCATTGGCTGAGGTGTGATTGTCCATCACTGGCTGAGCTGTGACAGTCTCTCATTCGCTGGGCTGTGCCTGTCTCTCATAGTCTAGGCTGTGAATGTCCCTCATTTGCTGGTCTCTGACTGTCAGTCATTGGCTGAAGTGTGACTGTCCCTCATTGTTTGGGCTGTGGCTATCCTTCATTGGCAGGGCTATGACTGTTCCACATTGGCTGAGCTCTAACTGCCCCTCTTTGGCTGAGCTTTGCTGTTCCTGGATGGGCTGTGACTGTTCCTCATACACTGAGATGTGACTATCTCTCAATGGTCAAGCCATGACTGCCCCTCATTTACTGAGCTGTGACTGTCCGTCATTGGCTGCACTGTGGCTGTCCATCATTGGCTGAGCTCTGAAAGTCTCTCATTGGCTAGGGGGTATGACTCTCTCTCACCGTCTAAGCTGTGACTATCCTTCACATGGTGGGCTCTGACAGTGTCATTAGCTGTGCTGTGACTTTCCCTCATTGGCTGAGCTCTTACTCTCCCTCTTTGCCTGAATTTGACTGTCCCTCAATTGGTGGGTCATGACTGTCCGTCCTTGGCTGAGCTGTGACTGTCCATCATTGGCTGAGCTGTGACAGTCTCTCATTGGCTGCTCTATTACTCTCTCATTGACTAAGCTGTGACTGTCTCTCATTGGCTGAGCTTGACTGTCCCAAATTGGCTGGGTTGTGACTGTCCCTCATTGGCTGAGCTTGACTGTCCCTGGTAACTTGGGTGTGGCTGTCCCTCATTGGCTGGGCCATGACTATCACTCATTGGCTGGGCTGTGACTGTCCCTCATTGGCTGGGTTGTGACTGTCCCTCATTGACTGGGCTGTGACGTTCCGTTATTGGCTAAGCTGTGACAGTCTCTCATTGGCTGGGCCATGCCGCTCTCTCACTGGATAAGCTATAAATGTCCCTTATTGCGTGGGCTCTGATGCTCCCTCATTGGCTGAATTCTGACTGTCCTTCATTGGCTGAATTGTGACAGTCTCTCATTGGCTGGGCTATGACTCTCATTGTGTAAGCTGTGAATGTCCCTCATTGGCTGGTCTTTGTCCATCATTGGCTTAGTTTTGACTATCCCTCATTGGCTGAGCTGTGACAGTCCATTATTGCCTGAGCTGTGACAGTCTCTCATTAGCTGGGCTATAACGATGTCTCATTGGCTAAGCTGTAAATATCCCTCAATGGCTGGGCTCTGGCTGTCCCTCAGTGGTTGAGCTCTAACTGTCCCTCATTGGCTGAGCTGTGGTGTGCATCATTGGCTGAATTGTGACAGTCTTTCATTGGTTGGGTATGACCCTCCGTCCTTGTATAAGCAATGAATTTCCCTCATTGGCTGGTCTCTGACTGTCTAGCATTGGCTCAGTTTTGACTGTCCCTCATTGACTGAGCTGTGACTTTCCATTATTGCCTGAGCTGTGACAATCTCTCATTGGCAGGGCTATAAGGATGTCTCAATGGCTAAGCTGTAAATGTCCCTCATTGGCTGGGCTCTGACTGTCCCTCATTGGCTGTGTCTGACTGTCCCTCATTGGCTGGGCTGTGACTATCCATTATTGGCTAAATTGTGACAGTTTCTCATTGGTGGCTTGTAATGCTCTCTCATCGGCTAAGCTGTAAATGTCCCTCATTGGCTGAATTCTGACTGTCCATCCTTTTCTGAGCTGTGATTGTCCCTCATTGGCTGAGCTATGACTGTCCTTCATTAAATTGGGTGTGGCTGTCTCTCATTTGCTGACCTTGACAATCGCTCTTTGACTGCCCTGTTACTGTCCCTCATTGCCTGAGGTTGACTGTCCCTCATTCGCTGGGCTGTGACTGTCCCTCATTGGCTGAGCTGACTGTCCCCCACGGGCTTGGGTGTGGGTGTCTCTCATAGGCTTGGCTGTGACTATAGTTGAGTATCGTTGAATGGTTACGTTGTGAATGCCCCTCATTGGCTGGGCTGTGACTGTTCATATAATCTGAGCTTTGCTGTCCCTCATTGGCGGAGCTTGACTGTCCCTCATTGACTGGGCTGTGACTGTCCCTCATTGTCTGAACTGTTACTGTCCCTCTTTGGCTGATCTTGACTGTTCCACATTGACTGGGCTGTGACCATCCCTAATTGTACGAGTGTGACTATCCCTTAAATGATGGGCTGTGCCTATTTCTCATTGGCTTGGTTGTGACTGCTCTTCATTGGCTGAGCTGGGACTGTAACTCATTTGCTGATCATGACTGTCCTTCAGCTTGGGTGTGGCTGTCCCTCATGGCCTAGGTGTGACTATCCCTCATTGGCTGAGCTGTGAGAATTCTCATTGGCTGTGATACGACTCTCTATCAGTGTCTAAGCTGTGAATGTCCCTCATTGGTTGGGCTCTGCCTGTCCATCATTGGCTGAATTGTGGCTGTCCTTCATTGGCTGAACCATGACTGTCTCTTGTTGCCTAAGCTTACTGTCCCTGATTGGCCTGGCTATGACTATCCCTCATTGTTTGAGCTGTGACTATCCCTTAATGAATGGACTGTGCCTGTCTCTCTTTGGCTTACGTGTGAGTCTCCCTCATTGCCTGACTGCGACTGTCTCTCATTGGCTGAGGTTGACTTGTTTTCCTTGGCTGGGCTGTGACTATCCCTCATTGGCTAAGTTATGACTGTCCCTCATTGGCTAAACTTGACTGTCCTTAATTGGCTAAGCTGGGACTGTCCATAATAGGCTGAGTTATGATGATCCATCACTGGCTTAGCTGTGACAGTCTGTCATTGCCTGCGCTTTGACTCTCTCTCATTATCTACACTGTGAATGTCCATCATTGGCTGGGTTTTGTCTGTCATTGGCTGAATTGTGACTGACCCTCACTTTCTGAGCTTGAGTGTTCCTCATTAGATTGGGTGTGTGGTCCCTCATTGGCTGGGCTGTGACTATTGCTGATTGGCTGGGCATGTGACTGTCACCCTTTGATTTCTGTCATTGGCTGGGCTGTGACTCTTTCTCACTGGCTGAGCTTTGACATTTCCTTATTCGATGGGCTGTGCCTGTCCCTCATTGTTTCTGCTGCTGCTGGGGCATGGAGGAAAATCGTTCTTCCTCCGGCTAGGTTAGTAAAGCAGTAGCTCAAGTAGTATGGCCTTTCATGATTCTTCTCTTCCTGTTGGAATCACAATTGGCCACAAAGGTTTGGGTGTGAGAGCAACCGTTCTGGACTTTTGTCCCCAACTTAGTGAAATTTCCCTATATTATTTTTCATAAAGTGCATGACAAGACTGCATGTCATCTTCAGTACAGCACAAGGCCTCCCGGGTTCAAGAGAACAACACAGAAGCCTGAGTGCTCCTAGGCAGACAATTTTGGCAACATGGCGTGGATCAAGGAAGGAAGGAAGGCCTTACCTCTAAACATCTTCACCTAAAACAACAAAGTCTCCCTTCAAGGGGACTGACAGAAAAGCAGTTCATGTTAACATCAGAGAGTCTGCTGGAAACTAAAGCCCACATCCCCTTGGGGACAGTGTTCTTGCCTCCCCAAGAGTATGTTGGCATAGCTCTGTGAATTGAGAGTGTCTCCCTTGTAGTCTGGGCTCCACAAAGTTTGTCTCCATGTAGTGGTCACACAGCATTAAGGAGCCCAGTGATCAGCCCTCATCACCCTCAGCATGAACCCACAAATTTCTGGGTGCCACTGAGTCCAGGCCCTGAGCACACTCAGAATGTCTCAGTTCTTCCACTCCTCCTTAACATCCATGGGATAAAGAATATTCAGCCCTTCTGTCATGAGGAGATTCAGGCCAGCAGGTGAAGGCACAGGCAAGATGGCCCTCTCAGTAAGTGGGAAAACCAACTCTTACTGATTAGGGACAGACAAGCAGCAGGGCCTCTGGAACCAGAGAATGATTTTAGGAGCCTTGATGAGGGGTGTGAAATTAACCTTGGGATGTTGATCTCCCGGTCCTACCTCTATGACAACTTACCCTGATGGTTCAGGAAAGAGCTTTCACATAACAAGTAGATCATCTCTGAAGGTCAAAAATCAGGGTCCCACATTATTGTGCTCTTGGATGTGCAGCAGGCCTCCACCTACACCTGATCATCTGGTTCAAGCCGACTTTCCACGGGTTCATTATCCAATTCACGTAATCACTAAGCGTGATGGTCGGGAACTTAAAGAGAGAAATAGTTATCCCCTTCTAGCAAAGGTCCCTTGTGTGGGCAGGAGTGGGCTGCACAGACCCCTGTTTAAACTGCTTTAACCATGACATTGAACCATTCATCTGGGAAGGACTGACATGTGCAATCACGGAAGGGGTAGTGGAAAAGAGCTGTGCATCCGTCCAAGTACACTTGGGATCCACACCTCTCTCCCCATCCCTGTGCTGCAGTCGCCCTGCCTCCTGCTTCCCTGCGCGTGGCATCCTGCGCCCATTTGGGGACCTTTGCAGCTGGACTTCCCACTGCCTCAACTCCCCTTCCCAAGTCTTGTCAGTCTTGTCACCCTTCCCCTCTCTCCTTAAAGGCCACCTTCTCAGAGTGGCACTGTGTAACCCTATTTAAAGTAAGACCCTCAGTAGTATATACCACGTTTTCTCTATCCATTTGTCAGAGAAAGACGGGTAACATGATTTCACTCATATGTACAAGACATAAAAAACGAACAAAGAAATAAAGAGACAAAACATGAACAAATTCTTAAGGATAGAGAACAACCTGGTGATTTCCAAAAGTGAGAGGTGGGGGTGGGTGAAATAGGTGAAGGGGATTAAGAGTCTACTTATCATGATGAGCACTGAGTAATGTATAGAATCGCTGAATCATTATATTGTGCACCTGGAACTAATATAACACTATGTTAATTAAAGAAGCAGTCAACAAAAAAAAAGAGGCAACCCACGGAACAAGAGAAGATACTTGCAAATCACACTACAGATAAAGGGCTGGTATCCAAGGCCTATAAAGAACTTATCAAACTCAACACCCAAAAAACAAATAATCAAGTCAAAAATGGGCAGAATACATGAACAGATACTTCTCCAAAGAAGACATACGAATGGCTAACAGACACATGAAAAAATGTTCAACATCAATAGCCACCAGGGAAATTCAAATCAATACAACCTTGAGATACTACCTTACACCAGTTAGAATGGCAAAAATTAACAAGGCAGGAAACAACAAGTGTTGGAGAGGATGTGGAGAAACGGGAAGCCTCTTACACTGGTGGTGGGAATGCAAGCTGGTACAGCCACTTCAGAAACCGGTATGGACCTTCCTCAAGACACTAAAAATAGAGCTACCCTACGACCCAGCAATTGCACTACTGCGTATTTATCCCAAAGATATAGATGTAGTGAAAAGAAGGGGCACATGCACCCCAAGGTTCATAGCAGCAATGTCCACAATAGCCAAACTGTGGAAGGACCCGAGATGCCCTTCAACAGACGAATGGATAAAGAAGATGTGGTCCATATATACAATGGAATAGTACTCAGACATATAAAAGAATGAGTACCCACCATTTGCATTGACATGGATGGAACTGGAGGGGATTATTCTAAGTGAAATAAGTCAAGCAGGGAAAGACAATTATCATATGTTTTCGCTCATATGTGGAACATAAGGAATAGCATGGAGGACATTAAGAGAAGGAAGGGAAAAATGAAGGGGAAGAAATCAGGGGAGGAGACGAACCATGAGAGACTATGGATACCAGGAAACAGACTGAGGGTTTCAGAGGGGAGGAGGGTGGGAGGATCCTTTGGCGGTGATGGGTATTAAGGAGGGCATGTATTGCAATGAACACTTGGGTGTTGTACACAAATAATGAATCATGGAACACTACATCAAAAACTAATGAACTACTGTATGGTGACTAACGTAACATAATAAAGATAATAAAATGCAAAGACACCTGAAAAAAATAAAGTATATTGGAATCAAAATAAGTAAGTAAAAATATATTTCCAAAAGTCATTAAAGAGATTTTGTAAAATTAAAAAGTAGGTGTACTTTAACTCAAAATATTATTTTGGATTTGAACATTTTTGTACCCAAATAGAATTTAGTATAATTTGACTTTCTGGCTTTCCTGATAGCAAACTCATCAAACATATTTTCAAACTATACTTCTTTGTCAATGTCCTTTTTGATGAGCAAACTGCCATGTGCACCAACCTCTCTTGCCAACTGATGGTCTGTAATGATTTTTATTTAAATTCAGCTTACTGAAAGTTCTTTTTCAGGATGCTTCTGTGATTAGTGTTGTTCAATAAAAATCTCAAGGGTACTCCTACATTGGACAAGAGTAGACAAAGGAAAATTTGTGAGTCAGATTTATCAGATACAAACACAATTCGGATGTGTTACAAAGTCTAGATATTGTCTCTGCTTTAAACTAATGGCTATCAATGAAACTTCTACAGAACTTATATTGTGAGCACACTTACGTAAAATCACATAACTCGCTTCTTTTTGTAAATCAGATGTAGTCATACAAAGTACCATTTTTCTTGTTAAAAATTCCAAGCCTTGGGGACACATCATATAATTTGAAATATCTCCATTTCAAATGTGAAGTTAGACATCTGCAATTTCATTTATTTGTTTGTTTGTTTATTTATTTATTTATTTGCTTTACTTGATGGATATTCTTTTTTATTATTATTATGTTCAGTTAGCCAGCGTACAGTACATCCTAAGATTTGATGTAGTGTTCAATGGTTCATTAGTTGCATGTGACACCCAATGCTCATCACAACACATGCCCTCCTTAATACCCATCATCTAGTTACCCCACCCCCTGCCCCCTCCCTTCTGTAACCATCAGTTTGTTTCCCAAATTCCAGGGTCTCTCATTCTTTTTTCCCTCTCTGATTTCTTCCCATTCAGTTTTCCCTCCCTTCCCCAGTGGTCCTACATGTTTTTCCTTATGTTTCACATATGAGTGAAACCATACAATAATTGTCTCTCTCTGCTTGACTTATTTCACTTAACGTAATACCCCCCAGTTCCATCCATGTCAATGCAAATGGTGGGTATTTCTGATGGCTGAGTAATATTCCATTGTATGTATGGACCACATCTTTATCCATTCATCTGTTGAAGGGCATCTCGGGTCCTTCCACAGTTTGGCTATTGTGGACATTGCTGCTATGAACACTGAGGTGCATGTGCCCCTTCTTTTTACTACATCTGCATCTTTGTGGTAAATACCTAGTGGTGCAATTGCTGGGTTGTAGGGTAGCTCTATTTTTAATGTCTTGAGGAACCTCCATACTGGTTTCCAGAGTGGGTGCACCAGCTTCCATTCCCACCAACAGTGTAAGAGGCTTCCCGTTTCTCCACATCCTCTCCAACACTTGTTGTTTCCTGTCTTGCTAATTTTGGCCATTCTCATTGGTGTAAGGTGGCATCTCAATGTGGTTTTGATTTGTATTTCCCTGATGCCAGGTGATGCGGAGCATTTTTTTTGTATGCTTGTTACCCATTTGTATGCCCTCTTTGGAGAAGTGTCTGTTCATGTATTCTGCCCATATCATGATTGGATTATTTGTTCTTTAGTTGTTGAGTTTGATAAGTTCTTTATGGAGTTTGGACACTAGCCCTTTGTATGATAAGACATTTGCAAGCATCTTCTACCATTCTGTCTGTTGTCTTTTGGTTTTGTCCACTTTTTTCTTTACTGTGCAAAAGCTTTTTATCTTGATGACATCCAGATAGTTCATTTGTGACTTTGTTTCCCTAACCTTTGGAGACGGGTCCAGCAAGAAGTTGCTGCGACCAAGGACACAGAAGTTCCTACATGTGTTCTGCTCTAGCATTTTGATCAATTCGTGTCTCACATTTAGGTCTTTCATCCATTTTGAGTCTATTTTTGTGTATGGTGTAAGGAAATGGTCCAATTTCATTCTTCTCTGCATGTGGCCATCCAATTTTTCCAACACCATTTGTTGAAGAGACTGTCTTTTTTCCATTGGATCTTCTTTCCTGCTTTGTCAAAGATTAGTTGGCCATAGAGTTGAGGGTCCATTTCTGGGTTCTCTCTTCTGTTCCTTGTTCTGTGTGTCTGTTTTTGTGCTAGTACCATACTGTCCTGATGATTACAGCTTTGTAATAGAGCTTGAAGTCCAGAAATGTGATGTCACCACCTTTGGTTTTCTTTTGTCAACATTCCTTGCCTTATTCAGTGTCTTTTCTGGTTCCATACAAATTTTAAGATTATTGGTTCCAGTTCTGTGAAAGAAGTTGACATTTTGATGGAGATTGCATTGATTGTAGACATTGCTCTAGGTAGTGTAGACATTTTAACAATATTTCTTCTTCCAGCCCATGAACATGGAATGTTTTTCCATTTCTTTGTGTCTTCCTCAATTTGTTTCATGAGTGTTCTATAGTTCTCTGAGTACAGACCCTTTGCCTCTTTGGTTAGGTTTATTCGTACATATCTTCTGGTATTGAGGGGTAATTGTAAATGGGATCGACTCCTTAATTTCTCTTTCTTCTGTATCATTGTTAGTGTATAGAAATGCAACTGATTCTTGTGTATTGATTTTATATCCTGCCACTTTGCTGAATTCCTGTATGAGTTCTAGCAATTTTGGGGTGAAGTCTTTTCAGTTTTCCACATAGTGTATCATGTCATCTGCAAAAATTGAGAGTTTGACTTGTTCTTTGCCTATTCAGATGTCTTTTATTTCTTTTGGTTGTCTGATCGCTAAGGCTAGGACTTCCAGTAATATACTGAACAACAGTGTTGAGACTGGATATTCGTGCCCTGTCCCTGACCATAGGGGAAAAGCTCTCAGTTTTCCCTGATTGAGAATGATATTCGCTGTGGGCTTTTCATATATGGCTTTTATGATATTGAGGTATGTTCCCTCTATCCCTACACTGTGAAGACTTTTAATCAAGAAAGGATGCTGTACTTTGTCCAATGCTTTTTCTGCATCTATTGAGAGGCTCATATGGTTCTTGTCCTTTCTTTTATTAATATAGCATACCACATTGATAGATTTGAAGATGTTGAACCACCTTGCAACCCAAGAATAAATCCCACTTGGTCATGGTGAATAATCCTTTTAATGTACTGTTGGATCCTATCGGCTAGTATCTTGATGAGACTTTTTGCATCCATGTTCATCAGGGACATGGGTCTGTAAATTTCCTTGTTTGTGGGGGTCTTTATCTGGTTTGGGGATCAAGGTAATGCTGCCCTCATAGAAAGAGTTTGGGAGTTTTCCTTCCATTTCTATGTTTTTGAAACAGCTTCAGAAGAATAGCTGTTAATTCTTCTTTAAATGTTTGGTAGAATGTCCCTGGGAAGCCAAGTGGCCCTGGACTCTTTGTTTGTTGGGAGATTTTTGATTACTGCTTCAATTTCCTTGGTGGTGGTGGGTCTGTTCAGGTTTTCTAGTTCTTTGTGTTTCAGTTTTGGCAGTTTATATGTCTCTAGGAATGCATCCATTTCTTCCAGATTGCCTATGTTGATGGTGTATAGTTGCTCATAATATGGTCTTATAACTGTTTGTATTTCTTTGGTGTTGGTTATGAGCTCTCCTTTCATTCATGATTTTATTTATTTGGGTCCTTTCTCTTTTCTTTTGGATAAGTCTGTCCAGCTGTTTATCAATCTTTTTTTTTGTTTGTTTGTCTGTTTTAAACTTTGAATGTACATGCTGTATTTTACTTTATTTTTGTTGTCTTTGTTGTTTTTTAATTATGTTCAGTTAGCCAGCATACAGTACATCATTAGTTTTTGATGTAGTGTTCAACGATTCATTAGTTGCCTATCGCACCCAGTGCTCATCACAACATGTGCCCTTATCAATCGTATTAATTCTTTCAAAGAACCAGCTCCTACATCATTGATCTCTTCTACTATTCTTTCGGGTTCTATTTCATTGATTTCTGCTGTAATCTTTATTAATTCTCTTCTCCTGCTGGATTTAGGCTTTCCTTAATTTTTTTTTCTCTAGATCCTTTAGGTGAAAAGTTAGGTTTTGTATTTGAGACCTTTCTTGTTTCTTGAGAATTGCTTGCAATGATATATACGTCCCTCTAGGGACCGCCATTGCTACATCCTCAAGGTATTGAATATTTGTGTTTTCATTTTCATTTGTTCCTATGAATTTTTATTTTTTTAAAACATTTTTAAAGATTTTATTTATTTATTTGACAGAGAGAGAGAGAGATGGCCAGCGAGCGAGGTAACACAAGCAGGGGAAGTGGGAGACGAAGAAGCAGGCTCCCAGAGGAGCAGGGAGCCTGATGCGGGGCTCAATCCCAGAACTCTGGGATCACGCCCGGAGCCGAAGGCAGACACTTAACGACTGAGCCGCCCAGGCGCCCCTGTTTCTATGAATTTTTAAAATTCTTCTTTAATTTCCGAGATCACCAATTCATTCCTCACTAGGATGATATTTAGCCTCCATGCATTTGAGTTCTTTCCAAATTTCTTCTTGTGATTGAGTTCAAGCTTCAAAGCATTGTGGCCTGAAAATATGCAGAGAATGATCCCAAAGTTCTGGTACCAGTGGAGAACTGATTTGTGACCCAGGATGGGATCTATTCTGGAGAATGTTCCATGTGTGCCGGAGAGGAATGTCTATCCTGATGCTCTAGGATGGAATGCTCTGAATATGTCTGTGAAGTCCATCTGGTCCAGCAAGTCATTCAAAGCCCTTGTTTCCTTGTTGATCTTCTGCTTAGATGATCTGTCCATTTCAGTTAGTGGGGTGTTAAAGTCCCGTCCTATTATTGTATTATTATCAGTGTGTTTCTTTACTTCTGTTATTAATTCCTTAGTATAACTGGCTGCTCCCATATTAGGGGCATAAATACTTGTAATTGTTAGATCTTCTTGTTGGATAGACCCTTTAATTATGATATAGTGTCCTTCCTCATGTCTTATTACAGTGTTTGGGGTTTTCTTAATAATAATTTTTTATTATGTTATGTTAGTCACCATACAGTACATCCCTAGTTTTTGATGTAAAGTTCCATGATTCATTACTTGCGTATAACACCCAGTGCACCATGCAATACGTGCCCTCCTTAATACCCAGTGTTTTGTTTAAAATCTAATTTGTCTGATAGAAGGATTGCCACCCCAGCTTTCTTTTGATGTCCATTAGGATGATCGGTGGTTTTCCACCCCCTCACTTTCAATCTGGACGTGTCTTTGAGTCTAAAATGAGTCTCTTGCAGACAACAGAATGATGGGTCTTGCTGCTTTTCAGTCTGATACCCTGTGTCTCTTGATTGGAGCACTTAGCCCACTTACATTCAGGGTAACTATTGAAAGATATGAATCTAGTGCCACTGTATTACCTGTAAAGTCACTGTTTCTATATATTGTCTCTGTTCCTTTCTGGTCTATGTTACTTTTGGGCTCTCTCTTTGCTTAAAGGATCTGTTTTAATATTTCTTACAGGGCTGGTTTAGTGATCACAAATTGTTTTACTTTCTGTTTGTCCTGGAAGATTTTATTTCTCCTTCTAGTTTGAATGCCATCCTAGCTGGATAAAGTACTCTTGGCTGCATTTTTTTCTCTCATTCAGCATGCTGTGTATATCATGCCAGTCCTTTCTGGCCTGTTAGGTCACTGAGGATAGGTCTTCTGCCAGTGTAATGTTTCTACGCTTCTGGTTACAGACCTCTTGTCCCAGGTTGCTTTCAGGATTTACTCTTTCTTTCTGAGATTTGCAAGTTTCACTATTATATGTTAGGGTGTTCACTTATTTTTATTGATTTTGAGGGGGATTTTCTGTGCCTCCTGGACTGGAATGCCTGTTTCCTTTCCAAGATTAAGGAAGTTCTGCACTATAATCCACTCCAGTATACCTTCTGTGCCCCCCCTTCTTCTGGGATCCCATCATTTTGTCTTCTATATCACTAATTCTCTCTTCTGCCTCATTTATCCTAGCTGTTAGAGCCTCCATTTTTCATTGCATCTCATTAATAGTCTTTTTGCTTTCAACTTGGTTAAAACAGGCCAAATAGGTAAGATGAAAAGGACATGTGCAGAATTAGCACCATGCATCTTCCAAATTCTTGATGGTGCCACCAATCAGCACTGTGTGGGTTAGCAGAAAACCTGAGACCACTGAGAGACAGTACCGAAATAAAAATCCATTAATGACCCTCACTGTGCCAGGGGGACCACCATGATGCTTTGGGTCTCCTGGAATTAGTGTCATTCTGATCCAGTATTGAGTAATCTTCAAGAATTCTGATTACTGTCTAAACTTTTCACTGTGTACTGTCATGGTAGTACTTGGCCACAGGTCCGCAGGGGAAGGTTGGGATAACAATTAACAGCATAAATATTTGGCAGTGTAGCATGGTCCTTCCTCAAGGGCAAGCCCACCGTAATTTCTGACCAACAGAGAAGAGAAGAGTCACACAGAGTTCTTTACAGATGCGTGGGCTCCCCTTAGAAAATAGCCTACCACCACCTTGGTGAATGTCGTGTCTTCTGGACTTCCCAACCCACGTAATCACTTCTACATGATAAACTCAGGGTAACACTCTAGTCTGCTTAACGGTATCTTCCTGTGAAGTCCACCAAGGAAGTTGTTGGCATTTCTCCTTAATTTTCAATAGGCCACTTTGGACTTCTTTCGTCAACCAACCAAGCAAAGTATGAGAGGCATCCCTAACTCTGAAAATGATAACGTTGAATCCACATCCTCCCTTAATGATCCCGTATACATAAATCTGATCTTATTCACAATTACTTTCCTTCTACCTGCAAACAGCACTCTTAAAAATATTTCTACGCAAATTCTCCATGCTCTTACGTAAACATATTTGAAAAAATCATGTAGATCTTTTGGTGAATATTGCCACTCCTCATGGGTCACAATTTGTACCTCACTTTTGGGGCATGGGGGAACTTGAGTGTAGTTAGAGAGTTTAGAATGACTGAGAGGTGGTGGGTGTCACTTGGAAGCAGGATCAGCAGTGCCCTCCATGGCACTTCCCTCAGGGGAGACCATCTATGTCTGCAGACAAAGGGAAAATAACCTCTGCAGACGGGAGTGGAAAGTATGTTTCTCTTTGCAAAGGCATTTCACAGAATTTTGGGGTTCAAGAGACCCAGTTGCACCAGAGTCTGCAGATATGACCCATTCTAAGTTCCAGCATCCCATTCCTTCCCAGTTGGTGCCATCACATTAACTTAAAATGTCATGTGAGGTGGGGATATAGTGTGTGTTTTGTTTCAGCCACTTGTAGGATTAGATTTTTTGTTGGCTTTCCCCGAATCTCAGCTCTTAGGCTACAGAAGAGAATGCTTTGTTTTCAAGGCAATCATAGACTATTTCGGGTCCTTTCTGTGCACCTTAGCTGGGTCTTTAAGGACCTGAGCATGTACATTTTGTCCCCTAGTTTTTCAGCACGTTTAGAAGCAACCATTCATTTCCACTATACTCCTCATTTTGACCACAGTGCTCACTGCTACCACACACGTGGTCACCCAGACGCTTGGTCTTGACTACAGGTCTCTAAGTGTGATCATTCGAGAAACTCCTTTATCATTTCTTGCATGAGCTACCAGTGCCATTTACCACTGGATAAAGGGTCAATAATGCCTTTCTATGAATCAGATTAGAGAAGGAATTACAGAAACCCAGAAACAACTCACAGGTCTCACGTTCAAGATTCTGTTTTTCTGGAACCACTCTCAGTATCAAATCTGTATCAGAGATGCTTCATCCTGAGGAGAACCAGTAGGAGACCGTATGGACACGTGTCTGTATGTGTCCATGCACATGCATGTTGATGCGTGTGCTAGTATGGATTTGTTACATGGAAACGATTTCATGCAATGGTCCTTGCTCATTTGGCGGTCTCTGTCAGGCCGCATCCTGATCTGATGCTGGAGCAGGGCAGAAATTCAGGAACAAGAGATGAGGAGCAGGCTAGAAGCCACAGACATGAGCCTCACGCCCCATGAAGACCAGCTCAAGCCCATGCCTGTTCATTTTCCTCCCACCTTGGGGAAGAGGGTGTTCTGCAGGGGTCAGGGCCAGAAAGGACTAACTCCCAAGGCCCTTTAGTCTGATTCACATTAGATGTCTCCTCAGGGAGGCCTTCCCTGACCGCCTCATCAAAAGTATTGTCCACCCTTTTGCATCTCTCCATCCTATTTCAAGTTTGGGCAGAGTACTTACCACTACCTGACAGTTGCTCTGCTTGTCTAGTGTCTCATGGAAGAGCTATGAAAAAAGTGTCCAGTTCACTGTTCCTTCACACGTAGATAAGCAGCTGGCACTTAAATGGCTTCTAGCAAATACCGAATGAATTATTTCTAATCCTCATGACAGGCCTGGGAGGTTGATGCTGTCAGGAGCCTCAGTTTGCAGGAGGGGATGTGGAAACACAAAGAGGTTAGGTACATATCCTCAGGTTACGTGCAAATAAGGAAGGACCTAGACCAACCACTCAGCCAGCTCTGGCTTGAAGCCAAGTTCTTTTTTTTTTTTTATTTTCATTTAGTTCATTTATTTTTTATCTTTTGTTTTCTTCAATTTATTTTTCTTCTCTCTCTCTCTCTCTCTCTCTTTTTAGTTACGTTCAGATAGTCAGCATATAGTACATCATAAGTTTTTGTTGTAGTGTTCGACAATTCATTAGTTGGGTATAACACCCAGTGTTCATTTTAACACGTGCCCTCCTTAATACCCATCACCCAGCCAAGTTCTTTCCACTCCTCGGCCAAGTGCTGCCCCCGAACTCCACAGCCTCTGCCTGCCCCTGGCCCACACTCTGCCTTGGTCCTTATTGGTCATCTGACTCTGGATCTGGGACATTCTCTGCTCACTCTCCCTCCCTGACAGGAGCTGCCAGGGGCGGGAGGGCCTAGCTCTCATCTACCTCAGCCGCTGCCTTAGCTCTTCAGCCCTGAGGATTCCCAGGAAGAGCTACCTGTCAGACAGGCCTAAACTTCTGTCCCTCAGGGGATCCCTGGCCCAGAGGGGAGTCTGCTCTCTGTGTGTTCCCCAAATGAGATCACTCACCATCAGTAAATGACCCACCGAGCACTTCTCTCTGGCCCAGATCCTTCGCATCCCTGAGGTACTGAGCCATGACTGTCTCCTACAGGCAGCACTGAGCCTGAGGAGAACCTTCCCAGAGTGCCTCAAACGTGTCAAGGTGGGCTATGGCTTCTTCCCATCCTGCTCCCCTCAACCCCACAGCCTCCTTATGAGGCAGAGGCCTCGATTTCCACTGAACACCCGAGGACACTGAGCCCCCAGAGAGCATGGCCTTGCTCCAGGTCAGACAGCTGCCTGGGAGCTGAAGCCAGAGTGAAACCCGGGAGTCCCTCACTCCATGGCGTGTGCTCTTGAGAAGGGTGCAATACCGCGCCCTTGTTTCAAAAGGGGAACCTGAATTCCTTAGTAAATTGAGATCTGAAGACTAACAAGGGCGAGGACTTTTCCTTCCCAATTGAAGAAGTTGTGAACCTTAAAAATAAAACTGTCAGCTATTTTGCCAGCAAAATGCATTTATTTGGGAAAAGCAGAGAATAAAAATCCAGGACAAGCAAGCTACCACAAAACCACACGCTGGGCCCAGAGAACAAAAGACAGGACGGCTCTTGTTAGAGGAGAGGGGGCAGCTGTAAAGAAGGGTCCACTGGAAGAAGCTGGGTTTTAGAAATAGAGTGGTATCTCATTGGCTAGAATGTGACTGTCCCTCATTGGCAAGGCTGTGAGAGTCCCTCAATGGCTATGCTGTGACTGTCCATCATTGGCTGAGTTGTCACTGTCCCTCATTGGCCGAGCTGTGACTGTCCCTCATTGGCTGAGCTTGACTGTCCCTCATTTGATTGGGTGTGGCTGTCCCTCATTGGCTGGGCTGTGACTGTCCCTCTCTCGTTGAGCTGTAACTGTCCCAACTTGGCTGAGCTTGCCTGTCACTCATTGGCTTGGCTCTGACTCTTCCTCATTGGCTAGGATATGACTGTCCTTCATTGGCTGAACATGACTGTCCCTCGTTGGCTTGGATGTTGCTGTTCCTCATTGGCTGGGCTGTGACTATCATTCATTGGCAGGCTGTGACTGTCCCTCATTGCCTGAGCTGTAACTATCCCTATTTGACTGAACATGACTGTCTCTCATTGGCTTGGGTGTGTCTGTCCGTCATTTGTTGAGCTGTCACTATCCCTCAATGGCTAGGCAGTTACTTTCCCTCATTGGCTTAGTGTAACTGTCCCTCTTTGGCTGAGCTTCCTTGCTCCTCATTTGCTGGGCTATGACTGTTGCTCCTTGGCTGAGCTGTGACTATTACTGAATGGACGGTCTGTGCCTGTCCCTCATTGGCTTGGGTGTGGCTGTGCTTCACTGGCTGTGCTATGACTGTCCCTCATTGGCTGAGCTGTGACTGTACCTCTTTGCCTAAGGTTGACTGTTCTTCATTGACTAGGCTATGACTCTCTCTCCTTGGCTGAGTTGTGACTATCCCTCATTGGCTGATCTTGACTATCCCTCATTAGATTGGGTGTGGTTGTCCCTCACTGGCTGGGCTCTGATTATCCTTCATTGGCTGAGCTGTGACTGTCCCCCTTTCCTTGAGCTGTGACTGTCCATCATTGGCTGAGCATGACAGTCCTTCATTGGCTGAGCTGTGAATGTCCCTTATTGGCTGGGCTCTGTCCATCACTGGCTGAATTGTGACTTTCCCTCATTGGCTGAGCTTGACGTTCCCTGATTGCCTGGGCTGTGACTCTCCCTCATTGGCTTGGCTGTGATTGTTCCTCTTTGACTGTGCTGGTACTGTCTCTCATTGGCTGAGCATGACCGTCCCTCGTTGGCTTGATGTGATTATCCCTCATTGGCTGGGCTGTGACTGTCCCTCATTGGTTGAGTTATGACCATCTCTCAATGGCTATGCTCTGACTGTCCCTCATTGGCTGAACTGTGACTGCCCCTCATTGTCTGAGATGTGACTGTCCCTCATTGTCTGAGATGTGACTATTCCTTAATGGTTGGGTGGGTCTGTCCCTCATTGGCTGACCTGTGACTGTCCCTCGTTGGGTGAGCTTGAGTGCTCCTCATTAGCTAGGGTGTGGCTGTCCCTCATTGGCTGAGCTGTGACTATCCTTTAATGGATGGCCTGTGCCTTTCCCTGATTGGCTTGGCTGTGACTGTCCTCATTGGATGGGCTGTGACTGCCCATCATTGTCTGAACTGGGACAGTGTCTCATTGGCTGAAGTATGCCTGTCTCTCACTGGGTAAGCTGTGAATGTCCCTCATTGGATAGGCTCTGACTGTCCTTCTTTGGCTGAGCTTGACTGTCCCTCATTGGCTGGGTTGTGCCTGTCCCTCATTGGCTTGGCTGAGGGTCCCTCGTGGCGGGGCTGTGACTGTTCTTCAGTGGTTAAGCTATGACTGTCCCTCATTGGTTGAGCTGTGACTGTTCCTCATTGGCTGGGCGGCTTGGGCAAGGAGGAAAAGCTTTCTTCCTTCTGCTGTGATTACAAAGCAGTAGCTCAAGTAGTACGAATTTGCAAGGGTCCTCTCTTCCTGTTGGATTCACAATTAGCCACAGATGGTAGGGTGTGAGAGCTCCACCTTCTGGACTCTTGACCTCAACTTAGTGAACTTTTCCTTTTTTAATTTTCGTGAAGTGCACGGCAAGACTCTCTTTGATCTCCAAGTACAGCATGAGGCCTCCTGGGTTCGAGAGACCAGCACAGAAGGCTGAGTGCTCCTAGGCAGACTGTTTCTGCAACACGGAGTGGATCAAGGAAAAAAGGATGGCCTTACTTCTGAACGCCTGCACCTAGAACAACAACGTCTCCCTCCAAGGGGACTGACTCAGGAAACCAGTTCACATTAACATCAGAGAGTCTGCTGAAAGTTAAAGCCCACATCCGCTTAGGGATGGTGGTCCTGCCCCCCAAGAGCATGTCAGCCTGTAGTGTAGCTCTCTGCACATTGACAGTGTCTCTCTTGTACTCTGGGTTCCCCAAAGTTCGACTCCCTGTAGTGGTCACACAGCATTAAGGAAGCCAGAGATGACTCCTCATCACCCTCAGCATGAACCCACAAATTTCTGGGTGCCACTGAGTCCAGGCCCTGAGCACACTCAGAATGTCTGAGTTCTTCCACTCCTGCACAGGATTTTTGGAGTAGAGATTATTTAGCCCTTGTGTCGTGAGGAGATTCAGGCCAAGGCAGGTGAGGGGACAGGCATGGTGGCCCTCTCAGGAAGTGGTAAGGCCAACTCTAATGATCGGGAACAGACAAGCAGCAGGGCCTCTGGAGCCAGAGAATGGTTTTAGGAGCCTTGATGAGGGGTGTGAAATTAACCTTGGGATGTTAATCTCCCAGTCCTGCCTCTAGGACAACTTACCCTGATGGTTCAGGAAAGAGCTTTCGCATAACAAGTAGATCATCTCTGAAGATCGAAAATCAGGGTCCCGCATTATTGTGCCCTTGGATGTGCAGCAGGCCTCCACCTACACCTGATCATCTGGTTCAAGCCGACTTTCCACGGGTTCATTATTAAATTCACATAATCACTAAACATGATGGTCAGGGAACTTAAAGAGAGAAATAGAGTTATCCCCTTCTAGCAAAAGTCCCTCGTGTGGGCAGCAGTGGGATGCACAGACCCCTGTTTAAACTGCTTTAACCATGACATTGAACCATTCAGCCGGGAAGGACAGACAAGTGCAATCGCGGAAGGTGCAGTTGAAAAGAGCCGTGCAGCTGGCCAAGCACACCTGGGACCCCCCACCTCTCCCCCATCCCTGCGCTGCAGCCACCCCTGCCTCCTGCTTCCCTGCATGTGGCATCCTGCGCCCATTCAGGGGCCCTTGCAGCTGGATTTCCCACTGCCTCAACTCCCCTTCCCAAGTCTTGTCACCCTTCTCCTCTCTCCTTAAATGCCACCTCCTCAGAGCGGCGCTGTGTCAGCCATCTAAAGTAAGACCCTCAGTAGTATGTACCACCTCTTCTTTGTTCATTTGGCAGAGAAAGACAAATAACATATGATTTCACTCGTATGTACAAGTTAAGACACAAAGCAAATGAACAAAGAAAAAAGGGACAGACAAAAGAGCAGACTCTTAAGGATAGAGAACAAAGTGGTGGTTACCAGAGGGGAGGGGGTGCAGAGGTGGGTGAAATAGGTGAAGGGGATTAGGAGCCCACTTACCATGATGAGCATTAAGTAATGTGTAAATTCATTGAATCACTATATTGTACACCTGGAACTATTATAACACTATGTTAATTATATTGGAATTAAAATAAGTAAGTAAATATATTTTCAAAAGTCATTGAAAAGATATTGTAAAAATGAAAAGTAGGTGTAGCTTAACTTACAATTTTATTTTCAATTTGAATATTCTTGTACCCAAACAGAGTTTATTATAATTTGACTTTCTGGCTTTCGTGGTAGCAAACCGATCAATCGTATTTTCAAAGTATGCTTTGTTGCCAAAGTCATTTTTGATGAGCAAATTTTCGTCTGCGCCAACTTCTCTTGCCAATTAATGATCTCTAATGATTTCTATTTAACTTAAGCTTCCTGACAGTTCTTTTGCAGGATGCTGCTGTGATTGGTGTTCAGAAAATCTCAAAGCTACTTGTACGTTTGGACAAGAGTGGACAAAGGAAAACTCATGAGTCAGATTTATAAGATCCATATACGATTTTGATGTGTTTCAGGGTCTAGACATTGACTCTGCCTTAAACTAATTACTATCGATAAAATTTCTAAAGAACTTATATCGTCAGCACATTTATGAATCACACTAGTAGATTCCTTTTGTAAATCGGATGTAGTCATGCAAAGTAACATTTTCCTCGTTAAAAACTCCAAGCCTCGAGGGCATTTCATTTAATCAGGAATATCTCTGTTTCAAATGTGAAATTAGTACATTTGTAATCTCCTTATTTTCTATTTGATATGTACTCTTTCCCCTTTGAAACTGAAACTTGCATCTGGTGATTTGTGCATTTCTAAGGTCTATATTTATCTTCCCTTCACCGGATACTCAAGAAATATGTTCCCATCTTTGCTATGGCTACACGGTCATCAAACACACTTTCAGTTACTTTCTTTCATTCATGCAAGCAAGGGAATAGACTTTCCTTTAAGCAAACGGCTTTATATACAGTCATGATTTATGGTTGTAGAGCTAAATTACCTTTCTCTGCTTTGTTCATAATACCATCCCACCTACATAAGTTACATAAGATAACTGTAGTCCATTTCACAATATGCTTTTGCTTTGGTATAATGCCTTTATGTCATTTGATATCATATCTTTTAAACATTTGTACAAGTCTCGGGGTGCCTGGGCGCTCAGTCGGTTGAATGCACTACTCCTGGTTTTGGCTCAGGTTATGATCTCAGGGTCATGAGATGGAACCCCGGGACAGGCTCTGCATTTAGCAGGGAGTTGGATGGAGATACTCTCTCACCCTCTCCCTCTGCCCCTGCCACCCCCCCCGCCCCCACGCCCACTCACAGCTATGTACTCTCTCTCTCTCTCTCAAATAGATAAATAAATGTTAAAAAATTTCGGTGGAAGTCTCTAATTGGTGTGCAATACTGTCCTGATTGCATTTGGTCTGATGCCTTATCATGTCTCAGTTTGTACTTAAATATAGTTTTCTCACAGACATAGAGAATATTACTCGGCCAGTTGTTATCATCAAAAAATGAGCCCATCAAGATACAAATTTGGCACAATCACTCTTGCAGGCATAATAGCCTTTCTGTACGCTTGTATGTACCTGTCCTACTCGGTCCCGTACCGTGTCCCTGGCCTGAGCATTTTAGCCCAATGTCATCGTCTTATAATGTATAAACATGTTTATCCGCTAGGCTATAGCCAGCTTTTTCTCTTCATTTCAGCCAAGTCAATTACTGTCGTGACGTTATCTTTAGTGTGGACATACAGAATAATCAGAAATGTTGGTCGGGAAGAGCCACATCTGGTGTATAATCAAGAGGCAAGAACACACATTTTGCTTCTTTTATTCTCAACACGTGCCACATTTAAAGTATTTTCCTAGAAGCATGAAACATTTGATTCTAATTTTAAAGAGAAGGATGACACAGAAGTGTTCTTTATAACCAGCTAAGTTAGCAGCTCTATCAACAGTCTACAATAGAATTATGACCCCCAACGTCATATTGACCTCTGAGTTCAATTCAATTGTAAAATAGGAAAGCACTGGGACGTTCAGTCATCTCCTGGGATCTTTTAAGAGGTCAGTCATTTTGTGCACAAACACATCAACCACCAAATTCATTCCAAAATATTCAACCGCGTTGTTCTCTACTTTGACACCTTCTGCCGACCTTCCTGTGTGAAACTACACGTTTGCAAGTAAGGAGCGTTTTGCATGGGGACGATGGGGTCTGTGCCCTCGCCACCCTGAAGATGACGGGGCCACCCGAGGGGGGACCTGACGGCAGGCTCTGAAAGGTGAGAGTGGCCTGCAGCTCACGGCCGTCGAGAACCCAGGGACGATACTCACACGTGGCAGGAATCTGGGTTGTGCCAACAATGCTGACCGAGTGTGGAGGCCACTGTCACCCCTGGCCTTTCACAGGACAGCTTGGCTTGGCCACACTCGTGAGTCAGCTTTTTAAGCCCCGAGGCAGAGACCACAGTCAAGATGAACCCGAATTCGGGGCTTCAGAAATGTGATAGAAGAAAGAAGAAATGGGTGTTGTTTCAGCCACCGTGTTTGGGGGAACTTTTGAAGCCACCAAATCTGGGTAATTTGTTACACAAAATGAAAAACCAATAACATTCTCTGAATCTGCACCCACGTCCTCATGTGCATTTCAAGGAACCGGTTGGCTAGAGAAGCAATCCGGGAGGCCTGGTTTACAGGTAGTTTTCACAGTATGCGGGTACTGTGTATGGTAGATCCTTTCCAGAAGAAAAAGGAAAGCAATATAAATAATTTACAGTCAGATGCAGTGGATATAAAACTTATTTAAAATGTAACCTGTAAGAGGAGGCACTTCTGCATTGGTGGAGGAAGACCTGTGAAAATTCACT
Organism: Ursus americanus; assembly: GCF_024610735.1. Classification (NCBI taxonomy): domain Eukaryota; kingdom Metazoa; phylum Chordata; class Mammalia; order Carnivora; family Ursidae; genus Ursus; species Ursus americanus. The sequence goes on from NC_142164.1 coordinate 15,486,177, forward strand.
CTAGCATACAGGCAATGAGAACACAGGCAAACCCTGTCTTAATAACTGGTTTCGGAACTGTGCAAATTCACCCATGCCCAGCAACAACTGGAAGAGCATTCACTCAAGAAGGATGGCTCCATCCGTACAGTGACAGTCAGCTCTGGGCTGTTGTGACCAGAACTGTTCCCACCGCCCTCTCTTCAGCTCCATGGTGGCCTTGAAATCAATGACCTCATGTCTACAAAGCTCTGAACACCAGCGACCTGTCGGCCACTGGAGGGGACTAAACTGATTGGAGTCCCCCACAAATCTCTATTCCCAGACAATTGTCACTATTTGATGTGCCTGGTGACTCCCTGAAAAGCACCTCTCCTGGGGCTCATCTGTCACTGAACAATCTGAGAGCTTCCTCTGTGGGCACAGCCCTGTTAACCATCTTAAGGTGCCAGGCAGGACTGCTGTGGGGAGTGTTGAATAGATGGGATGACGGTGAGCAATGCAGTCTTGCTTTCATTTTATGTGCAAGAAATACATCATATGTTTCTCCTCCAAGAACAACTTCCAAAGTGGATTTGTGTAGTCAAATTTTTACCAAATGGTCTTAAGCTTTCCTCAGGATTATGATGACCAAATAATCCACCTCTACTTCTGTTAAAACAGTCAGCCAGTATTTGATTGCTCCGCTCTCAGCTTCAAACCGAACCCTTTCGCTGATATGTAAAAAGTATTCTGGTTCCTATAAATGTTTTTCCTGTGCCGTGTGTGACCGAATTCTGCCTGTAGGGGGCGCCAGAGAGGCGTCCAGGGAAGACTTGCTTCCTGCTTCTGGCACAGCCGGCTCCCAGGAAGCATGGGGCTTCTCCAGCACCAGGCTCCGCACCGCACACAGCTTCTCGGGGGAGGGGGGGGCAGGCTGCTGCAGGACGGTGTGGCCAGCAACATCCCCATGGCCCCCAGCTGCCCTTACACCTCCCTCCCTGGGGCAGTAATAATAGATGAGCCTTCTGGTCAGACACCTCCCTGTGCGTACCCCTCCCAGACCCCCTAGGGGGCGTATATCCAGCAACTCCCAGGGGGCACATTTCTAGAAAGTTCCACCTGAGAGGCGCCACAACTTCACTGCCACTGTGTGAGTTGCTTCCAGGCTCCGGGAACAAGGTCTGTATTTTAATCGTGGGAGTGCGGATTCATCTCCCTGGGGACTGTCTCTGTGCCCTGCAGGTGCCTCTCCCTTGGCTGCGGTGTCTTCCTGGGGAATCTGCCTCGGTCTGTGGAGACACGTGGTTGGGTTCTGATCTCAGCACAGGGCGAGGCATTTTCGGGGCGGCTTCTCTCCGCCATGTTGGAGAGGAATCTGTCCTTGGTGGTGCCTTGAGTTCTGTGAGGATGTTCCTTGTGTAATGCTCTCAGCGCTGGTGAGGGGTCGTCTTTGGGTGCTGAGTCCTAACACAGAGGGTGGGGATTCGGGGGGCGGCAGGGGCTCCGGCGATCGGGGCAGGCGTGGGGGAGGAGCGGGGATGTTTCCTGGCTCTCATGTCAGGCTCTGTGGGGAGAATGTTTCCTCGGGTGCATCACCTCAGCCCTGGGATTCCTCTCCCTGCGGGCTTCTGCCTCAGCCTGTGAGACACTCTCCTTGGGGGTTAGCTCGGCACGAGGGCGCACTTTGCCTTGGGTGCTCTGTCTCAGCCATGCTGGGGCTGGGCTTTCGTGCTGTTCCGCTGGTCCCTGGTGGGGACTCTTAGTCCCGCGGAGACTTTCGTGGGTGCTCCGTCCCTTCCAATGGGGGTGCTGTTCCTCTGATGCTTCAAGACGAGAGGGAAACTCTCCCAGGGGGGGCTCTGTGTGAGCCGAGGGGCAGGGGGAGAACTTCACCGTGGGCGCCTTCTCAGCACTGGGGGTTTGGGCTCTTTCTGGAAGCTCCCTCTGAGGTCTGGGGAGCTGAGACTCTTCCTCAGGGTCCATCTCTGCCAGCAGGAGGATTGTGCCTTGAGAGCTCTCTCAGCCCTGGGTGAGGAGGGTTCCTTGGGCACTTCCCCTCCCTGATGTAGGGGGGGCTACTCTTTCCTGGCTGCTGACTCAGCTGTGGCTGGGGAGCATTTTGGGGGCTCTGGCTCTGCCTCAAGGGGTGGATTGTCCCTAGTGTGTTCTGTCTCAGCCTTTGTGGTGAGGTCGTAGTTGGCTGCTCTAATGCACTGTGGGGTGGCCTGTTCTTACTTGGATGCTCACCCTGGGGTGGAGTCATTTTCCTTGATTTCTGTATGTCAGTCTTGCAGGGGTTCTATTTCTAACCTTTTATGTGTGACCTTGGTCATCAAGGTGGGAATCTGGGGCTGACAATGTGTGAGAGTTGGTTGCATTCTGTACTCACGTACACTTGCTATATAGGGAGTCTTTAATCTCAGTCACCCTGGGGGCTGTGCAGGGATCTTTCATTATGTCTAAATGTGAATTTTGTACTGAATAATGTGGTTTATTGGCCATTCATATATGTCTTTTATGAAGAGCCTTTCCAGGACTTTCACCTATATTTTATTGAGATACTTGTATTTTTAAAATTGATTTGTAGTTCAATATATATTCATTCTAACACATATTTAAATATATAATTTTGTGTGTCTTTTCCTGATCTGTTTTTTTTGTTTTTTGGTCACACTCTTTTTTTTCTAAAAGAGAGAGAGTGTGGACACACGAGTGGGGGAGGGGTGTGGTAGCGGGAGAGGGAAACAGAGAATCTCCATTAGGCTTCCAGCCCAGTGTGAGCCCAATATGGGGCTTGATCTCACCACCCTGAGATCATAACCTGAGCTAAAATCAAAAGTCAGATGCTTAAACAATTGGGCCATACAGGTGCCCCATGTCTCTCTCTCTGTTTTTAATTTTCATTTATTTATTAGAGGTAGAATCCAGGCACACGTGAGAGAGAGAGAGAGAGAGAGAGAGAGAGAGAGAGAGAGCGCAACAGAGAGCACGAGCAGGAGAGAGAGGCAGATGGAGAAGCAGCCTCCCCAGTGAGTAGGGAGCCAAATGCTGGGCTCCATGCCAGGATCCGGGGACCATGACCTGAGCCGAAAGCAGACATTAACCAGTTTAGCCACTCAGATGCCCTGTATGTCACTTTCTTAGTAGAAGTGTCTTTTTGATGAAAAGAAGTTCTCGGTTTAATTAAGTCTAATCATTCTATCCTTCATGGTCAGGGCTTTCATTGTTTTCAAAAGCTTTGCCTACTCTAAAGCCACGAAGGTGATATCCCAAGTTTCCTTCTAGATCACCTATTCATCGAGGATCATATTGTAAGGATGGGAAGGGGATCAGAGCAGAGGTGCAGTTCCCCGTAGGGAGCAGGTGGACTTACTGAAAGGACCACAAAGGCTTGCAGGTCCCCGTGTCAGCCATCTAGCACCTGCTGATTCCAGATGTATGTCTCGACTCTGTCCTGTGGCACTGGAGTATCCGCCCACCGTTGCTCCAACACCACAGAGCTGTCGCTGCCCCTCCGTCGCGGTACGTCTGCCGTCTGGCAGTGCGCGCCTTCCAACCTGCTGCTTTTGCTTAAACGTGGTCTCAGCTGTTCTAGGCCCTTTGATATCCACATACTGTTTACTATCAGCTCAGCTATTTCCCCGAAAAGTAACAGGATGGGTTCATTTAAATTTTAAATAAATATTTACTTATATGTTAAATATGATGCGATACTTTTTCTGGGAAGATATGACAATAATGACGTAACGAGTCTTCCAATCCACATGGTATGTATTTCTCTCCATTTACTGAGGCCTTTCATTTCTGTCCATGAGGATTATATTTCACGTGTCGTGCTCAGCACACCTGTTGCTAGGTTTATCCTATGGGTTTCTTTTTTTTTTTTAAGATTTTTTATTTTTAATTAATCTCTATACCCAATGTGGGGCTCGAACATACAACCCCAAGATCGACAGTCCCACCGTCCACTGACTGAACCAGCCAGGTGCCCCTTGATGTTCTTGACACTGCTCTAATGGTATTCGAAATATCTTTTTCTTTTTTTTAAAAAAGATTTTATTTATTTATTCGACAGAGATAGAGACAGCCAGCAAGAGAGGGAACACAAGCAGGGGGAGTGGGAGAGGAAGAAGCAGGCTCATAGCGGAAGAGCCTGATGTGGGGCTCGATCCCAGAACGCCGGGATCACGCCCTGAGCCGAAGGCAGACGCTTAACCACTGTGCCACCCAGGCACCCCCGAAATATCTTTTTCTAACTGGTTTGTTATTACACAGAAATACACGTGTTTTTGATTCTTGCTGTTTATCCAGTAGCTTGACGCTTGTACACTTATTAATTCTCAGGATTTTAATTCCTTTTGGATATTCTATGTACAAGAACATGTCAACTATGAACAATTACAACCTCACTTCTCCTCCGGTATGTTCTTGAAAACACAACGGACAGCCTTGTCTTCTGTCACCATTAAATACGGCACTTGTGTACATTTTTGGGGCGGGAGAGGTATCTTTTCTTAGGTTCAAGAAGTTGCCTTTCACCTGAGTTGCTGATGATTTTTACCATGAATAGGTATCCAACGTCAACCCGTTTATGAAAGTGGCCCTGTGTCTTTTTTCTGGTTTTTGCTGTTTATGTAGCGCATTTCACTGATGAATTTTCCAGGGTGAAACGAATCTTCCTTCCAGCAAGACACATGACCTTTGGATTTTTATGTCCTGTTTAATTTCACTTGCTAACCAATTGTGTTGTGCGTCTATATTCAGGAGAGAGATGTGGTTCTTTCGTTTTCTTTCTTGCAGTGTTTTTGGTACATGTTGGTAACATGTTTATCTTGGCCTCATAAAATGAGTAGAGAACTCACACCCTTTCTCCTCTGTTCCGAAAGAGTTTGTGTAAGTCTGGTCTTATTTGCCTCGTGAATGTTTGAAGGACTCGTCAGGAAAGCCTTCAGGATAGAAAGGCTCGTCATTTGGTGCTAAACGTCGTACCCCATACAGGAGCCTTCAGATTTTCTGTTTCTTCTTGGTGAGTTTTGGAATGTTTCATTGTTCTAGAAAAGAGTCTATTTCATCTGTTTCCAAATTTGCTATAAAGTCAGTCTGGGTGTTCCCGCTGTCTGTCACAGAGCTCTTCTCTGGATGCAGGGCTCGCTCTCCTGCTTGGTGGCTAGTACTTTTTATCTGAGGATGAATTGTCATTGATAATCATGCCAAGGAGCCGTCTCAGTCTGTGCAGGCTGCCATAGCAACATGCCAGAAACTGGGAAGATGACAAGGACAGAAATCTGTGGCCTAGGGCCGTGGAGGCCAGGATACCAGGACCAGGCTGCCGGCACCAGGGCGATCGAGAGAAGGTCCGCGGCCTGTTTCAAGCCAGGCACCTTTGCTCTGCCCTCTGTGGTGGGAGGGCTCGGGCTCTCTCTGCAGCCCCCTTTCTGTAGCACTGATCCGATTCGGGAGTGGGCCACCATTTGGACCTCGGCACTTGCCAAGGGACCCTAATATCTCCTAATACCAGCTCCCCTGAGGGGTTGGATTTCAATGCATGGTTGTGGGAGACACAAGTGTCAGAACACAGCATAGACCTCACTCTACTTTCCTGGGGTTTGTTGTAGTCTTTTTACACCTTCTTCCATGGACAGACCTCATTCATTTGCAGCAATGGTTCTTCTCTAACAAAATGTAAAGCTGTAAGTTTTCCTCTCTGTTCGTCATTCCACGTGTGTCGCACAGAATCGGTCATGTGATGTTCTCCTAGAGTTCACTAATAAGTATTGATTTAGAGTATGTTGTACAGTTTTGAAGGACCTTTTGTTGTGTTGCTAAGAAGTACTTCTTTGATTTCATTTTCTTTAGAGAACACGGTGTGCATGACATTAAGGATTGGGGTTTATTGGCAGGGTTGCCAGTGTTTGCCTGCTCGAGAAGAAATGATATTCTGATGACTGAATGCAGGACTCTGTGTGAGGCCATGATCAAGCCTATTGAGGGTGGTATCTTTCAATCTATGCATTTGCTATCTGGGGGCTGAGCCCACCAAACTGGCACATTCTGAATGGTGCCCCAGAGAGCAAAATGATTGCTGGAGGTGGACATGTGCACAAAAGGATTCCACCCTGCAAACCTTAGGACGTCTTCTGGGAGCGCTAGGGAAGGATGTAACCGCATTCTCCTGCTACACAGGACTTGAGTAGCACGTAACTGAGGAGCCTGGCAGCCACTTTGCAATCATGAGGAGGAGCCAGAACTGGGATGAAGTGGCTTCTAAGAAGCAGAAGAGAACCTGGGGAAGGGAGCCAACGTTTGGTCATATTATTCATACAGGATTCAGCTCATTTGATGCTAATGTCCACTTAGCTGTTGGTTTCTTGTATCATTTTAGCTAAACACAGGAGAGGTTTCTGCTCCTGTGATTGAAAGCAACCTATGCAAATTGTGTTCACCATGGCAAGTAAAAGAGCAAAGACAAGATGCATTTGGAAATAGCAGAAATTGTACCAGCCGGCAACGACCACTTTTCACAATCACTATGCCCATAGCCTGACATCTTCTCTTAAAAGGGCAATATTCTTATGAGATTTGGATCTTAGTGTGAAGAACGTCCATTTGCCAGCTCTTCCCCACGGTGCCCAGACTCCACTTTTAACAATTAAGAGACTGCAGAGCAGCTGTGAGAGGGAGAAGGGCTCTCTCTGCACTTCTGCAGGCGGGTACCATGGAGGGTGCCAGGCGGGAAGCCCTTCTCCCTTGAGGTCATGTATCCGTTCAAATCCGTATTTTGATTTCTTTGGGTAAATACCTAGTACTGCAAATGCTGGTTCATGACGTAGTGCTAGTTTCACTTTCTGAGAAACCTCCGTACTGTTTCGGAAGGGTTGCAGTTTTCTCATTAATGGGACATGTTTCTTGTTGCTCCTCAGGAAGTGATGAGTGAGAAAGGAGAGGAGTCCGCTGTTGGGCCCAAAAGCCAAGTGAAAAGTCCTGGGAAATCCATCACTCCATCTCCAATTAAGAAAAGGCTGAGCATGCAGCTGCTGTCAGTGGAGGAGGAAGGAGAGGGAGCATCCCACGCCGGGGGCTCAGCCGTGTCCATGAAAGATGGTGAGAATGACAGGCCTCCCCTCCCCTCCCTGACCTGAGCCACGGTAGCCTGGCCTCTGGCTCCTCCACGCCACGGGAGCAGTTCCCATCAAGGTCACTGACTTCGGGTGATGCTGCCTTAATTTCTCAGTCACGCTGGACCAGGTGGTCACTCTGTCCTTCATGGAAACATTGCTGGCTTCCCCACCACTTGACTCTACTGGTTTCTTCATAGAAAGATACACCCTCATTCTCCTCTCTGTCCTTCCTTCTCTCCTCCTAACACCGTCATCATTCCAGAGTCCCACCATTACACTGTCCCTCATCGCACACCACCTCAGGATTCAGCAAGCTGCTCCCCTGGCTTCTTAGCTCGCATCCTGCTTTTCCACCTGACCCCATACAGCTCATGGGTTCCCGTGAACCGAGAGTGACTGTGGCCACACAGAAATCAGACCATTACATGCATATGGTCATCAACTCCCCTGAGCACTCAGAACAGAGTCTGAGCTCCCGACACTGGTCTCCATGCCCTGCATGACCTGGCCCTGCCATCCTCTCCTGCCATCATGTGTCCTCTCTGTGACCTTCTTGTTCTCTCTCCCTCTGAACTGTGCTCCATGGCCCCGGCTCGTCCCCTCCTAGGGATCCTGCCCTGTCCTCCCGGCAGCTAGAACTCCTCTTCTGCGTGTGCACAGGCCGCCTCTGTCTCCTGCTCCCGGCTCTACCCAGGGGTCACCCCCTCAGAGGGCCCTGTCTGACCACACCGTCATGGAGGCTTCCCTCCTGCTCTCACTCACAACCCTGCTTCCTTCCTTCCTCACATGAATTCAAACCCTCTTATCACCTTTGTTCATTGCGCATTTACCTGCTGACGTCCACAGAGGTTATACATTCCAAAAGGAGAGGGTTTCTTCTGTCTGGTTCATGGCTGATCCCCACTGTTGGCTTGATGCTTGGCACAGAGGATGAGTGAATGAAGTAGATGTGTCCAACTGGGAGTGCCAATATTCATTTTGAGACAAAACTCAGATGACAAAGATCCATTTGCTGACTGGGATTTCTAGTGATGGAGTGCCAATATCAGGCATCCTGACATCAAGTGACACATTCAGCTTGCCACCTCGTAGAGGGCATCCAGGTGACATGAAGTCACGAGTGCCAGGGCTCTGTGAATGTTTGCTAATTGGTTACACTGTCCACGTCTGTCTCTGGGTATGCGTAGTGACAAGAAGAGCTGCCTTGCTGTATTATCTTCCCTGAGGTCAGAATTTCAGGTCTGATACAATTATCTGGTATATTCACCTGCTATGAAATGAAAATTTTAGAGACTGTGGAGCCCATGGATGTGTGGGGGGGGTCGCTGAAATGCACGTCATTGCAGCTCCACGGTCAGTTAGGTTTCCGGGTGCACCTGTCGTTCACAGTACCCACGGGGAGGGGAGGGAAGGTGGTCTATCCCCACCTGCTGGCTTCTGGTCAACATCTGTTCCTCCCGAGCTTATGAATATGGCAGGAGACGGTATTCCACACGGTAAGTTGGATTGTTTGTCTCAGGACTTGACCAGCGTCAGCAAGGGTGGGCTGATTCACAAAGCTGGTGGTCATGCCCTGGTGGGAGGAATCATCGCCAGCTGTCTCTCTGCAGATGACCTCAAGGTCACAGCAACGTCTGTGTCTGGAGATATGCCAGATCAACTGCCCATTCCGGTGAAAATCAATACGGAAATCAAAGAGCAATTAAAGATGGAAATTCGACAGCTTGGAGGAAGTAAGTAGAATAAGCACTTCTGTCCATGAAACCACAGGAAGTCTTTCCCATACTATTATTCAGACTAGATTCAACCAACCTCTTGAGGCTCATCCTTTGCCAGAATTGGATTTTCACAAGTGGAATGGCTCCTCTTTATTTTGACTGAAATGTCCCCGTAAACCTTTTTGTCTTGTTCCCTTGTATTTCTTAAGTGGTTACTGTGTACCAGATTCCACTGGTGGCTGTGTCCGGATGTCTGAATGTAAGCATGGAAAGCACAGGTTCTCTGTAACGTTCTAGCCCTTGAATGATCGCTGAGACTCCAAGATTGACTTCTACCTCCCCTTTGTACTTTAGAGATGTTGAAGGTTTTTTTCTCTACATATCCCCAGAATATGAAAGAATCTCCAAACTGCTTGAAGGGGTGCAAGGACCTCCAGAAGTGCAGAAAAAATTTGTTGTGTACGCCATGAAGGAAGCGGCAAGGTGAGTGTGGGAGGAACTGTGCAGTATGTTTCCCGGTGGGGCCAGTGCGCTGCTGGGTGAGGGGTGGGGTCGGGCCTGCCTGGCGTTTCTCAAACCCTGGTCCTCACTCACAGTTCACGTTGTCTCCAGTTATTTAGATTGATAGTGTTTGAGTCTCTCCTTCTTCCAAGCTTGAAGAGCCTTCTGTTCACACCCGAGTTTGAGGTGGACCTTGACCCTGAACTGGCCCTCTGAATTTGCTGGATTGTCCCTTGCCTTGCAGATGTGTTTTCTGTTCTCCTATAAACTGAGGCTCTCTTTCCATTTCTACAGAGCCTCCTGCATCATAGGTCCTTTGGATATCCTTTGGTTAATGACTTGTTTCTCTATTTTCAGATTTAAGAGACAAGACTTAGTAAGTCGCCTTGGGAATTTAGTAGAAAAAATAGAATATGAGGATTTCTCAACAAAGATGAAGACTCCCAAGTCTTCTAATCCTATTACCGCAACGATCATTGAGAAAGCATAACCAGTTGGCCATCCTGGAATGCTGCCGGATATTGTTGATGCCTCCGAGCACGAGTTAGCTACGAAATTTTCTTCTTCAGGATATGAAACACCATTGAAACTTAAATGTTATAAATTCCTGTTAGTAAAGTTTGATTTGGCAATGCATTTAAAAGGATAATTTGTTGTTCGTTTGTTTGTTTTCCCCTGAAGAGGGGGAATGCCGTTAAGTCATGGGTCGACACTATATCCTAGCTCCTCAGCAGGTCACAGGCCTGTCGCTGGTGTTTATAGCATCTTCTACACTAGCAGTTTGTTTTTTTAAATTTTACATTTTAAGTAATTTCTACACCCAACATGGGGCTCGAACTCACAACCCCTAGATCAAGAGTCCGTGCTCCACTGACCGAGCCAGCCTGCACCCCATACACTCTCCATTTCTTTTCCTTTTGCCTGAGACAGCCCCTCCGCTGGTCATAAGGCTTGGCCTGAGCGGATGACTCACACCTTCCTTACCAGTGGACCCGACCATTAGCTGTCCTGCCTCCACTGAGTTGTTTTAATTTTCCTTTGACTTTGATCACAACCATGAGCGTGCTGAGAAAAACCCACACATCGTGGACATAGTCTTCCTCAGGGTCTCGTGTCGTTGCAGCCCTGTGTCCTTACCAGTCGGGTCCCATCTCCCCACGCTGTGCAGGAACCCCATGTTTGCCTGATGACTGAGGGAGAGGAGCACTCCGGCCTGAACCCTTGGCAGTGTCTGTTTCCATTTCAATGGAGTCATTGTTAGGGCTCTTGTGGAAAGCCTTTCTCCTTTGGAAAAAGACCTCCAGTGCAGAGAAGCCTAACGTTGTGGGGACAAGAAGCAAAAGTTGGCTACTGAATACATAAGAATAATAGTGAGAGGAGCCCCTCTCATTGCCATCCCTTCATTAATAAAGATGTGAGTCATTGGCTATGGGAGAGAGAGCTCAATATACTTGCTAATGAGGTAGAGGATTGACATCCTCTAAATTATATTACCCCAGCCGCTCAAGGTACGGCTGCCAAGTTAGAGCCAGAACTTTCACTTTAAAAGATTATTCCAGGCCTTTTTTGAAATTGTCACTTTAGGATGTTGAGGTAGATAATAAACTTACTGAATTCCATAAGCTCAGCCAAAGAGGGACAGCAAAGCTCAGACAATTAGGGACAGTCCCAGCCCAGGCAATGAGGGGCATGCACAGCTTAGCCATTCAGCGATAGTCCACAGTCAAGCCTATGAGGGACAGCCACACCCAAGCCTATGGGGGACAGTCAAGCTCAGCCAATGAGGGACAGTCATAGCCCAGCCAATGAGTGACAGTCAAGGTCAGCCAAAGAGAGACAACCACACCAAATTTAATGAGGGACAGTCACAGCTCAGCTAATGAGGGACAATCACAACTCAGCCAATGAGGGACGTTTAGAGCTTAGCCATCGAGAGAGTGTTCTAGCCCATGCAATGAGACTGTCACAGCTCATGCAGTAATGGAAAGTCACAGTTCAGCCAATGAGGGACAGTCACAGCTCAGCCCATGAAGGACAGTCAGAATTCCTCCAATGAGGGAGAGTCAGAGCCCACGTAATAAGGGACATTTATAGCTTAGCCAATGAAACAGTGGTATAGTCCAGCCAATGAGAGAGTATCACAGCTTAGCCAATAATGGCAAGTCACAGCTCAGCCAATGAGGGACAGTCAAACTGAGCCAGTGATGGACAGTCAGAAGCCAGCCCATGGGGGACATTCACAGCTTGGACAATGAGAGAGAGTCATAGCCTATCCAATGAGAGACAGTCAAGCTCAGCCAATGAGGGACAGCCACAGTTCAGCCAATTTGGGACAGTGAGAATTCAGCCAATGAGGGAGAGTCAGAGCCCACCCAATAGGGACATTTACAGCTTAGCCAATGAGAGAGCGATATAGCCCAGCCAATGAGAGACTGTCACAGCTTAGCCAATAATGGAAAGTCACAGCTCAGCCAGTGAGGGATAGTCAAATGTGAGCCAATGAAGGACAGTCAGAAACCAGCCAATGAGGGACATTCACAGCTTAGACAATGAGAGAGAGTCATAGCCCAGCCAATGAGGGACAGTCATAATTCAGCCAAGGACAGAAGGTCAGAGCCCAGCCAGTGAAGGACATTCACAGCTTAGACAATGAGAGAGAGTCATAGCACAACCAATGATGGACAGTCACAGCCCAGCCAATGATGGATTGACTGTCGTAATTGGCTGGGCTGTGATTGTTCCTCACTGGCTGAGCTGTGACTGTCCCTCAATGGCTCCGTATTGACTGGCCTTCGTTGGCTGAGCTGTGACAGTCCCTCATTGGTTAAGTGATGACTGTCCCTCATTGGCTGAACTTGCTGTCCATCATTGGTTGAGCTGTGACTGTCCATAATTGGCTGAGTGGAGACGATCATCATTGGCTGAGCTGTGACTGTTTGGTATTGGCTTAGTTGTGACAGTCCTTCATTGGCTGCGCTATGACTCTCTCTCATTGGCTACACAGTGAATGTACATCATTGGCTGGGCTCTCACTGTCCATCATTGGCTGACCTGTGACTCTCCCTCATTGCCTAACTGTGACTGTCTATCATTGGCTGAAGTTGACTGTCCATCATTGGCTGAATTGTGACTGTCCTTCATTGGCTGCCCTGTGATGGTCTCTCATTGCCTGGGCCTTGACTCTCTCTCATTGGCTACGCTGTGAATGTCCATCATTGGCTAGGTTTTGTCTGCCATTGGCTGAATTGAGACTGACCCTCACTGGCTGAGCTTGAGTGTTCCTCACTAGCTTGTCTGTGCAGTCCCTCATTGGCTGGGCTGTGACAATTGCTGATTGGCTGGGCATGTGACTGTAACCTTTTGATTTCCCTCATTGGCGGACTGTGACTCTCTCTCATTGACTGAGTTTTGACATTTCCTTATTCGATGGGCTGTGCCTGTCCCTCATTGTTTCTGCTGCTGCTGGGGCATGGAGGAAAATCTTTCTTCCTCCGGCTAGGTTAGTAAAGCAGTAGCTCAAGTAGTATGGCCTTTCATGATTCTTCTCTTCCTGTTGAAATCACAATTGGCCACAAATGTTTGGATGTGAGAGCAACCGTTCCTGACTTTTGTCCCCAACTTAGTGAAATTTCCCTATATTATTTTTCATAAAGTGCATGACAAGACTGCATATCATCATCAGTACAGCACGAGGCCTCCTGGGTTCAAGAGAACAGCACAGAAGCCTGAGTGCTCCTAGGCAGACAATTTCGGCAACATGGCGTGGATCAAGGAAGGAAGGATGACCTTACTTCTAAACACCTGCCCCTAGAACAACAAAGTCTCCCTCCAAGGGGATGGACAGAAAACCTGTTCATGTTAACATCAGAGAGTCTGCTGAAAGCTAAAGCCCACATCCTCTTGGGGACAGTGTTCTTGCCTCCCCCAAGAGCATGTTGGCATAGCTCTGTGAATTGAGTGTCTCCCTTGTAGTCTGGGCTCCACAGAATTGGTCTCCATGTAGTGGTCCCACAATATTAAGGAGCCCAGTGATCACTCCTCATCACCCTCAGCATGAACCCACAAATTTCTGGGTGCCACTGAGTCCAGGCCCTGAACACACTCGGAATGTCCAACATCTTCCACTTCTCCTTAAGATCCATGGGATAGGGATTATTCAGCCCTTCTGTCATGAGGAGATTCAGGCCACGGCAGATGAAGGCACAGGCAAGATGGCCCTCTCAGTAAATGGGAAAGCCAAGTCTTACTGATTAGGGACAGACAAGCAGCAGGGACTCTGGAGCCAGAGAATGATTTTAGGAGCCTTGATGAGGGGTGTGAAATTAACCTTGGGATGTTAATCTCCCGGTCCTTCCTCTATGACAACTTACCCTGATGGTTCAGGAAAGAGCTTTCACATAACAAGTAGATCATCTCTGAAGGTCAAAAATCAGGGTCCCACATTATTGAGCCCTTGGATGTGCAGCAGGCCTCCAATTACACCTGATCATTTGCTTTGAGTCAACTTTCCACAAGTTCATTATCCATTCATGTAACTACTTAACGTGATGGTCGGGGAACATTTAAAAGAGGAATAGAGTTATCTATCCCTTCCTAGCAAAGGTCCCTTACGTGGGCAGCAGTGGGCTGCACAGACCCCTGTTTAAACTGTTTTAACCATGACATTGAACCATTCAGCCACGAAGGACTGACAAGTGCAATCACAGAAGGTGTAATGGAAAAGAGCTGTGCATCTGTCCAAACACACTTGGGACGCCCACCTCTCTCCCCATCCCTGTGCTGCAGCCACCCCGGCCTCCTGCTTCCCTACACATGGCATCCTGCACCCATTCGGGGACCTTTGCAGCTGGACTTCCCACTGCCTCAACTCCCCTTCCCAAGTCTTGTCAGTCTTGTCTCCCTTCCCCTCTCTCCTTAGAGGCCACCTCCTCAGAGAGGCACTGTGTGACCATATTTAAAGTAAGACCCCCAGTAGTATATACCACATTTTTTCTATCCATTTGTCAGAGAAAGACGGGTAACATGATTTCACTCATATGTACAATTTAAGACACAAAAAAATGAACAAAGAAATAAAGAGACAAAACATGAACAGACTCTTAAGGATCGAGAACAACCTGCCGGTTACCAAAAGTGAGAGGTGGGGGTGGGTGAAATAGGTGAAGGGGATTAAGAGTCCACTTATGATGAGTAATGTATAGAATCACTGAATCACTATATTGTACATCTGGAACTAATATAACACTATGTTAATTAAAGAAACAGTCAACAAAAAAAAGAGGCAACCCATGGAACAGGAGAAGATACTTATGACACTACAGATAAAGGGCTGGTATCCAAGACCTATAAAGAACTTATCAAACTCAACGCCCAAAAAACAAATAATCAAGTCAAAAAATGGGCAGAACACATGAACAGATACTTCTCCAAAGAAGACATGCGAATGGCTAACAGACAGATGAAAAAATGTTCAACATCAATAGCCATCAGGGAAATCCAAATCAATACCACATTGAGAGACTACCTTACACCAGTTAGAATGCCAAAAATTAACAAGGCAGGAAACAACAAGTGTTGGAGAGGATATGGAGAAACGGGAACCGTCTTACACCGTTGGTGGGAATGCAAGCTGGTACAGCCACTTCAGAAACCAGTATGGACCTTCCTCAAGACACTAAAAATAGAGCTACCCTATGACCTAGCAATTGTACTACTGGGTATTTACCCCAAAGATATAGATGTAGTGAAAAGAAGGGGCACATGTACCCCAATGTTCATAGCAGCAGTGTCCACATAGCCAAACTGTGGAAGTAGCGGAGATGCCCTTCAACAGATGACTGGATTAAGAAGATGTGGTCCATATATACAATGGAATATTACTCAGCCATCAGAAAGGATGAATACCCACCATTTGCATTGACATGGATGGAACTGGAGGGGATTATTCTAAGTGAAATAAGTCCAGCAGAGAAAGACAATTATCATATGGTTTCACTCATACGTGGAACATAAGGAATAGCATGGAGGACATTGGGAGAAGGAAGGGAAAAATAAAGGGGGGGAAATCAGAGGAGGAGACAAACCATGAGAGACTATGGATACCGGGAAACAGACTGAGGATTTCAGAGGTGAGGAGGGTGAGGGAATGGGTTGGCGGGTGATGGGTATTAAGGAGAGCATGTATTGCAATGAACACTTGGTTGTTATACACAATAATGAATCATGGAAAACTACATCAAAAACTCATGAAGTACTATATGGTGACTAACGTAACATAAAAAAAATAAATAAAATGCAAAGACACCTGAAAAAAATAAAGTATATTGGAATCAAAATAAGTAAGTAAAAATATATTTTCAAAAGTCATTAAAGAGATTTTGTAAAATTGAAAAGTAAGTGTACTTTAACTCAAAATATTATTTTGGATTTGAACATTTTTGTACCCAAATAGAATTTAGTATAATTTGACTTTCTGGCTTTCCTGATAGCAAACTCATCAAACATATTTTCAAACTATACTTCTTTGTCAATGTCCTTTTTGATGAGCAAACTGCCATGTGCACCAACCTCTCTTGCCAACTGATGGTCTGTAACGATTTTTATTTAAATTCAGCTTACTGAAAGTTCTTTTTCAGGATGCTTCTGTGGTTGGTGTTGTTCAATAAAAATCTCAAGGGTACTCCTACATTGGACAAGAGTAGACAAAGGAAAATTTGTGAGTCAGATTTATCAGATACAAACACAATTCGGATGTGTTACAAAGTCTAGATATTGTCTCTGCTTTAAACTAATGGCTATCAATGAAATTTCTACAGAACTTATATTGTCAGCACATTTATGAATCACATAACTTGCTTCTTTTTGTGAATCAGATGTAGTTATACAAAATAGCATTTTTCTCGTTAAAAATTTCAAGCCTTTTCAACAATTCCTTGGCGATTCGGGGCCTTTTCTGGTTCCACACAAATTTAAGGGCTGTTTGTTCCAGTTCTTTGAACAATGTCATTGGTATTTTGATCGGGATGGCATTGAAAGTGTAGATTGCTCTGGGTAGCATAGACATTTTAACTATGTTTATTCTTCCGATCCACGAGCATGGACTCTTTTTCCATCTTTTTGTGTCTTCTTCAATGTCTTTCAAGAGTGATTTGTAGTTTCTAGAATATAGATCTAGTACTGTATGGTGACTAACATAATATAATAAAAAATATTATTATAAAAAATAAAAAATAAAGTCATGGAATATTACATCAAAAACTAGGGATGTACTGAATGGTGACTAACATAACATAATAAAAAATTATTATTAAAAAAATTCCAAGCCTTGAGGACACATCATGTAATTTGAAATACCTCCATTTCAAATGTGAAATTAGACATCTGTAATTTCCCTTATTTATTTATTTATTTATTTATTTATTTATTTCCTTTACTTGATGGATATTTTATGATGATGATGATGATGATGATGATGATGATGATGTTCAGTTAGCCAGCGTACAGTACATCATAAGATTTGATGTAGTGTTCAATGGTTCATTAGTTGCATGTAATACACAATGCTCATCACAACACATGCCCTCCTTAATATCCATCACCTGGTTACCCCAACCCCGCCCCCTCCCTTCTGTAACCCTCAGTTTGTTTCCCAGAGTCCAGAGTCTCTTATGGTGTTTTCCCTCTCTGATTTCTTCCCATTCAGTTTTCCCTCCCTTCCCCAGTGGTCCTACATGTTTTTCCTTATGTTTCACATATGAGTGAAACCATATGATAATTGTCTTTCTCTGCTTGACTTATTTCACTTAACGTAATACCCCCCAGTTCCATCCATGTCAATGCAAATGGTGGGTATTTCTGATGGCTGAGTAATATTCCATTGTATGTATGGACCGCATCTTTATCCATTCATCTGTTGAAGGGCATCTCGGGTCCTTCCACAGTTTGGCTATTGTGGACATTGCTGCTATGAACACTGAGGTGCATGTGCCCCTTCTTTTTACTACATCTGCATCTTTGTGGTAAATACCTAGTGGTGCAATTGCTGGGTTGTAGGGTAGCTCTATTTTTAATGTCTTGAGGAACCTCCATACTGGTTTCCAGAGTGGGTGCACCAGCTTCCATTCCCACCAACAGTGTAAGAGGCTTCCCGTTTCTCCACATCCTCTCCAACACTTGTTGTTTCCTGTCTTGCTAATTTTGGCCATTCTCATTGGTGTAAGGTGGCATCTCAGTGTGGTTTTGATTTGTATTTCCCTGATGCCAGGTGATGCGGAGCATTTTTTTCATATGCTTGTTACCCATTTGTATGCCCTCTTTGGAGAAGTGTCTGTTCATGTATTCTCCCATATCATGATTGGATTATTTGTTCTTTAGTTGTTGAGTTTGATAAGTTCTTTATGGAGTTTGGACACTAGCCCTTTGTATGATAAGACATTTGCAAGCATCTTCTACCATTCTGTCTGTTGTCTTTTGGTTTTGTCCACTTTTTTCTTTACTGTGCAAAAGCTTTTTATCTTGATGACATCCAGATAGTTCATTTGTGACTTTGTTTCCCTAACCTTTGGAGACGGGTCCAGCAAGAAGTTGCTGCGACCAAGGACACAGAAGTTCCTACATGTGTTCTGCTCTAGCATTTTGATCAATTCGTGTCTCACATTTAGGTCTTTCATCCATTTTGAGTCTATTTTTGTGTATGGTGTAAGGAAATGGTCCAATTTCATTCTTCTCTGCATGTGGCCATCCAATTTTTCCAACACCATTTGTTGAAGAGACTGTCTTTTTTCCATTGGATCTTCTTTCCTGCTTTGTCAAAGATTAGTTGGCCATAGAGTTGAGGGTCCATTTCTGGGTTCTCTCTTCTGTTCCATTGAACTGTGTGTCTGTTTTTGTGCTAGTACCATACTGTCCTGATGATTACAGCTTTGTAATAGAGCTTGAAGTCCCGAAATGTAATGTCGCCACCTTTGGTTTTGTTTTTTCAACACACCTTTTGCTATTCGGGGTCTTTTCTGGTTCCATACAAATTTTAAGATTATTGGTTCCAGTTCTGTGAAAGAAGTTGTTATTTTTTTATAATAATTTTTTATGTTATGTTAGTCACCATACAGTGTATCCTTAGTTTTTGATGTAATGTTCCATGATTCATTATTTGTGTATAACACCCAGTACACCATGCAATAGAAGTTGATATTTTGATGGAGATTGCATTGATTGTAGAGATTGCTCTAGGTAGTGTAGACATTTTAACAATATGTTTTCTTCCAGTCCATGAGCATGGAACATTTTTCTGTTTCTTTGTGTCTTCCTCAAGTTGTTTCATGAGTGTTCTATAGTTTTCTGAGTACAGACCCCTTGCCTCTTTGGTTAGGTTTATCTTCTGGTATTGAGGGGTAATTGTAAATGGGATCGACTCCTTAATTTCTCTTTCCTCTGTCTCATTGTTAGTGTATAGAAATGCAACTGATTTCTGTGCATTGATTTTATATCCTGCCACTTTCCTGAATTCCTGTACGAGTTCTAGCAATTTTCGAGTGAAGTCTTCTCGATTTTCCACATAGTGTAACATGTCATCTGCAAAAATTGAGAGTTTGACTTGTTCTTTGCCTATTCAGATGTCTTTTATTTCTTTTGGTTGTCTGATCGCTGAGGCTAGGACTTCCAGTAATATACTGAATAACAGTGTTGAGACTGGACATTCTTGCCCTTCCCTGACCATAAGGGAAAAGCTCTCAGTTTTCAGTGGTTGAGAATAATATTTGCTGTGGGCTTTTCATATATGGCTTTTATGATATTGAGGTATGTTCCCTCTATCCCTACACTGTGAAGACTTTTAATCAAGAAAGGATGCTGTACTTTGTCCAATGCTTTTTCTGCATCTATTGAGAGGCTCATATGGTTCTTGTCCTTTCTTTTATTAATATAGCATACCACATTGATAGATTTGAAGATGTTGAACCACCTTGCAACCCAAGAATAAATCCCACTTGGTCATGGTGAATAATCCTTTTAATGTATTGTTGGTTCCTATTGGCTAGTATCTTGGTGAGACTTTTTGCATCCATGTACATCAGGGACATGGTTCTGTAAATTTCCTTTTTTGTGGGGGTCTTTATCTGGTTTGAGGATCAAGGTAATGCTGCCCTCATAGAAAGAGTTTGGGAGTTTTCCTTCCATTTCTATGTTTCTGAAACAGCTTCGGAAGAATAGGTGTTAATTCGTCTTTAAGTGTTTGGTAAAATGTCCCTGGGAAGCCAAGTGGCCCTGCACTCTTGTTTGTTGGGAGATTATTTTTAAAATAATAATATTTTTTATTATATTATGTTAGTCACCATATAGTACATCCCTAGTTTTTGATGTAAAGTTCCATGATTCATTACTTGTGTATAACATCCAGTGCACCATGCAATACGTGCCCTCCTTACTACCCATCACCAGCCTATCCCATTCCCCCACCTTCTCCCCTCTGAAGCCCTCAGTTTGTTTCTCAGAGTCCATAGTCTTTCATGGTTCATTCCCCCTTCTGTTTACTCCCCCCTTTCTTCTCCTACCAATCTTTCTACTTCTTATGCCCATAAATGAGTGAAACCATATGATAATTGTCTTTCTCTGCTTGACTTATTTCGGTTGCCATTATCTCCTCCAGTCCTATCCATGTTGCAGCAAATGTTGAGAAATCGTTCTTTTTGATGGCTGAGTAATATTCCATTGTATGTATGGACCAAAACTTATTAATCCAGTCATCTGTTGAAGAGCACCTCAGCTCCTTCCATGATTTAGCTATTGTGAACATATGAACATTGGGGTGCATATGGCCCTTCTCTTCACTACGTCTGTATCTTTGGTGTAAATACCCAGTAGTGCAATGGCTGGGTCATAGGGTAGCTCAATTTTTAACTTCTTAAGGGACCTCCACACTGTTTTTCCAGAGTGGCTGTACCAACTTGCATTCCCAACAACAATGTAGGAGGGATCCCCTTTCTCCACATCCTCTCCAACAATTGTTGTTTCTTGCCTTGTCAATTTTTGCCATTCTAAGTGCGTAAGGTGGTATCTCAGTGTGGTTTTGATTTGAATTTCTCTGATGGCTAATGATTTTGACATTTTTTCATGTGTCTATTAGCCATTTGTATGTCTTCATTGGAAAAGTGTCTATTCATATCTTCTGCCCATTTTATGATTTGTTTCTTGTGTATTGAGTTTGAGAAGTTCTTTGTAGATCTTAGATACCAGTCTTTTATCTGCAGTGTCATTTGCAAATATCTTCTCCCATTCTGTGGGCTTCCTCTTAGTTTTTTTGAAGAAGACTGAAGCACGTTTCAAAAACCTCCCGAAAAGGCGCCTGGGTGGCACAGCGGTTAAGCGTCTGCCTTCGGCTCAGGGCGTGATCCTGGCGTTATGGGATCGAGCCCCACGTCAGGCTCTTCCGCTATGAGCCTGTTTCTTCCTCTCCCACTCCCCCTGCTTGTGTTCCCTCTCTCGCTGGCTGTCTCTATCTCTGTCAAATAAATAAATAAAATCTTTAAAAAAAAAAAAAAACAACAACCTCCCGAAAAACAAGAATCCAGGGCCTGATGGATTCCCTGGGGAATTCTACAAAACATTCAAAGAAGAAATAATACCTATTCTCCTGAAGCTGTTTCAAAAAATAGAAACAGAAGGAAAACTACCAAACTCATTCTATGAGGCCAGTATTACCTTGATCCCCAAACCATGCAAAGGCCCCATCAAAAAGGAGACTTACAAATAGATATCCCTGATGAATATGGACACCAAAATTCTAAACAAGATCCTAGCTAATAGGATCCAACAGTACATTAAAAGGATTATCCATCATGACCAAGTGGGATTTATCCCTGGGATTCAAGGGTGGTTCAACATTTGCAAATCTATCAGTGTGATACACCATATCAACAAGAAAAGAGTCAAGAACCATATGATCCTCTCAATTGATGCAGAAAAGCATTTGACAAAATACAGCATCCTTTCCTGATTAAAACCCTTCAGAGTGTAGGGATAGAGGGTACATTCCTCAATTTCATAAAAATCATCTGTGAAAAGCCTACAGCAAATATCATTCTCAATGAGGAAAAGCTGGAAGCCTTTCCCTTAAGATCAGGAACACGACAAGGATGCCCACTCCTGCTGTTATTATTCAACATGGTACTAGAAGTCCTTGCAACAGCAATCAGAAAACAAAAAGGGATAAAAGGTATCCAAATCGGCAAAGAAGTAGTCAAACTCTCTCTCTTCACAGATGACATGATACTCTATATGGAAAACGCAAAAGAATGCACTCCCAAACTACTAGAAGTTATAGAGCAATTCAGCGATGTGGCGGGATACAAAATCGATGCTCAGAAATCAGTTGCATTTCTATACACGAATAATGAGACTGAAGGAAGAGAAATTAGGGAATCCATCCCATTTACAATAGCACCAAAAACCATACGTTACCTTGGAATTAACTTAACCAGAGACGTAAAGGACCTATATTCTAGAAACTATAAGTCACTCTTGAAAGACATTGAAGAAGACAGAAAAAGATGGAAAAATATTCCATGCTCATGGATCGGAAGAATTAACATAGTTAAAATGTCCATGCTACCCAGAGCAATGTACACTTTCAATGCCATCCCGATCAAAATACCAATGACATTTTTCAAAGAACTGGAACAAACAGCCCTTAAATTTGTGTGGAACCAGAAAAGGCCCCGAATCGCCAAGGAATTGTTGAAAAGGAAAACCAAAGCTTGGGGCATCACATTGCCGGATTTCAAGCTATACTACAAAGCTGTGATCACAAAGACAGCATGGTACTGGCACAAAAACGGACACATAGACCAATGGAACAGAATAGAAAACCCAGAAATGGACCCTCAGCTCTTTGGGAACTAATCTTTGACAAAGCAGGAAAAAACATCCAGTGGAAAAAAGACAGTCTCGTCAATAAATGGTGCTGGAAAAATTGGACAGCTACATGCAAAAGAATGAAACTTGACCACTCTTTCACACCATACACAAAGATAAACTCCAAATGGATGAAAGACCTCGATGTGAGACAGGAATCCATCAAAATCCTAGAGGAGAGGATAGGCACCAACCTCTACGACATCGGCCACAGCAACTTTTTTCATGGCACATCTCCAAAGGCAAGAGAAGCAAAAGAAAAAATGAACTTGTGGGGCTTCATCAAGATAAAAAGCTTCTGCACAGCCTTCCACCTATTTGTAAAAAAATTCTGGATCCAGGAATGTCTTTTCCTGTGGCGTGTGTGACTGAGTTCTGCCTGTAGGGGGCGCCAGAGACGTGTCCGGGGAAGACTAGCTTCCTGATTCTGGGCAGCTAGCCTAGCGGGCTGGGGGCGGGGGTGGGGGGGCATGGGGCTTCTCCATCACCAGGCTCAGCACCGCACACAGCTTCTCGTGGGGCCGGGCTGCTGCAGGGCAGTGTGGCCAGCATCGCCCCATGGCCTGCAGCTGCCCTTACACCTACCTCCCTGGGGCAGTAATAACAGATGAGCCTTCTGGTCAGACACCTCCCTGTGCATACCCCTCCCAGACCACCCAGGGGGCGTATGTCCAACAACTCCCAGGGGGCACATTTCTAGAAAGTTCCACCTGAGAGGCGCCACAACTTCACTGCCACTGTGTGAGTTGCTTCCAGGCTCCGGGAACAAGGTCAGGCTTTCAACCCTGCGAGTGCGGATTCTTCTCCCTGGGGACTCTCTCCATGCCCTACTGGTGCCTCTCCCTTGGCTGCGGTGTCTTCCTGGGGAATCTGCCTCGGTCTGTGGAGACACGTGGTTGGGTTCTGATCTCAGCACAGGGTGAGGCATTTTCGGGGCGGCTTCTCTCCGCCATGTTGGAGAGGAATCTGTCCTTGGTGGTGCCTTGAGTTCTGTGAGGGATGTTCCCTGTGTAATGTTCTCAGCGCTGGTGAGGGGTCGTCTTTGGGTGCTGAATCCTGACACAGAGGGTGGGGATTCGGGGGGCGGCAGGGGTTCCGGGGATCGGGGCCAGTGTGGGGGAGGGGCGGGGAGTGTTTCCTGGCTCTCATGTCAGGCTCTGTGGGGGGGGATGTTTCCTCGGGTGCATCACCTCAGCCCTGGGATTCCTCTCCCTGCGGGCTTCTGCCTCAGCCTGTGAGACACTCTCCTTGGGGGTTAGCTCGACACGAGGGCGCACTTTGCCTTGGGTGCTCTGTCTCAGCCATGCTGGGGCTGGGCTTTCGTGCTGTTCTGCTGGTCCCTGGTGGGGACTTTTAGTCCTGGGGAGACTTTCATGGGTGCTCTGCCCCCTCCAATGGGCGTGCTGTTCCTTGGATGGTTCAAGAGGAGAGGGAAACTCTCCCTGGGGTGGGGGGCTCTGTCTCAGCCTTTGAGGTGAGGTCGTAGTTGGCTGCCCTTATGCACTTTGGGGTGGCCTGTTCTTACTTGGATGCTCAGCCTGGGGTGGAGTCATTTTCCTTGATTTCTGTATCTCAGTCTTGCAGCCATTCTATCTTTTTAACTCTGACCTTAGGCATCAAGTGGGAATCTGGGGCTGACAATGTATGAGAGTTGGTTGCATTCTATACTTGGAAACACTTGCTGTATAGGGAGTCTTTAATCTCAGCTACTCTGGGGGGTGTGCACAGACCTCTCGTTATTCCTGAATGTGCATTTTCTAGTGATTAATGTGGTTTCTTGGCCATTTTTATGTCTTTTGAAGAAATATTCTAGGACTTGCTCCCACATTTTATTGAAATATTTGTCATTTTAAAATTGATTTGCTGTTTAAAAGATATTTTTGTGTGTCTTCTGCGATCTGTTTTGTTTTGTCACTCTCTTTTTTTTCGAGAGAGAGAGAGAAGGCAGGCACACAAGCAGGGACGAAGGTCAGAGGGAGAGAGAGAGAGAGAGAATCTTGAGCAGGTTCCATGCCCAGCTCAGAGCCCAACGTGGGGCTCGATCTCACCATGCTAAGATTATGACCTGAGCCAAAATCAAGAGTCAGAGGCTTAACCAACTGAACCACCCAGTCACTCCCATGTCACCCCTTAATAGTATATTTTTGATGCACTGAAATTCTCAGTTTACTTAAGTCTAATTCATCAATCTATTCTTCATGGTCAGTGCTTTTATTCTTTTCAAAACCTTACTTTTCAAAAACCATGAAGATAATCTCCTAAGTTTCCTTCTAGATCACCTATTCATCGAGGATCATATTGTAAGGATGGGAAGGGGATCAGAGCAGAGGTGCAGTTCCCCGTAGGGAGCAGGTGGACTTACTGAAAGGACCACAAAGGCTTGCAGGTCCCCGTGTCAGCCATCTAGCACCTGCTGATTCCAGATGTATGTCTCGACTCTGTCCTGTGGCACTGGAGTATCCGCCCACCGTTGCTCCAACACCACAGAGCTGTCGCTGCCCCTCCGTCGCGGTACGTCTGCCGTCTGGCAGTGCGCGCCTTCCAACCTGCTGCTTTTGCTTAAACGTGGTCTCAGCTGTTCTAGGCCCTTTGATATCCACATACTCTGTAGTATCAGCTCATGAATTTCCCCCAATATTAACAGGTGGAGATGTTTACATTTTAAATTAAAAAATTACTTACATTTAAGTATGATGCAATAAGTATTCTGGGCAGAAATGACAATAATGCCTTAAAATGAGTCTTGCAATCCATGCAAAATGTCTATCTCCCCATTACTAGGGCCTTCAGCATCTCTTGGTGAGGTTTTCTGTTTTACATGTGGTTCTCCAGCACACCTTTCGTTAGGTTTACTCCCTGGGTTTTGATGTTCCTAACACTCTTTTCAATGGTATTTTAAATTTCTTTTTCTAATTATTATTCTTATTCCATAGAAACAGAGGTGGTATTTGGTTCTTGCTCCTACATCCAGTAAGTTGGTTATTGTTCCCTTATTAACTCTAATTGTTTTATATCCTTTTGGATATTCTGTGTACAAAAATATTCCATCTGTGAGTGACATTTTTACTTCCTCCTTTTCAAAATTCATACTTAGTTTATTTTCCTGGCCCTGCTGCACTTTTTATGACTTCCATATATTCTCAAATCAATAGCAGACATCCTTCTCTTGGTTGCAAATGTAGGTAGAAAGTGTTTGGTATATCACCATTAAGTATAATGTTTGCTATAGGATTTTGGGGGGATTTTGGGGGGTATTCTCTGTTAGGTTAAGGAAACTGATGTCTAGTCTAACCTGCTGATAAGTTTTTTAAACATTTTATTTATTTAGTTTTGAGAGAGAGGGAGAGAGAACACCAGTGGGGGGAGGGGCAATGGGAGAGGGCGAAGCAGACTCCGTGCTGAGCAGGGAGCCCAAACTGGGACTCCATCCCAGGACCCTGGTGTCCTGACCTGGGCTGAAGGCAGATGCTTCACAAGCTGAGGCACCCAGGTGCCCCTAACCTGCTGATGATTTTTAATCATGAGTAGCTCTTGAACTCGGACCCATTTATAAAATTAGTAATGGAATTTTTCCTTGTTTTTTTTCCTAAATATGCTTCACACGGACTCATTTTCAAATTTGAAGCCGATGTTGCCTTCATGGAATACACGACATCATGACATGAAGTCTCTCTCTTTTTTTCTATTTGTGTTATGGGTTTGCTAATCTTCTGTGTAGAATTTTTGTTTGTATTTTTAGGAAAGACATCTTGGCCTGTAATTTTCCTTTCTTCTCATGTCAGATGTTGGTGTCAGGTTTATATTGGCATCGTAAATGAGTTGGGAACTAGTCCTAGAGTTTGTGTCACACAGATGTTATTTCCCCCTAAATGTTTGGAGAACTCCTCAGGGAAGCCTTCTGGAGAGGAGGTTTTTAATTTTCTGTTCATAGTTTTACCAGATACGGGACTTCTCAGATTTTCTCTTTCTTCTCTAGTAAACTTTTGGTAAGCTTTATTTTTCTATCAGTGTCTCTATTTTATCTCGGCTAATACAGTGGAAGGTGCCAGGCAGGAGTGCTGGGAGAGCCAAGGAGGGGTGGTCCCTGGGTTGGGCTGGAGTCAGGTTGAGCACAGACCAGCCTCCCGGGCTGCTCAACCCTCAGCATGGCCGCTTTAGTCCAGGCCCTGATGTCAACATTTTCGGTGCAAATGCAATTAAAATTTTGTATTTAAAGTGAAATACAATGAACATTTTGTAGTTAGAACGTGACGAAAGTAGTTTTTGGGGAATGGTAGTTCTCAGAAAAGTGGGTTCACACTCACCACCTTCACAAGAGATCCATTGATAAACAAGCGTATCAATTGCAGGGTGAGGGAAGGAGTACTGAGCAGACCGAAAGGCTTCTTCACCAGTCACTCCTGTTTCCTAGGTTCCTTTGCAACATGGTTGACCATAGCACATGAGGCCTCATGTCAGGGATTTCAGTGACCTTCAGATCTTGTTCTGGCCACTCTCGATGCCGACAACACCCTCCTCATCTCGACACTTTCATAAGATGGTCTGTTCCAAGCAAAGGGATTTTCGTGAACAGATACTGAAGGGTGCCTGCGAGTGACCTGGAGAAGCACCTGTCTGGCCAAACCCTCCCACCAATCCTGGGAATCTTTGGGCTTGCAGGTCCCTTCTGTCCCCACATCTCTTCCTTACTTTGTCCCTGAGTTTTTGTCACAGTTATACCTCTGTGAAATACTAAGTGAGTCAGTACAAGGAAAGCATTTAGAAGAAGACCTGGCTGGTCTGAGATGCTCCATGAAAATCATTTCCCCCTTTTGCAGTCCTCCTTAATGGGAACTGTCCATGGTTCAGAAAAGGTATTTGTATCACCAGTTGATTCCAATATAGTGGGGCAAATGTGGGGGTTATCCTTGGAGGAGAAGACCTTACAGCTAGTCTGTCATACAGATATGTCCCATTTGATCTATGAGCAACATGGAAAAGTGCCCAACATATGACTCCTAGACTGACATATTTGAATTCCCTGCCATTGGAAGCGAGGGGATGAAAGATTCTGAAATCCTCTCCCCTCACCGTCTACAAGGGGCCTTCTGTGAAGACTCAGGAGGTACTTATAATGTTGCATTAAATCAAATCGGGGAGAAAAAAGGGATTTACGTCCCCTGACCTGAAAGTGTTGACATAGAATGGTTTACTCTTCCTCAAAGAGGTAATCATGTGTTTATTCAATTCTGGAAGAGAGGTTCACCTTCTGCAAGCAATCTTTTTTTCTTAATTTAAATTAAATTAATTAACATACAATGAATTATTAGTTTCAGAGGTAGAGGTCAATGATTCATCAGTCTTGTATAACACCCAGTGCTCACTGCATCATGTGCCCTCCTTAAAGTCCAGCACCCAGTTACCCCATCTCCCCACCCCCTCCCCTCCAGCAACCCTCAGTTTGTTTCCTATGATTAAGAGTCTCTTATAATTTGTCGCCCTTTCTGATTTTATCTTGTTTTATTTTTCCTCTCTTCCCCTATGATCCTCTGTTTTGTAACTTCAATTCCACATATGAGTGAGATCACATGATAATTGTCTTTCTCTGATTTACTTATTTTGCTTAGCAAAATATGCTCTACTTCCGTCTACATTATTGCAAATGGCAAGATTTCATTTTTTGATGGCCGAGTAGTATTCCATTGTATACATATTCACCACATTTACTCGATCCATTCATTTGTTGATGGACATCTGGGCTCTTTCCATAGTTTGGCTGTTGTGGACTTTGATGCTATAAACATTGGGGTGCAGGTGCCCCTTTGGATCACTACATTTGTATCTTTGGGGTAATACCCAGTAGTGCCATTGGTGGGTCATTGGGTAGCTCTATTTTCAACTTTTTGAGGAACCTCCATTTGTTTTCCGGAGTGGCTGCACCAGCTTCCATTCCCACCAACACTGTAAGAAGCTTCCCATTTCTCTGCATCCTTGCCAACATCTGCCATTTCTTGACTTGCTAATTTTAGCTATTCTGACTGGTGTGAGGTGGTATCTCACTGTGGTTTTGATTTATATCTCCTTGATGCCCAGTGATATTCAGTGTTTTTTCATTTGTCTATTGGCTATGTGGATGTCTTCTTTGGAGAAGTGTCTGTTCATGTCTTCTGCCCACTTCTTGATTGGATTATTTGTTTTTTGGGTTTTGAATTTGATAAGCTCTTTATAGACTTTGGATATCAGCCTTTTATCTGATAAGACTTTTACAAATATCTTCTCTCATTGTGTTAGTTGTCTTTTGTTTTTGTCCACTGTTTCTTTTACTAGGCAAAAGCGTTTTATCTTGATGAAGTCCCAAGAGTTCATTTTTTACTTTGTTCCCTTCCTTTTGGAGACATGTCTAGCAAGAAGTTGCTGCAGCCAAGGTCACAGAGGTTGCTATGTGTCCTCCCCTAGCATTTTGATGGATTCCTGTCTCACATTTAGGTCTTTCATCCATTTTGAGTCTATTTTTGTGTATAGTATAAACAAATGGTCCAGTTTCTTTTTTTTGCATGTGGCTGTCCAGTTTTCCCAACACCATTTGTTGAAGATACTGTCTTTTTTCCATTGGATCTTCTTTCCTGCTTTGTCAAAGATTAGTTAACCATAGAGTTGAGGGTCCATTTCTGGGTTCTCTATTCTGTTCCATTGATCTCTGTGTCTGTTTTTGTGCCAATGCCATACTGTCCTGATGATTACAGTTTTTTAATGGAGCTTGAAGTCCGGAAATATGATGTCGCCACCTTTGGTTTTCTTTTTTTTAACATTCCTTTCGCTATTTGGGGTCTTTTCTGGTTCCATATAAATTTTAGGATTATTGGTTCCAGCTGTGTATGAAAAAAGTTGATGATATATTGCTAAAGATTGCATTGAATATATAGATTGCTCTAGGTAGCATCAACATTTTAACAATTTTTGTTCTTTCAGTCCATGAGCGTGGAACGTTTTTCCATGTCTTTGTGTCTTCCTCAATTTCTTTCATGGGTGTTGTATAGTTTTCTGAGTACAAATCCATTGCATCTTTGGTTAGGCTTATTCATAAGTACCCCATGGTTTGGGGGGCAATTGTAAATGGGATTGACTCCTTAATTTCTCTTTCTTCTGTCTCATTGATAGTGTATAGAAATGCAACTGATTTCTGTGCATTGACTTCATATCCTGCCACTTTCCTGAATTCCTGTATGAGTTCTAGCAATTTTGGGGTAAAGTCTTATCGGTATTCCACATAGAGTATCGTGTCATCTGTGAAGAGTGAGTTCAGTTTCTTTTTTGCTGATTTAGATGCCTTTTATTTCTTTTTGTTGTCTGATTGCTGAGGTTAGGACTTCTAGTACTGTGTTGTACCACAGTGGTGGTAGTGGACATCCCTGTTGTGCCCCTGACCTTAGGGGAAAAGCTCTCAGTTTTGAGAATGATATCCGCTGTGGGCTTTTTGTATATGGCTTTTATGATATTGAGGTATGTTTCCTCAACCATACACTGTGGATAGTTTTAATCAAGAAAGGATCCTGTATTTTGTCCAATGTTTTTTTCTGCATCTATTGAGATAATCTTATGGTTCTTGTCCTTTCTTTTATTAATGTGGTGTATCACATTGATTGATTTGTGGATATTGAACCACCCTTGCAGCCCAGGAATAAATCCCACTTGATCGTAGTGAATAATCCTTTTGATGTACTGTTGGATCCTATTGGCTAGTATCTTGGAGCATTTTTGCATCCATGTTCATCAGGGGTATGGGTCTGTAATTCTCCTTTTTGGTGGGGTCTTTATCTGGTTTGGGGATAAAGGTAATGCTGGCCTCATAGAAAGAGTTTGGAAGTTTTCCTTCCATTTCTATTTTTTGAAACAACTTCGGAAGAATAGGTGTTAATTCTTCTTTAAATGTTTGATAGAATGTCCCTGGGAAGCCAAGTGGCCCTGGACTCTTGTTTGTTGGTAAATTTTTGATTACTGCTTCAATTTCCTTGCTGGGTCTGTTCAGGTTTTCTATTTCTTCCTATTTCAGTTTTGGTAGTTTATTAGGTCTCTCAGAATGTATCCATTTCTTCCAGATTGCCTAATTTGTTGGCATATATTTGCTTATAATATGTTCTTATAATTGTTTGCATTTTCTGTATTGGTTGTGTTCTGTCTGCTTTCATTCATGATTTCATTTATTTGGGTCCTCTCTCTTTTCTGTTGGATAAGTTGTCCAGGGTTTCATCAATCTTATTAATTCTTTCAAAGAACCAGCTTCTAGTTTCATTGTTCTGTTCTTTTGGAGGTTTTGTATGCATTTTTAAATTTATTATGTTCAGTTAGCCAACATATAGTAAATCATTAGTTTTTAATATACTGTTCAGTGATTCATTAGTTGTGTATAATACCCAGTGCTCATCACAACACAGGCCCTCCTTAATACCCATCACCCGGTTACCCCACCCCCATCCCCCTCCCTGCTGTAACTCTCAGTTTGTTTACCTGAGTCCAGAGTCTCTCATGGTTTGTCCCCCCTCTGATTTCTTCCCCTTTCGGTTTTCCCTCCCTTCCCCTGGTCCTTTGTCTCATTGATTTCTGCTCTAATCTTTACTAATTCTCTTCTCCTGCTGGATTTAGGCTTTCTTTGCTGTTCTTTTTCTAGCTCCTTTAAGTGAAAGGTTACATTGTATATTTGAGACGTTTCCTGTTTCCTGAAAAAGGCTCGTATTGCTATGTACTTCCCTCTTAAGACCACCTTTGCTGAATCCCAAAGGATTTGAACAGTTGTGTTTTCATTTTTATTTCTTTCCATGAATTTTTTTTAATTTTAATGTTTTTTTAATTATATTATGTTAGTCACCATACAGTACATCCCTGGTTTCTGATGTAAAGTTCGATGATTCATTAGTTGCATATAACACCCAGTGCACCATGCAATATGTGCCCTCCTTACTACCCATCACCAGTCTATCCCATTCCCTCACCCCCTTCCCCTCTGAAGCCTGCAGTTTGTTTCTCAGAGTCCATAGTCTCTCATGCTTCATTCCCCCTTCTGATTACCCCCCCCTTTCGTTATCCCTTTCTTCCCCTACCGATCTTCCTAGTTCTTATGTTCCATAGATGAGAGAAATCATATGATAATTGTCTTTCTCTGCTTGACTTATTTCACTTAGCATTATCTCCTCCAGTGCCGTCCATGTTGCAGCAAACATTGAGAACTCATTCTTTCTGATGGCTGAGTAATATTCCAGCTTTCTTTTGATGTCCATTAGCATGATCGGTGGTTTTCCACCCCCCACCACTTTCAATCTGGAAGTGTCTTTGGGTCTAAAATGAATCTCTTGCAGACAGCATATCTATGGGTCTTGCTTTTTTATCTAATCTAATACCCTGTGTTTTTTGATTGGGGCATTTAGCCAATTTACATTCAGAATAAGTATTGAAAGATATGTGCCACTGTATTACTTGTAAAGTCACTGTTTCTGTATATTGTCTCTATTCCTTTCTTATCCATGTTCGTTTTGGGCTCTCTCTTTGCTTAAAGGATCCCTTTTAATATTTCTTGCAGGGCTGGTTTAGTGATCACAAATTATTTTAGTTTCTATTTGTCCAGAAAGTTGTTTTTTTTTTTAATCTCTCCTTCTCTTTTGAATGCCATCCTAGCTGGATAAAGTATTCTTGGCTGCATATTTTTTTCTCCTTTAGCACCCTGAATATATGATGCCAGTACTTTCTGGCCCGACAGGTCTCTGGATAGGCCTGCTGGCAGTCTAACGTTTCTACCCTTGTAGGTTGTGGAACTCTCGTCCCGAACTGCTTTCAGGATTTTCTCTTTGTCTCTATGATTTGGAAGTTTCACTATTATATCTCTGGTGTTGACCTATTTTTATTGATTTTGAGGGGGGTTCTCTGTGCCTCCTGGGCTTGACCGTCTGTTTCCTTCACCACATTAGGGAAGTTCTCCACTATAATTGACTCCAATATACCTTCTGCCCCCCCCCTCTTTCCTCTTCTGGGATCCCAATTATTCTAATATTGTTTCACTTTATTATATCACTTTTCTCTTGAATTCTCCCCTCCTGATCCAGTAGTTGTTTCTCTCTCTTTTTCCCAGCCTCTTTATTCTCTGTTATTTTATCTTCTATATCACTAGTTCTCTCTTCTGCCTCTTTTATCCTAGCTGTTAGAGCCTCCATTTTTTATTGCATCTCATACATAGTCTTTTTTATTTGGATGTGGTTTAATTTTAGTTCTTTTATTTCTCCAGAAAGGGATTCTGTAATGCCTTCTATGCTTTTTCCAAGAGCAGCTAGTATCTTTATAATCATTATTGTGACCTCTAGTTCTGACATCTCACATATGTCCATACTGATTAGGTCCTTGGCAGTCAGTATTCTCTCTTGTTCTCTTCCTTGAGGTGAGTGTTTCCATCTTGGAATTCTTTCCAGAGAAGAGTAGAGGAAGGAGAGAACAAAATACTAAAATGGGAACAACGACCCAAGAAATATACACTAAACACATCAGAAGAGACCTGAAACTGAAAACAAAAAAAGAGAGAATATAAACAGAAGGTGAACAGAACAGAGCTATACATGGGATCCTGTGTGTATTTCAGTCTGTTTGTTAAAAAACTATATCCTAAAATTGTAAAGAAAGAAAGCTTATATATACAAAAATAAAATTAAATACAATGAAAAGAGAGAATGTAGTTGTAAAAATGAAAATTAAGAAAGATTTTTAAAAAGGAGTTGTTAAAATAAGAAATTGGTTGAAAAAGGAAAGAGAAAAAATATTAAAATTGGAAGACTAAAGAATCTTGGGAATAAAAAACATGAATTCTATATCCTACTTTTCCCTAGTGCTGGGGTTTTGCACTTCTCTATCATTGGTAAACTGATCTTCTTAGCCATTTCTCTTGCTGATCTTCTGGGGTAGAGGCCATTTGCACTGGTTCTCAGGTGTCTTTGCCCCGGGTGGAAAGGCACTGCTCTTGCCTAGGGGCCAGGTTAAGTAAGCGACCCGGGTTTGTTCTATGTGGCTTTTGTTCCCTGAAGGCTTTCTTTTTTTTTTTGTATGTAACTTTTTTAAATAATTTTTATTTTGTTATATTAGTCACCATACAGTACATCCCCAGTTTTTGATGCAATGTTCCATGATTCATTATTTGTGTATAACACCCAGTGCCCCACGCAATACGTGCCCTCCTTAATACCCATCACCGGCCTATCCCAAACCCCCACCCCTCTCCCCTCTGAAGCCCTCAGTTTGTTTCCCAGAGTCCATAGTCTCTCATGGTTCATTCCCCCTTCTGTTTCCTCACAGCTTTAGAGAATGAGAATGAAAATAGCGGCCTCCTAATCTCCAGCCCTGCAGCCAAGAGCTCGGGGCTGCACTCCTCAGTATGCCCTCAGGGAAAAGCAGTCCATCACTCCTGTCTCCCTAGTCTCCATCTGCACTATGCGCAAACCCAGCCTGGGACTCAGTGTTTCTATGTCAGGCACACAACCCTGTTTTGAGTCTCCAAACCGTGCAGACTCCTGCAGGGTGCACCTGTGCCGTTCCTCCAGGGGGAATGGAGGAGGGTCCTGTCCCAGTTCTGCCACTCGATGGGTCCCTGCTCGGGGATCAGTTGCCTGACTGTGCCAGTTCCCTGTATATGGTGAACCAGATCTGAGAGCCCATGCCTGGGCCCATTGACAGCAGCTGGATTCCCTGACCAGTCCTGGGAACTCTGTAGTAGTCAGTCACACCCAGTCATCCGTAACCCTGAGGATCATGAGACCACACTTTCCCACCTAGGGTTCTGCCCAACTTCACCACCTGAGCACCTTGCAAGCATGGATGTCCCCCACTGGAGCAGAGTTCTAAAAGTTCTGATTTTATTCTCTGCTGCTATATTACTTTCCTACACCAGCTGATGGAGGTTCCCTCCCCCTGCGGTTTATCTTCCCATACATCGCCTAAGATTCACTTAGCACCTCGTACCTTGCAGAAAGTGGTCACTTTTCTATTTGTAGAGTTCAGCTATCCTTTTCTTAGATCTCCAGTTAAGTTCATAGGTGTTCACAATGACTGACAGCTATCTAGCTGAATTCCATGGACTACAGGAAACTAAGATCTCCTACTCCTCCACCATCGTGGACTACCTCTCCTCTGCAAGCAATCCGATTCATCATGCACAATATTCGCCTTTGGACTACACTGGAATATTAGCTTCCTCCATTTCCCCCATAGACATCATGGAAATTAGGCTGGGTTGACTGAGAACAGAGTGTTTGTGGGGCGGGGTAAACCTTGGCCTCTAGGAAAACTCATATTACTGATGCAGTTGCATGTTGCATATACAAATGTAGACTGCAGTTTGGGCATGGTTACGTTTTTGTCATTAATGGAATTTGTTTCTTGTTCCTCCTTAGGAAGTGATGAGTGATAAAGCAGAGGAGTCCACTGTTGGGCCTGAAAACCAAATGAAACGTCGTGGAGAACCCATGAGTCCTCCTCCGTCTAAGAGAATGCTGAGCATGGCACTGCTGTCAGTGAAACAGGAAGGAGAAGGAGCATCCCACCCCAGGGGTTTAGCTATGTCCTTGGAAGATGGTGAGGATGCCTGTCCTCCCCTCCCCTCCCTGACCTGAGCCGGGCAGCCCAGCCTCTGGCTCCTCCACCCTATGGGAACAGTTCCCATCAAGGTCACCAACTTCAGGTGATGCTGCCATTAAGTTCTCAGCCACACTGGACCTGGTGTTCACTCTGTCCTTCATAGAAGCATTTCTGGTTTCCCAAACTCCGTACTCTACCCGTTTTCTTCTCCTTATTGGATGTGCCTTCATTCTTCTTTCTTCTCTTCTCTCTCTCCTCATAACACTGTCATCGTTCCCGAGTCCCACCGTTACACTGTCCCTCATCGCACACCACCTCATCACGCAGCAAGCTGCTCCCCAGCTGCTGAGCTCGCATCCTGCTTTCCCACTTGACCCTGTGCAGCCCATGGGTTCCCGTGAACCCAGAGTGACCGTGGCCACACAGAAATCAGATGGTGACGTGCCTATCCTGAAACCCATCATCACCTCCCCTGACCACTCAGAACAGTGTCTGAGCCCCCAACACTGGTCTCCATGCCCTGCATGACCTGGCCCTGCCAACCTCTCCTGCCATCACAGTTCCTCTCTGTGAGCTTCTTGCTCTCTCTACCTCTGAACCGTGCTCCATGGCCCTGGCTAGACCTCTCCTAGGGACCCTGCATGGTCCTCATGGCAGCTAGAACTCCTCCTCTGCGTGTGCACAGGCCGCCTCTGTCTCCTGCTCCCGGCTCTGCCCAGGGGTCACCTCCTCAGAGGGTCCTTCCCGACCACGCGGTTATGGAGGCTTCCCTCTTGCTCTCACTCACAATCCTTCCTTCCTTCTTAACACAAAGTCAAACTGTGTTAATGCCTTTGCCTTTTTTACACATACCGTCCGACTTCCCCATGAGGATGTAAGTTCCGTAAGGTTAGGGATTGTCTTTGTCCGTTCTCTCTGTCTGGTTCCCTACCGATCTCCCAGGTTTTGTCACATGCCTGGCACAAAGGAGGATAAATAATGAAGTAGAGGTGTCGTACTTGATGTAGAAAAAAATTGATCTCCTGAGACAGAAAAGCCAGATGAGGAAGATCGTTTATTGACTGGGATTTCTAGTGATGGAGTGCCAATATCAGGCATCCTGACACGAGGCGACATTTTCAGGTTTTCACCTTGTAGAGGGCATCCAGGCGACACGAAGTCATGAATGCCAGGGCTCTGTGAATGTTTGCTAATTGGTTATGCTGTCCACGTCTGTCTCTGTGGGTATGCATAGTGCCAAGAATAGAAGAGCTGCTTTGATGTATTATCTTTCCTGAGGTCAGAATTTCAGGTCTGATACAATTATCTGGTATATTCTCCTGCTTGAAATGAAAATTTTAGAGACTGTGGAGCACATGGATGTGTGTGTGGGGTCGCTGAAATGCACAGTCAGTTAGGTTTCCAAGTGCACCTGTTGTTCACAGTACCCACAGGGAGGGGAGGGAAAGTGGTCTATCCCCACCTGCTGGCTTCTGGTCAACATCTGTTCCTCCCGAGCTTATGAATATGGCAGGAGATGGTATTCCACACGGTAAGTTGGATTCTCTGTGTCATGACTTGACAAGCGTCAGCAAGGGTGGGCTGACTCACAAAGCTGGTGGTCATGCGCTGGTGGGAGGAATCATTCCCAGCTGTCTCTCTGCAGATGACCCCAAGGTCACAGCCCCGTCTGTGTCCAGAGATGTGCCACATCAACTGCCAATATCAGTGGCAATCTGTGCTGAAATGAAACATCAATTAAAGAAGGAAATTCGACAATTTAGACAAAGTAAGTAAGATACAAATTTTTACCAGTGAAACCACAGGAATTCTTTCCCATTCTATGATTTAGACTAGTTCAACGGACCTCTTGAGGCTCATCTTTTGCCAGAATTGGGTTTTCACGTAATTTAGGATGGTTCCTCTTTATTTTGACTGAAATGTCCCAGTAAACCATTTTTTGTTGTTGTTTTTCTTTTGTATTTGTTAATTGGTTATTTTGTACCAGATTCCATTGGTGGCTATGTTTGGATGTCTGAATGTAAGCACAGAAAGGACAGGTTCTCTGTAACATTCTAGCCCCTGAATGATCGCTGAGACTCCAAGATTGACTTCTACCTCCTCTTTGTACTTTAGAGATGCCGAAGTTGTTTTTTTTTTCTAAATACCTCCAGAATATGAAAGAGTGTTCAAATTGCTTGAAGGAATGGAAGGATCTTTGGAATTGCGGGAAAATTTTTGTTTTATTGTCCGTCAAGGAAACAGCAAGGTGGGTAAAGAGAAGAACTCTGTAGCACAGTGGGGCCCAGTGTGGTGGTGGGTGAGGGGTGGGGTCAGGCCCTACCTGCCCTTTCTCAACCATGGTCTTCAATCAGAGTTCATGTTGTCTGTCTCTGTTGAGATTAGGTTGACATTATCTGAGTCTCACTCACTCTTTCAAGTTCAAGGAGACTTCTGTTCACACCAGTTTGAGGTAGGCATTGAGCTGACACACTGAACTGATACACTTTCTATTTGCTGGATTGTGCCTTACCACCACAGTCCATTTCTATTCCCATATAGATTGTAAGTTCCCCTTTCTACCCCCACAGATCCTCCCACATTATGCGTTCTTTGGGTGTCTTTTGGTTAATGAGTTGTCTCTTTATTTTCAGATTTAAAAGACAAGGCTTAATAAGGCACCTGTAGAAGGCACTAGCAAAAGTAGAATATGACCACCTTCTTAAGAAAGATAATCACACCCCAAACTTGTAATTCCGTTATGATGTTATCAATGTGTGATTGCTGAACCAGTTTGCTATCCTAGGATGGAACCGGATATTGTTGACGCCTCCGAGCATGAGTTAGCTAAGAAATTGTCTTCTGGAGGCTATGAAACACCATTGAAACTTTAATGTTACAAATTTCTGTTAGTAAAGTTTGATTTGGCAATGCATTTAAAAGGATAATTTGTTGTTCGTTTGTTTGTTTTCCCCTGAAGAGGGGGAATGCCGTTAAGTCATGGGTTGACGCTATATCCTAGCTCCTCAGCAGGTTACAGGCCTGTCGCTGGTATTTATAGCATCTTCTACACTAGCAATGTCTTTCTTTTAATTTTACATTTTAAGTAATCTCTACACCCAACATGGGGCTCGAACTCACAACCCCGAGATCAAGAGTCCGTGCTCCACTGACCGAGCCAGCCTGCACCCCATACACTCTCCATTTCTTTTCCTTTTGCCTGAGACAGCCCCTCCGCTGGTCATAAGGCTTGGCCTGAGAGGATGACTCACACCTTCCTTACCAGTGGACCCGACCATTAGCTGTCCTGCCTCCACTGAGTTGTTTTAATTTTCCTTTGACTTTGATCACAACCATGAGCGTGCTGAGAAAAACCCACACATCGTGGACATAGTCCTCCTCAGGGTCCCGTGTCGTTGCAGCCCTGTGTCCTTACCAGTCGGGTCCCATCTCCCCACGCTGTGCAGGAACCCCATGTTTGCCTGATGACTGAGGGAGAGGAGCATTCCGGCTTGAACCCTTGGCAGTGTCTGCTTCCATTTCAATGGAGTCATTGTTAGGGCTCTTGTGGAAAGCTTTTCTCCTTTGGAAAAAGACCTCCAGGGGCTCCTGGGTGGCTCAGTTGTTAAGCATCTGCCTTCGGCTCAGGGCGTGGTCCTGGCTTTATGGGATCGAGCCCCACGTCAGGCTCCTCCGCTGGGAGCCTGCTTCTTCCACTCCTACTCCCCCTGCTTGTGTTTCCTCTCTCTGGCTGTCTCTCTCTCTCT
This sequence comes from Ursus americanus, assembly GCF_024610735.1. Classification (NCBI taxonomy): domain Eukaryota; kingdom Metazoa; phylum Chordata; class Mammalia; order Carnivora; family Ursidae; genus Ursus; species Ursus americanus. Next base: position 15,524,709 of record NC_142164.1, read on the forward strand.
CTGTCAAATAAATAAATAAAATCTTTAAAAAAAAAAAAGACCTCCAGTGCAGAGAAGCCTAAAGTTGTGGGGACAAGAAGCAAAAGTTGGCTACTGGATACATAAGAGTAACAGTGAGAGGAGCCCCTCACATTGCCATCCCTTCATTAATAAAGATGAGAATCGTGGCTATGGGAGAGAGAGCTCCATATACTGGCCAATGAGGAAGAGGATTGACATCCTCTAAATTATATTACCCCAGCCCCTCAAGGTACTGCTGCCAAGTTAGAACCAGAACTGTGGCTTTAAAAGATCATTCCAGGACTTTTTTTGAAAGTGTCACTTCAGGATGTTGAGGTGGATAATAAACCTACTGAATTCCATAAGCATGTGCCCTGAGAGCAATTTCCTTGTTTATCAGTGGTGCTGTGTGGAATACCATGACAGTGGCTAAGGCATTCTCTAAATCCATAAATGTTGGTTTTCTCAAATATCTATGGGTGTGAAGGAAGATCCATTTCCACAATCAGCATCTATTTGAGTACAAAGAGCTACCTTTCCCTGATGAAAGGAAAGCAAAATAATTAGTCTGCCAACTGGTAGTTAGCCGACTGACCACTTGGGGGTATGGTGCCGGCTCAGGTGCTCAGGGTTGGTGAGCACTGCTGGCAGATGGAGCAGTCAGCCATACCTGCCACAGCATCGGTGTTGGTGAGTGCAAGTTCCTGTTTATGGTCCATGCACGAACTGCATCCCTCCTTCCATGACCGTGACACTGCATTACTGCTTGGAAGATGGAAGGGTGCATCTAGGGAGGTATGGGGGTCGTCCTAGGAGTTCAGAGTGGCCTCAACCGAGAGACAGCAAGGGAATGGGAACCTCAGTCCTACAGCCTTAAGACACTAGAGCTTCCCATAAACTGAAAGGGCTTGGAAGCAGTCAGTTGATGACCCAGCATGGCCAACACCTTGAGTTCAATTGCATGAGACCCGAAGCAGAGAACCCAATCGAGCCTGCCTGGACCTCTGACCTGTGGAACTCCTTGATCATACTTTTGTGTCATTTCACACTGCTAAATATGGGGTGACTTACTAGGCACTATTAGAACACTAATATGGACAAGTGCCTGCATATCGCAATGTCCCAGCTGAGAATCAGTCATGATGCTTTCTCTTTTCCAGTCAAGCGGTCACAGGGAGCTCCCCATGAGGCCATAGGTGTAACCTCAGAGAACTTTATTCTTCTGGGCCTCACTCCAAGCTGGCCGATTCTCAGGTCACTTTTCGGGTGGTCATAGTACCACAAAACCATAAACATATGTGTTACCACCAGCACTTCGTAGGCCACCTCTTTGCTGTCTCCCTTTTTTAATGGTAAGAAGGTTGAGATTTGTCAATTTGCTGTTCACTGGAGAAGCACAATCTTGTCCTGCCCCAGACTACTAAATCTCTGAACATTTTACTAAGTGGCAAGGCCTCTGATTTTGTGTGGGCATTAATTTCTATGTCTGTCTTTCAAGTGTGTTGCCAATGTGTCTATTAGCTTCTACTTCTCAATCAGAATAATGACATCAATGAAAGGAATAGTTCCATGTCCATTGTAAGGGGAAGGTGATCAAGGTCCCTAAGGAACAGTTTCTGGCATTGGCTCAGAGAGCTGATAGAAGCCTGAAGTAGGAAGTGGTGGTGCCCTTTCCAGCTGAAGGCAAACTCTTTCTGGGGATATTTTCTAAAGGAGAAAAAAAGCATTTGCTCAACCAAATAGATATACCAGATGCCCAGGAATGTGTCGATGGCTAACGCAATGGAGCCACAAATGAAACAGCTGCTGTAATTGAAGTCAACAACCACCTAAGTTTATAACTGGCTGTCCTTCTCCAAGATCTATAAGTTCTGCCCAGGCCAAATAGGTAAGATGAAAGGGAAATGTTCAGAATCACCACCATGCATCTTCCAAATTCTTAATGGTGCCACCAATTACCACTGGGTAGATTAACGGAAAATCCGAGAACCATGAAGAGTCTGTACTGAGGTAAAATTCCATTAATGACCTGACCTCCATTACTGTGCCTGGTGGACCACAGTGATGCTTTGTGTCTCCTGGAATTAGTGTCATTCTGATCCAGTATTGAGTAATCTTCAAGAATTCTGATTTCTATCTTACCTTTCCGTGTTGCAGTGTCATGCAATACCTGGCCACAGGTCCATCGGGGGAAGGTTGGGACAACAATTAACAGCATAAATATTTGGCAGTGTAGCATGGTCCTTCCTCAGGGGCAAGCCGACAGTAATTTCTGACCAACAGAGAAGAGAAGAGCCACACAGAGCTCTTTACAGATGCCTGGGCTTCCCCTAGAAAATAGTTACCAGAATGTTGGTGAATGTCCTGTCTTCTGGATTTTTGTTAATAGGGAAAGGATTTCATGTAATGGTCCTTGCTCATTCAGTAGTCTCTGTCGAGCTGCATCCTCATCTGATGCTGGAGCAGGGCAGGAATTCAGGAACAAGAGATCAGGAGCAGACTGGAAGCCACAGACATGAGCCTCACGCCCCACAAAGACCAACTGAAGCCCATGCCTGTCCCCCCACCTTGGGGAAGAGGGTGTTCTGCAGGGGTCAGGGCCAGAAAGGACTAACTCCCAAGGCCCTTTACTCTGATGCACAATAGATGCCTCCTCAGGGAGGCCTTCCCTGACCACCCTATTTAAACTACTGCCCACCTTTTCGCATCTGTCCATCCCATTTCAAGTTTGTGCAGACTACTTAGTACTACCTGACAGTTGCTCTGCTTGTCTAGTGTCTCATGGAAGATCGATGAGAAAAGTGTCCAGTTCACTGTTCTTTCCCACCTAGATAAGCAGCTGGCACTTAGATGGTTTCTACAAAATATCAAATGAATTCATTCTAATCTTCACGACCAGCCTGGGCGTTTGATGCTGTCAGGAGGCTCAGTTTGCAGGAGGTGATGTGGAAACACACAGAGGTTAGGTACATAGCCCCAGGTCATGAGCAAATAAGGGCGGACCTGGACCAACGAAACAGAGACCGGTCTGGCTTGAAGCCAAGTTCTTTCCACTCCTCCAGGGCTGCCCTCTGACTCCACTGCTTCTGACTGCCCCTGGCCCACAGTCTCCCATTGTTCCTTGTTTGTCATCTGACCCTGGATCTGGGACATTCTCGGCTCACTCTCCCTCCCTGACAGGAGCTCCCAGGGGCTAAGTGCTCCTAGGCAGACAATTTCTGCAACATGGAGTGGATCAAGGAAGAAAGTCTGCTGGAAGCTAAATCCCACATCCCCTTAGGGATGGTGTTCCCACCCCCCAAGAGCACATCGGCCTGTGTCATAACTCTCTGCTCATTGAGACTGTCTCCCTTATACTCCGGGTTCCCCAGAGTTCATCTCCATGTAGTTGGCACACAACGTTAAGGACCCCAGCGATCACTCCTCATCACCCTCAGCATGAACCCACAAATTTCTGGGTGCCACTGAGTCCAGGCCCTGAACACACTCGGAATGTCTGAGTTCTTCCACTCCTGCACAGGATTTTTGGAGTAGCGATTATTTAGCCCTTCTGTTGTGAGGAGATTCTGGCCAAGGCAGGTGAGGGGACAGGCATGGTGGCCCTCTCAGGAAGTGGTAAGGCCAACTCTAATGATTGGGAACAGACAAGCAGCAGGGCCTCTGGAGCCAGAGAATGGTTTTAGGAGCCTTGATGAGGGCGGTGAAGTTAACCTTGGGATGTTGATCTCCCGGTCCTGCCTCTATGACAACTTACCCTGATGGTTCAGGAAAGAGCTTTCGCATAACAAGTAGATCATCTCTGAAGGTCAAAAATCAGGGTCCCGCATTATTGTGCCCTTGGATGTGCAGCAGGCCTCCGCCTCCACCTGATCATCTGGTTCAAGCTGACTTTCCATGGGTTCATTATCCAATTCACGTAATCACTAAGCGTGATGGTCAGGGAACTTAAAGAGAGAAATAGAGTTATCCCCTTCTAGCAAAAGTCCCTCGTGTGGGCAGCAGTGGGATGCACAGACCCCTGTTTAAACTGCTTTAACCATGACATTGAACCATTCAGCCGGGAAGGACAGACAAGTGCAATCGCGGAAGGTGCAGTTGAAAAGAGCCGTGCAGCTGGCCAAGCACACCTGGGACCCCCCACCTCTCCCCCATCCCTGCGCTGCAGCCACCCCTGCCTCCTGCTTCCCTGCATGTGGCATCCTGCGCCCATTCAGGGGCCCTTGCAGCTGGATTTCCCACTGCCTCAACTCCCCTTCCCAAGTCTTGTCACCCTTCTCCTCTCTCCTTAAATGCCACCTCCTCAGAGCGGTGCTGTGTCAGCCATCTAAAGTAAGACCCTCAGTAGTATGTACCACCTCTTCTTTGTTCATTTGGCAGAGAAAGACAAATAACATATGATTTCACTCGTATGTACAAGTTAAGACACAAAGCAAATGAACAAAGAAAAAAGGGACAGACAAAAGAGCAGACTCTTAAGGATAGAGAACAAAGTGGTGGTTACCAGAGGGGAGGGGGTGCAGAGGTGGGTGAAATAGGTGAAGGGGATTAGGAGCCCACTTACCATGATGAGCATTAAGTAATGTGTAAATTCATTGAATCACTATATTGTACACCTGGAACTATTATAACACTATGTTAATTATATTGGAATTAAAATAAGTAAGTAAATATATTTTCAAAAGTCATTGAAAAGATATTGTAAAAACGAAAAGCAGGTGTACCTTTGTGTATGGTGTGAGAGAGTGGTCAAGTTTCATTCTTTTGCAGGTAGCTGTCCAATTTTCCCAGCACCATTTATTGAAGGGACTGTCTTTTTTCCACTGGATGTTTTTTCCTGCTTTGTCAAAGATTAGTTGCCCAAAGAGCTAAGGGTCCATTTCTTGGTTCTCTATTCTGTTCCCTTGGTCTATGTGTCTGTTTTTGTGCCAGTACCATGCTGTCTTTGTGATCACAGCTTTGTAGTACAGCTTGAAATCCGGCCATGTGATGCCCCCAGCTTTGGTTTTCCTTTTCAACAATTCCTTGGTGATTCGGGGCCTTTTCTGGTTCCACACAACTTTAAGGGCTGTTTGTTCCAGTTCTTTGAAAAATGTCATTGGTATTTTGATCGGGATGGCATTGAAAGTGTAGATTGCTCTGGGTAGCATGGACATTTTAACTATGTTAATTCTTCTGATCCATGAGCATGGAATATTTTTCCATCTTTTTGTGCCTTCAATGTCTTTCAAGAGTGATTTGTAGTTTCTAGAATAGAGAACCTTTACGTCTCTGGTTAATTCCACGGTAACGTATGGTTTTTGGTGCTATTGTAAATGGGATGGATTCCCTAATTTCTCTGTCTTCAGTCTCATTGTTCGTGTATAGAAATGCAACTGATTTCTTAGCATTGATTTTGTATCCCACCACATTACTGAATTGCTCTATAACTTCTAATAGCTTGGGAGTGGATTCTTTTGGGTTTTCCATATAGAGTATCATGTCATCTGCGAAAAGAGACAGTTTGACGTCTTCTTTGCCGATTTGGATACCTTTTATCCCTTGTTGTTGTCTGATTGCTGTTGCAAGGACTTCTAGTACTATGTTGAATAATAATGGCAGGAGTGGGCATCCTTGTCGTGTTCCTGATCTTAAGGGAAAGGCTTCCAGCTTTTCCCCATTGAGAATGATATTTGCTGAAGGCTTCTCATAGATGGTTTTTATGAAATTGAGGAATGTACCCTTTATCCCTACACTCTGAAGGGTTTTAATCAGGAAAGCATGCTGTATCCGGCCATGTGATGCCCCCAGCTTCAACCTCATCAATAAGAACCTCTTATGGTTCTTGATTCTTTTCTTGTTGATATGATCTATCACACTGATCAATTTGTGAATGTTGAACCACCCTTGCATCCCAGGGACGAATCCCACTTGGTCATGATGGATAATCCTTTTAATGTATTGTTGGATTCTATTAGCAAGGATCTTGTTGAGAATTTTTGCTTCCATATTCATCAGGGAAATCGGCCTGTAATTCTCCTTTTTAATGGGGTCTTTGCCTGGTTTGGGGATCAAGGTAATATTGGCCTCATAGAATGAGTTTGGTAGCCTTCCTTCTGATTCTATTTTTTGAAATAGCTTTAGGAGAATAGGTATTATTTCTTCTTTGAATGTTTGGTAGAATTCCCCAGGAAATCCGTCAGGCCCTGGTGTTTTGTTTTTTGGAAGGTTTTTAATCACTGTTTCATTCTCTTCATAATTAATTGGTCTTTTTAAAAAATCAGTTTCTTCCTTTTTCAGTCTTGGTAGTTTATAGGTTTCCCGGAAGGCCTCCATGTCTTCCAGATTGCTTAATTTATTGGCATAAGAGCTATTGATAAAAGTTTCTAATAATCCTTCCAATTTCATTAATGTTGGTTGTGACCTCTCCCTTTTCATTCATAATTTTATTAATTTGGGTCCTTTCTCTATTCTTTTGGATAAGTCTTGCCAGTGGTTTGTCATTTTTATTTATTCTTTCAAAGAACCAGCTTCTAGTTTTGTTGATCTGCTCTACTGTGCTCCTGGTTTCTAATTCATTGATCTCTGCTCTGATCTTGATCAACTGCTTTCTCGTGCTTGGATTAGGCCTGTTGCTCTGTTGCTGTTCCAGCTTCTTGAGGTGAGAATATAAAAACTGCATTTTAGATTTTTCTATTCTTTTGAGTGAGGCTTGGATGGCTATGTATTTTCCCCTTAGGACTGCCTTTGCAGTGTCACATAGGTTTTGGACCATTGTGTTTTCATTCTCGTTGGTCTCCATAAATTGTTTAAATTGATTTTTGATTTCCTGGTTTATCGAATCATTCTTGAGCAGGATGGTTCTTAGTGTCCAAGTGTTTGAGTTTCTTCCAAATTTTTCCTTGTAGTTAAGTTCCAATTTCAAAGCATTGTGGTCTGAGAATATGCAGGGAATAATTTCAGTCCTTTGGTATCAGTTGAGACCTGTTTTGTGACCCAGAACATGGTCTATTCTTGAGAATGTTCCATGGGCATTAGAATAGAATGAGTATTCTTTGGTTCTGGGGTGTAGTGTTCTATATATGTCTATGAGGTCCATCTCGTCTAGTATGGCTTCAAAGCTCTTGTTTCTTTGTTGATTTTCTGCATGGGTGCTCTGTCTATTTCTGATAGTGGAGGTCCCCCACTATTAATGTATTTTTATCTATATGTCTCTTTATTGTGGTTAAGGGTTGGCTTGTGTATCTTGCTGCTCCCCTGTTGGGGGCATATATATTTATAATTGTCATATCCACTTGTTGGATACATCCTTTAAGAATAATATAGTGCCCTTCTGTGTCTCTAACTATAGTCTTCAGTTTAAAATCCAATCTGTCTAATATGAGAATTGCTACCCCAGCTTTCTTTTGAGGTCCATTGGCATGAAAGATGATATTCTATCCCTTTACTTTCAGTCTGGATGTATCTTTAGGTTCAAAATGAGTCTCTTGTAGACAGCAAATGGATGGGTCATGTCTTTTTATCCAATCTGCAACCCTGTGGCGCATTATGGGAGCATTTAGGCCATTTACATTGAGACTGATTTTTGAGATATAATTTTATTTTTTATTTTTTTAATTTTTTTTTATTATATTATGTTAGTCATCATAGAGTACATCCCTGGTTTCTGATGTAAAGTTCGATGATTCATTAGTTGCGTATAACACCTAGTGCACCATGCAATACGTGCCCTCCTTACTACCCATCACCAGCCTATCCCATTCCTCCACCCCCCTCCCCTCTGAGAGAAACAAACCTCAGTTTGTTTCTCAGAGTCCATAGTCTCTCATGCTTCATTCCCCCTTCTGATTACCCCCCTTTCCTTATACCTTTCTTCCCCTACCGATCTTCCGAATTCTTATGTTCCATAGATGAGAGAAATTATATGATAATTGTCTTTCTCTGCTTGACTTATTTCACTTAGCATTATCTCCTCCAGTGCCGTCCATGTTGCAATAAATGTTGAGAATTCATTCTCTCTGATAGCTGAGTAATATTCCATTATATATATGAACCACAACTTCTTAATCTAGTCATCTGTTGAAAGGCATCTCGGTTCCTTCCACGCTTTGGCTATTGTGGACAATGCTGCTATGAACATTGGGGTGTGTATGACCCTTCTCTTCACTACGTCTGTATCTTTGGGGTAAATACCCAGTAGTGCAATGGCTGGGTCATAGGGTAGCCCAATTTTTAACTTTTTAAGGGACCTCCACACTGTTTTCCAGAGTGGCTGTACCAACTTGCATTCCCACCAACAATGTAGGAGAGATCCCCTTTCTCCACATCCTCTCCAACAATTGTTGTTTCTTGCCTTGTCAATTTTTGCCATTCTAACTGGCGTAAGGTGGTATCTTAGTGTGGTTTTGATGTGAATTTCCCTGATGGCTAATGATTTTGAACATTTTTTCATGTGTCTGTTAGCCATTTGTATGTCTTCATTGGAAAAGTGACTGTTCATATCTTCTGAAGATATGATTTTAATGATGCCATGTTGCCAGTAAAGTCTTTGTTTCTATAGATTGTGACTTTCTGTTCTGTATCACTCTTGGGGCCTTTTTACTCTTATAGAACCACCCTTAATATCTCCTGGAGGTCTGGTTTTGTGGTTACGAAGTTGGTCAGTGACTGGCGTTCCTGGAAGGTCTTTATCTCTGCATGAATTCTGAATGACAGCCTTGCTGCATAAAGGATCCTTGGCTGCATGTTTTTCTCTGAAAGAGCTTTAAAAATGCCCCCCCAACCCTTTCTCTTATTCCAGGTCTGTGTAGACAGGTCTGACATAATTCTGATACCTTTCCCTTGGTACGTGAGGAATTTCTTTGTCCTGGCCGCTTTCAATATTGTATCCTTGGATCTAATATTTGCGACTTGCACTATGATGTGACATGGCATAGGTTTGTCGTGGTTGAGCTTGGGAGGGGTCCTCTCTGCCTCTTGGACACGAATGTTTGTTTCCTTTGCTAGATTAGGGAAGTTTTCAGCTATAATCTGTTCAAATATCTCTTCAAGACCTCTGTTTTTCTCCACCCCCTCGGGGATGCTGATGATTCCGACATTGGAACGTTTCATTGAGTCAGTAATCTCCCGTAACCTACAATCTTGAGATTGGATTTTTTTGAGCCAAGTTTCTGTCTTAGCTTTCTCTTCTACTAACCCCTCCTCCAATTTGCTGATTTGTTCTTCTGCCTCATTCACCCTGGCCGTCAGAGCATCTAGTTTTGACTGCATTTGATTCATAGCATTTTTAATTTCTGCCAGATTCACTCTCATTTCTGCCCTTAGAGATTCTATATTGTCATTAATAGTTTTTTCAAGCCTACACATCATCTTGACCATTGTTACTCTGAACTCCATTTCTGACAATATGGTTATATCCATATCCATTAGTTCTGTGGCAGAGGCCCCAGACTCATTGTCTTTTCTTTGCTGGGGGTGGGGATTTCTCCTTCTCGTCATTCTGATGAGGAGAGGTTACGGGTTGCTCAGAGCCCAAATTATTGACCAGGACCCAGGCAGTGCGCACTTTTTTTATAGGGACCTTAGGGATGTGGGCTTCTTGATTTTTCAGCCTGCCTTCTGGGGGAGGGGCCTGCCACGCCAGTACTCAGGCAACCCTGTTTGGGTAGGGTCTCCGCGTCCCCTACGAGGGGGGATGGGGATGGGCACACTGTGAGCTGGTATTTCCAGGCTTTTGTTCTCTGGCGGCTTTCCCTGGCGGTTTTCTGTGCCTCTTCTAAGAGTCAGAGCAGCAGTAGCCGAATCCCAGCTTCTGTCTCAGAACAGAGGGATCACGGACCGTTCTCCACTGATGTTCTGGCCACTTTAACTCTTATTTTGTTGGTGCTGCTCAACCCTGCAGCATCCCGGGATGTGTGCCCCACAGCTGGCGTCCAGTCCCTCACTTCCAGGGCCGGCTCGTCTCTGTCCTTTGTGTTTCTAATACCGCCAGCTGCCAGCCATGCCCATGCGCTCCGGAACTCCAGTTTTCAGACTGCTTGCGCACGTTCCCCGGCTCACGGTCTCAGTCTGCTCTCTCACGGGTGCCGGTCCATGAGTCCGGCCCGCTCCCCAGTGCAGGTGGCTACCGCTTCCCGGCGCCTGAATGCAGGGGCTCCCTCCCCCTTCTGTTTATCTTCCGATATCTGTGCGTGGCTTCACAGCTCCCCGATTCGTACCTCAATACTCAGCGCTGGTGATGTTTGTTTATAGAGATCCAGATGTATCTTCCTGCATCTCACGTTGATTCTGTGGGTGTTAAGCATGGTCTGGTACCTATCCAGCTCAACTCAGAAGACCAGCTAAAAAGGGGACCCCTACTCCCCTGCCATCTTAACTCTCAGCCTGGGGGAACTTTTGAAGCCACTGAATTTGCATAATTTGTTACACAAAATTAAGAACCAATAACATTCTCTGAATCTACACCCACGTCCTCATGTGCATGTCAAGGAACCAGTTGGCTAGAGAAGCAGTCTAGGAGGCCTGGTTTACAGGTAGTTTTCACAATATGCGGGTACTGCATATGCTAGATACTTTCCAGAACAAAAAGGAAAGCAATATAAATAATTTACAGTCAGATGCAGTGGATATAAAACTTATTTAAAATGTAGCTTGCAAGAGGAGGAACTTCTGCATTGGTGGAGGAAGGGCCTGTGAAAATCCACTCTAGCACACAGGCAATGAGAACACAGGCAAATCAGATTACGGTGAGCAATCCTGTCTTGCTTTCATTTTATGTGCAAGTAATACTTCATATGTTTCTCCCCCAAGAATAACCTATAAAGCAGATTTCTGTAGAGAAATTTTTACCAAATGCGATTAATTTTTCCTCAGGATTATGATGATCAAATAATCCGCCTCTACTTCTGTTAACACAGTAATCCAGTATTTGATTGATCCACTCTCAGCTTCAAACCGAAACCTTTCGCTGATATGTAAAAAATATTCTGGTTCCTAGAAATCTTAAGAGTGGCTTGATCTCACAACCTTGAGATCATGACCTGAGCTGAAATTAAGAGTTGGATGCTTAACCCACTGGGCCACTCAGGTGCTCCACAAATAAGGTGTTTTTTTTTTTTAAGTAGTTCCCTGTTTCCTAAAGTTCATGTATTTTATATATATAAATTCATTACTCTAATATTTATTAATCATCTCCTATGTAGAGAGCCTTGAGTGCTCAGTTGTACAAAGAAGTGTAATCCTGAATGAAATAAACTTACAATTTGAAACGAAAAAAAAAAAGTATTTTCATGTGGCGTGTGTGACCGAGTTCTGCCTGTAGGGGGCACCGGAGAAGTGCCGGGGGGAAAGCTAGCTTCCTGGTTCTGGGCAGCTGGCACAGTGGAGTGGGGTGGGGGGGGGCATTAGGCTTCTCCAGCACCAGCCTCCTTACCTCGCACAGCTTCTCGGGGGGTCAGGCTGCTGCAGGACAGTGTGGCCAGCATCACAACATGGCCTGCAGCGGCCCTTACACCTACCTCACCGGGGACAGTAATAATAGATGAGCCTTCTGGTCAGACACTTCCCTGTGCACACCCCCCAGACCCCCTAGGGGGCGTATATCCAGCAACTCCCAGGGGAACATTTCCAGAACGTTCTACCTGAGAGGCGCCACAAATTGACTGCCACTGTGTGAGTTGCTTCCAGGCTCCGGGAACAAGGTCAGGATTTCAACCCTGCGAGTGCAGATTCTTCTCCCTGGGGACTCTCTCTGTGCCCTGCAGGTGCCTCTCCCTTGGCTGCGGTGTCTTCCTGGGGAATCTTCCTCGGTCTGTGGAGACACGTGGTTGGGTTCTGATCTCAGCACAGGGCGAGGCATTTTCGGGGCGGCTTATCTCTGCCATGTTGGAGAGGAATCTGTCCTTGGTGGTGTCTCTGAGTTCCGTGAGGGATGTTCTTTGTGTAATTCTCTCCCGGCTGGTTCAGGGACGCATCTTTGGGTGCTATCTTAGTCCTAAGCGGGGCGGAGGAGGTCTGGGGCGTAGCAGGGATTCGCGGTTTCAGTGGGGGGTGTGGAGGCACAGGGGGTGTTTCCTGGCTCTCATTTTAAGCTTTGTGAGGGGGATGTTTCCTCGGGTGCATCGCCTCAGCCGTGGGATTCCTCTCCCTGCGGGCTTCTGCCTCAGCCTGTGAGACACTCTCCTTGGGGGTTAGCTCGGCACGAGGGCGCACTTTGCCTTGGGTCCTCTGTCTCAGCCATGCTGGGGCTGGGCTTTCGTGCTGTTCTGCTGGTCCCTGGTGGGGACTTTTAGTCCCGTGGAGACTTTCATGGGTGCTCCGTCCCTTCCAATGGGGGTGCTGTTCCTCCGATGCTTCAAGACGAGAGGGAAACTCTCCCAGGGGGGGCTCTGTGTGAGCCGAGGGGCAGGGGGAGAACTTCACCGTGGGCGCCTTCTCAGCACTGGGCGTTTGGGCTCTTTCTGGAAGCTCCCTCTGAGGTCTGGGGAGCTGAGACTCTTCCTCAGGGTCCATCTCTGCCAGCAGGGGGATTGTGCCTTGAGAGCTCTCTCAGCCCTGGGTGAGGAGGGTTCCTTGGGCACTTCCCCTCCCTGATGTAGGGGGGGCTACTCTTTCCTGGCTGCTGACTCAGCTGTGGCTGGGGAGCATTTTGGGGGCTCTGGCTCTGCCTCAAGGGGTGGATTGTCCCTAGTGTGTTCTGTCTCAGCCTTTGTGGTGAGGTCGTAGTTGGCTGCTCTAATGCACTGTGGGGTGGCCTGTTCTTACTTGGATGCTCAGCCTGGGGTGGAGTCATTTTCCTTGATTTCTGTATGTCAGTCTTGCAGGGGTTCTATTTCTAACCTTTTATGTGTGACCTTGGTCATCAAGGTGGGAATCTGGTGCTGACAATGTGTGAGAGTTGGTTGCATTCTATATTCACGAACACTTGCTATATAAGGAGTCTTTAATCTCAGTCACCCTGGTGGGTGTGCAGGGATCTTTCATTATGACTAAATATGAATTTTGTACTGAATAATGTGGTTTATTGGCCATTCATATATGTCTTTTATGAAGAGCCTTTCCAGGACTTTTACCCACATGTTATTGAGATATTTGTATTTTTAAAATTGATTTGTAGTTCAACATATATTCATTCTTACACATATTTAAATATATAATTTTGTGTGTCTTTTGCTGATCTTTTTTTTTTTTGGTCACACTCTTTTTTTTCTAAAAGAGAGAGAGTGTGGACACACGAGTGGGGGAGGAGGAGTGGTAGGGGGACAGAGGGAATCTCCATTAGGCTTCCAGCCCAGTGTGAGCCCAATATGGGGCTTGATCTCACCACCCTGAGATCATAACCTGAGCTGAAATCAAAAGTCAGATGCTTAACCAATTGGGCCATACAGGTGCCCCATGTCTCTCTCTCTGTTTTTAATTTTCATTTATTTATTAGAGGTAGAATCCAGGCACACGTGAGAGAGAGAGAGAGCGACAGAGAGCACGAGCAGGAGAGAGAGGCAGATGGAGAAGCAGCCTCCCCAGTGAGTAGAGAGCCAAATGCTGGGCTCCATGCCGGGATCCTGGGACCATGACCTGAGCCGAAAGCAAACATTAACCAGTTTAGCCACTCAGATGCCCTGTATGTCACTTTCATAATAGAAGTGTCTTTCTGATGAAAAGAAGTTCTCGGTTTAATTAAGTCTAATCATTCTATTCTTCATGGTCAGGGCTTTCATTGTTTTCAAAAGCTTTGCCTACTCTAAAGCCACGAAGGTGATATCCCAAGTTTCCTTCTAGAACTCCTGTTCACCGGAGATCAAATTGTATGGATGGGAAGGGGATCAGAGCAGAGGTGCAGTTCCCCGTAGGGAGCAGGTGGACTTACTGAAAGGACCACAAAGGCTTGCAGGTCCCCGTGTCAGCCATATAGCACCTGCTGATTCCAGATGTATGTCTCGACTCTGTCCTGTGGCACTGGAGTATCCGCCCACTGTTGCTCCAACACCACAGAGCTGTCACTGCCCCTCCGTCGCGGTACGTCTGCTGTCTGGCAGTGCATGCCTTCCAACCTGCTGCTTTTGCTTAAACGTGGTCTCAGCTGTTCTAGGCCCTTTGATATCCACATACTGTTTACTGTCCGCTCTTGTACTTCCCCGAAAAGTAACAGGATGGGTTCATTTAAATTTTAAATAAATATTTACTTATATGTTAAATATGATGCGATACTTTTTCTGGGAAGAAATGACAATAATGACGTAATGAGTGTTCCAATCCACATGGTATGTATTTCTCTCCATTTACTGAGGCCTTTCATTTCTGTCCATGAGGATTATATTTCACGTGTCGTGCTCAGCACACCTGTTGCTAGGTTTATCCTATGGGTTTCTTTTTTTTTAAGATTTTTTATTTTTAATTAATCTCTATACCCAATGTGGGGCTCGAACATACAACCCCAAGATCGACAGTCCCACCGTCCACTGACTGAACCAGCCAGGTGCCCCTTGATGTTCTTGACACTGCTCTAATGGTATTCGAAATATCTTTTTCTAACTGGTTTGTTATTACACAGAAATACACGTGTTTTTGATTCTTGCTGTTTATCCAGTAGCTTGACGCTTGTACACTTATTAATTCTCAGGATTTTAATTCCTTTTGGATATTCTATGTACAAAAACATGTCAACTATGAACAATTACAACCTCACTTCTCCTCCGGTATGTTCTTGAAAACACAACGGACAGCCTTGTCTTCTGTCACCATTAAATACGGCACTTGTGTACATTTTTGGGGCGGGAGAGGTATCTTTTCTTAGGTTCAAGAAGTTGCCTTTCACCTGAGTTGCTGATGATTTTTACCGTGAATAGGTATCCAACGTCAACCCGTTTATGAAAGCGGCCCTGTGTCTTTTTTCTGGTTTTTGCTGTTTATGTAGCGCATTTCACTGATGAATTTTCCAGGGTGAACCCAGTCTTCCTTCCAGCAAGACACATGACCTTTGGATTTTTATGTCCTGTTTAATTTCACTTGCTAACCAATTGTGTTGTGTGTCTATATTCAGGAGAGAGATATTGTTCTTTCGTTTTCTTTCTTGCAGTGTTTTTGGTAGATGTTGGTAACATGTTTATCTTGGCCTCATAAAATGAGCAGGGAACTCACACCCTTTCTCCTCTGTTCCAAAAGAGTTTGTGTAAGTCTGGTCTTATTTGCCTCGTGAATGTTTGAAGGACTCGTCAGGAAAGCCTTCAGGATTGAAAGGCTCGTCATTTGGTGCTAAACGTCGTACCCCATACAGGAGCCTTCAGATTTTCTGTTTCTTCTTGGTGAGTTTTGGAATGTTTCATTGTTCTAGAAAAGAGTCTATTTCATCTGTTTCCAAATTTGCTATAAAGTCAGTCTGGGTGTTCCCGCTGTCTGTCACAGAGCTCTTCTCTGGATGCAGGGCTCGCTCTCCTGCTTGGTGGCTAGTATTTTTTATCTGAGGCTGTATTGTCGTCAATAATCGTGCCAAGGAGCCGTCTCAGTCTGTGCAGGCTGCCATAGCAACATGCCAGAAACTGGGAAGATGACAGGGACAGAAATGTGTGGCCCAGGGCTGTGGAGGCCGGGATACCAGGACCAGGCTGCCGGCACCAGGGTGATCTAGGGAAGGTCTGCGGCCTTTTTCAAGCCAGGCACCGTTGCTCTGCCCTCAGTGGTGCGAGGGCTCGGGCTCTCTCTGCAGCCCCCTTTCTGTAGCACTGATCCGATTCGGGAGTGGGCCACCGTTTGGACCTCGGCACCTGCCAAGGGACCCTAATATCTCCTAATACCAGCTCCCCTGGGGGGTTGGATTTCAAGGCATGGTTGTGGGAGACACAAGTGTCAGAACACAGCATAGCGCTCACTCTACTTTCCTGGGATCTATTGTAGTCTTTTCACACCTTCCTCCATGGACAGACCTCATTCATTTGCAGCAATGTTTCTTCTCTAACAAAACGTAAAGCTGTAAGTTTTCCTCTCTGTTTGTCATTCCACGTGTGTCGCACAGAATCGGTCATGTGATGTTCTCCTAGAGTTCACTAATAAGTATTGATTTAGAGTATGTTGTACAGTTTTGAAGGACCTTTTGTTGTGTTGCTAAGAAGTACTTCTTTGATTTCATTTTCTTTAGAGAACATGGTGTGCATGAAATTAAGGATTGGGGTTTATTGGCAGGGTTGCCAGTGTTTGCCTGCTCGAGAAGAAATGATATTCTGATGACTGAATGCAGGACTCTGTGTGAGGCCATGATCAAGCCTATTGAGGGTGGTATCTTTCAATCTATGCATTTGCTATCTGGGGGCTGAGCCCACCAAACTGGCACATTCTGAATGGTGCCCCGGAGAGCAAAATGATTGCTGGAGGTGGACATGTGCACAAAAGGATTCCACCCTGCAAACCTTAGGACGTCTTCTGGGAGCGCTAGGGAAGGATGTAACTGCATTCTCCTGCTACACAGGACTTGAGTAGCACGTAACTGAGGAGCCTGGCAGCCACTTTGCAATCATGAGGAGGAGCCAGAACTGGGATGAAGTGGCTTCTAAGAAGCAGAAGAGAACCTGGGGAAGGGAGCCAACGTTTGGTCATATTATTCATACAGGATTCAGCTCATTTGATGCTAATGTCCACTTAGCTGTTGGTTTCTTGTATCATTTTAGCTAAACACAGGAGAGGTTTCTGCTCCTGTGATTGAAAGCAACCTATGCAAATTGTGTTCACCATGGCAAGTAATAGAGCAAAGACAAGATGCATTTGGAAATAGCAGAAATTGTACCAGCCGGCAACGACCACTTTTCACAATCACTATGCCCATAGCCTGACATCTTCTCTTAAAAAGGCAATATTCTTATGAGATTTGGATCTTAGTGTGAAGAACGTCCATTTGCCAGCTCTTCCCCACGGTGCCCAGACTCCACTTTTAACAATTAAGAGACTGCAGAGCAGCTGTGAGAGGGAGAAGGGCTCTCTCTGCACTTCTGCAGGCGGGTACCATGGAGGGTGCCAGGCGGGAAGCCCTTCTCCCTTGAGGTCATGTATCCCTTTGGGTAAATACCTAGTACTGCAAATGCTGGTTCATGACGTAGTTCTAGTTTCACTTTCTGAGAAACTGCCATACTGTTTCGGAAGGGTTGCAGTTTTCTCATTAATGGGACATGTTTCTTGTTGCTCCTCAGGAAGCGATGAGTGAGAAAGGAGAGGAGTCTGCTGTTGGGCCCAAAAGCCAAGTGAAAAGTCCTGGGAAATCCATCACTCCATCTCCGATTAAGAAAAGGCTGAGCATGCGGCTGCTGTCAGTGGAGGAGGAAGGAGAGGGACCATCCCACACCGGGGGCTCAGCCGTGTCCATGGAAGACGGTGAGAATGCCAGGCCTCCCCTCCCCTCCGTGACCTGAGCCAGGGTAGCCTGGCCTCTGGCTCCTCCACGCCACGGGAGCAGTTCCCATCAAGGTCACTGGCTTTTGGTGACGCTGCCTTAATTTCTCAGCCACGCTGGACCAGGTGGTCACTCTGTCCTTCATGGAAACATTGCTGGCTTCCCCACCACTTGACTCTACTGGTTTCTTCATAGAAAGATACACCCTCATTCTCCTCTCTGTCCTTCCTTCTCTCCCCCTAACACCGTCATCATTCCAGAGTCCCACCATTACACTGTCCCTCATCGCACACCGCCTCGGGATTGAGCAAGCTGCTCGCCTGGCTTCTGAGCTCGCATCCTGCTTTTCCACTTGACCCCATACAGCTCATGGGTTCCCGTGAACTGAGAGTGACTGTGGCCACACAGAAATCAGACCATTACATGCATATGGTCATCAACTCCCCTGAGTGCTCAGAACAGAGTCTGAGCTCCCGACACTGGTCTCCATGCCCTGAATGACCTGGCCGTGCCATCTTCTCCTGCCATCATGTGTCCTCTCTGTGACCTTCTTGTTCTCTCTCCCTCTGAACTGTGCTCCATGGCCCCGGCTCGTCCCCTCCTAGGGATCCTGCCCTGTCCTCCCGGCAGCTAGAACTCCTCCTCTGCGTGTGCACAGGCCGCCTCTGTCTCCTGCTCCCGGCTCTGCCCAGGGGTCACCTCCTCAGAGGGCCCTGCCTGACCACACCGTCATGGAGGCTTCCCTCCTGCTCTCACTCACAACCCTGCTTCCTTCCTTCCTCACATGAATTCAAACCCTGTTATCACCTTAGTTCATTGCACATTTACCTGCTGACATCCACAGAGGTTATACATTCCAAAAGGAGAGGGTTTCTTCTGTCTGGTTCATGGCTGATCCCCACTGTTGGCTTGATGCTTGGCACAGAGGATGAGTGAATGAAGTAGACGTGTCCAACTGGGAGTGCCAATATTCATTTTGAGACAAAACCCAGATGACAAAGATCCATTTGCTGACTGGGATTTCTGGTGATGGAGTGCCAATATCAGGCATCCTGACATCAAGTGACACCTTCAGCTTGCCACTTCGTAGAGTGCATCCAGGGAACATGAAGTCACGAGTGCCAGGGCTCTGTGAATGTTTGCTAATTGGTTACACTGTCCACGTCTATCTCTGAGGGTATATGTAGTGTCAGGAATAGAAGAGCTGCCTTGCTGTATTATCATTCCTGAGGTCAGAATTTCAGGTCTGATACAATTATCTGGTATATTCACCTGCTATGAAATGAAAATTTTAGAGACTGTGGAGCACATGGATGTGTGTGGGGGGGGTCGCTGAAATGCACGTCATTGCAGCTCCTCGGTCAGTTAGGTTTCCGGGTGCACCTGTCGTTCACATTACCCACGGGGAGGGAAGGGAAGGTGGTCTATCCCCACCTGCTGGCTTCTGGTCAACATCTGTTCCTCCCGAGCTTATGAATATGGCAGGAGACGGTATTCCACACGGTAAGTTGGATTGTTTGTCTCAGGACTTGACCAGCGTCAGCAAGGGTGGGCTGATTCACAAAGCTGGTGGTCATGCCCTGGTGGGAAGAATCATCGCCAGCTGTCTCTCTGCAGATGACCTCAAGGTCACAGCAACGTCTGTGTCTGGAGATATGCCAGATCAACTGCCCATTCCGGTGAAAATCAATACGGAAATCAAAGAGCAATTAAAGATGGAAATTCGACAGCTTGGAGGAAGTAAGTAGAATAAGCACTTCTGTCCATGAAACCACAGGAAGTCTCCCATTCTATGATTCAGACTAGATTCAACCAACCTCTTGAGGCTCATCCTTTGCCAGAATTGGATTTTCACAATTAGAATGGCTCCTCTTTATTTTGACTGAAATGTCCCCATACACCTTTTTGTCCTGTTCTCTTGTATTTCTTAAGTGGTTACTGTGTACCAGATTCCACTGGTGGCTGTGTCCGGATGTCTGAATGTAAGCATGGAAAGCACAGGTTCTCTGTAACGTTCTAGCCCTTGAATGATGGCTGAGACTCCAAGACTGACTTCTACCTCCTCTTTGTACTTTAGAGATGTTGAAGGTTTTTTTTCTCTACATATCCCCAGAATATGAAAGAATCTCCAAATTGCTTGAAGGGGTGGAAGGACCTCCAGAAGTGCAGAAAAATTTTGTTGTGTACGCCATGAAGGAAGCGGCAAGGTGAGTGTGGGAGGAACTGTGCAGTATGTTTCCCGGTGGGGCCAGTGCGCTGCTGGGTGAGGGGTGGGGTCGGGCCTGCCTGGCGTTTCTCAAACCCTGGTCCTCACTCACAGTTCACGTTGTCTCCAGTTATTTAGATTGATAGTATTTGAGTCTCTCCTTCTTCCAAGCTTGAAGAGCCTTCTGTTCACACCCGAGTTTGAGGTGGACCTTGACCCTGAACTGGCCCTCTGAATTTGCTGGATTGTCCCTTGCCTTGCAGATGTGTTTTCTGTTCTCTTTTAAATTGATCTTCTTTTTGCATTTCTACAGAGCCTCCTGCATCATAGATCCTTTGGATATCCTTTGGTTAATGACTTGTTTCTCTATTTTCAGATTTAAAAGGCAAGACTTAGTAAGTCGCCTTGGGAATTTACTAGAAAAAATAGAATATGAGGAGTTTCTCAACAAAGATGAAGACTCCCAAGTCTTCTAATCCTATTACCGCAGTGATCATTGAGAAAGCATAACCAGTTGGCCATCCTGGAATGCTACCGGAAATTGTTGATGCCTCCGAGCACAAGTTAGCTAAAAAATTGTCTTCTGGAGGCTATGAAATACCATTGAAACTTTAATGTTATAAATTCCTGTTAGTAAAGTTTGATTTGGCAATGCATTTAAAAGGATAATTTGTTGTTCGTTTGTTTGTTTTCCCCTGAAGAGGGGGAATGTCGTTAAGGCATGGGTTGACACTATATCCTAGCTCCTCAGCAGGTCACAGGCCTGTCGCTGGTATTTATAGCATCTTCTACACTAGCAATTTCTTTCTTTTAATTTTACATTTTAAGTAATCTCTACACCCAACATGGGGCTCGAACTTAGAACCCCGAGATCAAGAGTGTTGTGATCCACTGACCGAGCCAGCCTGCACCCCATACACTCTCCATTTCTTTTCCTTTTGCCTGAGACAGCGCCTCCGCTGGTCATAAGGCTTGGCCTGAGAGGATGACTCACACCTTCCTTACCAGTGGACCTGACCATTAGCTGTCCTGCCTCAACCGAGTTGTTTTAATTTTCCTTTGACTTTAATCACAACCATGAGCGTGCTTAGAAAAACCCACACATCGTGGACATAGTCCTCCTCAGGGTCTCGTGTCGTTGCAGCCCTGTGTCCTTACCAGTCGGGTCCCATCTCCCCACACTGTGCAGGAACCCCATGTTTGCCTGATGACTGAGGGAGAGGAGCACTCCGGCCTGAACTCTTGGCAGTGTCTGTTTCCATTTCAATGGAGTCATTGTTAGGGCTCTTGTGGAAAGCCTTTCTCCTTTGGAAAAAGACCTCCAGTGCAGAGAAGCCTAACGTTGTGGGGACAAGAAGCAAAAGTTGGCTACTGAATACATAAGAATAATAGTGAGAGGAGCCCCTCTCATTGCCATCCCTTCATTAATAAAGATGTGAGTCATTGGCTATGGGAGAGAGAGCTCAATATACTTGCTAATGAGGTAGAGGATTGACATCCTCTAAATTATATTACCCCAGCCGCTCAAGGTACGGCTGCCAAGTTAGAACCAGAACTTTGACTTTAAAAGATTATTCCAGGCCTTTTTTGAAATTGTCACTTTAGGATGTTGAGGTAGATAATAAACCTACTGAATTCCATAAGCTCAGCCAAAGAGGGACAGCAAAGCTCAGACAATTAGGGACAGTCCCAGCCCAGCCAATGAGGGGCATGCACAGCTTAGCCATTCAGCGATAGTCCACAGTCAAGCCTATGAGGGACAGCCACACCCAAGCCTATGGGGGACAGTCAAGCTCAGCCAATGAGGGACAGTCATAGCCCAGCCAATGAGCGACAGTCAAGGTCAGCCAAAGAGAGACAGCCACACCAAATTTAATGAGGGACAGTCACAGCTCAGCTAATGAGGGACAATCGCAACTCAGCCAATGAGGGACGTTTAGAGCTTAGCCATCGAGAGAGTGTTCTAGCCCATGCAATGAGACTGTCACAGCTCATGCAGTAATGGAAAGTCACAGCTTAGCCAATAATGGCAAGTCACAGCTCAGCCAATGAGGGACAGTCAAACTGAGGCAGTGATGGACAGTCAGAAGCCAGCCCATGGGGGACATTCACAGCTTGGACAATGAGAGAGATTCGTAGCCTATCCAATGAGAGACAGTCAAGCTCAGCCAATGAGGGACAGCCACAGTTCAGCCAATTTGGGACAGTGAGAATTCAGCCAATGAGGGAGAGTCAGAGCCCACCCAATAGGGACATTTACAGCTTAGCCAATGAGAGACTGTCACAGCTTAGCCAATAATGGAAAGTCACAGCTCAGCCAGTGAGGGATAGTCAAATGTGAGCCAATGAAGGACAGTCAGAAACCAGCCAATGAGGGACATTCACAGCTTAGACAATGAGAGAGAGTCATAGCCCAGCCAATGAGGGACAGTCATAATTCAGCCAAGGACAGAAGGTCAGAGCCCAGCCAGTGAAGGACATTCACAGCTTAGACAATGAGAGAGAGTCATAGCGCAGCCAATGATGGACAGTCACAGCCCAGCCAATGATGGATTGACTGTCGTAATTGGCTGGGCTGTGATTGTTCCTCACTGGCTGAGCTGTGACTGTCCCTCAATGGCTCAGTATTGACTGGCCTTCGTTGGCTGAGCTGTGACAGTCTCTCATTGGATGGGCTACACTGCTCTCTCATTGGCTAAGCTGCAAATGTCCCTTATTGCGTGGGCTCTGACTCTCCCTCATTGGCTAAATTCTGACTGTCCCTCATTGGCTGAGCTGTGACTGTCCCTCTTTGGCTGATCTTGACTGTTCCTCATTGAGCCGGCTGTGACTGTGCCTCTTTGCGTGAACTTGACTATCCCTCCTGTGCTTGGTTATACTGTCCCTCATTGGCTGAGGTTTTACTGTCCCTCATTTGCTGAGCTGTGACTGTCCATCAGTGGCTGAGCTGTGACAGTCTCTCATTGGCTGCAGTATGATGCTCTCTCATTGGCTAAGTGGTGAATGTCCCACATGAGCTATGTTCTGACTGTCCCTCACTGGCTGGACTGTGACTGTCCCTCATTGGCTGAGCTGTAACTGTCCATCTTTGGCTGAGCTGGACTGTTCCAGGATGGGCTGTGAATGTCCCTCATATGCTGGGCTGTGACTGTCACTTGGTGGTTAATCTATGACTGTCCCTCATGGGATGAGCTGTGACTGTCCCTCATTAGCTGGTCTCTGTCCATCATTGGCTCAGTTTTGATGTCCCTCATTGGCTGAGCTATCAGTTTTCATTATTGGCTGAGCTGTGACAGGTTCTCATTGGCTGGGCTATAATGCTTTCTCATTAGCCAGGCTGTAAATGTCCCTTATAGGCTGGGTTCTGACTGTCCCTCAATGGCTGAATGTGACTGTCCCTTATTGACTGGCCTTGACTGTCCTTCATTGGATAGGCTGTGACTGTCCATCAGTGGCTGAGTTTGACTGTCCCTCATTATCTTGGGTGTGACTCTCACTCATTGGCTGGCTTTGACTATCGCTCATTGGCTGAGCTTGACTGTCCCTCATTGGCTGGGCTGTGACTGTCCCTCATTGGCTGAGGTGTGATTGTCCATCACTGGCTGAGCTGTGACAGTCTCTCATTCGCTGGGCTGTGCCTGTCTCTCATAGTCTAGGCTGTGAATGTCCCTCATTTGCTGGTCTCTGACTGTCAGTCATTGGCTGAAGTGTGACTGTCCCTCATTGTTTGGGCTGTGGCTATCCTTCATTGGCAGGGCTATGACTGTTCCACATTGGCTGAGCTCTAACTGCCCCTCTTTGGCTGAGCTTTGCTGTTCCTGGATGGGCTGTGACTGTTCCTCATACACTGAGATGTGACTATCTCTCAATGGTCAAGCCATGACTGCCCCTCATTTACTGAGCTGTGACTGTCCGTCATTGGCTGCACTGTGGCTGTCCATCATTGGCTGAGCTCTGAAAGTCTCTCATTGGCTAGGGGGTATGACTCTCTCTCACCGTCTAAGCTGTGACTATCCTTCACATGGTGGGCTCTGACAGTGTCATTAGCTGTGCTGTGACTTTCCCTCATTGGCTGAGCTCTTACTCTCCCTCTTTGCCTGAATTTGACTGTCCCTCACTTGCTGGGTCATGACTGTCCCTCCTTGGCTGAGCTGTGACTGTCCATCATTGGCTGAGCTGTGACAGTCTCTCATTGGCTGCTCTATTACTCTCTCATTGACTAAGCTGTGACTGTCCCTCATTGGCTGAGCTTGACTGTCCCTGGTAACTTGGGTGTGGCTGTCCCTCATTGGCTGGGCCATGACTATCACTCATTGGCTGGGCTGTGACTGTCCCTCATTGGCTGGGTTGTGACTGTCCCTCATTGACTGGGCTGTGACGTTCCGTTATTGGCTAAGCTGTGACAGTCTCTCATTGGCTGGGCCATGCCGCTCTCTCACTGGATAAGCTATAAATGTCCCTTATTGCGTGGGCTCTGATGCTCCCTCATTGGCTGAATTCTGACTGTCCTTCATTGGCTGAATTGTGACAGTCTCTCATTGGCTGGGCTATGACTCTCATTGTGTAAGCTGTGAATGTCCCTCATTGGCTGGTCTTTGTCCATCATTGGCTTAGTTTTGACTGTCCCTCATTGGCTGAGCTGTGACAGTCCATTATTGCCTGAGCTGTGACAGTCTCTCATTAGCTGGGCTATAACGATGTCTCATTGGCTAAGCTGTAAATATCCCTCAATGGCTGGGCTCTGGCTGTCCCTCAGTGGTTGAGCTCTAACTGTCCCTCATTGGCTGAGCTGTGGTGTGCATCATTGGCTGAATTGTAACAGTCTTTCATTGGTTGGGTATGACCCTCCGTCCTTGTATAAGCAATGAATTTCCCTCATTGGCTGGTCTCTGACTGTCTAGCATTGGCTCAGTTTTGACTGTCCCTCATTGACTGAGCTGTGACTTTCCATTATTGCCTGAGCTGTGACAATCTCTCATTGGCAGGGCTATAAGGATGTCTCAATGGCTAAGCTGTAAATGTCCCTCATTGGCTGTGTCTGACTGTCCCTCATTGGCTGGGCTGTGACTATCCATTATTGGCTAAATTGTGACAGTTTCTCATTGGTGGCTTGTAATGCTCTCTCATCAGCTAAGCTGTAAATGTCCCTCATTGGCTGAATTCTGACTGTCCATCCTTTTCTGAGCTGTGATTGTCCCTCATTGGCTGAGCTGTGACTGTCCTTCATTAAATTGGGTGTGGCTGTCTCTCATTTGCTGACCTTGACAATCGCTCTTTGACTGCCCTGTTACTGTCCCTCATTGCCTGAGGTTGACTGTCCCTCATTCGCTGGGCTGTGACTGTCCCTCATTGGCTGAGCTGACTGTCCCCCACGGGCTTGGGTGTGGGTGTCTCTCATAGGCTTGGCTGTGACTATAGTTGAGTATCGTTGAATGGCTATGTTGTGAATGCCCCTCATTGGCTGGGCTGTGACTGTTCATATAATCTGAGCTTTGCTGTCCCTCATTGGTGGAGCTTGACTGTCCCTCATTGACTGGGCTGTGACTGTCCCTCATTGTCTGAACTGTTACTGTCCCTCTTTGGCTGATCTTGACTGTTCCACATTGACTGGGCTGTGACCATCCCTAATTGTACGAGTGTGACTATCCCTTAAATGATGGGCTGTGCCTATTTCTCATTGGCTTGGTTGTGACTGCTCTTCATTGGCTGAGCTGGGACTGTAACTCATTTGCTGATCATGACTGTCCTTCAGCTTGGGTGTGGCTGTCCCTCATGGCCTAGGTGTGACTATCCCTCATTGGCTGAGCTGTGAGAATTCTCATTGGCTGTGATACGACTCTCTATCAGTGTCTAAGCTGTGAATGTCCCTCACTGGTTGGGCTCTGCCTGTCCATCATTGGCTGAATTGTGGCTGTCTTTCATTGGCTGAACCATGACTGTCTCTTGTTGCCTAAGCTTACTGTCCCTGATTGGCCTGGCTATGACTATCCCTCATTGTTTGAGCTGTGACTATCCCTTAATGAATGGACTGTGCCTGTCTCTCTTTGGCTTGCGTGTGAGTCTCCCTCATTGCCTGACTGCGACTGTCTCTCATTGGCTGAGGTTGACTTGTTTTCCTTGGCTGGGCTGTGACTATCCCTCATTGGCTAAGTTATGACTGTCCCTCATTGGCTAAACTTGACTGTCCTTAATTGGCTAAGCTGGGACTGTCCATAATAGGCTGAGTTGTGATGATCCATCACTGGCTTAGCTGTGACAGTCTGTCATTGCCTGCGCTTTGACTCTCTCTCATTATCTACACTGTGAATGTCCATCATTGGCTGGGTTTTGTCTGTCATTGGCTGAATTGTGACTGACCCTCACTTTCTGAGCTTGAGTGTTCCTCATTAGATTGGGTGTGCGGTCCCTCATTGGCTGGGCTGTGACTATTGCTGATTGGCTGGGCATGTGACTGTCACCCTTTGATTTCTGTCATTGGCTGGGCTGTGACTCTTTCTCACTGGCTGAGCTTTGACATTTCCTTATTCGATGGGCTGTGCCTGTCCCTCATTGTTTCTGCTGCTGCTGGGGCATGGAGGAAAATCGTTCTTCCTCCGGCTAGGTTAGTAAAGCAGTAGCTCAAGTAGTATGGCCTTTCATGATTCTTCTCTTCCTGTTGGAATCACAATTGGCCACAAAGGTTTGGGTGTGAGAGCAACCGTTCTGGACTTTTGTCCCCAACTTAGTGAAATTTCCCTATATTATTTTTCATAAAGTGCATGACAAGACTGCATGTCATCTTCAGTACAGCACGAGGCCTCCCGGGTTCAAGAGAACAGCACAGAAGCCTGAGTGCTCCTAGGCAGACAATTTTGGCAACATGGCGTGGATCAAGGAAGGAAGGAAGGCCTTACCTCTAAACATCTTCACCTAAAACAACAAAGTCTCCCTTCAAGGGGACTGACAGAAAAGCAGTTCATGTTAACATCAGAGAGTCTGCTGAAAACTAAAGCCCACATCCCCTTGGGGACAGTGTTCTTGCCTCCCCAAGAGTATGTTGGCATAGCTCTGTGAATTGAGAGTGTCTCCCTTGTAGTCTGGGCTCCACAAAGTTTGTCTCCATGTAGTGGTCACACAGCATTAAGGAGCCCAGTGATCTCAGTCCTCATCACCCTCAGCATGAACCCACAAATTTCTGGGTGCCACTGAGTCCAGGCTCTGAACACACTCAGAATGTCTCAGTTCTTCCACTCCTCCTTAACATCCATGGGATAAAGAATATTCAGCCCTTCTGTCATGAGGAGACTCAGGCCAGCAGGTGAAGGCACAGGCAAGATGGCCCTCTCAGTAAGTGGGAAAGCCAACTCTTACTGATTAGGGACAGACAAGCAGCAGGGCCTCTGGAGCCAGAGAATGATTTTAGGAGCCTTGATGAGGGCGGTGAAGTTAACCTTGGGATGTTGATCTCCCGGTCCTGCCTCTATGACAACTTACCCTGATGGTTCAGGAAAGAGCTTTCACATAACAAGTAGATCATCTCTGAAGGTCAAAAATCAGGGTCCCACTTTATTGTGCTCTTGGATGTGCAGCAGGCCTCCACCTACACCTGATCATCTGGTTCAAGCCGACTTTCCACGGGTTCATTATCCAATTCACGTAATCACTAAGCGTGATGGTCGGGAACTTAAAGAGAGAAATAGAGTTATCCCCTTCTAGCAAAGGTCCCTTGTGTGGGCAGGAGTGGGCTGCACAGACCCCTGTTTAAACTGCTTTAACCATGACATTGAACCATTCATCTGGGAAGGACTGACATATACAATCATGGAAGGGGTAGTGGAAAAGAGCTGTGCATCCGTCCAAGTACACTTGGGATCCACACCTCTCTCCCCATCCCTGTGCTGCAGTCACCCTGCCTCCTGCTTCCCTGCACGTGGCATCCTGCGCCCATTTGGGGACCTTTGCAGCTGGACTTCCCACTGCCTCAACTCCCCTTCCCAAGTCTTGTCAGTCTTGTCACCCTTCCCCTCTCTCCTTAAAGGCCACCTTCTCAGAGAGGCACTGTGTAACCCTATTTAAAGTAAGACCCTCAGTAGTATATACCACGTTTTCTCTATCCATTTGTCAGAGAAAGACGGGTAACATGATTTCACTCATATGTACAATTTAAGACACAAAAAAATGAACAAAGAAATAAAGAGACAAAACATGAATAGATTCTTACGGATAGAGAACAACCTGGTGATTTCCAAAAGTGAGAGGTGGGGGTGGGTGAAATAAGTGAAGGGGATTAAGAGTCTACTTATCATGATGAGCACTGAGTAATGTATAGAATCGCTGAATCATTATATTGTGCACCTGGAACTAATATAACACTATGTTAATTAAAGAAGCAGTCAACAAAAAAAAGAGGCAACCCACGGAACAAGAGAAGATACTTGCAAATCACACTACAGATAAAGGGCTGGTATCCAAGGCCTATAAAGAACTTATCAAACTCAACACCCAAAAAACAAATAATCAAGTCAAAAATGGGCAGAACACATGAACAGATACTTCTCCAAAGAAGACATACGAATGGCTAACAGACACGTGAAAAAATGTTCAACATCAATAGCCACCAGGGAAATTCAAATCAATACAACCTTGAGATACTACCTTACACCAGTTAGAATGGCAAAAATTAACAAGGCAGGAAACAACAAGTGTTGGAGAGGATGTGGAGAAACGGGAAGCCTCTTACACTGGTGGTGGGAATGCAAGCTGGTACAGCCACTTCAGAAACTGGTATGGACCTTCCTCAAGACACTAAAAATAGAGCTACCCTACGACCCAGCAATTGCACTACTGCGTATTTATCCCAAAGATATAGATGTAGTGAAAAGAAGGGTCACATGCACCCCAAGGTTCATAGCAGCAATGTCTACAATAGCCAAACTGTGGAAGGACCCGAGATGCCCTTCAACAGACGAATGGATAAAGAAGATGTGGTCCATATATACAATGGAATAGTACTCAGACATATAAAAGAATGAGTACCCACCATTTGCATTGACATGGATGGAACTGGAGGGGATTATTCTAAGTGAAATAAGTCAAGCAGGGAAAGACAATTATCATATGCTTTCGCTCATATGTGGAACATAAGGAATAGCATGGAGGACATTAAGAGAAGGAAGGGAAAAATGAAGGGGAAGAAATCAGGGGAGGAGACGAACCATGAGAGACTATGGATACCAGGAAACAGACTGAGGGTTTCAGAGGGGAGGAGGGTGGGAGGATCCTTTGGCGGTGATGGGTATTAAGGAGGGCATGTATTGCAATGAACACTTGGGTGTTGTACACAAATAATGAATCATGGAACACTACATCAAAAACTAATGAACTACTGTATGGTGACTAACGTAACATAATAAAGATAATAAAATGCAAAGACACCTGAAAAAAATAAAGTATATTGGAATCAAAATAAGTAAGTAAAAATATATTTTCAAAAGTCATTAAAGAGATTTTGTAAAATTGAAAAGTAGGTGTACTTTAACTCAAAATATTATTTTGGATTTGAACATTTTTGTACCCAAATAGAATTTAGTATAATTTGACTTTCTGGCTTTCCTGATAGCAAACTCATCAAACATATTTTCAAACTATACTTCTTTGTCAATGTCCTTTTTGATGAGCAAACTGCCATGTGCACCAACCTCTCTTGCCAACTGATGGTCTGTAATGATTTTTATTTAAATTCAGCTTACTGAAAGTTCTTTTTCAGGATGCTTCTGTGATTAGTGTTGTTCA
This sequence comes from Ursus americanus, assembly GCF_024610735.1. Lineage (NCBI taxonomy): Eukaryota > Metazoa > Chordata > Mammalia > Carnivora > Ursidae > Ursus > Ursus americanus. The sequence goes on from NC_142164.1 coordinate 15,554,033, forward strand.
ATAAAAATCTCAAGGGTACTCCTACATTGGACAAGAGTAGACAAAGGAAAATTTGTGAGTCAGATTTATCAGATACAAACACAATTCTGATGTGTTACAAAGTCTAGATATTGTCTCTGCTTTAAACTAATGGCTATCAATGAAACTTCTACAGAACTTATATTGTGAGCACACTTACGTAAAATCACATAACTCGCTTCTTTTTGTAAATCAGATGTAGTCATACAAAGTACCATTTTTCTTGTTAAAAATTCCAAGCCTTGGGGACACATCATATAATTTGAAATATCTCCATTTCAAATGTGAAGTTAGACATCTGCAATTTCATTTATTTGTTTGTTTGTTTATTTATTTACTTATTTGCTTTACTTGATGGATATTCTTTTTTATTATTATTATGTTCAGTTAGCCAGCATACAGTACATCCTAAGATTTGATGTAGTGTTCAATGGTTCATTAGTTGCATGTGACACCCAATGCTCATCACAACACATGCCCTCCTTAATACCCATCATCTAGTTACCCCACCCCCTGCCCCCTCCCTTCTGTAACCATCAGTTTGTTTCCCAAATTCCAGGGTCTCTCATTCTTTTTTCCCTCTCTGATTTCTTCCCATTCAGTTTTCCCTCCCTTCCCCAGTGGTCCTACATGTTTTTCCTTATGTTCCACATAGAAGTGAAACCATACAATAATTGTCTCTCTCTGCTTGACTTATTTCACTTAACGTAATACCCCCCAGTTCCATCCATGTCAATGCAAATGGTGGGTATTTCTGATGGCTGAGTAATATTCCATTGTATGTATGGACCGCATCTTTATCCATTCATCTGTTGAAGGGCATCTCGGGTCCTTCCACAGTTTGGCTATTGTGGACATTGCTGCTATGAACACTGAGGTGCATGTGCCCCTTCTTTTTACTACATCTGTATCTTTGTGGTAAATACCTAGTGGTGCAATTGCTGGGTTGTAGGGTAGCTCTATTTTTAATGTCTTGAGGAACCTCCATACTGGTTTCCAGAGTGGGTGCACCAGCTTCCATTCCCACCAACAGTGTAAGAGGCTTCCCGTTTCTCCACATCCTCTCCAACACTTGTTGTTTCCTGTCTTGCTAATTTTGGCCATTCTCATTGGTGTAAGGTGGCATCTCAATGTGGTTTTGATTTGTATTTCCCTGATGCCAGGTGATGCGGAGCATTTTTTTCGTATGCTTGTTACCCATTTGTATGCCCTCTTTGGAGAAGTGTCTGTTCATGTATTCTGCCCATATCATGATTGGATTATTTGTTCTTTAGTTGTTGAGTTTGATAAGTTCTTTATGGAGTTTGGACACTAGCCCTTTGTATGATAAGACATTTGCAAGCATCTTCTACCATTCTGTCTGTTGTCTTTTGGTTTTGTCCACTTTTTTCTTTACTGTGCAAAAGCTTTTTATCTTGATGACATCCAGATAGTTCATTTGTGACTTTGTTTCCCTAACCTTTGGAGACGGGTCCAGCAAGAAGTTGCTGCGACCAAGGACACAGAAGTTCCTACATGTGTTCTGCTCTAGCATTTTGATCAATTCGTGTCTCACATTTAGGTCTTTCATCCATTTTGAGTCTATTTTTGTGTATGGTGTAAGGAAATGGTCCAATTTCATTCTTCTCTGCATGTGGCCATCCAATTTTTCCAACACCATTTGTTGAAGAGACTGTCTTTTTTCCATTGGATCTTCTTTCCTGCTTTGTCAAAGATTAGTTGGCCATAGAGTTGAGGGTCCATTTCTGGGTTCTCTCTTCTGTTCCATTGTTCTGTGTGTCTGTTTTTGTGCCAGTACCATACTGTCCTGATGATTACAGCTTTGTAATAGAGCTTGAAGTCCAGAAATGTGATGTCACCACCTTTGGTTTTCTTTTGTCAACATTCCTTGCCTTATTCAGTGTCTTTTCTGGTTCCATACAAATTTTAAGATTATTGGTTCCAGTTCTGTGAAAGAAGTTGACATTTTGATGGAGATTGCATTGATTGTAGACATTGCTCTAGGTAGTGTAGACATTTTAACAATATTTCTTCTTCCAGCCCATGAACATGGAATGTTTTTCCATTTCTTTGTGTCTTCCTCAATTTGTTTCATGAGTGTTCTATAGTTCTCTGAGTACAGACCCTTTGCCTCTTTGGTTAGGTTTATTCGTACATATCTTCTGGTATTGAGGGGTAATTGTAAATGGGATCGACTCCTTAATTTCTCTTTCTTCTGTATCATTGTTAGTGTATAGAAATGCAACTGATTCTTGTGTATTGATTTTATATCCTGCCACTTTGCTGAATTCCTGTATGAGTTCTAGCAATTTTGGGGTGAAGTCTTTTCAGTTTTCCACATAGTGTATCATGTCATCTGCAAAAATTGGGAGTTTGACTTGTTCTTTGCCTATTCAGATGTCTTTTATTTCTTTTGGTTGTCTGATCGCTAAGGCTAGGACTTCCAGTAATATACTGAACAACAGTGTTGAGACTGGATATTCGTGCCCTGTCCCTGACCATAGGGGAAAAGCTCTCAGTTTTCCCTGATTGAGAATGATATTCGCTGTGGGCTTTTCATATATGGCTTTTATGATATTGAGGTATGTTCCCTCTATCCCTACACTGTGAAGACTTTTAATCAAGAAAGGATGCTGTACTTTGTCCAATGCTTTTTCTGCATCTATTGAGAGGCTCATATGGTTCTTGTCCTTTCTTTTATTAATATAGCATACCACATTGATAGATTTGAAGATGTTGAACCACCTTGCAACCCAAGAATAAATCCCACTTGGTCATGGTGAATAATCCTTTTAATGTACTGTTGGATCCTATCGGCTAGTATCTTGATGAGACTTTTTGCATCCATGTTCATCAGGGACATGGGTCTGTAAATTTCCTTGTTTGTGGGGGTCTTTATCTGGTTTGGGGATCAAGGTAATGCTGCCCTCATAGAAAGAGTTTGGGAGTTTTCCTTCCATTTCTATGTTTTTGAAACAGCTTCAGAAGAATAGCTGTTAATTCTTCTTTAAATGTTTGGTAGAATGTCCCTGGGAAGCCAAGTGGCCCTGGACTCTTTGTTTGTTGGGAGATTTTTGATTACTGCTTCAATTTCCTTGGTGGTGGTGGGTCTGTTCAGGTTTTCTAGTTCTTTGTGTTTCAGTTTTGGCAGTTTATATGTCTCTAGGAATGCATCCATTTCTTCCAGATTGCCTATGTTGATGGTGTATAGTTGCTCATAATATGGTCTTATAACTGTTTGTATTTCTTTGGTGTTGGTTATGAGCTCTCCTTTCATTCATGATTTTATTTATTTGGGTCCTTTCTCTTTTCTTTTGGATAAGTCTGTCCAGCTGTTTATCAATCTTTTTTTTTGTTTGTTTGTCTGTTTTAAACTTTGAATGTACATGCTGTATTTTACTTTATTTTTGTTGTCTTTGTTGTTTTTTAATTATGTTCAGTTAGCCAGCATACAGTACATCATTAGTTTTTGATGTAGTGTTCAACGATTCATTAGTTGCCTATCGCACCCAGTGCTCATCACAACATGTGCCCTTATCAATCGTATTAATTCTTTCAAAGAACCAGCTCCTACATCATTGATCTCTTCTACTATTCTTTCGGGTTCTATTTCATTGATTTCTGCTGTAATCTTTATTAATTCTCTTCTCCTGCTGGATTTAGGCTTTCCTTAATTTTTTTTTCTCTAGATCCTTTAGGTGAAAAGTTAGGTTTTGTATTTGAGACCTTTCTTGTTTCTTGAGAATTGCTTGCAATGATATATACGTCCCTCTAGGGACCGCCATTGCTACATCCTCAAGGTATTGAATATTTGTGTTTTCATTTTCATTTGTTCCTATGAATTTTTATTTTTTTTAAAACATTTTTAAAGATTTTATTTATTTATTTGACAGAGAGAGAGAGAGATGGCCAGCGAGCGAGGTAACACAAGCAGGGAAATGGGAGACGAAGAAGCAGGCTCCCAGAGGAGCAGGGAGCCTGATGCGGGGCTCAATCCCAGAACTCTGGGATCACGCCCAGAGCCGAAGGCAGACACTTAACGACTGAGCCGCCCAGGCGCCCCTGTTTCTATGAATTTTTAAAATTCTTCTTTAATTTCCGAGATCACCAATTCATTCCTCACTAGGATGATATTTAGCCTCCATGCATTTGAGTTCTTTCCAAATTTCTTCTTGTGATTGAGTTCAAGCTTCAAAGCATTGTGGCCTGAAAATATGCAGAGAATGATCCCAAAGTTCTGGTACCAGTGGAGAACTGATTTGTGACCCAGGATGGGATCTATTCTGGAGAATGTTCCATGTGTGCCGGAGAGGAATGTCTATCCTGATGCTCTAGGATGGAATGCTCTGAATATGTCTGTGAAGTCCATCTGGTCCAGCAAGTCATTCAAAGCCCTTGTTTCCTTGTTGATCTTCTGCTTAGATGATCTGTCCATTTCAGTTAGTGGGGTGTTAAAGTCCCGTCCTATTATTGTATTATTATCAGTGTGTTTCTTTACTTCTGTTATTAATTCCTTAGTATAACTGGCTGCTCCCATATTAGGGGCATAAATACTTGTAATTGTTAGATCTTCTTGTTGGATAGACCCTTTAATTATGATATAGTGTCCTTCCTCATGTCTTATTACAGTGTTTGGGGTTTTCTTAATAATAATTTTTTATTATGTTATATTAGTCACCATACAGTACATCCCTAGTTTTTGATGTAAAGTTCCATGATTCATTACTTGCGTATAACACCCAGTGCACCATGCAATACGTGCCCTCCTTAATACCCAGTGTTTTGTTTAAAATCTAATTTGTCTGATAGAAGGATTGCCACCCCAGCTTTCTTTTGATGTCCATTAGGATGATCGGTGGTTTTCCACCCCCTCACTTTCAATCTGGACGTGTCTTTGAGTCTAAAATGAGTCTCTTGCAGACAACAGAATGATGGGTCTTGCTGCTTTTCAGTCTGATACCCTGTGTCTCTTGATTGGAGCACTTAGCCCACTTACATTCAGGGTAACTATTGAAAGATATGAATCTAGTGCCACTGTATTACCTGTAAAGTCACTGTTTCTATATATTGTCTCTGTTCCTTTCTGGTCTATGTTACTTTTGGGCTCTCTCTTTGCTTAAAGGATCTGTTTTAATATTTCTTACAGGGCTGGTTTAGTGATCACAAATTGTTTTACTTTCTGTTTGTCCTGGAAGATTTTATTTCTCCTTCTAGTTTGAATGCCATCCTAGCTGGATAAAGTACTCTTGGCTGCATTTTTTTTTTTCTCATTCAGCATGCTGTGTATATCATGCCAGTCCTTTCTGGCCTGTTAGGTCACTGAGGATAGGTCTTCTGCCAGTGTAATGTTTCTACGCTTCTGGTTACAGACCTCTTGTCCCAGGTTGCTTTCAGGATTTACTCTTTGTTTCTGAGATTTGCAAGTTTCACTATTATATGTTAGGGTGTTCACTTATTTTTATTGATTTTGAGGGGGATTTTCTGTGCCTCCTGGACTGGAATGCCTGTTTCCTTTCCAAGATTAAGGAAGTTCTGCACTATAATCCACTCCAGTATACCTTCTGTGCCCCCCCTTCTTCTGGGATCCCATCATTTTGTCTTCTATATCACTAATTCTCTCTTCTGCCTCATTTATCCTAGCTGTTAGAGCCTCCATTTTTCATTGCATCTCATTAATAGTCTTTTTGCTTTCAACTTGGTTAAAACAGGCCAAATAGGTAAGATGAAAAGGACATGTGCAGAATTAGCACCATGCATCTTCCAAATTCTTGATGGTGCCACCAATCAGCACTGTGTGGGTTAGCAGAAAACCTGAGACCACTGAGAGACAGTACCGAAATAAAAATCCATTAATGACCCTCACTGTGCCAGGTGGACCACCGTGATGCTTTGGGTCTCCTGGAATTAGTGTCATTCTGATCCAGTATTGAGTAATCTTCAGGAATTCTGATTACTGTCTAAACTTTTCACTGTGTACTGTCATGGTAGTACTTGGCCACAGGTCCGCAGGGGAAGGTTGGGATAACAATTAACAGCATAAATATTTGGCAGTGTAGCATGGTCCTTCCTCAAGGGCAAGCCCACCGTAATTTCTGACCAACAGAGAAGAGAAGAGTCACACAGAGTTCTTTACAGATGCGTGGGCTCCCCTTAGAAAATAGCCTACCACCACCTTGGTGAATGTCGTGTCTTCTGGACTTCCCAACCCACGTAATCACTTCTACATGATAAACTCAGGGTAACACTCTAGTCTGCTTAACGGTATCTTCCTGTGAAGTCCACCAAGGAAGTTGTTGGCATTTCTCCTTAATTTTCAATAGGCCACTTTGGACTTCTTTCGTCAACCAACCAAGCAAAGTATGAGAGGCATCCCTAACTCTGAAAATGATAACGTTGAATCCACATCCTCCCTTAATGATCCCGTATACATAAATCTGATCTTATTCACAATTACTTTCCTTCTACCTGCAAACAGCACTCTTAAAAATATTTCTATGCAAATTCTCCATGCTCTTACGTAAACATATTTGAAAAAATCATGTAGATCTTTTGGTGAATATTGCCACTCCTCATGGGTCACAATTTGTACCTCACTTTTGGGGCATGGGGGAACTTGAGTGTAGTTAGAGAGTTTAGAATGACTGAGAGGTGGTGGGTATCACTTGGAAGCAGGATCAGCAGTGCCCTCCATGGCACTTCCCTCAGGGGAGACCATCTATGTCTGCAGACAAAGGGAAAATAACCTTTGCAGACGGGAGTGGAAAGTATGTTTCTCTTTGCAAAGGCATTTCACAGAATTTTGGGGTTCAAGAGACCCAGTTGCACCAGAGTCTGCAGATATGACCCATTCTAAGTTCCAGCATCCCATTCCTTCCCAGTTGGTGCCCTCACATTAACTTAAAATGTCATGTGAGGTGGGGATATAGTGTGTGTTTTGTTTCAGCCACTTGTAGGATTAGATTTTTTGTTGGCTTTCCCCGAATCTCAGCTCTTAGGCTACAGAAGAGAATGCTTTGTTTTCAAGGCAATCATAGTCTATTTCGGGTCCTTTCTGTGCACCTTAGCTGGGTCTTTAAGGACCTGAGCATGTACATTTTGTCCCCTAGTTCTTCAGCACGTTTAGAAGCAACCATTCATTTCCACTATACTCCTCATTTTGACCACAGTGCTCACTGCTACCACACACGTGGTCACCCAGACCCTTGGTCTTGACCAAAGGTCTCTAAGTGTGATCATTCGAGAAACTCCTTTATCATTTCTTGCCATGAGCTACCAGTGCCATTTACCACTGGATAAAGGGTCAATAATGCCTTTCTATGAATCAGATTAGAGAAGGAATTACAGAAACCCAGAAACAACTCACAGGTCTCACGTTCAAGATTCTGTTTTCTGGAACCACTCTCAGTATCAAATCTGTATCAGAGATGCTTCATCCTGAGGAGAACCAGTGGGAGACCGTATGGACACGTGTCTGTATGTGTCCATGCACATGCATGTTGATGCGTGTGCTAGTATGGATTTGTTACATGGAAACGATTTCATGCAATGGTCCTTGCTCATTTGGCGGTCTCTGTCAGGCCGCATCCTGATCTGATGCTGGAGCAGGGCAGAAATTCAGGAACAAGAGATGAGGAGCAGGCTAGAAGCCACAGACATGAGCCTCACGCCCCATGAAGACCAGCTCAAGCCCATGCCTGTTCATTTTCCTCCCACCTTGGGGAAGAGGGTGTTCTGCAGGGGTCAGGGCCAGAAAGGACTAACTCCCAAGGCCCTTTAGTCTGATTCACATTAGATGTCTCCTCAGGGAGGCCTTCCCTGACCGCCTCATCAAAAGTATTGTCCACCCTTTTGCATCTCTCCATCCTATTTCAAGTTTGGGCAGAGTACTTACCACTACCTGACAGTTGCTCTGCTTGTCTAGTGTCTCATGGAAGAGCTATGAAAAAAGTGTCCAGTTCACTGTTCCTTCACACGTAGATAAGCAGCTGGCACTTAAATGGCTTCTAGCAAATACCAAATGAATTATTTCTAATCCTCATGACAGGCCTGGGAGGTTGATGCTGTCAGGAGCCTCAGTTTGCAGGAGGGGATGTGGAAACACAGAGAGGTTAGGTACATATCCTCAGGTTACGTGCAAATAAGGATGGACCTAGACCAACCACTCAGCCAGTTCTGGCTTGAAGCCAAGTTCTTTTTTTTTTTTTTTTAATTTTCATTTAGTTCATTTATTTTTTATCTTTTTTTCTTCAATTTATTTTTCTTCTCTCTCTCTCTCTCTCTCTCTCTCTCTCTCTCTCTTTTTAGTTACGTTCAGATAGTCAGCATATAGTACATCATAAGTTTTTGTTGTAGTGTTCGACAATTCATTAGTTGGGTATAACACCCAGTGTTCATTTTAACACGTGCCCTCCTTAATACCCATCACCCAGCCAAGTTCTTTCCACTCCTCGGCCAAGTGCTGCCCCCGGACTCCACAGCCTCTGGCTGCCCCTGGCCCACACTCTGCCTTGGTCCTTATTGGTCATCTGACTCTGGATCTGGGACATTCTCTGCTCACTCTCCCTCCCTGACAGGAGCTGCCGGGGGCGGGAGGGCCTAGCTCTCATCTACCTCAGCCACTGCCTTAGCTCTTCAGCCCTGAGGACTCCCAGGAAGAGCTACCTGTCAGACAGGCCTAAACTTCTGTCCCTCAGGGGATCCCTGGCCCAGAGGGGAGTCTGCTCTCTGTGTGTTCCCCAAATGAGATCACTCACCATCAGTAAATGACCCACCGGGCACTTCTCTCTGGCCCAGATCCTTCGCATCCCTGAGGTACTGAGCCATGACTGTCTCCTACAGGCAGCACTGAGCCTGAGGAGAACCTTCCCAGAGTGCCTCAAACGTGTCAAGGTGGGCTATGGCTTCTTCCCATCCTGCTCCCCTCAACCCCACAGCCTCCTTATGAGGCAGAGGCCTCGATTTCCACTGAACACCCGAGGACACTGAGCCCCCAGAGAGCATGGCCTTGCTCCAGGTCAGACAGCTGCCTGGGAGCTGAAGCCAGAGTGAAACCCGGGAGTCCCTCACTCCATGGCGTGTGCTCTTGAGAAGGGTGCAATACCGCGCCCTTGTTTCAAAAGGGGAACCTGAATTCCTTAGTAAATTGAGATCTGAAGACTAACAAGGGCGAGGACTTTTCCTTCCCAATTGAAGAAGTTGTGAACCTTAAAAATAAAACTGTCATCTATTTTGCCAGCAAAATGCATTTATTTGGGAAAAGCAGAGAATAAAAATCCAGGACAAGCAAGCTACCACAAAACCACACGCTGGGCCCAGAGAACAAAAGACAGGACGGCTCTTGTTAGAGGAGAGGGGGCAGCTGTAAAGAAGGGTCCACTGGAAGAAGCTGGGTTTTAGAAATAGAGTGGTATCTCATTGGCTAGAATGTGACTGTCCCTCATTGGCAAGGCTGTGAGAGTCCCTCAATGGCTATGCTGTGACTGTCCATCATTGGCTGAGTTGTCACTGTCCCTCATTGGCCGAGCTGTGACTGTCCCTCATTGGCTGAGCTTGACTGTCCCTCATTTGATTGGGTGTGGCTGTCCCTCATTGGCTGGGCTGTGACTGTCCCTCTCTCGTTGAGCTGTAACTGTCCCAACTTGGCTGAGCTTGCCTGTCACTCATTGGCTTGGCTCTGACTCTTCCTCATTGGCTAGGATATGACTGTCCTTCATTGGCTGAACATGACTGTCCCTCGTTGGCTTGGATGTTGCTGTTCCTCATTGGCTGGGCTGTGACTATCATTCATTGGCAGGCTGTGACTGTCCCTCATTGCCTGAGCTGTAACTATCCCTATTTGACTGAACATGACTGTCTCTCATTGGCTTGGGTGTGTCTGTCCGTCATTTGTTGAGCTGTCACTATCCCTCAATGGCTAGGCAGTTACTTTCCCTCATTGGCTTAGTGTAACTGTCCCTCTTTGGCTGAGCTTCCTTGCTCCTCATTTGCTGGGCTATGACTGTTGCTCCTTGGCTGAGCTGTGACTATTACTGAATGGACGGTCTGTGCCTGTCCCTCATTGGCTTGGGTGTGGCTGTGCTTCACTGGCTGTGCTATGACTGTCCCTCATTGGCTGAGCTGTGACTGTACCTCTTTGCCTAAGGTTGACTGTTCTTCATTGACTAGGCTATGACTCTCTCTCCTTGGCTGAGTTGTGACTATCCCTCATTGGCTGATCTTGACTATCCCTCATTAGATTGGGTGTGGTTGTCCCTCACTGGCTGGGCTCTGATTATCCTTCATTGGCTGAGCTGTGACTGTCCCCCTTTCCTTGAGCTGTGACTGTCCATCATTGGCTGAGCATGACAGTCCTTCATTGGCTGAGCTGTGAATGTCCCTTATTGGCTGGGCTCTGTCCATCACTGGCTGAATTGTGACTTTCCCTCATTGGCTGAGCTTGACGTTCCCTGATTGCCTGGGCTGTGACTCTCCCTCATTGGCTTGGCTGTGATTGTTCCTCTTTGACTGTGCTGGTACTGTCTCTCATTGGCTGAGCATGACCGTCCCTCGTTGGCTTGATGTGATTATCCCTCATTGGCTGGGCTGTGACTGTCCCTCATTGGTTGAGTTATGACCATCTCTCAATGGCTATGCTCTGACTGTCCCTCATTGGCTGAACTGTGACTGCCCCTCATTGTCTGAGATGTGACTGTCCCTCATTGTCTGAGATGTGACTATTCCTTAATGGTTGGGTGGGTCTGTCCCTCATTGGCTGACCTGTGACTGTCCCTCGTTGGGTGAGCTTGAGTGCTCCTCATTAGCTAGGGTGTGGCTGTCCCTCATTGGCTGAGCTGTGACTATCCTTTAATGGATGGCCTGTGCCTTTCCCTGATTGGCTTGGCTGTGACTGTCCTCATTGGATGGGCTGTGACTGCCCATCATTGTCTGAACTGGGACAGTGTCTCATTGGCTGAAGTATGCCTGTCTCTCACTGGGTAAGCTGTGAATGTCCCTCATTGGATAGGCTCTGACTGTCCTTCTTTGGCTGAGCTTGACTGTCCCTCATTGGCTGGGTTGTGCCTGTCCCTCATTGGCTTGGCTGAGGGTCCCTCGTGGCGGGGCTGTGACTGTTCTTCAGTGGTTAAGCTATGACTGTCCCTCATTGGTTGAGCTGTGACTGTTCCTCATTGGCTGGGCGGCTTGGGCAAGGAGGAAAAGCTTTCTTCCTTCTGCTGTGATTACAAAGCAGTAGCTCAAGTAGTACGAATTTGCAAGGGTCCTCTCTTCCTGTTGGATTCACAATTAGCCACAGATGGTAGGGTGTGAGAGCTCCACCTTCTGGACTCTTGACCTCAACTTAGTGAACTTTTCCTTTTTTAATTTTCGTGAAGTGCACGGCAAGACTCTCTTTGATCTCCAAGTACAGCATGAGGCCTCCTGGGTTCGAGAGACCAGCACAGAAGGCTGAGTGCTCCTAGGCAGACTGTTTCTGCAACACGGAGTGGATCAAGGAAAAAAGGATGGCCTTACTTCTGAACGCCTGCACCTAGAACAACAACGTCTCCCTCCAAGGGGACTGACTCAGGAAACCAGTTCACATTAACATCAGAGAGTCTGCTGAAAGTTAAAGCCCACATCCGCTTAGGGATGGTGGTCCTGCCCCCCAAGAGCATGTCAGCCTGTAGTGTAGCTCTCTGCACATTGACAGTGTCTCTCTTGTACTCTGGGTTCCCCAAAGTTCGACTCCCTGTAGTGGTCACACAGCATTAAGGAAGCCAGAGATGACTCCTCATCACCCTCAGCATGAACCCACAAATTTCTGGGTGCCACTGAGTCCAGGCCCTGAGCACACTCAGAATGTCTGAGTTCTTCCACTCCTGCACAGGATTTTTGGAGTAGAGATTATTTAGCCCTTGTGTCGTGAGGAGATTCAGGCCAAGGCAGGTGAGGGGACAGGCATGGTGGCCCTCTCAGGAAGTGGTAAGGCCAACTCTAATGATCGGGAACAGAGAAGCAGCAGGGCCTCTGGAGCCAGAGAATGGTTTTAGGAGCCTTGATGAGGGGTGTGAAATTAACCTTGGGATGTTAATCTCCCAGTCCTGCCTCTAGGACAACTTACCCTGATGGTTCAGGAAAGAGCTTTCGCATAACAAGTAGATCATCTCTGAAGATCGAAAATCAGGGTCCCGCATTATTGTGCCCTTGGATGTGCAGCAGGCCTCCACCTACACCTGATCATCTGGTTCAAGCCGACTTTCCACGGGTTCATTATTAAATTCACATAATCACTAAACATGATGGTCAGGGAACTTAAAGAGAGAAATAGAGTTATCCCCTTCTAGCAAAAGTCCCTCGTGTGGGCAGCAGTGGGATGCACAGACCCCTGTTTAAACTGCTTTAACCATGACATTGAACCATTCAGCCGGGAAGGACAGACAAGTGCAATCGCGGAAGGTGCAGTTGAAAAGAGCCGTGCAGCTGGCCAAGCACACCTGGGACCCCCCACCTCTCCCCCATCCCTGCGCTGCAGCCACCCCTGCCTCCTGCTTCCCTGCATGTGGCATCCTGCGCCCATTCAGGGGCCCTTGCAGCTGGATTTCCCACTGCCTCAACTCCCCTTCCCAAGTCTTGTCACCCTTCTCCTCTCTCCTTAAATGCCACCTCCTCAGAGCGGCGCTGTGTCAGCCATCTAAAGTAAGACCCTCAGTAGTATGTACCACCTCTTCTTTGTTCATTTGGCAGAGAAAGACAAATAACATATGATTTCACTCGTATGTACAAGTTAAGACACAAAGCAAATGAACAAAGAAAAAAGGGACAGACAAAAGAGCAGACTCTTAAGGATAGAGAACAAAGTGGTGGTTACCAGAGGGGAGGGGGTGCAGAGGTGGGTGAAATAGGTGAAGGGGATTAGGAGCCCACTTACCATGATGAGCATTAAGTAATGTGTAAATTCATTGAATCACTATATTGTACACCTGGAACTAATATAACACTATGTTAATTATATTGGAATTAAAATAAGTAAGTAAATATATTTTCAAAAGTCATTGAAAAGATATTGTAAAAATGAAAAGTAGGTGTAGCTTAACTTACAATTTTATTTTCAATTTGAATATTCTTGTACCCAAACAGAGTTTATTATAATTTGACTTTCTGGCTTTCGTGGTAGCAAACTGATCAATCGTATTTTCAAGGTATGCTTTGTTGCCAAAGTCATTTTTGATGAGCAAATTTTCGTCTGCGCCAACTTCTCTTGCCAATTAATGATCTCTAATGATTTCTATTTAACTTAAGCTTCCTGACAGTTCTTTTGCAGGATGCTGCTGTGATTGGTGTTCAGAAAATCTCAAAGCTACTTGTACATTTGGACAAGAGTGGACAAAGGAAAACTCATGAGTCAGATTTATAAGATCCATATACGATTTTGATGTGTTTCAGGGTCTAGACATTGACTCTGCCTTAAACTAATTACTATCGATAAAATTTCTAAAGAACTTATATCGTCAGCACATTTATGAATCACACTAGTAGATTCCTTTTGTAAATCGGATGTAGTCATGCAAAGTAACATTTTCCTCGTTAAAAACTCCAAGCCTCGAGGGCATTTCATTTAATCAGGAATATCTCTGTTTCAAATGTGAAATTAGTACATTTGTAATCTCCTTATTTTCTATTTGATATGTACTCTTTCCCCTTTGAAACTGAAACTTGCATCTGGTGATTTGTGCATTTCTAAGGTCTATATTTATCTTCCCTTCACCGGATACTCAAGAAATATGTTCCCATCTTTGCTATGGCTACACGGTCATCAAACACACTTTCAGTTACTTTCTTTCATTCATGCAAGCAAGGGAATAGACTTTCCTTTAAGCAAACGGCTTTATATACAGTCATGATTTATGGTTGTAGAGCTAAATTACCTTTCTCTGCTTTGTTCATAATACCATCCCACCTACATAAGTTACATAAGATAACTGTAGTCCATTTCACAATATGCTTTTGCTTTGGTATAATGCCTTTATGTCATTTGATATCATATCTTTTAAACATTTGTACAAGTCTCGGGGCGCCTGGGCGCTCAGTCGGTTGAATGCACTACTCCTGGTTTTGGCTCAGGTTATGATCTCAGGGTCATGAGATGGAACCCCGGGACAGGCTCTGCATTTAGCAGGGAGTTGGATGGAGATACTCTCTCACCCTCTCCCTCTGCCCCTGCCACCCCCCCACCCCCACGCCCACTCACAGCTATGTACTCTCTCTCTCTCTCTCTCAAATAGATAAATAAATGTTAAAAAATTTCGGTGGAAGTCTCTAATTGGTGTGCAATACTGTCCTGATTGCATTTGGTCTGATGCCTTATCATGTCTCAGTTTGTACTTAAATATAGTTTTCTCACAGACATAAAGAATATTACTCGGCCAGTTGTTATCATCAAAAAATGAGCCCATCAAGATACAAATTTGGCACAATCACTCTTGCAGGCATAATAGCCTTTCTGTACGCTTGTATGTACCTGTCCTACTCGGTCCCGTACCGTGTCCCTGGCCTGAGCATTTTAGCCCAATGTCATCGTCTTATAATGTATAAACATGTTTATCCGCTAGGCTATAGCCAGCTTTTTCTCTTCATTTCAGCCAAGTCAATTACTGTCGTGACGTTATCTTTAGTGTGGACATACAGAATAATCAGAAATGTTGGTCGGGAAGAGCCACATCTGGTGTATAATCAAGAGGCAAGAACACACATTTTGCTTCTTTTATTCTCAACACGTGCCACATTTAAAGTATTTTCCTAGAAGCATGAAACATTTGATTCTAATTTTAAAGAGAAGGATGACACAGAAGTGTTCTTTATAACCAGCTAAGTTAGCAGCTCTATCAACAGTCTACAATAGAATTATGACCCCCAACGTCATATTGACCTCTGAGTTCAATTCAATTGTAAAATAGGAAAGCACTGGGACGTTCAGTCATCTCCTGGGATCTTTTAAGAGGTCAGTCATTTTGTGCACAAACACATCAACCACCAAATTCATTCCAAAATATTCAACCGCGTTGTTCTCTACTTTGACACCTTCTGCCGACCTTCCTGTGTGAAACTACACGTTTGCAAGTAAGGAGAGTTTTGCATGGGGACGATGGGGTCTGTGCCCTCGCCACCCTGAAGATGACGGGGCCACCCGAGGGGGGACCTGACGGCAGGCTCTGAAAGGTGAGAGTGGCCTGCAGCTCACGGCCGTCGAGAACCCAGGGACGATACTCACACGTGGCAGGAATCTGGGTTGTGCCAACAATGCTGACCGAGTGTGGAGGCCACTGTCACCCCTGGCCTTTCACAGGACAGCTTGGCTTGGCCACACTCGTGAGTCAGCTTTTTAAGCCCCGAGGCAGAGACCACAGTCAAGATGAACCCGAATTCGGGGCTTCAGAAATGTGATAGAAGAAAGAAGAAATGGGTGTTGTTTCAGCCACCGTGTTTGGGGGAACTTTTGAAGCCACTGAATTTGGGTAATTTGTTACACAAAATGAAAAACCAATAACATTCTCTGAATCTGCACCCACGTCCTCATGTGCATTTCAAGGAACCGGTTGGCTAGAGAAGCAATCCGGGAGGCCTGGTTTACAGGTAGTTTTCACAGTATGCGGGTACTGTGTATGGTAGATCCTTTCCAGAAGAAAAAGGAAAGCAATATAAATAATTTACAGTCAGATGCAGTGGATATAAAACTTATTTAAAATGTAACCTGTAAGAGGAGGCACTTCTGCATTGGTGGAGGAAGACCTGTGAAAATTCACTCTAGCATACAGGCAATGAGAACACAGGCAAACCCTGTCTTAATAACTGGTTTCGGAACTGTGCAAATTCACCCATGCCCAGCAACAACTGGAAGAGCATTCACTCAAGAAGGATGGCTCCATCCGTACAGTGACAGTCAGCTCTGGGCTGTTGTGACCAGAACTGTTCCCACCGCCCTCTCTTCAGCTCCATGGTGGCCTTGAAATCAATGACCTCATGTCTACAAAGCTCTGAACACCAGCGACCTGTCGGCCACTGGAGGGGACTAAACTGATTGGAGTCCCCCACAAATCTCTATTCCCAGACAATTGTCACTATTTGATGTGCCTGGTGACTCCCTGAAAAGCACCTCTCCTGGGGCTCATCTGTCACTGAACAATCTGAGAGCTTCCTCTGTGGGCACAGCCCTGTTAACCATCTTAAGGTGCCAGGCAGGACTGCTGTGGGGAGTGTTGAATAGATGGGATGACGGTGAGCAATGCAGTCTTGCTTTCATTTTATGTGCAAGAAATACATCATATGTTTCTCCTCCAAGAACAACTTCCAAAGTGGATTTGTGTAGTCAAATTTTTACCAAATGGTCTTAAGCTTTCCTCAGGATTATGATGACCAAATAATCCACCTCTACTTCTGTTAAAACAGTCAGCCAGTATTTGATTGCTCCGCTCTCAGCTTCAAACCGAACCCTTTCGCTGATATGTAAAAAGTATTCTGGTTCCTATAAATGTTTTTCCTGTGCCGTGTGTGACCGAATTCTGCCTGTAGGGGGCGCCAGAGAGGCGTCCAGGGAAGACTTGCTTCCTGCTTCTGGCACAGCCGGCTCCCAGGAAGCATGGGGCTTCTCCAGCACCAGGCTCCGCATCGCACACAGCTTCTCGGGGGAGGGGGGGGCAGGCTGCTGCAGGACGGTGTGGCCAGCAACATCCCCATGGCCCCCAGCTGCCCTTACACCTCCCTCCCTGGGGCAGTAATAATAGATGAGCCTTCTGGTCAGACACCTCCCTGTGCGTACCCCTCCCAGACCCCCTAGGGGGCGTATATACAGCAACTCCCAGGGGGCACATTTCTAGAAAGTTCCACCTGAGAGGCGCCACAACTTCACTGCCACTCTGTGAGTTGCTTCCAGGCTCCGGGAACAAGGTCTGTATTTTAATCGTGGGAGTGCGGATTCATCTCCCTGGGGACTCTCTCTGTGCCCTGCAGGTGCCTCTCCCTTGGCTGCGGTGTCTTCCTGGGGAATCTGCCTCGGTCTGTGGAGACACGTGGTTGGGTTCTGATCTCAGCACAGGGCGAGGCATTTTCGGGGCGGCTTCTCTCCGCCATGTTGGAGAGGAATCTGTCCTTGGTGGTGCCTTGAGTTCTGTGAGGATGTTCCTTGTGTAATGCTCTCAGCGCTGGTGAGGGGTCGTCTTTGGGTGCTGAGTCCTAACACAGAGGGTGGGGATTCGGGGGGCGGCAGGGGCTCCGGCGATCGGGGCAGGCGTGGGGGAGGGGCGGGGAGTGTTTCCTGGCTCTCATGTCAAGCTCTGTGGGGAGAATGTTTCCTCGGGTGCATCACCTCAGCCCTGGGATTCCTCTCCCTGCGGGCTTCTGCCTCAGCCTGTGAGACACTCTCCTTGGGGGTTAGCTCGGCACGAGGGCGCACTTTGCCTTGGGTGCTCTGTCTCAGCCATGCTGGGGCTGGGCTTTCGTGCTGTTCCGCTGGTCCCTGGTGGGGACTCTTAGTCCCGCGGAGACTTTCGTGGGTGCTCCGTCCCTTCCAATGGGGGTGCTGTTCCTCTGATGCTTCAAGACGAGAGGGAAACTCTCCCAGGGGGGGGCTCTGTGTGAGCCGAGGGGCAGGGGGAGAACTTCACCGTGGGCGCCTTCTCAGCACTGGGGGTTTGGGCTCTTTCTGGAAGCTCCCTCTGAGGTCTGGGGAGCTGAGACTCTTCCTCAGGGTCCATCTCTGCCAGCAGGAGGATTGTGCCTTGAGAGCTCTCTCAGCCCTGGGTGAGGAGGGTTCCTTGGGCACTTCCCCTCCCTGATGTAGGGGGGCTCCTCTTCCCTGGCTGCTGACTCAGCTGTGGCTGGGGAGCATTTGGGGGGCTCTGGCTCTGCCTCAAGGGGTGGATTGTCCCTAGTGTGTTCTGTCTCAGCCTTTGTGGTGAGGTCGTAGTTGGCTGCTCTAATGCACTTTGGGGTGGCCTGTTCTTACTTGGATGCTCAGCCTGGGGTGGAGTCATTTTCCTTGATTTCTGTATGTCAGTCTTGCAGGGGTTCTATTTCTAACCTTTTATGTGTGACCTTGGTCATCAAGGTGGGAATCTGGGGCTGACAATGTGTGAGAGTTGGTTGCATTCTGTACTCACGTACACTTGCTATATAGGGAGTCTTTAATCTCAGTCACCCTGGGGGCTGTGCAGGGATCTTTCATTATGTCTAAATGTGAATTTTGTACTGAATAATGTGGTTTATTGGCCATTCATATATGTCTTTTATGAAGAGCCTTTCCAGGACTTTTACCTATATTTTATTGAGATACTTGTATTTTTAAAATTGATTTGTAGTTCAATATATATTCATTCTAACACATATTTAAATATATAATTTTGTGTGTCTTTTCCTGATCTGTTTTTTTTTTTTTTTTTGGTCACACTCCTTTTTTTCTAAAAGAGAGAGAGTGTGGACACACGAGTGGGGGAGGGGTGTGGTAGCGGGAGAGGGAAACAGAGAATCTCCATTCGGCTTCCAGCCCAGTGTGAGCCCAATATGGGGCTTGATCTCACCACCCTGAGATCATAACCTGAGCTAAAATCAAAAGTCAGATGCTTAAACAATTGGGCCATACAGGTGCCCCATGTCTCTCTCTCTGTTTTTAATTTTCATTTATTTATTAGAGGTAGAATCCAGGCACACGTGAGAGAGAGAGAGAGAGAGAGAGAGAGCAACAGAGAGCACGAGCAGGAGAGAGAGGCAGATGGAGAAGCAGCCTCCCCAGTGAGTAGGGAGCCAAATGCTGGGCTCCATGCCAGGATCCGGGGACCATGACCTGAGCCGAAAGCAGACATTAACCAGTTTAGCCACTCAGATGCCCTGTATGTCACTTTCTTAATAGAAGTGTCTTTTTGATGAAAAGAAGTTCTCGGTTTAATTAAGTCTAATCATTCTATCCTTCATGGTCAGGGCTTTCATTGTTTTCAAAAGCTTTGCCTACTCTAAAGCCACGAAGGTGATATCCCAAGTTTCCTTCTAGATCACCTATTCATCGAGGATCATATTGTAAGGATGGGAAGGGGATCAGAGCAGAGGTGCAGTTCCCCGTAGGGAGCAGGTGGACTTACTGAAAGGACCACAAAGGCTTGCAGGTCCCCGTGTCAGCCATCTAGCACCTGCTGATTCCAGATGTATGTCTCGACTCTGTCCTGTGGCACTGGAGTATCCGCCCACCGTTGCTCCAACACCACAGAGCTGTCGCTGCCCCTCCGTCGCGGTACGTCTGCCGTCTGGCAGTGCGCGCCTTCCAACCTGCTGCTTTTGCTTAAACGTGGTCTCAGCTGTTCTAGGCCCTTTGATATCCACATACTGTTTACTATCAGCTCAGCTATTTCCCCGAAAAGTAACAGGATGGGTTCATTTAAATTTTAAATAAATATTTACTTATATGTTAAATATGATGCGATACTTTTTCTGGGAAGATATGACAATAATGACGTAACGAGTCTTCCAATCCACATGGTATGTATTTCTCTCCATTTACTGAGGCCTTTCATTTCTGTCCATGAGGATTATATTTCACGTGTCGTGCTCAGCACACCTGTTGCTAGGTTTATCCTATGGGTTTCTTTTTTTTTTAAGATTTTTTATTTTTAATTAATCTCTATACCCAATGTGGGGCTCGAACATACAACCCCAAGATCGACAGTCCCACCGTCCACTGACTGAACCAGCCAGGTGCCCCTTGATGTTCTTGACACTGCTCTAATGGTATTCGAAATATCTTTTTCTTTTTTTAAAAAAAGATTTTATTTATTTATTCGACAGAGATAGAGACAGCCAGCGAGAGAGGGAACACAAGCAGGGGGAGTGGGAGAGGAAGAAGCAGGCTCATAGCGGAAGAGCCTGATGTGGGGCTCGATCCCAGAACGCCGGGATCACGCCCTGAGCCGAAGGCAGACGCTTAACCGCTGTGCCACCCAGGCACCCCCGAAATATCTTTTTCTAACTGGTTTGTTATTACACAGAAATACACGTGTTTTTGATTCTTGCTGTTTATCCAGTAGCTTGACGCTTGTACACTTATTAATTCTCAGGATTTTAATTCCTTTTGGATATTCTATGTACAAAAACATGTCAACTATGAACAATTACAACCTCACTTCTCCTCCGGTATGTTCTTGAAAACACAACGGACAGCCTTGTCTTCTGTCACCATTGAATACGGCACTTGTGTACATTTTTGGGGCGGGAGAGGTATCTTTTCTTAGGTTCAAGAAGTTGCCTTTCACCTGAGTTGCTGATGATTTTTACCATGAATAGGTATCCAACGTCAACCCGTTTATGAAAGTGGCCCTGTGTCTTTTTTCTGGTTTTTGCTGTTTATGTAGCGCATTTCACTGATGAATTTTCCAGGGTGAAACGAATCTTCCTTCCAGCAAGACACATGACCTTTGGATTTTTATGTCCTGTTTAATTTCACTTGCTAACCAATTGTGTTGTGCGTCTATATTCAGGAGAGAGATGTGGTTCTTTCGTTTTCTTTCTTGCAGTGTTTTTGGTACATGTTGGTAACATGTTTATCTTGGCCTCATAAAATGAGTAGAGAACTCACACCCTTTCTCCTCTGTTCCGAAAGAGTTTGTGTAAGTCTGGTCTTATTTGCCTCGTGAATGTTTGAAGGACTCGTCAGGAAAGCCTTCAGGATAGAAAGGCTCGTCATTTGGTGCTAAACGTCGTACCCCATACAGGAGCCTTCAGATTTTCTGTTTCTTCTTGGTGAGTTTTGGAATGTTTCATTGTTCTAGAAAAGAGTCTATTTCATCTGTTTCCAAATTTGCTATAAAGTCAGTCTGGGTGTTCCCGCTGTCTGTCACAGAGCTCTTCTCTGGATGCAGGGCTCGCTCTCCTGCTTGGTGGCTAGTACTTTTTATCTGAGGATGAATTGTCATTGATAATCATGCCAAGGAGCCGTCTCAGTCTGTGCAGGCTGCCATAGCAACATGCCAGAAACTGGGAAGATGACAAGGACAGAAATGTGTGGCCTAGGGCCGTGGAGGCCAGGATACCAGGACCAGGCTGCCGGCACCAGGGCGATCGAGAGAAGGTCCGCGGCCTGTTTCAAGCCAGGCACCGTTGCTCTGCCCTCTGTGGTGGGAGGGCTCGGGCTCTCTCTGCAGCCCCCTTTCTGTAGCACTGATCCGATTCGGGAGTGGGCCACCATTTGGACCTCGGCACTTGCCAAGGGACCCTAATATCTCCTAATACCAGCTCCCCTGAGGGGTTGGATTTCAATGCATGGTTGTGGGAGACACAAGTGTCAGAACACAGCATAGCGCTCACTCTACTTTCCTGGGGTTTGTTGTAGTCTTTTTACACCTTCTTCCATGGACAGACCTCATTCATTTGCAGCAATGGTTCTTCTCTAACAAAATGTAAAGCTGTAAGTTTTCCTCTCTGTTCGTCATTCCACGTGTGTCGCACAGAATCGGTCATGTGATGTTCTCCTAGAGTTCACTAATAAGTATTGATTTAGAGTATGTTGTACAGTTTTGAAGGACCTTTTGTTGTGTTGCTAAGAAGTACTTCTTTGATTTCATTTTCTTTAGAGAACATGGTGTGCATGAAATTAAGGATTGGGGTTTATTGGCAGGGTTGCCAGTGTTTGCCTGCTCGAGAAGAAATGATATTCTGATGACTGAATGCAGGACTCTGTGTGAGGCCATGATCAAGCCTATTGAGGGTGGTATCTTTCAATCTATGCATTTGCTATCTGGGGGCTGAGCCCACCAAACTGGCACATTCTGAATGGTGCCCCAGAGAGCAAAATGATTGCTGGAGGTGGACATGTGCACAAAAGGATTCCACCCTGCAAACCTTAGGACGTCTTCTGGGAGCGCTAGGGAAGGATGTAACCGCATTCTCCTGCTACACAGGACTTGAGTAGCACGTAACTGAGGAGCCTGGCAGCCACTTTGCAATCATGAGGAGGAGCCAGAACTGGGATGAAGTGGCTTCTAAGAAGCAGAAGAGAACCTGGGGAAGGGAGCCAACGTTTGGTCATATTATTCATACAGGATTCAGCTCATTTGATGCTAATGTCCACTTAGCTGTTGGTTTCTTGTATCATTTTAGCTAAACACAGGAGAGGTTTCTGCTCCTGTGATTGAAAGCAACCTATGCAAATTGTGTTCACCATGGCAAGTAAAAGAGCAAAGACAAGATGCATTTGGAAATAGCAGAAATTGTACCAGCCGGCAACGACCACTTTTCACAATCACTATGCCCATAGCCTGACATCTTCTCTTAAAAGGGCAATATTCTTATGAGATTTGGATCTTAGTGTGAAGAACGTCCATTTGCCAGCTCTTCCCCACGGTGCCCAGACTCCACTTTTAACAATTAAGAGACTGCAGAGCAGCTGTGAGAGGGAGAAGGGCTCTCTCTGCACTTCTGCAGGCGGGTACCATGGAGGGTGCCAGGCGGGAAGCCCTTCTCCCTTGAGGTCATGTATCCGTTCAAATCCGTATTTTGAATTCTTTGGGTAAATACCTAGTACTGCAAATGCTGGTTCATGACGTAGTGCTAGTTTCACTTTCTGAGAAACCTCCGTACTGTTTCGGAAGGGTTGCAGTTTTCTCATTAATGGGACATGTTTCTTGTTGCTCCTCAGGAAGTGATGAGTGAGAAAGGAGAGGAGTCCGCTGTTGGGCCCAAAAGCCAAGTGAAAAGTCCTGGGAAATCCATCACTCCATCTCCAATTAAGAAAAGGCTGAGCATGAGGCTGCTGTCAGTGGAGGAGGAAGGAGAGGGAGCATCCCACGCCGGGGGCTCAGCCGTGTCCATGGAAGATGGTGAGAATGACAGGCCTCCCCTCCCCTCCCTGACCTGAGCCACGGTAGCCTGGCCTCTGGCTCCTCCACGCCACGGGAGCAGTTCCCATCAAGGTCACTGACTTCGGGTGATGCTGCCTTAATTTCTCAGTCACGCTGGACCAGGTGGTCACTCTGTCCTTCATGGAAACATTGCTGGCTTCCCCACCACTTGACTCTACTGGTTTCTTCATAGAAAGATACACCCTCATTCTCCTCTCTGTCCTTCCTTCTCTCCTCCTAACACCGTCATCATTCCAGAGTCCCACCATTACACTGTCCCTCATCGCACACCACCTCAGGATTCAGCAAGCTGCTCCCCTGGCTTCTGAGCTCGCATCCTGCTTTTCCACCTGACCCCATACAGCTCATGGGTTCCCGTGAACCGAGAGTGACTGTGGCCACACAGAAATCAGACCATTACATGCATATGGTCATCAACTCCCCTGAGCACTCAGAACAGAGTCTGAGCTCCCGACACTGGTCTCCATGCCCTGCATGACCTGGCCCTGCCATCCTCTCCTGCCATCATGTGTCCTCTCTGTGACCTTCTTGTTCTCTCTCCCTCTGAACTGTGCTCCATGGCCCCGGCTCGTCCCCTCCTAGGGATCCTGCCCTGTCCTCCCGGCAGCTAGAACTCCTCTTCTGCGTGTGCACAGGCCGCCTCTGTCTCCTGCTCCCGGCTCTGCCCAGGGGTCACCCCCTCAGAGGGCCCTGTCTGACCACACCGTCATGGAGGCTTCCCTCCTGCTCTCACTCACAACCCTGCTTCCTTCCTTCCTCACATGAATTCAAACCCTCTTATCACCTTTGTTCATTGCGCATTTACCTGCTGACGTCCACAGAGGTTATACATTCCAAAAGGAGAGGGTTTCTTCTGTCTGGTTCATGGCTGATCCCCACTGTTGGCTTGATGCTTGGCACAGAGGATGAGTGAATGAAGTAGACGTGTCCAACTGGGAGTGCCAATATTCATTTTGAGACAAAACCCAGATGACAAAGATCCATTTGCTGACTGGGATTTCTAGTGACGGAGTGCCAATATCAGGCATCCTGACATCAAGTGACACATTCAGCTTGCCACCTCGTAGAGTGCATCCAGGGAACATGAAGTCACGAGTGCCAGGGCTCTGTGAATGTTTGCTAATTGGTTACACTGTCCACGTCTATCTCTGAGGGTATATGTAGTGTCAGGAATAGAAGAGCTGCCTTGCTGTATTATCATTCCTGAGGTCAGAATTTCAGGTCTGATACAATTATCTGGTATATTCACCTGCTATGAAATGAAAATTTTAGAGACTGTGGAGCACATGGATGTGTGTGGGGGGGTCGCTGAAATGCACGTCATTGCAGCTCCACGGTCAGTTAGGTTTCCGGGTGCACCTGTCGTTCACAGTACCCACGGGGAGGGGAGGGAAGGTGGTCTATCCCCACCTGCTGGCTTCTGGTCAACATCTGTTCCTCCCGAGCTTATGAATATGGCAGGAGACGGTATTCCACATGGTAAGTTGGATTGTTTGTCTCAGGACTTGACCAGCGTCAGCAAGGGTGGGCTGATTCACAAAGCTGGTGGTCATGCCCTGGTGGGAGGAATCATTCCCAGCTGTCTCTCTGCAGATGACCTCAAGGTCACAGCAACGTCTGTGTCTGGAGATATGCCAGATCAGCTGCCGATTCCGGTGAAAATCAATACGGAAATCAAAGAGCAATTAAAGATGGAAATTCGACAGCTTGGAGGAAGTAAGTAGAATAAGCACTTCTGTCCATGAAACCACAGGAAGTCTTTCCCATTCTATGATTCAGACTAGATTCAACCAACCTCTTGAGGCTCATCCTTTGCCAGAATTAGATTTTCACAATTGGAATGGCTCCTCTTTATTTTGACTGAAATGTCCCCGTAAACCTTTTTGTCTTGTTCCCTTGTATTTCTTAAGTGGTTACTGTGTACCAGATTCCACTGGTGGCTGTGTCCGGATGTCTGAATGTAAGCATGGAAAGCACAGGTTCTCTGTAACGTTCTAGCCCTTGAATGATCGCTGAGACTCCAAGATTGACTTCTACCTCCCCTTTGTACTTTAGAGATGTTGAAGGTTTTTTTCTCTACATATCTCCAGAATATGAAAGAATCTCCAAACTGCTTGAAGGGGTGCAAGGACCTCCAGAAGTGCAGAAAAAATTTGTTGTGTACGCCATGAAGGAAGCGGCAAGGTGAGTGTGGGAGGAACTGTGCAGTATGTTTCCCGGCGGGGCCAGTGCGCTGCTGGGTGAGGGGTGGGGTCGGGCCTGCCTGGCGTTTCTCAAACCCTGGTCCTCACTCACAGTTCACGTTGTCTCCAGTTATTTAGATTGATAGTGTTTGAGTCTCTCCTTCTTCCAAGCTTGAAGAGCCTTCTGTTCACACCCGAGTTTGAGGTGGACCTTGTCCCTGAACTGGCCCTCTGAATTTGCTGGATTGTCCCTTGCCTTGCAGATGTGTTTTCTGTTCTCCTATAAACTGAGGCTCTCTTTCCATTTCTACAGAGCCTCCTGCATCATAGGTCCTTTGGATATCCTTTGGTTAATGACTTGTTTCTCTATTTTCAGATTTAAGAGACAAGACTTAGTAAGTCGCCTTGGGAATTTAGTAGAAAAAATAGAATATGAGGATTTCTCAACAAAGATGAAGACTCCCAAGTCTTCTAATCCTATTACCGCAACGATCATTGAGAAAGCATAACGAGTTGGCCATCCTGGAATGCTACCGGATATTGTTGATGCCTCCGAGCACGAGTTAGCTACGAAATTTTCTTCTTCAGGATATGAAACACCATTGAAACTTAAATGTTATAAATTCCTGTTAGTAAAGTTTGATTTGGCAATGCATTTAAAAGGATAATTTGTTGTTCGTTTGTTTGTTTTCCCCTGAAGAGGGGGAATGCCGTTAAGTCATGGGTCGACACTATATCCTAGCTCCTCAGCAGGTCACAGGCCTGTCGCTGGTGTTTATAGCATCTTCTACACTAGCAGTTTGTTTTTTTAAATTTTACATTTTAAATAATTTCTACACCCAACATGGGGCTCGAACTCACAACCCCTAGATCAAGAGTCCGTGCTCCACTGACCGAGCCAGCCTGCACCCCATACACTCTCCATTTCTTTTCCTTTTGCCTGAGACAGCCCCTCCGCTGGTCATAAGGCTTGGCCTGAGCGGATGACTCACACCTTCCTTACCAGTGGACCCGACCATTAGCTGTCCTGCCTCCACTGAGTTGTTTTAATTTTCCTTTGACTTTAATCACAACCATGAGCGTGCTGAGAAAAACCCACACATCGTGGACATAGTCTACCTCAGGGTCTCGTGTCGTTGCAGCCCTGTGTCCTTACCAGTCGGGTCCCATCTCCCCACGCTGTGCAGGAACCCCATGTTTGCCTGATGACTGAGGGAGAGGAGCACTCTGGCCTTAACCCTTGGCAGTGTCTGTTTCCATTTCAATGGAGTCATTGTTAGGGCTCTTGTGGAAAGCCTTTCTCCTTTGGAAAAAGACCTCCAGTGCAGAGAAGCCTAACGTTGTGGGGACAAGAAGCAAAAGTTGGCTACTGAATACATAAGAATAATAGTGAGAGGAGCCCCTCTCATTGCCATCCCTTCATTAATAAAGATGTGAGTCATTGGCTATGGGAGAGAGAGCTCAATATACTTGCTAATGAGGTAGAGGATTGACATCCTCTAAATTATATTACCCCAGCCGCTCAAGGTACGGCTGCCAAGTTAGAGCCAGAACTTTCACTTTAAAAGATTATTCCAGGCCTTTTTTGAAATTGTCACTTTAGGATGTTGAGGTAGATAATAAACCTACTGAATTCCATAAGCTCAGCCAAAGAGGGACAGCAAAGCTCAGACAATTAGGGACAGTCCCAGCCCAGCCAATGAGGGGCATGCACAGCTTAGCCATTCAGCGATAGTCCACAGTCAAGCCTATGAGGGACAGCCACACCCAAGCCTATGGGGGACAGTCAAGCTCAGCCAATGAGGGACAGTCATAGCCCAGCCAATGAGTGACAGTCAAGGTCAGCCAAAAAGAGACAACCACACCAAATTTAATGAGGGACAGTCACAGCTCAGCTAATGAGGGACAATCACAACTCAGCCAATGAGGGACGTTTAGAGCTTAGCCATCGAGAGAGTGTTCTAGCCCATGCAATGAGACTGTCACAGCTCATGCAGTAATGGAAAGTCACAGTTCAGCCAATGAGGGACAGTCACAGCTCAGCCCATGAAGGACAGTCAGAATTCCTCCAATGAGGGAGAGTCAGAGCCCACGTAATAAGGGACATTTATAGCTTAGCCAATGAAACAGTGGTATAGTCCAGCCAATGAGAGAGTATCACAGCTTAGCCAATAATGGCAAGTCACAGCTCAGCCAATGAGGGACAGTCAAACTGAGCCAGTGATGGACAGTCAGAAGCCAGCCCATGGGGGACATTCACAGCTTGGACAATGAGAGAGAGTCATAGCCTATCCAATGAGAGACAGTCAAGCTCAGCCAATGAGGGACAGCCACAGTTCAGCCAATTTGGGACAGTGAGAATTCAGCCAATGAGGGAGAGTCAGAGCCCACCCAATAGGGACATTTACAGCTTAGCCAATGAGAGAGCGATATAGCCCAGCCAATGAGAGACTGTCACAGCTTAGCCAATACTGGAAAGTCACAGCTCAGCCAGTGAGGGATAGTCAAATGTGAGCCAATGAAGGACAGTCAGAAACCAGCCAATGAGGGACATTCACAGCTTAGACAATGAGAGAGAGTCATAGCCCAGCCAATGAGGGACAGTCATAATTCAGCCAAGGACAGAAGGTCAGAGCCCAGCCAGTGAAGGACATTCACAGCTTAGACAATGAGAGAGAATCATAGCACAACCAATGATGGACAGTCACAGCCCAGCCAATGATGGATTGACTGTCGTAATTGGCTGGGCTGTGATTGTTCCTCACTGGCTGAGCTGTGACTGTCCCTCAATGGCTCCGTATTGACTGGCCTTCGTTGGCTGAGCTGTGACAGTCCCTCATTGGTTAAGTGATGACTGTCCCTCATTGGCTGAACTTGCTGTCCATCATTGGTTGAGCTGTGACTGTCCATAATTGGCTGAGTGGAGACGATCATCATTGGCTGAGCTGTGACTGTTTGGTATTGGCTTAGTTGTGACAGTCCTTCATTGGCTGCACTATGACTCTCTCTCATTGGCTACACAGTGAATGTACATCATTGGCTGGGCTCTCACTGTCCATCATTGGCTGACCTGTGACTCTCCCTCATTGCCTAACTGTGACTGTCTATCATTGGCTGAAGTTGACTGTCCATCATTGGCTGAATTGTGACTGTCCTTCATTGGCTGCCCTGTGATGGTCTCTCATTGCCTGGGCCTTGACTCTCTCTCATTGGCTACGCTGTGAATGTCCATCATTGGCTAGGTTTTGTCTGTCATTGGCTGAATTGAGACTGACCCTCACTGGCTGAGCTTGAGTGTTCCTCACTAGCTTGTCTGTGCAGTCCCTCATTGGCTGGGCTGTGACAATTGCTGATTGGCTGGGCATGTGACTGTAACCTTTTGAATTCCCTCATTGGCAGACTGTGACTCTCTCTCATTGACTGAGTTTTGACATTTCCTTATTCGATGGGCTGTGCCTGTCCCTCATTGTTTCTGCTGCTGCTGGGGCATGGAGGAAAATCTTTCTTCCTCCGGCTAGGTTAGTAAAGCAGTAGCTCAAGTAGTATGGCCTTTCATGATTCTTCTCTTCCTGTTGAAATCACAATTGGCCACAAATGTTTGGATGTGAGAGCAACCGTTCCTGACTTTTGTCCCCAACTTAGTGAAATTTCCCTATATTATTTTTCATAAAGTGCATGACAAGACTGCATATCATCATCAGTACAGCACGAGGCCTCCTGGGTTCAAGAGAACAGCACAGAAGCCTGAGTGCTCCTAGGCAGACAATTTCGGCAACATGGCGTGGATCAAGGAAGGAAGGATGACCTTACTTCTAAACACCTGCCCCTAGAACAACAGTCTCCCTCCAAGGGGATGGACAGAAAACCTGTTCATGTTAACATCAGAGAGTCTGCTGAAAGCTAAAGCCCACATCCCCTTGGGGACAGTGTTCTTGCCTCCCCAAGAGCATGTTGGCATAGCTCTGTGAATTGAGTGTCTCCCTTGTAGTCTGGGCTCCACAGAATTGGTCTCCATGTAGTGGTCCCACAATATTAAGGAGCCCAGTGATCACTCCTCATCACCCTCAGCATGAACCCACAAATTTCCGGGTGCCACTGAGTCCAGGCCCTGAACACACTCGGAATGTCCAACATCTTCCACTTCTCCTTAAGATCCATGGGATAGGGATTATTCAGCCCTTCTGTCATGAGGAGATTCAGGCCACGGCAGATGAAGGCACAGGCAAGATGGCCCTCTCAGTAAATGGGAAAGCCAACTCTTACTGATTAGGGACAGACAAGCAGCAGGGCCTCTGGAGCCAGAGAATGATTTTAGGAGCCTTGATGAGGGGTGTGAAATTAACCTTGGGATGTTAATCTCCCGGTCCTTCCTCTATGACAACTTACCCTGATGGTTCAGGAAAGAGCTTTCACATAACAAGTAGATCATCTCTGAAGGTCAAAAATCAGGGTCCCACATTATTGAGCCCTTGGATGTGCAGCAGGCCTCCAATTACACCTGATCATTTGCTTTGAGTCAACTTTCCACAAGTTCATTATCCATTCATGTAACTACTTAACGTGATGGTCGGGGAACATTTAAAAGAGGAATAGAGTTATCTATCCCTTCCTAGCAAAGGTCCCTTACGTGGGCAGCAGTGGGCTGCACAGACCCCTGTTTAAACTGTTTTAACCATGACATTGAACCATTCAGCCACGAAGGACTGACAAGTGCAATCACAGAAGGTGTAATGGAAAAGAGCTGTGCATCTGTCCAAACACACTTGGGACGCCCACCTCTCTCCCCATCCCTGTGCTGCAGCCACCCCGGCCTCCTGCTTCCCTACACATGGCATCCTGCACCCATTCGGGGACCTTTGCAGCTGGACTTCCCACTGCCTCAACTCCCCTTCCCAAGTCTTGTCAGTCTTGTCTCCCTTCCCCTCTCTCCTTAGAGGCCACCTCCTCAGAGAGGCACTGTGTGACCATATTTAAAGTAAGACCCCCAGTAGTATATACCACATTTTTTCTATCCATTTGTCAGAGAAAGACGGGTAACATGATTTCACTCATATGTACAATTTAAGACACAAAAAAATGAACAAAGAAATAAAGAGACAAAACATGAACAGACTCTTAAGGATCGAGAACAACCTGCCGGTTACCAAAAGTGAGAGGTGGGGGTGGGTGAAATAGGTGAAGGGGATTAAGAGTCCACTTATGATGAGTAATGTATAGAATCGCTGAATCACTATATTGTACATCTGGAACTAATATAACACTATGTTAATTAAAGAAACAGTCAACAAAAAAAAGAGGCAACCCATGGAACAGGAGAAGATACTTATGACACTACAGATAAAGGGCTGGTATCCAAGACCTATAAAGAACTTATCAAACTCAACGCCCAAAAAACAAATAATCAAGTCAAAAAATGGGCAGAACACATGACCAGATACTTCTCCAAAGAAGACATACGAATGGCTAACAGACAGATGAAAAAATGTTCAACATCAATAGCCATCAGGGAAATCCAAATCAATACCACATTGAGAGACTACCTTACACCAGTTAGAATGCCAAAAATTAACAAGGCAGGAAACAACAAGTGTTGGAGAGGATATGGAGAAACGGGAACCGTCTTACACCGTTGGTGGGAATGCAAGCTGGTACAGCCACTTCAGAAACCAGTATGGACCTTCCTCAAGACACTAAAAATAGAGCTACCCTATGACCTAGCAATTGTACTACTGGGTATTTACCCCAAAGATATAGATGTAGTGAAAAGAAGGGGCACATGTACCCCAATGTTCATAGCAGCAGTGTCCACATAGCCAAACTGTGGAAGTAGCGGAGATGCCCTTCAACAGATGACTGGATTAAGAAGATGTGGTCCATATATACAATGGAATATTACTCAGCCATCAGAAAGGATGAATACCCACCATTTGCATTGACATGGATGGAACTGGAGGGGATTATTCTAAGTGAAATAAGTCCAGCAGAGAAAGACAATTATCATATGGTTTCACTCATACGTGGAACATAAGGAATAGCATGGAGGACATTGGGAGAAGGAAGGGAAAAATAAAGGGGGGGAAATCAGAGGAGGAGACAAACCATGAGAGACTATGGATACCGGGAAACAGACTGAGGATTTCAGAGGTGAGGAGGGTGAGGGAATGGGTTGGCGGGTGATGGGTATTAAGGAGAGCATGTATTGCAATGAACACTTGGTTGTTATACACAATAATGAATCATGGAAAACTACATCAAAAACTCATGAAGTACTATATGGTGACTAACGTAACATAAAAAAAATAAATAAAATGCAAAGACACCTGAAAAAAATAAAGTATATTGGAATCAAAATAAGTAAGTAAAAATATATTTTCAAAAGTCATTAAAGAGATTTTGTAAAATTGAAAAGTAAGTGTACTTTAACTCAAAATATTATTTTGGATTTGAACATTTTTGTACCCAAATAGAATTTAGTATAATTTGACTTTCTGGCTTTCCTGATAGCAAACTCATCAAACATATTTTCAAACTATACTTCTTTGTCAATGTCCTTTTTGATGAGCAAACTGCCATGTGCACCAACCTCTCTTGCCAACTGATGGTCTGTAACGATTTTTATTTAAATTCAGCTTACTGAAAGTTCTTTTTCAGGATGCTTCTGTGGTTGGTGTTGTTCAATAAAAATCTCAAGGGTACTCCTACATTGGACAAGAGTAGACAAAGGAAAATTTGTGAGTCAGATTTATCAGATACAAACACAATTCGGATGTGTTACAAAGTCTAGATATTGTCTCTGCTTTAAACTAATGGCTATCAATGAAATTTCTACAGAACTTATATTGTCAGCACATTTATGAATCACATAACTTGCTTCTTTTTGTGAATCAGATGTAGTTATACAAAATAGCATTTTTCTCGTTAAAAATTTCAAGCCTTTTCAACAATTCCTTGGCGATTCGGGGCCTTTTCTGGTTCCACACAAATTTAAGGGCTGTTTGTTCCAGTTCTTTGAACAATGTCATTGGTATTTTGATCGGGATGGCATTGAAAGTGTAGATTGCTCTGGGTAGCATAGACATTTTAACTATGTTTATTCTTCCGATCCACGAGCATGGACTCTTTTTCCATCTTTTTGTGTTTTCTTCAATGTCTTTCAAGAGTGATTTGAAGTTTCTAGAATATAGATCTAGTACTGTATGGTGACTAACATAATATAATAAAAAATATTATTATAAAAAATAAAAAATAAAAAATAAAGTCATGGAATATTACATCAAAAACTAGGGATGTACTGAATGGTGACTAACATAACATAATAAAAAACTATTATTAAAAAAATTCCAAGCCTTGAGGACACATCATGTAATTTGAAATACCTCCATTTCAAATGTGAAATTAGACATCTGTAATTTCCCTTATTTATTTATTTATTTATTTATTTATTTATTTATTTATTTCCTTTACTTGATGGATATTTTATGATGATGATGATGATGATGATGATGATGATGATGTTCAGTTAGCCAGCGTACAGTACATCATAAGATTTGATGTAGTGTTCAATGGTTCATTAGTTGCATGTAATACACAATGCTCATCACAACACATGCCCTCCTTAATACCCATCACCTGGTTACCCCAACCCCGCCCCCTCCCTTCTGTAACCCTCAGTTTGTTTCCCAGAGTCCAGAGTCTCTTATGGTGTTTTCCCTCTCTGATTTCTTCCCATTCAGTTTTCCCTCCCTTCCCCAGTGGTCCTACATGTTTTTCCTTATGTTTCACATATGAGTGAAACCATATGATAATTGTCTTTCTCTGCTTGACTTATTTCACTTAACGTAATACCCCCCAGTTCCATCCATGTCAATGCAAATGGTGGGTATTTCTGATGGCTGAGTAATATTCCATTGTATGTATGGACCGCATCTTTATCCATTCATCTGTTGAAGGGCATCTCGGGTCCTTCCACAGTTTGGCTATTGTGGACATTGCTGCTATGAACACTGAGGTGCATGTGCCCCTTCTTTTTACTACATCTGCATCTTTGTGGTAAATACCTAGTGGTGCAATTGCTGGGTTGTAGGGTAGCTCTATTTTTAATGTCTTGAGGAACCTCCATACTGGTTTCCAGAGTGGGTGCACCAGCTTCCATTCCCACCAACAGTGTAAGAGGCTTCCCGTTTCTCCACATCCTCTCCAACACTTGTTGTTTCCTGTCTTGCTAATTTTGGCCATTCTCATTGGTGTAAGGTGGCATCTCAATGTGGTTTTGATTTGTATTTCCCTGATGCCAGGTGATGCGGAGCATTTTTTTCATATGCTTGTTACCCATTTGTATGCCCTCTTTGGAGAAGTGTCTGTTCATGTATTCTCCCATATCATGATTGGATTATTTGTTCTTTAGTTGTTGAGTTTGATAAGTTCTTTATGGAGTTTGGACACTAGCCCTTTGTATGATAAGACATTTGCAAGCATCTTCTACCATTCTGTCTGTTGTCTTTTGGTTTTGTCCACTTTTTTCTTTACTGTGCAAAAGCTTTTTATCTTGATGACATCCAGATAGTTCATTTGTGACTTTGTTTCCCTAACCTTTGGAGACGGGTCCAGCAAGAAGTTGCTGCGACCAAGGACACAGAAGTTCCTACATGTGTTCTGCTCTAGCATTTTGATCAATTCGTGTCTCACATTTAGGTCTTTCATCCATTTTGAGTCTATTTTTGTGTATGGTGTAAGGAAATGGTCCAATTTCATTCTTCTCTGCATGTGGCCATCCAATTTTTCCAACACCATTTGTTGAAGAGACTGTCTTTTTTCCATTGGATCTTCTTTCCTGCTTTGTCAAAGATTAGTTGGCCATAGAGTTGAGGGTCCATTTCTGGGTTCTCTCTTCTGTTCCATTGAACTGTGTGTCTGTTTTTGTGCTAGTACCATACTGTCCTGATGATTACAGCTTTGTAATAGAGCTTGAAGTCCCGAAATGTAATGTCGCCACCTTTGGTTTTGTTTTTTCAACATACCTTTTGCTATTCGGGGTCTTTTCTGGTTCCATACAAATTTTAAGATTATTGGTTCCAGTTCTGTGAAAGAAGTTGTTATTTTTTTATAATAATTTTTTATGTTATGTTAGTCACCATAGAGTGTATCCTTAGTTTTTGATGTAATGTTCCATGATTCATTATTTGTGTATAACACCCAGTACACCATGCAATAGAAGTTGATATTTTGATGGAGATTGCATTGATTGTAGAGATTGCTCTAGGTAGTGTAGACATTTTAACAATATGTTTTCTTCCAGTCCATGAGCATGGAACATTTTTCTGTTTCTTTGTGTCTTCCTCAAGTTGTTTCATGAGTGTTCTATAGTTTTCTGAGTACAGACCCCTTGCCTCTTTGGTTAGGTTTATCTTCTGGTATTGAGGGGTAATTGTAAATGGGATCGACTCCTTAATTTCTCTTTCCTCTGTCTCATTGTTAGTGTATAGAAATGCAACTGATTTCTGTGCATTGATTTTATATCCTGCCACTTTCCTGAATTCCTGTACGAGTTCTAGCAATTTTCGAGTGAAGTCTTCTCGATTTTCCACATAGTGTAACATGTCATCTGCAAAAATTGAGAGTTTGACTTGTTCTTTGCCTATTCAGATGTCTTTTATTTCTTTTGGTTGTCTGATCGCTGAGGCTAGGACTTCCAGTAATATACTGAATAACAGTGTTGAGACTGGACATTCTTGCCCTTCCCTGACCATAAGGGAAAAGCTCTCAGTTTTCAGTGGTTGAGAATAATATTTGCTGTGGGCTTTTCATATATGGCTTTTATGATATTGAGGTATGTTCCCTCTATCCCTACACTGTGAAGACTTTTAATCAAGAAAGGATGCTGTACTTTGTCCAATGCTTTTTCTGCATCTATTGAGAGGCTCATATGGTTCTTGTCCTTTCTTTTATTAATATAGCATACCACATTGATAGATTTGAAGATGTTGAACCACCTTGCAACCCAAGAATAAATCCCACTTGGTCATGGTGAATAATCCTTTTAATGTACTGTTGGTTCCTATTGGCTAGTATCTTGGTGAGACTTTTTGCATCCATGTACATCAGGGACATGGTTCTGTAAATTTCCTTTTTTGTGGGGGTCTTTATATGGTTTGAGGATCAAGGTAATGCTGCCCTCATAGAAAGAGTTTGGGAGTTTTCCTTCCATTTCTATGTTTCTGAAACAGCTTCGGAAGAATAGGTGTTAATTCGTCTTTAAGTGTTTGGTAAAATGTCCCTGGGAAGCCAAGTGGCCCTGCACTCTTGTTTGTTGGGAGATTTTTTTAAAAATAATAATATTTTTTATTATATTATGTTAGTCACCATATAGTACATCCCTAGTTTTTGATGTAAAGTTCCATGATTCATTACTTGTGTATAACATCCAGTGCACCATGCAATACATGCCCTCCTTACTACCCATCACCAGCCTATCCCATTCCCCCACCTTCTCCCCTCTGAAGCCCTCAGTTTGTTTCTCAGAGTCCATAGTCTTTCATGGTTCATTCCCCCTTCTGTTTACTCCCCCCTTTCTTCTCCTACCAATCTTCCTACTTCTTATGTCCCATAAATGAGTGAAACCATGTGATAATTGTCTTTCTCTGCTTGACTTATTTCGGTTGCCATTATCTCCTCCAGTCCTATCCATGTTGCAGCAAATGTTGAGAAATCGTTCTTTTTGATGGCTGAGTAATATTCCATTGTATGTATGGACCAAAACTTATTAATCCAGTCATCTGTTGAAGAGCACCTCAGCTCCTTCCATGATTTAGCTATTGTGAACATATGAACATTGGGGTGCATATGGCCCTTCTCTTCACTACGTCTGTATCTTTGGTGTAAATACCCAGTAGTGCAATGGCTGGGTCATAGGGTAGCTCAATTTTTAACTTCTTAAGGGACCTCCACACTGTTTTTCCAGAGTGGCTGTACCAACTTGCATTCCCAACAACAATGTAGGAGGGATCCCCTTTCTCCACATCCTCTCCAACAATTGTTGTTTCTTGCCTTGTCAATTTTTGCCATTCTAAGTGCGTAAGGTGGTATCTCAGTGTGGTTTTGATTTGAATTTCTCTGATGGCTAATGATTTTGACATTTTTTCATGTGTCTATTAGCCATTTGTATGTCTTCATTGGAAAAGTGTCTATTCATATCTTCTGCCCATTTTATGATTTGTTTCTTGTGTATTGAGTTTGAGAAGTTCTTTGTAGATCTTAGATACCAGTCTTTTATCTGCAGTGTCATTTGCAAATATCTTCTCCCATTCTGTGGGCTTCCTCTTAGTTTTTTTGAAGAAGACTGAAGCACGTTTCAAAAACCTCCCGAAAAGGCGCCTGGGTGGCACAGCGGTTAAGCGTCTGCCTTCGGCTCAGGGCGTGATCCCGGCGTTATGGGATCGAGCCCCACGTCAGGCTCTTCCGCTATGAGCCTGTTTCTTCCTCTCCCACTCCCCCTGCTTGTGTTCCCTCTCTCGCTGGCTGTCTCTATCTCTGTCAAATAAATAAATAAAATCTTTAAAAAAAAAAAAAACAACCTCCCGAAAAACAAGAATCCAGGGCCTGATGGATTCCCTGGGGAATTCTACAAAACATTCAAAGAAGAAATAATACCTCTTCTCCTGAAGCTGTTTCAAAAAATAGAAACAGAAGGAAAACTACCAAACTCATTCTATGAGGCCAGTATTACCTTGATCCCCAAACCATGCAAAGGCCCCATCAAAAAGGAGACTTACAAATAGATATCCCTGATGAATATGGACGCCGAAATTCTAAACAAGATCCTAGCTAATAGGATCCAACAGTACATTAAAAGGATTATCCATCATGACCAAGTGGGATTTATCCCTGGGATTCAAGGGTGGTTCAACATTTGCAAATCTATCGGTGTGATACACCATATCAACAAGAAAAGAGTCGAGAACCATATGATCCTCTCAATTGATGCAGAAAAGCATTTGACAAAATACAGCATCCTTTCCTGATTAAAACCCTTCAGAGTGTAGGGATAGAGGGTACATTCCTCAATTTCATAAAAATCATCTGTGAAAAGCCTACAGAAAATATCATTCTCAATGGGGAAAAGCTGGAAGCCTTTCCCTTAAGATCAGGAACACGACAAGGATGCCCACTCCTGCTGTTATTATTCAACATGGTACTAGAAGTCCTTGCAACAGCAATCAGAAAACAAAAAGGGATAAAAGGTATCCAAATCGGCAAAGAAGTAGTCAAACTCTCTCTCTTCACAGATGACATGATACTCTATATGGAAAACGCAAAAGAATGCACTCCCAAACTACTAGAAGTTATAGAGCAATTCAGCGATGTGGCGGGATACAAAATCGATGCTCAGAAATCAGTTGCATTTCTATACACGAATAATGAGACTGAAGGAAGAGAAATTAGGGAATCCATCCCATTTACAATAGCACCAAAAACCATACGTTACCTTGGAATTAACTTAACCAGAGACGTAAAGGACCTATATTCTAGAAACTATAAGTCACTCTTGAAAGACATTGAAGAAGACAGAAAAAGATGGAAAAATATTCCATGCTCATGGATCGGAAGAATTAACATAGTTAAAATGTCCATGCTACCCAGAGCAATGTACACTTTCAATGCCATCCCGATCAAAATACCAATGACATTTTTCAAAGAACTGGAACAAATAGCCCTTAAATTTGTGTGGAACCAGAAAAGGCCCCGAATCGCCAAGGAATTGTTGAAAAGGAAAACCAAAGCTTGGGGCATCACATTGCCGGATTTCAAGCTATACTACAAAGCTGTGATCACAAAGACAGCATGGTACTGGCACAAAAACGGACACATAGACCAATGGAACAGAATAGAAAACCCAGAAATGGACCCTCAGCTCTTTGGGAACTAATCTTTGACAAAGCAGGAAAAAACATCCAGTGGAAAAAAGACAGTCTCGTCAATAAATGGTGCTGGAAAAATTGGACAGCTACATGCAAAAGAATGAAACTTGACCACTCTTTCACACCATACACAAAGATAAACTCCAAATGGATGAAAGACCTCGATGTGAGACAGGAATCCATCAAAATCCTAGAGGAGAGGATAGGCACCAACCTCTACGACATCGGCCACAGCAACTTTTTTCATGGCACATCTCCAAAGGCAAGAGAAGCAAAAGAAAAAATGAACTTGTGGGGCTTCATCAAGATAAAAAGCTTCTGCACAGCCTTCCACCTATTTGTAAAAAAATTCTGGATCCAGGAATGTCTTTTCCTGTGGCGTGTGTGACTGAGTTCTGCCTGTAGGGGGCGCCAGAGACGTGTCCGGGGAAGACTAGCTTCCTGATTCTGGGCAGCTAGCCTAGCGGGCTGGGGGCGGGGGTGGGGGGGCATGGGGCTTCTCCATCACCAGGCTCAGCACCGCACACAGCTTCTCGTGGGGCCGGGCTGCTGCAGGGCAGTGTGGCCAGCATCGCCCCATGGCCTGCAGCTGCCCTTACACCTACCTCCCTGGGGCAGTAATAACAGATGAGCCTTCTGGTCAGACACCTCCCTGTGCATACCCCTCCCAGACCACCCAGGGGGCGTATGTCCAACAACTCCCAGGGGGCACATTTCTAGAAAGTTCCACCTGAGAGGCGCCACAACTTCACTGCCACTGTGTGAGTTGCTTCCAGGCTCCGGGAACAAGGTCAGGCTTTCAACCCTGCGAGTGCGGATTCTTCTCCCTGGGGACTCTCTCCATGCCCTACTGGTGCCTCTCCCTTGGCTGCGGTGTCTTCCTGGGGAATCTGCCTCGGTCTGTGGAGACACGTGGTTGGGTTCTGATCTCAGCACAGGGTGAGGCATTTTCGGGGCGGCTTCTCTCCGCCATGTTGGAGAGGAATCTGTCCTTGGTGGTGCCTTGAGTTCTGTGAGGGATGTTCCCTGTGTAATGTTCTCAGCGCTGGTGAGGGGTCGTCTTTGGGTGCTGAATCCTGACACAGAGGGTGGGGATTCGGGGGGCGGCAGGGGTTCCGGGGATCGGGGCCAGTGTGGGGGAGGGGCGGGGAGTGTTTCCTGGCTCTCATGTCAGGCTCTGTGGGGGGGGATGTTTCCTCGGGTGCATCACCTCAGCCCTGGGATTCCTCTCCCTGCGGGCTTCTGCCTCAGCCTGTGAGACACTCTCCTTGGGGGTTAGCTCGACACGAGGGCGCACTTTGCCTTGGGTGCTCTGTCTCAGCCATGCTGGGGCTGGGCTTTCGTGCTGTTCTGCTGGTCCCTGGTGGGGACTTTTAGTCCTGGGGAGACTTTCATGGGTGCTCTGCCCCCTCCAATGGGCGTGCTGTTCCTTGGATGGTTCAAGAGGAGAGGGAAACTCTCCCTGGGGTGGGGGGCTCTGTCTCAGCCTTTGAGGTGAGGTCGTAGTTGGCTGCCCTTATGCACTTTGGGGTGGCCTGTTCTTACTTGGATGCTCAGCCTGGGGTGGAGTCATTTTCCTTGATTTCTGTATCTCAGTCTTGCAGCCATTCTATCTTTTTAACTCTGACCTTAGGCATCAAGTGGGAATCTGGGGCTGACAATGTATGAGAGTTGGTTGCATTCTATACTTGGAAACACTTGCTGTATAGGGAGTCTTTAATCTCAGCTACTCTGGGGGGTGTGCACAGACCTCTCGTTATTCCTGAATGTGCATTTTCTAGTGATTAATGTGGTTTCTTGGCCATTTTTATGTCTTTTGAAGAAATATTCTAGGACTTGCTCCCACATTTTATTGAAATATTTGTCATTTTAAAATTGATTTGCTGTTTAAAAGATATTTTTGTGTGTCTTCTGCGATCTGTT
Organism: Ursus americanus; assembly: GCF_024610735.1. NCBI lineage: Eukaryota > Metazoa > Chordata > Mammalia > Carnivora > Ursidae > Ursus > Ursus americanus. The sequence continues at coordinate 15,593,939 of NC_142164.1, forward strand.
TTGTTTTGTCACTCTCTTTTTTTTCGAGAGAGAGAGAGAAGGCAGGCACACAAGCAGGGACGAAGGTCAGAGGGAGAGAGAGAGAGAGAGAATCTTGAGCAGGTTCCATGCCCAGCTCAGAGCCCAACGTGGGGCTCGATCTCACCATGCTAAGATTATGACCTGAGCCAAAATCAAGAGTCAGAGGCTTAACCAACTGAACCACCCAGTCACTCCCATGTCACCCCTTAATAGTATATTTTTGATGCACTGAAATTCTCAGTTTACTTAAGTCTAATTCATCAATCTATTCTTCATGGTCAGTGCTTTTATTCTTTTCAAAACCTTACTTTTCAAAAACCATGAAGATAATCTCCTAAGTTTCCTTCTAGATCACCTATTCATCGAGGATCATATTGTAAGGATGGGAAGGGGATCAGAGCAGAGGTGCAGTTCCCCGTAGGGAGCAGGTGGACTTACTGAAAGGACCACAAAGGCTTGCAGGTCCCCGTGTCAGCCATCTAGCACCTGCTGATTCCAGATGTATGTCTCGACTCTGTCCTGTGGCACTGGAGTATCCGCCCACCGTTGCTCCAACACCACAGAGCTGTCGCTGCCCCTCCGTCGCGGTACGTCTGCCGTCTGGCAGTGCGCGCCTTCCAACCTGCTGCTTTTGCTTAAACGTGGTCTCAGCTGTTCTAGGCCCTTTGATATCCACATACTCTGTAGTATCAGCTCATGAATTTCCCCCAATATTAACAGGTGGAGATGTTTACATTTTAAATTAAAAAATTACTTACATTTAAGTATGATGCAATAAGTATTCTGGGCAGAAATGACAATAATGCCTTAAAATGAGTCTTGCAATCCATGCAAAATGTCTATCTCCCCATTACTAGGGCCTTCAGCATCTCTTGGTGAGGTTTTCTGTTTTACATGTGGTTCTCCAGCACACCTTTCGTTAGGTTTACTCCCTGGGTTTTGATGTTCCTAACACTCTTTTCAATGGTATTTTAAATTTCTTTTTCTAATTATTATTCTTATTCCATAGAAACAGAGGTGGTATTTGGTTCTTGCTCCTACATCCAGTAAGTTGGTTATTGTTCCCTTATTAACTCTAATTGTTTTATATCCTTTTGGATATTCTGTGTACAAAAATATTCCATCTGTGAGTGACATTTTTACTTCCTCCTTTTCAAAATTCATACTTAGTTTATTTTCCTGGCCCTGCTGCACTTTTTATGACTTCCATATATTCTCAAATCAATAGCAGACATCCTTCTCTTGGTTGCAAATGTAGGTAGAAAGTGTTTGGTATATCACCATTAAGTATAATGTTTGCTATAGGATTTTGGGGGGATTTTGGGGGGTATTCTCTGTTAGGTTAAGGAAACTGATGTCTAGTCTAACCTGCTGATAAGTTTTTTAAACATTTTATTTATTTAGTTTTGAGAGAGAGGGAGAGAGAACACCAGTGGGGGGAGGGGCAATGGGAGAGGGCGAAGCAGACTCCGTGCTGAGCAGGGAGCCCAAACTGGGACTCCATCCCAGGACCCTGGTGTCCTGACCTGGGCTGAAGGCAGATGCTTCACAAGCTGAGGCACCCAGGTGCCCCTAACCTGCTGATGATTTTTAATCATGAGTAGCTCTTGAACTCGGACCCATTTATAAAATTAGTAATGGAATTTTTCCTTGTTTTTTTTCCTAAATATGCTTCACACGGACTCATTTTCAAATTTGAAGCCGATGTTGCCTTCATGGAATACACGACATCATGACATGAAGTCTCTCTCTTTTTTTTTTTTTCTATTTGTGTTATGGGTTTGCTAATCTTCTGTGTAGAATTTTTGTTTGTATTTTTAGGAAAGACATCTTGGCCTGTAATTTTCCTTTCTTCTCATGTCAGATGTTGGTGTCAGGTTTATATTGGCATCGTAAAAGAGTTGGGAACTAGTCCTAGAGTTTGTGTCACACAGATGTTATTTCCCCCTAAATGTTTGGAGAACTCCTCAGGGAAGCCTTCTGGAGAGGAGGTTTTTAATTTTCTGTTCATAGTTTTACCAGATACGGGACTTCTCAGATTTTCTCTTTCTTCTCTAGTAAACTTTTGGTAAGCTTTATTTTTCTATCAGTGTCTCTATTTTATCTCGGCTAATACAGTGGAAGGTGCCAGGCAGGAGTGCTGGGAGAGCCAAGGAGGGGTGGTCCCTGGGTTGGGCTGGAGTCAGGTTGAGCACAGACCAGCCTCCCGGGCTGCTCAACCCTCAGCATGGCCGCTTTAGTCCAGGCCCTGATGTCAACATTTTCGGTGCAAATGCAATTAAAATTTTGTATTTAAAGTGAAATACAATGAACATTTTGTAGTTAGAACGTGACGAAAGTAGTTTTTGGGGAATGGTAGTTCTCAGAAAAGTGGGTTCACACTCACCACCTTCACAAGAGATCCATTGATAAACAAGCGTATCAATTGCAGGGTGAGGGAAGGAGTACTGAGCAGACCGAAAGGCTTCTTCACCAGTCACTCCTGTTTCCTAGGTTCCTTTGCAACATGGTTGACCATAGCACATGAGGCCTCATGTCAGGGATTTCAGTGACCTTCAGATCTTGTTCTGGCCACTCTCGATGCCGACAACACCCTCCTCATCTCGACACTTTCATAAGATGGTCTGTTCCAAGCAAAGGGATTTTCGTGAACAGATACTGAAGGGTGCCTGCGAGTGACCTGGAGAAGCACCTGTCTGGCCAAACCCTCCCACCAATCCTGGGAATCTTTGGGCTTGCAGGTCCCTTCTGTCCCCACATCTCTTCCTTACTTTGTCCCTGAGTTTTTGTCACAGTTATACCTCTGTGAAATACTAAGTGAGTCAGTACAAGGAAAGCATTTAGAAGAAGACCTGGCTGGTCTGAGATGCTCCATGAAAATCATTTCCCCCTTTTGCAGTCCTCCTTAATGGGAACTGTCCATGGTTCAGAAAAGGTATTTGTATCGCCAGTTGATTCCAATATAGTGGGGCAAATGTGGGGGTTATCCTTGGAGGAGAAGACCTTACAGCTAGTCTGTCATACAGATATGTCCCATTTGATCTATGAGCAACATGGAAATGTGCCCAACATATGACTCCTAGACTGACATATTTGAATTCCCTGCCATTGGAAGCGAGGGGATGAAAGATTCTGAAAGCCTCTCCCCTCACTGTCTACAAGGGGCCTTCTGTGAAGACTCAGGAGGTACTGATAATGTTGCATTTAAATCAAATCGGGGAGAAAAAAGGGATTTACGTCCCCTGACCTGAAAGTGTTGACATAGAATGGTTTACTCTTCCACAAAGAGGTAATCATGTGTTTATTCAATTCTGGAAGAGAGGTTCACCTTCTGCAAGCAATCTTTTTTTCTTAATTTAAATTAAATTAATTAACATACAATGTATTATTAGTTTCAGAGGTAGAGGTCAGTGATTCATCAGTCTTGTATAACACCCAGTGCTCACTGCATCATGTGCCCTCCTTAAAGTCCAGCACCTAGTTACCCCATCTCCCCACCCCCTCCCCTCCAGCAACCCTCAGTTTGTTTCCTATGATTAAGAGTCTCTTATAATTTGTCGCCCTTTCTGATTTTATCTTGTTTTATTTTTCCTCTCTTCCCCTATGATCCTCTGTTTTGTTACTTCAATTCCACGTATGAGTGAGATCACATAATTGTCTTTCTCTGATTTACTTATTTTGCTTAGCAAAATATACTCTACTTCCGTCTACATTATTGCAAATGGCAAGATTTCATTTTTTGATGGCCGAGTAGTATTCCATTGTATACATATTCACCACATCTACTCGATCCATTCATTTGTTGATGGACATCTGGGCTCTTTCCATAGTTTGGCTGTTGTGGACATTGCTGCTGTAAACACTGGGGTGCAGATGCCCCTTTGTATGACTACATTTGTATCTTTGGGGTAATACCCAGTAGTGCCATTGGTGGGTCATAGGGTAGCTCTATTTTCAAGTTTTTGAGGAGCCTCCATATTGTTTTCTGGCGTTGCTGCACCAGCTTCCATTCCCACCAACACTGTAAGAAGGTTCCCGTTTCTCTGCATCCTTGCCAACATCTGCCATTTCTTGACTTGCTAATTTTAGCCATTCTGACTGGTGTGAGGTGGTATCTCACAGTGCATTTGATTTATATTTATTTACCTGATGCCCAGTGATGTTCAGCATTTTTTCATGTATTTGTTGGCCATTTGGATGTCTTCCTTGAATAAATGTCTGTTCATGTCTTCTGCCCACTTCTTGATTGGATTATTTGTTTTTTGGGTTTTGAGTTTGATAAGCTCTTTATAGACTTTGGATACTAGCCCTTTATCTGGTAAGACATTTGCAAATATCCTCTTCCAATGTTTCAGTTGTCTTTTGGTTTTGTCCACTGTTTCTTTTACTAGGCAAAAGCGTTTTATCTTGATGAATTCCCAAGAGTTCGTTTTTGACTTTGTTCCCTTCCCTTTGGAGACATGTCTAGCAAGAAGTTGCTGCAGCCAAGGTCACAGAGGTTGCTACCTGTTCTCTCCTCTAGCATTTTGATGGATTCCTGTCTCACATTTAGGTCTTTCATCCATTTTGAGTCTACTTTTGTGTATAGTATAAACAAATGGTCCAGTTTCTTTTTTTTGCATGTGGCTGTCCAGTTTTCCCAACACCATTTGTTGAAGATACTGTCTTTTTTCCATTGGATCTTCTTTCCTGCTTTGTCAAAGATTAGTTAACCATAGAGTTGAGGGTCCATTTCTGGGTTCTCTATTCTGTTCCATTGATCTCTGTGTCTGTTTTTGTGCCAATGCCATACTGTCCTGATGATTACAGTTTTTTAATGGAGCTTGAAGTCCGGAAATATGATGTCGCCACCTTTGGTTTTCTTTTTTTTAACATTCCTTTTGCTATTTGGGGTCTTTTCTGGTTCCATATAAATTTTAGGATTATTGGTTCCAGCTGTGTATGAAAAAAGTTGATGATATATTGCTAAAGATTGCATTGAATATATAGATTGCTCTAGGTAGCATCAACATTTTAACAATTTTTGTTCTTTCAGTCCATGAGCGTGGAACGTTTTTCCATGTCTTTGTGTCTTCCTCAATTTCTTTCATGGGTGTTGTATAGTTTTCTGAGTACAAATCCATTGCATCTTTGGTTAGGCTTATTCATAAGTACCCCATGGTTTGGGGGGCAATTGTAAATGGGATTGACTCCTTAATTTCTCTTTCTTCTGTCTCATTGATAGTGTATAGAAATGCAACTGATTTCTGTGCATTGACTTCATATCCTGCCACTTTCCTGAATTCCTGTATGAGTTCTAGCAATTTTGGGGTAAAGTCTTATCGGTATTCCACATAGAGTATCGTGTCATCTGTGAAGAGTGAGTTCAGTTTCTTTTTTGCTGATTTAGATGCCTTTTATTTCTTTTTGTTGTCTGATTGCTGAGGTTAGGACTTCTAGTACTGTGTTGTACCACAGTGGTGGTAGTGGACATCCCTGTTGTGCCCCTGACCTTAGGGGAAAAGCTCTCAGTTTTGAGAATGATATCCGCTGTGGGCTTTTTGTATATGGCTTTTATGATATTGAGGTATGTTTCCTCAACCATACACTGTGGATAGTTTTAATCAAGAAAGGATCCTGTATTTTCTCCAATGTTTTTTTCTGCATCTATTGAGATAATCTTATGGTTCTTGTCCTTTCTTTTATTAATGTGGTGTATCACATTGATTGATTTGTGGATATTGAACCACCCTTGCAGCCCAGGAATAAATCCCACTTGATCGTAGTGAATAATCCTTTTGATGTACTGTTGGATCCTATTGGCTAGTATCTTGGAGCATTTTTGCATCCATGTTCATCAGGGGTATGGGTCTGTAATTCTCCTTTTTGGTGGGGTCTTTATCTGGTTTGGGGATAAAGGTAATGCTGGCCTCATAGAAAGAGTTTGGAAGTTTTCCTTCCATTTCTATTTTTTGAAACAACTTCGGAAGAATAGGTGTTAATTCTTCTTTAAATGTTTGATAGAATGTCCCTGGGAAGCCAAGTGGCCCTGGACTCTTGTTTGTTGGTAAATTTTTGATTACTGCTTCAATTTCCTTGCTGGGTCTGTTCAGGTTTTCTATTTCTTCCTATTTCAGTTTTGGTAGTTTATTAGGTCTCTCAGAATGTATCCATTTCTTCCAGATTGCCTAATTTGTCGGCATATATTTGCTTATAATATGTTCTTATAATTGTTTGCATTTTCTGTATTGGTTGTGTTCTGTCTGCTTTCATTCATGATTTCATTTATTTGGGTCCTCTCTCTTTTCTGTTGGATAAGTTGTCCAGGGTTTCATCAATCTTATTAATTCTTTCAAAGAACCAGCTTCTAGTTTCATTGTTCTGTTCTTTTGGAGGTTTTGTATGCATTTTTAAATTTATTATGTTCAGTTAGCCAACATATAGTAAATCATTAGTTTTTAATATACTGTTCAGTGATTCATTAGTTGTGTATAATACCCAGTGCTCATCACAACACAGGCCCTCCTTAATACCCATCACCCGGTTACCCCACCCCCATCCCCCTCCCTGCTGTAACTCTCAGTTTGTTTACCTGAGTCCAGAGTCTCTCATGGTTTGTCCCCCCTCTGATTTCTTCCCCTTTCGGTTTTCCCTCCCTTCCCCTGGTCCTTTGTCTCATTGATTTCTGCTCTAATCTTTACTAATTCTCTTCTCCTGCTGGATTTAGGCTTTCTTTGCTGTTCTTTCTCTAGCTCCTTTAAGTGAAAGGTTACATTGTATATTTGAGACGTTTCCTGTTTCCTGAAAAAGGCTCGTATTGCTATATACTTCCCTCTTAAGACCACCTTTGCTGAATCCCAAAGGATTTGAACAGTTGTGTTTTCATTTTTATTTCTTTCCATGAATTTTTTTTAATTTTAATGTTTTTTTAATTATATTATGTTAGTCACCATACAGTACATCCCTGGTTTCTGATGTAAAGTTCGATGATTCATTAGTTGCATATAACACCCAGTGCACCATGCAATATGTGCCCTCCTTACTACCCATCACCAGTCTATCCCATTCCCTCACCCCCTTCCCCTCTGAAGCCTGCAGTTTGTTTCTCAGAGTCCATAGTCTCTCATGCTTCATTCCCCCTTCTGATTACCCCCCCTTTCGTTATCCCTTTCTTCCCCTACCGATCTTCCTAGTTCTTATGTTCCATAGATGAGAGAAATCATATGATAATTGTCTTTCTCTGCTTGACTTATTTCACTTAGCATTATCTCCTCCAGTGCCGTCCATGTTGCAGCAAACATTGAGAACTCATTCTTTCTGATGGCTGAGTAATATTCCAGCTTTCTTTTGATGTCCATTAGCATGATCGGTGGTTTTCCACCCCCCACCACTTTCAATCTGGAAGTGTCTTTGGGTCTAAAATGAATCTCTTGCAGACAGCATATCTATGGGTCTTGCTTTTTTATCTAATCTAATACCCTGTGTTTTTTGATTGGGGCATTTAGCCAATTTACATTCAGAATAAGTATTGAAAGATATGTGCCACTGTATTACTTGTAAAGTCACTGTTTCTGTATATTGTCTCTATTCCTTTCTTATCCATGTTCGTTTTGGGCTCTCTCTTTGCTTAAAGGATCCCTTTTAATATTTCTTGCAGGGCTGGTTTAGTGATCACAAATTATTTTAGTTTCTATTTGTCCAGAAAGTTGTTTTTTTTTTTTAATCTCTCCTTCTCTTTTGAATGCCATCCTAGCTGGATAAAGTATTCTTGGCTGCATATTTTTTTCTCCTTTAGCACCCTGAATATATGATGCCAGTACTTTCTGGCCCGACAGGTCTCTGGATAGGCCTGCTGGCAGTCTAACGTTTCTACCCTTGTAGGTTATGGAACTCTCGTCCCGAACTGCTTTCAGGATTTTCTCTTTGTCTCTATGATTTGGAAGTTTCACTATTATATCTCTGGTGTTGACCTATTTTTATTGATTTTGAGGGGGTTTCTCTGTGCCTCCTGGGCTTGACCGTCTGTTTCCTTCACCACATTAGGGAAGTTCTCCACTATAATTGACTCCAATATACCTTCTGCCCCCCCCTCTCTTTCCTCTTCTGGGATCCCAATTATTCTAATATTGTTTCACTTTATTATATCACTTTTCTCTTGAATTCTCCCCTCCTGATCCAGTAGTTGTTTCTCTCTCTTTTTCCCAGCCTCTTTATTCTCTGTTATTTTATCTTCTATATCACTAGTTCTCTCTTCTGCCTCTTTTATCCTAGCTGTTAGAGCCTCCATTTTTTATTGCATCTCATACATAGTCTTTTTTATTTGGATGTGGTTTAATTTTAGTTCTTTTATTTCTCCAGAAAGGGATTCTGTAATGCCTTCTATGCTTTTTCCAAGAGCAGCTAGTATCTTTATAATCATTATTGTGACCTCTAGTTCTGACATCTCACATATGTCCATACTGATTAGGTCCTTGGCAGTCAGTATTCTCTCTTGTTCTCTTCCTTGAGGTGAGTGTTTCCATCTTGGAATTCTTTCCAGAGAAGAGTAGAGGAAGGAGAGAACAAAATACTAAAATGGGAACAACGACCCAAGAAATATACACTAAACACATCAGAAGAGACCTGAAACTGAAAACAAAAAAAGAGAGAATATAAACAGAAGGTGAACAGAACAGAGCTATACATGGGATCCTGTGTGTATTTCAGTCTGTTTGTTAAAAAACTATATCCTAAAATTGTAAAGAAAGAAAGCTTATATATACAAAAATAAAATTAAATACAATGAAAAGAGAGAATGTAGTTGTAAAAATGAAAATTAAGAAAGATTTTTAAAAAGGAGTTGTTAAAATAAGAAATTGGTTGAAAAAGGAAAGAGAAAAAATATTAAAATTGGAAGACTAAAAAATCTTGGGAATAAAAAACATGAATTCTATATCCTATTTTTCCCTAGTGCTGGGGTTTTGCACTTCTCTATCATTGGTAAACTGATCTTCTTAGCCATTTCTCTTGCTGATCTTCTGGGGTAGAGGCCATTTGCACTGGTTCTCAGGTGTCTTTGCCCCGGGTGGAAAGGCACTGCTCTTGCCTAGGGACCAGGTTAAGTAAGCGACCCGGGTTTGTTCTATGTGGCTTTTGTTCCCTGAAGGCTTTCTTTTTTTTTTTTTTAGTATGTAACTTTTTAAAATAATTTTTATTTTGTTATATTAGTCACCATACAGTACATCCCCAGTTTTTGATGCAATGTTCCATGATTCATTATTTGTGTATAACACCCAGTGCCCCACGCAATACGTGCCCTCCTTAATACCCATCACCGGCCTATCCCAAACCCCCACCCCTCTCCCCTCTGAAGCCCTCAGTTTGTTTCCCAGAGTCCATAGTCTCTCATGGTTCATTCCCCCTTCTGTTTCCTCACAGCTTTAGAGAATGAGAATGAAAATAGCGGCCTCCTAATCTCCAGCCCTGCAGCCAAGAGCTCGGGGCTGCACTCCTCAGTATGCCCTCAGGGAAAAGCAGGCCATCACTCCTGTCTCCCTAGTCTCCATCTGCACTATGCGCAAACCCAGCCTGGGACTCAGTGTTTTTATGTCAGGCACACAACCCTGTTTTGAGTCTCCAAACCCTGCAGACTCCTATGGGGTGCACTTGTGCCGTTCCTCCAGGGGGAATGGAGGAGGGTCCTGTCCCAGTTCTGCCACTCGATGGGTCCCTGCTCGGGGATCTGTTGCCTGACTGTGCCAGTTCCCTGTATATGGTGAACCAGATCTGAGAGCCCATGCCTGGGCTCATTGACTGCAGCTGGATTCCCTGACCAGTCCTGGGAACTCTGTAGTAGTCAGTCACACCCAGTCATCCGTAACCCTGAGGATCATGAGACCACACTTTCCCACCTAGGGTTCTGCCCAACTTCACCACCTGAGCACCTTGCAAGCATGGATGTCCCCCACTGGAGCAGAGTTCTAAAAGTTCTGATTTTATTCTCTGCTGCTATATTACTTTCCTACGCCAGCTGATGGAGGCTCCCTCCCCCTGCGGTTTATCTTCCCATACATCGCCTAGGATTCACTTGGCACATACTACCTTGCAGAAAGTGGTCGCTTTTCTATTTGTAGAGTTCAGCTATCCTTTTCCTAGATCTCCAGTTAAGTTCATAGGTGTTCAGAATGACTGACAGCTATCTAGCTGAATTCCATGGACTACAGGAAACTAAGATCTCCTACTCCTCCACCATCGTGGACTACCTCTCCTCTGCAAGCAATCCGATTCATCATGCACAATATTCGCCTTTGGACTACACTGGAATATTAGCTTCCTCCATTTCCCCCACAGACATCATGGAAATTAGGCTGGGTTGACTGAGAACAGAGTGTTTGTGGGGCGGGGTAAACCTTGGCCTCTAGGAAAACTCATATTACTGATGCAGTTGCATGTCGCATATACAAATGTAGACTGCAGTTTGGGCGTGGTTACGTTTTTGTCATCAATGGAATTTGTTTCTTGTTCCTCCTTAGGAAGTGATGAGTGGTAAAGCAGAGGAGTCCACCGTTGGCCCTGAAAACCAAATGAAACGTCGTGGAGAACCCATGAGTCCTCCTCCGTCTAAGAAAATGCTGAGCATGGGGCTACTGTCAGGGGAAGAGGAAGGAGAGGGAGCATCTCACGATGGGGGCTCAGCCGTGTCCTTGGAAGATGGTGAGGATGCCTGTCCTCTCCTCCCCTCCCTGACCTGAGCTGGGCAGCCCAGCCTCTGGCTCCTCCACCCCACGGGAGCAGTTCCCATCAAGGTCACCAACTTCTGGTGATGCTGCCATTAAGTTCTCAGCCACACTGAACTGGGTGTTCACTCTGTCCTTCATGGAAGCATTTCTGGTTTCCCAAACTCCGCACTCTACCCATTTTCTTCTCCTTATTGGATATGCCTTCATTCTTCTTTCTTCTCTTCTCTCTCTCCTCATAACACTGTCATCGTTCCCGAGTCCCACCGTTACACTGTCCCTCATCACACACCACCTCATCACGCAGCAAGCTGCTCCCCAGCTGCTGAGCTCGCATCCTGCTTTCCCACTTGACCCTGTGCAGCCCATGGGTTCCCGTGAACCCAGAGTGACCGTGGCCACACAGAAATCAGATGGTGACATGCCTATCCTGAAACCCATCATCACCTCCCCTGACCACTCAGAACAGTGTCTGAGCCCCCAACACTGGTCTCCATGCCCTGCATGACCTGGCCCTGCCAACCTCTCCTGCCATCACAGTTCCTCTCTGTGAGCTTCTTGCTCTCTCTACCTCTGAACCGTGCTCCATGGCCCTGGCTAGACCTCTCCTAGGGACCCTGCATGGTCCTCATGGCAGCTAGAACTCCTCCTCTGCGTGTGCACAGGCCGCCTCTGTCTCCTGCTCCCGGCTCTGCCCAGGGGTCACCTCCTCAGAGGGTCCTTCCCGACCACGCGGTTATGGAGGCTTCCCTCTTGCTCTCACTCACAATCCTTCCTTCCTTCTTAACACAAAGTCAAACTGTGTTAATGCCTTTGCCTTTTTTACACATACCGTCTGACTTCCCCATGAGGATGTAAGTTCCATAAGGTTAGGGATTGTCTTTGTCCGTTCTCTCTGTCTGGTTCCCTACCGATCTCCCATGTTTTGTCACATGCCTGGCACAAAGGAGGATAAATAATGAAGTAGAGGTGTCGTACTTGATGTAGAAAAAAATTGATCTCCTGAGACAGAAAAGCCAGATGAGGAAGATCGTTTATTGACTGGGATTTCTAGTGATGGAGTGCCAATATCAGGCATCCTGACACGAGGCGACATTTTCAGGTTTTCACCTTGTAGAGGGCATCCAGGTGACACGAAGTCATGAATGCCAGGGCTCTGTGAATGTTTGCTAATTGGTTACACTGTCCACGTCTGTCTCTGTGGGTATGCATAGTGCCAAGAATAGAAGAGCTGCTTTGATGTATTATCTTTCCTGAGGTCAGAATTTCAGGTCTGATACAATTATCTGGTATATTCTCCTGCTTGAAATGAAAATTTTAGAGACTGTGGAGCACATGGATGTGTGTGTGGGGTCGCTGAAATGCACAGTCAGTTAGGTTTCCAAGTGCACCTGTCGTTCACAGTACCCACAGGGAGGGGAGGGAAAGTGGTCTATCCCCACCTGCTGGCTTCTGGTCAACATCTGTTCCTCCCGAGCTTATGAATATGGCAGGAGATGGTATTCCACACGGTAAGTTGGATTCTCTGTGTCATGACTTGACAAGCGTCAGCAAGGGTGGGCTGACTCACAAAGCTGGTGGTCATGCGCTGGTGGGAGGAATCATTCCCAGCTGTCTCTCTGCAGATGACCCCAAGGTCACAGCCCCGTCTGTGTCCAGAGATGTGCCACATCAACTGCCAATATCAGTGGCAATCTGTGCTGAAATGAAACATCAATTAAAGAAGGAAATTCGACAATTTAGACAAAGTAAGTAAGATACAAATTTTTACCAGTGAAACCACAGGAATTCTTTCCCATTCTATGATTTAGACTAGTTCAACGGACCTCTTGAGGCTCATCTTTTGCCAGAATTGGGTTTTCACGTAATTTAGGATGGTTCCTCTTTATTTTGACTGAAATGTCCCAGTAAACCATTTTTTGTTGTTGTTTTTCTTTTGTATTTGTTAATTGGTTATTTTGTACCAGATTCCATTGGTGGCTATGTTTGGATGTCTGAATGTAAGCACAGAAAGGACAGGTTCTCTGTAACATTCTAGCCCCTGAATGATCGCTGAGACTCCAAGATTGACTTCTACCTCCTCTTTGTACTTTAGAGATACCGAAGTTGTTTTTTTTTTCTAAATACCTCCAGAATATGAAAGAGTGTTCAAATTGCTTGAAGGAATGGAAGGATCTTTGGAATTGCGGGAAAATTTTTGTTTTATTGTCCGTCAAGGAAACAGCAAGGTGGGTAAAGAGAAGAACTCTGTAGCACAGTGGGGCCCAGTGTGGTGGTGGGTGAGGGGTGGGGTCAGGCCCTACCTGCCCTTTCTCAACCATGGTCTTCAATCAGAGTTCATGTTGTCTGTCTCTGTTGAGATTAGGTTGACATTATCTGAGTCTCACTCACTCTTTCAAGTTCAAGGAGACTTCTGTTCACACCAGTTTGAGGTAGGCATTGAGCTGACACACTGAACTGATACACTTTCTATTTGCTGGATTGTGCCTTACCACCACAGTCCATTTCTATTCCCATATAGATTGTAAGTTCCCCTTTCTACCCCCACAGATCCTCCCACATTATGCGTTCTTTGGGTGTCTTTTGGTTAATGAGTTGTCTCTTTATTTTCAGATTTAAAAGACAAGGCTTAATAAGGCACCTGTAGAAGGCACTAGCAAAAGTAGAATATGACCACCTTCTTAAGAAAGATAATCACACCCCAAACTTGTAATTCCGTTATGATGTTATCAATGTGTGATTGCTGAACCAGTTTGCTATCCTAGGATGGAACCGGATATTGTTGACGCCTCCGAGCATGAGTTAGCTAAGAAATTGTCTTCTGGAGGCTATGAAACACCATTGAAACTTTAATGTTACAAATTTCTGTTAGTAAAGTTTGATTTGGCAATGCATTTAAAAGGATAATTTGTTGTTCGTTTGTTTGTTTTCCCCTGAAGAGGGGGAATGCCGTTAAGTCATGGGTTGACGCTATATCCTAGCTCCTCAGCAGGTCACAGGCCTGTCGCTGGTGTTTATAGCATCTTCTACACTAGCAATGTCTTTCTTTTAATTTTACATTTTAAGTAATCTCTACACCCAACATGGGGCTCGAACTCACAACCCCGAGATCAAGAGTCTGTGCTCCACTGACCGAGCCAGCCTGCACCCCATACACTCTCCATTTCTTTTCCTTTTGCCTGAGACAGCCCCTCCGCTGGTCATAAGGCTTGGCCTGAGCGGATGACTCACACCTTCCTTACCAGTGGACCCGACCATTAGCTGTCCTGCCTCCACTGAGTTGTTTTAATTTTCCTTTGACTTTGATCACAACCATGAGCGTGCTGAGAAAAACCCACACATCGTGGACATAGTCCTCCTCAGGGTCTCGTGTCGTTGCAGCCCTGTGTCCTTACCAGTCGGGTCCCATCTCCCCACGCTGTGCAGGAACCGCATGTTTGCCTGATGACTGAGGGAGAGGAGCACTCCGGCCTGAACCCTTGGCAGTGTCTGCTTCCATTTCAATGGAGTCATTGTTAGGGCTCTTGTGGAAAGCCTTTCTCCTTTGGAAAAAGACCTCCAGGGGCACCTGGGTAGCTCAGTTGTTAAGCGTCTGCCTTCGGCTCAGGGCGTGGTCCTGGCTTTATGGGATCGAGCCCCACGTCAGGCTCCTCCGCTGGGAGCCTGCTTCTTCCACTCCTACTCCCCCTGCTTGTGTTTCCTCTCTCTGGCTGTCTCTCTCTCTCTCTGTCAAATAAATAAATAAAATCTTTAAAAAAAAAAAAGACCTCCAGTGCAGAGAAGCCTAAAGTTGTGGGGACAAGAAGCAAAAGTTGGCTACTGGATACATAAGAGTAACAGTGAGAGGAGCCCCTCACATTGCCATCCCTTCATTAATAAAGATGAGAATCGTGGCTATGGGAGAGAGAGCTCCATATACTGGCCAATGAGGAAGAGGATTGACATCCTCTAAATTATATTACCCCAGCCCCTCAAGGTACTGCTGCCAAGTTAGAACCAGAACTGTGGCTTTAAAAGATCATTCCAGGACTTTTTTTGAAAGTGTCACTTCAGGATGTTGAGGTGGATAATAAACCTACTGAATTCCATAAGCATGTGCCCTGAGAGCAATTTCCTTGTTTATCAGTGGTGCTGTGTGGAATACCATGACAGTGGCTAAGGCATTCTCTAAATCCATAAATGTTGGTTTTCTCAAATATCTATGGGTGTGAAGGAAGATCCATTTCCACAATCAGCATCTATTTGAGTACAAAGAGCTACCTTTCCCTGATGAAAGGAAAGCAAAATAATTAGTCTGCCAACTGGTAGTTAGCCGACTGACCACTTGGGGGTATGGTGCCGGCTCAGGTGCTCAGGGTTGGTGAGCACTGCTGGCAGATGGAGCAGTCAGCCATACCTGCCACAGCATCGGTGTTGGTGAGTGCAAGTTCCTGTTTATGGTCCATGCACGAACTGCATCCCTCCTTCCATGACCGTGACACTGCATTACTGCTTGGAAGATGGAAGGGTGCATCTAGGGAGGTATGGGGGTCATCCTAGGAGTTCAGAGTGGCCTCAGCCGAGAGACAGCAAGGGAATGGGAACCTCAGTCCTACAGCCTTAAGACACTAGAGCTTCCCATAAACTGAAAGGGCTTGGAAGCAGCCAGTTAATGGCCAACACCTTGAGTTCAATTGCATGAGACCCGAAGCAGAGAACCCAATCGAGCCTGCCTGGACCTCTGACCTGTGGAACTCCTTGATCATACTTTTGCGTCATTTCACACTGCTAAATATGGGGTGACTTACTAGGCACTATTAGAACACTAGTATGAACAAGTGCCTGCATATCGCAATGTCCCAGCTGAAAATCAGTCATGATGCTTTCTCTTTTCCAGTCAAGCGGTCACAGGGAGCTCCCTATGAGGCCATAGGTGTAGCCTCAGAGAACTTTATTCTTCTGGGCCTCACTCCAAGCTAGCCAGTTCTCAGGTCACTTTTCGGGTGGTCATAGTACCACAAAACCATAAACATATGTGTTACCACCAGCACTTCGTAGGCCACCTCTTTGCTGTCTCCCTTTTTTAATGGTAAGAAGGTTGAGATTTGTCAATTTGCTGTTCACTGTAGAAGCACAATCTTGTCCTGCCCCAGACTACTAAATCTCTGAACATTTTACTAAGTGGCAAGGCCTCTGATTTTGTGTGGGCATTAATTTTTATGTCTGTCTTTCAAGTGTGTTGCCAATGTGTCTATTAGCTTCTACTTCTCAATCAGAATAATGACATCAATGAAAGGAATAGTTCCATGTCCATTGTAAGGGGAAGGTGATCAAGGTCCCTAAGGAACAGTTTCTGGCATTGGCTCAGAGAGCTGATAGAAGCCTGAAGTAGGAAGTGGTGGTGCCCTTTCCAGCTGAAGGCAAACTCTTTCTGGGGATATTTTCTAAAGGAGAAAAAAAGCATTTGCTCAACCAAATAGATATACCAGATGCCCAGGAATGTGTTGATGGCTAACGCAATGGAGCCACAAATGAAACAGCTGCTGTAATTGAAGTCAACAACCACCTAAGTTTATAACTGGCTGTCCTTCTCCAAGATCTATAAGTTCTGCCCAGGCCAAATAGGTAAGATGAAAGGGAAATGTTCAGAATCACCACCATGCATCTTCCAAATTCTTAATGGTGCCACCGATCACCCCTGGGTGGATTAGTGGAAAATCCGAGAACCATGAAGAGTCTGTACTGAGGTAAAATTCCATTAATGATCTGACCTTCATTGTCCCCCACTGTGCCTGGTGGACCACAGTGATGCTTTGGGTCTGTTGGAATTGGTGTCATTCTGATCCAGTATTGAGTAATCCTCAAGAATTCTGATTTCTATCTAAACTTTCCACCATACACTGTCATGCTAGTACTTGGCCACAGGTCCGCAGGGAAAGGTTGGGATAACAATTAACAGCATAAGTATTTGGCAGTGTAGCATGGTCCTTCCTCAGGGGCAAGCCCACTGTAATTTCTGACCAACAGAGAAGAGAAGAGTAACACAAGCTCTTTACACAGAGCTCTTTACAGATGCCTGGGATCCCCTTAGAAAATAGCGTACCACCGCCTTGGTGAATGTCATGTCTTCTGGACTTCCCAGCTCATGTAATCACTTCTACGTGATAAACTCACTCTAACACTCTAGTTTGCTTAACGGTATCTCCCTCTGCAGTCCACCAAGGAAGTTGTTGGCATTTCTCCTTAATTTTCAATAGGCCACACTGGACTTCTTTCATCAACCAACCAAGCAAAGTATGAGAGGCATCCCTAACTCTGAAAATGATAATGTTGAATCCATATCCTCCCTTAATGATCCCGTATAGATAAATCTGAGCTCATTCACAATTATTTTCCTTCTACCTGCAAACACCACTCTTAAAAATATTTCTACATGAATTCTCCATGCTGTTATGTAAACATGTTTGAAAAAATCATGTAGATCTTTTGGTGAATATTGCCACTCCTCATGGGTCACAATTTGTACCTCACTTTTGGGGCATGGGGGAACTTGAGTGTAGTTAGAGAGTTTAGAATGACTGAGAGGTGGTGGGTGTCACTTGGAAGCAGGATCAGCAGTGCCCTCCATGGCACTTCCCTCAGGGGAGACCATCTATGTCTGCAGACAAAGGGAAAATAACCTCTGCAGATGGGAGTGGAAAGTATGTTTCTCTTTGCAAAGGCATTTCACAGAATTTTGGGGTTCAAGAGACCCAGTTGCACCAGAGTCTGCAGATATGACCCATTCTAAGTTCCAGCATCCCATTCCTTCCCAGTTGGTGCCATCACATTAACTTAAAATGTCATGTGAGGTTGGGATATAGTGTGTGTTTTGTTTCAGCCACTTGTAGGATTAGATTTTTTGTTGGCTTTCCCCAAATCTCAGCTCTTAGGCTACAGAAGAGAATGCTTTGTTTTCAAGGCAATCATAGACTATTTCGGGTCCTTTCTGTGCACCTTAGCTGGGTCTTTAAGGACCTGAGCACGTACATTTTGTCCCCTAGTTCTTCAGCACTTTTAGAAGCAACCACTCATCTCCACTATACTCCTCATTTTGACCACAATGCTCACTGCTACCACACACTTGTCTCCCAGACCTTGGTCTTAACTACAGGTCTGTAAGTGTGATCATTTGGGAAACTCCTTTGTCGTTTCTTGCCATGAGCTACCAGTGCCATTTACCACTGGATAAAGGGTCAATAATGCCTTTCTATGAATCAGATTAGAGAAGGAATTACAGAAACCCAGAAACAACTCACGGATCACATGTTCAAGATTCTGTTTTTCTGGAACCACTCTCAGTATCAAATCTGTATCAGAGACGCTTCATCCTGAGGAGAACCAGTAGGAGACCGTATGGACACGTGTCTGTATGTATCCATGCACATGCATGTTGATGCATGTGCTAGTATGGATTTGTTACATGGAAACGATTTCATGCAATGGTCCTTGCTCATTCGGTGGTCTCTGTCAGGCCGCATCCTGATCTGATGCTGGAGCAGGGCAGAAATTCAGGAACAAGAGATGAGGAGCAGGCTAGAAGCCACAGACATGAGCCTCACGCCCCATGAAGACCAGCTCAAGCCCATGCCTGTTCATTTTCCTCCCACCTTGGGGGAGAGGGTGTTCTGCAGGGGTCAGGGCCAGAAAGGACTAACTCCCAAGGCCCTTTAGTCTGATTCACATTAGATGTCTCCTCAGGGAGGCCTTCCCTGACCGCCTCATCAAAAGTATTGTCCACCCTTTTGCATCTCTCCATCCCATTTCAAGTTTGCCCAGAGTACTTAGCACTACCTGACAGTCGCTCTGCTTGTCTAGTGTCTCATGGATCTTCCATGAGAAGAGTGTCCAGTTCACTGTTCTTTCCCACCTAGATAAGCAGCTGGCACTTAGACGGTTTCTACCAAATACCAAATGAATTATTTCTAATCCTCATGACCAGCCTGGGAGGTTGACGCTGTCAGGAGCCTCAGTTTGCGGGAGGGGATGTGGAAACACAAAGAGGTTAGGTACACAGCCCCAGGTCATGAGAAATAAGGGTAGACCCAGACCAACCACACAGAGCCAGGTCTGGCTTGAAGTCAAGTTTTTTTTTTTTAATTAATTATTTATTTATAATTTTTAAATCTTTTCATTTTTTTCTTCAATTTTTTTCTTTTCTTTTTTTGGTCATCTCTTTTCTTATGTTTTAAAATTTTTAAATATTTATTTATTTATTTATTGTTATGATATGTTAGTCACCATACAGTACATCATTAGTTTTTGATGTAAAATTCCATGATTCATTGTTGCGTATAACACCCAGTTCTTCATGCAATACGTGCCCTCCTTAATACCCTTCACCAGGCTAGCCCATCCCCCTCACACCCCTCCCCTCTGAAACCCTCAGTTTGTTTCCCAGAATCCATAGTTTCTCATGGTTCTTTTTATTATGTTCAGGTAGCCAGCATATAGTACATCATAAGTTTTTGTTATAGTGTTCGACGATTCATTAGTTGGGTATAACACCCAGTGCTCATCCCAACACGTACCTTCCTTATACCCATCACCCAGCCAAGTTCTTTGCACTCCTCCAGGGCTGCCCCCAGACCCCACTGCTTCTGGCTGCCCCTGGCCCACAGTCTTCCATTGGTCCTTATTTGTCACTGACCCTGGATCTGGGACATTCTCTGCTCACTCTCCCTCCCTGACAGGAGCTGCCGGGGGCGGAAGGGCCTAGCTCTCATCTGCCTCAGCCGCTGCCTCAGCTCTTCAGCCCTGAGGACCCCCAAGCAGAGCTACCCTGTCAGACAGGCCTAAACTTCTGTCCCTCAGGGAATCCCTGGCTCAGAGGGGAGTCTGCTTTCTGTGTGTTCCCCAAATGAGATCACTCACCATCAGTGAATGACCCACTGGGCACTTCTCTCTGGCCCAAAGCCTGTCACCTCCCTGAGGTACTGGGCCATGACTGTCTCCTACAGGCAGCACCAAGCCTGAGCAGAACCTTCCCAGAGGCCCTCAAACGTGCAAGGGTGGGCTGTGGCTTCTTACCATCCTGCTCACCTCAACCCCACAGCCACCTTATGAGGCAGAGGCCTCGATTTCCACTGAACACCTGAGGACACTGAACCCCCAGAAAGCATGGTCTTGCTCCAGGTCAGGCAGCTGCCTGGGAGCTGAAGCCAGAGTGAAATCCGGGAGTCCCTCACTCCATGGCAAGTGGTCTTGAGAACAGTGCAGCACCGCGCCCCTGCTTCACAAAAGGGAACCGGGATTCCTTACTCTACTGAGACCTAAAGACTAACAAAGACGAGGACTTTGCCTTCCCAAGTGAAGAAGTTGTGAACCTTAAAAATAAAACTGTCGAGGCACCGAGGTGGCTCAGTCGGTTAAGCATCTGACTTTGGCTCAAGTCATGATCTCAGGGTCCTGGGATCCAGCCCAGTGTGGTCCATGCTCGATGGGGAGTCTGCAACTCCCTGACCCTCTGCCCTCCCCCTGCTAGTGGTCTCTCTCTCTCTCTCTCAAATGAATAAATAAAATCTTTAAAAAATAAAACTGTCAGTTATTTTGCCCAAAAAAACGCATTTATTTGGGAATAGCAGAGAGTTGCAATCCAGGACACACAAGCTACAGCAAACCATAGGCAAGTCCAGAGAACAAAGGAAGAAGCTCTTTTATTATAGGAGAGTGGGCATTTGGAAGGGATGTTATAAACAAAAAGTCCACTGCAGTAAACTGGGATTTGAAAGCATAGCGGCTTCTCATTGGCTGAGCTGTGACTGTTCCTCATTGCCAGGGCTGTTGCTGGGGGAAAAGGAAAATCTTCCTTCCTTCCACTGAAACAGAAAAGGAGCAGCTGAAGTAGTATGGATTTGCAAGGTACATTCCTCCAATGGGTCTGCAGTTGATAACCGGGGGTAGCACATGAGAGTTCCCCCCACTGGGGCATCTTGACTCCAAATAGGTGTCCTATTTGTTTCATAAAGTGAAAACTGTTTTAAACAGTTTAAACATTTTTAAACAGGTTAACCATTCGGCCAGGAAGGACTGACAAGCGCAATCACAGAAGGGGCAGTTGAGAAAAGAACTGAATCTGTCCAAGCACACTTGGGACCCCCTCCTCTCCCAGCATCCCTGCCCTGCAAGCTGGCCTCCTGCTTCCTGGCACATTGCAGTCCGCTCCCATCCAGGGATTTGCAGCTAGACTTCCCGCCGCCTCAACTTCCCTTCCCAAGTCTTGTCACCCTTCCCCTCTCTCCTTAAATGCCACCTCCTCAGAGAGGCGCTGTGTCACCCCATCTAAAGTAAGACCCTCAGTGGTTCTCCTTTCGCTCCCTGGTTCTGCGTGGGTTCTGCGTGGGTTCTGCGTGAGGAGGGACTACCACCTGTCCGCCCATGTTCATGAACTTCTTCCTCATACTGGAACCCTGACTTTGAGTGACCATGGGAGCCCTCATTTACATGTAGTGTTCACAATATGTAGGCAATTCTGATACTAGTTTCCTCCCAGAACAAAAAAGGAAACAGTATAAATAATGTACTGTTGGACACACTGGAGTTACACTTAGTATAATATGTAGCCGATACGAGGAGGCACTTCTTGGTTGGTGGAGGACGGGCCTGTGAAAATCCACTCCAGCACGCAGGCAATGAGAACACAGGCAAATTGTCAAAATAAATGGTTTCCGAACTGTGCAAATTAACGCAAGTCCGGCAACAACCGGAAGAGCGTTCCCTCAAGAAAATGGCTCCATCCGCGCCGGGGCAGTGAGATCTAGGCAGTTGCGACGAGCACTGTTCCCACCGCCTTCTTCTCAGTTCGGTGGTGGCCTTGAAACCAATGACCTCACGTCCACAGGAGCTCTGAACACCAGCGACCTGTTGGCCACTGGGCGGGTCTAAACTGATTGGAGTCCCCCACAAATGTCTATTCCCAGACATTTGTCACTCTTTGACGTGCCTGGTGACTCCCTGAAAAGCACCACTCCCGCGGCTCATCCGTCACTGAACAGTGTGAGAGCTCACTCTGTGGGCACAGCCCTGTTAACCATCTTAAGGTGCCAGGCAGGACTGCTGTGGGGAGTGTTGAATAGATGGCATGACGGTGGGCAAGCCTGTCTTGTTTTCATTTTATGTGCAAGAAATACTTCATATGTTTCTCCTCCAAGAACAACCACCAAAGCGGATTTGTGTAGTCAAATTTTTACCAAATGGTCTTAAGTTTTCCTCAGGATTATGATGATCAAATAATCCTCCTGTGTTTCTGTTAAAATAGTGAGCAGTTTTTGATTTATCTACTCTCAGCTTCAAACTCAACCCTTCCACCTTTTTGTAAAAAAATTCTGGTTCCTAGAAATGTATTTTCCTGTGCCGTGTATGACCGAATTCTGCCTGTAGGGGGCGCCGGAGACGTGCCCGGGGGAAAACTAGCTTCCTGTTTCTGGGCAGCTGGCACAGCGGGCTCCGGGGGGGTGGGGGTGGGGGGGGCATGGGGCTTCTCCAGCACCAGGCTCCGCACCGCACACAGCTTCTCGGGGCGGCGGGCTGCTGCAGGGCTGTGTGGCCAGCATCACCCCATGGCCTGCAGCTGCCCTTACACCTACATCCCTGGGGCAGTAATAATAGATCAGAGTGTTCTGGCCGGACACTTCCCTGGGTGCACCTTCTCCCAGAACCCCTAGGGGGCGGATATCCAGAGATTCCCAGAGGGCACCTCTCTATAAAGTTCTCCCCTGAGAGGCACCAGAACTTCACTGCCACTGTGTGAGTTGCTTCCAGGCTCCTGGAACAAGGTCAGGATTTTAACGGTGGGAATGTGGATTCTTCTCCCTGGGGACTCTCTCTGTGCCCTGCAGGTGCCTCTCCCTTGGCTGCGGTGTCTTCCTGAGGGATCTGCCTCGGTCTGTGGAGACACTTGGTTGGGTTCTGATCTCAGAAAAGGGGGAGGCATTTTCGGGGCAACTTCTCTCCGCCATGTTGGAGAAGAGGCTGTCCTTGGTGGTGTCTTGAGTTCTGTGAGGGACTTTCTTCCCGTAACGCTCTCAGCGCTGGTGAGGGGACGCGTCTTGGGTGATTACCTCAGTCTTAAGTGAGGGACACGGGGTGTTTCCTGGCTCTCATGTCAAGCTCTGTGAGGGGGATGTTTCCTCGGGTGCATCACCTCAGCCCTGGGATTCCTCTCCCTGCGGGCTTCTGCCTCAGCCTGTGAGACACTCTCCTTGGGGGTTAGCTCGGCACGAGGGCGCACTTTGCCTTGGGTGCTCTGTCTCAGCCATGCTGGGACTGGGCTTTCGTGCTGTTCCGCTGGTCCCTGGTGGGGACTCTTAGTCCCGCGGAGACTTTCGTGGGTGCTCCGTCCCTTCCAATGGGGGTGCTGTTCCTCCGATGCTTCAAGACGAGAGGGAAACTCTCCCTGGGGGGGGCTCTGTGTGAGCCGAGGGGCAGGGGGAGAACTTCACCGTGGGCGCCTTCTCAGCAGTGAGGGTTTGGGCTCTTTCTGGAAGCTCCCTCTGAGGTCTGGGAGCTGAGACTCTTCCTCAGAAGGTCCATCTCTGCCCGGCAGGGGGACTGTGCCTTGAGCGCTCTCTCTCAGCCCTGGGTGAGGAGGGTTCCTTGGGCACTTCCCCTCCCTGATGTAGGGGGGCTCCTCTTCCCTGGCTGCTCTGACTCGGCCGTGGCTGGGGAGCATTTTGGGGGCTCTGGCTCTGCCTCAAGGGGTGGATTGTCCCTAGCGTGTTCTGCCTCAGCCTTTGGGGTGAGGTCGTAGTTGGCTGCTCTCATGCACTTTGGGGTAGCCTGTTCTTACTTGGATGCTCAGCCTGGGGTGGAGTCATTTTCCTTGATTTCTGTCTCTCGGTCTTGCAGGGGTTCTATTTCTTTTTTTTTTTAAGACATGCCATCTCCTTTTTATTTTTTTCTTATGATAATATTTTTTATTATATTATGTTAGTCACCATACACTATATCCCTGGTTTTTGATGTAAAGTTCGATGATTCCTTAGTTGCATATAACACCCAGTGCACCATGCAATAGGTGCCGTCATTACTACCCATCACCAGCCTATCCCATTCCCCCACCCCCTCCCCTCTGAAGCCCTCAGTTTGTTTCTCAGAGTCCATAGTCTCTCATGCTTCATTCCCCCTTCTGATTACCCCCCTTTCTTTATCCCTTTCTTCTTCTACCGATCATCCTAGCTCTTATGTTCCATAGATGAGAGAAATCATATGATAATTGTCTTTCTCTGCTTGACTCATTTCACTTAGCATTATCTCCTCCAGTCCCGTCCATGTTGCAGCAAATGTTGAGAAATCATTCTTTTTGATAGCTGAGTAATATTCCATTGTATATATGGACCACATCTTCTTAATTCAGTCATCTGTTGAAGGGCATCTCAGCTCCTTCCACGATTTAGCTATTGTGGACAATGCTGCTATGAACATTGGGGTGCATATGGCCCTTCTCTTCACTACGTCTGTATCTTTGGGGTAAATACCCAGGAGTGCAATGGCTGGGTCATAGGGTAGCTCAATTTTTAACTTTTTAAGGGACCTCCACACTGTTTTTCCAGAGTGGCTGTACCAACTTGCATTCCCAACAGCAATGTAGGAGGGATCCCCTTTCTCCACATCCTCTCCAGCAATTACTGTTTCCTGCCTTGTCAATTTTTGCCATTCTAACTGGTGTAAGGTGGTATCTCAGTGTGGTTTTTATTTTAATTTCCCTGATTTGAATTTCCCAGGCTAATGATTTTGAACATTTTTTATGTGTCTGTTAGCCATTTGTATGTCTTCACTGGAAAAGTGTCTGTTCATATCTTCTGCCCATTTTATGATTTGTTTATTTGTTCTCTTATATTGAGTTTGAGAAGTTCTTTGTAGATCTTGGATACCAGTCTTTTATCTGTAGTGTCATTTGCAAATATCTTCTCCCATTCCGTGGGCTGCCTCTTAGTTTTTTTGACTGTTTCCTTGGCTGTGCAGAAGCTTTTTATCTTGATGGAGTCCCACAAGTTCATTTTATCTTTTGTTTCTCTCGCCTTTGGAGATGTGTCATGAAAAAGGTTGCTGTGGCCGATGTCATAGAGGTTGCTGCCTATGTTCTCCTCTAGGATTTTGATGGATCCCTGTCTCACATCGAGGTCTTTCATCCATTTGGAGCTCATCTTTGTGTATGGTGTGAGAGAGTGGTCAAGTTTCATTCTTTTGCATGTAGCTGTCCAATTTTCCCAGCACCATTTATTGACGAGACTGTCTTTTTTCCACTGGATGTTTTTTCCTGCTTTATCAAAGATTAGTTGCCCAAAGAGCTGAGGGTCCATTTCTGCGTTCTCTATTCTGTTCCCTTGGTCTATGTGTCCGTTTTTGTGCCAGTACCATGCTGTCTTTGTGATCACAGCTTTGTAGTACAGCTCGAAATCCGGCATTGTGATGCCCCCAGCTTTGTTTTTCCTTTTCAACAGTTCCTTGGCGATTCGGGGCCTTTTCTGGTTCCATACAAATTTAAGGGCTATTTGTTCCAGTTCTTTGAACAATGTCATTGGTATTTTGATCAGGATAGCATTGAAAGTGTAGATTGCTCTGGGTAGCATGGACATTTTAACTATGTTAATTCTTCCGATCCATGAGCATGGAATATTTTTCCATCTCTTTGTGTCTTCTTCAATGTCTTTCAAGAGTGATTTGTAGTTTCTGGAATATAGATCCTTTACGTCTCTGGTTAAGTTAATTCCAAGATAACGTTCTATTTCTAACCTTTTATGTGTGACCTTGGTCATCAAGGTGGGAATCTGGGGCTGACAATGTATGAGAGTTGGTTGCATTCTGTACTCACGAACACTTGCTATATAGGGAGTCTTTAATCTCAGCCACCCTGGTGGGTGTGCAGGGACCTCTCATTAGGTCTAAAGGTGTATTTTGTACTGAATGATGTGGTTTATTTGCCATTCATATATGTCTTTTATGAGGAGCCTTTCCAGGGCTTTTACCCACCTTATACTGAGATATATGTGTTTTTAAAATTAATTTGCATTTCAACTTATTTATATTTACATATATGCATATATATACATGTATATATAATTTTGTGTGTCTTCCACTGATCGGTTTTGTCTTGTGATCCCTTTTTTTCCTAAGAGCAAGAGAGTGTAGGCACGCAAGGAGAGGAGGGCAAGGGAGAGACAGACAGAATCTCGAATAGGCTTCACACCAAGCCAAGCCCTACGTGGGGCTCCATCTCAGCACCCTGAGATCATAACCTGAGCTAAAATAAAAAGTCAGATGCTTAACCATCTGAGCCACCTAGGAGCCTCATGTAACACACTCTCTCTCTTTTTATGATTATATTTATTCATTTGCATGAGAGAGAGCAGGAGAGGGGAAGAGAGGCAGATGGAGAAGTAGATGCCCCAGTGACCAGGGACCCCAATGCTGGGCTCCATTCCAGGACCCTGGAATCATGACCTGAATGGAAGGGAGACGCTTAACCGACTGAGCCACCCTGGCGCTCCACAATTCACTATCTTAATAGTGTCTTTTTGATGAACAGAAATTCTCAGTTTAATTAACTGTAATCAATCTATTCTTCATGGTCAGGGCTTTTATTCTCTCAACAGCTTTCCCTCTCTAAAGCCATGAAGGTGATATCCCAAGTTTCCTTCTAGATCTCCTGTTCACCGGAGATCAAATTGTATGGATGGGAAGGGGATCAGAGCAGAGGTGCAGTTCCCCGTAGGGAGCAGGTGGACTTACTGAAAGGACCACAAAGGCTTGCAGGTCCCCGTGTCAGCCATCTAGCACCTGCTGATTCCAGATGTATGTCTCGACTCTGTCCTGTGGCACTGGAGTATCCGCCCACCGTTGCTCCAACACCACAGAGCTGTCGCTGCCCCTCCGTCGCGGTACGTCTGCCGTCTGGCAGTGCGCGCCTTCCAACCTGCTGCTTTTGCTTAAACGTGGTCTCAGCTGTTCTAGGCCCTTTGATATCCACATACTGTTTACTATCAGCTCAGGTATTTCCCCCAAAAGGAACAGGGTGGGCTTTTTTAAATTTTAAATTAAAAAATTACTTACACTTTAAGTATGATGCAATAATTATTCTGGGTAGAAATGACAATGATGACTTAATAACAAGTATTCCAATCCATACGGTATGTATTTCTCTCCATTTACTGAGGCCTTTGATTTCTGTCCATGACGTTTATGTTTCACGTGTAGTGCTCAGCACACCTGTTGTTAGGTTTCTTCTATGGGTTTTGACGGAGTTTTTAAAAAGATTTTTTATTTTTAAGTATCTCTACACCCAACGTGAAGATCGAACTCACAACCCCAAGATCGACAGTCCCACCATCCACTGACTGAGCCAGCCAGGTGCCCCTTGATGTTCTTGACACTGCTAGAATGGTATTGTAAATATCTCCTTCTAACTGGTTTGTTATTACACAGAAATACATGTGGTTTGATTCTTGCTCTTTATCCAGTAGCTTGGCTATTGTACACTTATTAATTCTCAGGATTTTACTTCCTTTTGCATATTCTATGTACAAAAACATGTCAACTGTGGACAATGACAGCCTCACTTCTTCCTTTCCAAAATGTATACTTATTCTATTTACTGTCAGTTTTCAATTCCTCCAGTATGTTCTTGAAAACACAGCAGACTCCCTTGTCTTATTTCACACATAAGACACAGCACTTCTGTACATTTTTGGGGCGGGAGATGTATCTTTTCTTAGGTTCAAGAAGTTTCCTTTCACCTGAGTTGCTGATGATTTTTACCGTGAATAGGTATCCAACGTCAACCCGTTTATGAAAACGGCCCTGTGTCTTTCCCCTGGTTTTTCTGTTCATGTAGCACGTTTCACTGATGAATTTTCCAGGGTGAAACCAGTCTTCCTTCCAGTAAGAGACCCAACAACCACATGACCTTTGGATTTTTAAGTCCTGTTTAATTTCACTTGCTAACCAATTGTGTTGTGTGTCTATATTCAGGAGAGAGATCTGGGTCTTTCGTTTTCTTTCTTGCAGTGTTTTTGGTACATGTTGGTAACATGTTTATCTTGGCCTCATAAAATGAGCAGGGAACTCACACCCTTTCTCCTCTGTTCTGAAAGAGTTTGTGTAAGTCTGGTCTTATTTGCCTCCTGAATGTTTGAAGGACTCGTCAGGAAAGCCTTCAGGATTGAAAGGCTCGTCATTTGGTGCTAAACGTCGTACCGCATACAGGAGCCTTCAGATTTTCTGTTTCTTCGTGGTGAGTTTTGGAATGTTTCCTTGTTCTAGAAAAGCGTCTATTTCATCTGTTTCCAAATTTGCTATAAAGTCATTCTGGGTGTTCCTCCTGCTTGGTGGCTAGTATTATTTATCTGTGGCTGAATTCAGGGACAGAAATGTGTGGCCCAGGGCCATGGAGGCCGGGATACCAGGACCAGGCTGCCGGCACCAGGGCGATCTAGGGAAGGTCCGTGGCCTGTTTCAAGCCAGGCACCGTTGCTCTGCCCTCAGTGGTGGGAGGGCTCGGGCTCTCTCTGCAGCCCCCTTTCTGTAGCACTGATCCGATTAGCAAGTGGGCCACCGTTTGGACCTTGGCACCTGCCAAGGGACCCTAATATCTCCTAATACCAGCTCTCCTGGGGGGTTGGATTTCAACGCATGGTTGTGGGAGACACAAGTGTCAGAACACAGCATAGACCTCACTCTACTTTCCTGGGATCTATTGTAATCTTTTCACACCTTCCTCCATGGACAGACCTCATTCATTTGCAGCAATGTTTCTTCTCTAACAAAATGTAAAGCTGTAAGTTTTCCTCTCTGTTCGTCATTACATGTGTTGCACAGAATCGGTCATGTGATGCTCTCCTAGAGTTCAGTAATAAGTATTGATTTAGAGTATGTTGTACAGTTTTGAAGGACCTTTTGTTGTGTTGCTAAGAAGCACTTCCTTGATTTCATTTTCTTTAGAGAACATGGTGTGCATGACATTAAGGATTGGGGTTTATTGGCAGGGTTGCCAGTGTTCGCCTGCTCGAGAAGAAATGATATTCTGATGACTAAATACAGGACTCTGTGTGAGGCCATGATCAAGCCTATTGAGGGTGGTATCTTTCAATCTATGCATTTGCTATCTGGGGGCTGAGCCCACCAAACTGGCACATTCTGAATGGTGCCCCGGAGAGCAAAATGATTGCTGGAGGTGGACATGTGCACAAAAGGATTCCACCCTGCAAACCTTAGGACGTCTTCTGGGAGCGCTAGGGAAGGATGTATCCGCACTCTCCTGCTACACAGGACTTGAGTAGCACAGAACTGAGGAGCCTGGCAGCCACTTTGCAATCATGAGGAGGAGCCAGAACTGGGATGAGGTGGCTTCTAAGAACTAGAAGAGAACCTGGGGAAGGGACCCGGCATTTGGTCATATTATTGGAACAGGGTTCAGCTCATTTGATGCTAGTCTCCACTTAGCTGTTGGCTTCGTGTACCATTTTAGCCCAAACAGGAGAGGTTTCTGCTCCTGCGATTGAAAGCAACCTATGCAAATAGTGTTCACCGTGGCAAGTAAAAGAGCAAAGACAAGATCCATCTGGAAATAGCAGAAATTGTACCAGCCGGCAACGACCACTTTTCACATTCAGCATGACCGCAGCCTGGCGTCTTCTCATAAATTGGCAACGTTCTTAGGAGATTTGGATCTTAGTGTGAAGAACGTCCGTTTGCCAGCGCTGCCCCAGGGTGCCCAGACTCTACTTTTAACAACTGAGAGACTACAGAGCAGCTGTGAGAGGGACAAGGGCTCTCTCTGCACTTCTGCAGGCGGGTACCACGCGGGGAGCCAGGCGGGAAGCCTGAGAAACTAAAGGAGGGGCAGCCCCTGGGCTGGACCGGCCTCGGCCTTGAGCACGGTTCAGCCTCCCACGCGGCTCGCCCCTCACGTGCTCCCGTTCCTCCAGGCCTGACCTGCAACATTTCTGGTTCCAGTGCAATGCACATTTTGCACGTAAAGTGAAATGCAATGAAACTTGTGCCGTTAAAATGTTACTAAGGGAGCGCGCGGGGGATGATAGTTCCCAGGACAAAGGGATTCACAGCCAGCAAGGTCAGCAGGCA
Organism: Ursus americanus; assembly: GCF_024610735.1. Lineage (NCBI taxonomy): Eukaryota > Metazoa > Chordata > Mammalia > Carnivora > Ursidae > Ursus > Ursus americanus. Next base: position 15,623,752 of record NC_142164.1, read on the forward strand.
CAGCAGGATAAAGAAGCCTGTCAGGGGCAGGGTGGGGGAAGGCGCCGCAAGCCCACTGCACTGCTTCTCTGCCAGTGGCTCCTGCTTCGTGGTTCCTTGTGAATGTGGGGAACACAGCAGCTGGGGCTCAGGTCACGGATTTCAGTGCCCGTCCGCCCTCCTTCTGGCGGCTCTTAACTTGACCTGCCCCCATCCTCATCTCATCGCTTTCAGGAGCTGCTCCTCCCCCGAGTGAAAGCATTTGATGAAGGCTGACCCTGCAGGCTGAGGGCCGGCGAGCCGGGGAAGGCACCTGTCGCCAGGCCAGCCACCCCTCATGGGAACTCTATGCTCGCTGATTGCCCCTGAGCCCCGCATCTACCCTTCCTTAGCTTGTCCCTAGTTTTTGCCAGAATTCAGCTCTTGTTGGAGGACTTCTTAGGAGAATGTGACCTCCTGTTGACCCCAAGTTGGCCCCGGGCCATCGGAGGGCCTTCATCCCTTCCCCTGGCCTTGAATGTAAGTTCCTCTCCGTCCTAGGAGCTGGTACAAGGTCCAGCTTCAGAGGGAGGGTTGCTGGGCCCGTCGGGACGGTGTCTGGGGTGAAGCCCACGTAGACGACTACATGAACGTTTAGGGTTCTGGCCGGTGGTGCACAGACCTCCTCGTGGGGCGGCCCAAGACCAGGCTGGTATGTATGTTTCTAGCTTCTTCAACCTGCCAGGACCCCGTGGAGTGGCCTGCATCTTTCGTGGTCTGTCCTTGTGCTCCCTGTGAAGGGCCCGTGGCTGATTTCACTGAGAAGCTCTGCAGGCAGCTCGCAGGGCCAGAGGCCAGGAGCAGAGACATGTGTCTGGAGAAGGAGGCATCCTTGGAACATCCCAGGCGTGGCCGTCGAGCTGTGTGTGGGCGAGTGTGGACGTCCGTCCGAGGCTTGCGGCCACCCTGACAGCCCCAGGCATTCTGACGCGCTGGTGGGGGAGGCGCGGCGGGTCACCCCGACAGGGACGGAAGCCCATGGCTGTGGGGCAGGCCGGCCTCTGCTGTGGACAGACAGGCGGCCGCCCGGGTCCAACGACAGGCTGCAGCTCGGACAGCAGGCTGGAAGAAGAGCCGCAGGTGGAGAAGGGCATGCGGGCCGCACCACTCCTTGGGCCTGGGGGTGGCAGACAAGGCGGGGCTGAGAGGCGCCACCTTGGAGACCGTAGGCGCCTGCTTTCGAGGTTGCGGGGCACGAGCTGCCTGCGGACTGCGGTCCGAGGGCTGGGACAGAGCCTGACAGCCTCTCAGAGGGAGGACTCAGGAGCCAAGAGGAGGAGGCACTGGCCATGGGTGAGGACAGGCACTGCGCCCCGTGCCCTCTGACCCCTAATACAAAGGGAATGAAATTCAGCAGCACAGCCCCAGGCGGGGGGATCCCCAGCTGGAGAAAGTGCTGGATGATTCCTCCTAGGCCCGCTGAGCTCACTGACATAGCCGCCCTTCCCAGCCACAGGCCAGGGCTCGCCTCCACGTGTGGCTCCCATGGCTGTGGGATCCGGGCCGAAGGCTGCTGGACAAGGGGCCCGGAGCCCTAGGCAGTGTCAGGCGTCTGCTCTGCAGGGAGGGTCACTGGGGTGTGGACACTGGAAGGTGACGGGCATGATCCTGAATAAGCCCTCGTGCGGTCAGGACATGTGCAGAGACATTTGGGATTGCCTGCCAGCCGCCCTTTGCGGGTTTCCACACTCGGGCTCCTAAGGCGCTGAGACTGCCGGCCCTGAGGAAGCCGACGCGCCGGCTGAGCCCTGGCCCCGGCCCCTGCCATAGATGCCACAAATGGCGAGCCTGGGCAGGCCGGCCACAGCGCGGCTCCAGGCACAGTGGGACTGGACAAACGGCGACTTGGTTCATGCAGCCACAGCCCGGCTTGTGCGCTCTGAACAGTGCCCCAGACAAGTGCCAGAGAAGTCTGGACTAGTCTCGATGGTGGAGTATGGGAGGAGGTCAGGGAGGGGACGTGATTGCTGCTGCACATGCGCCTATGGGACTGATGTCAATTGAGGTCTCCGTAGAAACTTGGAAGGGTCTGGCAGGTGGGTGGGGTGATCTATTTCTCCCGCCAGCCAAAGACAAGCCTCGTATGTCAGTTTCCCTGCTTTTCACACCTGCCACCTACCAATCTGGAAGGGGGCCGTCTTTATCAGCCTCTCACTGCCCTCCATGTAGGGGGGCCAGGTTCTGATTTCACCCAGGGGAGTCTCCCGTGCTGCCAACTCCCAGGGTGTGGACGACTAACTGAGTCAGTAGAAGGAAAGCATTTAGAAGAGGATCTGGCTGGTCTGAAACGCTCCATGAAAATCATTTCCCCCTTTTGCAGTCCTCCTTAATGGGAACTGTCCATGGCTCCGAAAAGGTATTCGTATCCCCAGTCGATCCCAATATGGTGGGGCCAATGTGGGGGTTATCCTTGGAGGAGAAGACCTTTCAGCTAGTCCGTCATACAGACACGTCCCATTTGATGTACGAGCACCATGGACAAGCGGCCCTCACATGGCACCTAGACGCCCATATGTGGATCCCTGCATGGGAAGCAGGCGGATTAAGGTTTCCCCCCTCACCGTCTACAAGGGCCCTTCCCTGAAGACTCAGTCAATACCGATAATGTTCATTTCAATCCAATCAGGAAAGGAAATGGAGTTATATCCCCTGAGAGGGTTTTCACAGGATGGTTAATACTTCCTCAGAGAGGTAATCATGTGTTTTCTCAATTCTGGCTGATCGCTCCACAGGCTGTGAGCAGTCCGATTCATCCCGCAGCGTTTGCCCGTGGACTACACTTGTACGCTAGCTCCCTCCATTTCCCCATAGGCTGCACGGAAGTTAGGCCGGGTGTCCTGAGAACAGAGTGTTTGTGCGGCAGAGGAAACCCTGGCCCCTGATAAAACTCATGTTAGTAACGCAGATGCACCTTGTAGATACATATGCGGAATGCCGTTCTGGAATGCTTGCACTGTTTTCAAGTTTTTATTTAAATTGCAGTTAGTGAACACACAGTGTACTATCAGCTTCAGGTGCAGAATTCAGTGCACCCACACGGCCATACTTCCCCCGGAGCTCATCACGCAAGTGCCCTCCTTCACCCCGTCACACGCTGAACCTGTCCCCGTGCCCACCTCCCCTCCAGTAACCCTCACTTTGTTCTCCGCAGTTAGGAGTCCGTTTTCTGGTTTGCCCTTCTGTTCTCTCCCCATGTTCATCTGCTTGGTTCTTAAATTCCGCATATGAGCGAAATCCTTCGCTGCTTGCTTTCTCGGACTGACTGGTTGCACTTAGCATGACGCTCTCCAGCTGCACTCACGTCATCGCGCAGGGCAGGAGCTCATTGTTTCTGATGCGAGTAATAGTCCGTTGTATATGTACACCACGTCGTCTTTATCCATTCGTCAGTCCACAGACATTCGGGCTCTTCCCGTAGTTCGGCTCCTGTTGCTAATGCTGCTGTAAACATCGGGGTGCACGTATCCCTTCAAATCCGTATTTTGAATTCTTTGGGTAAATACCTAGTACTGCAAGTGCTGGTTCATGACGTCGTTCTAGTTTTCACTTTCTGAGAAACCTCCGTACTGTTTCGGAAGGGTTGCAGTTTGCTCATTAATGGGACATGTTTCTTCTTGCTCCTCAGGAAGCGATGAGTGAGAAAGGAGAGGAGTCCGCTGTTGGGCCCAAAAGCCAAGTGAAACGTCCTGGAAAAGCCATCACTCCACCTCCGATTAAGAAAAGGCTGAGCATGCCGCTGCTGTCAGTGGAGGAGGAAGGAGAGGGACCATCCCACGCTGGGGGCTCAGCCGTGTCCGTGGAAGATGGTGAGGATGCCTGGCCTCCCCTCCCCTCCCTGCCCTGACCCAGGGCAGCCCAGCTTCTGGCTCCTCCACCCCATGGGCGCAGTTCCCATCAAGGTCACTGACTTCGGGTGATGCTGCCATTAATTTCTCAGTCACGCTGGACCAGGTGGTCACTCTGTCCTTCACGGAAACATTGCTGGCTTCCCAACCACTGGACTCTACTGGTTTCTTCATAGAAAGATATACCCTCATTGTACTTTCTGACCTTCCTTCTCTCCTCCTAACACCGTCATTGTTCCCCAGTCCCACCGTTACACTGTCCCTCATCGCACACCATCTCAGGACTCAGCAAGCCGCTCCCCTAGCTGCTGAGCTCGCATCCTGCTTTTCCACGTGACCCTGTGCAGCCCATGTGTTCCGTGAACCCAGAGTGACCGTGGCCACACAGAAATGAGATCATTACATGAATATCCTGGAACCCCTCATCAACTCCCCTGAGCACTCAGAACAGTGTGTGAGCTCCTGATTCTGGTCTCTGCTCCATGCACGACCTCACCCTTCCACCCTCTCCTGCCATCACATGTCCTTTCCATGTCCTTCTTGCTCTCTTGCCCTATGAACTGTGCTCCATGGCCCCCGCTTGTCCTCTCCTAGGGACCCTGCGCAGCCCCCCCGGCAGCTAGAACTTCTCCTTCGCATGTACACAGGATGCCTCTGCCTCCTGCTTCCAGCTCTTCCCAGAGGTCACCTCCTCAGAGGGCCCTGCCCGACCTCGCAGTCATGGAGGCTTCCCCTCCTGCTCTCGCTCATATCCCTGCTTCCTTCCTTCCTCACACGAATTCAAACCGTGTTATCTCCTTTGTTCATTGTGCATGTACCGTGTGACGTCCACAGAGGTTATACATCCCAAAGGGGGAAGGTTTCTTCTGTCTGGTTCATGGCTGATCCCCACTGTTGGCTTGATGCTTGGCACAGAGGATGAGTGAATGAAGTAGACGTGTCCAACTGGGAGTGCAAAAGTCCATTTCTGAGACAAAACCCAGATGACGAAGATCATTTGCTGAGTGGGATTTCTGGTGACGGAGTGCCAATATCAGGCATCCCGACATCAAGTGACACGTTCAGCTTGCCACCTCGTAGAGGGCATCCAGGTGACATGAAGTCACGAGTGCCAGGGCTCTGTGAATGTTTGCCAATTGGTTACACTGTCCACGTCTGTCTCTGTGGGTATGCGTAGTGCCAAGAATAGAAGAGCTGCCTTGCTGTATTATCTTTCCTGAGGTCAGAATTTCAGGTCTGATACAATTATCTGGTATATTCACCTGCTTGAAATGAAAATTTTAGAGACTGTGGAGCACATGGATGTGGGGGGGGGTCGCTGAAATGCACGTCATTGCAGCTCCATGGTCAGTTAGGTTTCCAGGTGCACCTGTCGTTCACAGTACCCACGGGGAGGGGAGGGAAAGTGGTCGATCCCCACCTGCTGGCTTCTGGTCAACATCTGTTCCTCCCGAGCTTATGAATATGGCAGGAGACAGTATTCCACACGGTAAGTTGGATTGTTTGTCTCAGGACTTGACCACCGTCAGCAAGGGTGGGCTGTCTCACAAAGCTGGTGGTCAGGCCCTGGTGGGAGGAATCATTGCCAGCTGTCTCTCTGCAGATGACCCCAATGTCACAGCAGCGTCTGTGTTGGAAGATGTGCCGGATAAACTGCCAATACCGGTGGAAATCAATATGGCAATAAAACTCCAATTAAAGAAGGAAATTCGCCATTTTGAAGGAAGTAAGTAGAATAAGCACTTCTGTCCATGAAACCACAGGAAGTCTTTCCCATTCTATGATTCAGACTAGATTCAACTGACCTCTTGAGGCTCATCCTTTGCCAGAATTGGATTTTCACAATTAGAATGGTTCCTCTTTATTTTGACTGAAATGTCCCCGTAAACCTTTTTGTCTTGTTCTCTTGTATTTCTTAAGTGCTTACTGTGTACCAGATTCCACTGGTGGCTGTGTCCGGATGTCTGAATGTAAGCATGGAAAGCACAGGTTCTCTGTAACGTTCTAGCCCTTGAATGATCGCTGAGACTCCAAGATTGACTTCTACCTCCCCTTTGTACTTTAGGGATACTGACGGTTTTTTTCTCTACATATCTCCAGAACATGAAAAAATTTCCAAACTGCTTGAAGGGGTGCAAGGACCTCCAGAAGTGCAGAAAAAATTTGTTGTGTACGCCATGAAGGAAGCGGCAAGGTGAGTGTGGGAGGAACTGTGCAGTATGTTTCCTGGTGGGGCCAGCGCACTGCTGGGTGAGGGGTGGGGTCGGGCCTGCCTGGCGTTTCTCAAACCCTGGTCCTCACTCACAGTTCACGTTGTCTCCAGTTATTTAGATTGATAGTGTTTGAGTCTCTCCTTCTTCCAAGCTTGAAGAGCCTTCTGTTCACACCCGAGTTTGAGGTGGACCTTGACCCTGAACTGGCCCTCTGAATTTGCTGGATTGTCCCTTGCCTTGCAGATGTGTTTTCTGTTCTCTTTTAAATTGATCTTCTCTTTGCATTTCTACAGAGCCTCCTGCATCATAGATCCTTTGGGTTTCTTTTGGTTAATGACTTGTCTATTTTCAGATTTAAAAGAGAAGCCTTAATAAGTCACCTTGAGAAGGTACTAGAAAAAATAGAATGTGAGCAGTTTCTCAACAAAGGTCCTGGCTCCCCAAGCTTATAATCCTGTTACCACAATGATCAATGAGGAAGCAGAACCAGTTGGCCGTCCTTGAATGCTACCCGATATTGTTGATGCCTCCGAGTACACGTTGGCTAAGAAATTGTCTTCTGGAGGCTAAGAAAATGCATTGCAACTTTCATGTTATAAGTTTCTGTTAGTAAAAGTTGGGCTTTTGCCCTAAGCATTTCATCTGAATGGATTGTTTGTTTGTTTTCCTTCTGATGTGGGCAAACACTGATAAGTCATCAGGTGACACTATATCCCAGGTTCTCTGCAGGTCACAGGCCTGTAGCTGGTGTTTATAACTGTCTTCTACACCAGCCATTTCTTTTTTTTTTTTTTAAGAGTGGGAGGGCGGTGAGGACCAGAGGGAGAGGGAGAGAGACATTTTTAGCGGGTTGCACACCTAGCACACATTTTCACACAGAACTTGATCTCATGACCCTGAGATCATGACATGAGCCTAAATCAGGAGTCGGTTGCTTAACTGACTGAACCACCCAGACACCCCCTTTTTCTTTTTAAATTTTATTTAAGTAATGTGTACTCCCAACATGGGGCTCAAACTCACAACCCCGAGATCAAGAGTCCGTGCTCCACTGACCGAGCCAGCCTGCACCCCATACACTCTCCATTTCTTTTCCTTTTGCCTGAGACAGCCCCTCCGCTGGTCATAAGGCTTGGCCTGAGAGGATGACTCACACCTTCCTTACCAGTGGACCCGACCATTAGCTGTCCTGCCTCCACTGAGTTGTTTTAATTTTCCTTTGACTTTGATCACAACCATGAGCGTGCTGAGAAAAACCCACACATCGTGGACATAGTCCTCCTCAGGGTCCCGTGTCGTTGCAGCCCTGTGTCCTTACCAGTCGGGTCCCATTTCCCCACACTGTGCAGGAACCCCATGTTTGCCTGATGACTGAGGGAGAGGAGCACTCCGGCCTGAACCCTTGGAAGTGTTGCTGTCACTTGATTGCTGACAGTCAGTGAATGACCCACCTTGAAGTTCTCTCTGCCCCGAACTTGTAGCTTCTCCCAAGTAATGGATCATTAGTGTTTCCTATAGGCTGAGCTACTTGGGGGAGCACGTTGCCGGGCCCCTCAAACATGCTATGGTGGGCTTTGGCTTCTTACCATCCTCCTCACCTCAACCACACAGCCACGATTTCCACTGAACCCCTGAGGAAACTGAGCCCCCAGAGAGCATGTCCTTGCTCCAGTTCAGACAGCTGGTTGGAAGCTGAATTCGGAGTTGACCCCAGACCTTTTTGGCTTCCTGTACCGAAATAGAACATTTGGGAGGGATCCCCTCCTCCCAACACCAAGCCATTGTCACACACAAGCAGGGTATCTGAGAATTCAACTCAAGGCTGACACAATCCACCCAGAGCTAGCATCAGATTCCACAGGCTAAGGGTTCAGTCCTCCAAAACTGCCCCAACCCCCACTTCAGACTCAAGTTGCAAGCTCCAGGCTGCTACCTGTGCTTCTGACTGGCTATGGATTGGAGGTTCCAACAACCTCCTTAGGTTCAGTTGATTGGCTAGAGCAGCTCACAGAATCCAGAGAAACAATTCATATCTACCTGTAAAGCATATGATAAAGGATACACCTCAACAGCCAGATGAAAAACTACATAGCGGGAGGTCTGGGCAAAGGTGCTGGGCTTCCACGCCCCTCGAGAGTGGCACTGTCCCCAATTTCCACGTGTTCACCTATCCAGAAGCTCTCTGTACCCAGTCCTTTTGGTTTCTTATGGAGGCCTCATTGACCAAGTCATTGGCCTATGGCTGATTCAACCTCCAATCCTTTCCTTTCCCTGCATGTCGGGGGTTGGGTTGAAAGTTTCAACCCTCCAATTGTGTGGTTGCTCCTCCTGGCAACCAGCCCCTGCCCTTGGGTAGAGTCCAAAGGTCACCTTCATTAATAACACCCATGTCTCCTTATGGCTCTGAAGGACCTGTGGATGAGGACCAAATATATCTGAGAAATATATATTTTAGTCATCGGAATAACCAAATATATATCCATTATCAATTATTACATTGCTCCAGCTGTCCATCACTCCATTTCCAATGATCTTGAAAATGGTGCAGCACCGCACCCATGCTTCATGAAAGGGAAACTGGGTTCCTTACTGAATTGAGATCTAAACACTGAAAAGTGTGAGAACTTTGCCTTTCGAAGGGAAGAAGGGCATGGCAAGACCCCCCTTCATTTCCAAGTACAGCATGAGGCCTCCCTGATTCAAGAGACCAGCACAGAAGGCTGAGTGCTCCTAGACAGACAATTTCTGTAACATGGGTTGGATCAAGGAAGAAAGTCTGCTGGAAGCTAAATCCCACATCCCCTTAGGAACAGTGGTCCTGCGCCCCAAGAGCACGTCAGCCTGTGGCATAGCTCTCTGTGCCTTGAGAGTGTCTCCCTTAGGCTCTGGGTTCCCCAGAGTCCATCTCCATGTAGTGGTCACACAGCGTTAAGGAGCCCAGCGATCACTCCTCATCACCGTCAGCAGGAACCCACAAATTTCTGGGTGCCACTGAGCCCACACCCTGAACACACTGGGAATGTCCAACCTCTTCCACTCCTCCTTAAGATCCATGGAGTAGAAATTATTCAGCCCTTCTGCTGCGAGGAGATTCAGGCCAAGGCAGGGGAGGGCACAGGCAAGGTGGCCCTCTCAGGAAGTGCTAATCTCTCTGCCCTGTCTCCATGCCAAAAAGAGCCTTTACATAAAAAACAGATCTTCTCCAAGGTCAAAAAGTCAGACCCCGACATAGCTTTGCCCGCAGATGTGCAGAAGGTTCCCGTTTATACCTGACGTGCTGCTGCAAGCCATATTTCACAAACGTTTATGCAACTCATGCAATGTTTTAGTCTCGGAATCAGAATGAAGGTGCTTCTGAGCCAGATGTTATGGAATATAAAGTCAGGCGTACACCGGTCTTTCTGTTTGAGACAGTCCCATGGGCTCTGCATGCTTGTGAGCCAGATTATGAAAAGTGATTCCCAAGGAAATGCAAAACAGACAGTGTATATGCCCCCTTCTACCGATGTGCACTGTGCAGTCAGGAGTGGGCTGCACAAGCCCGTAGTTTGAGTCCCTTTAAACATGCCCTTAACCCCGGCCCCCGGCAATCACATTTCTGCTTTCTGTTTTTATAAATTCGACTGCTCTAGTAACCTGTAGAGTTGTAGCACATGTCAGAATTTCCTCTTTTCCTAAGGCTGAATACTACGCCATTGTATGTGTATTCCGCTTTTTTTCCCAGTTCATCCATCAATGGACACTTGGGTTTCTTCCATCTTTTGGCTATTTTGAATAATGCTATGAACATGGGTGTGCAAATATCTCTTCAAAATCCTGATTGCAATTCTTTTAGATATCTATCCAGAAGTGGGATTGCTGGATCATCTAGCGGTTTTATCTTTAAATTTTTTGAGGAATTAGCATACCATTTCCCATAGCAGCTGCCCCATTTTAAGATCACTCCAACAGTGCACAAGCATTCCAATTTCTCCACATCTTCAACAATGCTTGCTCTTTTCTGTTTGATTCTTGTTTTAAGATTTATTTATCCATTTGAGAGAGAGAGAGAGAGCATGAGCAGGAGAGGCAGAGGGAGAGGGAGAGATAATCTCAAGCAAACTTGGTGCTCAGTGTGGAGCCTGATGTGGGGCTCGATCTCATGACCATGAGATCACGACCTGAGCCAAAACCAGGAGTTGGACACTTAATTGACTCCACCACCCAGGCGCCCCTCTTTTCTTTTTTCTTTCTTTTTTTTTTTTTTTTTGCAGCTATCCTAATGGGTGTGAGGTGATATCTCAGTGTGGTTTTTATTTACATTGAACCTCTTCTCATATGCCCAATGGCCTTTTGTATATCGTGGGAAATTGGTTAATGGCTATAGAGTTTCAGTTTTGCAAGACAAAAAAGCTTTGAAGATGGTTTGCACAACTGCGTGAATATACGTAGCATCACTGAGTGGTATGTTAGCAATGGTTACGATGGTCCATTTTATGTTACCTATTTTTTACCACAATTTAAAAAACAATGACAGGACTGAACCTCACCCCCAGAGATTGGACTGCTCCCCAGGGGATGGTAACGTGCAGTGGAAGTTTACAACCCCGCTTCTCAGACCCCTGTGTACGTCAGAGTCACCTGGAGGGCTTGGGGGGGCCTAGATTTTTGGGTCACACCCACAGAGATTATATTCTGGCAGTCTGAGGGCAGGGCCTGAGCATTTGCATTCCTGGCAGGTTTCCAGGTGATTCTGACGCTGCTCATATGAGGACTATGTTTTGACTGGCAAGGTTTTATAGACTAGTGTGGCCCAATCTGTGTTTCAACAACCTAGCACCCCTCCCCTGTCATTCTGATGCACTCTGAAGTTGGAGCATGATTGATAGAGACTTTTCGGCATAGCTGTGCCTGAAGAGACCTGGCTCAGTCTCCTCAGCCTGGACTGAAAGCTTGGTGCACTGGAGGAATCCTGGTGTCTGGAATGTGGAAAACCATTCTTTGGTTCACAGGGAACCAGGCAGTCCACATGTATGCTATGGAAGTCTGAAGTGCCTTTTCTTGGCCCAGACCAGATGAGCTTCATGCCATCGTGTGAACTGTCCGAAGCAGGAACATCTGCGAAATCATTCTCTCATGCTTGGTGCAGAATAACAGTTACTTCCAATTCCTGGTAACACCTGCAACCGCTGGAAGGAGAGAGCTGTTGCTTCCAGCCACCAAGCCCTCACTCCCCAATCTCAAGTGAGCTGTTTGCTGCCTTGGTTTTCCGGGAAACACAAGAACCCGGAACTGCTCCCACAGGGCCCTTGCATGCCTGAGTTTATCATGAAAAATGACCGGAAAAGCAGAAGCATTGCCACATTCTTACGTTTCTTCTCTCTGCATTCATTGGGGCCAATGGTTCTTGGGTGTTGTCTGTGCACCAGGCTCTGTGTCCCATGCAAACCAGACAGAAAGCTGCCTCCAGGCCTCTTGTAGCCAGTCTGTGGAACCTGGAGTCCTGGGGGAGGGGGGTCATGGGGCTGGGGGAAGCTTAGCCCTCCATCATGGCTCTGTTCTCTCTGCAACGAGCAGATCAAGAAAATATATCCTACCCGGAGCCTTGCCAACCAAGGTGCTGACCACATCAGAACTCAGCTTAGCCACCAGAGATGTTCTCAGAACTGGGAAGGACTTAGGATGGATAAATGTGCCCAGCACCCAGGGACCTGCCATCTACCAGGCCCGAGCTTGCTAGTCTGAGGACCCTGGGGGTGTCAGCAATGGCAGCGCAGTTTCCTAAGTAGACAGCTACGTGCCCAACAAGCAGACCTGCTGGGGGAGTCCAATCCAGTTGGTGGCCTTGGCCAGTCCCTTCGAGAAAAAGAGGGAAGAGAAGGTGACATATAAAGAGCAGGTTTGGACCTCTTATGGAAAAATACATGCAAGGTTTGCGTCACAAGGCCCCGGGTGCTGGGCAGGGAAACTGAGTCAGAAGGGCAGTGACATGGACCTGGACCATGTCCAGGGAAAGCGTCTTTAGGGACTGCTGCCACCGTAAGTCTGTGGTCAGCCACTGTGTATCAGGGAGCAGGTCTGGCAGCAAGACCCACCCCAGGCTGCAGATGCTGGAGAAACTAGAAGGGATCACGGGCCTCTGCCCTGGCCAGGCCCCCCTGAAGAACGGGCAGGGAGCTCACTGTGGGTAGAGGCCCAACGAGCAAATGTGCCCTGGAACCATTCAGCTACAACAGACTGACAAGTGCAATCACGGAAGGGGCAGTTGGGAAGAGCCATGCATGTGTCCAAGCTCACTCGCAACCCCCTCCTTTCCCCCCATCCCTGTGCTGCAGCCACCCCGGCCTCCTGCTTCCCAGCATGGGGCAGGCCGTGCCCATTCGGGGGCCTTTACAGCTGGACTTCCTGCTGCCTCAACTCCCCTTTCCACGTCTTGTTACCCTTCCCCTCGCTCTTTAAATGCCACCTCCTCAGAGAGGCGCTGTGTCACCCCCATCTAAGGGAAGACCCTCAATAGTTCTCCTTCTGCCTCTTTTCTGTCAGAGCGCTAGGATGTGCAGACAACGGGTCTGTTCCCTGGTTCCACGTGGGTTCTGTGTGGGGAGGGACTGCCATCTGTCCGCCCGTGTTCATGAACCCTTTCTTCCACATACTGGAACCCTGACTTTGTCGTGGGTGGCCATGTGTCCTTCAATAAATATGCCCCTCCTCAGACTCTTTTCCAGTGAGGGATGGCCCTTTGACACAGTTCTGGACAAGATGATGTCAGCTGAGAATGTCCAAGGCCGTCTTTGCTTTCAGAGCCACATCTGCCTCTTTCCACGGAGGAGTCTGGATGCGTGGAAGCCGAGAGCCCAAATCCCCTGAGGGCTGGTCACATTGCAGCCTGAGTCTCAGAGAAAATGTGCACTCCTTTGTACATGTTTTATGAAATTATATCATAATTATTTTTCCCACAACATCAAAGTTCTTGAAAACACATTGAAAAGTTGAAAATGAGTTGTGCCTAACATTATTAGTTCCCATTTAAATATTTTTTGTACCCTAAACAGAATTGATTATAATTTTACTTTCTGACTTTCATGAAAACACTCATTAATCATATTTTCAAAATATACTTCTTTGCCCATCTCATTTTTTTAAAGTAGGTTCCACACCCAGTGCAGAGCCAAACGTGGGGCTTGAACTCACGACCCCAAGATCAAGACCCACTCTGAGATCGAGAGTCAGTAGCTCAACCAACTGAGCCACCCATCTCATGTTTTTTTTAAGATTATTTATTTATTTATTTGACAGAGAGAGAGAGAGAGACAGCCAGCGAGAGAGGGAACACAAGCAGGGGGAGTGGGAGAGGAAGAAGCAGGCTCCCAGCGGAGCAGGGAGCCCGATGCGGGGCTGGATCCCAGGACCCTGGGATCACTCCCCGGGCTGAAGGCAGGTGCTTAATGACTGAGCCACCCAGGCGTCCCCACCCATCTCATTTTTGATGACAGGATTGCCACCTGAGACAAGTTCGGCCAAGTGATGATCTATTGTGATTTTTTAAAAGATTTTATTTTTTATTTATTTGAGAGAGAGAAAGTGCGCGTGCACGTGCACACACACAAGAGCACGCGTGAGCAGGGGGGAGGGGCAGAGGGAGAGGGAGAAGCAGACTCCCCGCTGAGCAGGGAGCTTGACGCTGGGCTCCATCCCAGGACCCTCAGACCATGACCTGAGCCAAGGGCAGACACTTAGCCGACTGAGCCGCCCAGGTGTGTCTATAATGATTTTTATTAAACTTCCGCTTACTGAAAGTTCTTTTGCAGGGTGCTGCTGTCACTGGTGGTGGTCAATACAAATCTCAAGGCTACTTTTACATTTGCCTAAGAGAGCACAAAGGAAAATTTGTGACTCGGTTTTGCAAGATCCAAACATGATTCTGATGTGTTACAAAGTCTAGATCCTGTCTCTGCTTTAAACCAATTATTTCAGATGAAATGTCTACAGAGTTTATATCGTTAGCACGTTTATGAACCGCATCAGTGGCTTTTTAAAATAAATCAGATGTAGCCACTGAAAGTAACATTTCCCTGGTTAAAAATTTCGAACCTGAATTATGTTTATTTTGTTTTCTGACAAGGAAGGAAACAACAAATGTTGGAGAGGATGTGGAGAAAGGAGATCCCTCCTACATTGTTGGTGGGAATGCAAGTTGGTACAGCCACTCTGGAAAACAGTGTGGAGGTCCCTTAAAAAGTTAAAAATTGAGCTACCCTATGACCCAGCCATTGCACTCCTGGGTATTTACCCCAAAGATACAGACGTAGTGAAGAGAAGGGCCATATGCTCCCCAATGTTCATAGCAGCAATGTCCACAATAGCTAAATCGTGGAAGGAGCCGAGATGCCCTTCAACAGATGACTGGATTAAGAAGATGTGGTCCATATATACAATGGGATATTACTCAGCCATCAAAAAGAACGATTTCTCAACATTTGCTGCAACATGGACGGGACTGGAGGAGATTATGCTAAGCGAAATAAGTCAAGCAGAGAAAGACAATTATCATATGATTTCTCTCATCTATGGAACATAAGAAGTAGGAAGATCGGTAGGAGAAGAAAGGGAAGAAGAAAGGGGGGGTAATCAGAAGGGGGAATGAAGCATGAGAGACTATGGACTCTGGGAAACAAACTGAGGGCCTCAGAGGGGAGGGGGTGGGGGAATGGGATAGGCTGGTGATGGGTAGTAAGGAGGACACGTATTGCATGGTGCACTGGGTGTTATATGCAAGTAATGAATCATGGAACTTTACATCAAAAACTGGGAATGTACTGTACGGTGACTAACATAATACAATAAAAAATATTATTAAAAAAATAAATAAAATGAAGTAATACATCTGAAAAAAATAATAATTTGTTTTCTCTCCATTACTAATGTAAAATTGGGGGTGCTCCAATGTTCATAGCAGCAATGTCCACAATAGCTAAATTGTGGAAGGAGCCGAGATGCCCTTCAACAGATGACTGGATTAAGAAGTTGTGGTCCATATATACAATGGAATATTACTCAGCTATCAGAAAGAACGAGTTCTCAACATTTGCTACAACATGGACAGCACTGGAGGAGATAATGCTAAGTGAAATAAGTCAAGCAGAGAAAGACAACTATCATATGATTTCTCTCATCTATGGAACATAAGAACTAGGATGATCGGTAGGGGAAGAAAGGGATAAAGAAAGGGGGGGTAATCAGAAGGGGGAATGAAACATGAGAGACTATGGACTATGAGAAACAAACTGAGGACTTCAGAGGGCAGGGGGCTGGGGGAATGGGATAGACCGGTGATGGGTAGTAAGGAGGGCACGTATTGCATGGTGCACTGGGTGTTATACACAACTAATGAATCATCGAGCCTTACATCGGAAACCGGGGATGTACTGTATGGTGACTAACATAATATAATAAAAAATCATTTAAAAAAAAAATTGGGGGTGCTATAAGACTTTCACTTTCTATTTGAGTTGTACTTTTCACAAAATAATATTCTTATCTGGTAGTCTTTACATTTCTAACTTCCATATTTTTCTTTTTCCTACACTTTCAAATTTAGGAAATACATCCAGTTCTCTTGCTAAAACTTCACATTCATCAAACATACATTCAAAGTTACATTCTCTCTCTTTGTACTTTTGTAAGCAAAGGGAGTCTTGCTTTTTTTATATATATAGTCACGGGTTTTTATTTTAGTGCTTTATTAATTTTTCCCCTTGGTACAAAATATTATCACACAAAGAAAAGTTGCATACAAATCAGTGATGTATTTGTGACAAGATGTTTTTGACTTGCTATAATATATTATGCCATTTTGTAGTATGTCTTTAATATTTGATAAACATCTTTCATTTGTTGCAATGGTTTGTTGATTGCATTTCATCTTGACGCACTGCATGTCTCCATAAATATTTTAATGTAGCTTTTTGAAAAGACACAAAACTTCCCTCTACTCATTGAATTCACACACCAAAAAAATGAGCCCAGCAAGGCACAAATGTGGCATAATTATTTTTGCAGAAATTATGACAAGTATACACTCTCATATACACCTACCCTAGTAGTTTCATTATAATATCTCTGGCTAGAAGTATTTTTTATGCCAATATCATCTTCTTCTAATTTGTTAACGATGTTATAACCTGGACTATACTCAGCTATCCTCTTTTCTTTTCGAGGAAGTCAATAAAACTTTCCTGTATTGTGATAACATTAGTGCTGAGGCAAATATACTTAATAATCTGAAACATTTGTTCATGGTTGGTCAAACTTGGCGCACAGTCAAAACTGAGCAAACGCTTTTCTTGTTTGGTTCCCCAGTTATGTCAGCTCTAACATAATTTACTAGTAGCATAAAATATTTGTTTTGAATTTGTATGAATAGTTTTATAATTAGTTATAACAACCTTATAATGATCTATAAATTCAAATACATTTAGAAATATTAAATCATTTGGATTTCCAATCATTTCTTGTCGTATTTTAAGAGGTAAATTATTTTTTTTTAAGATTTTATTTATTTATTTGACAGAGAGACAGCCAGCGAGAGAGGGAACACAAGCAGGGGGAGTGGGAGAGGAAGAAGCAGGCTCCCAGCAGAGGAGCCTGATGTGGGGCTCGATCCCAGAACGCCGGGATCACACCCTGAGCCGAAGGCAGACGCTTAACGACTGCGCCACCCAGGCGCCCCAAGAGGTAAATTATTTTTTACACAAATATATAAATGTCTAATATCACTCCAAAATATCTCACCACTGTTATTCTCTGACTATATCTCCTTCTGCAAACCGTCATCAGTTAAGCTATGAGTTTGAATATATGCATATAATATGTACTATACACACACTCTCTCTATGTGTGTGTGTGTATATATGTATATATATATATATGCTCTTCCATTTTGGAAAAACATCATTATAGAACATGGAGTTCTCATGGCTCCATCTTCTGTTCAGTTCTTCAGTTCTTTGAAAACTTTTTTATAGGTATAGGTATCTGAACCTGTCATATTACTGCTAAAAAGTATGCATGGAAAATCAGATAAAGACAGTATTCTTTATGATAAGTGATATAGTCACAACTGATCAACCCACTGTTAGATTATTTTCTTATACACCAGTCTTATTTAAAATATTCAGTTATTGGAGGGGAAGAGGGAAGAAAATAAAATAAAATATTCAATTATCATGTGAAATCAATTCTCAAAAATCTGCACATTGTCCTTGGCCCGCTCCATATTGTAGTAAAATCATTTTTGTTTTATTGGAAATTGGCAGCCGCAATGAGTTTTTTATATTTGATTTTAAATGACACTTTCTTACTCTCTAGCTCGTACTCATGGTCAGTAGTTTCTGAAATAGCTAATATTTCCCTTCATTTTTTTCTCACAATTCAAAGATTCTTTAGTTTGCTCTGGAGTTGTCTTTCTTTAAAGTTTTTATGGCTGAGTAATATTCCATTATATATGTGAACAATTATTAATTAATATAAAAATATATTGTATATATTAATTAATATATAATACAATAAATATGTAATTTATCCATATATAAAAATATATAATATATATTTATATGTATATAAATATAAATAATATTAATTATATTTTTATAAATATAATAATTTGTATTTTATAATACTTTATAATTATAATTATTGATTATATTTATATTTATATAAATATATATTACTTATATATTTATATTTATAATATATAAATATATCCATATATATAACATATCTATATAAACCCCATCTTCTTTTTCCATTCACCGGTTGATGGATACTTGGGCTGTTTCCATAGTTTGGCTCTTGTAGATAATGCTGCTATAAACAATGGGATGCATATATCCTTTATTTTTTTAATATTTTTTTATTATATTGTGTTAGTCGCCATGCAGTACATCCCTGGTTTCTGATGTAAAGTTCACTGGAGGAGATAATGCTAAGTGAAATAAGTCAAGCAGAGAAAGACAATTATCATATATCTTTTAGAACCACCCTATGATCCAGCAATTGCACTACTAGGTATTTACCCAAAGGATACAAAAATGCTCTGGATTTGATGGTAACTGTGTTCTAATAAGGTCAGTGAGAGGAATTCATTCATTTTCAGTAGCTGGAATTTTTTTTTCTAGTCAAATTCATAACTGACTGACTCCTGTAATTTTGGGAAGTTTCCACATGCACTTTACTTCTTTCCCTGAGAATTACACCACTTACCTTTCTGAGGCCTTATTTTTATGAAATAACTAAGTATAATTTACAAATATATTTTTTAAATTAATATAATCCATTTAGAGTAAATGTGGGATATAACACATACTTATGTAATTTATATTAATTACCTATAGACACCTGAATTAACATATTCATCATTTAGGTGTACCTAAGACTTTGTATAAAATAAAAAAGTAATTATAAGCAGCAGAAAATTACACACCAGGTTTCCACACAACTGTAATGAAAACACTATTGAAAAATAAATTTCTGTGGGCGCCTGGGTGGCTAGGTCGGTTAAGCGTCTGCTTTCAACTCAGGTTATGATCTCAGGGTCCTGGGATCGAGCCCCTGTGTTGGGCTCCCTACTCAGTGGGGAATCTGCTTCTCCCTCTCCCTTTGCCCCTCCCCCTGAATTGTGTCCTCTCTCTCTCTCAAAAAATAAAATCTTCAAACTGAGGGCTTCAGAGGGGAGGGGGGTGGGGGAATGGGATAGACCGGTGATGGGTAGCAAGGAGGGCACGTATTGCATGGTGCACTGGGTGTTATACGCAACTAATGAATCATCGAGCCTTACGTCGGAAACCAGGGATGTACTGTATGGTGACTAACATAATATAATAAAAAAACATTTAAAAAAATAAAATAAAATCTTCAAAAAATCAAAATCAAAAATAAAATTTATATATAAAAAAATAAAGAAAAATAAATTTCTAGAACGATGAAGTGGAATTTATTCCTGGAATGCAAGGATGATAAAGCACACAAAATCAATGCTAACACACCACATTAATAAAATGAAGGACAAAAACCACACCATCATCTCAACTCATGCAGAAAAAACATTGGACAAAATTCAACCATTTCATGATAAACAACATTCAACAAACTAGGAACAGAAGGAAACTACAAACAGAATAAAAGCCTTACATGAAAAATCCATAGCTAACATCATACTCAGTGGTGAAAGACTGAAAGCTTTTCCTCTAAGACCCAATAAAGCAAGGATGTCCACTCTTACCACTGCTATTCGACATAATGCTTGAAGTCCTAATCAGTGCAATCGGACATAAAAAAAAAAGAAATAAAAGACATTCAAATCAGAAAGGAACAAGTAAAATGATCTGTTCACAGGTGACATGACCATATAGGTGGAGAATCCTAAAGGTACCACATCAGAACTTTTACAGCTAATAAATGATCTCAGCAAAGCGGCAGGACACAGAACCAATACACCAGAATCATGCTTTTCTATACACTAACAATAATCAGTTAGAGAGGAAAATTAAGAAAACAATTCCATTTACTATAACCGCACAAAGGATTAAAATATTTAGGAGTAAGCTTAACCAAGAAGATGAAAGGCTTGTACACTGAAAACTATGAAACATTGCTAAAAGAAATCAGAGAAGGGGCGCCTGGGTGGCACAGTGGCTAAGCGTCTGCCTTTGGCTCAGGGCGCGATCCCGGCGTTCTGGGATCGAGCCCCACATCAGGCTCCTCTGCTGGGAGCCTGCTTCTTCCTCTCCCACTCCCCCTGCTTGTATTCCCTCTCTCACTGGCTGTTTCTCTCTCTGTCGAATAAATAAATAAAATCTTTAAAAAAAAGAAATCAGAGAAGATACAAACAACTGAAAATATATTCTGTGCTTATCGATTATAAGACTTAACATTGTTAAGCTGTCTGTACTACCCAATGCAATCTACAGATTCAATACAATGCCTATCAAAATCCCAATTATATTTTTGCAGAATTAGAAAAAAATTACTATCCTGAAATTTATATGGAACCACAAAAGACCCCGAATAGCCAAAACAATCATAAAAAAATAACAAAGTTGAAGGCTTCCTACTTCCTGATTTCAAAACATATTACAAAGCTACAGTAATTTAGATAATGTTACTGTCATAAAGCCAGACAAATAGACCACAGGAATAGAATAGAGAGCCCAGAAATAAACCCTTGTATATGGCCAAAAGTTTTTTGACGGGGATACTAAGGCTACACAATAGGGAAAGGACAGTCTTTTCAACAAATGGTGTTGGAAAAACTGGATTTCCAGATGCAAAAATGAAGTTGGATCCTTTCCTTACACCATATACATAAATTGAGTCAAAATGGATTAAAGACCCAAATGTAACATCTAAAACTCTAAAACTCCTAGGGGAAAAAATATGCAAAAAGTTTCAGGACTTTGGTTTTGGCCATGGTTTCTTTTCTTTTTTAAGATTTTATTTTCAGGTAATCTCTACACCCAATGAGGGGCTTAAACTGACAACCCCAAGATCAAGAGTCACAAGCTCTAATGACTGAGCCAGCCAGGCGCCCCTTGGCAATTGTTTCTTGAATATGACACCAAAAGGGCAAACAGGACTACATCAAACTTAAAAACTTCTGGACATCAAAAGAAATAATCAAAGAAGTGAAAGGCATCTGATTAAAATTGGAGAAGATATTTGCAAATCCTAAGGAGCAACTAAAAACAACCACAACAAAAATAATCCAATTAAAAACAGGCAAAGGACTTGGAAGACAATAATCCAAAGAAGGTACAGAAACGGCCACCATCTCTAGGAAGGCACTCAGCATTACTAAGTATGAGAGAAATGCAAATCAAAACCACAATGAGATATCACCTTACACCCATTAAGGTGGCCACTATTAAAGAACAGAAAATAACAAGTGTGGGGAGAAATTGGAACACTTGTGCACTGTTGGTGGGAATGTAAAATGGTGCAGCCACTGAAAACAGTATGGAGTTTCTTAAAAAAAAAATTACAAATAGAATTACCCTATGATCCAGAAATCCCACTTCTGGATGTAAATCGAATAGAAAGCAAAATATCAAAGAGATACCTGCACACTCGTGTTCATCACAGCAGTATTCACAATAGCCAAGACACCGAAGCAACACGAATGTCCATCAACAGATGAATGAGTGAAGACAACGTGGTATAGACATACAATGAAATATTTTTTCCAGATTAATTGAGATATAGTTGACATATAATACAGTGTAAATTTAAGGTGTACAATGTGTTGATTTGATACATTCATATATTGCAAAATAATTACCACCATGGTGTCAACCAAGACCTCCATCATGTCATACAATTACCATTTTTCTTCTGTGATGTGAGCATTTAAGATCTACTCTCTGAGCAACTGTCAAGTACATACTACAGCGTTATTGACTGTAATCACCATGCTGTACGGTGGATCCCCAGAACTTATTTATCTTATAGCTGAAAGTTTGTACTCTGACAACATCTCCCCATGTCTCCCCCCGCCTCCCCCACGCCTGCACCTAGTCCCTGGTAACCACCACTCCACTCTCTGTTTCTATGAGTTTGGCTTAATTAGATTCCACATAAAAGTGCTAGCACGCAATGCTTGTCCTTCTCTGCCTGACTTATGTCACTTAGCGTAACACCCTCAACATTCATCCATGTTGTTGCAAATGGCAGGATTTCCTTCTTTCTCATGGCTGATTAATATTCCATTATGTACATGTCCCACATCTTCTTCATCCATTCCTCTGTTGACACACTTAGGTTGTTTCCATATCTTGGCTGTTGTAAATGGCGCTGCAGTGAGCATGGAAGTGCAGGTCTTATTCTGATAACCTGTTTTCATTTCCTTTGGATATACACCCAGAAGTGGGATTGCTGGATCATATCGCAGTTTTTTTTATTTTTTTATTTTTAAGGACCCTCCATACTGTTTTCCATAGTGATGGTATCAAGTTACATTCCCCCCAACGATGCACGAGGCTTCCCTTTTCTCTGCATCTTGGGTGGAGTGTGTTTGCAGGGGGTAAAACTGAAGCAAGACCTTTGCTCATTGCCCCAAAGGCTGGGGAAGCGGCTCGCTGTCCTGGTAGGTAAAGGGAATTCGTTCTTCCTGGGAAGTTCCCTCTTGGCTGAGCAATGCCAGCATGGGGGGTAGGATGATGCAGGCAAGTGAAGCTGTTCTTCCTTCTCTTCTGGGCCAGTTATTCTCAGGGTTTTTTGCATTCCACTGTGTCACTAAGGTTTCTTCAGTGGACGCCTCAACTTCCCAGAGAAATTTTTCTTCCGTGCTAGCTATCTAACCGTTGATCTTCACTGGGGGGTGGAAGCTGGGGTCTCCTACATCACCAGTTTGGTGTCATCGTCTCTCTGTCTACTATGGATATAATGCAGCCTTAAAAAGGACAGCTGTGGTGACACATGCCACAACACGGATGAGCTTCGATGACATCACACACAGTCGAATAAGCCTCCCCCCAAAAGCACATACTGTATGATTCCGCTTCCTTGAAGTATCTAAAGCAGTCAAAATCATAGAAGGTAGAAAGGTGGTTATCAAGCGCTGGGGGAAGGGGCGAGAGAGTTTGTGTTTAGTGGATATAGAGTTCCAGGGCTGCAGATGAAAAGGTTCTAGATATTGGTTGTACGACAACGCAAATACTTATCACTACTGAGCTGTACACTTAAAAATGGTTACATGGTAAATTTCATGCTATATAATTTTTGCCACATTCAAAATATATGATAGGCTGAAGCATGTTCAGATGACACCTAGGCCTTCCCTCTCTTAGGCACTCCTGTCATGGAGGGCAAATGAGTAGAGAATGCTCTGGGTCTGGGGCCACATGATAAATAGGGACCAATGGCAGACTGTGGGCCACAGGCAGCCAGAGGCTATGGAGTCCAGGGGCAGCCCTGGGGGAGTGGAAAGAACTTGGCTTCCAGCCAGACCTGGCTCTGAGTGGTTGGTCCAAGTCGGCCCTTATTTGCTCATGACCTGGGGCTGTGTACCTAACCTCTGTGTGTTTCCACATCCCCTCCTGCAAACGGAGCCTCCTGACAGCATCAACCTCCCAGGCTGGTCATGAGGATTAGAAGGAATTCAGTCAGATAATGCTAAGTGAAATAAGTCAAGCAGAGAAAGACAATTATCATATGGTTTCTCTCATCTATGGAGCATAAGAACTAGGAAGATCTGTAGGGGAAGAAAGGGATAAAGAAAGGGGGGTAATCAGAAGGGGGAATGAAGCATGAGAGACTATGGACTCTGGGAAACAAACTGAGGGCTTCAGAGGGGAGGGGGGTGGGGGAATGGGATAGACCGGTGATGGGTAGTAAGGAGGGCACATATTGCATGGTGCACTGGGTGTTATACGCAACTAATGAATCGTCGAACTTTACATCAAAAAAAAAATAAAAATTAAAAATTAAAAAAAAAGAAAAAGAAAGAATTCATTAAATGTTTGCTAGAAATCATCTAAGAGGCAGCCACTTATCTAGGTGGGAAAGAACAGTGAACTGGACACTCTTCTCACAGCTCTTCCATCCCAGGTGAGAGATAAAGACACTAGACAAGCAGAGCGACTGTCACATGATGTAAGTGCATTGAAAAAAGGTGAAGTCAGGTGAAGAGAAAGAAAACAGGTAGATGGTGCTTTGAATTGGGTGATCAGGGAAGGCCTCTGTGAAGGGGAGACATCTAACCTGAATCAGAGGAAAGGGCCTTGTGTTGGGAACAGCTCAGGTTTCTGCAGTCTGGCCTCTTTTTCAAGGTGGGAGCAAAAGAAAATACATGAGTTTTAGTTAAGTGTTTGTGGGGGTTCTGACTCATGCCTGTGGGTTTTGGCCTGAGTGTGATCTTCTCTTCCTGAATGTCTGAGCTGCTCTGGTGTCCGATGAGGAGACACGAACCTTACAGACAGACTGTTCATTGAGTTCCTACCATTGCATAAGGCCATTTCCATATAACAAATCCATGAGATATATACACTGACAGTTTCTAGAAAATAAATATAAAGATGACTTCTTTGGGATTGTCCTAGGTTCTGGAATTTCCTTCTTTAATCTGATTAGATTTAAAGCCATTAGTCTCTGGAAATCAGTATGGAAGTTCTTCAAAAAGTTAAAAATAGAACTACCCTACGATCCAGTAATTGCACTATTTTTTTATTATAATATGTTAGTCACCATACAGTACATCATTAGTTTTTGATTTTTGACATTCCAATCACTACAGTCTGACCAGCAGGAAGTTGACCGCATGGCACAAAAAGAAAAAACAAGGTTCAGCATGTTCCTGTGTCCTCTGAAAAGAATGATCTCATTGCGTGGATGACAACAGAGAAGAGAGTGACCAGTATTTTCATAGGTCTGTCTTACTCAAGGTCCCCAACCTGCCAGGACCCACCAATTTAGTTTTTTTTCTTAATCTTTCCCACTCTTTTCTACATTGTGTAAGGGAAAGGAATGAGTTGAAAAGGGATGTCATGTCCAACCTCCCCCCTAAGACTCACTGCTGAGGCCAGGTTTTTGTCCCCAAGTTCTCCAACCCCTGTGAGGCACTATTTCACAGCCATCTTCTTAGCCCCACAAAATGGCTCCCTTTGTGCCACTTGCCCAGGACCCCAAGGCTAGCCTCACACAACAGCAGGTCGTGATCAATGAAGAAGAGATGCCCAGAAAAAGTGGAACCTAAGCTTCCTACAAGCCTTGAGGAGGATCCCAGAAATGCCTGTATCCACCTTAAAAGAACAGTGTGCAATTAGCCGAGACAATGTGGACACCTTCCACCGGTTACAAACCCTTCCACCAAGTCGGGCAAGGGCTGGGAAAAGGGTTCCAGTCCAAACATCCAGTGTCCTCTTCCCCAAATGCAGTAGCAAGACTGGTCAGAAGGCCCGGCTTCCCAGGTGGAGATAGTAAAGAAGACACAATGGGTGTCTCCGGCCCCGTCCAAGAACAGGAAACCTCCTCCAGCTTGGAACCCGGGCCAGCAAAGAACTCATTTGGCAAACGTCAAAGGGGGAAGGGAAAGAGGTGGGATACAAAGACCGAGGTCCGAAGGTTTGAGCGCAGAAAATCCCCTTGGACTACCTCACCGCCCTTTTGCTTTCAGAGGTGGGTGCAGAGGGGAAGCAGCAGGGTCTTTCCTTTGTTAGCAGAGGGAAAGCACTTCGCAGAGGGCTGACAGCTGGGTCCTGGACAGGGCTGGGGGTCGCGATGACCAGCCTGGCCCAACCACAAATGCCACCTGCTGGGTGGGCCCCAGTGCATAAGGGCCCACAAGATTGGATTTTTGCCGCTGCAGGAGGGGATGGCCGAGCCTGGCGCGGGGCTGCCACCTGCACTGGCCCAGAGGCAGGAGGCCATGACCAGGGGTGGGACAATGGGGCCTGAACGGGGCACCCCGGGGGCTGCCCAGTCACATGGGGGCCGCCCAGTCACATGGGGGCCAAGACCACTGTCCCGGGGCCCAGCAAGCAGCAAATGAGTGTCCTAATGATCACGTTTCTGTGCCTCCAACGAAGTCCCTATAAAAGGCAAAGGTACAGTGGGCAAGTAGAGGCTGCCTGAACATACTTGTCAAAACAAGGGGTACAACGGAGATAAACGACTGCTTCTAAAAGTGCTGGGGATGGTAGGGAAGAAAAGAATATGCTCAGGGCCTGAAAGTCCCACCTCCAGGTCCACATACGGATCTTCGAGCTTCCATGAACTGGCTCCAGTTATCTCTCATAGCTTCAGGGTCAAGATGTGGGCAAAACCCTATCCAAAGTCTAGCCCTGTGACTGGCTGGATTACCGCTCGATGTGAATGCTCAGATTCTCAAGGTCTCTTGCGTTCAGGTTAGGGCACTGACGAGTCATGGCAGGGATCCTGAAACCTGGAGTGGGACCCAGATGCAGACTCTAATGAAGCTGGGTAACTTGAACCCCTAAATTCTGTGACGTGATTTGCCAGGAGAAGCAAACCTTCCTCCTGTCTGGGGAGGTTCTTTCCTCTTTGCCTGCGGAGTGAGTGATGGTGTTGCCTGAAGTAGCAGTGGGGCCCCGCTGATCTGCCCCCGAAGCTACACCCACTGTCCCCCTTTCCTTCCAAATCCCTTAGCAAGTCTCATATTCCCAAGGGCCAGAGAGTATAAAGCAAAGTGTGACACTTGCAGAGATACAGAATTCACCGAAAGATCGCCATCATTTTAAAAATCCCTGTAGACAAAATACTGGGGGATTTGCATGAAAATAATTCTTTACGGTGCGGTATGGAAGTGGAACGAAAACACAGTTGCATCAGACCACGTTAACTGACGTAGGCTTATTAAGCTCAGACTCTGAATGAAATGTTTTTTGCCTCAGGTTTAGGGAAGAAGCCTCTCACCATTTGCGTGGCTGCTGTCTTACTTTGTTCAGACTGCTCTAAGAAAACTAGACTGGTGGCCTGTGCAACAAACATAATTTATCACGGATCTGGAGTCTGGGAAGTCCCGGAGCCAATCCTCAGCAGGTTTGGTGTCTGGCGAGAGCCCGTTTCCAGGGTCACAGACGGCCATCTTTCTTGCTGTGTCCTCATGTGTTGGAAGGGGCAGCGGAACGCTCTGGGTTCTCTCTCATGAGGGCACTATTGTCATTTATGAGGGGCTCCACCCTGCTGACCTCATCATTTCCCAAATGTCCCACATTCTAATACTATCGAATCAGGCATTGGGATTTCAACATGAATTTGTTGGGGGGACCCATATAAACATTTAGTCTGCTGCCCTTGGTTTGTTGGAAAAGTCCCAAAGGAATTAAGGAGGACTGTAAGACCTTTCCTGGTGTGCTACACTGCAAGGAATCCAAAGGCTTCAGGAGATTGGAACATTAGAGCTAATTCGTCATCTAAGATGGTGTTCACTCATTTCAGGAGGTCCAGGGGATACTTTCACCAAGTGTGTGGTAACTTGCTTTCGAAGGGGAGCCCAGACATCTGTGAGGAGCTCCGTGGTGGCATTTCTCTTCTCTGTTGGTCAGAAATCACGGTGGGCTTGCCCTCGAGGAAGGACCATGCCACCCTGCCAAATATTTATGCTGTTAATCACTACGGCAACCTTCCCGCAACGGACCTGTGGCCAACTACTGGGGTGACAAGGCATGGAAGAAAGTCAGCAATCCAAATTCTAAGAGATGATTTGACACTGGCTCTGAACTGACATGGATATTTGGGAACTAAAACGTCATGGGTTACAGAAATGGCTACTGGAAGTCATGGAATCAATGTGGTTTTACTTCATGCCCATCTCAGTGATTGGTCCCTGAATCCACTGTCTGGTTATTAATTTCCTCCATTTCAGAGTATATAATTAGAATATTCAGAAATGATAGAACTCCCATGTTGGCTCTCTGACCTATCAGATGAAGGCACTATTATGGTCGGAAAGGCCAAGTAGGAACCACTAGAATGACCTACCTATACAGATAGTAAACCAAACACAACATTTCATCCTGGAGGGAAGGGACTGATTGTGGCAGCATCGAGATTTGAAAGGTGCAGGTGGTCATTCTAGGACATCCCTTGCAACTTCCCTATATGTCCTATA
This sequence comes from Ursus americanus, assembly GCF_024610735.1. Lineage (NCBI taxonomy): Eukaryota > Metazoa > Chordata > Mammalia > Carnivora > Ursidae > Ursus > Ursus americanus. The sequence continues at coordinate 15,651,429 of NC_142164.1, forward strand.
CAGAAACAGACAGATCTTGGAGAATGACAGGCAAGTACAATAATCCTCACCACATGGCGATTCCAATTACAGCTGCTTGCTTCCATGTGCTTTTGTTGTTTTAGCAATCAAAACATCCGCCAAGGCACCTGGTATACAGTACTGGTGGGGAAAATGCTTTTTCCCCTATCGGTAAATATCACCGGAGTTTGGCTTCAGCGTGAAAGGCCAGCAATAAGCCACTTGTTACCTCAGGTGCTGATTGTAACATAGAACTCATTGTCGTGTAGCACCCATCAACAAGTGACCTGAAAGCCTGCTAGCTTGGAGTGGGGCCCAGAACAATAGAAAGTTCTCTGATCTACATCTCTGGCTTCATACGAAGTTCCCAGTGACCAGCTGACCGGAAAAGAAGCAACATCATGCTTGATTTCCAGTTTGCGGGCTCAACCTATTTTAGACATCTATTCCTGCATACCGATCAACACGCATTTAGCAGCTAAGAGCAAGACAAATATTTTCTCAAACAATTCTGTAGCTGAGAAGGCCAGGCAGGCTTGATTGGGTTCTCTTCATGAATGGGTCACATGGAATTGAGTTCAAGGTGTCCACCATGCTGGGTCATTAACTGGAGACTCAGAGAGAGAAACTACTTCCAAGCCCTTTCAGGTTATTGGCAGGTCTAGTTTCTTAAGGTTGTAGGACTGTAAGATTGCCTTGCTGTCTCTCTGCTGAGGCCACTCTGAGCTCCCTGGACCACCCCCATACCTCCCTAGGTGCACCCTTCCACCCTCCATGCAAAAATGGTGCCCCATGGTCATGGAAGGAGGGATGCAGATCGTGCATGGACCATAAACAGGAACTTCCCCTCCCCGAGACTGACGGTGCTGCAGATCCTGCTGAGTGCCAGCCCCCAGACCACCTGAGCACCTGAGACGGCACCATACCCCCCAGTGGTCAGTCAGCTAACTACCACTTGGCAGACTGGATATTTTGGTCTGCTGCAAAAATAACTGGGGAGAGGGCAGCTCTTTGTTCATGAATACACTTTTATTCTGGGTAGGGATTTTCCTTCTCACCCATGGTACTTTTTAGAACACCAAGTGTGGACTTAGAAAATGCCTGACCACCATCATGGAATTCCACACTGCATCACTTACAAACACGGAACTTGCTTCCCAGGTAACATGCTCGTGGATCTCACTGGTATTATGTTTGCCACCATCCTGAAGTGATGGTTCAGTTGAGCTGTGGAATGATCTGTGCCTCAGTTACAGTTGTACCAAAGGCGCCAGTGCCTTCTGGGGTGGGGACAATATAAACTAGGAAATGGAATGCTCTTAGGGTGGGATGGGTGGACCTCTGTCTGTCTGAGCCACAACTCCTGTCTGCAGCAATTACAGGGTAACGGCATGAGGACCTCCTCTCATTATTGCTGTTGATGTATCAGGAGCAAACTTTTCTTTCCCTTCCCCACAAGGTTAGGCTCAGCAAATGGAGGAATGTTTTCAACACGTGACTCCACTGACTCCCCTGAAGAGCAAACTGAGACTGCCCAAATGACCACGTTGGATGCTCATCCCTCTCCATGGAACCTCCAACATGAGGTTCCTCTGTGGTATGGAGACACGGGACGTAACTATCAGAGAAAGCTGCACTGCCAGTACACACGGCCTGAGAAGGAGTCTGTGTGAAACGTCCAGAACTCTTCTTGCTACTCCCAGGTCTCTGTGATTAGTTACTGGGAAATTTCAACAACGCAATGCAGGCAGAACACCTAATGGTCCAGACCCTCCGGAAATTAAGGTGAAACTCATCCCCTCGGGACAAGCACCAGAACCAGCTGAGGGGCTGCCCCAGACAAAGAGAATGAGAAATGGGTAGACAGTACCCACTCATAACTACCGGCGAGACACACAACACAGCAAAGAAACGAAAACTATAATAGGATTTATTTGATGACTTAATAATGTCCCCAAACACAGTGGAAAACAAACACCCACAAAAACGCCAAATTATCCATTCAAACAAAATGCTTAGGGCAAAAGCCCAGCTTTGACTGACAGGAAGTTATAACATGAAAGGTGTAATGCATTTTCTTAGCCTCCAGAAGACAATTTCTTAGCTAACTCGTGCTCAGAGGCGTCAACAATATCCGGTAGCATTCCAGGACAGCCAACTGGTTCTGCTTTCTCATTGATCACCACGGTAATGGGAATAAAAGACTGGGGAGACTTCATGTTTATTGAGAAACTGCTCAAATTCTATTTTTTCTACTAAATTCCCAAGGCGACTTACTAAGTCTTGTCTCTTAAATCTGAAAATAGAGAAACAAGTCATTAACCAAAGGATATCCAAAGGATCTATGATGCAGGAGGCTCTGTAGAAATGGAAAGAGAGGCTCAGTTTATAGGAGAACAGAAAACACATCTGCAAGGCAAGGGACAATCCAGCAAATTCAGAGTGCCAGTTCAGGGTCAAGGTCCACCTCAAACTCGGGTGTGAACAGAAGGCTCTTCAAGCTTGGAAGAAGGAGAGACTCAAACACTATCAATCTAAATAACTGGAGACAACGTGAACTGTGAGTGAGGACCAGGGTTTGAGAAACGCCAGGCAGGCCCGACCGGACCCCTCACCCAGGAGCGCACTGGCCCCGCCGGGAAACATACTGCACAGTTCCTCCCACACTCACCTTGCCGCTTCCTTCATGGCGTACACAACAAATTTTTTCTGCACTTCTGGAGGTCCTTGCACCCCTTCAAGCAGTTTGGAGATTCTTTCATATTCTGGGGATATGTAGAGAAAAAAACCTTCAACATCTCTAAAGTACAAAGAGGAGGTAGAAGTCAATCTTGGAGTCTCAGCGATCATTCAAGGGCTAGAACGTTACAGAGAACCTGTGCTTTCCATGCTTACATTCAGACATCCGGACACAGCCACCAGTGGAATCTGGTACACAGTAACCACTTAAGAAATACAAGAGAACAGGACAAAAAGGTGTATGGGGACATTTCAGTCAAAATAAAGAGGAACCATTCTAATTGTGAAAATCCAATTCTGGCAAAGGATGAGCCTCAAGAGGTTGGTTGAATCTAGTCTGAATCATAGAATGGGAAAGACTTCCTGTGGTTTCATGGACAGAAGTGCTTATTCTACTTACTTCCTCCAAGCTGTCGAATTTCCATCTTTAATTGCTCTTTGATTTCCATATTGATTTTCACCGGAATCGGCAGTAGATCAGGCAAATCTCTGGACACAGATGTTGCTGTGACCTTGAGGTCATCTGCAGAGAGACAGCTGGGAATGATTCCTCCCACCAGGGCATGACCACCAGCTTTGTGAATCAGCCCACCCTTGCTGACGCTGGTCAAGTCCTGAGACAAACAATCCAACTTACCGTGTGGAATACCGTCTCCTGCCATATTCAGAAGCTCCGGAGGAACAGATGTTGACCAGAAGCCAGCAGGTGGGGATAGACCACCTTCCCTCCCCTCCCCGTGGGTACTGTGAACGACAGGTGCACCCGGAAACCTAACTGACCGTGGAGCTGCAATGACGTGCATTTCAGCGACCCCCCACACACATCCATGTGCTCCACAGTTTCTAAAATTTTCATTTCAAGCAGGTGAATATACCAGATAATTGTATCAGACCTGAAATTCTGACCTCAGGAAAGATAATACAGCAAGGCAGCTCTTCTATTCCTGACACTATGTATACCCTCAGAGATAGACGTGGACAGTGTAACCAAGTAGCAAACATTCACAGAGCCCTGGCACTCGTGACTTCATGTCACCTGGATGCCCTCTACGAGGTGGCAAGCAGAATGTGTCACTTGATGTCGGGATGCCTGATATTGGCACTCCGTCACTAGAAATCCCAGTCAGCAAATGGATCTTTGTCATCTGGGTTTTGTCTCAAAAATGAATATTGGCACTCCCAGTTCGACACGTCTACTTCATTCACTCATCCTCTGTGCCAAGCATCAAGCCAACAGTGGGGATCAGCCATGAACCAGACAGAAGAAACCTTCTCCTTTTGGAATGTATAACCTCTGTGGACGTCAGCGGGTAAATGCGCAATGAACAAAGGTGATAAGAGGGTTTGAATTCATGTGAGGAAGGAAGGAAGCAGGGATATGAGCGAGAGCAGGAGGGGAAGCCTCCATGACTGCAAGGTCGGGCAGGGGCCTCTGAGGAGGTGACCCCTGGGAAGAGCCGGAAGCAGGAGGCAGAGGCAGCCTGTGTACATGCGAAGAAGTTCTAGCTGCCGGGGGGGCTGCGCAGGGTCCCTAGGAGAGGACAAGCGGGGGCCATGGAGCACAGTTCATAGGGCAAGAGAGCAAGAAGGACATGGAAAGGACATGTGATGGCAGGAGAGGGTGGAAGGGTGAGGTCGTGCATGGAGCAGAGACCAGAATCAGGAGCTCACACACTGTTCTGAGTGCTCAGGGGAGTCGATGAGGGGTTCCAGGATATTCATGTAATGATCTCATTTCTGTGTGGCCACGGTCACTCTGGGTTCACGGAACACATGGGCTGCACAGGGTCACGTGGAAAAGCAGGATGCGAGCTCAGCAGCTAGGGGAGCGGCTTGCTGAGTCCTGAGATGGTGTGCGATGAGGGACAGTGTAACGGTGGGACTGGGGAACAATGACGGTGTTAGGAGGAGAGAAGGAAGGTCAGAAAGTACAATGAGGGTATATCTTTCTATGAAGAAACCAGTAGAGTCCAGTGGTTGGGAAGCCAGCAATGTTTCCATGAAGGACAGAGTGACCACCTGGTCCAGCGTGACTGAGAAATTAAGGCAGCATCACCCGAAGTCAGTGACCTTGATGGGAACTGCTCCCGTGGGGTGGAGGAGCCAGAAGCTGGGCTACCCTGGCTCAGGTCAGGGAGGGGAGGGGAGGACTGGCACTCTCACCATCTTCCATGGAAACGGCTGAGCCCCCGGCGTGGGATGGTCCCTCTCCTTCCTCCTCCACTGACAGCAGCGGCATGCTCAGCCTTTTCTTAATCGGAGGCAGAGTGATGGCTTTTCCAGGACGTTTCACTTGGCTTTTGGGCCCAACAGCGGACTCCTCCGCTTTCTCACTCATCACTTCCTGAGGAGCAACAAGAAACATGTCCCATTAATGAGCAAACTGCAACCCTTCCAAAACAGTACGGAGGTTTCTCAGAAAGTGAAAACTAGAACGACGTCATGAACCAGCACTTGCAGTACTAGGTATTTACCCAAAGAATTCAAAATACGGATTTGAAGGGATACGTGCACCCCGATGTTTACAGCAGCATTAGCAACAGGAGCCGAACTACGGGAAGAGCCCAAATGTCTGTGGACTGACGAATGGATAAAGACGACGTGGTGTACATATACAACGGACTATTACTCGCATCAGAAACAATGAGCTCCTGCCCTGCGCGATGACGTGAGTGCAGCTGGAGAGCGTCATGCTAAGTGCAACCAGTCAGTCCGAGAAAGCAAGCAGCGAAGAATTTCGCTCATATGCGGAATTTAAGAACCAAGCAGATGAACATGGGGAGAGAACAGAAGGGCAAACCAGAAAACGGACTCCTAACTGCGGAGAACAAAGTGAGGGTTACTGGAGGGGAGGTGGGCACGGGGACAGGTTCAGCGTGTGACGGGGTGAAGGAGGGCACTTGCGTGATGAGCTCCGGGGGAAGTATGGCCGTGTGGGTGCACTGAATTCTGCACCTGAAGCTGATAGTACACTGTGTGTTCACTAACTGCAATTTAAATAAAAACTTGAAAACAGTGCAAGCATTCCAGAACGGCATTCCGCATATGTATCTACAAGGTGCATCTGCGTTACTAACATGAGTTTTATCAGGGGCCAGGGTTTCCTCTGCCGCACAAACACTCTGTTCTCAGGACACCCGGCCTAACTTCCGTGCAGCCTATGGGGAAATGGAGGGAGCTAGCGTACAAGTGTAGTCCACGGGCAAACGCTGCGGGATGAATCGGACTGCTCACAGCCTGTGGAGCGATCAGCCAGAATTGAGAAAACACATGATTACCTCTCTGAGGAAGTATTAACCATCCTGTGAAAACCCTCTCAGGGGATATAACTCCATTTCCTTTCCTGATTGGATTGAAATGAACATTATCGGTATTGACTGAGTCTTCAGGGAAGGGCCCTTGTAGACGGTGAGGGGGGAAACCTTAATCCGCCTGCTTCCCATGCAGGGATCCACATATGGGCGTCTAGGTGCCATGTGAGGGCCGCTTGTCCATGGTGCTCGTACATCAAATGGGACGTGTCTGTATGACGGACTAGCTGAAAGGTCTTCTCCTCCAAGGATAACCCCCACATTGGCCCCACCATATTGGGATCGACTGGGGATACGAATACCTTTTCGGAGCCATGGACAGTTCCCATTAAGGAGGACTGCAAAAGGGGGAAATGATTTTCATGGAGCGTTTCAGACCAGCCAGATCCTCTTCTAAATGCTTTCCTTCTACTGACTCAGTTAGTCGTCCACACCCTGGGAGTTGGCAGCACGGGAGACTCCCCTGGGTGAAATCAGAACCTGGCCCCCCTACATGGAGGGCAGTGAGAGGCTGATAAAGACGGCCCCCTTCCAGATTGGTAGGTGGCAGGTGTGAAAAGCAGGGAAACTGACATACGAGGCTTGTCTTTGGCTGGCGGGAGAAATAGATCACCCCACCCACCTGCCAGACCCTTCCAAGTTTCTACGGAGACCTCAATTGACATCAGTCCCATAGGCGCATGTGCAGCAGCAATCACGTCCCCTCCCTGACCTCCTCCCATACTCCACCATCGAGACTAGTCCAGACTTCTCTGGCACTTGTCTGGGGCACTGTTCAGAGCGCACAAGCCGGGCTGTGGCTGCATGAACCAAGTCGCCGTTTGTCCAGTCCCACTGTGCCTGGAGCCGCGCTGTGGCCGGCCTGCCCAGGCTCGCCATTTGTGGCATCTATGGCAGGGGCCGGGGCCAGGGCTCAGCCGGCGCGTCGGCTTCCTCAGGGCCGGCAGTCTCAGCGCCTTAGGAGCCCGAGTGTGGAAACCCGCAAAGGGCGGCTGGCAGGCAATCCCAAATGTCTCTGCACATGTCCTGACCGCACGAGGGCTTATTCAGGATCATGCCCGTCACCTTCCAGTGTCCACACCCCAGTGACCCTCCCTGCAGAGCAGACGCCTGACACTGCCTAGGGCTCCGGGCCCCTTGTCCAGCAGCCTTCGGCCCGGATCCCACAGCCATGGGAGCCACACGTGGAGGCGAGCCCTGGCCTGTGGCTGGGAAGGGCGGCTATGTCAGTGAGCTCAGCGGGCCTAGGAGGAATCATCCAGCACTTTCTCCAGCTGGGGATCCCCCCGCCTGGGGCTGTGCTGCTGAATTTCATTCCCTTTGTATTAGGGGTCAGAGGGCACGGGGCGCAGTGCCTGTCCTCACCCATGGCCAGTGCCTCCTCCTCTTGGCTCCTGAGTCCTCCCTCTGAGAGGCTGTCAGGCTCTGTCCCAGCCCTCGGACCGCAGTCCGCAGGCAGCTCGTGCCCCGCAACCTCGAAAGCAGGCGCCTACGGTCTCCAAGGTGGCGCCTCTCAGCCCCGCCTTGTCTGCCACCCCCAGGCCCAAGGAGTGGTGCGGCCCGCATGCCCTTCTCCACCTGCGGCTCTTCTTCCAGCCTGCTGTCCGAGCTGCAGCCTGTTGTTGGACCCGGGCGGCCGCCTGTCTGTCCACAGCAGAGGCCGGCCTGCCCCACAGCCATGGGCTTCCGTCCCTGTCGGGGTGACCCGCCGCGCCTCCCCCACCAGCGCGTCAGAATGCCTGGGGCTGTCAGGGTGGCCGCAAGCCTCGGACGGACGTCCACACTCGCCCACACACAGCTCGACGGCCACGCCTGGGATGTTCCAAGGATGCCTCCTTCTCCAGACACATGTCTCTGCTCCTGGCCTCTGGCCCTGCGAGCTGCCTGCAGAGCTTCTCAGTGAAATCAGCCACGGGCCCTTCACAGGGAGCACAAGGACAGACCACGAAAGATGCAGGCCACTCCACGGGGTCCTGGCAGGTTGAAGAAGCTAGAAACATACATACCAGCCTGGTCTTGGGCCGCCCCACGAGGAGGTCTGTGCACCACCGGCCAGAACCCTAAACGTTCATGTAGTCGTCTACGTGGGCTTCACCCCAGACACCGTCCCGACGGGCCCAGCAACCCTCCCTCTGAAGCTGGACCTTGTACCAGCTCCTAGGACGGAGAGGAACTTACATTCAAGGCCAGGGGAAGGGATGAAGGCCCTCCGATGGCCCGGGGCCAACTTGGGGTCAACAGGAGGTCACATTCTCCTAAGAAGTCCTCCAACAAGAGCTGAATTCTGGCAAAAACTAGGGACAAGCTAAGGAAGGGTAGATGCGGGGCTCAGGGGCAATCAGCGAGCATAGAGTTCCCATGAGGGGTGGCTGGCCTGGCGACAGGTGCCTTCCCCGGCTCGCCGGCCCTCAGCCTGCAGGGTCAGCCTTCATCAAATGCTTTCACTCGGGGGAGGAGCAGCTCCTGAAAGCGATGAGATGAGGATGGGGGCAGGTCAAGTTAAGAGCCGCCAGAAGGAGGGCGGACGGGCACTGAAATCCGTGACCTGAGCCCCAGCTGCTGTGTTCCCCACATTCACAAGGAACCACGAAGCAGGAGCCACTGGCAGAGAAGCAGTGCAGTGGGCTTGCGGCGCCTTCCCCCACCCTGCCCCTGACAGGCTTCTTTATCCTGCTGTGCCTGCTGACCTTGCTGGCTGTGAATCCCTTTGTCCTGGGAACTATCATCCCCCGCGCGCTCCCTTAGTAACATTTTAACGGCACAAGTTTCATTGCATTTCACTTTACGTGCAAAATGTGCATTGCACTGGAACCAGAAATGTTGCAGGTCAGGCCTGGAGGAACGGGAGCACGTGAGGGGCGAGCCGCGTGGGAGGCTGAACCGTGCTCAAGGCCGAGGCCGGTCCAGCCCAGGGGCTGCCCCTCCTTTAGTTTCTCAGGCTTCCCGCCTGGCTCCCCGCGTGGTACCCGCCTGCAGAAGTGCAGAGAGAGCCCTTGTCCCTCTCACAGCTGCTCTGTAGTCTCTCAGTTGTTAAAAGTAGAGTCTGGGCACCCTGGGGCAGCGCTGGCAAACGGACGTTCTTCACACTAAGATCCAAATCTCCTAAGAACGTTGCCAATTTATGAGAAGACGCCAGGCTGCGGTCATGCTGAATGTGAAAAGTGGTCGTTGCCGGCTGGTACAATTTCTGCTATTTCCAGATGGATCTTGTCTTTGCTCTTTTACTTGCCACGGTGAACACTATTTGCATAGGTTGCTTTCAATCGCAGGAGCAGAAACCTCTCCTGTTTGGGCTAAAATGGTACACGAAGCCAACAGCTAAGTGGAGACTAGCATCAAATGAGCTGAACCCTGTTCCAATAATATGACCAAATGCCGGGTCCCTTCCCCAGGTTCTCTTCTAGTTCTTAGAAGCCACCTCATCCCAGTTCTGGCTCCTCCTCATGATTGCAAAGTGGCTGCCAGGCTCCTCAGTTCTGTGCTACTCAAGTCCTGTGTAGCAGGAGAGTGCGGATACATCCTTCCCTAGCGCTCCCAGAAGACGTCCTAAGGTTTGCAGGGTGGAATCCTTTTGTGCACATGTCCACCTCCAGCAATCATTTTGCTCTCCGGGGCACCATTCAGAATGTGCCAGTTTGGTGGGCTCAGCCCCCAGATAGCAAATGCATAGATTGAAAGATACCACCCTCAATAGGCTTGATCATGGCCTCACACAGAGTCCTGTATTTAGTCATCAGAATATCATTTCTTCTCGAGCAGGCGAACACTGGCAACCCTGCCAATAAACCCCAATCCTTAATGTCATGCACACCATGTTCTCTAAAGAAAATGAAATCAAGGAAGTGCTTCTTAGCAACACAACAAAAGGTCCTTCAAAACTGTACAACATACTCTAAATCAATACTTATTACTGAACTCTAGGAGAACATCACATGACCGATTCTGTGCAACACACGTAATGACGAACAGAGAGGAAAACTTACAGCTTTACATTTTGTTAGAGAAGAAACATTGCTGCAAATGAATGAGGTCTGTCCATGGAGGAAGGTGTGAAAAGATTACAATAGATCCCAGGAAAGTAGAGTGAGGTCTATGCTGTGTTCTGACACTTGTGTCTCCCACAACCATGCATTGAAATCCAACCCCTCAGGGGAGCTGGTATTAGGAGATATTAGGGTCCCTTGGCAGGTGCCGAGGTCCAAACGGTGGCCCACTCCCGAATCGCATCAGTGCTACAGAAAGGGGGCTGCAGAGAGAGCCCGAGCCCTCCCACCACTGAGGGCAGAGCAACGGTGCCTGGCTTGAAACAGGCCGCGGACCTTCCCTAGATCGCCCTGGTGCCGGCAGCCTGGTCCTGGTATCCGGGCCTCCATGGCCCCGGGCCACACATTTCTGTCCCTGTCACCTTCCCAATTTCTGGCATGTTGCTATGGCAGCCTGCACACACTGAGACGGCTCCTTGGCACGATTATCGATGACAATTCAGCCACAGATAAATAATACTAGCCACCAAGCAGGAGGAACACCCAGAATGACTTTATAGCAAATTTGGAAACAGATGAAATAGATGTTTTTCTAGAACAAGGAAACATTCCAAAACTCACCACGAAGAAACAGAAAATCTGAAGGCTCCTGTATGTAGTACGATGTTTAGCACCAAATGACGAGCCTTTCAATCCTGAAGGCTTTCCTGACGAGTCCTTCAAACATTCAGGAGGCAAATAAGACCAGACTTACACAAACTCTTTCAGAACAGAGGAGAAAGGGTGTGAGTTCCCTGCTCATTTTATGAGGCCAAGATAAACATGTTACCAACATGTACCAAAAACACTGCAAGAAAGAAAACGAAAGACCCAGATCTCTCTCCTGAATATAGACACACAGCACAATTGGTTAGCAAGTGAAATTAAACAGGACATAAAAATCCAAAGGTCATGTGTCTTGCTGGAAGGAAGACTGGGTTCACCCTGGAAAATTCATCAGTGAAACGTGCTACATAAACAGCAAAAACCAGGGGAAAGACACAGGGCCGTTTTCATAAACGGGTTGACGTTGGATACCTATTCATGGTAAAAATCATCAGCAACTCAGGTGAAAGGCAACTTCTTGAACCTAAGAAAAGATACCTCTCCCGCCCCAAAAATGTACACAAGTGCCGTATTTAATGGTGACAGAAGACAAAGCTGTCCGTTGTGTTTTCAAGAACATACCGGAGGAGAAGTGAGGTTGTAATTGTTCATAGTTGACATGTTTTTGTACATAGAATATCCAAAAGGAATTAAAATCCTGAGAATTAATAAGTGTACAAGCGTCAAGCTACTGGATAAACAGCAAGAATCAAAAACACGTGTATTTCTGTGTAATAACAAACCAGTTAGAAAAAGATATTTCGAATACCATTAGAGCAGTGTCAAGAACATCAAGGGGCACCTGGCTGGTTCAGTCAGTGGACGGTGGGACTGTCGATATTGGGGTTGTATGTTCGAGCCCCACATTGGGTGTAGAGATTAATTAAAAATAAAAAAATCTTAAAAAAAAGAAACCCATAGGATAAACCTAGCAACAGGTGTGCTGAGCACGACACGTGAAATATAACCCTCATGGACAGAAATGAAAGGCCTCAGTAAATGGAGAGAAATACATACCATGTGGATTGGAAGACTCGTTACGTCATTATTGTCATATCTTCCCAGAAAAAGTATCGCATCATATTTAACATATAAGTAAATATTTATTTAAAATTTAAATGAACCCATCCTGTTACTTTTCGGGGAAGTACAAGAGCGGACAGTAAACAGTATGTGGATATCAAAGGGCCTAGAACAGCTGAGACCACGTTTAAGCAAAAGCAGCAGGTTGGAAGGCGCGCACTGCCAGACGGCAGACGTACCGCGACGGAGGGGCAGCGACAGCTCTGTGGTGTTGGAGCAACGGTGGGCGGATACTCCAGTGCCACAGGACAGAGTCGAGACATACATCTGGAATCAGCAGGTGCTAGATGGCTGACACAGGGACCTGCAAGCCTTTGTGGTCCTTTCAGTAAGTCCACCTGCTCCCTACGGGGAACTGCACCTCTGCTCTGATCCCCTTCCCATCCATACAATTTGATCTCCGGTGAACAGGAGATCTAGAAGGAAACTTAGGATATTATCTTCATGGTTTTTGAAAAGTAAAGGTTTTGAAAAGAATAAAAGCACTGACCATGAAGAATAGATTGATGAATTAGACTTAAGTAAACTGAGAATTTCAGTGCATCAAAAATATACTATTAAGGGGTGACATGGGAGTGACTGGGTGGTTCAGTTGGTTAAGCCTCTGACTCTTGATTTTGGCTCAGGTCATAATCTTAGCGTGGTGAGATTGAGCCCCACGTTGGGCTCTGAGCTGGGCATGGAACCTGCTCAAGATTCTCTCTCTCTCTCTCCCTCTGACCTTCGTCCCTTCTTTTGTGCATGCCTTCTCTCTCTCTCTCTCTAAAAAAAAAGAGAGTGACAAAACAAAACAGATCACAGAAGACACACAAAAATATATTTTAAACAGCAAATCAATTTTAAAATGACAAATATTTCAATAAAATGTGGGAGCATGGGGCGCCTGGGTGGCACAGCGGTTGGGCCTCTGACTTCGGCTCAGGGCGTGATCCCAGCGTTATGGGATCGAGCCCCACATCGGGCTCCTCCACTGGGAGTCTGCTTCTTCCTCTCCCACTCCCCCTGCTTGTGTTCCCTCTCTCGCTGGCTATCTCTATCTCTGTCGAATAAATAAATAAAAAATCTTAAAAAAATAAAATAAATAAAATAAAATAAAATGTGGGAGCAAGTCCTAGAATATTTCTTCAAAAGACATATAAATGGCCAAGAAACCACATTAATCACTAGAAAATGCACATTTAGGAATAATGAGAGATCTGTGCACACCCCCCAGAGTGGCTGAGATTAAGATTCCCTATATAGCAAGTGTTTGTGAGTACAGAATGCAACCAACTCTCACATATTGTCGCCAAAGATTCCCACCTTGATGACCAAGGTCACACATAAAAGGTTAGAAATAGAACCCCTGCAAGACTGACATACAGAAATCAAGGAAAATGACTCCACCCCAGGCTGAGCATCCAAGTAAGAACAGGCCACCCCACAGTGCATGAGAGCAGCCAACTACGACCTCACCCCAAAGGCTAAGACAGAACACACTAGGGACAATCCACCCCTTGAGGCAGAGCCAGAGCCCCCAAAATGCTCCCCAGCCACGGCAGAGTCAGAGCAGCCAGGGAAGAGGAGCCCCCCTACATCAGGGAGGGGAAGTGCCCAAGGAACCCTCCTCACCCAGGGCTGAGAGAGAGCGCTCAAGGCACAGTCCCCCTGCCGGGCAGAGATGGACCCTGAGGAAGAGTCTCAGCTCCCCAGACCTCAGAGGGAGCTTCCAGAAAGAGCCCAAACCCCCAGGGCTGAGAAGGCGCCCACGGTGAAGTTCTCCCCCTGCCTCGGCTCATTCAGAGCCCCCCCCCCCCAGGGAGAGTTTCCCTCTCGTCTTGAAGCATCGGAGGAACAGCACCCCCATAGGAGGGGGCAGAGCACCCACGAAAGTCTCCCCGGGACTAAGAGTCCCCACCAGGGACCAGCGGAACAGCACGAAAGCCCAGTCCCATCATGGCTGAGACAGAGCACCCAAGGCAAAGTGTGCCCTCGTGCCGAGCTAACCCCCAAGGAGAGTGTCTCACAGGCTGAGGCAGAAGCCCGCAGGGAGAGGAATCCCAGGGCTGAAGTGATGCACCCGAGGAAACATCCTCCCCACAGAGCTCGACATGAGAGCCAGGAAACACTCCCCGCCCCTCCACACCCCCCACTGAAACCCCGTTCCCCTGCTGCCCCCCAAATCCCGCCCCCCGCTTAGGACTAAGATAGCACCCAAAGATGCGTCCCTGAACCAGCCGGGAGTGAATTACACAAAGAACATCCCTCACGGAACTCAGAGACACCACCAAGGACAGATTCCTCTGCAACATGGCAGAGATAAGCCTCCCCGAAAATGCCTCCCCCTTTTCTGAGATCAGAACCCAACCACGTGTCTCCACAGACCGAGGCAGATTCCCCAGGAAGACACCGCAGCCAAGGGAGAGGCACCTGCAGGGCACAGAGAGAGTCCCCAGGGAGAAGAATCCGCACTCGCAGGGTTGAAATCCTGACCTTGTTCCCAGAGCCTGGAAGCAACTCACACAGTGGCAGTGAAGTTGTGGCGCCTCTCAGGTGGAACTTTCTAGAAATGTGCCCCCTGGCAGTTGCTGGAAATTCGCCCCCTGGATGGTCTGGGAGGGGTATGCACAGGGAGGTTTCTGACCAGAAGGCTCATCTAATATTACTGCCCCAGGGAGGTAGGTGTAAGGGCAGCTGCAGGACTTGGGGTGATGCTGACCACACTGCCCTGCAGCAGCCCGGCCCCCGAGAAGCTGTGTGCGGTGCAGAGTCTGGTGCTGGAGAAGCCCCATGCCTCCGGGGAGCCTGCTGTGCCAGAAGCAGGAAGCAAGTGTTGTCCGCCATGTCTCCGACGCCCCCTACAGGCAGAACTTGGTCACACGCCACAGGAAAATATTTCAGGAAATAAAAGATTTTTTTAAAGATTTTTTTTAAGATTTTTTTTAAAGATTTTAATTATTTATTTGACAGAGAGAGAGGGAACACAAGCAGGGGGAATGGGAGAGGAAGAAGCAGGCTCCCAGCGGTGTAGCCTGATGCGGGGCTCTATCCCAGAGCGCCGGGATCATGCCCTGAGCCAAAGGCGGACGCATAACGACTGCACCACCCAGGCGCCCCAGTAATAAAACATTTTTTTATATATCAGCGAAAGGGTTGAGTTTGAGGCTCCGATTGAATAAATCAGAAACTGACCCACTGTTTTAACAGAAAAAAGGAGGATTATTTGATCATCATAATCATGAGGAAAAATTAAACGCATTTCATAAAATTTGCCTATGTAAATCTCTTCCACATAATTCCTGGGGAGAAACATTGGAAATATTTCTTGCACATAAAGTGAAAGCAAGACAGGATTGCTCATTGTCGTCCCTTCTATTCAACACTCCCTACAGGGGTCCTGCCTGGCACCTTAAGATGGTGAACAGGGCTGTGCCCACAGAGCGAGCTCTCCGACTGTTCAGTGACGGACAAGCCCCAGGAGAGGTGCTTTTCAGGGAGTCACCAGGCACGTCCAATAGTGACAATTGTCTGGGAATAGAGATTTGTGGGGGACACCAATCAGTTTAGTCCCCTCCAGTGGCCGACAGGTCGCTGGTGTTGAGAGCTTGTGTGGTAGTGAGGTCATTGGTTTCAAGGCCACCAGGGAGCTGAGGAGAGGGCGGTGGGAACAGTGCTCATCACAACGGCCCAGAGCTCACTGTCCCTGCTGGGATGGAGCCATCTTTCTTGAGTTAACGTTCTTCCGGTTGTTACCGGGCTTGCCTTAATTTGGACAGTTTGGAAACCATTTATTTAGACAGGATTTGTCAGTGTTCTCATTGCCAGTTGGCTGGAGTGGATTTTCACAGGCCCTTCCTCCACCAACCAAGAAGTGTCTCCTTGTATAGACTACATTTTAAATGAGGTTTAAATCCAGTACATCCTACTGTACATTATTTATACTGTTTCTCTTCTTGTTCTGGAAAGAATCTAGTATATCCAGTGTGTGCATATTGTGAAAACAGCCTGTAACCAGGCCTCCCGGATTGCTTCTCTAGCCAACTGGTTCCTTGAAATGCACATGAGGACATGGGTGCAGATTCAGAGAATGTTACTGGTTTTTAATTTTGTGTAACAAATTACCCAGATTTGGTGGCTTCAAAAGTTCCCCCAAACACGGTGGCTGAAACAACACCCATTTCTTCTTTCTTCTATCACATTTCTGAAGCCCCAAATTCGGGATCATCTTGACTGTGGTCTCTGCCTCGGGGCTTAAAAAGCTGACTCACGAGTGTGGCCAAGCCAAGCTGTCCTGTGAAAGGCCTGGGGTGACAGTGGCCTCCACACTCGGTCAGCATTGTTGGCACAACCCAGATTCCTGCCACGTGTGAGTATCGTCCCTGGGTTCTCGACGGCCCTGAGCTGCAGGCCACTCTCACCTCTCAGAGCCTGCCGTCAGGTCCCCCTCGGGTGGCCCCGTCATCTTCAGGGTGGCGAGGGCACAGACCCCATCGTCCCCATGCAAAACGCTCCTTACTTGCAAACGTGTAGTTTCACACAGGAAGGTCGGCAGAAGGTGTCAAAGTAGAGAACAACGCGGTTGAATATTTTGGAATGAATTTGGTGGTTGATGTGTTTGTGCACAAAATGATTGACCTCTAAAAAGATCCCAGGAGATGACTGAACGTCCCAGTGCTTTCCTATTTTACAATTGAATTGAACTCAGAGGTCAATATGACGTTGGGGGTCATAATTCTATTGTAGACTGTTGATAGAGCTGCTAACTTAGCTGGTTATAAAGAACACTTCTGTGTCATCCTTCTCTTTAAAATTAGAATCAAATGTTTCATGCTTCTAGGAAAATACTTTAAATGTGGCACGTGTTGAGAATAAAAGAAGCAAAATGTGTGTTCTTGCCTCTTGATTATACACCAGATGTGGCTCTTCCTGACCAACATTTCTGATTATTATGTATGTCCACACTGAAGATAACGTCTCAACAGTAAGTAGTTTTATTGACTTGGCTGAAATGAAGAGAAAAAGCTGACTATAGCCTAGCGGATAAACACGTTCATACATTGTAAGACGATGACACTGGCATTAGAATGCTCAGGCCAGGGACACGGTACAGAACCGAGTAGAACAGGTACATACAAGTGTGCAGAGAGGCTATTATGCCTGCAAGAGTGATTGTGCCAAATTTGTATCTTGATGGGCTCATTTTTTGATGACAATTGATCAATGAATATTCTTTATGTCTGTGAAAAAAACTGTATTTAAGTACAAACAGAGACACAATAAGGCATCAGACCAAATGGAATCAGGACACTATTGCACACCAATCAGAGACTTCCACAGAAATTTTTTTAACATTTATTTATTTATTTATTTATTAGAGAGAGAGAGAGAGAGAGAGAGAGGGAGAGACTGCGCATGAGTGGGGGTGGGGGTGGGGGTAGACGCAGAGGGAGAGGGTGAGAGAGAATCTCCAGCCAACTCCCTGCTAAATGCAGAGCCTGTCCCGGGGCTCCATCTCATGATGCTGAGATCATAACCTGAGCCAAAATCAGGAGTCGGGCATTCAATCGACTGAGCACCCGGGCGCCCCGAGACTTGTACAAATTTTTAAAAGATATGATATCAAATGAAATAAAGACATTATACCAAAGCAAAAGCATATCGTGAAATGGACTACAGTTTCTTACATAACTTATATAGGTGGGATGATATTATGAACAAAGCAGAGGAAGGTAATACAGCTCCACAACCATAAACCATGACTGTATGTAAAGCCATTTGCTTAAAGGGAAGTCTATGCCCTTGCTTGCACGAATGAAAGAAAGTAACTTTGAAAGTGTGTTTGATGACCGTGTAGCCATAGCAAAGATGGGAGTGTATTTCTTGAGTATCCGGTGAAGGGAAGATAAGTATAGACCTTAGAAATGCAGAAATCACCAGACGACAGATTCAATTATTAAGGGGGGAGAGTACATATCAAATAGAAATTTGGGAGTTACAAATGTATTAATTTCACATTTGAAACAGAGATGTTTCAAATTAAATGAAGTGTCTTCAAGGTTTACAGTTTTTAATGAGGAAAATGTTACTTTGTATGATTACATCTGATTTCCAAAAAGAAGCGACTGATGTGATTCATGAATGTGCTGCCCATATAAGTTCTGTCGAAATTTCATTGATAGCCATTAGTTGAAAGCAAAGACAATATCTAGACTCTGTAACACATCAGAATTGTCTTTGGATCTTATAACTCTGACTCACAAATTTTCCTTTGTCCACTCTTGTCCAAATGTAGGAGTAGCCTTGAGATTTTTTAATGAACACCACCAATCATAGCAGCATCCTGCAAAGAACTTTCAGTAAGCTGAAGTTAAATAAAAATCATTAGAGGGGTGCCTGGGTGGCACAGTGGTTAAGCGTCTGCCTTCGGCTCAGGGCGTGATCCTGGCGTTATGGGATCGAGCCCCACATCAGGCTCTTCCGCTATGAGCCTGCTTCTTCCTCTCCCACTCCCCCTGCTTGTGTTCCCTCTCTCGCTGGCTGTCTCTCTCTCTGTCAAATAAATAAATAAAATCTTTAAAAAAAATCATTAGAGATCATCACTGGCGAGAGACGTTGGCACACCTGGAAATTTGCTCATCAAAAAGGACATTGGCGAAGAAGTATAGTTTGAAAATATGATTCATGAGCACCATGAAAGCCAGAAAGTCAAATTATAATAAATTCTATATTTGGGTACAAAAATATTCAAATTGAAAATAATACTGTCAGTGAAGGTACACCTACTTTTCAATTTTACAATATCTTTTCAATGACTTTTCAAAATATATTTTTACTTATTTTAATTCCGATGTAATTAGTACTGTGTTATATTAGTTTCGGGTGTACAATATAGTGACTCAGCGATTCCGTACATTACTCAGGGCTCTTCATGATCAGGGGACTTTTAATCCCCTTCACCTGTTTCACCCACCTGCCCTCCCTTTTGGTAACTCCCAGGTTGTTCTCTACCCTTAAGAGGCTGTTCTTGCTTTGTCTCTTTATTTCTTTGTTCATTTGTTTTGTGTCTTAAATTGTACCTATGAGTGAAATCACGTTATTTGTCTTTCTTTGACAAATGGGTGCAAAGATGTGTTTATACTACTGAGGGTCCTGCTTTAGATGGGGTGACACGGCGCCTCTTTGAGGAGGTGGCAGGACGTGAGAAGGGGAGTTGAGGCAGTGGGAAGTCCAGCTGCAAAGGCCCTGAATGGGTGCAGGATGCCACGTGCTGGGAAGTAGGAGGCAGGGGTGGCTGCAGTGTAGGGATGCGGGGAGAGACGGGGGTCCCGAGCGTGCTTGGACAGATACAGGTCTCTTTTCAACTGGCCCTTCTGTGATTGCACCTGTCAGTCCTTCCTGGTTCAATGGCTCAAGGTCATACTTAAAACAGTTTAAACAGGGGTCTGTGCAGCCCACTGCTGCCCACACAAGGGACTTCTGCTAGAAGGGGATAACTCTATTCCTCTCTTTATCTTCCCTGAGCATCACGCTTATTGATTACAAAATTGGATAATGCACTTGTGGAGAGTCAACTTGAAACCCACCATCAGGTATTAAGTCCAGACCTGCACATCCAAGGGCACAATAATGCGGGACCCGGATTTTTGATCTTCAGAGATGATCTACCTGTTATGTGAAGCTCTTTCCTGAACCATCAGGGTAAACTGTCATGGAAGCAGGGTGGGGAGATTAGCATCCCAGAGTTAATCTCACCCCCCTCATCAAGGCTCCTAAAACCATTCTCTGGCTCCAGAGGCCCTGCTGCTTCTCTGTTCCCGATCATTAGAGTTGGCCTTACCACTTCCTGAGAGCGCCACCATGCCTGTCCCCTCACCTGCCTTGGCCAGAATCTCCTCACGACACAAGGGCTGAATAATCTCTACTCCAAGAATCCTGTGCAGGAGTGGAAGAACTCAGACATTCCGAGTGTGTTCAGGGCCTGGACTCAGCGGCACCCAGAAATTTGTGGGTTCATGCTGAGGGTGATGAGGAGTGATCGCTGGGCTCCTTAACGCTGTGTGACAACTACATGGAGACGAACTCTGGGGAACCCAGAGTACAAGGGAGATACTGTCAACGCGCAGAGTTACGCCACAGGCCGACGCGCTCGTGGGGTGCAGGAACACCGTCCCTAAGAGGGTGTGGCCTTTCGCTTCCAGCAGACTTTCTTCCTTGATCCACTCCATGTTGCAGAAACAGTCTGCCGAGGAGAACTCAACCTTCTGTGCTCGTCTCTTGAACCCCGGAGGCCTCATGCTACACTTGGAAATCAAAGAGGGTCTTGCCATGCACTTCATGAAAATTAACATAGGGCAACTTCACTATGTTTGGGTCCAGAGGCACAAGGGGTGCTCTCATGCCCATCCACCTGTGGCTCATTGTGAATCCAACAGGAAGAGAGGAGCCTTGCAAATCCAAACTACGTCGGGTACTGCTTTACTATCCCAGCAGGAGGAAGATTTTCCCCCTTCACCCCAGCAACAGACCAGCCAATGAGAAACAGTCACAGCCCAGCCAATGAGAGACCGTTACACCTCAGCCAATGAGGGACAGTCACATCTCAGCCAATGAGACACAGTCACAGCTCAGCCAATGAGAAGCTGCTATACTTTCAAATCCCAGTTTAGTGCAGTGGCCTTTTTGTTTATAACATCCCTTCCAAATGCCCACTCTCCTCTGTAAGTGAGCCTTCTTCTCCTTTGTTTGCTGGACTTGCGTATGGTTTTGGTATACCTTGTATGTCCTGGATTGCAATTCTCTGCTAGTCCCAAATAAATGCATTTTGTTGGCCAAAAAACTGACAGTTTTATTTTTTAAAGATTTTATTTATTCATTTGAGAGAGAAAGAGAGCACGAGCAGGGAGAGGGCAGAGGGACAGGGAGTTGCAGACTCCCCATCGAGCATGGACCACACTGGGCTGGATCCCAGGACCCTGAGATCACGACTTGAGCCAAAGTCAGATGCTTAACCGACTGAGCCACCTCGGTGCCTCGACAGTTTTATTTTTAAGGTTCACAACTTCTTCACTTGGGAAGGCAAAGTCCTCGCCCTTGTTAGTCTTTAGGTCTCAGTTGAGTAAGGAATCCAGGTTCCCTTTTGTGAAGCAGGGGCACGGTGCTGCACTGTTCTCAAGACCACTCGCCATGGAGTGAGGGACTCCCGGTTTCACTCTGGCTTCAGCTCCCAGGCAGCTGCCTGACCTGGAGCAAGGCCATGCTCTCTGGGGGTTCAGTGTCCTCAGGTGTTCAGTGGAAATCGAGGCCTCTGCCTCATAAGGTGGCTGTGGGGTTGAGGTGAGCAGGATGGGAAGAAGCCACAGCCCACCCTGGCCCATTCAGGGGCTCTGGGAAGGTTCTGCTCAGTCTCTGTGCTGCCTGTAGGAGACAGTCATGGCCCAGTACCTCGGAGAGGTGACAGGATCTGGGCCAGAGAGAAGTGCCCGGTGGGTCATTCACTGATGGTGAGTGATGTCATTTGAGGAACACACAGAGAGCAGACTGCCCTCTGGGCCAGGGATTCACTGAGAGACAGAAGTTTAGGCCTGTCTGACAGGGTAGCTCTTCTTGGGGGTCCTCAGGGCTGAAGAGCTGAGGCAGCAGCTGAAGCAGATGAGAGCTAGGCCCTCCCTTCCCTGGCAGCCCCTGTCAGGGAGGGAGAGTGAGCAGAGAATGTCCCAGATCCAGGGTCTGAGCGATTGGTCCAGGTCCACCCTTATTACTCATGACCTGGGGCTGTGTGCCTAACCTCTGTGTGTTTCCACATACCCTCCTGCAAACGGAGCCTCCTGACAGCGTCAACCTCCCAGGCTGGTCGTGAGGATTAGAAAGAATTCATTCGATATTCGGTAGAAACCGTCTAAGTGCCAGCTGCTTATGTAGGTGGGAAAGAACAGTGAACTGGACACTCTTCTCACGGCTCTTCCATGAGACACTGGAAAAGCAGAGCGACTGTTGGTTAATATCAGCGCAGGGTAAAAAAGTTAAAATTGGAGATGTGAAATGAGTGGTGTGGACATGTCCGATGGTGAACAACAGTGTGTGACAGCTATCCTTTCCTACCATTATAAGGGACAGGAAAAGAAGTGGGACTTAGTTCTGGTGGTAACGGATTCCTCACTGTTGCGTATGAGGAGCCCTTTGTCAAGTGACCTGAAAACCCACTAGTTTTGAGTGGGGCGTAGGACATGAGAAAGTCTTCTGCTCCTGCACCTATGGCCTCCAGGGGAGTCTCCTACGAGCAGGTGGCTGGAGAAGCAAAGCAAGCAGCCTCTGGCCTGGATTGCTGGTGCTCCTTCCCGGTAGGCGGCAAGGCCGTATCGATTTTATATTGCTACGCAACAAGTCATCGCAAGTGGAGCAGCTTAAAATGCTGCACATCATTGCCTCACCGTTCTGTACATCGAAAGACCCAGAAGGCTCATCTGGCGTCTCTGCCGCATGACCCACAAACCCAGTTGAAAGCCTTAGCTAGGCTGGTACTTATCTAGAAGCTCTGGAATCATGCACTTCCACTCGCTCAGGTTGCCGGCAGGTCTACCTCCTGAAGGGCGGAGAACGAGGTCCCCATCTCCTTGCAGCTGTCAGCTCCTACAGCCACCCCCACACCTTCCTGGGGGCACTGCTTTATCCTCATACTGGTCGTTGTGTGGCCCGTGCTGCTTGTGCTTTGAGTCTCTCTGACCTCCTCCTCCATTCCTTGGTAGGGGAAAGCTTGGAAAGGACTCCCCTGAGCGGGTCGGGCCCACCCACATTCTCTCTGTATCTCAGGGTCACCTGACTTGGGATCTTAATTACACCAGCAAAATCCCACCAGAACGGTGCTCATACATGGTATACATGTGTTTGGTAGACGCGATGGGAATGTGGGAGGGCATGATTAGAATCTTGAGGTCTTAGTCTGCTCAGACTGCTTTAGCGAAGTACAGCAGACTGGGAGGCTTCCACCACAGCAACCGATTTCCCACTCTCCTGGAGGCTGGGAAGTCCAAGATTGAGGTGCTGGCCGGTTCAGTGTCGGGTGAGGGGTCTTTTCCTGGCGTGCAGACAGCTGCTGCTGCCACGGTCTGAATGTTTGTGGCCCCCACCCCAAATTCCTGTGTTGAAATCCTAATCCCCCAACATGATGGTACTTTGAGGTAGGGGCCTGTCTTTCTGGGCTCGGTGGCTGGGAGGGACTGTCCCTGGTTGGTGTTTCGAGTCACGCAGGGGGTCAGTAGATGGAAGGGATGGCTACTCATCTCCACATCAGTGTCTTGCACTTTGAGATGGGGCCTTTCGCAGATCCACATGAATAGGATTTTATTTATTTGGGTCCTTTCTCTTTTTCAGCCAACTCTTGATTTTGGCTCAGGTCATGATCTCAGGGTCATGGGATCAAGCCCCGCATGGGGCTCCATGCTCAGCAGGGAGCCTGCTTGAGACTCTCTCTCTCCCTCTCACTCTGCCCCTGCCCCCACTCATGGATATCTGTCTCTCTTTCTCTCTCTCAAATAAATAAATAAATAAATCTTTTTAAAAAAAGAATAAAAGAGGCTCCAGAGAGTTCTCTCATTCTTTTAGCCGTGTGAGGACATGGTGAAAAGACAGCTGTCTGTGAACCGGGAAGCAAGCCCCCCACCACACACTGAATCTGCCAGTGCCTTGGTCATGGACTTCCCAGCCTCCAGAATGGTGAGAAATACATTTCTGTTGTTTTCACGTCACCCAATCTATGGTGTTTTGTTATAGCTGCCCTAATAGATGGCTACCTTCCCACTGTGTCCTCACATCATGGAGGGGAAGACCAAACTCTCTGGTGTCGTCCTATAAGTGCACTAATCCCATCATGGCGGCTCCACCCTCATGGCCTCATTGAAACCTAATTACCTCCCAAGGGCCCCATTTCCAAATCCCCTCACGGTGGGGGTTAGGGCTTCAACATAGGAATTTGGGGACAAGACACAAACATTTAGTCCCTAACGCTTGCCTACCACACAGTCCCACCTGGAACAGCGCTGAAGGACACTGGTGAAGGGTAAGCCTCCCAGAGGGTAGATTTGAGTAGAGGTACAAGCATATCATCCTGCACAGGTTGTGTTGGAGTCTTTAGCTGAAAGCTCAGGGACTTTGAGGGTATGTGATTGAAAATCTGTGACAAGGAGGCCTGGGAAGGAGGTATGTGGATACACCCATCCGGAAAGACATGTGGTATGAAGATAAGTGTGTCGCGTGGGTGATCAGCAAAGAATGACCTTGCTGGTGCAGAAGTGTAATAATCTAATGAATAAAGTACCTAGATATCGATCAGCCTCTTCCTACAGGGTTTGTATCATCCCAGCGGGCTCAAGTGCAAAGTCGCCAAGGTGGCAGGGACGAAGATTATTCCAGAAGCTGTGACTTCTCAGAAGCAGTGTCTGATGTATATCAGCATCCAACATAATTTGATTTTTCTTCTGCAGTCAGAGTTCATGCGTCTTGAAGTCCAGGAGTGGAACTGGGAGAGCCTCCTGTCACAGTTTATCCCTAAAGCCTTCCCACATTTATGACTTTAGGCTTTGCCAAACCAGAGGTCTTCATCCCAGAGGGAGACACGCTTTCACCAAGGAACGCACCAGTGATGCCAGTGAGAGGGAGCGGGGACTGCCAGCTAGCCCTTTTGGTCCCCTCAGCCCTCTCAATCCAGAGGCAATCAATCCTGGCTGGCGATCAAAGGGCATCTGGGTTCCCGCTACACACGGAGCTAAGGAGGGGGACGCCCAATGTGCCTGGAGAGCTTCTTACTACCCTCGCGTTTTGTGCTTCGAGTCTGTGGAAAATGGCAACAAGCCATGGAAGGCAGGATGTCAAATGGCCCAGACGCTTCAGCAATGAAGCCTTGAGTCACTCTACCAGGCAAAGCACCATGACCAGCCGAGGCGCTGTCTCAGGACAAAAAGGAATAAGAGGTGAGCAGTGAAAGGAAGCGGTTATAAAGTCCAGCTACAACCATGTGACCTGCTACAGGACAGTAATATCATTCAGTTTGGTAAGTTAATAACATCCCCCTCCTCAGGTAAGACGACAAACAGACAAACAACAAACTACTTTCATAGAAAATTCTTAGGGCTATAGCCCAGCTTCTACTGACAGCAAACCATACAATTAAAAGGCTCCGCTGCTTTTTTCTTTGCCTTTTCTTGACAACAATTTTCTCGACTACAACATTTTAAGAAGGCTTCAGTGATATCTCATTCCATCGTACAGCATAGAAAATTCATCCTTGCTTCTCACTGGTCTTTGCGAGAACACAATTATTTGCTTTTCTGGTGATTAACTTTCTTGAGACAGCGGCAGGATTCTATTTTTTCTAGTACCTTCTCAAGTTGCTGAATTAAGACTCCTCTTTTAAACCTGAAGGTAAAGACAAATATAAGTAACCAGAAGCTCTCTAAAGCATCTATGATGTGTAAGAGACAGTAGCGGGTACCCAATAGAGCTTACAGTCTCCATGGGAATAGAAAAATGCATCCTCTTGGAAAAATGCCCAGAGTGTCAATTGAGGGCCCATGCCCACCCCAGGCTATGGCGAGCATGGACATTTCATGGGCTTGGAAGAATGGGTTAGGCTAGGATAATATCCACCAAAATGCCTAGGGAAAAGAACATGTTTGTGACCCTGTTCAGCATTGGACACAACTGAAGAAAGAAAGAGAGAAAGAGAGAAAGAGGGGAAAGAAAGAAAGAAAGAAAGAAAGAAAGAAAGAAAGAAAGAAAGAAAGAAAGAAAGAAAGAAAGAAAGAAAGAAAGAAAGAAAGAAAGAAAGAAAGTTCTTTTTTTCCACCCACCTTGCGGCTTCCTTGATGGTAAATTCAACAAATTGTTTCTTGACTGCAAGTGGTCCTCGCACTTCTTCGAGCAAAGTGAAAATCCTCTCGTACTCTGAAAATAGTTTTTAAAATTCAGTATTTTAAAAAACAAGAAGATGGTCTAGAACTCTGTCTTAGTGCATCCACTCGCTCAGTAATCATTGCTCATGGGCTAGAGGCTTACGTAGGGTTTGCGTTTTGAACGCTCACTGAGGAAACTATTACAAACACTAACCAAGCAAAGCGTACACTTTTAAGAGGTGTATTGGGAATTGTGAGACCAATTCAAGAGAAATCATCTAAATTATGTAAAAACCCAATTCGGCCAAAGGATGAGCTCAAGAGGGGGGTTGAAGCTATTCTAAATCATGGAATGAGGGAGACTTCCCGTGGTTTTATTCAGAGCCATTCTTTGACTACTTACTGCGTCCAAACTTCCGAACTTCCTTCATTAACTGATATTTTATATCATCATTGATTTTCTTCGCCATAGCAGGGCTTACTTGTGGTGTATTTGGCACAGCTCCTGGTGAGGACATTGCTGGAACTTTCGGGTCAGCGGCACTGCAGGTTTTGGTTCCTCCAAGTGAATTACTACCAGGCTTGGGAATCAGGCCCCCTTGAGCGAAGTCATCAGTGGGAGACCCCGGTTGGTTGGGGGGAGCCCCAGCTCCTGCCCTATGCATAACTTCCGGTGCCACGGCTTTTGGCAAGAAGCCATCAGGTGGGGTCGGATGATTTTCCATCTTCCTGTCACGGACATCGTGAGTGACAGTGGCACCTGGAAACGAAATGAAGCGATTGAGCTGCGAGGTAGGTGCACTTTGTCACCCTCCCAGGGACGTCTCTGTGCTCTGCAGGTTTTGAGAACATTACTTATTTCATAAAAGTGGGAGTGTGTACCAAGCAGAAATGTCAGATCCCACAAATAGGGCTCTGTAAAGATCACACAATAAATCACTTTTTCTCTCCTGGAACTATGAATACACACTGAAATGGAGTTGGACAGTACAGCTAATAAATAAGCATCCACAGAGCCCTGGCACTCGTGATTTACTGTCTCCTTGATGCCCTTTACAAGGTCAAGAGCTGAACATCTCACTTGATGCCAAAATGTCTGACTTTGGCACTCCATCACCAAAAATGCCAGTTTATGATCTTCGTCATTTGTCTTTTCTGTCTCAGAAAGGTGAATTTCCTTTGACTCCAAGTCCAACACCTCTACTTCATATGCTCAGCCTCCTCTGTGCTGGGCACCTTGCCAGATGCTGGGAGATCGGCAAGGAACCAGACAGACAGACACAATCCCTACCCTTATGGAACTTACATCCCCATGGGGGAGTCGGACGGTACGTGCACAATGGGCAAAGGGAATAACACGGTTTGACTTTGTGTGAGGAAGGAAGGAAGCAGGGATTTGAGCGAGAGCAGGAGGGAAGCCTCCACGACCGTGTGGTCGGGCAGGGCCCTCTGAGGAGGTGACCCCTGGGCAGAGCCGGGAGCAGGAGGCAGAGGCGGCCTGTGCACACGCAGAGGAGTTCCAGCTGCCGGAGGGCCGCGCAGGGCCCCTAGGAGGGGACGAGCCAGGGCCGTGGAGCAGAGGACAGAGGCAGAGAGAGCTAGAAGGACACAGAGAGGAACCGTGATGGCAGGAGACGATGGCGGGGCCAAGTTGTGCAGGGCATGGAGACCAGTGTCGGGAGCTCAGACTCTGTTCTGACTGCTGGGGGGGTTGATGACGGGTTTTGGGATGGACGTGACACGATCTGGTTTCTGTGCAGGCAGGGTCAGTCTGGCCGCAGGGCAGTGAATGGGTTAGACAGGGCCAAGCACGGGAAGCAGGGGAGGCCCCTGGGTGGCTCAGTTGGTGAAGCGTCTGCCTTCCGCTCAGGTCAGGATCCCAGGGTCCTGGGATCGAGCCCCACGTCGGAGCCTGCTTTTCCCTCTGCCTGCCACTCCCCTGCTTGTGCTCTCTCTCTCTCTCAAATAAATAAATAAAATCTTAAAAAAAAAAAAAGAATGGGAAGCAGGGAAATCAGGTGAGAAGCTGCTGTAGCAGCTTGGGGACAGATGGTGGCAGCATAGACTAGAGGGATGGAGACAAGGGGGCGATATGGGAATTCTGTTGGGTGTCAGGTTGCCTGGACTTGCTAAGGGATGGAAGCGAGAGAAGAATGGAAGAATTAACAAGAGGACTCATGAGTGAGTCTAAGAGTTTTGGCCTGAACCACTGGGGAAATGATGGTACAGGTGTGTGCAGGTTGTTGGGACACTGCTCACAAGAGTCACAGGTGTGGTTAACCTCTCGTGATGCTGGTCCAGTGACCTCAGGTTGGTAGCTTGAACTAGGCCATGGCTGGGACAATTCACACTGTGGGTATCTACAAATCGAAATATTGAGGCTTCTAGACCCTTCCACAGCTCCCCTACCCGCGGGCAGCAGGTTGTTCCACCTTTATGAATGTTCCACCAATGAATGGTATTATTAGCTGAGATCGAGAAGGCTGAAAGTAGAGCATTTTTGGAGAGGGGGAGGGTCAGAAGTTCACGTAGAACGAGTTGCATTCAAATACGTAGTAGACACTGATTGGAGACTGAAGTTCAGGAGCAAATTGTAGTCTAAAGGTACAAAGCCGAAAGTTCTTGCAGTGTGAATCCTATTTAAACCCGAAGACCGTGTGGAATCAGGTGGTAGTGGGTTGAAGAAAGCAGGGCCCGATATCCAGCTTTGGGCCCCTGAAATATCAGAGGTGGGAAAGAAGAGGGGAAAACGAGAAAAGGGAGAAGGAAAAGGAGTCACTAGGAAGGGGATATGGAATCCAGGAGAAGGTGGGCTCTGGAAAACCCAAGAAGTTTTCCATGGAGCGGGGAGTGGACAAGCATATCACGTGTTGCTAAGAAATTCACGCCAAAGTGTAGCAGCCGCCGGGGACCCGGACACTAGCGGCTTCACTGGAATAGTGTGAGAAGCAGCCAGAATGCCCTGGGTTAGAGCATGAGCACGATGTGAAGACGGGCAGAACATGAGCAGACTCAGCCCGCTGTCAAACCCATCAGCTTTTTCTGCCTCGGGAACTGCATAGTCTAAGCCTCACCCCACTCCACATGGCAGGACCTAGCAGAGAGACTCGCCCCCGCCACTGGCAAGCATGCTCGTATCTGTCCACCCCTCAAGGACATAACTACAAACTTCCCCTGACATGGCTGAGCACTAAAGATGGGGTTCCCGCACTCCCCCGTTTGCTTAACCAGGGTGACGTACTCCGTCTTCTCTTAGTTGGTGAGTGGTTGCTGGGCTTTCTGGGACGCTTCATCTGCTTTTGATGCCCTGCTGCAAACTGATCTCCTTCATTGTTCTCTGTTTGCTGAAAAACGTCAGTGAACATATTCCATCAAAGACAAAATCCAATCATTGGACACCTGCACTTTCCATATACCCATACAGCCATGCGTTTATATTATCAGTGTACGCGTTAATCATCAGCCAAAGATTTATACTCACCCAACCCACACCGTGTTTTCAGAAAATGCAATGCAATTTTAATTTAACCTACGTGAAATAAGGACAAGGTAAAACACAAGGTTTGGGTCCAAAACCAAACATGGACATCCATGGCTGCTAAGAACGTTGGAGAATGGGTGGCTCTCATCAATCAAAATTAGACACACATGATTCTCTCTTTGGAGAAGTACACACCATATTGCTTCACATTTTGTTAGGGGAGGAAAAAAAATACCTTTTTTTGTCCTTCGTGCCTTAAACCTATTAACAAACACTGATTAACGCTCCATTAAATGATACACGTAGATGGTAAGAGGTAGAATGGATTGAAAATGTGAATCTCCCCATGCCAAGCTTTATGGAGAATCAAATTTGTCATCCTTGGAGCTGGGTGGGTGTAGGGAATGCTTTTCAGTATCGGTGGTGGATCAAACATGAAATCAAGGATGTAATCAATTAGCTAAAAGCTATTTTCATCAAAGGTTGACCCAAGAATATGTCCCTCCACTACCTGAATACGGTTGAGATAAAAATCTTTTCCCAAACCATTTGCATTTCCCATAAAAGAGGAATCCAGAATGGGTGAAAATGCTTTCATTGAGCGCTTCCTCTCCACCAGGTACTGTTCTCAATGTTTACATTAACTCAGTCCCGAGTCAGGTGTGATTACTATCTCTGTTGTTAAAAACGAGGGCACTAAGGCACAAAAAATTAAGAAAAATTAAGAAGAACTCTAACTAAGTGAGGTAGGACAAGTCTAAGTCTCGTTTTCTTACAGAAGAGATGTTCTATGCCTTTCTTTCAGTGATCTCTTCCACTAGAGCAGATACAATCCTCTTCGTCTTCGTGCTTCACTGGTCAAGTCAGTATGTCTCTCTCATAGACACTACACACATCTCACCCTAAGAGGTCCCTAAGGACAATCCAATCATGGCAACATCATCTAGTACTTCAAGTTTCAAGAGGAACACTTAGCCATTTTCTGGGTAGAGCACTAATGACCTGAATAATAGAAACAGAGGAAGTAGACTCTGATCTCAACATCAGAGGGGTTACTGGGAGATGAGGTGGGCAAGAATATAGACTCTGCAGCCAGAAAGATGTGGTTTCAAATCTTGACTCTATCTCTTAGCAGCTGTGTCATTCAGAAAAGGCATTTGACCACTGTCAGCCTTGAGTTCTTATTAAAGGGCAGATGGGAACACTTGTCTGCAGAACAGTTGTGAGCATCAAATGTGCTCATTTAAAACACCAGCTCCTACTCTAAATTTATTATTATTTTTGTCCCACCAACACACTGTCAGGTCAGGAGGCCCCCACTTTCTGTTCACAGAAGAATACTTTTATCGTATTTCACCTTTTAAATAAATTGGAGTAAAGCCTATGACTTACACATTCATCCTTCGAAGAGGAACAGAATTATACCAAAAATACCACAATTTGAGCAGAAGTAGTCATAGTTATCTTACCTTCTTATCATTTTTAAGCAGGTAGCTGAGAGTATAAACTCTTTTAGGTTGTCGTGAATCAGTCTCTTGAGAGGGAGAAGCCGTTGTCTTCAGATGTTTCTCATAGTTAATTATTTGTGCAAGCAGAACACTCCGATGGGAAAGTGGGAAGTCAGCGGGAAAGAAATTGATGCTATACAGCTCAAATGTACGATCCTCTAGGGAGGACATGGCCAAGCACTGCGTTAGCGATGTGCACCATGGCACTAAATAGAATTTAGAATCTCTTATCTAGGATCTCTATCACATTCTAGAGTCTGGAATCATCCCTCCTCATCTGAGTCATTACTCAGTCCACCATCACTACTGTCTATAGGCTAAAACCACGAGGTACCCAGAAAACTCCCTTATGCCTCAAACCAGGTTAGAGAATGGGCTGATAGCCGTTATAACACCACCCCAGCTAAAAGACCATATATAATCCCCATTTGGAAAAGCCTGGTTTCCATGACATTGTTTTATAGTCCAGAGAGCCTTGAGGACCTTAACTTTGAATAATTTCATTAAACCTACAGACTGTCTTCCTAGGAGAGTTGCCTTACAAACAAAACTTGGTGTATAATTTCAGGGGTGCGTCCAGCCTAAGATCTGTTCAATTTAATGGACAGATGATCCCACTTAATGTCATCAAAATGGGGCAAAGAAGCATTAGAGACTGACACAAATTATCCTGCATACTATCAGTTAAATTATTTTCATATAAATAAGGAATTCTCTGCTGAACTCATAACTATAGGCAGTGTGAGATAGTGTTGGGGTATGCAGTCTCTGGAATCTTCTAGATCTAGATTCTGCCACTTTTCAACTGGCTAAACCTGGGGGAACTACTATTACCATAAAATGAGCATGAAACAGTATCTACCTCATGGAGCTGTTTTAAGGATTACGAGATAAAGCATGAAGAGGGCCCTGTATGGGAGATAGCCCAAGATGGCGGGGGAGAGGGGGGTAGGAGACCTTAGTTTCTGTCTGGTTCAAGCAATTCAGCTAGAGAGCTATCAGATCATTCTGAACACCTGTGAACTCAACCAGAGATCGAAGAATAGCTGCAAGTCTAAAAATAGGAAAGCAACCACTTTCCGCAAGGTAGGAGGTGCGGAGAAGTGAATCCAAGGTGATGTATCGGAATAGACCGTGGGGGGAGGGAGCCTTTGTAAGCTAGCTATGGATAGGGATAGACCAGAGGAGCACAAGATCAGAACTTTTAGAAGTCTGCTCCATTGGACGGTGTCCCTGCCTAAAAGGCGCCCAGGTGGTGAAGCGGGGCGGAATCCGAGGTGGGACAGTGTGGTCTTAGGATCCCCAGGGTCCCAGGAAGACTAGGGGTGCCCGAGTGCCACAGGGCTCCCCAGCATCAGAGTGGGGAACCAGGCTGCAGTCAGTGAGCCCAGGAGTGGGCTCCCAGCTCAGGGCTGCCATAAACCAAGAATCACAGCACAGTAGGGAGACCGCTGTCCAAGCAGGGGCCCAACAAGTGGCAGAACTGGTGACACCCCACCTCCCTCCTTCCTTCAGGGAACAAAAGCCACAGAGAGCAATCGGAAGCCGCTTACTTAGGCTGGCCCGGGCAAGGGCAGTGCAGATCCACCCCGGGCAAAGACACCCGAGAATCAGCGCAGGGGGCCCCTCCCCCACATCAGCAAGACCATCCTGCCAAGATCAAGTTCACCAATCATACAGAACTGCAAAACCCCAGCACTAAGGGAATATAGCATATTTCACAGCTTTTCCCCCCACAATTCCTTAGTCTTTCAATTTTAATTTGTCTTCTCTTTCCTTTTACAAACAATTTCTGATTTTATCAACTTTTTTTAAATCTTTTTGAATTTTCATTTTTTACAGTTACATTCTATCTTTTCATTGTATTTAATTTTATGTTTGTGTGTGTATGTGTATATATATACATATATATACACACACCTATATATATATACACCTATATATACCTATATATATATACACGTATATATACCTATATATAATTTTATATATATATACACATATATATACCTACATATACACACCTATGTATATACCTATATATACCTCCACACACATATATATACATATAGAATACACACACACACACACACACACCTATATATATAGGCTTTTCTTTCTTTACAACTTTGGGATGCAGTTTCTTCTAACGGACCAAAATGCACCCAGAATCTAGTGTAAGGCTCTGTTCTCTTCACCTGTCTGATCATATTCTTTTTTTTTTTTTCCTTTTCTTCTTCTTTTTTTTTTTTTTTTGGTTGAAGTCTTTTTTAGCTTTCATCTTTACAGTTAACATTCTATCCTTTCAATGTATTTAATTTTGTTTTTGTATATATGTTAAATTTTTCTTTCCTTAGAATTTTGAGATGTAGTTTCTTCTAACCTCAGTTTGTTATATACTTAACCAAATATATACTCAGAATATAGTGGGTTTTTCTGTTCTGTTCACCTGTCTGTTTATATTCCTTCTCTTTTTTTTTGTCTTTTAATATTCATTTGTATAGTTACATTCTATCCCTTCATCGTATTTAATTTCATTTTTGTACATGTAAGTTTTTCTTTCTTTACAATTTTGGGATCTAGTTTTCTAACAAACAGACCAAAATACACACAGGATCCAGTGTACTGCTTTGTTCCATTCACCTGTCTGATTATATTCTTTTTTAATTTTTGTTTTCAGTTTCCAGTCTTTTCTGATTTGCTTAGTGCATATTTCTCTGGGGTCGTTGTTGCCATTTTAGTATTTTGGTCTCTTGTTCATCAGTTTTTCCCTGGACAAAATGACAAGATGGACAAACTCACCTCAAAAAAGAGAACAAGAGGGGCGCCTGGGTGGCTCAGTCATTAAGCATCTGCCTTCGGCTCCCAGCGTTCTGGGATCGAGCCCTGCATCGGGCTCCCTGCTCCGCTGGGAGGCTGCTTCTTCCTCTCCCACTCCCCCTGCTTGTGCTCCCTCTCTTGCTGTCTGTCTCTCTCTGTGTCAAATAAATAAATAAAATCTTAAAAAAAGAAAAAAAAAGGAGAAGTGCCATGGACCTAGTCAGTATGGACATTAGTAAGATGTCAGAGCTAGAGTTCAGAGTAACGATTATAAAGATACTAGCTGCGCATGAAAAAAAAATAGACTCAAAACAGATGAAAGACCTCAATGTGAGACAGGAATCCGTTAAAATCCTAGAGGAGAACACAGGCAGCAACCTCTGTGACCTTGGCTGCAGAAACTTCTTGCTAGGCACATCTCCAAAGGCAAGGGAAACAAAGGCCAAAATGAACTTTTGGGACTTCATCAAGATAAAAAAGATAAAAAGCTTTTGCACAGCAAAGGAAACAGTCAACAAAACCAAAAGACAACCAACACAATGGGAGAAGATATTTACAAAAATCTTATCAAATAAAGGGCTAGTATCCAAAATCTGTAAAGCACTTACCAAACTCAACAGCTAAAGAACAAGTAATCTAATCAAGAAATGGGCAGAAGGTATGAACAGACATTTCTCCAAAGAAGACATGCAAATGGCCAACAGACACATGAAAAAATGCTCCACATCACTCGACATCAGGGAAATACAAATCAAACCCACAATGAGATACCACCTCACACAGGTCAGAATGGCTGAAATTAACAAGTCAGGAAATGACAGATGTTGGAGAGGATGCAGAGAAAGGGGATCCCTCTTACACTGTTGGTGGGAATGCAAGCTGGTGCAGTCACTCTGGAAAGCAGTATGGAGGTTCCTCACAAAGTTGAAAATAGAGCTACCCTACTACCCAGCAATTGCACTACTGGGTATTTACCCCAAAGATACAAATGTAGTCATCCAAAGGGGCACCTATACCCCAATGTTTATAGCAAAAATGTCCACAATAGCCAAACAATGGAAAGAGCCCAGATGTCAATCAACTGATGAATCTTTAAAGATGTACAATGGAATACTACTCAGCCATCAAAAAAATGAAATCTTGCCATTTGCAATGACATGGATGGAACTAGAAGGTATTACGCTAAGCAAAATAAGTCAATCAGAGAAAGACAATTATATGATCTCGCTCACACGTGGAATTCAAGAAACAAAGCAGAGGATCATAGGGGAAGAGAGGAAAAATAAAACAAGATGAAATCACAGAGGGAGAAAAACCATAAGAGACTCTTAAGCATAGGAAACAATCTGAGGGTTGCTGGAGGGGAGGTGGGTGTGGGATGGGGTAACGGGGTGATGGGCATTAAGGAGGGCACATGATGTAATGAGCACTGGATGTTACAAAAGACTGATGAATCACTGACCTCTATCTACCTCTGAAACTAATAATACATTATATGTTGATTAATTGAATGTAAATTTTTTAAAAAAGGAAGCACTCGATGTGATGATTAATCCACACCTCCCCTTATGCTTGAGAAAAATAAATGTGTACCTGGGTAGATGAAGGGTTTCAGTGAAAATGGGTATTCTAAACATTAAAGTATTACAAAATAACTCACTCATGCAATAAACATGTGAGCTAGTTGATTCATAATCAACAAATGTCCTAAACAAAATCTTGTCTGTTTTTAGCAGATCAATCTCCCTATAGTTAACTGGTCTATTACACGCAATATCAACACATTTCCAGATTTCAAAACTTATACAAAGCTACAGTAATCAAGACTGTGGTACTGGCATAAGGATTGACGTATAGGCCAGAGGGACAAACCCGAGAGTCCACAAATAAGCCCCTAATCTATAAAGTTAGGTATGGTATGCCGAGGAAGTTACCCCAAGTGGGACACCTGGGTGTCTCAGTGGGTTAAGGGCCTGCCTTTGGCTCAGCTCACGATCCTGGGGTCCTGGGATCGAGTCCTGCATTGGGCTCCCTGCTCAGGGGGGAGCCTGCTTCTCCCTCTGTCTGCTGCTCCCCCTGCTTGTGCTTGCTCTCTCTCGCTCTCTCTCTGAAAAATAAATAAATAAAATTTTCAAAAAATTAAAAATAAAGGAGAAAGTAAGCATAAAGAAATACAAAGAAAAAGCATAAAGTAACTTGCTAAATACAAGTCCAAATATTACCTGTAATAATAAATATAAATAAACTACACTTGCCAGGGAAGATTGCCAGTAGGATTTTTTAAAAATTCTAGTTGTACGTTCTTTAAAAGAGAAACATTTAAAATATGAGAACATGGAATGATTGAGATTAAAAAATTAATATTTTATGCCAGGCAAATATTTTTATACCAGGCAAATATTAACCAAAAGAAAGCTGAGATAATTATATTCATATCAGATAAAAGAGACTTTAAAAATGCATTATTACAGTGCAAAGGCCGCTATAAGATAATCAGATTTTAGTTCACCTGAAATGGTTAACGATTGCCCACTTGCATGAACCTAATAAAACAGCCTCAAAAATACATAAAGCAAGAATAAGCAGAACTACTGAAGGAAATTCACCTCCGTTGTGGGAGATTTTTAACAATTCTCTACATTACTGTTAGTTCAAACAGACGAAAGATGAGTAAATGGGTAAATGTTTACAATACAATTAACCAGTTTGATTTATGGCCAACAATCAGTATAAATTCTTCACAAACATACTTAGAAAAATGGCCACAGTCTCATCAGTGTTCAAATACAGAACTTCCTACAGCCCATACTCTCTAAGCAAAAAGAAATTAAATTAGAAGTCAAGAGCAAAAGGAAAGTGTATTTAAGAGGTTTTTAAACACTTTTTTAAACCAATACATAGAAATGAATAAGGAAAATATTACATAACAAAACTTTTTGGATGCGGTGAAAAGTGGACCTCAAAGGTGTAGCCTTTCTTATGCTCTTTTGTTAAAAAATTTTTTAAAAAAAGGAAAAAAAATAGGGCACCTGGGTGGCTCAGTTGGCTAAGCGTCTGCCTTTGGCTCAGGTGACGATCTCAGGGTTCTGGGTCCGAGCCCACATAGGGCTTTAGGCTCAGCAGGGAGTCTGCTTCTCCCTGTCCCTCTGCCCTTCCCCCTGCTTGTGTGCTCTCTCTCTCTCTCAAATAAATAAATAAAATCTTTTTTAAAAAATAAAAAGGGAAAAAAGCCTGACAATCAGTTATCTGTGTCCAATGTTAGAAGTTGGAAGAAGAAAGGTAAAATAAACCCAAAGAAAATAGAAAGAAGGAGCTACTAAAGATAAAACAGAAATTAATGAAATAGAAAAAGAAATTGCAATAAAGAAAATCAGCAAAATCCAAAGTTTGTCCTTTAAAAACAACAAAAACACAGACAAGCCTTTAATAAGGTTGATCAAGAGAAAGACAATCTACCAATAAATAATACTAGGAATGAAAAGGGAAATATAACTATGGATCTAGCAAAGATTTTTTAAGAGGGGATGGTAAATACTGTGAACTTTATATTAACTTTGAGAACATAGGCGAAATAGACAAATTCGCAGAAAAACAGAACTGCATATCTGTGTGGAAATGAGAATCTTTTTTTTGTTTGTTTTTAGAAAGCAAAAGAGAATATGGGGGGGATCAGAGGGAGAGGAACAGAGAGAATCTTAAGCAGACTCCATGCCCTGCACAGAGCCCAACAAGGGGCTCAATCTCACGACCCTGAGATCATGACCTGAACCAAAATCAAGAGTTGGACGCGTAACCAACTGAACCACCCAGGCTCTCTGAGAATCTTTTTATATGTCCACTAGATAATCATAGGGGAAAAATGAACCTTGATCTTTACAAGATTCCCTACCCAAAAATTTATTTCAGATGCATCAGAAATCTAGAAGAAAACTTGGGACATCATCTTCATGACTTTGGGGTAAGCAAAGATTTTTAACCAGGGTACAAAAATAAATCTAAGATTGATTAATTGGACTTTGTTAAGAACTTCTTTTCATCAAAAGACACCATTAAGAGAGTGAAAAAGTAAACCAAAGACTCATAGAAGATATATTATATATTCATAATATATACATCCGACAAAGGATTTGAGTTCAGAACTCCTACAAATTGGCAAGAAAAAGGCAACCCCCAAAAGATGGACAAAATGCCTGAAAAGTTACTTCCTAAGAACAACCCCAAATGGCCACTGAACATCTAAATAAGTATAACTCCTTAATTAGCAGAGAACATAAATTAAAGCCCCAGTGAGATGCCATTAAACACCCACCAGAATGGCTAAACTTGCAGACAGACTATGACCATGTGAGAATT
Organism: Ursus americanus; assembly: GCF_024610735.1. Classification (NCBI taxonomy): domain Eukaryota; kingdom Metazoa; phylum Chordata; class Mammalia; order Carnivora; family Ursidae; genus Ursus; species Ursus americanus. Next base: position 15,689,214 of record NC_142164.1, read on the forward strand.
TGTGAGAATTTGATGTAAGTGGAACTCTCCTGCATTTCTGGAACCAGATTGATACACTGGTTCCCCTGTGCCTCAGTTGGCACTTTATCACCATCAACCGTTGTGACAGTTTGACAAATTGTGACGTCACCACACACCACGGATTACTTTTATCCCGTTTACCACTGGCCAGAAGCAAAGCACTGCCCTCAAGCCCAAAGACCCAACCAAACCAACTCCAAAATCTCATCCTAAGGGGTGTACCTCGGGGACCATCCTACCCACCCCACCGGCTCTGTTTTGGAGTGCGTCCAATCAGTAGAGAGAAACCACAGGGTAATTTGAACAGTAAATGTTTAATATAACGACTCATTAACTATAACAGGGGGGAATAGAGTAACAAGATATTGGTAAGAAGGAAGGAGAACTCTAAAGAGAGGAAGAGGGGCTATGAGGAGCAGCTACTGTCCCCAGAACTGAAAGAGAGCACCTGCAATGAGCTGACTGTTTGTGCCCAGCTCCCTAAATTCATACATGCAATCCTAATCCCAGTGTGGTGGTATTTGCAGGCGGGATCGTTGACAGGTAATTGCATCGTAAGGGCTCCGCTTCCATGGTAATTACACTATGGGGGCTCCACCCTGATGGGAGTGGGATTAGTGCCCTTAACAGAGGCTCTCTTTCTGCCATGTGAGGATATAAGAAGTCAGCGGTCTGTGACCCAGAAGAGGCCCCTCACCAGAACCTGTCCCTGCTGGCACCCTGGTCTTGAACTTCAGTCTCAGACCTGGAAGAAATAAACTACCTTTGTTTCTTAAGCCACCCAGTCTATGGTCATCGTTACAGCCCCCAGTAACCTCTTCTCCAACGTGGCTGAAATAAGCCTCCCCGAAAATGCCTCCCCCTGTGCTGATATCAGAACCCAACCACGTGTCTCCACAGACCGAGGCAGATTCCCCAGGAAGACACCGCAGCCAAGGGAGAGGCACCTGCAGGGCACAGAGAGACCCCCCCAGGGAGAAGAACCCGCACTCCCACGGTGAAAATCCTGACCTTGTCCAGGAGCCTGGAAGCAACTCACACGATGGCAGTGAAGTTGTGGCGCCTCTCAGGTGGAACTTTCTAGAAATGTGCCCCCTGGCAGTTGCTGGAAATACGCCCCCTGGATGGTCTGGGAGGAGTGTGCACAGCGAGGCGTCTGGCCAGAAGGCTCATCTATTATTACTGCCCCAGGGAGGTAGGTGTAAGGGCAGCTGCAGGCCATGGGGTGATGCTGACCACACTGTCCTGCAGCAGCCCGCACCCCCCCCCCCCCCAGAAGCTGTGTGCGGTGCGGAGCCTGGTGCTGGAGAACCCTCATACCCCTCAGGAGCCTGCTGTGCCGGCTGCCCAGAACCAGGAAGCAAAATTTTTCCCTTGACTCTGGCGCCCTCTAGAGACAAACTTCGGTAACACCAGCTACGAGAAAGATACAAAGGCCCCAGAACATTCCCACAGAGCAGGACAAGAGTCAATTTGGAGCTTACAGGCAATATAATCAGGCACTTTATCAACACACTAAAAGAGGACTGTCACATGATCATCCCAAAGAATCAAAAAAGGGAAAAAGCAACAACTATTAGTGAAGAAAAAGTTAAAAGCATTTGTTAAGTATATGAATCTACAGAAATAAAAAATAAATAAATCTACAGAAATCTTCAGCACACATTATTCCTAGGTGAAGAAATAGAAGTACTGCTTGTGGGATCAGAAACAAGGTTGCCCACTGTCGTCCCTTCTATTCAACAGGCCCTACGGGGGTCCTGCCTGGCACCTTAAGATGGTGAACAAGGCTGTGCCCACAGAGCGAGCTCTCCGACTGTTCAGTGACGGACAAGCCCCAGGAGAGGTGCTTTTCAGGGAGTCACCAGGCACGTCCAATAGTGACAATTGTCTGGGAATAGAGATTTGTGGGGAACACAAATCAGTTTAGTTCCCTCCAGAGCCGACAGGTCGCTGGTGTTCAGAGCTTGTGTGGACATGAGGTCATTGGTTTCAAGGCCACCAGGGAGCTGAGGAGAGGGCGGTGGGAACAGTGCTGGTCACAACAGCCCAGAGCTCACTGTCCCTGTGGGGATGGAGCCATCTTTCTTGAGTGAACGTTCTTCCGGTTGTTGCCGGGCTTGGGTGAATTTGGACAGTTTGGAAACCATTTATTTAGACATGATTTGCCCGTGTTCTCATTGCCTGTGTGCTGGAGTGGATTTTCACAGGCCCGTCCTCCACCAGCGCAGAAGTGCCTCGTCGTACAGGCTACGTACTATACTAAGTATAAAATCCAGTGCAATGGACTGTGCATTATCTATACTGTTTCTCTTTTTGTTCTGGAAGGAAGCTAGTGTCGGCAGCGCCTGCCCATCGGGAAGAAGGATCTCTAATCCAGGCTTCATGGATTGCTTCTCTAGTCAAACCGGTTTCAGCGAAATCCTCATGAGCCACTCTCAATCCCCATTCCCAGAGGGTAGTCATTCATTTTTTATTTTGTGTGACAAATTACCCCCAGTTCCGTGGCTTCAAAAATTATACCCAACTTCGAGGCCGGGGGAAGTATTTGTTCTTTCTTCTCTCACGGTCCTCTAGCTCAGGAGTCTGGATGGTTTTGACTTGGTTCTCTGCTTCAGGGCTTGAAAGGCCAGAGTCGAGATTTTAGCCAAGCAGGGTTCTCATCTGGACGATCTGGGGTGGGACACGCTTCCAAGTGCATCCGGATCGTTGGCCGAATTCAAGTCCTTTGTGCTGTGAGACAGAGCCTGCCTTTCTGACAGGCTGTTACCTAGGGCTCAGTGTCACCGCTAGAGGCCACTCTTTCCTGTGGCTCTGTCCATCTCCAAGTCAGCAATGACACATCAAATTCTTCTCGTGCTTTCTTAACACGCCAGGCGCTGGTGCTACCGGCTGGAGGAGACTCTGCTTCCAAGGCTCAGGAGGGGGCTTGGGCACTCCCATTCACCCCACTGTAAAGGCCAAGAGACTAGGCATCTCAGTTCCCTCTGAGAAGTCACTCTTTTCCTGGGCTGTCAGGATGGGAGAACGCCATGGGGCGCCTGGGTGGCTCAGTACGTTAAGCATCTGCCTTCAGCTCAGGAAGTGATCCCTGGGATCGAGTCCCACATCAGGCTCCTCTGCTGGGAACCCGCTTCTTCCTCTCCCACTCCCCCTGCTTGTGTTCCCTCTCTCCCTGGCGGTCTCTCTGTCAAATAAATAAATAAAATCTTTAAAAAAAAAAAAAAAGGATGGGAGAATGCCAGAGGGCAAAGGTCCTTGGGAACATCTTAGAGTCCTTCCAAGCAAGAGAAAGAAGTTAAGGCGGCAGGAGTCAGAGCCATGGGTTGGGGCCCCGTGCTCATGCAAAGCCCCGTGGCCTCACAGGAGTGCCGATTCGGAGCCGGGGTCCTGTAATCAGGGACCAATCTGATTAGTTCTCGTCCCCGATGGACAGTCACCCTAGCAAAGGGTTGCAGGCCCCTTTGGGTATGCATGGGAGAAAGATAATAACAGAAACTGGTTTACAGGGGTCCTTCCTTAAGAAGCCACCCCTTCATACACGAGTTTTTGGATCTTTAACCAAGTCAAGTGTGGGGTTTGATTGATTCAGGGACCCTTGGTCAGGAGGGGAGTAAGCAGGTGCTGTGTGCAATGCAAGAGATACTCCCACGTCAGTCCTCCCACGTCCACTTCCTATGGTCAATGGAACTACACCAAGCTAACTCATTCAGGACTGCTATGCCGGTGAGCCAGGAGTAAAGGTTTGGGTCACCCCAACGCAAAGAGGACCACCACCAGGCAAGGTGTTTGCTGAGGGCTAAGGGAATGTGGAATGGGTAATGAGAGAAATGACCACGCAGCCATTTGCAGAATCAAGGACTGTAATAATTATGAGTGTTACCTCCTTATTTTGATATGAATAGGTTTACATACATAGCAACCAAATTTTTTTTAACTTTTTTTAAAGATTTTATTTATTTGAGAGAGAGAGAGCACGAGCTGGGGGGGAGAGGCAGAGGGAGAAGCAGACTCCCCACTGAGCAGGGAGCCTGACGCAGGGCTCGATCCCAGGACCCTGAGATCATGTCCCGAACTGAAGGCAGATGCTTAACACCACCCAGGCGCCCCACCAGATATTTTTGGGGTTCATCCGCTCTCATCCCCTGAGCTACTAACATAGAATGTATTAATGTGGGCTAACTTTATTTCTCAGTACTTAAGATGCAGGATATTAAAGGCAGAGGAGGGGCGCCTGGGTGGCTCAGTCGGTGAAGCGTCTGACTCTTGGTTTCAGCTCGGGGTATGATCTCAGGGTCGTGAGATCGAGCCCCGCAGTGGGCTCTGTGCTGGGCGTGGAGCCTGCTTAAGATTCTCTCTCTCTCCCTCTGCCCCTCTCCCTCCCACACACAATCACACACACTCTCTCTCTCAAACAAATAAAAAAAAAAGATCAAGGCAGGGGTCATTTAGGCAGCCAAGGAATGGCAAAGACCTAAAGGCAGAAATTGAGCTTTGTACTCTCTTTAGGAAAAGGGTTAACATATTCTCAGTCATAAGCAGGGAGTTTTGTATCGTGTTAGCCAGGAATCTGGTTTTGTTATTGCCTTTCACACAAAGATGAAGTGTGGTTTAAAGAGACGTTCACAGGGGCCAAACTGACAAGCGGGCACCCACTGTCATGTGTTCACTTGGTTAGACGGCACACATTACAGGCACTTCCCCTGGCCATTTCCAGCCAGAGCGTGCTGCAGGGAGGTTTCCAGAGATGGAAGGGCATGGCGGAAGAGAAGCCAAAACCCTTTCGTAGCTCGCACACATTACTTACTGCTGGTCTGCTGATTCACCTGTTGCCCAGAGTCGGCAGCTGGGCCCAGAATGTCTCGACCTTCTCCTGGATTCTCCCTTGGTTTCTCTATCTCATTGATGTTCGCGTTTAGCCCCATGAAGCAGGGCCCCGGATTCTGCAGATACCCTTGTCACCAAGGTCAGAGGCGCTTGCTTGTTCTTATGGGTTTCCCAGTCAAGTCTGTGGGTTTTAGCCCAAGAGTTTACCCCCCTATCCCAGTTGAGGTGACAGCACCCTTCCAGAGACAGCTTAACCACATTCCACGATTAAATAAACAAGACCAATTTTCTGTACCAGCGTCACCACCAGCAGCAGTGACAGCATATACGCCCCCACTTTTTCTGCATCTCTAGTCGACTGATGCAGACAGGAGGATGACTAGATTTTATTAAGCCTCATTATACCACTGGCTTCTAGAGTTTGGTAGTCTTCCCTGGGCTGATATATTGTAGATAGAAACACCTTTGAATTTCACTTTTTACAATTTGTTGTTCAACGTTTCCCACTCCAGCATAAACAAACACCATTATTGATTGGAAGTGTCTTACGTCAAGTGGCTGTAACGGAATACCATAGACACAGTGGCTTAAAAACAACAGAAATCTATTTCTTGCAGTTCTGGAAGGTGGAAGCCCGAGATCTAGGTGCCAGCACGATGGGGTTCTAGCGAGGGCCCTACTCCAGGTTGCAGATTGCTCACTTCTCGTTGTGTCCTCATAGGGCAGAAAGAGCACAGGAGAGCTCTCTGGGGTCTCTTTCATAAGGGAACTAATCCCATTCAGGAGGGTCCCATCCCCGTGACTTAGTCACCCCTCCAAAGGCCCGACCTCCTAATACAATCCCACACAGGCACAGCCTCCGCCACCATGAGCGTCCCCCTCCAGAGCGGGACACGTGTTACAATTGATGGACCTACATTAGTGCATCATGGTCAACAAAGTCCAGGGTTTATATGGGGTTCAGTCTTGGTGTGGCACATTCTATGGGTTTGGGGAAATGTCTAATGACATGGATCCATCATTATACTATGAGACAGCATTTTCACTGCCTTAAAAATCCTCCGTACTGGGGCGCCTGGGTGGCTCAGTCAGTTAAGCATCCAAGCCTTGGCTTTGGCTCAAGTCGTGATCTCGGGGTCACGAGATCAAGCCTCACGTCAGGCTCCCCACTCAGTGTGGAGTCTGCTTGGGACCCTTTCTCTCCCTCTCCTTCTGCCCCTCCCCCCATGCTCTCTCTATATATACAAAATAAATAAATAAATCTTTTTAATCTGTGCTTGGTCCATTCGTTTCTCCTCAATCTCTCCAACCTCTGCCAACCGCTATCTTATTGTCTCCAGCGTTTTGCCTTTTCTAAAATGGCAGACAGTTGGAATCATGCAGTAAATGGCCTTTTCATATTGGCTGCTTTCACTTATTAATATGCATTTAAGGTGTCTCGATGTCTTTTCATGGTGTGGTGGTTCATTTCTTTTTAGCACTGAGTGAGACTCCATTGTCTGGATGTACCAGTTTACTTATCCATTCACCTACTGGAAGACAATGGTTGCTTCCAAGTTTTGGCAATTAAGAGTAAAACTGCCAATAAACACTTTAAGTGCAGGTTTTTGTGTGGCCGTAAGCTTTAAACTACTTTGGGTAAAATACCAAGGAGAGTGATTGCAAGATGGTGTGGCAAGCGTGTGTTTAGTTTTGTAAGAAACAGCCAAACTGTCTTCCAAAGTGACTGTATCATTTTGCGTTCCCAGCAGCAATGAATGAGAGTTCCTGTTGCTCCACATCCTCATCAGCATTTGGTGTTGTCAGTCTTATGGATTTTGCTGTTTTCATTTGCAATTCTCTAATGGCAAAGGATGTGGATCATCTTTCATAAAAATAATAAAAAGAAAAGTCCTTTATCACGTATGTCTTTTGCAAATCTTTTCTCCCAGTTTGTGGCTTGACTTCCCATTCTCATGACATTGCCTTTCATGGGGAAGAAGCTTTTAATTTTGATGAGGTCCAGCTTGTCAATTTTTCTTTCATTAATTGTGCCTTTGGTACTGTACCTAGAAAGTCATCATCACACCCAAAGTCTTCTAGGTTTTCTCCTATGTGATCTTCTAGTTTAATGGTTTTCTATTTTACATTTTGGTCTACGATTCATTTTGTGTTAACTTTTGTGAAGGATCTGTGTCTAGATTTGGGGTTTTTTTTGTTTTGTTTTGTTTTGTTTTTTGTACATGGATGTCTAGTTGTTCCAGCACCATTTGTTTGAAGAGACTGCCTTGGGGGCGCCTGGGTGGCTCAGTCGTTAAGCGTCTACCTTCGGCTCAGGGCGTGATCCCGGCGTTCTGGGATCAAGCCCCACATCGGGCTCCTCCGCTGGGAGCCTGCTTCTTCCTCTCCCACTCCCCTTGTTTGTGTTCCCTCTCTCGCTGGCTGTCTCTCTCTGTCAAATAAATAAATAAAATCTTTTAAAAAAGAGAGAGAGAGAGAGAGACTGCCTTGGCTCCACTGTATTGCCTTTACTCCTTTGCAAAGATCAGTTGACTATTTTTTATGGGCCTATTTCCAAGTTCTCTATTATGTTCCATTGATCTATTTGTCTATTCTTTTGCCAATACCACACTGCCTTAATTATTGCAGCTTATAGTAAGTCTTGAAGTCGGATAAGGTCAGTCCTCCAACTTCCTTCTTTTCCTTCCTCCTCTTCTGGATCTTTTGCTTCTCCTTATAAATCTAGGAAACAGTTTATCAATGTCCAGAAGATAACTTGTTGGGATTTTTGACTGGGATTGCATTGAATCTACAGATCAAGTTGGGAAGAACTGACATCTTGACAAAGACTGGAGTTTTTAACTCTCAGACTTGTCCACACTAAAGCATCCAACAATTTGCTGACCACAGTTCAGGTTTTTCTACCCTGGCCCTCATTCTCATGGTGGTTTCCTATCATTAATCTCTGCTCCAATAAACCATGACCCCCTGTTATTTGCTTGTCCATCTCTCCAATCTTGGGGGCAGTGGTCTGCCCTGCGTCTTCCCTTCACTTACAGATCCAAGAAGAGTTGTTGGTTTTTCAGTCTGTTCAGCCTCTCACTTGTTGGGATCGAGTGATAACTTCCAAGCTCTTTACATGCAGGACCAGAAACCAGAAGTCAATGATTTTTTTTAAATGTTATTACATCTCTCAAAAAATCAAAAGTTAGAATTACCATATGATCCAGTAATTCTACTATTGGGTGTTTACCCAAAGAAAACAAAAACACTAATTTAAAAAGATACATGCACTGCTATGTTTACTGCAGCATTTTTTAATAGCCAGGATATGGAAGAAACCCAAGCATCCATCAATAAATGGATAAAGATGAAGATGAGGTGTGTGGGGGGGATGTGTGTGTGTGGTGTGTGTGTGTGTGTGTGTGTGTGTGTGTGTGTGTGTGTGTAATGGAATATTACTCAGCCACAAAAAGAATGAAATTTTGCCATTTGCAACGACGTGGACAGAGCTAGAAGGTATAACATAAGTGAAAGAAGCCAGAGAAGGACAAATACCATATGATCTCACTCATATGTGGGATTTAAGAAACAAATGAACAAAACAAAAAAGAGACAAAACAACAGACTCTTAAATTTAGAGAACAACCGGTGGTTGCCAGAAGGAAGGTGGGAGGGAGGATGGCTGAAATAGGTGAAGGGGATTAAGAGCACACTTACCGTGATGTCATGTATAGAAGTGTTGAATCACTGTATCGTACGTCTGAAACTAATATAACACTGTATGTTGATTATGCTGGAATTAAAAAAAAACATGATTGCATCTCATAGTTTTGTATGTCAGGAATTTGAGCAGGGCCAAGATGGCACTCATTCTGCTCCATATGGCATCAAGTGCTATTAGATGGCAGCTGGACTGCTCTGGAGCATTTTGTTGTTGTTGTAAACTACACATGAAATCTACCACTTTAAAAGGTACAAGTCAGGGGCGCCTGGGTGGCTCAGTCATTAAGCGTCTGCCTTCTGCTCAGGGCCTGATTCCAGGGTCCTGGGATCGAGCCCTGCATCGGGCTCCCTGCTCCACTCCCCCTGCTCGTGTTCCCTCTCTTGCTGGCTGTTTCTCTCTCCGTCAAATAAATAAATAAAATCTTTTTCGACGTCGTGCAACCATCACAGAACTATCTGGTTCTAGAAATTTCTTACTATCCCCAAAGGAAACTACACTAGCAGTCATCCCATTTCCTCCTCTCCCCAGCCCCTCGGAGCCAGTTATCTCCTTTCTGTCTCTATGGACTGGGAAGTTCTTGATATTTCATATAAATGGAATCATACATATAGGCCCCGTCTTGTCTTTTGTTTGGCTTCTTTCATTTAGCATCGTGCTTTCAGTGTTCACCCATGTTGGTGGCGTGTGTCAGTACCCCATTCCCAGCAGTGTATGAGGGTTCTGGTTTCTCTACATCCTCAACACTTGTTCTATGTCTTTTCGATTATGATCACCCTGGTAGGTGTCAAGTGTCATCTTATCGTGGTTTTGATTTGCGTATGTTCTTTGGAGTTACATTTTTCCAAAATAATTTTGGCCTGTGTTTCCTTAGACTGCCTCTTGGCTGTTGAGTTGAAAAAATTCTTTTTATATCATGGATAGTGGACCCCTATTAGATGTATGCTTTGCAAATATTTTAAAACACTCCCACCCTATGGGTTGTCTTTTCACTCTCGATAGTCCTTTGATGCACAGCTTTTCATCTCGATGAAGTCAAATTATCTATATTTTTCTTTTGTTGCTTGTGCTTTTGGTGCCGTATTTAGGAAACCATGCCAAATCCAAGGTCATGAAAGTTAACTCCAAAGTTTCCTTCTAAGAGTTTTATGGCTTTAGCTCTTATTGATTTTAGTTAATTCTTGTTTATGGTATGAAGTGAGTATCCGACTTGTTACTGATTTCTAGTTTGATTCCACGATGGCAAAAAGGATACTTTGTAGGGGCGCCTGGGCGGCTCAGTCAGTTAAGCGTCTGACTCTTGATTTTGGCTCAGGTCATGAGCACAGAGTCATGGGATCGAGCCCTGAGTTGGGCTCTGCGCCCAGTGGGGAGTCTGCATGAGATTCTCTCTCTCCCTCTCCCTCTCCCTCTGCCCTCTCCCCACTGCTTGCACAAACTCTCAACGAATAAATAAAATCTTTTCTAAAAAGATACTTTGCATGATTTCAATCTTCTAAAATTCATGGAGACTTGTTTTATGGCCTAATATATGGGCCGTCCTGGAACGTACTTCGTGAGCACTTGAGAATATGTACTCTACTGTTGTCCGGTGGGTGTTCCGCAGGTGTCTGTTAGATCTAATTGATTTACAGTGTTGTTCAAGTGCTCTATTTCCTTACTGATCCTCTGACTACTTGCTCTATCCACTATCGTGCTAAGCCTAAAGCTTAACCAGAGGTGAAATCTTATGGTCTCCTCAGGTCTTTTCTGACTCTGAGCCCTGCCCCGGGCATGCACATGGTTTTCTAGATACCCAGGTACACACGGCAGCATGTCAAAGCCCTTATTCTCCAAGGTAACTCATTCCCCTGTGTTTCCTTCCAGGAGCTGGGCCAAACAGAAGCAATCACTCCCCTTGTGTCAGTCCTTCCAGGAGCCCCCAGACAGGTTGAAACAGACAAATACAATTCCTTGGGACTAAGGTCCACTCTCCTCCCTCCAGAATCAGGAACCCACACGTAGAATGCAAGCTGCCATCCTTAAGACCAGGGAGGGGGTTCAAATGCCCCCAAGAATACATTCAAATGTCCCAAAACTCTTATCATGTTTCGATGGCTTTTCTCCTGATTCAGCGTTTGCTTGGTTGCTATAAATCTTTGGCTATCTTCATTCTGACAGGTTTTTCAGTGTGTCTGGAGAGGCGTTGACCCCCCCAGAGAACAGTTCTCTGCCATTTTCCCCAACATCACTGGGTTCTGTGAGTGATGTTCTGAAGCTTAAATCCTAATGTTAATATCTTCATTTAACAATGTGCACGGTTTTCTGAAAGGAGTAACACATCACAGGAAAGATAAAACTAGAAATTTCTCGGGGCCCCTGGGTGGCTCGGTCAGTCAAGCATCTGCCTTTGGCTCAGGTCACGATCTCAGAGTCCTGGGATTGAGTCTCACCGCAGGCTCCCTGTGCAGTGGGGAGCCTGCATCTCCCCCTGACCCTTCCCTGCTCGTGCTCTCTCTCAAATAAATAAATAAAATCTTTAAAAACAAAAACCTAGAAATTTCTGTAGCATTACCAAACTTGTGAAAACCCATAAAATGATTTATTTTATATACGCAAACTCAAAGTCTCTTTGTACACTTAAATTTTTGCAAATTAATACAGACATCACAATACTGTTCCATATAAACCTTTGTATAAACATTAAAGGAAACATATACATTATTTTTTTTTCTTTTAGTGCTTCCAAAGCACAGAATGTCCAAGTCCACCTGAAGACTTTCTGGCGTCACATGCAAGAACAAATGTTAGGGTTGGGGCAGCCTCAGGTGCACTTGGTGATGTCTCTAGACAAAATAGAAGAGAGTTGGAGGTAGATCGTTTGTGACTCTCCCTGTCCCCTCCCACAGAGAAATAAGTTACCCGAATAGCAGCTTTCTTACTCTTTGATTCAAACTGTCCTGCATATTGCGTGGTTTAGAAGGCACGACTAGGAATTGTTGAAAACTTTGTTCGGCACACACAAGATGACCAGTTGGCTTCTGGACACCTACTCTTTCTGGAGGACAGAGTAAGGGCACTAGCAGAGCTCCACTTACAGATGGCCCCTAGTCACTCTGGAAATGCCCAGAACAACAAAGCTCCGCGGAAGAAACCCTGATCACATCTCGTAGGGGCGACAGTGTTTACTGAATTGAACCTGCTGATTTACTAACTGGGAAAAAACAACAAAATAACAAACTAATACTTTCAAGGGAAACTCTTAGGGCAAAAGCCAGCTTTTACTTCCAGAGACTTATAAAATTTAAAAAAAAAATTTTAATTAAAAAAAAAAAAGCTCCATGGCTTTTTCTTAGCTTCAGAAAGGCAATTCCCTTGGCTAAAACATTCTAGGAAGCTTTAACAGTATCCCATTCCATCCTACAGCACGGAGAACTCGCCCTTTTTGCTCCCTGGTCTTTGCATTAACACGACGATCTGCTGTTGATGTGATTAATGTTGTTGAGGTGGTGGTGGGAGTCTATTTTTTCTAGGACCTTCTCAAGGTACTGGATCAAGACTCGTCTTTTAAACCTAAAAAGAGAGAGAAATTTTATTAACTGGAAGATATTAAAAGCACTTCCAACATGCATGGCACCGTGCGGGGGACAAAGTGGGGATGGAGAGCTCCACGGGGATCAAAAACGCACCCCCGTGTAAAGATGGGGTTTAGCAAGTACTCACAGTGCCAACTGGGGGAGGGTCCAAGCCCACCTCAGACTGTGGTGAGCCCAGAAGATACCGCGGACTTGGGTGACTCAGTGGGACTCAGACACTATCAATCTAAATGCCTCTGGAGACCACCCAAACTATTCCTCCCCCTGTCCTGCACTGGGCCCGACTGCCTTAAAAAAAAAAAAAAAGACATTCTCCTCTTTACACCCACCTTGCGGCTTCCTTGATGGTAAATTCAACAAATTGTTTCTTGACTGCAAGAGGTCCTTGCACTTCTTCAAGCAAAATGAAAATCCTTTCGTACTCTGAAGACATAAAAAAAAAATTCAGTATTTAAAAAAAAAACGAATGGGAAATAAAATTCAGTCTTTACACATCCTCAGGAGTCCTTCTTCACGGGTGGAAAGTTATATCTAATTTGTATTTTAACCACTCAAATCAAAACATCCACCCATTAGCTACTAAGGAAACTCTCGTGAACACTGCACAGATGTGGTAGGTTGAGTCATGGCCCCCAAAGTTGTCTGCGCCTTAATTCCCAGAACGTGCAAATACGTTATCGCGTATGGCAGAAGGGACTTGACTTTGCAGATGTGATTAAGTTATGGCTCTTGAGATGGGGCGATTATCCAGGCTTCTGCATCAGCATAGTCACAAACACCCGAGGAAGAGGGAAGCTGTAGAGTTGGCGTCAGGGAGAAAAGATGTAAGGATGGGAGAAGAGGCGAGGCAGGAGAGAAGGCGTTAATGTGACCGGCTCGAAGACAGAGGAAGGGGCCAGGAGCTAAGGAGTGCAGGCAGCCTGCGGAAGCTGGAAAGGGCACCGGCACAGATTCTCCCTACAGTCTCCAGAAGGCTCGCTGGCCTGCCAGAGCCTTCCTTTTAGCCCAGTGAAAATAATTTCAGGATTCTGACTTCCACCACTGCATCAGAAAGGTGTAGTGGGTCCTTTTAGTTAAAGCAAGAGGAAATCACTTTAAATGAAGTGAAAACCCAAAAGTTCCCCAAAATGTACCTCAAGAGATAGCACGAATCATAGCATGAGGACCTTCCGTTATATTATTGACTCATGTTCTTTCACTACTTACTTCGTCCAAATTTCCGAACTTCCTTCATTAGCTGATGTTTTATATCGGCATTGATTCCTTGTGCCATGGCAGGGGTTATTTGGAAAGTGTTTGGTACAGTTCCCAAAGCAGACGTTACTGAGACTTTTCGATCTTCTACAGAGACGCCACCGTTTCTGCTTCCACCTAGAAGTGCGTTAGCCCCAGGTTTGTGAATCACGCCATCCTTCCTCAGACTAGCAAAGTCATCAGACAGAGAATCCAACTGGTTGTGTGGAACACCATCTCCAGCCATATTCATAAGCTCGGGCGGAGCAGATTTTGACAAGAAGCCATCAGGTGGGATCTGACCATTTTCCATCTTCTCCTCATGGACCTCAGGGATGACAGTGACATCTGGAAAGCAAATTAAGAAGTTGAGCTGTGAGGTAGGTGCGTTCTATCCAGCCCACAGGTAGATCCCCAGAACTCCTCAGTTGTGAGGAAATTCTTCGTTTCAGAGAGCAAGAAGGTGTACAGATGGAGTCTGAAGAGCCCCCCCACCCTGCAACTGAGCTCAGGAAGATAATACCACAAAACCACTTTCTTCTCTTCATGGCGCTCTGAATACATATGGAAACCAAGCGAGACAGGACAATGAATAAGCCTTCTCAGATCCCTGGCATCCATGGTGTAGCGGCTGCCCACACTTTACAAGCTGAAAAGCAGCAAGTCTCACTTGATCTCATGATTCCTGTCACTGACATATAAAATGTCTGCCCGGCTTCACTGACCTTGGCACCACACTGCATGGGCCCCCTTCAACCTTCCTCCTCTCTCCCTCAAAAGTTCTGAGGAAACAGAGGTGCCCACTAGGTCTCAAGGCTCTATATGGACTCCATCACCAAAAATCCTTGTCTGTGTATGATTCTCATCATTCCTCTCTGTGACAAAGAAGTGGGTTTCCTTTTACTCCCAAGTCTGATCTCCACACTTCATATGCTCAGCCTCCTCTGGGCCGGGCACCGAGCCAAAGCCGGGGGATCAGCAGGGAATGAGACAGACGGAAACAATCCCTACCCTTATGGAACTTACATCCTCCTGGGGGAGTCGGACGGTACGTGCACAATGGGCAAAGGGAATAACACGGTTTGACTTTGTGTGAGGAAGGAAGGAAGCAGGGATTTGAGCGAGAGCAGGAGGGAAGCCTCCACGACCGTGTGGTCGGGCAGGGCCCTCTGAGGACGTGACCCCTGGGCAGAGCCGGGAGCAGGAGACAGAGGCGGCCTGTGCACACGCAGAGGAGTTCCAGCTGCCGGGAGGGCCGCACAGGGCCCCTAGGAGGGGACGAGCCAGGGCCGTGGAGCAGAGGACAGAGGCAGAGAGAGCTAGAAGGACACAGAGAGGACGCATGTAGGAAAGGATGGCAGGGCCAGGTCGTGCAGGGTGTGCGGACCAGCACTGGGAGCTCAGACTCTGTTCTGAGAGCTGGGGGGGGGGGGGCGGCTTGATGACGGGTTTCGGGATGGACGTGACACAACCTGGTTTCTGTGTGGGCACGGTCACTCTGGCCGCAGCACGGTGATTGGGTTAGACAGGGCCTAGAATGGGAAGCAGGGAAATCAGATGAGAAGCTGCTGTAGTAGCTTGGGGACAGATGGTGGCAGCATAGACTCAAGGGATGGAGACAAAGGGGGGCGATAAAGGAATTCTAGTGGGTGTCAGGTTGCCTGGATTTGCCAAGGGAAGGAAGTGAGAGAAGAAATAAGAGAAATCACGGTGACTCCAAGGCTTTTCACCTGAATCCCTGGGGAAAAAATAGTGCCAGGGCTGGCCAGGGGCCGGTGCCCACGTGCTCGTGAGTGGATTGCACCCTCCTCTTCCCAATCTGGCTCAGTGACCTCAGGCTGATGGCCTGACATCGATAATGCTGGCATTATTTACACTGTGGAAACCCGCAGACACTATAATCCAGGGCTTCACCCTCCCAACCCCCACACCCTCCGACAGCTGGCTGTCACACACAGCTTTACCAACACACTGCCGGATGGTGTCACTTAAGATTAAGCGTCACACACTGGGGACGGCTGCGGGGAGAGATGTTTTGGAGAGGGCGGAGGTGAGGCTTTCCAATGAACGCGTGAAACCAACCGAGTTTTGTCTGCCTATCGGACACCTAGGTGGAGATACCATGTCCATCGATAAATTTAAGTCTGGCGTTTGGAGCAAGTTGGAGTCGAGAGGGGTAAATACCCGAATTGTTGACATATGCATCTCCTGGAAAGCCCAAGACTGTACGGGATCACCTGGGGGAGGGGAGAGGGGCCAGGATGGCGCTTCGGGTCCCTACACTATTTACAGGTGGGAGAGAAGGGGAGGAACCAAAAAAGGAGGATGAAGAGGGGCTGCCATAAAAAGGCAAAGAAAACCAGGGCTCGTGGTGTCTGGGAACCCGAGAAAGTTTCCGTGCAGGAGGGAGCGAACAACTGTGCCAAGTGACACGAAAGAACAATGGCAACATGCGGCAGACACGGGGGACCCCGATGACCCCCGTGGCAGTGGAGGGGAGCGGCAGAGCCGGACTGCACATGGTGAGAGCAGGAAGAGGAAATAAGGCCACAGAGCCAGCGCAGGCCCATCCACGCTCTTCTTGAGCCCGTTCGCTCCTGCTGCCTCGGGCACCTGCTTCCTCTTTCTGACTCACACAGCAACGTGCTCCTACCTCTACGAACAGGGCCTCCACTCCCCACGGGGCACCTCTGCACCTACCACATAGCGGATTCCCTACCGGTTTACTTAACGACCATAAAGCGAATACAAACGAAATGAGTACAAAGGAAACTAAAGTTGCTTAGTGTCTTAGTCCTCTAGGAGCCATAAGGAAACCACAACCACTACTCTATACCTGTACGGACAAGGGTGGGTTTTAGGAGGTTTGGATAAGATGGTAACCACGAGGCTGAGGGTGCTCCCTTTCCGCCCACGTGGTTAGTTACAGTAGGTGGTGTTTGCGGTTTCGCCAACAGCAGGGACATACTCCGCCTTCTCTTAGGTGACAGAGGGCTGCTGGCTTCTCCGGGACGCTTCACTTTGTTTTGTGGCCCTGCCACGAACTCATCGGCTTCATCAATCATCATTCCCTAGAAGACATCAGTGAACGTGTTCCGTTAAAGATCATGAGTCTCACCGCCGACACAGACCTTGCTCACGGGCCAGGCCTGCCACGCCCCCCACACCGACCCGGTGCTCAGAAAGCACCACCCCGGAGCGCCTGGGTGGCACAGCGGTTGAGCGTCTGCCTTCGGCTCAGGGCGTGATCCCGGCGTTGTGGGATCGAGCCCCACATCAGGCTCCTCTGCTGGGAGCCTGCCTCTTCCTCTCCCACTCCCCCTGCTTGTGTTCCCTCTCTCGCTGGCTGTCTCTATCTCTGTCGAATAAATAAATAAAATCTTTTTTAAAAAATTAAATAAATAAATAACCCCAAATCTGGTTAAGCCTCTAGATTCAACCACCAGTATACAACAAACACGGCACAGTCGTGATTACCCAGAAAGCCTGAGGAATGAGCAACTCTCATCAACGGAAATGGGAATAAACCCACAGTGACCCTTCTGAGGAAGGACAAACCACTCTGAACCAACCCTGGGTAAGGGAAACAATTCCCTTTTGTGTGCTTTTGTGCTTTATACGCATCATTAGGAAATATTGATTATCACTGTACAGAATGCTGCATGTTGATGGTGGACGGCAGGCAGATGGAAAATGTCATTCCCCAGACAGCAACCTCGCAGAGATTCAAACATGGCCGCCGTGGGGGCTTTTCACTCTCGGGGGTAAAGGATGAGAGCAAAAGTGCAGAAGGGTGGCTAAAAGCTGTTCTCATCCAAGAATATGAAAATATTTTCATAAAATCATGATAAATGACATTTCCAAGGCACTTTCCAAAGCAAAACAGTACAGAAAGGGGAAAGCACATTCCTTGACCATTACCACATGTCAGGTGATGTTCAAAATGGAATCACATGCACTCACTCGATACTCCACAGGGCTCTATTAGTTAAGTGTAACAAACAGCCCCAGTGCTACGAATGAGGAGACCAAGGCACAGGAAAATTAAGAAAAACTCCAATTAATTGAGGATGGGGGTGAGGTGGAATACCTTCCAGTCTCATTTTGTTACCAGAGAGATTATTGTATGGGCTTCACCTTACTTAATACCAATTGTCTTCTCCATGTGTGCAGACATAATCCCCATGTGTCCTCATCCTTAAATGGTCAAGTCAGCATCTTCCTCTCGCTCTCTCGCTCTCACTCTCTTATACACACACACACGTCACAATCCAAGTAAAGCAACATCACCTAGTACTTCCTATTTCAAGAGGAACACTTCATCACGGTCTAGATACAGCATTAGAGATCTGAGTCATGGAAACAGGAAATAAATGGTGATCTCAATATTAAAGGAATTAGTGTGTAGCGGTGGGAATGGATACAGACTCTGGAGCCGGAAAGACGTGGGTTCAAATCTTGCCTCTTATCAGCCGTGTGACTCAGGGCACACCACTTGACCACTGCGAGCCTTGATTTCTTCTTATTAAAGGGGCAGATGGGAACACTCAACTGCATTACGAGCATGAAATGTGATCATTTAAAACACCAGCTCCTACACGGTACTCAATCGAGGCCTATTATTTTCTGCCAGCAACAGACCTTTGCACCAGAAGGCTCCAGCTTTCCATTCACAAAGAGCCCTAGAGTGCTATTTTATCTTTTAAACAAACAGAGGGAGAAGCTCTGATTTATATTCATCTTGTCCAGAAGAAAGGAATCATAGCAAGGATATCACAAGGTAGGCAGACGCAGAAATCGGCATCTTACCTTCTTATCTTGTTTGAACGGATTGCCGAAAGTATGCAGTCTTTTTGGTTGATCGGGATCAATCTCTCGAAGAGGAGAAGCCAATGTCTTTAGATATTCCTGATAGTTACCCATTTGTGCGACTGGAACACTATGAAGGGAATCTGTAACATCACAGGGAGAGAAACAGACGCTCCACAGCTCAGTGTCCCATCCTTTTGAGAGGACACGATCACAGTTGGCTTTAACGATGCAGACCTTGGCATCCAAGAGCCTAAAATCTCAAATTCCAAGATCCAAAAGCATCTCTCTTCATCCCACTCATTACTCAGGGTACCATCGCTCCTGCCTACAAACTCAAATCACTAGGCCCACCACAACTCCCCTCCGCTTCCAACCAGGTTGGAAAATGGGCTGACATCCAAGATCCCCCCACCCAATTTCAGGCACCATGTTTGTTCTGCATTTCCAAGAGCCTAGGCTCCGCGGTTATCTCTTATCATCCAGAGAACTTTGGTTAGCAGGCCTTATGTTCTTGGGAGAATGTGATTGTATCTACGGGCTCTCTTCCTAGAGAAGCTTCCTCCTCGCCTCAGAACTTGGGTGTATAATTTCAGGAGACGGGCCAGGCTAAGATGTGCTCACTTTAACGGACAAATGACCCCTTTTAAAATGAACAAAAGGGAGTAAAGGGGAATTGTACACCATCACCAATTATCCTAGACACTATCAGGTTCATTCTTTTCACGTAAATGAGGAATTCTGGACTGAATTCATCGTGGCAGGCCAGTTGTGCAATTTCCAAAATCTGACAGACCTAGGTCCTGCCACTTTCCAACTCACGGAACCTGGACTAGCTATTAAAATGCTCGAGAGAGAGAGAGAGAGGGAGACCAAGAAACGGACTCTTAACCACAAAGAACAAACTGATGGTTACCAGAGGAGAGGGGGTGGGGGATGGGTGAAACAGGTGATGGGGATTAAGGAGCGCACTTGGGATGAGCTCCAGGTGTTTGTACGGAAGTGTTGAATTGTACACCTGAAACGAATTTTCCACTGTACACTAACTAGACTGGAATTAAAATGAAAACTTCAAAAAAAGGGAAAAAAATGCTCACTCTCAGTTTCCATGTCCATAAAACGGGCATAAAAACAGTCTCTCTCTCTTGGGACTGTTGTGAGGCTTACAAGAGCTGAAGTATGGGTAGCGCAGGATATATGCCGATTAATGCACACCTCCCCTCAACCCCCAGGACAAGCAACTTGTGCCTGGGGAGTGTAGGGATTCAGCACAATTCACACAGGGCATTCTCAGCCTTACAATACTACAAAATAACCTACTGGTTATGCAGGAAGCATCTTCATGTACGTCAGGCTTGACGTTTTCCTAACCAACCAAAAGTACTGCTTTGTTCGTTTACCTTCATCTTGTCCCACAATAAACTTGTGTGTCTTCAGCAGACTGGATCTCATCCTGGTTAACTGGTCTAGAAGACCTCTCCGTGGAATATCGTAAGCATTTCTATAGGTCTGAGGTTTCAAATCCTATTCGAAAGGGAACAAATCATTTCAGTCACTCCTGAGGCTTTTGACAGAGCGGTGTCATTCTTAACTCTCTTAAAATGTTAGTGATGGGGCGCCTGGGTGGCACAGCGGTTAAGCGTCTGCCTTCGACTCAGGGCGTGATCCCGGCGTTCTGGGATCGAGCCCCACATCAGGCTCCTCTGCTAGGAGCCTGTTTCTTCCTCTCCCACTCCCCCTGCTTGTGTTCCCTCTCTCGCTGGCTGTCTCTATCTCTGTCGAATAAATAAATAAAATCTTTTAAAAAAAATGTTAGTGAATATGGGGGATATTCAATGTAACTAACTATAGCAGAATTCGGCCGGTGGCAAGTTTGCCTTCGATGGCCTTGTTCTGAATTCCAATACGGACACAAAGTATTCAAAGCACTGGGAATATCCTTTTCCGAGTATGTCAGCTGGCCTGGCCCGTTCTGCCCCATGTGGACTTCCTCTATGGGAAATCGTGGGGCCAGGGGCCCCTACGGGAGTGCCCAAGACTGTCTCGCAGCTGTACCCCTGAGACTCTTCATACCCGATCCTCTTCCTTGTCCTTTGCTCTCACAGGTGCTCATCAGCAGCATGGCCTGAAGGCTCTCCCCGCCTACTCCTGTCCTCCCTCCCCTTTAGCCTTCACAGACATTACCCCCACCCCCGAACGTATCCTGTACATTAAATTCTGTATGGGCACCTGCCGGCAGGCCAATTCCTGAACTGGTCCATCTGGATAACCATGAAGTCCAAAACAGGATCGTAATTATTTCAAAATTAAAAGCATACGACAGACACGTATCAGACAAGTTCAAACACACACGAACGATTTCTGTCCCCGTTTACCTTGTTTAAGAGCCCTAACCGGAAGCCAGCAAATTCTTTGGTATTCGATTCTGTCAGTCTTGGTGCACTTTCCCCTATGATTTCTTTCAATAGTTTTCTAAAATTTTTACTGTGTGTCAAGGACACGCCACCTCCAGAATGGTTTTTCACTTTGATTCCAATTTCCTGGGGAGGTTTCTTCCCCACGGATGCTAGTATTCGTTCTGACTCTAGTTTGGTCTAAAATGAAAGTAGATAGTATGTTAAGAAAAGACCTACGTGATCACTGCTGTTTTCACTACTTAAGAAAGGTAATACTTTAAGAACCCCCACAGAACAATCTTTCAATCGTAAATCACAGCAAACAGGGAGGGGGCTTAGAAAGGTAAATAACTTACTGCATTTTTTTCTCTTGTCTAGTGTCAAAATTATGATCGAATCGTGGAGAAAATGGGAACTGGCTAAGACTTCCGTTCCTAGACACTTACTATCACGTTTTGTTGCTGCAGAATCTAGTCTAAGTCAACATATTTATTTCAGACCCAAACATAAAGGTTTAAGACTCTGTATTTATAAACGTAAACTAGTGCTAAAATTCAGATTACATAGATGGATATTACATCTGGAAAAAATTAAACTGTTTATTCCTAATATCGGACCGCCCCCAAAAAGTAATGCTTAATTTAACAAACATTACCATGTAAATAACATGTAATGTGTACTCAGTAAGTTTCTAGCTAACTTACGAAAAAATCCTCTTACTAGACACTGTTAAACGACATTGATAAATATTGCTTGACAGCGTATTGTAGCAATATAGTGGGCATATTTTGTGATTTACAGACATCTGAGGTGGTTCAAGGAACACTGGAGACATAGTTATTAAATTAGTAATTAAATTAGTAATTGGAGTGATTATAAATTAGTAATAATCTTTTCTTTTTCTCTAAAAGAAGGAATCCCACCAATACCCAGTAAGCCCAAAAGAATTTTGAGTTTCTTATGGTTAGGTCAGAGATATTCACTAATTCTCACTACGATTGGAATGAAGTACACTTATTAAAAAATTAAGTATGAAATAAGGGAGAAGAGCACATGAAGGGTCTGTTTCCAGAAATGGTCCTGAAATCTCATTTGGAAAACTACACAAGCAACGTGTCCCAGAAGGTCCCAGAACTTGCATGAGTTTCAACTCTGCTCACTATTCTTCCTTGTGGCCATACCCTGCTGACACAGCCTTAAAGGCCTAAGGTAGACATCAAATAAAAAATATATATAAATCAACAGGTCAATCAATCAATAACCAAAACAAAACATTAACAACCACAACAAAAATCTATTAGCAGAGAGGAAAGGGGGTCGTGCGGACACGCGGTAGACCAGAAATCTGGGTTTGCCTTTACTTTCTTTTGCATTTATGAGCACGCTGGCCGGGCAGGAGCTGGTAAGCCCCAGACCGCCCTTCCGTCAGTGCCAGGGCCTCACAAGGTGGGTCAGCGTTCCCAACTGTGGAGTCGTTTTGGTTCTTTAGTGAAATCTGACACTCTTTTGCTTACTACTGTCTGTCTCCTACAGGCCCAGCTTCCAAACATATCTGACTTAAAGCCTGATGGCCACCGTAAATGCTAGTACTGCTCCCTGCCTGGGAATACCCTTGTGCAGAAGAAGAGAGTAAAAGGCTGCATCAACTGGTCATATAACATAACACATTTGTATGGCAGTAAAGCTCTAACTCAGTAGTTCTCAAATATTTCCATCCTGCAAGAATGGGCTAGGTAGAGGTGAGAAGTATGATAAGTAGGGGTGAGTGGAGGATGAGGTACTAATAGAGGGCAGGCAAGGGACAAGGTGAATAATGGTAAATGAGGTGGGGGTATAAAGGAACAGGTGGAGGGCAAGAAGAGAGGAGGTTGAACTCCACTCTTCAGGTCCCCTCGGGGCCTATCACCCTCCAGCGTGAGGAACACTGGTCTCATCTCCCCGTCTCCAAGAAAAGCCATCTGGATATTTACTGCCTAAACACGAATGTCAGGCAAGACGTTGAATCCCACCACGCCTCCGTGTGCTGACCTAAAAAAAGGGGGGGGTGCTCTAGCCCAATGTGACCTGAGGAGAAACTAGGTTGAGGACAGACAAACTGTGACCCATGAGATAATTTTACGAAGCCTCTGCCCCTTAGGCCACAAGATATCAACCAGCTTGTGGGTAGCACAAACTGGCGGGCGAAAGGAGAAACGGCACAGCCTCCAATGACACTGACAGACCCTTAACTGCAGTTTAATGGTGAAGCTAAAAGCCATAGAGAATCACATTATTACTAATCCATAAAGTGGAGAAATATATACACATTTAATTTGAAAAATTACAATTACACTAAAGAATAAGGAAATGCACTTCTGAGGGCAAAGGATTTTTGTTTGTTTGTTTTTACCAATACTACCTGTTGGCTGAGTTTTTTAAGGTAAGAGATAACACTGTAACTAAGTCCACAATCTAAATTATCTGATATCAGATTTGGAGCTCCCATCATCCTTAGTGCTTTCTTTAATGGCTATAAGGAAACAAAATACACAACAGTAAGAATAGAATAAATCTTAAAATACTCAAAGTTCAGTTATAAGGGGCAAAGGGACATGATTCATTTCTTAGAAGTCAAGGCGCTGCACATAAAACCAAACATGGAACATTAAAAAGTGGCAATGAATATAGCAGAGGAGTAAGGAGCAGAAAGTAACAAAATCAGAAGAGAGTGGGATAAGAAGAGCAAGAAACAGCAAATTCAAACAGGTAAATTGCTTTCAGGCTTAATTCCCAAGTCATAAAAATCATTTCATGTTGCATTTTATCGTGCACCCCATTCCTGCCATGGTAAATACTAACGCACCCCAATTTCTCCTCCCAGTGACACCAATGGTACCCTTTAAGATTCTGCCTTTTCACCTCTAGAAACATCTGCCTCTGAATGATTTTGATCATTTTGATTTCCATTATACCACCAGTTCGAAATCATCATGACGATTTTTCTCAAATTGTAGGAACCCAAATGAGGCCAAGTAGCTTTTTGTTCTTTTTGGATGCCCCTCCCCCAACCAGCACCCCTGCTTCGTGCTGTGTCTCGGACACATTTAACAGGCAGTGTGTCAATATACGGCCTTCAGAATTGTTTTTCAGAGGGAAACCCCATATTGAAAATTTCTAGAGTTAAAAAGGGAAATTGGTATCATACACGAATCCAGATCTATTTTTCTTAAATCCCCAAATTCCACTTTCATAAGGTTACTTTTAATAAGAGAAACACAGACAGATGGTGTTGTTATAAAAACTCACCATGGCAGTTAAAGGCAATAAAACAAAGAAACGATTCTCTTACACATAATTTGAGAAGACAGTGGCGATACAAATATTTAGCAATAAAAATATCGAGCTTATTTCAGGGGTCCAGTTTTTGGTTCACTGACATTTCTGGTGACAAGAATCATCACTGATACAGTTAATGCATATATACACATAAATACATACTAATAAGTAGTACGGAGGCAGAGTTTTTAAGTAGCTGTCAAAAGCCTGTCGCCACTTCAGATTTGGCTTAAGCTTGTGAACTTTAAACAAGTCATCTGTAAGAGAAAAACCAAACAGTATTACGTGATTCCAGCCCTAAATTCCAAGATCTCTATCAAGCAAACCGCATCTGTGATATCATTTCCTAGAAATCTCAAGTTTTAATTGCATGAGATGAACCTCTTGTTGATTGGATTGTCTTTTTTGGTACGATTTACCAATTATATAGGGTATTTTTCTAGAAGAAAAAAATTCTCAGGTTAGATATTCCTCTGCCATCTGTGAAGCTACATAAAATATAATATGAAAGCCCTGACTCTGATGCAGGTGAAGTATCTTTCTGACCTGCTACATACGGGTAACGCGACTGTACTAATTTTCACCTGAGGGGGAATCCATGGTCACTGGTGGATGGAAGATGTCTTTTATTCAAACGGACGGTGTTAAAGCAACAACAACAACAAAACCCCGAACTCACAGGGACAGAGAACAGATCGGTGGCAGCCAGAAGTGGGGTGGGGGTGCAGGGGGTGGGCAAAATGGCTAAAAGTGGTCAAATGGCACAAAGTTCCAGTTACAAAATAAGTTAGTCCTGGGGATGTACTGTACTACAAACTTGCAAGCTGCTAAGACGGCAGATCTTGAAAGTTCTCATCGCAAGAAATTTGTGATCATACATGGTGAGGGGTGTTACCTAGCGTTCGCAGTGTTCTTTTCACAATGTGTACAAAATACTGACTCGTTATGTTGTGCACAGGAACCTAATGTAATGTTACGTGTCGATTACATGTCAGAAATAAATAAATAAATAAATAAATAAATAAATAAATAAATGGAGGGTGTTGTAAAGAGACTTTACAAAGTATACGAGAACAAAAGCGAAGCTTCTCACTTCCAGGCAATGACGCGGGCTCTAAATTATGCTTTGGATTTGCCTTCATCAGCCTAGGCTTTGTTTAGTCCTATTCCCTCCCCCCTTTCATTTTTCTTCCATTTCAGGGGTGCAGCATTTCGAGCCAAACTTTGGGTCTGTCAAACATTAGTTAACAATTGGGTCATGGGACTAGTACAAGCTAGTAGTGTTAAGTTGAAATTCGAAACTGTACAAGTAAATATGTGTCTTGAATACCATGTGCGTTAATACCCCTAAAGACACTGTCCTTAAATAAGTGGACATCCCCTACCTTTTTCACACTTAAATTTAATCGCTTGAAAAACCTAAAGGCATATAGACACTACAGGAAAATTTCCAAACCATGTCATTATTTCCTTCTGAGGGTACGAAAAGATATTTTTTTATATATTAATTCAAAACTGGTATCACCAGACATCAACAGGAACCCACCACGCTTAATACAAATGCCGAAGATATTTTAAATTCATCTTCTATTTTGTTTCTTCAGGTTTCATTGGCTCTTATCCAAAAAAATCCAAATGCTTTACTTCCAAGGACAAAAGCGTCCCTATGCCATATGCATAATTTCTCTACAAATAGGCCTATTCTTTGAAATGCTCAATTACTCTAGTTAAGAAAAGCAACTACACATTTTCTTCCTTTTACTGCTATAATAAATTATTCACCCCTGCCGAAACTAATTTAAATGAATTTACAAAGTCATAAAACGTGGGTCTTTTGTTCTTTTGGTGCAGGGTAGAGGGAACAAAGAAAAACAGATCTGAAGAGATTTCTGGCTCATTGTAACATGCAGGTCCTTTAAAGACCATTCATATCTTGACAGAAAGGAATGAGACGCGGTGGAAATATGCTGTTATACTTGGGTCTTTATGTGGAGTCTGTTGGGAATTAAGCAGATTTTTGGAAACTGACAAATTGAAATACCACAAGACTGGGGAGACATTTAGATATAAATAGATTAGATAATGAGAGTCAAGAATAGTCTTAGAATTTCAAACAATGCCGATTGCAATGATTCCACCAATTAGTCTAATTTAGTCTAATTATTTCTTGTCGGAGTTTCTGAAACGGGGGAGGAAGAAAGAGAATGTTCCACAGTCTAGATTAAGAGTAGAGAGCTACTGGGGTAAGGCCGCTTGAGTCACATTCTCCGCAGGGCAGGAAAGGATTTCCATGGCGTTAGGTGGCATTAGGATGGGACAGGGAAGATGTCATCTACACTCAGCTAGTCGACATTTGAAAGACTGAGGAGATGAGAGTGCAGGAGAGTGAAGTGATACTGCCCACACCTCCAAAACTACTAACATTTTCCCTTCATTCATTTCTTCCCATTTCCTGCTGCAAAAAATGGGGGGAAGAGGTGGTTTGAGTGCCAGGCTCAGCCACACACTTAGCAGACTGAGCTTTGAGAAACCACTTTGCCTTTTTGTGCCTCCGTTTCTTTTTGTCCTCCTGATCGGAACTGGTCTTGATATGGAGCTGAATTTTACTTTTTTACACAAATCCCACTTCTTAATTGAAAAAAAAAACCAAACAGGGGCACCTGGGTGGCGCAGTCAGTCAAGCATCCGACTCTTGGTTTTGGCTCAGGTGTGATCTCAGGGTCATGATCTCAGGGTCGTGAGATCGAACCCCACCTAGGGCTCTGTGTGGGGAGTCTGCTTGGATTTCTCCCTCTCTTTGCCCCTCCCCCCACGCTCTCTCTAAAATAAATAAATAAATAATGTTTTTTAAAAAAACAGATGAACTGAACGTGGTATAGTTAAGAAAAAAAAGTTGCTACAGATGTCTTAATTTCTGTAGTTATTGGCCCTCAATAAAAAAAAAATCCTTATTGAGAGATAATCTTCTTGCCCACTGTGATATTCTGGTTACCACCCTACTGACATGATTCTCATGATGGCTCACTGATCCAATTAAGCCTCACTTATCCATTCCAGGTAAGTTTTCGTGCTTAAATAATTAAACCTCTATTAACTACTTTTGATGGAAATCCTGAATTGATAAGGAAAAAAAACAAGGGTGACCTTTAGGGACAGTTATCACACGAAGCAGTAATACAGTGATGTCTCTTGGCATTCGGAAGTGTGACTTAACTTGTCTTTTTACTAAATGCCCTGTCCACCAGACTGCAAAACTGTCCTACATCTTTATATAATGTGCTTCATATGGAATAGCAGTGCCTTCAAGAGCTATGAAAATAACACAGACGTCAATAATGACAACAGTAATGACAATGTTAATAGCAATTACTGAGCCGTTATTATTTGCAATTTAAATGCATTCATTCATTTAATCCCAACTCAATACCTTTGGGATACATACTATCATTATGCCCATTTTACAGATGAAATAAGTAAGGCACAGAGAGGCTATGTATCTTATCCAAGGTCACAAAGCTAGCAAAGGGCAGAATCAGAATCCATATGAGGGCAGCCATGCTCTACAGTCCACACTCTTTTTTTTAAAGATGCATTCATTTATTTGCGAGAGGAGGGAGAGGCAGAGGGAGAGGGGGAGAGACTCTCAAGCAGACTCCTCACTGAGTGAGGAGCCTGACGCTGGGCTCGACCCCATGACCCTGAGATCATGACCTGAGCTGAAATCATGAGTTGGACACTTAACCAACTGAGCCACCCAGGTGCCCCTCTACAGTCCATACTCTTAACACTATGGGGCTACACAACCCAGGAAGTGAAGTAATGGTGGAAATGTTGAGAGTGACTATTTCAGAACTCAACATGAAACCCAAGTATGGGATTCAGGGGCACAAGGACTTCCGGCCTCAAAGGGTGTGAAAAACTCTGTGCTCCCTGGGAAGACACAGGTTACAGAAAAGCCTGGAAATGGATATTTAAAGCCAAAGGGCAGAATGGGAACTGAGTCAAGGACAGACTGACCCTCAAATGGATGTGTGGCCTCTGGAGTTTCTGGTTTGAGATATTTGCAGAGGGATGGTGATGCCCTAGGCAGGGCTGGATCCTCGGTGTCATAGGTTGAGGAGGACAAGGGACAGATGTGGCACATGTATCCCTCGTGACAGAAGACATTGCAGGGAGAAGGGGAACTTGGTATTTGGGGAAGAGGCAGACTAACGGGTGACCAAGCAGACAGCACCAGGAGCTGACCTTACCTAGTACTGGGGAGTGTGAGAGTGGGCAACAAGTGGCTACTTAGGCATGGCAAGTTTAGACAAAGGAAGGACTGAATGCTTCCTCTTAGCCATTATGCCATGTCCACATCTGACCTCTATTACTCGCAAGACCAGCAAAGCCCAGGCTTAGAGGGCGGTCTCGCTATTGTGAAGAGCTGTACATCTCAATTTCTACTGGGAGACCAGCTACTCTGGTTAGGGCCACTTTTATATAATAATTTGGAAGGCAGGCTGAGTTTAAACCAAAGATGAGATCCTAGAATTCAACCCCTAATAGTTCTATAGAACTTTTCCACTGCCCTGCGGTAACAGGGCCACCTCCACCCCCGCGGTGTCAATGGAGACCACGTGGGGAGGAGTAACGAGGAACTCCTACTTCTCCCAGCCTGGGAGGTATCACTCTAGTGAGGATCCAGAACCCCCACCCCGCTCCCCTCCCTTTGAGTGTCAGCAGAGGCCAAGTGGGGAACCTGGACTTCTACCCCCTCCTGGCACTAACGAGGTACTACCTGGCAATTTCTGCCAGGAGTGTGAGAGGAAGCTGAGCCAGAAGGGTTTAAGTAAGATCGAGACTCATAACATAATACCGAAAAGGCACAGGATTCAACTGAAAATCACTCATCATACCAAGAACCAGAAAGATCTCAAAACAAATTCAAAAGACCATCAAGAGACACCAACACTGAAAAGGCAGAGATGTTAAAAATATCCGATGAAGCTGTAAAAGGAGCCGGTACAAAACATGTTCCAACAAGCCATTAGAAACAGGCGTGATACGACGAGAAAACAGAAAGCCTTATCAAAGAAAAAGTAGAAAGCAGAAGATGTAAAGAAGAACCCAATGGAAATCTTAGAAGTGAAAAATACAATAACCAAAAAAAAAGGCTCAACGGATGGGCTCAAAAGCACCATGGAGGGGACAGAGGAAACAATGAGTAAACTGGAAAGAGAACAAGAGAAATCACCCAATCTGAATGACAGAAGACACACACACCACCATCACCACCACCACCACCACCACCACCACCATGACTGGATCTGTGATTTGAAAAAATTTTCCCCATTCCGTAGCTTGCCTTTTCATCCTGTGGATCATGGCCTTTGCTGCACAAAAGTTGTTAAGTTTGATGGAGCCCCATGTGTTTATTTCTGCTTCTATTGCCTGTGCTTTTGGTGTCACCTTTCTCTCATTTCTTTTTTTAAATTTCAAGTTTTCATTTTCACTCCAGTTAGTGAACATACAGTGTTAATATTAGTTTCAGGTATGAATTTGGTGACTCAACACTTGCATACAACACCCACTGCTCATCACAACAAGCGGACTCCTTAATGCCCATCCCCTGTTTCCCCTAGCCCCCCACCCCCCGCCGTCTGGTGACCAGCAGTGTGTTCTCTATGGTTAAGTGTCTGTTTCTTGGTTTGCCTATCTTTTTTTTTCCCTTTGCTCATTTGTTCTATTTCTTAAATTCCACATAGGAGTGAAATCATATGGTATTTGCCTTCCTCTGACTTATTTCACTTAGCATAATACTCTCCAGGTCAATCCACGTGGTTGCAAATGGCAAGATGTCATTGTTGACGGCAGAGTAATATTCCATTGTGTGCACATACCGCCTTTATCCATTCACCTATCTATGGACACTGGGGCTGCTTCCATATCTTGGCCATTGTAAATAATGCTGCTATAAACATAGGGGTGCACGTACCCCTTTGAATTAGCGTTCTCGTAGTTTCTGGGTAAAGATCTAGTAGTGTGATTACTAGATCATAGGGTAGTTCTAGTTTTAACTTTTTTTTCTATTTTTAACTTTTTGAGGCATCTCCATACTGTCTTCCCCAGTGGCTGCCCCAGTGTTCTTATTATTTCTTACAAATGCATGTGAATCTACAATTATCTGAAATTAAAAATATTTCTATTAAAAAATAGAAAAATAATACCATTAACAGTCTTAAGTGGAGATTATCTAGTCCAATCCTTCACTTCCTAGTTGGGAAAATTGAAGTCATAAAGGCTGAGATCGTGCCATTTGTGACATGGACGCTACTATGCTAAGTGAAATTAAGTCACACCGAGAAAGAGAAAAACTGTATGATTTCACTCATATGTGGAATCTGAAAACACAGAAGAAATGAATAAACAAACAAAAAGCAGAATCAGACCTATAATTACAGAGAACAAGCTGACGGTTGCCAGAGGGGAGGGGGCAGGGGGATGGGCAACATGGGTGAAGGGGAAAGGGAGGTGCAGGTTTCCGGTTACGGAATGAATACGTCACGGGAATAAAAGGCACAACATAGGGAATGTCGAGAATGGTATTATAACAGCGCTGTACGGGGACAAATGGCAGCCACAATTGTGGGGAGCACAGCAGTACGAAGAGACTTGTCCAATCACTATGTTGTACCCCTGAAACTCATGTAACATTGTGTGTCAACTACACCCATGTAAAAATATTTTTTAAGAAATCATTAATAACTAATAAATTTATTTGAATTTATAAATAATTTCAACAAATCCACAAAATATAGGTACTTTCTACCGGTACCCTTATTAACCTCAAAGACATAACCTATATTTTATATCAGTGACAATAACCTTTGAGAGGATATTTTTAGATCGGACTAAGAAAATCGGTAGACTACACAGAACAATCATGCTGACCCATTCTTCACCTGCTTAACTTGCAACATGTTTCAGTATATTTAGTACAAACACGATTTACAGCACTAAAAATCTTAGCTTTTAACGACCAGATTAAAACGTAAAGGTTGAAACTTTTTGCAAAAATTAAGAAACCCCATCAAATAAAAATGATCCCAATTTTACAACTAGAAGGATACCACGTGGTACGACTGTATTGCTCCAAACAGATGCGGCTCTTTCAATGAGAAAAAAAAATCTCTACACACATTTCCAGTGATATCTCGGTACCAGCGTCTGGAGTTGTTCCTTGTAGAATTTCACCATGGAAACGACAGCTTCTACGACTACAGTAATTGCAGAACTGACTCTCGTACCTCGTTCCTTAACTTGCCTAACACAGATGCTTCCGGAGCATTTAAGATTCTTTTATGGGGGAATGAGTGTGAGCCAGTAACAACCCCCCCCCCAGAGGAGCCCTGTTTTCCTGGAGAAAACCATCAGATTCTCGGAACATTAATTCCGATCAATGGAATTTTTGGTCCCAAATTAGTCTACGAAAAAACCAAGTCGCTTGAAACCCAGGGCGGGGGTGGGGGCAGCATTCGTGCTTGCAGCCTAAAAAGCAGCACGAGCCTAGCCAGAGGCTGTATCTCTAAGGTCTGATGCAAAAAAAACAAAAACAAAAACAAAAACAAAACAATCAAAACAAAACAAAAAAAACCAACAAAAAAAAAAAACAAAAACAACAGCAACAAAACAAACAGAACAGAAAACAGTGTGCAAATTCTATCCTTCCAAACCCATGTTAACTTTTTCTATAACCCGATATCAATTACTCTTCAACTACGTTTAAAATGCTTAGCGCGTTCTCCTATTTTTCATTTCTGTGGCGTTTTAAAGATGAAGAAGTGGCACATGCTTTACTTACCTAAAAGAGGGAGTAAAACCGGGTAGTTGTACGGCATCACAAAGAGGTTTACACAAGTTAAAGTCATACTGGCTTTTAAATAACCAAATGGATAGCCGAGTTCATTGTATTTTCCACTGCTAGTAACAAATACCTAAGAACATGAAGTTAGACACAGTGATGACAATAAGGATTGTATGTGAAACCAAGCTCCCAGCAACATTCCAGAACGACACCTAAGGTGCAGCTTAACTGTAATGTAAAAAATAGCAATAGTGCTTTCAGCCTAGTTATGTCCACACAGGCCATACTAAATAAGAATGTTCTGATTAGAATTCTTTATACATTATATTAAGAACTGAAACCGGGCTCTGTGCTCACCATTTGGAGACCACGGGCTACATCAACAATGCCCAAATATTTACTTGGGTAAGCACAATGGCAAACGAGGCCGAAATACCACTAAGTGATACCAGCCATGAAAACAGACTTCTCAAAAGAACAAGTGGTGACTGGAGTGGTCATTATTTGGAGGCAGAAAGGAGATGCTTTGGTTCAATCCGGAAGGCATTTTCTCTTATAAAGGATGCTGGTAGAGCAAACATTCAGTAACGATCAAAACAGTAATCTTTATTCCGTGTGACTACCGTCTTATTCCTCGCTGATGATTCCTGATTCGATAGATATTATACGGTCAGGTCCCGTACACTCGATAGGCTGGGCTCACGTCCTCTGGCTACCATGCTTTCTCTCTGTTCCCTGCTTACTCTTTGGTCCAAGTTAGGGCACCGGTATATACTTTTAGGGACCTAGACCTTTGCCTTTTCCCGAGTCCTCCAGCAGGATCACTGAAGACAAAAGTCAAACCCTGATGGTGAACAGAATCCATTCACCTCGCTAATTCCTGGTGCCAGCCATATCACCTACCAGTTGACTGAATTCTTGCTATATTTAGTTGTAGCTAAGAATAAATCTTTCCTGTGTCATTTGTGACCCCACAAAACAATGAGTCGTGCTGGTGTTATAAAACAGGACTCATCTAACTAGATTTCATGCCATAATCTGAACCTTAATAGAAACAGAGTAGTATAATAACACGTGGTGGATTTTCCCCTATTCCCTAAGTATATGTAACAGAAGAAGGGGGGAAATCATCATAAAGGATTAAAAATGTTACACACCGCCATTGGGGGTCAGACCTAGGAGGCCCAAGAGAGGAGAAACAGTGTTTTTTGTTCTTCTCTCTCCCTTTCTCTCTTTCTTCCCTCCTTCCCCTCCTTCTAATAAGCCCCGAGTTTTTCCAAATTCCTTATCACCTCCAGATAGAACTGGGGTGGAGGGGAGGCGGTTGGCTCAAAGGGATCATTAGAGGCCATCTCATCTAGAGAAAGTAAGTGTCTAGCCCAGGACCACATCATTGGTGTCAGAGCTAGGGTTGGAATCCAGGCTCCACTACAATTTAGCCACATTTCTTGGCTCCTGGTTCATCTTACTCCTTCTCACTCCCACTAATTCCTTGCCTTCGAACTAAACCAAAGTCACATAAGGTATAGGAGATAGGCATATGGCACATTTGAGGGGTAGTGCAGGAAGCGAGGGCAGGATTTCTTATGTGCCTTGGGAGAAGCTTTACAAGAAATGTGCCATACAGAAAAGAGGGCTTATTTTTAGGGGCAAGGTAGGATCTGTAATTGTATTTGCTTTTACTGCAAAATTTGTGTCAGTCCATGAAGTCAACCTCCGATCGTGGTTTTGAGTTAACATTCTATCATCCGTATCTCTACATTCTCAGCACATTTCCGGGGCCTTGTACTGTAATATAAACATACATTCAGAAAAGTGCATGAGTCCTAAGTATATAGCTCAGTCGTGAAAGCGCATGTGTCAACGGCACCCGAATCAAGAAACAGCACGTGACCAGAAACGCCTTCGTGTCCTTTGCTGGACACTGCTCTGCACCCCCAGGAGAAACCACCAACCCGATTTCTGACACAGCCAGCCCACTTCGCCTCTTTTCGGGCGTAGATAAAACAGAATCATACAATATGGGATCTTTAATGTCTGGCTTTTTCCGCTCAATATTATATTTACGAGATTGTTCTGTTTCTTACACTTGTACATTCTTGCTTCAAGTGTGTTCCTTTTCCCCTACCCTGTTTTAGCATCTCCAGGGAATTTAAGTAGCTTGAAGACAACGAGGAGCAATAATCTCACATTTTAGGATGAAACAGATGGGAGTCTAAAAGTGTTTCTTGCGTAAATAGAACCTAACAATTACTGATTGCTATATGGTGCTGGCGTTTAGAAATAGAACAAACATACTTCCAGCGTAGGACTTCCTTATTATATCCAAATGAAAGGGCTGTGTGACTGCCAGGTCTAGATTTTTACAAACTAATATCCGAAGGTGAGTCTATTAATAAATCAGCAAGCCCTTCGGGCTGGAGTATAACGCTCAGAGAGCCGGTAACACGGGCATTTGCCACATCCCAGTAAAATCCACGTTACACATGCCACTGTGCTTTGTACAGGAAGAGAAGTGTGACTACGTGACACTAACACAAAAAGTAGTTTCAGGGCTTACGGCGTTTTTTGTGTCAAAAATATCTTGTACACCTGAAACGAACATTAATTACACTGTACTGTTAACTACCCGTAGTTTAAAGAAAAACATTTAAAAAAATTGATCTTGTACTTCCAATCTGTCAAGTTCATATGAAACTTCAGCTGCGGAAGCTGTAACTAAATAGAATTACACCACTGAGGTTAGGGTTTCTTAACCTGGGATCCCTGAGTAGGCTTCAGCGGGTCCTCCAAAGCCTCCCAAAGATACAGGTGTCATCAGAGCCCCCACCTCAAACAGCAATGTATGCAGGCTAATGAATCGCATCACTCTGAAATTATTTGCTTGGCCCTGTTGCTTATTTGATAGCATTTGTTAGAAAAATTATTAACAGACTCCCACATTAACCTCTGACACTTCTGAAAACAATTCCCAGATCCCAGAGTGGGTACAGACATTCGGCCAACAGGTAAGGGTAAGTACCTGCCAGCAGGTATGGGGAGACTTTCGTTCCAGGATGTACTGAGTTAAGGGTGAAGGTTCAAGTTCGTATTTGTCAAAAGGAAGTTTGTCTATTACCATTGGCTCACAATCTACGCAGGAGAACCTCACAACAGGATGAGATGTTCGTGGAGGCTAAAAGACAAGAGGGGAAGATA
Source organism: Ursus americanus (assembly GCF_024610735.1). NCBI lineage: Eukaryota > Metazoa > Chordata > Mammalia > Carnivora > Ursidae > Ursus > Ursus americanus. Next base: position 15,724,137 of record NC_142164.1, read on the forward strand.
CGGTCCATTATCAAAGCGAGCTTACATTGCTGACAAATCCGCAACCCCTTTCATGTTTCGTGAAACCATCGCTGAGCTATACCCCAGTGCTTTGAAGAGGAGGGCATCACCAACAGCATCCATCTGGGGAGGGCACAGAGACTCTTTGACTCTGTCTACTTGGCATTGGGAGGAGGAAAGGTAAATTAGAACACTCGTAACTACAATTTCAGTGAAGTAAAGATGACAAGTGCTTTGAACACGGTTAGGAAGTCACTAATGATCCATAGGATGAACCCCGATTTTCAGATCCACTTTGCAACCTCCAAGCATGACCTGCCCTTTACTCCTTCATACCATGAGGTTAGAGCTTGTCCCGACGCTGCTAGCTAGCGAAGAAGAAATCCACGAAGCTGTCTGATGAGCTAATGACAGGGCTAGAGCCACTAACGAGCAAGCAGAAAAATTGTAAAGCCATGGAAAGGGCAAGACAGGTACCAAAAAAGAGCCAGTCACAACACCCAGGACCAGTGGAAATCTCTTTTCAACTTGCATTTTTACAGCCCTTCTCACACCCGCACACTTGCCTCGGGACAGCTGGAGCCAAGGAGGCTTTGGGCTGGGCTGCAAAGGCCTATGTGCCTGGGGTCCCAGAGCGGATTGGTGGGGCAGCCATTGCATTAACAGGTTTAGTTTGTGGGGATGGACAGCACTGAGGAGAGAAATGGTAGCAGCCAAGAGCAAGCCGAAGAGATGAGGAGATAGGACAAGTCCCAGGGACAAGGGTGCGACGTGGTTCCCCTTCTTCTTGACTAGAGATCTCTCAGGCTAATGTGAATAGGACAAAACATTTCCATTTCCCTTATAAAGGGGAAAAACATGCTCCTTTGCCTTTGTGATTTACACACCTACAAGATGTTTTGACAGCCATCGAATGTGCTTTTATTTTTTTATTTTTTTTAAGATTTTATTTATTTATTTGACAGAGAGACAGCCACCGAGAGAGGGAACACAGCAGGGGAGTGGGAGAGTTCTAAGAAGCAGGCTCCCAGCGGAGGAGCCCGATGTAGGACTCGATCCCGGAACACCGGGATCACGAGCCGAAGGCAGACACTTAACGACTGCGCTACCCAGGCGCCCCTCAAATGTGCTTTTAAAGCTGGAGGGATGGTAACAGGGGTGATGTGTGAGTTAGCTGGAATTTCTTTTATTCCAGTTTTTCCCAATTTTCTTTTTTTTTAATATTTTATTTATTTATTTGGGGGTGAGAGAGCATGCAAGCATGGGGGGGCAAGCAGACTCTGCACTGAGCATGGAGCCCAACACAGGGCTCAATCCCACAACCGTGAGATCACAACCTGAGCTGAAATCAAAAGTCAGTCACTTAATCGACTGAGCCATCCAGGTGCCACCCCCCCCCCATTTTCATCTTAATTAAACCTGAGAAATGTTTCTGGCTTCTTAGATTTAAATCAATTTTTTAAAAGCCATAAAGACACAAGTGAAGCCCTGTCACCAGCAATAATGACATAAATTCGTAACTAAAACATTCACTCGGGTTTGGAGCTAAGAGCAACTGGGCACTGAGACCTGACCAGTGTGTCACCTTGGAGCCCTGAGGGAAGGCGGAGGAGATATACCCTCACCCACAGCAGGGGCGGAAGTGGCTCTTCAGTCCTACATTCTCATGGCGTCTCCTGAAAAAAGGAGCCTAGAAAGAGTAATCCAGAAGAAAATACAATTCATGTCAGAAATTTCTAAAATGTACACAGAATGTAGATTGGCTGAACCAGGAAGGTGCTGACCTGAAGGCCCAGTGATCGTTTGGTGCCCCTCCCCCCACACAAGAAGGATCACTCTGGCCTTTGTGCAGAGGCTGGGGGGAGGAAGATGAAGGGAGAATGGGTTTCATATGCTTTCCCTCATTAGCAGACACCCATCTCCCCCAGATGAAAGTCGATTCATCTGGTACCAGAAGCAACTACAGTATCGAACCCTCTTCCCCCAATGCAGTGAACAAAAAGAAAAGTCCTCGCTTAGAGATCATTTTTAAAATATTGCTCAATTATCCATCATTGAAAGGTACACTGCCAAGGAACGCAAGTCCATGGGTTACAAAAAGATGAAAAGCAGGTCCACAAAGTTCCACTACGTGTCTAATGACTCCCTAGGGGGAAGCAGAAGAGCTTCTGTTCTGAATATGTTTCTAGAACCTATACAAGGTGCAAGCTAAGTTTTCATTTCCTGAGGATGTACACGAAAAACAATGCTAGTCCTCTTAGGACATGGTGTTTCCCATGTCAATCAACTCAGCCGCCCGGAAATAAAAACCAAGACACAGATGGCGGCGCCATCCAAAATAACAATGCTTTAACATCCAAAGTGGGCAGTTCAAGTGGCAAAAGGCAACTAAAAGAAAAGAATGCCAGAAGAGCAAGGAAGTCCTCTCTTGCTTTTAGGTACAAGCTTAGACTTCTAGCAAGAGATAAAAGGTATAGTTTAAAAGCCTCAAAGCCATTTTACAAGGGTCACTGTAATCAGCAAACTGAAAATCCAGAATGATGTTTACCTTTTTGTTTTATGACACTTACTAGTGAAGGTAAATTCTGATCTGGCCAAAAAGATTCTGGAATTGGCCAATGTCCAACAGGAACACCAGTCTTAGAGTTAGGTCGTACATAAATGAGCTTATGACAACTATGCCATGGTTGAGCAGCAAATGAATTGCTTGGCCTGGATGAATCCAGAAGTCCATCTAAAAGTTAAACAAAGACAGACACTAAGACATCAGTTTCTTTTTACAGCTGCTGATCTCCTTGCACAAAATTTTCACCTAAAAGCAAAGTACAAAACAAGCCAAAACGGTAATTCATGAAAAATGAAAGAAAGAAAAGACTCTACCAGGATTTCTGAATGTTCTCTCTAGCATTTTTCATCTAATCCAGCCCTCTAATCCAACACCCCATCCCCATCCTTAACTCTTCCCCAGAAACCTAGTTATATGGAAAACTATTACAAAATTAGTTTCCAATTTTCTGAATTTGGACACATAAATTACACACACCAAACCACTAGAGTTATTTTTTCCAAATTAGGCAAATGAAATTGCTCATCCCCTGCTATAGTTTTTACATTTTTGGGATCTGACAAAATAGGTCATAAATCCCATTTCGATTTTCTTTCTCTTCCCAATTAGATGGAAAAAAAAAGTATTCTTTACTAAACAGACCCAGTGACCACAAAGGCAAAATAAAAACAATCCAGAGTCACTCAAAGATAGAAGAAATGTTGACAATACAATCTACATATATGGTTGGGGGAAGGAACTTTATAAAGCAAATGCATCAAGTTTATAACGGACTAATTCATGATAGTTTCCCCATCCGCCATTAAAATTCCATGGAAACTGGGCATTATATAACGCCGAAGGGTGTATCCAGAATGTATAAATATTACTGAAACTAGCATATTTCATTTGCCTCCCAAAAGAGGGCAAGGCAGAGTTATATAACCTTTAATGCAATAATTCCATAGTCTATATTTGTAAAAGAGATGTTCTAATGATTTGAGTCATATTTCTAAAATTACAGGTCATTTGATTTACTTACTTAAACATTACTTTAAACAAGTAATTACTTTACACCAGGAGATTTACTAGGGTCCATGGATCTCTAGGGAATATATGTAATGGCTTCAGGGGAGCAAGAGACCCCCTTGAAGTTGAGCTCACAACTCTGGGGATGTTCATCTTTCTGAGGAGATAGTTCTTAGCTTTTGTCAGAATCTCAAAGGCTAAGAACCCTGGACAAAGGGGAAATGGAGCTAGAAAGAAAATCGGAGCTATTTACAGGACACCAAATCCAACAGGCTTTCCATAGGACAGTTCCCAGTTCACAGTAAGGTAACAAGCACAAAAGTACGGATGGAGCAGTCAACTGTTAGCAATAGAGTATGTCCGTCCTCAGTTAATTTAATGAATTTCAAAGAGGCTGTGAGGCCTCAGTCTTCTGTAGTAGATGTTCTTAAAGTGGAGTCCGAGAAACCCTAGAAGTAAATACAAAATTGTATTTGTGTGGCCTATGTCCACTATTCTAGGGAGAGCTGTCTCTTACAGGGTTCTGGGAACTAAGCATCAAAAAGGTCAGGAACCACAGGATCCACGGCTTCAGACCGAAACGTGTGTCTTTCTGAGCAGCCGCCACTGATTGTGGCCACGCAATGACAACGTATGGATCAGGTCAGACAAGCAGCACGGGTAATGATGTGTGTGAGCGCACAGGAACGAGGAGAAGCAGCAGCCTTACAGAGTGCTCCCGGGAAGCCTTGCGGCACAGGGATGACCTGAGGGAAAAGACCCTTCCCCTATACAAAAGTACTTCTGCGATCATCTATTTTGAGAAGCTGAACTTTCTGTAAAATGTCACTTGAAGAGGAAAGTTTCGGCTGTTAAAAAGTGGCCGGGAAAATCCCGGTGTAGGATCTTATAGGATGCTAGTAGTTTCTGGACACACATTCACCATCTCTTGCTGACATGCAGTGACAAACACAGATTTCAGAAAGATCACTTGGCACAAAACCAGGTTACTGGTTAAGTGGCACTCCAAAGTAATTCTCCAGCTTTTCGTGAATCAAGAAGCGCATAAAAGAGCGTATCCCCAGACTGAGACCAGGGGATATGAAAAGCGTGGGGGAAAAGGAAGAATCTCCATAAGATCTGACACTGAATTAAAGTTGTTAGAATCTGACCACACCGGCAGTGAATGAAAGGCATTTGTCTGGATGGATGTTTGCAACCCCATGAATGTGTACAGATAGTAAAGACTGCGTCTATGATTAGTTTAACGCCTTCCCCATCTCAGATCATTCTCCAGGGTTAACAAAAAAACAAAAAAACAAAAAACGGTCATCTACTGTACCTTCTCCAACAGGAAGTGGGTCTGGTCCCGTTTTTTCAAAGTTAATAACTACACCGCTCTGAATTTTCTGGACTAGAGATTCTAAACACTGATTCAACATCCTTTGCGTTCTAACACAGTAGGAGCGACCTATACCAGAAGGAAGAACACACAGCGTAAGTTGGATCAAATAAAATACGACTTAACAATATAAGCATCGGAAATCCTAAAATATATCTTGAACTGATTATAACCACGTTGGCAGCATAAGCGGCAGAGCTAGACGATTCTGAAGGAAAAAGCAAGACCAGACAGAATATGGCGCTTGAGAGAAACCATACCCTGCCGTTCTGGATTCTTCCTTTAGAAATAATGAAATATTGCCAATACCTCCTGTGACTTCACACATCTGTGTGATGGCGGACTCATCAGTCGGTACACTCCCTAGTTGCTCTGGTTCCGTGGGAGCCAATCCAGGCAAACGCAACACCAGGGCAAATAACCTTTGATCCCAACGAAAAGGTTCTTTGGTTAGTTCACTTCCGGGCAGAGGAGAATTCAAAGGGAGATGAAGCTGGTAAGGCAAAAGTTGAGAAGTTTTCATCATAACAACCCGGGCAACAGCGAAGAAAGAGTTAAAAGGGTCACTTTTCCTTCATGGACTTGCTAATCTTTCAGGGCTAGTGGAGAGGGAAGGTTTGATCAAACGTGTTCTTAACTGGCAACGTGTGCCTCCCCCAGAAATAGCGGCATGTTCTCTGCCATTTAAACGAAACTTTAAAAAAAAAGAAAAGAAATCTCACCTCTTCCTGAACACCAGCAGTACTTGTTAACTTGTTTCCATCTGTGATGGTAATTAAAATAGATGGTTCTAAAAAAAATGGATTTCTCCCCTAAAATACATTTAAAAAGTATTAGAGCCATGTAAAGTAATAAAATTGTATTTAAAAAAAAATTTTTTTTTTTTTTACATTTGCCTTGCCAGGGATCTCTCAGGTGTGTGATAAAATTTGCCTGGATAAATCAGAAGGAAAAGATTAGGGACTGAAACGGGTGGGAATCAAAATAAGGATCCCTGCTGAGGTTAAGATTCAGAATACACTGAGGAACTCGTATCACTCAGGAGCTCCCCGAACTATAACTTCCAAATACTCCTCTCCCTCTGCTTTCCAAGTAATCGTGAAAGAAAGAGATTAAAGAGATTATAATGGCAGCAGCTTCCACACCCGTGAATCCAATTCACCTGAGTCCTGGCACGGACTGGGGGACAGTAGTGACTTATGCTCTGGAGCTCAGACAGGGACGCTGGTTATTGTGCGCTGAGTTTTCTAGAGTAAAGACAACAGGAGCACCAGATGCTGTCTTGCCTTTGTTTTATTCTAGAGCTTTTCAATTGAATTGGGAGACACGAGGGAGTTCAGGACACTGAAAATTTCTCTTTAATGGCCTCGTTCCAATACTTCTCAGCAATTTATTTATCCCATTCTCAGATATCTGATGATCTGATGGGGAGGCAATTTTCACTACATATTTTATGATCAAGCCACATACAAGGACCCCCCACCCACCCCAAAAGAGGGATCTTTTTTAAAGCAGGTATTTAAAAGTTACGGACTTCCTTTTGGCAGTTGGGAAAAGTAGCAGAAAACTTGGTAACCACGCCCAATTTTAAACTCTTACCCCAAGTCACCAAAATAAATTAGCTGTACTCACTCAAAGTTTTTTTTACCTGTCCATAATTGTCTATTCCAGATATTAATCTATTGAGATTTAACAAATCAAATGAGGATCTTAGAGCCTGACCAAGAGTAGTCAGTCCAGAAGCCTGAAGATTTTTTAGTTCACTCATGAATGTTGCGTGATTTTCCTTCCAACCAGCCTGAAAACCAAACATTTACAAAGAAATTCCCGATTATACAATGAACAATATATAAAGTGCAAGCAACCGCTAAACAGCAAGTATCAAACCTCTAACAAACGAATAGTTCCTCGATCTAATTCTAGTCTATGTCTTGACTGACCAAGTGGAACTGAAGCCATCAGTGTCAGAAAGATCTGTCAGCATTAATGACCAACGGCAAAGATGCGAACAGTGCATTCATCCATTCCAGCTGGAAGGCTCCGCCTCAAGAAGTCCAGTCTTCTGTTCAGGTCCAATCGAACCTACCCAAACACCTCAGCATCAAGTAAGGAGGAGAGGAAGGACTATTTGTAAATGCACTGTCCTTGATAGAGACAACTCGCTCGAGAATGTCTGATCGACTTGAACTTCTCTAACCAGGATTCATCCTCCCAAACAATATTTTCACTTTAAATAAGAGTCAACAGGGAATTCTAGGAATAGAGCCACAACTATTTGAAGACAACCCTTCTGGCATCTTCAAACATTCAGAAAGCCCCAAATCTAGAAAAAGGGGGAGAAAGCAATTTAAAAAGTTTTGGCAAAGAAGCAGCGTCCCCTAGGCACCCCCAGCAGCAATGGACAACAGCCAAGGACCAAAGAGCGGGTCACAGAGGAGACGGCCAGCAAGCGAGAGAGCAAACAGCACAGAGTGGCAACTCGGTGGGATGAATGGCCACCTGAGTCTCCGTAGCCCCGAGGGCAGCAGTGTGAGAGGCTGAATGCTGAGGTCATGCCAAGCAGGCCAGTACAGCTGGAGGCGGAAGCAAAAGCAAATAAGAAGAGATAAAGTAAAGCATTTAAATGTCACGTCTCACTGAAAGCATACTGTCCATTATCCACGCAAGTACAGCAAACGCAATCTTTGCTAGTTTCACAGCCTCCAGAAGCAGTTTGGGTCAGGATGAGTGGGAGACAGAAAGGGGGCAGGGTCTGCGTGACCTGGAGCAAACCTGTTGGCCCTGAGGACCTAAATTGTGTTCTCCACAAATGAAGAGGGTTAGGCAAGCAGGCGGTGCAAAATGCAACCTGAGGGAGGAGTCACTCCCGTTGGAATCCATGAGAATGGCGCCCCCTTCAGCTGAACAGTCTAGAACCTGCATAACCATGCAAGGTGAGGGTGGTCCTGGTTAAGATCCAGTCTAGTCCAACAGTCTGAGACTCTCTGAAATTAAAGATGTGCTTGGTTGTTTTTTTAAAAGACTCCTACCATATCCTATAGATCAAAGGATCTAAAGGTAAAACCTTTCCACGTGTTCCTCTGGCCACACTGTAGACATGACTTCCAGTGCCGGAAAGCAGAGCACGAGAGTAATTCTTTGTGGCCCCACGAAAATCTTACTGGATTAGACAAACTCAACTTTACTTAAAGGGAAGGCCTGTGGTGTAAATTGTCCTCACCAAATACCTAGAAATATCAGCAGGTTACAAATCACACTGAATTCAAAAATAAGCTTTCTTCTTTGTGGTGAAAGAGACGAGCGGCCAGAAAGTCAGGGAGGGCTTCTCACCGAGCACGGGGAATCTGTGGGAGAGCGTGGGACACCCTGCCCTGATGCTGGGAGTGGAGGGGCCCACCCAGGAAGAGAACGAGAGTCCATAAAAGGCTAGGGCTTCGTGGGGAACCACAAATACTTTGATTATCGTTGTTCTGGGCAGTGGCGGGAGGCAAGGCTGATAAGTGGGGCTCTCACTGTATGGTGCTTTGTACACTGTGCTCGGTAGTTTGGATTTTATCTGTTGGCTCTGGGAATGACTTGAGGTTTTTAATTAGGGCAGCGGCACGATCAGATCCGGATTTTAGCAAGATCGTTCTGCTGGGGAGCTGGAGAATAAATTGGGGGGTGGAGGGGAGGCTGAAGCTCCAGGCAGGGAAACTGGTTGGGAAACTGTTGCAATAGCTTATGGGAAGAGTGATGAAACCCCGAGCAAGAGCAGTGGGGAGGGAAAGGAGGCTGCCGATGAATGAAGTACTTCAGAGGCCAATCATAAGGTCTTCGGAGCTAATTAGAAGGGCTGGGGGACAGAGGAAGGTCCTCCATTAGGTTGAGCTTTGTGGCCTGGGCAAACCTGAGAATGGCCCGTTGTTCACCCCCAAATAAAGTTGACTTCTTTTTTGGAGTTACTTCACTGAGCAATCTTACTTCCACACCATAAACTCGGCATTAGATCTACAGTGAGCATTGAACTCCTGGGAGCTACAAAGCAGTTTAAGGCATGACCAAAGAAAAATCAGCGGACTACTTGATTTGGGAAAGGGCTGGGATAAGACATGGGTACCACGTAAGCAAACGCCCTGTAACTCATCCATATTTAAAACAATGTGCCCTGATTGCTCATGCTCTTACTAATCAATCTGTCGGAATAATCGCCCTTTGAATTTCCCTTTATAATATGGATTGAAAGCATTTTACAAATCGTTTCTGTGCCTCAATCACTGGCATTCTGTTTTTAGGTCAATTTCAATTCTTTGCAGTGAATGGAACAGTACGAGAAATTTGGATGCTACTCCCCCCTCGGTATCACAAAGTGTGGGGGCCACACGTACTACCCAAAGCAGTAAACGTCTTGGGAGCAGTCTAGCTCCTTCAAGAGAAAAACCAAATGTCTCTAAATGAATTCCTCACAGTCCTGGGGGGGGGAGGACAAGTCTATGGATTAATCTCAATATTTAGAAAACCCAATTCATGTGACAAATTTCTTCCCCAAAGATCATTATAAAGAGCTAGTGGCAGAAAGTAGATGTTTATATTCTTCATTCTCATTCTATTCTTCATTGCTTGGAGTTGACTTTTTTTATAAATGAATTCAGGACAGCCCATTTACCTTTTTTTTTAAGATTTTATTTCTAAGTCATCTCTACATCCAACATGGGGCTCGAACTCACAACCCCGAGATCAAGAGTTGCATGCTCCACGGACTGAACCAGCCAGGCACCGCCCCCCCTCCCCCGAGCCATTTACCTTCTTAATATCGTCTTTTCTTTCAACTTACTCCAAAGGTATCCTACTCTCATGTCCATAAAATCTTGACTCAGGACAAGTTCCATTCATTCTTATGGAACTTTACAGCTTACAAAGCACTTTCCCATTTCACATTCGTGTAGGACAACCCTATAAAACAGGCATGGTATTACCATCCCTATTTTGTTTTCCTAAACCAGGAAGCAGGAAGACTTAAGTAGGTCTTGTTTGGGGAGGGGTGACAGGGGCAGCGAGTCACACTCTGAGGTTGCACTTACTTTGGTAGCTCTGAGCTAGTCTGACTTGAGTGTAAAAACACAGGTGGCATTTGGAGGACTTAGAAGGAAAAAAAAAGAATGACAACAGCTCGGTGTTTATTTTTATATTGATGATATATTGAAGTGATCATTTTTGAATATTCGCCATTAAATAAAATGCATTACTAGAAGTTTCACCTGTTTCTTTTTACTTCTTAACGTGGCTACTAGAAAATGTTAGGTTTTGTACATGGCTGGAATTATATGTCTGTTGGCTAGAGATGTTCTAGAAAGACCTGGAGGTCAGGCAAGAGAGGCTGGCCTGGTTTCGGAAGACAACAGATGCATTACAGACTCTGAGGCAGGGGGAGACAGGATAAAGCAGTGTCTTAGGCAGGTCAGTCTGGCAGTGACACAGAGGACAGACTGGGGAAGGAGAAGCTATGGTCAGGGAAAAGAAACCAGGAGGCTTGAATTAGTAATTCAGGCCTGAGGGGATGAGGACCCGAATTAGGACGGGAACGAAGAGGAAGGGGTTCACTGAGAAACATTTCAAACCAACAAGATAGGACCTTGTGACAGAGAGACCATGCATGGGCCTCCAAGAGAGAGAGCAAAAGATGACAGAAATTCTAGCCCGGGACACCGAAGAAACAGAGGTTTGGGACTAAGGAGTAGCCTGGGATGAGTAAAATCCTAAATTAAGAGTTTACTGTCTTCACAGCTCAAGTTTTAAAAGTCTCGCAGAAGTCAAATGATGATGGTGATGGCAATGATGACGGTGCTGAATACTAATCATAGGAAACGCGTGTCTGGGCCGATGTGTCAGGGCCTCACTTACTAAGCACAGTATCCTCCTCGTCTGGGCGCCGCCACCGCCCCATCAAGCAGGTGCTGCTCTCTTATTTCCACTTTATAGATGAGCACGCTGAGGCGCAGAGAGGATAAGCAACTCATCCAGGGCGAACAACCAGTAAATGACACAGCCAGGATTTGAACCCAGGGAGCCTAAGTTTAGAGCCTGGCAATTTAAACCACTCTACTAGAGGGGCGCCTGGGTGGCTCAGTCGTCAAGCGTCTGCCTTCGGCTCAGGGGGTGATCCCAGGGTCCTGGGATCGAGCCCCGCATCGGCTCCCTGCTCCGCTGGGAGCCTGCTTCTTCCTCTCCCACTCCCCCTGCTTGTGTTCCCTCTCTCGCTGGCTGTCTCTATCTCTGTCGAATAAATAAAATAAAATCTTAAAAAAAAAAAAAAACAACCACTCTACTAGAGGATACTCTACCCATTCCACATACTCACCTCAAAGACAAGCCTTGTTAGAGTAGCTTGAGGTCATACATTTAACGGAACTTCCAAATCTCATTTCACCGAAGCTGACTTTCCCTGATGTCTAAATGCAGACCAGTAGGGTGTGGGGAGCAGTGAGCTAGGACTTGGAAGAAACCTGGGCTATCCTGGCCGTGACCAACTAGCGAAGCAACTAGTCCAGAGGAAGTCGGTTGCCCCTTACTGGGGCTGTTGCCTCATCTAAGCAACGAAAAGGCTGAAAACCCAACTCTGAGGTCCCTTCGACTTTTCATATCTCCTACTTCCATACTGCTACATAAATCTGACTTACAGAAGGAAAACACCTCACATCTTAATAAATATGCTAATTCAGTCCTGGTTGAAATTTGTATAGTCAACTGAAAACGTCTTTGAATACCAAGAGAAAAAGCATGGGCCTTTCAGACTATCAGTGTCTTGGGCTCTGTCCCAACTCTACCGACTAGCCACTTGCTATTTATTGCCCCCCTCGGATCACCACGGAAAGGAGAGAAACTGCCCTCCTTTCCCTAGAAGGGCAAAGCCTGAGAGAAATACTTCCATCTTCTTACCTCACTGCTGGCTTTGGCAACAGGAAGCTGGCATGCTCCCTGTAGGCCTGTTGCTGAAACTTTTTCTAATTTTCTGGTATGTTCTGACATATGTTGCTTAAGAGGTAGGCTCTGGCCCTACAACAGACTATACGGGAGGTCTAGCAACATGGGAACCATCTGGGAACTTTTCGGGAACACGCACCTAGGCTATGTCCTCCAGTCTAGCCTTCCTCAGGAAGACAGCCATTATTCAGAACTCTGGCTGGCTCCCGTGTCTTATTTCGTCATTGGTTTCAACGGAGGAGGAAAAGGAGGGGGCGTTGTGTAGTGGGTCCTCCAAACCTCACCATCCTGACACTTGTCCTTCCCGAACTTCAACCCATTTTGGCTAGATCACTTCTCTGATTCACTGATGTTTATTTATTTTTATTTTTTTTTTAAACAGAACCCTTTCCTCCATCGAAATCATGCCAGGAAGCGTAAACAAGTCACAGAGATAAAAGCAGATCAAATGTCCTTGAAGGAGATGTGGGAGTGGTGCTAGAGCCCTTTGGGAAAAGCCCTGCTCCATCTCTAAAGGGCACTTGTAATTCTTTTCCAAAATATAAATGACCTTGTTAGGCTTAGTCTCACGTGTAAACTTAATGAACAGGCTGTGAATCTCCGCCTCTTAAGGGAACTGGAAAACATACTCAGGGAAGCTACAGCTAACCGTCCACAAGAGAACTGCTCCCTTAAAAACTATGTAAATGGAATACTTCGAAATCAAGAAATAAATGAATAAATTCCAATTCTCTAGGGTGAGAGCTATTGAAAGGGAATCGCAGGGAATCTTTTCAAAGAGCAGGAATATAGCTTGTCACAAGCCAGGCTCTCTCACTGGAAGAGTGTGTCCTTCTGATTGTGTCCCGCTGGCTGTGTCCCTTCAGGCTGAGCCACTGCACCGACCCATTCTAGGCACACACACCCAAAAGCCCATTTGGACACTCCCCTGAAAAGCTACAGTTCCGCTCAGCCCAAGTCTTCCAAGCTTGTTAGTAAGCCCTCCGTGACGAATAAAAGGCCTCCCTGGGATCCGGGGAGAGGCAATACACATTGCTTCCCTCTCCTTGATAAGACTTTTTTTGTTTTTGTCTTTTACGAAAGGAAATGAAATCAGCCTGGTAATATTTGCCCTTCATAATCCCATATAAGAGGGCTATCCTGGACCTCGGGCTCTTCTTCGAGGTGGTTACAAACCAGATGATGAAAGGATTTGAGTATTTTCCCAGATGTTGCAAGTTAAAGCCGAAGAGTTTAAATTTAGCAGGGCCACCATTTCTCTTGTTGAAAGATAAACTATTTTCCTTTTTCCATCTGCTTGGGGGCAAACTGGTTCTGCAACAACTCAGACAATCGGACTAAATCAATTTCCACTGCATTTTTCGACCTACTTCCTTTCTTCTCCCCTCCGAAGTTCTATCAGCTTTGTCATCGCGTACCGTTCTTGTGCTGGTAAACTGACCAGCGAGACAAAACGACGTGAGGAGTAGGAAGACCTGCTTTTCCAATCAACTCTGTCTCCAGAGGAGACAGATGACTTTTCCCTTGGTCTTTGCCCTTAGCCTTATATGGAATATCTGTGCGAGTTAAAACTTTAAAGCTTCTGGACTTTTCTTCGCACAATGAAAACAGACTCTAATTCTGAGAGATATAAGACAAGGTTTTCTTGCTCTCCTACATAAACAGACCACTGTGATAGCCGAATCACCTTAAGACATTCAAACTTCTTTTTAAATTGTATTTGCAGGCCGCACACTTAGAAAGGAGCTTGTTAAAATGGTGAACTACACATTAGGAAGACACCGAGTCATTAAAAGAATGGAATTGTCTTGCCTCTTGGATCTCCTTTAAACTCTCTTCTGTTATTATATTTTCTGATGCTGACACATTCCCCCCCCCCCTCAAAACTCAAGCGATTTGGGCTGATTTCACTTTTTGGTGACTCAAGGTACTAATACACTTCCAGGTTCAAAAGAGGTGGTCAATCATTCTGTGTTACTAATATAGCTTTTTCTTATAAAATTACTGGTTTTAAGAATATCCAGTTCTCGGGGCGCCTGGGTGGCACAGTGGTGAAGCGTCTGCCTTCGGCTCAGGGCGTGATCCCGGCGTTGTGGGATCGAGCCCCACATCGGGCTCCTCCGCTGGGAGCCTGCTTCTTCCTCTCCCACTCCCCCTGCTTGTGTTCCCTCTCTCGCTGGCTGTCTCTATCTCTGTCAAATAAATAAATAAAATCTTTAAAAAAAAAAAAGAATATCCAGTTCTCTTGGATTCCTTGTTGTCGAAGTCACTTCCCCACGGGTACTTAGTGTCCTGCACTTGCTAAAATGCTCAAAGTGCATTTATTTGATTAAATCAGTTCTCTCCCTGAGAACTCTGAATGCTACCATTCTGTGTTTCTGTCCACCAATTAATTTCCATCCACATGCTTCAGGAAATACTACCAGTCAAGACCACATACAAGAATTCTGGCTTAGTTGAGTCCTCTACTTGTTAAAAAAGTTCTTAAGAAATTGTCCCCCTAGTGCATTGCAGAAATATATTTGACAGTCTGTGGCTTGCAGGACCGTTTTCCCAGCAGATGGCTAAAGGCCCTTGTGAGAGTCTATTATTTTTCAAGATTTTATTTATTTATTTGAGAGAGAGACTGAGAGAGCATGAGCAGGGGAAGGGGCAGAGGGAGAGGGAGAGAGATCCTCAAGCAGACTCCGTGTTGAGCACAGAGCCCAGCACAGGGCTGGATCCCAGGACCCCGAGATCATGACCTGAGCCAAAGTCAGACACTTAGGACTGAGCCACCCATGTGCCACCATGAGTATCTATTTTTAAGTAATAGGCAAAGAAATGATTCACAGTTTGAGTCTACTGATACAAAGTTCACGATTTTGTGTCACTGGTCTCCTAAGAATACCTAGTATGAGATGTGCTTTTTTTTGGTTTTTGGTTTTTGTTTTTTGTTTTTTTTAGTGGATAGGATTTTTTAGTGGATAGGATTGTTATCCTAAAGACTAGTCTACAATACCTGTAAAATTCACTTATGAGTTTTCAATTCTTACCCCAGGGAATCAGGATGAAATCATGAATCAGGATGAAATCATGAAGCAGCACACCTCCCACTTCAAAGCACGGTAAGATCAAAACTTGATCCTCTCCAGAGTATGCTAACACATAGAAACGGAACTTTTGGAAAATTGTCCCTGAAACTCAACTGCATTGTTACTAAAGGAAAAATACCTTAGAGTAGCAAAAAAATTTGCCAAAGTTGGTCAGATATGGTGTTAAATGTTACTACCCCTCTCACTCTCAGACGGTTTCAACTGTAGCTATTGACCTATTATCAGGAAAAAAAAAAGCCACTGTGCAGATCACATGTTCAACTGTTGAGACTTTGGATTCCCACAGAAGACATTTTTATGAACACATGCACAAAATAAAAATTAACAAAGGTGGCCTTGGAAAGACACAAGGATGGAAGCCACCCAAACACTGCAGAAAGAACTGAACAGAGGAGACTGAAGAATGGCCACTCACGACTTTCCAAAGATTACATAGCATCTCTTTCCTCCAGACTAATTTTTTTAAAGATTATTTATTTATTTGAGGGGGGGAGCGCATGGGGGAGGGGGGCAGCAGAGGCGGAGGGAGAAGCAGACTCCCTGCTGAGCGTAGAGCCCCCACCCTGAGATCAAGACCTGAGACAAAACCAAGAGTCACCCAGGCACCCCTAGACTTTTTAAAAATTATTTTCTCAAAAAATTGTATATGCAATTTTTTTTTACATTATACAAGTAACATACATTCATTGTTGAAAATCCCAACCGAAATACATGGTCAAGGGGAGCCTCGGTGGCTCAGTCAGTCAGGTCATGATCCCGGGGTCCTGGGATTGAGCCCCACCTCGGGCTCCCCACTCAGCGGGAAGTCTGTTGCTCCCTCTTCCTCTGCCACTACCCCTTGCCCCCCAGCTCACGCATGCATGCACATGCTCGCTCTTTCTCTCCCTCTCAAATAAATAAAAATCTAAAAAAGAGAAAAAAGAAGAAATACGAAGTCAGTCAATATCTCCCCCAAGCTCCCAGTTCCACACTCTTCAGAGGTAACCATTGCCAAGAATCACTGAGCTGTTAGCAGCAAACAGAAATGACATCAATAAGATGGAGTGACATTTACCCATAAAATGGAGTGACATTTACCCATAAAATGGAGTGACATTCATGGACGTAACGTTAAGTGTGCGAGAAAGCACATTAGGCATGGACAGGATCCATTTTTCTAAAATTTAAAGCAATTTTGAAATCACCCTGAATTCCATCCGTGGCTCAGTTATTACTTTGCACGCCTTTCGGTTATACAGTCTGTCTGTACTTCTTCCCGGAAAGAAAAGTGGAAATAATCTAGTCTAATCCCTTCATTTTACAGATGATAAGAAAACTGACCCTATAAAAGGCAAGTGACTTGCCCAGGGTCATGTATCTATCTAATCAGCAGCAGACTGCGGCTGTGTGACAGTGGGTGGGGTGACCTACCAGACAGGATGTACCATGACCACTTTCTAGAAACGGGTTTTTATAAAAGCACCTAGACTTAACCAGACTTCTAACACAACAGCTCGGAAATGCCGGTATGAGGTGGAGATTACAATGTCAGCACAGACGTGTGAGCTTTTAAGAAAAATGGAGAGCATTGCCCTGTCTTCAGCTTTCTCCTACAAGAAATAAACCAGGAGGGACCCCCCCCCTTTCCAATGCCGCGTTCGTATTAAAGCCTAGCTATTCTCCCCCCAGAATCCTGTTGTCTACTGTCTACCGATGCAGGCTCTCTTGGGCACAGACAAATGCAGAGAGCAGGGGCTTCTGAGGACACAGCCGTGCCTCCGGGCATCTCAGGCCGATTTAAATCACAACATCTTGGTCTAGTTCAGGCTAATCAACCTCCAAAGGTCATACTCCGCCCTCCTCCCTCTTCCTTTTGCAACTTCTCATCATTATAATAAAGCACCTTCCGTCACATACTCCCCCTCAAGTCACACCCTTCCTGGAATGCTGCCAGTTCACTTTCTCTCCTCCCCCCTCCCCAGCCTCCAGCTATCTGGGCTCCGATCCCCCTTTCCTTTGGTTAATTGATGCTCTAAGGGCTGGCATCAGGAATGGGGAGACCCAACTCAGGGGGTGGAAGAGACCAGTCTGGCTGAAGCGCGGAGCTCCTGTGGGGAAATGACGGGGAATAAGTTTCATACACACGAACGGAGCAGATCCCAGAGGGCCCGGGATGCCATCCACAGGCGTGGGGAGTCTTTGAAGGCCTGGGCGGGGGAAGGGAGTGGGTATGATGAAACCAGCTTTTTTAGAAAGTCAGCGGTCAGTGTGGGAAGAGTGGGAATTTGGGAGGCACCAGGGAGACCAAGTCAAAAGTTGTTAGAGTGGTCAAAGCTCAAAAGGTCAGGACCGGGCCTCAAGTGAAGGCGGCAGAAATTGAGCTGAAGGAACATATGTAAGAGACATTTCAAAGGGATGACGGACAGGTCTTAGAAGAAATGGAAGGTCAGGGTCAAAGCTGAATAATGTCTGGCTTTCAACCCTGGGTGACTAAAAGCCGGGGAGTATGGAAGAGGGGATAGGTTTAGGGCCACAGGGTCTCCGTGACATGCTTCCTTTGAGCTGATGGCAGGACAGACAGCCAAGTAGAGATGCCTGGGTACGAAACTGACAATGCAGAGGCATCCATGTGGAAGAAATATTGGAAACCACGAATGAGATCAGATGCATTGACCAAGGGAGTGGATTTGGAAGACAGGGAAAGAATATAGAGGAGGCAGTTTCTGGAAGGAAGGAGTATTAACAGTTCCAAACGTAGTCAAGGGCAAAGAGAATAAACATGAGTCAATTGGCCCAAGTAGCTATATAGTGAATCCCAAGGCCTTGAGAAATCATATTTACTTTTCTCGCTAGTACTGTTCCTTACTTGCACAAACATAAATGCTTTTGGTCTTTTGTTCATTAGCATTCAAGTCCAGAGTTTGGCTCCTGGTACTAAGTTTACTGAACTATTCAACTCACAGGGCAGGATATAGATAATGAAACAGCAAATGCCATGAATGACGAGTATAATCGGGTGAACATCGGGCACATCAGCACGAAAGTCTTCCCCTTTTCTCTGGTTAAGATTCCAGTGGCTGAGGGGAGGGGGGGGGATCTCCACTCCTTCTCTGAAATCCACCTCTCCCAACCTAACTAAGCAGGAGGAAACACAAGCGACCTGGGTTTGGCAGGGGTGGGGGGCCTGGGGAGACTGGGTGATGTGGAGGGAACGAAGAAGATACCATTAGGTAAGGCACAGGCTGACACCTAAAACCACTCTACCTCCCCACAGGTTATGGATTAGAAGAAACGAAATGGTTACTGTGGCTTATCTTGAACATCTTTCTCTTCCTTACAAGAAAAACATGTTTTCAGGAGATTCAGAGTGAAAGCGGCAGATCGGATCCTGGAAGCCACTAGATGGGCAAGGACGACCCGGTTGCTTTTTCAAGCCCACCGCTCTTTCTATAGGGCGGACTCAGCCCGGAGGCCCCGCCCTCAAGCTCCACCCCCAACATACAGCCACTATCCCCGGCTCCACCACCTCCGCCCACCGTCCTGGGTAGGGGCAGAACCGTGGCCCATCACAAGCCAAACTGTTTCACAAACGGATGCACCGTGATATTCACCTAGAAATAGTCAGGGGAAAAAACAAATAAATAAAACTAGTAATAATTTTCATTCATTGAGCGCTTGCTCTAATACCAGCACTGCTATATCAAGAACAACTATAAATAAGAGCATGATAATTCTGTCTAAAAAACATGGCTCTGGGACGTATATCATAATGAGAAAATAGCAGTGAGAAGTTATTCAAAGGAATGTTCTCCCATGACTGATAGGAAAAGTGAAGTGGCTCATTTACTGCAGACTCTGGAGTAGAGACAGACCCGGGTTACGATTCGCCTGTGTTGTAAGTAACCTCTGCGCCCCGGTTTCCCTGAGTTAGGCTGGTTGGGAAGATAAATGAAGTAAGTGCTTTATATTCATTGGCACATGGCCCTGTACATAGGCATTACTCAATAAACGTCAGCTGCTATTATTAGAAAGCGACTGTATTATTGCTCACAATTACAAGAAAGTAGTTACAAGGCCAATCGTATCTGTAAAAGCCAGATGACACTTTTGACAACACGGTGGGTTTTAGGAGGACCCAAAACCAGGGCTATACAATACAAGCCCTTCAGCAGTACTTCTGCACTTTCGTCCAGACTCGGAATTGAACATGGCTATTTCTTCCTTAAATGGGAGTCATTACAGTAGCAAAAAATAACGTAGTCACTTCCATAGCCCCCATTAGGAGGACCAAGGTTAGAGAGAGGAATAACCATGCGAGCTCTCCTATCATGTGGACCGGGGCCTCCCCCCTCCTTTTAATGCTACTGATGACACCCCATGATATAAGACAAGGACTCTGCTAGGAAACATCGAGAAAGCCTCCAATAAGAGCAGGGATACAAACCCCCCTTTGTTTCTTAGGTTTTATACTATGCCAAGCTAGAGAATTTATCCTTTATCCTACTTTTCTTGATGAATGCTGTTCCTAAGGATTCTTGAGCCAAGAAGCTCTATAAATCGAATCAGGGCTGTGTCACATATTTCTAATAACACTGAAAGCATGCAACATTTAGGGCTGCTGGCGAACACATATTACAAGCAGAATTCTGCATTCCCGTGGTTACATTAGGAGTTCACACATACATTCTATTGTACTTAGCCTAGGAAAACACTTCTAACCCAACCAGTTGGATCACCAACTGCATCCAAAAGTCTAAGCAACCAAACTGGCTTTCAATTTAAACAAGAATGGGATGCTTTCATATTTTGCCCCAGGGCCAAGGGTTATCAACCCATCAACTCTGAACTGTATGATAACCTTTCATGCACAAATGAGTCCATTATGGTGTTAATTTTAAACAGACCTTCAAGAGAAAAGAACCTCCTTAGCAAATAGTTTCTAGGACTTGAACGTCATAAGTATCTTAAGAAAAAACATCAACTAACACCGCTGGGTAACAGAAATACAGTGCAAGCCACATATGTCATTTTATATTTTCAAGTAGCCACATTTAAAAAATACAGAAAATAGGTGAAAGTGATAGTATATTTTATTTAACCCAATACATGAAGAGTATGATTGCTTAAACTTGTGATCAACAAAAATTGTTAATGAGGTATTTTATATATTTTTGTACTGAGTCTTCAAAATCAAATGTTTAATTTACACTTACAGCACGTCTTGATTTAGACTAGCCGCCTTTCAAGTGCTCTTTCACCACATGTGCCCAGTGCGTGCTGTACCGAATGGTGTAAATATGGCCAATCTGAAACATGAATGGTGGGGGTGCCTGGGTGGCTCAGCCGGTTAAACGTCCAACTCTTGACTTGGGCTCAGGTCAGGATCTCAGGGTCGTGAGATCGAGCCCCTGATGGGCATGGAGACTGCTTAAGATTCTCTCTGTCCCTCTCCCTCTGTTCCTCCCTTCCCTCCCTCTCTAAAAAAAAAAATATATATATATATATATATAATAAATGAATAAAAAAGATTAAAAAAATAAAACATGAATGGTGTATTTGAAGAGCTATGCCTACCCTCACTGCCACCTCAGCCCTTCATCCTCCTTACTGGACCCCTTAAGAGTATCCCCACCCCTCCCTGGGACCACTAGTCACCAGGAGTTGTGAGGAAGAGGGGAAGGATGTGTTTTTAACAAATCACCCTGGAAACCCAAACCCATTTCCCCGTAGAAACAATAACAAACACAATAGTTCTCTGGCTAAGTGACATTAAGGGTTAAAAAGGCTTTCCTGGGGAGGAAGGTCTGGGAACCTAATCACCATTTGGAACACTGTATCCAGGAGGTAGTGTGTTCTGATCTTCCAACGCACACACACACAAAGGGACTGCCTGGATCTCTCATTTATGCTCTGGGCAAAAGGGAACTGGAGACCATGTTTACAAAGAGGTTTTCACTGAAGGACCTAAATCAGTGGGGTCCCATCTTCATACCTATCATACAGAGGCTCCCCCATACAGAGGGTCCTTTGATCCTGCCCTTCTCCAGGAAGCAGCCATGTTTGACCACTCTGTGAAACTAAGAGCCCTGTCTCAGAAGCAGTTCTAATTATCTCCCTGAAGCACAGGCAACCTGAGGAGGGCAGGATTTGCCCTTTCCTTCCATGAGCCCTGCCCTTCTCCCATCCCTCCCACCCCAATCCCAACTTCAAGGCCAAGAGCTCTCAGGTGGTCAGCACTAATGCAAAACTAGGCAATTTCAACCACATCTTCTGGGTCCCCTCCCACCTCTCCTTCGTCCCTCTCCCCTGCCCATGTCATCCTCCCCTAGTGGGAATCATCCCCAAACAAGCACACAGGCAAACCTGGCCCCATTTCTCTTCAACTCCATCTCCTAGCTCTTCATCCCAGGAAAAATGTACACACTGTAGCTTGGAGGTTTCAAAGCCCTTTTGTGATCCAGTCACAGCTAGTTAGAATCCTGACTGGAGAAACTGAATTCTCGCTGTATCTTGCCCACCCCCCTCCCTCACCACCAATCTGTTGGTTAAGAGTCCACTGTTCTTGACACTGCCCATACCTTCATTCACATTCTCCAGTCACCTTTTTTCCAAGGGCCATTCTCATGACCCTTGATGACTAGGACCATGACTTTGATTGACCCTTCTGGTCTCCCCCTGGGCCAGGTCTTTCAGGCCTAGATCACAGGCTCCTAGACTGCTGTGGTAGCAATCCACTGTCAGACTTCTCTTCTGGAAATGCCACTTTGATCCTATCACCACAGTCACGATAGAAGTCAGACCAACGGTTACCTGCAGGGGAGGAAGGGATCGCAGGAAGAAGCAAGAAGCATTTTCTGGGGTGATGGAAATGTTCTGTAGCTGGGCCTGAGGCGGTGGTTGCGTGAACGCAGAAAGGTCGTTAAGATTGATGTATCTCAGTATGTAAGTTATATTTCAACCAACAAAAGAAAGGGGATGCATATACATTGGTCTTGTCAAAGACACAATTCTCCCGTATTATAAATCTGAACCGTTTGTAACGGGGTACAAAGAGAGAGCACTTCAAATATGGGCCCTTCAAGAGCTCACATTAGGGAGGCCAACATGAGCACTGAGAATCACCATATGACATGCTGTCTGTTATCGCTGAGGTCTGGACAGTGTTGGGGGATCACAGTGGGAATTGTTATGGCCTTGGGAGTAGAGGTAGGACAGAGGGACAGGATGACTTTGGAGAATACAGAATGAAGAGTGGAGGCATGTCAGGCCAACCAGTGTGTCCGGGGCAGAGGGAACAGCAAGAGGCATAGTGAGTCTGGAGAACACAGCCCACTTTCTCGCTGTGGCTGTAGCCTGAGGGCCAGGAGAAGACAAGAGAGTGGAAAGGCACAACTGCGAAGGGAAGCTATACCTGGTGCCCTTGGAGGAGTCTGGATGCTACTCAGAAATGTACTGGGGAGCCACTGAAGAAGGGTTTTAGTAGGGGGATGACTTGACTTTGTTTTACTTTGAGAATGACCAATTTAGTAACCAGGATGGAGAGCAAGACCGGAAGTAGGGGTCCAGCTGCGGAATGCTGAGGGGTGGGGCAAGGGAGGAGCAGGTAAGAATGAATGGATAGAGGAGAGGTTTGAGATAAGGAACAGACCAGACTCCGCAATTGCAATTCGGTCAGTACTCCCTCGTCATCTGAGAGCTTGTGCTTAGTCTGCAGATAGCACTTAACTCCCCTGCCCAAGGATCTGGTCTTCTACCAAAAACTTTGCTTGTTTTTGTTGTGTTTTTTTTTAACACGGAACATTTTATTCACTGCTCCCCCCCCCAAAAAAACCACCAACAAAAGTACAGATAGAGTGGCATACACTTGAGTGATGAAGGGTTTTCTGTATAAGCTTCCACTAAAGTTCTAATTCCTGTATAAAGGAAAAGTGTGACCACTCAAGTACCTCACTCAGAAAATTCTTTCCAGGGGCGCCTGGGGGGCTCAGTCTGCCTTCGGCTTAGGTCATGATCTCCAGGTCCTGGGATCAAGCCCCTATAGGGCTCCCTGCTCAGTGGGGAGTCGATTTGTCCCTCTCTCTGTGCCCCCCCACCCCGCTCATGCTCGCTCTCTCTCTCTCTCCAATAAATAAATAAAATCTTTTAAGAAGAAAAGAAAATTATTTTCCAGTAAACTGTATTTAATTCATAGGATGTGATGGGGTTTTGGAATATAGGCGAGGTTCAGTGGTGGACAAAAGTCTGTAAGCATTTACTTCATACGTATGTATGTATGTGTAACTGATGAACCGTTATATTAGCTTCAGGTATACAACATGTTGATTTCATATTTGTATATACTGCAAAACGATCACCCCAATAAGTCTGGTTAACACCCATCACCATACACAGTTACAATATTATTTTCTTTTTTTCTTACGATGAGAACTTTTAAGATTTAGTCTCTTAGGGGCGCCTGGGTGGCACAGCGGTTAAGCGTCTGCCTTCGGCTCAGGGCGTGATCCCGGCGTTATGGGATCGAGCCCCACATCAGGCTCCTCTGCTATGAGCCTGCTTCTTCCTCTCCCACTCCCCCTGCTTGTGTTCCCTCTCTCGCTGGCTGTCTCTCTCTCTGTCAAATAAATAAATAAAGTCTTTTAAAAAAAAGCATTAAGTTTACTTCCTAAATCTGTAAGCAAAACGGCTGCCTTTGCTGACACATGTTGACTCGGGCATGCACATACCAGTGACCAAAACTAGCTACAGGATGTGAAAAAGCAACACTCAAGGGAAAATTTCACTTTTTCAAGTGCTCTCTGTTTTCAAATTAGACTTGGGATATTTCTTTGAAACATCTCTTCCTATTTATTAAAAAAAAAACAACTTCTGCCCACTATTTATACGTGGGTTTCAGCTATTTCTAGAAAAGTGACTCCGTTTTGTGTTAAAAAAGCATTTCCTTCAATAAAAAAGAAATCATTTTAAGAAAGTAGCTTCAAACATCAAACTATTTTGAATATCTACTATATCCGCCAGTCTCCTGGTTCACTTTCTTTTCGGAGCCCTCACTTTGCTCCGAACGAGGAGCAGCGACAAGCTTACCTCAGCTATTCACTGAATAAAAGGAAATTATGATTCATAGCAAAAGAAAACATACAAGACAGCAGAACCTCAGCCAAAACTATTAAGAACCAATATGCAAAACAAGCCCCACTTTTTAAAATCCCCGTATTCGTCTTACACGGTTACACTCGAAATTTTAAAATATTCAACAGGGTTTCATCCTAGCTGTGCACACTGAAGATACCAGTTTGTAAAAGTAGTGTTAACACTTGGGACACTGTGTATAAAACTTGTCTACAAAGCAACGCTTGAAACAGATGTAGCACGAAATGCTTGCATTCCATATGCTTTTTATACAGTCCCCAAATCCAACCTCATTCCATCCCTGCCAAGCCGACTGCAAGTAACAGGTATGACTAATTTTAAAAGAGCACATAGCCATTCCTAGGGGATGTGCAGTAAGACGTTACTAAGTCCTAGGTGAAACACTATATTCATGTACGCACCAGTATACATTCGAGAAAAATTCCAGTCACTGGAACTTTTCACAAGATTTATTGTCAGAGCCTGTAAGTGGATATACTGGGAATAGTTCCACGCCTATTAGAAAAAACCCTCCCAACCAAATGCACAACTCCTGTCTGTTACACCACCAACAGAACTGAATCTTCTAGTAGGAAAAGAAATCGCTCTGCAGTGTTCCGAGCTGTATATAACCAAGACCTGAGAAATTAGCAGTTATTCTGAGGAGAGATAAACAATAGCCCTCCAACCGTAGAGCGACTGCGAAATAACAGTCCGCAGTATTCTGCAGAAAAAGAAGGTACCAATAAAGCCCTCTGTGTACCATCACTTGGCTGAAGGGACCCAGGCTCTTCATGAAGAGGGAAGTTTTGAGGAGGAACGAAGATGCCCACTGACCATCAGAGAAGGATCTTTTTGATAATCCGTGGGACGGAAAACAGACCTTTCTGGCTCCCAGCTATTAGCTAATGAAAGACTTGACTAAATTTTAAGAAAAATTCACCAGATGTTCTAAAATTTCAGGCCTTCCCAAATGCCTAGATCCTAAAAGCCAAAGAACAAATAGTTACCACATGCTGAGGGGAGGGGAGGGGTGGGAGGGAAGGCAGGAGGGAGTGGCTGAGGAGACTCAGAAA
This sequence comes from Ursus americanus, assembly GCF_024610735.1. Taxonomy (NCBI): domain Eukaryota; kingdom Metazoa; phylum Chordata; class Mammalia; order Carnivora; family Ursidae; genus Ursus; species Ursus americanus. The sequence continues at coordinate 15,749,328 of NC_142164.1, forward strand.
GAGAAAATGCTACCAAAGATGGGGAGCATTAGTGATTCAGGTACACACAGCAACGTGACAGAAACATCATCAAGATCATTAAGCATCATTTTCGAGCACATGGAGTTATCATGCGAGATGAAAATGAAAAACCTGAGCGAACCTTGGGAAAGCATCAAGCCTAAATCAGAAGGCAACTAATGATGGGTAATTAAAAGCATTACACAAAGTGCCTTCCAGTGTCTGACCTACGCAAGAAAACAAGGATCAAATTCAACTTGGAAGGATGCTTCTTTTTTTTTTTTCCCCCTTAAGGGGAAAAAATGTGATCTATAACATGGCAGGATAAAATGAGCTAACAGATGAAATTTCCACTAAAAACAAGATCCAACTTTTCCCCTCTGTTCCCAGAACTATCTGGAGCCTCCAAAATACCATGGATAAGTTACGCAGCCACTAAAAATGTTAACTATGAAGACTATGTGGCAACCCGGAATAATTCATGGGACAAAATAGGTGGGGAAAGCAAAGTAATATGTATACCGTGGTTAAGATGCATGATGGTTGTTGGGGGAAGGGGGTGAGACTTTCTTTTTCCTTCCCAAAGATTCTGTAAATATTGCCATGAAATGTTTCTAGATCAAAAATGCTAAATAAGTTACCCTTTCAAGAAAAAGAAAAGCACACTGCTTTGTGGCTTATCCTTTTTACTCCTTCAAATTAGGGAGAATTTCCAATGGCCACACTGCAGATGGTGGGTTCTTATCTGCATTAGTACTCAAAGGGTGTAGACTTTCAGACTTAGGATGTACAAACATCTGCTTTTCTCTGTGGAAAAAAAATGGTCACACCCTTTTGGGAAACTGACATTTTTTAAAAGCTTAAGGCATTTTGAAAGCTGTCTACTCCCTGCAGTTTTTAATACAGATAAATCGAAAACGGAAAACAAAGCCTCCAAACCAGAACAGTTTGAAGGGGAACCCACTAATCGAACTGTTAACCCAAGCTACGAGTTACAGGATTAAAGCCTCCCTTTGGTTTTATTTCTGAAGGCGCACTCTCTCTGGCCAACTATTCGGTTTGGTAGGTTCCATTCTTTTAAACACTTTCCTCGCCTGAAAACGGATTACAACACATCCAGACTGCTGCTCCCCAGCACTATTATGATAATTCTGAGAAAAAGAAGGCGTCTAGCAAAAGACGTCAAGGATTATGGTAATAATACATTTTTGAAATTTCAACATGCAAGCAGGACTCTTATGCAGGTTGATTTAATAGTCTGCGTTCTACTTTATCGGGCCACTGCAGGCGAGGCAGTTCTTTATCACCTCACCATTCGGAACATAAATTAACTACTCCACGGAGGTTAAATCCTCCCTACTTTTCGCCTGCAGGACAGAATGCCGTGGATCAAATCATCGAATTTGGCTACTGCAGCCGCGCACAGTCAAGTCCTCCCCCTTCCTTCCTTTCTTCTCCCGGGACAAATCCCTACGTGGCTAACAGCAACCTAATTTAGGATGTAAATAGGTAGGCCAGGTCCCTAAAAAGCTCGGCCCCGTGTGAGTTCAGATCTGCAAGTCCCCGCCCCAGCCCGTCGCGGCTTCGGCGGCGGAGTCCGCAATGAAACACTAACAGTAGCGGAGGTGCCCGCGAGAGGGCTGGAGCGGACCGATCCCCCGGGGGGGGGGGGCGAAATGAGAAGTTTCTCCGGGTCTGGGGGTGGGGAGGCTCGCTCCGCGGGGAGATCTGCCATCGAGCGGGGTGGGGTAGAGACCACAGACGTGCACAGGCTCCGACTCCTCTCCGAGGGCCGGCGGCTGGCTCTGCCACGCTCTCAGCAGGAAGGGGAGGGCAGCGGGAGGAAGAGCGGGAGGCGCGGGGGGGCGGGGGGAGGAGGCAGGGCCGGAGGAGGAGCCGGCAGCCGGAGAGCCCGCGCGCCCTTCCCGCAGCACCTCTGGGCGGAGTCGCTCGGCCCGCCCGGCCCCTCGGCCGCCGCCGCTGCCGCCGCCGCCGCCGCCGCCGCCGCTGCCGCTGCCGCCGCGCCCGGTGCGCCCCGAGGGGGCGGGCCCACCCCGCGGCCTCCCTCCGGGTCTCGGGCCCTCCTTCCCCTCCCCTCCCTCCCTTCCCTCCCTTCCATCTCAGCAGCGCCCTCAGTCTCCCTCTCTGGCTCATACAAAAGCAAAATGTCCGCCATGTTCCGAGGCCGCTGCGGTCGGCGCCGCCACCGGCTCGGCGGCCCCCCACCCCGAAGCCGTTTGCCCCGCGGCCGCCCCTCCCGCGTCCCCTGGCCCCCGGCGCCGCCGCCGCTCCGCCAGCCCTCCGCGCGCCCCCGCCCAGCCCGCGCGCTCCGCCGGGCATCGCAGCACCGCCTCGGGCGGGGGCAGGGGGCGGCAGCCCTGGGCGCCTGGCTCCCACTTCCCGCCCGCCCACGCCCTCGATGGCCCCTTTACCTTGATGCAGTACGGGGGTTCATCGTAGGTGACCAGCATGTACCTGTCTCCGCGGCTGGCCGGGTCCCGGGCGCGCAGCTGCGTGACGAGGGATGACGGAGGGGGCCGCGAAGGGAAGGAGGGAGGAGGGGGCGATACGGACGTTACAGAAGCACCTAGATCCACCACCACCCCCACCCCTCGGGAGCTCTCCCCAGCTCTCCCCTCCCCTCCCTTTACCTTCAAGAATAACTCCACAGCGCCTTTGGCAATGTCCAAATAGGAGGTGCCCAAGTCAGTGCGCTGGTTCATAGAGGCGGACGTGTCTATGAGGAACAGCAGGATGGGCATCTTCCCCCGCACCCCTGGCTCCGCTCCCCACTCTCCTGACCCTTTTGCCCTCACTGCCGCGGACTACCACCCGAACCCTCAACTCTCGCAGAGCCAGGGTGCAGGGAGCAAGAGGAAAAGCGGGAGACGGGACGGGACGGATGAACTGCTCCTGGCCTCCTCTTTCTGCAGCCCCACCTCCTCTCCCTCCAAGGGAACTTGAAAGTGTGAGCGTGTGTAGCCCTCGGGGCCCTCCCCCTTCCCCTCCCCTGCCACCACTAGTGCCGCCGCCGCCGCAGGGACTACTGCCCAAGCATCCGTCCACGCTCACTCAAGCGCTCGCCCCAGACTGAGAGCTGTCTCTGTTCACCGACACACAACTTCTGTCCGCTCACCTACCATGGGCACCATGTGACCAGAACCCACGCCATTGGCTGCCAATTATGTGGTATTTGCATATTCATTAGATGACAGGGCAAGGGGAGGGACTTGGGCGAACCCTGGGAGTTGAAGTTTGAACCCAGGCAGGGGGTAAGGGGAAATGTTAAGGACCCTCCTTTAAGGGACTTGAAAGCTGTTAGGATACTTAGGGCGGTTTGAAGGGTTTTCCCTGGCTCTTCAGAGATGATGATTCGAAAGGGAGAGTGAATTGGAGCAACAGTTGCGCAGCACTACAGAAGCAGATGCTTGGACAGGCTGCACAGAAAACGCTCTGCTAACTGCAATCGATCAGTCCTGCCAGTGGCTAAGACCAAAACATTTCAGAAGCAGCAAACTTCTTTCCTGGCAAGACCTACTCGCATTCCTTTCAGTGCCTCCCCACTCTTGATCAGTATTTGTAAGGCGGTTGCTGGCCTTGCATTCCACTTATATCCACTTAGAAAGAAAACTAAAGCTTAAACACAGTTACCTAAACCGGCCTTTTGAATGCACAAGCTTCTTCAGTTTCATTGAGCTTTTTAAGTATTGGCCTGCCAGTGATAATTCCACCCATGGTTGCGTCTGCACAGCCTTTACACATGGGAGGTTTGCCAACCTAGATTCTGATTCAGCTCACGTTTATTGAGTACCTATGAAGTGCCAGGCATCCACGTTAGCTTTATTTAATCTTTGAAACAATGATGGTAGATGGCATTATATTCCATTTTCAGTGAGGGAAAGTGCAGCTTGCTGGAATTAGGGCAACAATGAGGAATATTCTCTCTTTAAAAAGGGGGAGGCGCCTGGGTGGCTCAGTCGGTTAAGCCTCTGCCTTCAGCTCAGATCACCATCTCAGGGTCCTGGAATCCAGCCCCGCCCCCGCCCCCCCTCCCCGCATTGGGCTCCCTGTTCAGTGGGGGAGTCTGCTTCTCCCTCTCCCTCTGCCTCTCCCCCCTACTTGTGTGTTCACTCTCTCTCAAATAAATAAATAAATAAAATCATTTTAAAAAATAAAATAGGGGTGCCTGGGTGGCTCAGATGGTTAAGTGTCTGCCTTTGTCTCAGGTCATGATCCCAGGGTCCTTGGAATGAGCCCCCCAACAGATCCCCTGCTCAGCCAAGAGTGGAGCCTGCTTCTCCTTCTCCCTCTGCCATCCCCCCACCCCGCTTCTGCCCTCTGGCTCTCTCTTTCTGTCAAATAAATAAATAAAATCTTTTTTTTTAAAGGAATATTCTCAGGTCCGGCTCTATGGAGAGGCACAGGAGGGAGCCAATCACACTTGGCTGAGTACTTCATGTAACACAACTTTTAAATACAGAGGTGTGATTCCCAGCAGTATGCTATAAACAACATGGAATCCTTGAGCTTCAATGAGCTTTTACCATTTCATATGTTCTTTGTAATATATATGTGTGTGTATATATACCTACATACACATTCAATAACATTTTCAGAAAAATAAGATTCCAGAGGAGGCCACATGGCAGTATTTGAACCAGGGACAAACAAGCAATGCCAGTAAAAAGTGCAACAGAGACAATGGTCCAGTAGTCTAGAAGTTCAGAAGGTTTCATGGATGGGGCACAGAGGCAGAAGGGAGGGATTCTGGGTTGGAAGGAATAGTATGAACAAAAATTCAGCCAGTGATAGTAATATGCTTGGGCATTTCAGGCCGGTCCGGTGGCATACAGCCGGTGGGAATTAATAAGGAAATCAGGATGAAAAAGGCACTAGAAGCTTCCATTTCCATTCTGATACAAATATGGTTGGACAGAGGCAATGTCTACGTGAGCCAGGGCACTAAAAGTGCAGGACTGGTTGGGGCATCAGAACAAATTACCACAGAGTCAGCAGCTCAAAACAACATGCATATTTATTACCTGACACTTGCCATGACTCAGGGATCCGGGCATGGAGCAGGCAGATTCTCTGCTTGGTCTCAAAGGCTGCAGTCAAGATGTGGGCCAGGCTGGGTTTTCATCTGGAGACTCGATTGGGAAAGAATCTGCTTCCAAACTCAGTCAGGATGACAGAGGCAGAATTCCTTTCCCTGTGGCTGTCTTTTGGCTGAAGGCCACCCTGAGGTCTACCCGTGGGTGCGGCTCCCCACCATGTGGCCCCCTCCATAGGCTGCTTCTTCAGGCCCTTCAGGGACACTGCTTGCTCCCATCTGCTAAGACATAGCCTGACATAATGTAACTTAACTGTGAGTGACATCCGTCACCTTTGCCATATTCAGTTAACTAGAAGCAAGTCATGGGTCTTATCCACACTCAAGGAGAGATTATACAGGAAGTAACCCCAGGGGGTGGAGATCGTGGGGGTCATCTACGAATTCCGCCTAGCATTAGGTGGGGGTGGGATTGTTACCTAGAAACAAACTTTGTCTAGCTCACAGTTTTGTTAGAGTCAACTCCAAGTAATAATACACCACTTCCAGACCTCGAGATCAATGCATGGGGTTGATTGGTTCCTTAGACTATGCTTTGGTTGAAGAAGTACAAGATTTCCCATTAAGGGGGGCCTGAGCATTTGACTGTTAATTTCAGTTCAGATCATGTTCTCAAGGTGGTGAGATCAAGCCCCCAAGCCAGGCTCCAGGCTCAGCAGAGAGTCCGCTGGAGAGTCTCTCTCCCCCTCTCCCTCTGCCCCTCCCCCCACTCACACACACACACACACACACACACACACACACACAAGCGCGTGCATTTTCTCTCTCTCTCAAATAAATAAATAAGTCTTTTAAAAAATATTTCCTATTAGGAGTTTGTATCATATATATATAATATATTGTATATTTTACATTTTAATATATTTTATAATACATTGATATATAATTATCGTTTGTGAATTGAGGCATATCACACTCCTTATTTATGCATTTGTATCTATATAAAAACATTTACCTATAGTAATAAATATAATAAATATATTAATTATAAACATATATCATATTATATTATATATGATAGATAGGTCGGTAGGTAGATAGACAGATAGAACTATGCCCCAATTCACCAATGGCATTTTGAGATGGCATAAAAAATCTTTATGTTTTCCTCCCCAACTTGTCTACAATGAGTGTGCCCTACTTTTACAATCAGCTAAGAGATTATGTTACAAAATGACATACAGAGTGTTCAAAACAATCCCTCCCAGGTGAATACTGTTGAAACAGTTGTCAGAAATGCTTTCCCAGTGCTGGGGAAGCACATACTTCCAGCAGGCCGAGCTCCCGAGGTAGAGGGCATGCCAGCCCCACAGCACCGTCCTTAAGCCTGTGCTCCCTGTGCACGTAAATGCCTTTTCATGGGGTTTTTTGTCGCCTCCCAGGACACATTATCGATCTTTCTCGGCATAAGGGCAAATGGAATTGAAATGATGTAAACATAGAATCTGAAAACTGTCTGTGTCTCATTATAAAACATGAAAGTGACAATATATATATATAAAAAAAATAACCATCTAGTGGATTTATTGGCTTATCCAGATCGAACCAAACCCCCAGCCCTCAGCGTGAAACCTCTCTTCCTCATTTCCTGGTGGAAAGTAAAGGGCTTGTCATGCTGGCACGTGCGTAGACCCCTTTATCGCATTTCTTTGGCACACATCAACACTAACCCCGCCCCCCCCCCCCAGAGCCCTTTCTCCATCTTTTTCTGCTCCGGACCATCAGTCCCCTCAGGTTATAGGTTAATTTGTGTCTTGGCTTTGCCCCCTTCTGGAATGTCAAGTCCTGGAGAGCAGGCAGAGCCTATAACCAACGCCTGCCTCAGCAAATGGTTGTTGAAAGAAATTGTTGGCTCTCCCTTCCTTCATTGTCTTCGTGGGCCTGCCTATTGGCCCTTGCCTACCACCTTCCACCCAAGCAGGACAGCTCCCTGTCCCTTTGGGGTTTGGGCACCAGTGGGCCCCTTCGGGCCAAGCCCTTGAGCTGATTATCCCCACCCTGCCCTGCCAACCAACCAACCAACCAACCAACCAACCAACCAACCAACCAACCAAAAACCCTGCTGCTTCCCCGTGGTTCTACGCAGGCTTCCCTCCTCAGCGACTCTTCTTTGGGCCACTGCTCACTGTTTGCCTCCCTCAGCCAAACCCTCTCCCCGCCTGCTTTCCGATGTCAGGCCCATTTTCGCTGCCAGCCCTCTGCAGGTAACGGGATGCTTTGTTCATGGTAGCTGTATGACCAGCACTAACCGTCCTGTCTTCTTTCTGCTTTTCTCATGCTGTTTGAACTCGCTAGCTCTTGAAAATAGGTTCCTCTTTCCTCTTCATGTCTCTGCCCTTTATCTGCTTTTCATTCACTGGTAGCCTCTAAATCAATTCACTTTAATGCCTCACCATACTCCTCCCATTCCAGACCTTTCTACCTCATGTCTGGGGTTACCAGACAGCTCTCGGGATAAAAGTTCCTCCCAAGCACTGCTCTCCTGGCCTTCACTCCCCTCACACCAAATGTTAGCACGCTTTGTCCCATGTTTATATTTCCTGGCATTGGCCATGGTGTGGGGTGCAGTCCATCCCTGTTTTGGGGAGAGCTGGTCTGACTCTCCAAAGATTTGTTGCCTCTTGCCTTTAAGCAGGCCCTAATCACCTTGGCATCTTGAAAAAAAGACCTTACTTATCCTGATTACTCCCCGTTCCTGAGTCCCACCCAGTCATGGCTCAGAGGGGAGTAAGATCTGTCGGGCTGCTCCCGCTCCCACTCCCTCCTTGGCTGGCCCATGCAGTCTGCTTTCTCTTCCCGGCACTCTTTGGAAACTGCCCCGAGGTCCCCAGGGGCCAGCTCCTGGCCAGATCCAATGGTCTGTTTTATATTTTCCTTTGTCAGCTGTGGAGTTATCTGTCACCTGCCTTTCTGAACTCCCCCTCCCAGGCCAGCTTGTCTTTCGTCACCTGCCACTTCTATTGGCATCTTCCTTACCCCTTGGAAGACTTGCTTTCAACTCCTCGGACTCCTAAACTCACTCGCTGTCTCCGTCTCCGTCTGCGGTTACCTCTTTTCCCTCACCCCACTGCCCCACAGAAGACTTGGCTATTTCCCCTGTGGGTGTTCATGCATTCTTTCTTTTTTCCAAATAATTCTTGGCGCACCTGCTATATGGCAGGCAATGAGAATCCCTTGGTGAACAAGGGAAAAAAAGTCTATTGCAGGGGTTTAGAGTTTGGATTTGGGGGGTTCAAATCCCAGGTCTGCCGTCAGCTAGCTCTGTGACCCTGGGCAAGCTACTTGACCTCTCTCTGCTTCAGCTTCATTGTCTGGAGAACGGCAATAGGGTCATGCCTCCTATGACTGTTACGAGGAACAAATGAATGAATATTTTCTAGAAGGGCTTAGCACAGAGTAAGCTCTAGGTCAGTGTTAAACCAAAGCGAGAACAGGTACAGTCCATGCCCATGCAGATGACATTCTAGTGGGGAAAATGACCCAAAGAGTAGACGTGGTGTCTGTGAAGTGCTGGGAGAGAGGCAAAGCATGTAGTCATGGGCCTCTGGGGAAGGAGCATACGCTCTAGAGGGCGTGGAGAGGTCAGGGGGACACACGGAGAAGGTTCCCTGAGGAGATGACTTTGAAGCTGACACACAAGAAACAAAGTAGCCTGGAGAAGGAGGGCGGGTGGAGGTGAGGCACGGCGCAAGGGGACGAGGGAGGGCATTCTAGTCAGGGAATGGTGAGGTGGGCAAGATGGTGAGAGACATAGAAAGAGACCCAGTAGAAAAACAAAGGAAGTTCTGTATTAAAGGGGAGGGAGGGCAGGGGAGCAGGATGGGAACAGAGGTGGCTGGAGATGAGCTCGCAGAAGTGAGCGGAAGCCGGGCCGCGTGGGGCCTGGTAGGTCCTGCCAGGGGAGTTGGACTTTCATTCTGGGAGCCATGAGGCACCATTGAGGGATTATGTTTGGGTACTATCGTTCTGTCTTCAGCTTGGAAAAATGGGTTAGATGACGGCAAACATGGAATCCAGGAGACAAATTAGGTGTCTCTTTCTTTATTCTAGGTGGGTCAGGCTGTCATGCTAACAAGGGGATGAGGGGAAGCGCATGGGTGCGAGGGACCCTTAGGTGGTAGGATAATCAGGTCTTATCCATTGATGGAATGTGGGTGTGAGGAAAAGAAAGGAGCCAAGGAGGGCCAGTATTCTGGCTTGGGCAACAGGGCAACTGTAGGGCCACCCACTGAGACTGGGGATGAAGGAAAAGATGGAATTTGGGGGTGGCTCAGCCAACAAATGTTTATTAAACATCTACTACGCACCGGGCCTTGTTCCAGGAGTTACACAGACGTCGGTGGGCAAGAAGGGCCAAAATCCCTGCCCTCAGGAATGGAGAATAAATAAACAAGTAAATACCTAGCGCGAGACAAACGCTATGGAGGAAATAAAGGAGGGACACCCGAGTGTAAGTAGGAGGCAAGCTGGTCTAAGAAAGGATAAAAATAAGCCTCCGAGGGAGGAGATGCTGCCCCACTCTGGCAGGTTTGGGGGGAATACATCAGAGTTGTGGGTGCTTTGTTTCTGGAGCACTCACTACATGCCACGCAAGGCGCTTGGTGCTTTGCCCACCTCGTCTCAGGGCAGCAGTCCTGCGAGGTGAGGCCTTCTCATCCCATCCTGCCAGGGGAGGAAACCAGAGTCCCTCAGCTGGTCGGCCACCCGACCCCAGAGCCCAAGCGCTCCTTCCCCACTCTGCAGGAACAATAGCGGGATGAGAGGGTATGAGCGGAGGGCCGGAGAGCCCAGACACGTGTGAGAGGCAGCCCAGCAGGGACGAGCTCACCAGCACGATGCAGAGGGGCCAGAGAGAGGAGGGTGTGAGCGGTCCACCCGGCCCGGGCAGCACCACAGGCCTGGAGACTGGCCTCTCATCCCCCAAACACTGGCCTGCGATAACCCAGCCTATGAGGTCGTGTGGGATCTGGCTTTGCCGTGCTCTGCCTCCTGACACCTGTTGATTTACCCAGGCCCGGGGAACCTTCTTTGTGAAACCTGATGGCAGGAGGGCCGGTGAGGTAACCCTGGGGCGTCTGAGAGCCAGGCCTCTGCCAGTCGAGGGCAGCGGATTGCCCGGCACAGGGGCCTAGCACGGGCCTTGTCAGCTGCTCCCTTCTGCCCTGGGCTCAGACACAGCAAGTCAGACAGACATTTATAGACCCGGGTACTCTGAGAGTTGGCGGAAGCTAAAAGTAAAAATAGCTGGTGATGAAATTTGGCCCAGGGCAGCCCCCAGACAAGCTCCCCAGCGGGTTTTGCCACTTGGGTAACTTCCTGTCGCCAGGCAGGGCGTAGGAGCCTCTGGGCTGAGGGGCTGGGATCTTCTGGGGTGTTCCCCTCCTTCCACCTCACCACCCGGAGGCCGCCGCCCCATTCCCCCATCCTGTGGACCCTCAGTCAGAAAGTCACAAGGCAGGAGCATCTTCACTCTGTCTGTAGTGCTCCCGGGCAGCGCACCACACGCCCGGGGACCCCAGGCCCAGCAGCAGGGCAGCCCGCCCCGGCCTCTCCTGCCTCCAGCACCCTGGAGCCCTCCGCCTCTGCCGTCCCCCGCATCCACCAGGCCTGGGAGTCCCAGGGAGCTTTTACTTTATAGACATGACTCAAGTTCATGTCTCTCCTTATCCCTCCGCTCAGGCCCTTTGCATCTGAGGATCCGATAGGACTGACATAGCTTCAGTTTCCCTTTTTGACCTCTGGGGAGGATTAGGGCTGTGAGGAATTCTTCAGCAGCTTACACCAAGCCGTAGCCACTTAAAAAAACTACTTCCTTTCCTGCTAAAGCAGAGATTTCATCATTTTGCCCTCCTCATCGTAACACTATTTTTCAAATTTTATTTTTTAAGATTTTATTTATTTATTTGAGAGAGAGAGAGAGAGCACAAGAGTGGGGGGAGGGGCAGAGGGAGAAGAAGAAGCAGACTCCCCACTTCGCAGGGAGCCCAAAACGGGGCTCGATCCCAGGACCCTGGGTTCATGACTGGGCCAAAGGCAGACGCTTAACTGACTGAGCCACCCAGGTGTCCCCGCTATTTTTTTTTTAAACAACATATTCTTTAAAATGCAACAATAGTAGGACAGTATTTGTACTTAGGTGTAGGGAGAAGCCCTATAGCTAGTTTGTTTGTCATAAATCACTTCATTTGTCACAGATATATTAACTAGATTTCCCATTTTCCCCTCCTGCTACCTGGCGGTGGAAGGGCTCTGGACAGCAGAGCTGGCTGGCCCTGCACTACCACCTTAAGAAGTCACTTCCCTGGTGTTCAATTCACCAGATATTTATTTAGGCCGGCTCCGCCTGGGACTCTGCTAACTGCTTCGGGCAAAAAGATGGACAGGACATGGTTCCTGCCTTGGTGAGTGTCTCCTCCACGGGGGAGGCTGGTTATAGAAGCAGATACTTTCAGTACAACGTGGTAAATGCTGAGTTACGAGGAGAGTCACGTAGGGTTTTATGTGAATGCGGAAGGGTAGGGTGTAGCCAGCTAGTTATCAGGGAAAGCCTCCTGGAGGAGGTGGTATCCATGACAAAGAAAAGAGGCGGTTGTATTCCAGGATAAAGGACTAGTACGAGCCAGGGTCTGAGGTCCTGAAACAGATTAATGTGCATGATGGCCTTTGACGTGACCAGTGCATCCATCCCACAGTGTCTATGAATGTGGGCTGCTAAAGGCTCACAGCCTCTCTCCCTTCTCTGGAAAGTTGCCCTGAGGGGTGAGAGCCACGTTGGCCCAGAGGTTAGGCACTATGGCATGTGGGAACCCTGCCCACCTCCCCCTTGCCTCAGAATGGGATCACCTTGTGGCGTCACTCACACTTCATAGTGATCCGGGATGTGGCCAGAGCCAGACTCCAAACGAGACCGCATCCTTACTTAGCCCCATTCCCCGCGCCATGGTGCTTTCCTCATTCCCTTTTCCCTGAGAGCTCTCCCTCAGTAAACTGGAAACACCCAGATTCTTGTCTCACTCAGGCTCTGCTTCTGGGGAACCCAACCCAAGATAGTATGTTTGATGAACTTCTAGAAATTTGGCATACCTTGTATTCAAAGTGTGAATCTAGGAATAATTGTAAGAATTAAACCCAAAAATTAGGCAAGGGCCGGATCATAGAGAACCTTGTGTGCCGTGTTCAAGACCTTTGAGTCTTTTTTATTTTTTATTAAGCCTTTTATATTAGACTAAAGCACTCTTCCTCAAATCATGCCTCCCACCTTTAATGATGTAGCCTCCCCACATTTAGTGACTTATTCATTTAGGTCAAGGCATGGGGGACTATGGGGTTCTTAGTTAAATACAGAGCTCTGTGAAAGTGATAATCCATTGAGACATTAATAGTCTAATTCACCTTAAGGTATGATGTAGGTGTGAGAGATTGTATTTTCCAAAGATGGCCACACCTATGGATCTCACCCATGTGCTCATACAATGTGGCTAGCATTCTTCCCACTGCGAGATAAGGTCTATGCTTCCTGCCCTTGAATCTGCGGATGTGGGCTTGTGACTGCACTGGCCAATGGCATGCAGTGAAAGCAGTGCTGGGAGATGTCCGAGGCAAGGTCATAAAGGCAATATGGCTTCCACCTGGACCTCTCCCACACAGGCGCGTGCTCTCTCTCGATCTGTCAGGATGCTCCTTCTTGGAACTCAGTCACGACATTGTGACGAAGCCACACAAAGAGGCCACACGTTGGCATTCTGGCAGACAGTCCCAGCTAGGCCCCAGCCAACACCAGCATCGATCTTCAGACATGTGAATGAGAAAGCCACTCCTGATGATTCTAGCTCCTGGCTTCTGAATCTTCCAGCTGAGGGCACAGACATCATGGGACAGAAACAAGTTTCCCTTAGTGTGCCTAGTCTGAATTCCCCACCCACAGAAACCATACAGATGATACGTGATTATTGTTATTTTAAGTCACTACGTTTTGGGGGAACTTACTTTGCTGCAACAGATAACTGACACATCTGTCTAGACTCTGAAGTGACAATTTCCCCTTCAAAATTACTCCTCTAGTGGGGTGCCTGGCTGGCTCAGTCAGTAGAGCAGGCAACTCTTAATCTCAGGGTTGTGAGTTCAAGCCCCACATTGAGTGTGGAGCTTACTTGAAATAACATAAAATGTAAAAAATTCCTTCTCTAGCTTCCCTACCCAGGCAATTGGTACCCCCATGTTCTTTCAGCGACTGAGCTCTCCATTTGCATACAACTAGCCTTTAGGTCCCATAGATTTTCCTTTCTAGGGTGTCTCTGCCGTCTGTCCTTTCCCTTGGTGCTTGTCTTTCCAGATTAACCTAAAGCCCAGCCCGAATCATGTTCAAACTCCTCAAAAACTGCCAACTTTCACAAAAGCACAGCTTCCACATGGAATTATACACTTCCAGCTGCAATTTATATATTGCAAATAGACATATATTCTGAATATATCTGTACTTAGAGAAATTACATTTTGCTTGTTCGTTGTAATAAATTCAGATTTGTTACAATACAGATTTGTCACAATACAATACAATACAATACAATACAATACAAATGCTGTTATAGTCCAGACATTTGTCTAAGGGTGCATGTCCATATTCTAGGTATGTGTGTATTCTAGGTCTCCTAGGTATATAAAAATATATACACGCACAGAGGTATATGCTACACACACATATACAATAGATATGTTTAAGATTTTTTTTTAACAAAACTAGGATCACAGCACACATTATGTTCTGTAATTTTGCTTTTTTTTTTTTTTTCCATTTTGCCTTTTTACCTAACATTGCTTCCTGGTTATCTTTCCATGACAGCACCTGCCGATCTACTTCATTCATTTTAAGAGTTACACAGTATACTCCACCATCATTTATTGAACCGTTTCCCTGTTGAAAAACATTTGGTTGTTTCTACATTTTGCTACCAACTAGCGCTGCAGTGAGTATTGTTGTGCAAACGTCTTGATGCACTTGTGCTATTTCAGTTGAAGTGGTTGGAATCCTGGGTATGTGACCACTGGATCATAGGGTGTGGACAATTTAAATACTGATAGGGAATGCAAGATTGTCCTTCTAATGGGGTTGGACCAATTTTCACCCACGTACCACTCTAGCCCAAACAGCGCCATATAAATTTGCACTATATAGCCATTAATATGGACAAGGTAGCTCTCGAAAGCACTGTCATGAGAAGATGTTCACCAAAGTGAAAAGGACAGAAGGCATAGTGTAATTCCATTTCTGTATATATGCATAAAATGTCTGGAGGTATATATAACATGGCATTAACAGAAGTTCTTTCTGGGAAGTAGGCAAGTCTGGAGAACTTTAATTTTTTTCCCTTATAGTTAAAAAATTGTGTTTAATACTGTCAGGAAAGATATTTTCCATTTTGAGAAACACTGCATAAATGATGTAAATGTTAGAAATGTGCTATGCATGGATAAAAGAAAAAAGGAACAAGACAGGGAAACAATGAGCAAGCAGTTAGAGATCTACAGTTGACATCAATTCACATCTGCTAACTGTGGGAACCAACTACAGAGACATAATTAGACTCAGCATCAAATGGGCTTTACAAATACACGGCCATTTCCCATTGTTTAACATAGCTCACATATAAGGGTACTGAATAGCTCTTTGGCAAACGTGTGGTAAATCAAAATTCTGATTAAATGAACTCTATTCTAATAAGCTACTGAAACAATGAGACATGTCAGAAAATAACAATTCTCAATTAAAAGAGAAAAAACCTTCAGTGGCTTCCCTTCACTTAAGATGGTGTTTTGTTCATTGTGGGGAGCAAAGCATAATGTATAGACTTGTCGAATCACTATTGTTGTACACCTGGGACTAATGTAACATTCCGTGTCAACTGTACTTCAATTTTAAAAAAATTTAATAAAAAGGAAGTTTTATTAAAAAAAAAAATAGAGAGAGAGAGAGAGATGGTGTTTACCAACCTTGCCGAACAACAAAATCACTCCAGGTCTTATTAAAAGAACAGATACTCAGGCACTGCCCCAGACCTGAATTTGATTATAACCCAGAAATCCTCACCAAAGGAGTCTGGAACTCTATATATGTTTTAATTTTTTATGCATTTATGCATTTTATGCCTGCAACATGGGGCTCGAACTCACAGCTCTGAGATCAAGTCACATGCTCCACCCACTGAGCAACCAGGTGCCCCTAGAACTCTGTCTTTTTAACATGCTCTCAGATGAGTCTTCTAATCAGACAAGTTTAGGACACTACATTTGTGACATACAGAAATAAATACAAATGCTATACCTACACGTTTACAAATGTCTGTGACTCCTGTCCGCGTTCGTAACTTCGTGTGAGGCATTGTTCCAGGCATTGGAACATACTGGGTATCACGTAGGAGGAATTTGTTTTAATTGAGATAGAATTCACATACCATAAAATGCATCCTTTTAAAGAGTGCAATTCATTGGATTTTAGTACATTCACCAAATCCTGCAACCATCACCAAGGTCTAATTCCAGAACATTTAATCAACCCCAAAAGGAAACCCCGTGGCCTTTAGCAGTCACTCACCATTTCTTCCCCATCTCACCAGCCCTGACAACCACTAATTTAAGTTCTGGCTCTATGGATTTGCCTATTTCTGACATTACATATAAATGGAATCATAACATGTGGGTGGCCCTTTGTATCTGACTTCTTTTGCTTTACATAATGTTTTCAAGGTTCACCTATGCTGTAGCATAGACCGGCCCTTCATTCCTTTCCAGGGCTGAATGCTGTTCCATTGTATGGATATAACGCATTTCGATGATCCATTCTTCAGGTGGGGCATGTATGGGTTATTTCCAGGTTTTGGCTATTATGAGTAAGGTCTGGGAAGCCTTCAAAACTACCAAATTTCCAGGTCTCACCTCAGACCAATGGGAGAAAAGTATCTGAGGGGTGGGGGATAGGTGGGGCTGGACATTTTTTTTTTAATTGAGCTCATAGGTGAGCCTAATGAGAAGCCAGAGGTGAGAGTCACTAAATAGATATCCCTAAGGGAGTGGTCTTAGATGCAGTCCCTGAAGAAAAACACATTTCCAAGCCCAACCCCACATGTAACCATTCCGAATATCTGGGGGGTGCACCTAGAAAACCGAGCTTTAACAAGCCCTCCAGGCAATTCTGATGCACACTCAAGTGTGAGAACCACTGCACCTCACACTGCCATCTTCAAATCCCCCAAATTCTGAATTTCAAAACCTATCTGCAGACTTCTGTTTCCAGAAAGATTGAGTAGAGGTGCTTTCCCCTGTCCTCCCATGAAGTATAGCTAAAAAGTCTGGACATTACTTATAAAACAAACCCAAGAAGACACTGAAAGGTGGGAAGGAAAAGACAGGTGGAGGACAAAACTCGGGATACAAAGGAACTCGACAGCAGTGAATTCTATCCGCACTGGGTGCTGGAGAAGCTGGCAACCCTGAATGCCAAAAGGCACAGACAGAAAAGCCCCAAGCTCTCTCTAGCCCAAGACCAAGGAGAGGGGCAGCCTAGCAAGACAGAAACCTTTTAGACAGCAACCACTCTACTCCAGCCAAACTCCACGGAAAGTACTGTGGCCTCAACCCAGCCATGCCACTGAAGTCCCAGTGTAGAACCCAGACTCCCCCTTCAAGAGGCTGTCACAGAGCAGCCTCGTCCCCCGGCTAGGGTGGAAAGGAAAAGGCCTAGTGAAGAGTTAGGACTTCACCACTGCTGGTGGTGGAATATAGGGCACCCTGCACCACCCACACTTCCCAAACATCGGCAAAGAGCATGTAAGGAGCAGTAACGAAGCATTCCAATCTCTCCCAGCCAAGCAGGTATCAGTGGAGACCATAGGAGGAGCCAGAAGTACCGTCCCTACAGAGCACTAATGAGGAGCCGCCCCAGCCAGAAACGTTGCTTCCCTGGATCTTTCCCCACTTATAATATAATTGTCTTAGGTAATTGACAACCCAAGGTAGTGTTTTCATTTTTGCTTCAACTCTCAAACACGGTTTAGAAAACTTGTCATCTTTTGAGTTTTTAAAATTATGTTTTCTACACTCACCCGAACTGGTAAAATGTTGATACCAGAGCAGCCACGACAAAGCTGTACCGAAAGATACATAAAAAAAAAAAACCACTATACATACCTCAAAATGGAATTATAAAATAAATGTTCAAATAACCTACAGGAAGGCAGGAACTACAAAACAGAGAGAAGTATCAGGCACAGAGGAGCATTACATAATGATAAAAGAGCTAATCTGCTAAGAATCCTGAAGATGTATGCACCAAATGGCAGAACTGAGAAGTTCGTGAAGCAAAACCTGATAGAACTGAAAGGAAAAATAGATCCACGATTTTAGTGGAAACTTCAACACTTGTCCCTCAACAATTGATAGGCAAACCAGGCAGGAAATCAGCAAAGATAGAGAAGAACCAAACCATCAGCCAAAAGGATCTAGTCAAAATTTATAGACTATTCCACCCAACCACAGAAGAATGCACATTCTTTTCAGGCCCCTGTGACACATGATACCAAGATAGACCAGACTCGGGGCCATATAACAAACCTCAACAAATTTAAAAGAATTGAAAGCAACACAGTTTGTTCTCTGACTGCAATGGGACCAAACTAGATATTAGGAAGAGAAAGTGAACAGGAACACTTTTAAACACTTGGAAACTACAGAACACAATTCTAAATAATCCATAGATCAAAGAAGAAGTTTCAAAGGGAAATTTAAAAATTCCTGAAACTGAATGAAAATGAAAATCCGACATACAATTTCTGAAACCCAGCTTCAGCAGTGCTAAAGGGGAAATTTATGGCACTAAATGTTTACATTAGAAAAGAAAAGAATCAAATCAAATCTAAGCCCCCACTTTGAGAACTTGGAAAAAGAAGGGGCCCCTGGGTGACTCAGTCAGTTAGGCAACCAACTCTTGATTCTGGCTCGGGTCATGATCTCAGGGTCAAGAGACTGAGCAGGCCTTAGGGCTCCACGTTCAGCAGGGAGTCTGCTTGAGGATTCTCTCATTCTCCCTCTGCCCCTCCCCCCACTCGAGCGCATTGCACGTGCACACACACACACGCACACACTCTCTCTCTCTCAACTAAATAAATAAATCCAAATTAAAAAAGAACCCAGAGGAAAAAAAAAGAGCAGAATAAATCCAAAGCAAAGAAAAGGATGAGAATAATAAAAAGCAGAAGTCAATAAAATTCAAATAGGAAAATATTACATATAATCAATGAAACAAGAAATTGGTTCTCCCAGGGCGCCTGGGTGGCTCAGTCGGTTAAGCGTCTGCCTTTGGCTCAGGTCGTGATCCCAGGGTCCTGGCCTTGAGCCCCGCTTCTCCCTGTCCCTCTGCTCCTCCTCCTCCTCCTCCTCTCTCTCTCTAACGCTCTCTCCCTCAAATAAATAAATAAATAAATAAATAAATAAATAAATAAATAAATAAAATCTTCAAAAAAATCACAGACGTCCACCCTTGTTGTGCCTTGCAGTCTTCTTCCTAATGCAGTATCTCAACCTTGGCTGCACATTTGGGAACTGAAAATATCTGCCTGTCCCGACCACACACCAGAACAATTGAAACTGAGTATCTGGGGGAGGGGAGCCCAGCATATCAGTATTTTTAAAGTCTCCTTAAACAATCCCACTGTGCAGCCATGGCTGGGAAACACAGTGAAAACAGGAAAGGCAGTGACCTGGTCAGGATGTACTCTAACATAGGGAGACAGCAGAGAGAAGCAACGTGATTGGGCCGGGGTGGGACTTCTCAGCCCTGGCTAGGTTGCTAACGGCGGCGGGGGTGGAGATGGAGTCCGAGAAGCCGCTGTGAGCTCGAGCCCCGGACCACCAGCAGAGCCCTGACGTTGTCCTATGCACGTTCTGCAGTCATTCGCTGCACTGGAACAGGACTCCGTGGAGGCAGGGGCTATCTATCCTGATCTCGGCAGTCTCCCCAGCACGCAATGCTCATTAAGTCTTTGCAGTATCAACTAAAGCTTGAGTTTTTTTAGGACCACCTGCCTCCGAATCCCCCGGGGCCGTCATGGAAACAACAGATGCCCTTCACTATTGCCCCACTGCTGTTTCTAAAAATCTGTGCAGAGTACTTCTACGATTGCTCCCTTGTCTTTCTCATTCGGCCCGTCTTCCTAGCAGCCTCCAAAGTACTCCAGCAGAAGACTCTTTCAAGGTGCTTATTAGCAGGATGGGAACATTCGTTCATTCACCAAATACTTACTGGTGAATAAGCACTAGACTCTGGAGAAACAACATTCTAGTAGGGAATATATGCAAGAAGTCTATGGCTACATGAGTAAATATGTAACTATAAATCACGCGAGACGTTCCATGAAAGGAAAGATGATGTGCTCTAAGAATGAGTAACAGGAGAATCGAACAGCCTGGGCAATCAGAAAAGGCCTCTCTGAGAAAGCTGTATTGAGCACATTTGCAAAATGTGTGAGTCAGTCCATTGGAAAGGGACCGAAACGAGTTTTCCAGGCAGAAGAGATGGCCTTGGGTGATTGTCCAGAGTCAGGAAAGAACTTGGTGCTTTTGAACTGAAAGCAAGCCAGGGGCCAGAACACAATAGTAAGTGGAGAGTGGCTGATGAGGAAGGCACGAACAGTTCAAGCAGGGCTTTGTCTGAGAGAGGGAAGAGCTCGGGTGTCTTCCGGAATATGATGGGAAGCCACTGGAAGGTTCGAGCAAGGGAATGGTATGATCTGGTTGACGCAGCTGCTGCGTAGGCAAAGGACTGTAGCAGGGCAGGACTGGAAGCAGGGAGTCCGCAGGGGAGGTTCCCAGAATGCTCTGGGTGGAGTAGTGAAGGTGGGGAGAAGTAGATGGTTGGGATGTTTTTGCTGGAGAAAGGAGTCTGTTTCCCCATGCTGGCCCTCTCCATACTCTGCAAGTGAGACATCACACATACATGTAAGGCCAGACATACTCTGGGAGGGGGAACTGTCTCCGATGCGCAAGAACGGACCGCAGGCGGAGACAGCCTTGCTCCAGCCATCGCAGTTGGAAAGAAAAGCGTCTTAGGAGAGATCAGTGACAAACGATTCTTTCGAAACGCAATTGAGCCATTGGTTTGTGAATTTACTTTTTTCACTGAGGCGGAATTTAATTCAATTAAAGGCACAGAGCCTGCGTGCCCAGTTTTATGATCTTTGAAAAATGTACCCAGCCACGTTGTTATTACCCCTTGTGCCTTTAGCAGTCAGTCCCTACCCTCTCCTGTTCTTTAGCTTTCTATAATTGGAATCATACTGTATATATTCTTGAGTGCCTGGCTTTTTTCACTCATCATAATGTTGTTGAGATCGTGTTGCGTGTAAGAGCAGACCATTCCTTTCCACGGCTGAGTAGCATTCCATTGCAAGAATACATCCCGAGTTGTTTCTCCATCCTTCTGTTCATGGACGTTTGAATAGTTTCCCAGTGGCTAACTGTGGCTCTGAGTTTCCTTAGAGTTTCGTTACAGAGTAAGGCACAGCTTTGACTCACTTTTCTCTTGTTTATCTCCCCATTTTCTACCTCGAATTTCCGTCCATTTGTACGTATTTACCCTTCGATTCATCAGTTCCCAACCTTACAATCTTCCAGCCTTGTCCATGGGAACGCACTTGTGTTTTTATCTCCACTTCAGGGGCATGTTTTCCAGGAATCCACGTATTTTCACTCGGGTTGTGTCTATCCCTAGAAAACAGACGATGAAAGTCGGCTAGATTCTCCGGAAGAAGACTCCCAGATGTGACAGCTATCCAGATAGGTGGCGAATTGTTTAAAAACCTTACACTTTCCAAAACCAAAAGAATTCGTGAGAAAAATGGCATTGTTTTGCATTTTCGAAATTCTCTTCAGTGTCTGGGATAATAAAAGACGGCTGGATTCTCATATTGGCTTCTGTGTTCAATCGGTTGCCACATGTTGTTTTGGTTACAGTACGCAAAGAGAATCAGGACTCATACAGATATGTAGTTGGAAAAAAGACGAGTATTTTAATAACTTTTTCATGTAATTATGCCTATTTTTCTTTGATACTGCACCAGGTGCCGTGTGTTCTGATAGCTCTGGGAACTTTGGAAGGTAAGAGGTTGGAGTGATCTAATTTTGGAAGTTTTGAAGGAGCTATACACTCTCCCATAGATGCTATACATGGTCCTATAGACAGCCCAGGCTTCAACCAGGGCAGGATTTCTCAGCCTTGGCTCTATCAACATTTTGTATTGGGTCATTCCTTGTCATGTGTTGGGGTGGGGGGAGGGATGGCGCATAGTGGGATGTTTACCAGCATGCCTGGCCTCTACCCACTACTCTACTCTACTCCCCCACAGTTGTGACAACCAAAGATGTCTCCAGACATTGCCAAATACCGCCTGGTGCGGCAAAGTCACCCCCCCCCCAATTGAGAACCACAGAACAGGCACTCCAGAAAGGCCCTTTTGGCCGGACTGAACAATTCAAGATGAAAGTTATGTAAGGAACTTCAATAACTTTGCTGACATTTCTCTGTTGGGAATGCAATTGCCAAGAGCTATTTATTAAGTGCTATTAGGCGCCTCACACACATTAACCAATTTACTCCTCACATCAACACTACGAGGTAAGTATTAATATTCCCATTTTACAGATGAGGTCATCAAAACTCAGAAAGATGGCCACATGCCCAAGAGAGGGGCAGAACTGGGATAAGTATCTGTGTCTAATTGACTCCCACGCGTATGCTCCGAAGAAGCAGCGTGTTAGTTGTGTTAGAAATGTGGTTTCCTGGGGCACACACTGCATAACCCTCTCTAATGACCTTATTGAGATAACAGAGTCGTGCCTGATTTTAGGTGGGAAATACAATCGGGGGTGACTTCTTGACCTAGTACCTGGAATAGCTTTGGGGTAAACTTAATTGAAGCATTACTTTGATGGATTGCAGAGACTTCTGGGGTAAGATCAAAGAGACATAAGTATAAGGCCTTGAGGGACCAAATTACCCATCTCATTGGTTCTAGAAGCCATGGCAATAATTAATCAAGCAGTCTTGTGAAGGTGCTGGCAGGACTTTTCCGATACCTCAGATTATCAACCCCAAGGAGGGGGGTGGGCAATACCACCTCTGATTGACCCCAGGCTGGGCTGTTAAGTCCTTTGCTTTAGCTTAGGAGAAAAATGTTTGGGGGAATGGTAACCAGGCACTCTAACCTCTAGGGCAGTGTTCTTCCAACTGCCCATCACAACGTTTTTGGGGTCATGAAATCAATTTAGGGGATGACCAGCAGCATTTAAGAACAAATAAGGAAGACCAGAGCAGAAAGCATCCAGGGTCCCCCCCACATTATTGGCAGGACTGGCTACAGAATATGGAAAATGTAGGGCTCCTTCATCACAAAGCAGGAAAAAGGTGTTTTTAAAGGCACTCAGATATAAAGTTTTTCCTTTCTTCTGCAGTCTCTGGCTTGACTTGTCACGGTGTTTGTTTGTTTTTTTTTTTTTTCCATTTGCTATTTATCTATTTGTTATCCTAAGTAAAAAAATAAAATTTAAAATTCAAAACATGAATTTCACTAGACTTTATTATGTTTTGCAACACCGGATTAAAATGCAAATGTAAGGGGCGCCTGGGTGGCTCAGTCGGTGAAGCGTCTGCCTTCCGCTTACGTCATGTTCCCTGTTCCCAGGGTCCTGGGATTGAGCCCTGCGTGGGGGAGGGGGTCCTTCCTCAGCGGGGAGCCTGCTTCTCCCTCTCCCTCTGCCTGCTGCTTCCCTGGCTTGTGCTTTCTCTCTCTCATTCTGTCAAATAAATAAATAAAACCTTCAAAAAAATACAAAATAAAATGCAAATGCAGAATCACCAAAATTGCACAATTCATATTTTGTAGCTCATACATGCATATATACTCAGTTCTTACCAGAAGAGTGAACACACTGCACAAAATGCGTTCAACTATTCTGATTTCATGTTCTAAATTTTTAGTTACTGTTTTTTCTGTGATTGAGGTGTAATTGACATAGAACGTGATACTAGTTTCAGTGCACAACATCATGCTTTGCCATTCTCATCACAAGGACAAAATGTTATTTCCTTTCTTGATAACATGTGCATTCCACCAACCATCTCTACCTGCAGCTTACGGTGGGTAAGGACAGAGGAAAGGGAAAGGGTGGGTTCATCCTTGCCTTCTGTGTCATTATGTTCAGTGTAAGTGGTCAGCTCACACAGGAAAGCAACCCACTTAAGATCTGCTAGGGTTCCTTGGTCTTCATGTCCCCAGAATTCCGCTGCTATCTTTCTGCACTGGAAACAAGCTCGGGTTGGAAAGGCAAGTGTGGCCTCTCATTTGTCGCCAATAGCGCTCCCCCAACCCCACCCCACCCCCGCCTTACTCAGTTGTAGATGCAACACACTGACCTCGCGCTGGCCCCCAGTCTTGCTGAACTCCCCCCCACCCCCGCTTCATGGGCTCACCGGAGCTCCCTGCTCGTGGGGCATCAGCAGTCATGCAGGCTGCCCGAATCTCATCTGCTCTCAGGCATGCTCCCCCGTTCCACCTGAGTTCACTTGCAAAACACAAGCTCAAAAATAAAACTATTAAGAAGGTCAAGACAGCAACAGCAGAACATTAAACCAAGTGTGGGGGCCCCTCCTGAGCTCGGAGCCCCAGGCTGCCCTGTGCCTAGGAAGCCGGCCCCGATTATAAGGTATTGTTGCTGAATGCTTTGTTTCACGGGTGCGTGTGAGAGTGTGTGCTATGTGTGTACTGGGATGGTCCCCAAAGTGTGACAGCCCCTGCTTCTGCCCTTCCCCTCCCCTACTAGGGGCTGGAGCTTTTTCTGGAAACAGTAAACCGATTTTAGTTAGAAGAGGACTGAAGCCAGATCTTCAGTGTGATGCAAGTTCTGTCTGCATTCTCCCTTAACCCCTGCATCTCAGGTGCCTGTTACAAGACAGACCAGGGTCACCTCTGTTTTGAGCAGGCACCCTTGACCCCACCCAGGGAGGAAACCAGAGTGGGCCAAGGAGAAAAAGGCAGCCCTACCTCCAGCCTAAATTTCTTGAAGCTCAAGGGGCAAGAGGTGCCCCTTGACCTCACTTGTGCAGGCCAGTTTCCCAGGATATTTAATTACTTAGAGGTGCGGTACTAAGTAGGCTCTTTCCTGGGGCATCTTTGGGATTATATCCTACCTTCAGGAATCTGTGGGGGTTGGCCAGCAAGGTGGGCTTTAAGGATCCAGAGATCTTTCGCCATACCTGTCTTTTTCCTGTTCATGTAACAAACCTTGGCATTAATTTTATGTCTTAAATTATAAGTTTTGCAAGTTCCATAAAGAAGAAGATACAGAAAATTATAAAGAAAATGAAAATCTCTTACTGCCTAGAATTCCATCATGACCACTATGAACATATTTTGTGTATTTTCTGCCATTTGTTTTTTTCTGTATTTCGAGTTTATTTAAGTCATCCCTACACCCAATGTGGGGCTTGAACTCACAACCCTGAGATCAAGAGCCACATGCTCTTCTGACTGAGCCAGCCAGGTACGTCTGCTGTTCATTTTTTCTATGTGTCTGCACTACAATTAAAGACAATGGTACACTGAACTAATACAATGTTATGTCAATTACACCTCCATAAAAAGACAATGGATCATATTGTGTATAGAGGTTGGAATCTGGTTTATTCCACTTAATATTATATAAGATTCAGTTTGTCTCTCCCTTAGACTATGCTGCACATGCAACGACAGAATCTCTCTCCTGCTGTCTTCTCTATTTCTTTCGATGCATTAATATCATTGGTTCACTTAAAGTTAAATTAGTTGCTCCTTGTAACTAAGAAGCATTTTTTCCACCTGTTAGTTTCCCTCCCCAAGTTTCATCTTTGCTCTTGTAACTTGCACCCTCTGCCACTAATGGGGAAAGGGAGAAGATTTTTCCCTTGGAGCTAGAACCAGACTTCTACAGCAAGTTCAACTTTTTATCAAAGAAAGAAAGAAAGAAAGAAAGAAAGAAAGAAAGAAAGAAAGAAAGAAAGAAAGAAAGAAAGAAATTTATTACAGGTGCACCTGGGTGGCTCATTCCATTAAGCGTCTGCCTTCAGCTCAGGTCGTGATCCCAGGGTCCTAGGATTAAGCCTGTGTTGGGCTCCTGCTTGTCTCTGTGCCTCCCCACCCCCAGCTCATGCTCTTTCACTTGTTGTCTCTCTCAAATACATAAATAAAATCTTTTAAAAATTATTGCAGCTTTATAAGTTTGAACGCAATACCCATTAAATCTGTTGATCAAAAATAAAACACTAGAGGGGCGCCTGGGTGGCTCAGTCGTTAGGCGTCTGCCTTCGGCTCAGGGCACGATCCCATGTCCCTGGGATCGAGCCCCGCATCGGGCTCCATGTTCCACTGGAAGCCTGCTTCTTCCTCTCCCACTTCCCCTGTTTGTGTTTCCTCTCTCACTGGCTGTCTCTCTCTCTCTGTCAAATAAATAAAATCTTAAATAAATAAATAAATAAATAAATAAATAAATAAATAAAACACTAGAGGCTCCTGGGTGGTGCAGTTGGTTAAGCACACACTCTTGGTATTGGCTCAGGTCATGATTTCACGGTCCTGAGATCGGAGCCCTGGTCAGGCTCTGAGCTCAGCGGGGAGTCTGCTTAAGACCATCTCTCTCAACACGTGCCCTCCTTAATACCCCGTCCTCAATATCACGTGTTGTGATGTGCACTGTGTGTTATACGTAACTAACGAATCCTTGAACACTACATCAAAAACTAATGATGGACTACACAGTGGCTAACTGAACGTAATAATAAATAAATAAATAAATAAATAAATAAATAAATAAATAATAACCATCTCTCTCTCTCTGCCCCTCCCCCTGAGCTCTCTCTGTCTCCCTAAAATAAATACATAAATCTTTTAAAAAATTAAAAATAAAACACTAATTAGGTACAGCTTTTTTAAGTAACTTGGCATCTCTTTCTCTTTTTTGGTGGGGGAGGAGCAGAAGGAGAGGGAGAGAGAGAATCTTAAGCAGGCTCCACACCCAGCGGGGAGCCTGACACGGGGCTTATTCTCACGACCCTGAGATCATGACCTGAGCTGAAATCAAAAGCCAGATGCTTAACCCCGACTGAGCCACCCAGCTGCCCTTGTCCTTTCTTACTTTTAAAACCTGACCTTGGTGATAAGAATTTCTCTTGTCCTTATGCCTACCTGCACCCACCTTGGCCTCTAAACTTTGCACCATTTGGTTCTCTGGCTTCAGCTGTCTGCTCCCCACCTGGGAAGGCAGAGACAGTGTTTTACTGATAAATATAGAACTGTGTTTTAAAATTTTTTTGAGATTTATTTATTTTAGAGAGAGAGAGAGAGAGAGAGAAAGAGTGAGCAGGGGGAGGGGCAGAGGGAGAGAGAGAATCCTGAAACAGACTCCCCACTGAGTGCAGAGCCCAATTCGGGGCTCAATCCCCAGGACCCTGAGATCATGACCTGAGCCAAAATTAAGAGTCAGCAGCTTAACCAACTGAACCACCCAGGCACCCCAGTTTGAAAATTTTTCAAACAGCTTAATTATAATAGTAATTATAGAAAGTAACTACACCTTTCCCCCAGACCAGAACTTTTTTAACACATTTATACAGAAGAAAAACAGAGGGTGCAAAATAAACACAACAGATTTCCTTCCCACTGTTAGAGGACTTCGCTGATCCCATGGTTCTTGAGCTGAACTTCCTCTCCTCATCCTCCTCTTCCTCCCACGTCTAAAGAGCATTACCCAGTTTCCTCATTCAAGTCAATACCAGTCAGAGAGTTGGGATGGTGGGGTCCCGGTTATCCCATTATGTCCAAACATGGAAAGAGCATTTGGAGAGAATTTCTAAGGAAATGCCTCTGTCCCTATTGTGATCGTAAGTATATTCTAGAATAGATGAGAAATGATGGTGGCCACAATCCAAGGATCTCATAGCTCTAGTTATCTTCAGTTTGCAGACTATGAAAGTCATGGAATGTCTAATTCTGGAAATCATCCCATCCTGCTGTTCATTTTGAAGACACGGAAACAGATCCAGAAAGTGAAGGAAATTGAAAGTCACATATCTAGCTAGTGGCGGATCTGGGGCGATAAGGCCAAGTTACCTGACTCTGTGAGTTCAACACTTTCAACTCTGCCAAATCATCTTAAACTGGAAATTCTCCCCTTGCAGAAGGATTTTATTTTCTTTTATTTAAGGATTTTAGGCTCTGATGAGCAGCCGTGTGCTGAATGGCAGAGGAGCTGGCGGCATATGTAAATTGGTGGGGTGCTCGTTAAAAGGGAAATGTATTTATTTGTTCATTCATTCAATTCCACAAAGATTCAAATATTTACTGTCAGCCCGGCAGGTGTAAGCAGTGTGCTGCACACTCTGGGGGGTTGGGACCTTCGTGCAGCTCATCTCTTATTAGGAAGGTCATTAAAAAAACTACTTTGTAAGAAAGTCTCAGTGCCATGAAGGCGGTAGAGACACAACCATGCAGGAGTTTAGGGGAAAGACAGTTTGATGGTTTCTAAGAGGGATCTGGAAGGGCGGTGGGTATGGAGAAAGGACAGGTGGACTTGGCTTTGAAAGGCAAATGGTTTAGGGTTTCTTGAAATGGAGAGGAAGCAGAAAATTCCATCCTAGATCTGGCTACACATCCAAAGCCTGAACTCTAAAACATTTACTATATAAGCCCTTTGACTAGGTTGGGATGGAGGGCTGGGAAACAGCACAGGGCCTCTAACGCCATGCTAAATGATTTGGATTTATTCTGTACGTAACTGGTAGCCATGGAAAGTCTTAAAGCGCGTGGTCCGATGAGCACTGTGCTCTCATTCCAAAAGCACTAAGCACTTAGAACAGTAGGTCCTGAGAACAGATCAAAGACGACAGTGCAAAGGCCAGGGTTCCATCAGAAACTCTGGTGGCCGGGAATTATTCCGCGGCTTTAATTGCTCAGAGCCCTTTGCTAAGCTCTAGTCTGTTACACTTGGCTGGTCAAGTTAAGAGCTGCCAAATCTATTCCCTGAGCTATAGAGCGAACCAGGATTTTCTCAGAAGTCGGGGTTTATTCAAAGAACTTTATTATAGGTTTTCTTGGAGGATGGTTTTACATCCTTTTTTAAATTAGGAAGAAAAATGAATGTCATTTCCTGATTCCAAAATTTTCTAACGTTATGGAACTATGTGAGTGTTAGAGAAAGTGAAAGTGTCCCATAGTCCCAGCCCTCGAGAGAGAACCTACTGTGAAGTTGGTACCTATTCCTCCGGACATTTTGTCTTGTCTGCGTAGTAGCATTTATTAAGAAAAAACAGTTTTTAAACAAACTGTTCATGCCACTTTTAAGCTTTCTCTCTTCGCTGATTTATATAGCAGGAACATTGTCCCAAACCATGTAGATCTACCTAAGTTTTTAAAAATAGTGCTCCATTTGGCACCTGGGTGGCTCAGTTGGTTAAGCATCCAGCTCTTGATTTCAGCTCAGGTCACTATCTCAAGGCTGTGAGATCGATTCCCGTGTAGGCTCCGCCCTGGGCATGGGGCCTGCTTGAGATCTCTTTCCCTCTCTCTCTGCCCCTCCCCCCTCAAGGAAATAAAAAAATCTTTAAAAAAGTAAAAGTGAAAATAACGCACCGTTCTATATTTTCTCAGTTCTTGGGTGAATAGACACCTGGGTTGTTTTCACGTTTCCTGTTACAAACAAATGAGACAATAAACATCCTTGCACATAAATCTTTGCAAGCTTGTGGCAAATTTCTTCTTACCACATTTGTGCTAAATTTTCAGCCCTGGAAATGTTGGATCACTGGGTCCGAAAAGTTCTCTTTCAATACATGCCATCCAATTGCCTTTTGAAAATGTTATACCAATGTTCACTTTGAGTCAGAGGATGCTGGTTTGTCCATCCTCTTCAATACTATCGAAGTTTTAAACCTTTCCTACTACAGTGGGGAAAAAAGATACCTTATTGTTCCAAATCTCAATATATGCTAAACCTCTTATTGAGGGCAAATTAGGAAACATCACTATTGAGGAAGTTAACTGGTCTCTATCGCTCTTCTGTATAACCTGCGAATATCTGCAGAAAGTTCTTAGGGCCATTTCTCAGGGCCTGGCATGTCGGGTGCCCATGCTGGGAACACACACCGAGACATATGTCTGGTATATATTACCTCGTAGAGTTTGTAGCTAGGAAGTAGAGATCCAAATGGGTAATAGGTGTGACTCAGGGTGCACCCTGGCCCAATCCAAGGAAAGAGCCCAATCAGCCATCAAAAGACACAGAGGAAGAAAATCTGTATCAGGTAACAACGACCTAGAGAGTGTAGCGAAAGCGGGTCTGCAACCAAGCCGTTTGTCCTGCTTCCTTTACGCCACGTAGCAATCACATTTTCCAAATGGTGACAAGAGCATCGCTAATACTGTGCCTCGAGCAGTGTAATCACTTTGCCAGATGATTTAGCATTGCTGGCCCAAACCCAAGAACAGATGATGGCATGATTTCCAGTCAGGAAAAACAACAACTGTAACAAAACCATTAAAGCCCAAACCTTTGAGTGCTTGGCTCTCTGGACACAATAAGCCACAAACCCGCTTAGCACACAATGTTCGAAAGTAGTATCAGCTTAGGAGAAGTAGAGCGCTCACTCAGCTGGTGTTGGTCTAACCGGTCCTCTTCTTCTTCGGAGCATATCGGAGGAGTCCCCTTCCCCACGCCCCTTGGCTGCTGGGAGGGGCCAGGTGACTCATTCTGGCCAATGGATGGTGAGATGAAGTGACAGATTTCACGACTAGAGCACAGAATTGGCTGTGGGAGACCCAGCCCTTTCTCTCCGCGCTCCCACAATGATTGTGGAAGCACAAAATCAGAGCGGCAGCGATCACTGAGTCCCCACGTGGAAGAGAGGTCCCCAGCGCGTCTCCCCTTGCAGGGGACTTTGTGAGAGCAAAAAATTAAATGCTATTGTAGTCAGCCACTGAGACTTTGGCGTTGTTACTGCAGCATGACTAATACG
Organism: Ursus americanus; assembly: GCF_024610735.1. Classification (NCBI taxonomy): domain Eukaryota; kingdom Metazoa; phylum Chordata; class Mammalia; order Carnivora; family Ursidae; genus Ursus; species Ursus americanus. The sequence continues at coordinate 15,779,525 of NC_142164.1, forward strand.
GTATCCCTTGGCCAAAATGAATCCGTTAGGTGGCCTCGCAGGTGGAGAGGCAGAAGGGTCAAGTAAGAACCCCTCGTGAGCGCTGCTTCTGTGCCCCGGACAGTGCGTGGTGCATGCGCAGTGCAAACTGCGTGAACCGTGGTCGGACTCCTCAGTCTCTGTTGTCTTCGGTTCCCTGCTTCCCCGGTGCATTCCCCTAACACTCTCACCTTCCCGCTCTCAACACTCTGGCCAGACAGAACCACGGGCGGTTCCGTGCACAGGTCAGGATCTCTCTCTAGGCCTTGGTCAGTGCTGCTCTTTGGACTGGGGATGTCACTTGTCCTCTCCAACTCCCGGCCTGCCTCGCTCTTACTCATCCTTCATGTCTCAGGATCATGACACCACTTCTTGATTCCTTCCCTGCCGCCCCAAGTCTGGGTTAAGTGCCTCTCTCCTGGGCTCCCGCAGCAACCTGGGCCTCCTTCACTGTATTACTTATTGTGCTTGCCTTTTCATCGGCCGGTCACCGCCACCCGGTGACAAAGGACTGGCTTGCTCACTTTTGGGATCTAGGACCACATCAAGATCCGGGCACAGAGGACATCTGCAATACATTTTTGAATGAAACAAATACAATATTCCATCGTAATACGACAATCCGTGAATGAATGAGCTTGCTAGGTTCATGGGGCACCAAAGGGGCTGGCCTGACCAGAGTAGAAGTATGTTATGAGTTACAGGAAATAAAGGCGTGGGGGCAGCTGGGGCGAAGCCTGATGGGGGAGGGTCTTGATAGGCTAACCGATAAGTTTACACTTTCTGGTATTGGCAATCCAGCGAACCACTGAAAAGTTCAGCCCGGGGGAGTGAGTGTCATGGGTGATGTTGAAGGACCATTACTCTGGTATCTGGTCCTGTGGGATGGACTGAAGGTGGGAGTCACTGTGGTTACCCAGGCCAGCGAGTGATCATTCAGGCGGGAGAAAATGACAGCCTGAGCTAGGCTGGCAGAGGTGAGCCTGGAGAAGAATAGACAGTGGATAGAACGTTTTAAGTCGTAGTTCACAGGAGCCTGGGAAAACCGCCTCACAGCGCTCACAACATAAGAGCTAATGTTCTCTCAATGCAAATGTAAGGTTGTATGTCCTTTATTCGTCATTATATTTTCTCAACTGGCCAGATGGCAGACCATCACAGTGGGATCAGAGGAAATGAGGAAGGCGAGAAGCCAGAGAGGAGAAGAATCCCCACAGAGGTATGAATGACCGAGAGCCTTCCTCACTCTCACCTGTGTGGGGCATTTTTATAATAATTGATTGGTACTGGCTCTCTATGATAACCTTATGTACTTTGAAAAAGCTCTCCATATTATTAACTAGGGACTGGAATGTGAAATGATGTTCAAAGGGTTTTTCTCTCTCAATTGTCCTAGCTCAAGATTTGGAATACCTGGGCTGCCATTCAGAAGGTCCTCCATATTTACTCGAGTTTTTTTGTAACAATATGAGCTCTGAAACCAAACTACCTGGACTCAATTACTGGAGGTACCATTTGATAGCTATGCTGTCTTAGGTGATTTACTTAACCTGCCTGTGCCTTGATTTCCCCATCCGTAAAATGGCCACAATAACAGTACCTCCCTCATAGGATCGTTGTGAGGCTTAAGTGAAATAGTCCCCCATGCTACTTTATATTATTATTTTTCTATCTGCGCGTACTGTCTCCCCAACTAGGTTGTAGCACATATCATTGAGGCCAGGACCTGTGTCATCTTTGGAGCCAATGTCCAATAGGCATTCCTTGTTAATTATGAGGAAACCTGAAGTAGTATGTTCCATTAATACATTGAGATTGAACGACAGATCCCTGCAAATGACATGAGGTGGGTTTTAGTTTACTTTCCATTTAAACTGAAAGTAGGTCAATGAAATGGGTCACCTGCCACCTTAGCTTTATAAAACAAAACCAGACACTTCTCAGACAATAATGACTCTCTCAACTACAACTGAGAACCCAGCGCACAGCGTGAAGTTTTGGCTTCATTTTGAAGCAGTTCCAAGAGGTCAAAGTGTTTTTAGCAAAGTAAAGGATTTCTGCTGTGGTTTTGGTAATCTAGGACTTTTAGGTTTGCTTCCTAAAGAAAGTGCGTTGTTCTGGAGAGCATGTAATTGGCTACAGCTGGATCTATCCTGATTTGTTGCCTAGTGACGGCCAAAGGAAGTCACCCTATGGTGAACCGCAAGTCTGTTTGCCATTACTGCTTCACACAAAATGGCCTCGTAGCGAGGTTTGCTGAAAGCAACGCAGGGCTCATTTGATCTCAAAATGGTTTCCTTGGGGAGGTCCTACATTCTGGTTTGCTCTGGGGTGCCCTGGGACCACCAGCGAGACTTGGGATGACATAGGAAAGAGTCCGGTGGCTCCAATGAAGCCTCCTAGTTACTCCACATCAGCCCCCACAAATCTGGGTCTTTCAGAAACTCCGGGGGAACTGACTATTCTATACACCCCCCTCAAGATTACCTAACTGCCTCCGGGGTCTGGACCCAATTAGAATCAACTCTTTAATCAACTCTGATCCTTCAAGCTCTTTGACTCCCTTACTCTCCACATACATAGGGTTAGTTTCGTAGGGCTTCTGTAACCAGCACCACAAACTGGCCGGCCTAAAATAACAGGAATCTATTGCCTCACAGTTCTGGAAGCTAGAAGTCTGAAATTCAAGTGTTAGCAGGGCCGTGTTCCCTCTGAAATCTCTAAGGATTCCTTCTTTGCCTCTTAGTAGCTTCCGGTGGGTTGCCAGCAATCTTTGGTGTTGCTTGGATTATAGATGCATCACTCCAATCCTCTGGCTTCACACTGCGTTCTCCCTGCCTCTTTATGTCGTCTTGCCTCTGCGCCTGTCTGTCTCTGTGTCAAATTTCCCCGTTTTATAAGGACCCATAAAGTCTTATTGGACCAGAGCCCACACTAGTGACCTCGTTTGAACTGGTTTACCTCTGTAAAGGATCCTATTTCCAAACAAGGTCACATTCTGAAGCCCCGGAGATTAGGACTTCATCATCTCTTTTTTGGAGGGAACACAATTCAACCCATAACACACCGTTTGGGGTTGTTTTGGTGTGTTTGTTGGTTGGTTGGTTTGGTTTTTTTACTCTCACCAGATTTCAGTCCCCTGTTTCAGTTCCATGTTCTCCTACTCAATTAACGCCTTTCTGTCTTCAATTCTTTCTCAGTCTAGACTAAATGCACGGTACATCATTCGATGACTCCCTGTCCTATCCCCCTTGTATTTCCATTCCATTTCTCCAGAACTCCGATCCTGGATCCATCCAAATACCTCTGCCTTCTTTCTGCCTCCTTACCCAGGGCTGCTGAGCACTGCAAGAGAAAATCCTGCAACCACGTGGATGGGTGAACTACAGATTCCTGGTCTCCGACCTCAACTCAGTCCTTGATGCCATCCAGCCATCCTTCTCCATATCCCAAGTCAGCAGACTCAATCTCTCTCCACAGGTTCTGTCAGAGTTCTCCAGAGAAACATAACCAATAGGCTACATCTCTACTATCTATCTATCTATCCATCTATTGAGAAAGAGCAATTGTAAGACGGACTCACATGACTGTGGGGACTGACAAGCTGGAATTTGACAGGGTCAGCCAGCAGGCTGGAGACCCAAGGAAAATTTGATGTTGCAACTGGAGTTCAAAGGCAGTCCACTGGCAGAATTCCCTCTTCTTGGGGGACCTCAGTCTCACTCTCAAGGCCTTTGACTGATGAGACTCACCCGTATTATGGAGGGCAATCTCCTTCACTCAAAGTCCACTGACTGAAACACTAATCTCATCTGAATTAGACTAGTGTCTGACCAAATATCCTGGTACAGTGACCCAGCCAAGTTGAAACATAAAATTAACCACCACATTTTTCCATGCCCCACAAGAACAATTCCTTCTCCACTTTTAACCCTCAGCTGTGGCAAAAGGACTTTGCTTCCTACTCTTCAGGGAAAATCGACATTGTTGGGCAAGAAGCCCCTCAGCTCTCTACCTTCCTGCCACTAAAAACTCACCCACCTCAGCAGCCATCCTTGTCTCCTCTCTCCTTGTCACGGTGGAAGACGGGGTGCTGCATCTGAGCCCAGTCTGTCCACCTGTGCTCTGGGTCTTGATTACCATGGCATTTTCAGGATCTTCATAATGCGGGGAATATGGCAGCCCCTCAAACACTTGTTGACTGACTGACTGAATTCTCTCCTGACTCCTCCCTTCCATTTCCACCCCATTACCCTCATTTTCACATTCTTCTCCGCCCTTTAATGTTTCTCACCAGCGTTTAAACAAACCCAAGTCTTTCCCATTAAAACAACACCAACATAATCAACATCTTGACTCCGGCCCTCTCTAGCTATTATCCTTTCCTCTTCCTTCATGGTACTGCTTCTCAAAAGAATTGTCTGTATTTGTTGTCTCGAAATCTTGCTCTCCTATCCACTCCTCAACTGCTGCAAGCTTGCTTCTACCCCAATTACTCAATCGATATTGGTCTTGACAAAATTCAGTCCTTTTCTTTCTGGTCATCTCCCTGGTATGGAATGCTGTTGACCACTGTCCTCCTTCCCTGTGCCCTCAAAATTCTCTTCCTGTGACATGACTTCTTATCTAGGCTGGGACTGCCTGGATAGAATCCAGTCCTTCTATTACTTTCTTGCTCAATTTCTGCCCCCCTCTTACCCTTTCATCTTACCTGCTTGGAAGAATCCCACCACACTTCTGTTACTGAAAGACCTCATGGTTCCCCCCATGGTGTTCATTTTTCCTCACCTGTAATGAGTAATTAACCCAACTTGTTCAACTACAGGTGTGTTCCTGCTGGTCATTGGCTGAAAGGCACTGACACTTTCATGCTGCCTAAATATTTGGGGCATAAGCACTGGCAGACATCAGAAAAAGTAAAATCGAAGTATGGAAAATTTTCACTCCTCTCAAATAAATAAATAAATCTTTTTAAAAAAGAAAAGAATTGTCCCCCAAAGGTTTTTTTGATCCATGTGATAAAGTTGCATCCCCAAACAGGATCTTCCCCCAGTTTCTTTCATATCAATTCTGCGTCCTCCACCAGAGGAATTCATGCATTTATTTCTCATCTTCTGGCAGCGATTTTCTGGCTGCAGCCCTGAGCATCATGCCACTTCCAGCCTTTCCTCTCGAGCATTTCATTCAACCAGGAGGGTCTGAGATGGCACCTGAGACATCAGAATCTACTCTACCTTGGCGTGGCATGACATGAGGCATCTCAGGGCCCCAGGTCGATACACTATATAGATAATCAGCTTGGTTGTATCTTACTTGGCACAAATTAGCTCCTAAGTCATACTTTTCTGACTTTTGGAAACAAACAAAGGTTTTAAACCTGAAACTCTAAAAGATGTGTGCTTGGGAGTGTCATTAGTCCCAAACTCACAGCCTGCAGAGGCGGAAATGGGATCTCAAAAGGCTAAGGGCCAAGTGCACACAGTTAGTGAGCCATGAACTTGGGATGCCGGTCAGCGCTCCCTGTATGTGATGCCGCTGCCTTGTTCCAGCCCGTTTCACTGCAGGCCGGGCTGCTTCTCTCCCATAGCCCTGGCCCTTGGCCCTATCTTGGTTGGCTCCAGGGGCAATTCCCTTGAATCCAATAGCAACAGGATCTATGATGGTTCCTAACATAGCAGTTACTCATTGCCTACACCACACCTCCAGAAACATCCAGCTGTCCTCTCTTCTAGGCTCCACAGCCTAAGACTGGGGTTACTCTCAAAGCTGAGACAGATCCTTCTTCCTGAAAACCCTTCCAGGTCAGGAGCTCGGAAGCACCCTTCTGTCTTATCATGTTTTCTTCTCTCCAGCGCTCCCCTCAGTGCTCCATCCGTAGGGAAGGAAAAATTCTTCCTTTACCCTTCAAGGCCTTCCAGCTGGACTAAGATTTAAATCGACATGAGACAGATTAACAGGAGACAAAAACAAAAATTTTATTACATGTGCACGGAGGCCCAGTAATGAAATTGAGACCTAAAGAAATGACCAAGGCAGGTGGTTTTTATCCTTTTTAGACAGAGACAATAAATCTGTGAGGCACTGGCAGGACAAAAAAAAACTTAACTTTGTGGGGCGCCTGGGTGGCTCAGTCGGTGAAGCGTCTGCCTTCAGCTCAGGTCATGATCCCAGGGTCCTGGGATCGAGCCCCATAATGGGCTCCCTGCTCAGTGGGAAGTCTGCTTCTCCCTCTCCCTCTGCTGCTCCCCCTGCTTGTGCTCTCTCTCTCTCAAATAAATAAATAAATAAATAAAATCTTTAAAAAATTATTTTAAAAAAAGAAAAGAAAACTTAACTTTGGGAGCTTCGGTTAGGAAGGAATTCTAAACAGAATTTCGGCCAGGGTCGTACATTAGTGCAAAGTAACAAGGGTTGTTTCTACAGCCTTCTCTGCTCTGAATTTCCCACCTCTGGGGACAAGGATTTCTCTTTATCTCCTGGTCCCGGAAGGGCACCTTCCACATGGGAAATTTAGTCTCTGCTTTCAAGGAGACAGAGGAGGGTCTGAGTGTCCTCACGCAGGCTCTCTCTTCAGTAACTTTTATTTAAAATGATCAAGTGCCAAAGTGGAACATTCTGGGGCGGCCTGCCCTTGGCCACTACACGTCCTCTGTCTGGATATAGTGTCCAAAAAACTGCAGGTACAGGGATTACCCTGTACTGAGAGCCGTCTTTGAAGAATCTTGGGGGAGGTGGGGGGAAAGGAATGCCTTTCATCGGTCTGGTACTTCCTAGTTTCAATCCAGTAAACCCTTAGATCAGTGGATCTTATATTTCTTTTGGCCACAAGCCACGGCAGGAAACCGATGAAAGCAGCGGACCCTCTCCCAAGTCACATTAGCACAAAATTGTACCTACAATTTTAGGGCCATCAAAGACGATCCGAATCCTATCCATGGTCAACAGATAATTGTGGAGGATTTGATCACAGTGGTTACTTCCCGGTCTTAAGCAGAGATACTTTCCAATAATTGTGGGAGAATTTGAACCCTGCAGGTTACTTCCTGGTCTCAAACAAAACATGAATAATTGTTGTGTCTGGAGTGGGAGGTGGGGAATTTTATTCATGGCAGGTTTTTTCCTTGGCTCATTCACACAGATGGCCTTCTAAATAATTGTGGGGATGTTATCACAGCAGGTGGGTGCCTAAAGCCTTCCTTCTAATGTACTTGCAGGCCCAGGATGCATTATTCTGCACAGTCAAAAATAGTTTCAGGCTCCCGACTGGCCTGTAACAGTGGGCACAAAAATCTGCTTATGATGGCTTCTGGTTCGCTGTTAACCAGAAGCTTCTGGGTCGCTGTTAGGATTAAAGATGAGTTAACTCACAGTTAATTTTGCAAAGAGTTTTCCCTGAAAACCACCAGGGGAAGAGAATTTACACCTGACAAACTTAGAACCTTATAGGCAAAGTAGAGTCAGGAACCAAAGGTCAAATTGTTAGTCTCTAAAAGCTCTTAGAAACGTTTTTTTGGATTTCACTAAAATGAAATGTGAAAGATGGCCTATCAAATAAAAGGAACATCAATGTTTTATAGAGGTCTTAAGCTAGAAACAGTCATAAACAGTTCTGTGCAATTTCTATCTACCATCCCTTAATCACTAGACCATTCTCAGGAACTCCATTCCCATTTGATCTTTAGTTGTACTATATTTTTATTTTTTATAATAATTTTTTATTATGTTACGTTAGTCACCATACAGTACATCCTTAGTTTTTGATGTAAAGTTCCATGATTCATTACTTGCGTATAACACCCAGTGCACCATGCAATACGTGCCCTCCTTAATAACCATCACTGGCCTATCCCAGTCCCCACTCTCCTCCCCTCTGAAGCCCTCAGTTTGTTTCCCAGAGTCCACAGTCTCTCATGGTTCATTCCCCCTTCTGTTTACCCCCCTTCCTTTTTCCTTTCTTCTCCTACCGATCTTCCTACTTCTTATGTTTCATAAATAAGTGAAACCATATGATAATTGTCTTTCTCTGCTTGACTTATTTTGCTTAGCATAATCTCCTCCAGTCCCATCCATGTTGCAGCAAATGTTGTGAAATCGTTCTTTTTGATGGCTGAGTAATATTCCATTGTATATATGGACCACATCTTCTTTATCCATTCGTCTGTCGAAGGGCATCTCGGCTCCTTCCACAATTTAGCTATTGTGGACAATGCTGCTATGAACATTGGGGTGCATATGGCCCTTCTCTTCACTCCGTCTGCATCTTTGGGGTAAATACCTAGTAGTGCAATTGCTGGATCATACGGTAGCTCAATTTTTCACTTTTTAAGGGACCTCCACACTGTTTTCCAGAGTGGCTGTATCAACTTGCATTCCCACCAACAGTGGAGGAGAGATCCCCTTTCTCCACATCCTCGCCAACATTTGTGGTTTCCTGCCTTGTCCATTTTTGCCATTCTAACTGGTGTAAGGTGGATTCTCAATGTGGTTTTGATGTGAATTTCCCTGATGGCTAATGATTTTGAACATTTTTTCATGTGTCTGTTAGCCATTTGTAAGTCTTCATTGCAAAAGTGTCTGTTCATATCTTCTGCCCATTTTTTTGATTTGATTATTTGTTTCACGTGTATTGAGTTTGAGAAGTTTTTTGTAGATCTTGGATACTAGTCTTTTATTTTTAAAATAACACTCTTGTGGGCCACCTGGCTGGCTCAGTCAGTAGAGCATGCGACTCTTGATCTTGAGGTAGTGAGTTCAAGCCCCATGTTAGGGTGGAGTTTACTTAATAAGAAAAAAATTGAAGTAATACTCTTCTAACAATTTAACTGGATAGAAATTCTATAACGTGAAAAACAAAAGTCACCCAAATCTCACTCTCCACTCAGATCATCACTATTAATGGAAGGATATTTGGACTGCTTTCCGTTTTGGCCTTTTTTTTTTTTAGGCTTATTTTTTAGGTGTGTGGTTTTTAGAGCTACAGAGATCACAAGGCTGGATTTGAAGACTCCCGTGAAGCTGGGGAGAAGGGGATAGGAATAGTCCAAGTTCAAAAGCCACAAACCCTGTGTGCTTATTGTGATTCGGCACTTTTTCTTGAATAAAAGCTCCTCGGGCGGTTGCAAGCCTGGGGTTAACATCTGGAGTCCTGAACACGTTGACCTTGACCATTTCTGCCAGTGTGTTCATTGCTTTTCTGGAGGGGCAGGTTTTTGAAGGCCCTCATGCTGCCATTGCAGACTTCCCCTTGCTGCTATCCAAGCCTTTTGTATTTCTCGATTGTTAGAAAATACGGGGGCCACTTGGCAAGGAGCTGTGGCCAGCCCCTAGAAGCTGAGAGTGACTCCCAGCGGACAGCTAGCAAGAGTGCCCTAAACCCACAAGGAAAACAATTCTGGTAACAACCAGTGAGCTTTGCAAAAGGATCCTGAGCCACAAATGAAAATTTCAGCCTGGTTTAAGACCCAAAGCAGAGGACCCAGCTAACCTGCTCCCAGACTCCTGACCTTTGTCCTTTTCATCCTTGACCCGCCCCTTCCCCTGCCAAGGCCCCACTTCAGAACTGATATCCTTAATCCAGAATATTGAAGGGGCTTTGTGATAATGGAGCTTGTTTGCACAAATACCTTCTAGGACCTAGGGAAACCCGAAGTCTTTCATTCTTGGTCCTTCTAAGGAAGTGACCAGGTGGCAAGGAAAGAATTGTTTTTTCAAAGTCACGCTTATTATGCCCCCCAGGTGTGAATAGCCCCACACAATTTACAGAGGCCTGGAGAAATCACTCTAGTCAAGGAATCGCTGTTCACGAACTTCCCTCAGCAGATACTTGTGTTATTCCAATAACCTGACCCAGACGACTCGAAGCAGTCCCTGTCCCCAGACACACTCTGTTCTCGAACAGGAACACCTGAGATCCTGAGATTTATCTCACATTCTTCAAACCTCACTAATAAGTCACCTAATCACACAAGCAGAAGGACGCAAGGCACGGATCTGGCATTGAGGGACGCTGCACGCGAGACCTCGTGAAGGGTGTGGAAAGAGCCTGCTGAACGTTCAGACCTTGCCAGCCTTCTTTCTTACTGCCACGCTTGGAGATGTGCAGGGACTTGAGTCCGGAAATGCTCATAACAGCTTCTTTTTTTTTTTTAAGATTGTATTTATGTATTTGAGAGAAAGCACAAGCAAGGGGGAGGGGCAGAGGGAGAAGCAGGCTCCCAGCAGAGCAAGGAGCCCGATGCGGGGCTCGATCCCATGACTTTGGGATCATGCCCTGAGCCGAAGGCAGACGCCCAACGACTGAGCCACCCAGGCGCACCGCTCATAACAGCTTCTTAACATAAGTCACTCACCTCCAGCAAATCATGCCCCAAATGCCTCAGGTCATTTCAAGAGGTCGTGGGCTCCTCCCTGCTCCAGACCCACGCATCCCATTCCTGCCCTTCTGCTCGGTGGCTTCTAAGAGCCCTGATGTAGTCGACTTGGACCAAGCCCAGGACGAGGGAAGGAGGTCTGGCTCTGTTTCCTTCCCTCCTCACCTCCATCTGCTGGTAGAGTGCTGCATTTCACGGCTGTATGGAGAGTCCGATTAAATATAGAGCACCAGCCTGCGGCGGGCCCCAGGGTACCAGGACTTCACGGAGGGATCCAGTTCTGCGGTCCTGGGTCAGGACACACCACAACACCAGGAAGCCCTATTCCTGGTTTTACCCAGGCCAGCGTGGCCCAAGACAAGGGCTACAGGAAGCATTTCCAGCCTCATGGGAGTGCTTGTGAGATCAGGAATCAAAACTCTAAAGCTTTCTATTTAAGAATATTCTGGTGTCCAATGTTCATAGCAGCAATGTCCACAATAGCTAAATCGTGGAAGGAGCCGAGATGCCCTTCAACAGATGACTGGATTAAGAAGTTGTGGTCCATATATACAATGGAATATTACTCAGCTATCAGAAAGCACGAATTCTCAACATTTGCTTCAACATGGACGGCACTGGAGGAGATAATGCTAAGTGAAATAAGTCAAGCAGAGAAAGACAATTATCGTATGATTTCTCTCATCTATGGAACATAAGAACTAGGATGATCAGTAGGGGAAGAAAGGGATAAAGAAAGGGGGGGTAATCAGAAGGGGGAATGAAGCATGAGAGACTATGGACTATGAGAAACAAACTGAGGGCTACAGAGGGGAGGGGGTGGGGGAATGGGACAGGCTGGTGATGGGTAGTAAGGAGGGCACGTATTACATGGTGCACTGGGTGTTATACGCAACTAATGAATCATCAGCCTTACATCGGAAACCAGGGATGTACTGTATGGTGACTAACATAATATAATAAAAAATCATTATAAAAAAAAGAATATTCTGGTGTATCCATTATGGTTTTAAATGGTCTTTAGAAGGAACGGGGCTGAAATGTCTGTTGTCGGTGGCAGGGACCCTGCCTAACAGACAGCTTTGGCGGAGGCAGAAGCAACTGGTAATCGAATGGCCAAAGAAGTAGACAGAAGTCCCCACATTGCTCATCCCAGAACCTGCCAGAAACTGGAATTCTAATCTCAAACTTCAACCCGCCTGGGGACACCCTGATGCCAAATGTGTACCCTCCTAGGATTTTTCCCATGAGGCTGCCTGACTCATCAAAGACAGTTTTTTTTTTTTTAAGATTTTATTTACCTATTTGTCAGAGAGAGAGAGCACAAGCAGAGGGAGCAGCAGGCAGGGGGAGAAGCTGGCTCCTCACTGGGCAAGGAGGACCCCAATGTGGGACTCGATACCAGGACGCCGGCATCATGACCTGAGCCGGAAGCAGACGCTTAACCACTGAGCCACCCAGGCGTCCCATCAGTGACGGTTTTGAGCAAAGACTGGGGTGAGGAATTTGTAGAGAGGGGGGAATAGTGGGGACCTTTTTGTCCCCAGTCCTGGAGGAACTTGGTATTAGGTAAGGAATTAAGTTATAGATTTAGGTGCAAGGACATGGGACAGGGGCTGTTAGCAGCACCAGGCAGAAGGCTGGGGCTTGGTGGCAGAAACAAAGCATGAGGGGCGCTTGGGTGGCTTAGTCTGTGAAGCATCTGCCTTTAACTCAGGTGATCTCAGGGTCCTGGGATCCAGCACCGCATTGGGCTCCCTACTCAGCGGGGAGCCTGCTTCTCCCTCTGCCTCTCCCCCAGCTTGTGCATGCATTATCTCTCTCTCTCAAATAAATAACATCTTAAAAAAAAGAAAGAAAGAAACAAAGCATGAGCCTGGCCTCTGGGACCAGAGGAGAAACGTGCCTCTGGGCGCAATTGACAAGAGCAGAGCACAAGCGTGGGGCTGAAGGTCAGGCAACCTAGCCCCCACCTCGGCTCTCCCATCTGCTCCCTGTTGTCTGGCTCTGTGCCTGTCACCATGAGCCTCCTTTAGTTCATTTGTAAAACCTTCCTGGAGCCTCCAGCTACCACAGAGCCACGCTTTTCAAATTCTAATGTGGGGGCCTCAGAGTCACAAGCTCCCAGGTGATGCTATTGCTACTGGTCCACAGACTGCACTTGAGTACTAAGCAAGCCTAGAGGACTGCCCGATGGGGGTGGCTCACTGGCTGGTACTGGTGGAAGGCCAAAGGCCGAACTCTAGTGGCCAGCCATCCAAGCTTCAGCCAGAGCAGCTTGCCTTCGATGTGTTTTACATATCAGGGTTCCACCTAAGATCTTATTTGAAAAAAAGGGGGATCCTTTTGTTTATTTTTTTTTTTACAGAGCTTGAAAACCATTGGATTACAGCCCTTTTGGGGTAGGTAATATTTTAACCTACTTCTGTTATGGAAATTTTCTTTTTTTTAACATTTTATTTATTCATGTGAGAGAGAGAGAGAAAGCACGAGGGGGGCAGAGGGAGAGGGAGAAGCAGGCTCCCCGCTGAGCAAGGAGGCCGATGTGGACTCGATCCCAGGACCCCGGGATCATGACCTGAGCCAAAGGTCAACAACTTCTATGATGATGGCTGACTGGATCCTCATTTATGAAGATCCTCAGTAATGAGACTGAGTTTAGACAACACGAACCATAACTTCTAAAGGACACACATCTCCAGGGGCGCCTGGGGGGCTCAGATGGGTAAGTGGCTGCCTTTGGCTCAGGCCGTGATCTCAGGGTCCTGGGTTCGAGCCCCGCATCTCCCTCTGCCTCTCCCCTCCGCTGGTGCTCTCTCCTTCTCTCTCAAGTGAATAAGATCTTGAAAAGAAAAAATAAATAAATAAATAAAAATAAAGGACACACCTCCGGAATGAAACAGCCAGCATGTGGAGCAAAAAGGCAAACACCGGGAACGTAGCATCCAATGTGCTTGCCGTGTTTGGTCAGCCACAGATTTAGGAATTCAAGGAAGTCTTCAACATGACTGCTCAGCACAGAGACGGTTTCATCAGCAAGGATAATTTGCATGCTAGGCTCACTTCTCTAGGGAAGAATCGGACCCGGCGTACCTCAATGCCGCGATGAAGGAGCCCTAGGGCCTGTTAATTTCACCTTGCTCCTCATGACGTTTGCTAAGAAGTTGAATGGCACAGATCCAGAAGCCGTCATCAGAAATGCTTTCACTTGCTTTGATGAAGAAGCAACAGGCACGATTCGGGAACATTATCTGAGAGAGCTGTTGACAACAATGAGAGATTGGTTTCCAGACAAGGAAGTCCGTGAGTTGTGCAGAGACGATTGACAAAAAGGGAAATTTCAAGAACATTGAGTTCACATGCATCTTTAAACATGAAGCAAGGGGCAAAGAGCTCTGAAAAAACTCCAGATAAAAACTTCCAATTACTGTGTCTTCCTTTATTTTATTTTCCAGATGCTTACCTCCCCTCTCATAGAACCTGTTGAATGAGACTTAGTTTCACAACTTTGACTTTTAAAAAAAATGTTTTTATTGCAGATCTTTCTGCCATTGAGCACCTGCATAATGAGATTGGAAATGGAGGTGAGTTTGTAAGCTGTATTGAAAAAGAGATTGCAGGGGCGCCTCCGTTGAGCATCCAATTCTTGCTTTCAACTCAGGTCATGATCTCAGCGTCGTGAGATAGAGCCCCACGTTGGGCTCCGTGCTGAGCTGGGAGTCTGCTTGAGAGATTCTCTCTTTCCCTTTCCCTCTGCCCCTCCTCCCCTCACCCTGCTTGTGCAAGCCCAGGAAAATATATCCATATTTCTGGTCTTGCTGGATTTTTTATTTTTATATAATGAAAACTGGAATCAAGATTATTCTGACTCAAATGGAATATAAAGGCAAGTTAAACAAATGAGTGGTAGTTGGGGATAGTCTTTTTTCAGGTTTTCAACTTCATATAATTCAGATTTCATGGTAAAATGGATTTTTCACATATGTGGGACAATGTCCTTCAACAACTTTAAGGTACACTCACATTATCGCGCCCGGAAAACTGGCTGTGCCTTTGTTTTCTTCACATTTCTAAACGTCAGACATTTGAACTACTGAATGATAAATATAGAATGTATCTGAGAAAATATTCAACATTTTATTGATCTAAGATTCTTTTTTTTAAGATTTTATTTATTTGACAGAGAGATAGAAAGAGAAAGAGTATGAGCGGGAAGAGCAGCAGGCAGAGGGAGAAGCAGGCTCCCCGAAGAGCAGGGAGCCCGATGCAGGGCTCGATCCCAGGGCCCTGGGAACAAGCAGCGAGCCGAAGGCAAATGTTTAACCAACTGAGCCACCCAGGCGCCCCTTGATCTAGGATTCTAAGAAGCAGTAAAATTCTGAACATTTACTATGCATAAGATATTGCACATATATGATTTTCACTGATTCCTCCCAACAACTTCATAAGATAGATTTTTATTAGCTCCATATTTTAAATGGGGGACTCGTTTATTCCTTTTTTAAAAAGATTTTTAAAGAAATCATATGTACAGGGGCTCCTGGGTGGCTCAGTCGGTGAAGCATCTGCCTTTGGCTCAGGTTGTGATCCCAGGGTCCTGGGATCGAGTCCCAAGTGGGGCTCCCTGCTCAGCGGGGAGCCTGCTTCTCCCTCTGCCTCTTACTCTCCCCCTGCTTGTGCTCTCTCTCTAATGAATAAACAAAACCTTTAAAAATAAAAAAAATAATGAAAAAGATTAGAAACAAAAACAACTTAATTATTTCTTGAATGCCTTATGTCTGCCTGACATACGCTGTTCGGTCTCACCTATATTGTCCATAAAGAACACTGTGGAAGCCAACACATCTATGAGGTGCCTAGGTCAGGGCGTTGTTCCTCTTCAATAAATATTATCAGTGATGATGATCAAACCAAAACAAACCAACCCGAATGAAAAGCAACAGCAAAGAAACATAAAGATTATCTTTGGTTTCTGAAATGCTGGGATTCCAAATTCTTCCCACTACAAACAAGCCGGGCTGGAGAGCCTCGCTGGCTGGGCTGGACACACAAGTGGGAAGTAACCGGGCCCTGTGTGGAGAGCTCTCAGGAAGCGGGGACAGGAAACTGCGATGTGTGACAGGGCCTACTTCTCCCTGGCAGAGGAAAAGGCAAAGTCACCGGAAGGAACAGAGTTGGGGCCGGAATGAGGCCAGGCTCCTGTGCTTCGGTTCTCCCAGAGACACTGGAGAGAGAGAGAGAGAGAGAGAGAGGGCACCAAGAGGCTTGCTGCTGTGGCTGCTGGGGGCCAACGATGAGGCTCGCTAGGACTCAGGACGTTTCCAGCAAAGCCGGGCGCAGAGGAAACCCAGGACCTTCGGGGACCTCCCTGCGGACCGCAGCTGCAGGACAACCGTCAGATAGTAGGCGGCTGTCGTTCCCGAAGCTGGACACACGTGGACGGATGGAATCCCCTCTGTTTTAGGCTCTCCTTTCTCTCCGTTTGCATCCCTGCGGCACCCCGGGCCCGCAGCTGAGCGCGGGCGGAGGAGAGGGAACCGACAAGGTGCAGACACGGCGGACGGAAGGAGTCGTGTCCGGGCCCGGGCGCGCCGTGGACGGTGCCCCGGTGTGCAGGGCGCCCCAGCAGCTGTGACCTACCGGGCCCCTCCTCTGCACCCCGCAGCCCGCAGACGGCGGCCTCTGGTCCCCGGGACAGCCTGCGAGGAGGCTGTGGCACATGCTCCTTTTCCCGCCACGAGACTGGGGCTCAGGGAGGCCCGGGGCTGTTCCCACGGCCCCTGAGAAGTGCTACAGCTGCTGTACCCAACGACAAAGTCCGTGGCCTTGACACTGACACGGGGCTGCCTTTCGGCGTCGCGGAGACGGAACAGCCTGTGTGACGAGCTACGAAGGAGGCTCACAGCTAATAAAGACCAGGCCTCCGTTACTGCCGGCTTCCCGGTGGCGGGCTCCGTGCTCAGAGCTTATTCCTTGACGTGCAGGACTTCCCTGATGGCTCGCAGAACCTCGGAATTGCTAATCCTTGTGCACACGAAGGAAGCGAAGGGCAGAGAGTAAGTACGAGAGGCCTGGCACCGCTCGTGACCCGGAGAGCCAGGGTTCCAACCCAGCTGCTTTCCCCCTCGCAAGCCTGCTGGCACCGCAAGGCGCCTCGCTTCGAGATGGGACTAGCCATCTCCCGGTACTAATGGTGTTCTCAGCGGACCCTGCGGACACGGGGCGCCCTGTTCCCCCCGCTGTGCCTGAGAATCACGGGTGTAGCACGCATGGCATCGGAAGCCCAGCATCCGTTCACGGGTCTTCTGTGCTCAAGATCGTGCATCTCGGGTAACTCGAAAACCTGTGCTTCTCCTCCTCACTGTGCACCCACTTACAGGAAGCTAGTTCTGCCAAAGCTGGGTGCAGGGCTCTTTACCCTGGCCCGAGTCTGGGCTGCGCTGAGAGAGCAGCGCCACCTGCTGGCCACTCTTTTGAACCACATCAGAACGCCTGGCGGGGCTGTTGCTCTGGCCTTCAGCGAGAGGGCCAGGCAGCCCGCAGAGCAGTTTTTCCTAAGCGGAAGGGAAGGAGGTCTTGGGGCACAAAAAGGTGGTGGGGGACGTAGGTGTCAAGGTGAGCCTGCAGGGCATCTGCCTTAGCCCTTTGGCTGTGATTCCCGGGGTGATAGGGTCTGACTTTTTCTTGCATTTGACATTGGGGAGGAGCCCACCCCGCAGTTCAGCTGAGAACTGCAGTCCCCCCCCCCCCACAGGTGGCATATACCCTGGTTTCCTCTCTGCCATGTATGTCTTGGTTTGGGGTTAATTTTTGTATGTGATGTGAGGTTAGGGTCAAGTTGCATGCTCACGGGCCCGCTTTTCTAATGTTTCCAGGACTACTTCTTGAAAGTATTATCCTTTCTCCATTGCATTGCCTTGACGCTTCTGTCAAAATCCATCGTCCGTGTAGTTCTGAGTATATTCTGAACTCTCCGTTCTGTGCACTGATCTCCATCGTTCTGCAATAGCACGAGGCCCGGTTGATGGCTGTGAGCCTTGAACCTAGGTAGTGAAGTGCTGAAACTGTTCGTTTTCAAAATCGTTTGGCCGTCTTCCGCCTTCTGCATTTCTGTGTAAACGTTGGGATCAGCTTGGCAATTTCTTTAAGGAGTCCTGCTGTGCGTTTATTGGGAATGCACTGAATCTACACGTCAGTTTCATGGAGTTGACACTTAGCAATACGGAGTCTTCAAATCTATGAGCACGCACAGCTCCGCATTTACACCTGCTCTTTCATTTCTTTTGAGGTTTCACGGTACAGTCTTGTGTATCGTTTGTCAAATTTATCCCTAGGTACGAATCATTCTACAGATGGCCAACAAGCAATGGAAAGAGGCTCAACATCCTTAGTCATTAGGGAAATGCAAATCAAGATCGCAATGAGACAGCACTTCACACCCACGAGGAGGACCATCATTTAAAAACAGGAGAATAACAAGTATCAGAGAAGATGTGGAAAAATCAGAAGCATCATACGTTACTAGCGCGAACACACGGTGGTGCGGCCTCTCTGTGAAACACTGTGGGGGTTCCTCGGTGAGTGAAACAGAGAACAGCCATGCGATCCAGGAATTCCACTCCCACATATGGATCCCAAAACGTGAACTCAGGTGTTCAAACACAACTCGTTCACGAATGTTCCCGCAGCGCTATGCATAAGAGCCAAAAGGTAGAGACAACACAAATGTCCATCACCGGGGGAATGGCTAACCAGAAGTGGTCTATGCGTACGGTGGCATAGAATTCACCCCCTAAACAGGAACAAGGTGCTGACCCAAGCAACAATCTCTCTGAACCTCCGAACCTTATGCTGAGGGAAAGAAACCAGACAGAAAAGGTCACATATTGTACGATTCCATTTTTATGAAACGCCCAGAAGAGGCAGAGAGACAGAAAGCACCGTTTTGGTTGCGAAGGGCTGGGGTAGAGAAGGAATGGACAGCGACAGCTTCCTGGTATGGTGTTTCCGTTCTGGGGTGATGGAAATGTTCTGGAACGTGATACTGGTGACAGTTGCACAACATTGTGAAAGTGTTCCAGGCCACTGGATCGTATACCTGAAAATGGGTAAAATGGTACATTTCACGTTCTGTGTACTTTGCCACAAGAAAAAGTCAATCGATCATATATGTAGGGATACGTTAATAGTCTCTCAGTCTGTTCCGCTGATTTACACACTGATCTTTGCACCAATACCACACTGTCTTTATTACTGTGCTTTATAATAAGTCTCGGGATACCTATGGTAAATCCTCAACTTTGTTTTCCCTTTTCACGATGCTTTAGTTATTTAAGGTCATCTGCATTTCCACCTACATTGTGGAATCAGCTCGTCAATTTCTATAGGAGACTCAGCTGAGATTTGGATAGAGCTTGTGTCCAATCTACAGATGAAATGGGGGAAGATTGCCATCTTGACAATATTCAGTCTTCCAAACCATGAAATGTCTCTATCTATACTTTTCTTTTTAAAGTATTTATTTCTTTGAGAGAGCGAGCAAGTGAGCGCGAGCAGGGGGAGGGACACAGGCAGAAGGAGAGAGAGAATCTGCAGGCAGCCTCCCTGCTGAGCACGGAGCCCCACGCAGAACTCATCCCAGGACCCTGAGATCATGATCTGAGCCGAAATCAAGGGCCTGCCTCTCACCCAACTGAACGACCCAGGCACCCCTCTATCCAGAGCTCCTTTAAATCTTCCCGGCAATGTTTTTCAAATTATTTTATTTCATTTTTGAATTTTTGTTGCTAGTATATAGACATACAATTGCGATTTTAATACTGATCTGGTGTCCTGTGGCCTTGCCGAATGTACTTACGGGTCTAGGGCCTTTTGGTCTCTGTGTAGCTCTTGGGATTTTCTCCATATAGGATCATCTGTGAGTAAAGATCGTTGTACTTCTTCCTTTCCAATCGGAATGTTTTTATTTCGGGGCATGAGGCGCGTGCCCCGCTGGCGGGGCTCTCCTGTGTACTGTGGAAGAGAAAGGGCAGAAGCGCGCCTCCTGCACTGTTCCCCATGGTGGAGAAAACCTTCATCCCTCCACCGTTAAGGATCGTGCATACTCTACGATTATGTGGACACTCCTCCCTAGGTTGAGAAAGTTCCTTTCTAGATACCAGTTGTGTTGGAAATGTTTATCACGGCTGGGCGTTGGATTTTGTCAGCTCTCGCTCCCGCTCCTACCGTAACGGTCAGTTCCCCCCCTTCCTCTGTTAGTACGGAGTAAAACTTTGATTGACTTTAAGCTGTGAAACCAACGTTGCATTGCAGGGAGAAACCCCGCGTGGTCCCGCTATGTATCTCTAGGGTGTTCGGACCAGGCCTGCCTGCTCTCCCTACTGACCATTCGCAAGGGTGTGGTCCCCGAGGCACAGGACAGAGAACCCACTGTTGGGGATAATGAGCGGCCAGCAGGTTCTAGGGCGGCAGCCTTGCTCAAAAGCCTTCCATGACAGGCTGTCATCTTCCTAAGGACCCCACAGGGGAGCCCCCGTCCCCCTGAAGCACATGCAGGGGCACCTGCCGCAGCTCATTTGTCTAGGGCCACCATATTGGTGATGTCACCAATGATGGGAGGAGACAGGAACCCCCTTGCCCTCCGCCTCTTAGTGGCCCCAGGAGCCTGGCTGCTGCCTCCCCGTTGGCTGGATGGTGGCCAGGGCGGGCCCTACACGGGGAGCGCTCGGAGGTCCCCAGCTCAGGGCTCCGGCCAGCTCCTGGGATGGCAGCGGCGCTCCTCGGGGGGCACAGAAGCTGAGACACAGACACAGAAGGCACGGACCCTGAGAGGCCGCTGTGACCACAGAGCATCCACGAGGCAGAGGCTGCGAGAGAGGCAGGCCCTTGGCTCTGTTTTGTGGGGCGGGCCTTGCAGGTGGTGGTGACCTTGGGATCTTGCTCAGCCTTGGGGCCAGAGCTGTGGCTTTCCTCCAGAGGACGGCGGACACTGCAGAGGGGGCGGCCTGAGGCAGCTCGGTGCCCTGCCAGGGGCATCTCAGTCCCTCTGTGCCCCATGCAGGGATCCTCTCCAGCAGGGCTCCCCAACCCCGGCTCCAGGCTGCAAGCGTGGCTCCTTCTCGTGGGCCTGGGGTGGGTGTGATCCCGAGTTCCCGACAGCTGGGTCTGCATCCACCCGAGCCCCAAATTCTCCTGTCCCACCCCAGGGGTGACGGTGCTGGCAGAGAAGCATCTGGGGTGCTTCCGCTCCCCCGCATTTCCCCAGAAGCCCCAGCAGATCCTTCCTGAGGTCCCGGATGCTGGATCACCCTGATTGGAGAGAGGCTGCCTTTGATGTCAAGTACACATGTACTTGAAGCCAAGCGGTCAAGTCCTAGGTCTGTCGCTGTTAGGAGGCCAGAGGCCACACTGAAGCGGCTCACCTTTGTATCCTGAAATCCTGCCCCAGACTCTGGCACTGAAGGGTGACTCAGGGGACACCGGGTCACTGTGCCGGCGGGCACCCGTGAAAACAAGAAGGTTCTCTGGGGTGGCCGGTGGTCCTGCTCTGAAGGGTGGATCTGATGAGCCGAACCCTTTTTTGTGCCAAGCGCTGGCTCAGGGCCACCCGGCCTTCCTGCCACGTGGTCCTCAGAAAACCCCGCAGGGAGGCAGGAGCAGTGGCTCAGTGGCCATTGCCTGCCGTTGTCCCCTGCCTTTGGGGCGCCTCCTTCCACAGGATGAGTGCAGGGTGGGCTCCAGAGTGGAGTCTGGAAGGTTCTCCTCTGTGGTCTGGTGCCCGAATCCACACTCCAGCCGAGTGTGAGCCCTGCAGGGGTGGCCGAGTCTCAGCGGGGTGGGCCGTGGAGGGCTGCTGCTTAGCCCTCTTCTCTCCCCTTCCTCCATGGA
Organism: Ursus americanus; assembly: GCF_024610735.1. Lineage (NCBI taxonomy): Eukaryota > Metazoa > Chordata > Mammalia > Carnivora > Ursidae > Ursus > Ursus americanus. The sequence continues at coordinate 15,800,800 of NC_142164.1, forward strand.
GGGGAGCAGCACACCGAGGGGAGACGGGAGGGGGGCTGCGAGCCTGCCCAGAAAGGGTGCGAAGGTGGCCGGTGGAAGCCAGGGCCCGTGGGAGGAGGGAACTAGAGCATTCCACAAAGGCAGCCCGGGAGCCTCAGAGGGTCCCCAGCACGTCAGTGGGAAGCAGGTAAGAGACGGAGGATCCGGCCGGAGTGCTCCCCATGCGGGTAATGAGCTGCAAACACCGACAGGCGGAGACAGAGGGGATCCGGGGGTGACCCCTGTGCTCCAGAAGGGCACTGCCGGTACTGTGTCCTCTCGTGGTTGGCAATACACATAAGATCTTCTAAACTCTAAACTCGAGTTTCTCTTATAAAAGGGGCCACAGAACCTCGGAGGCACGGCTGAAGCAATGGCATTTCCCATTTCCAACAAAACAAACCAAAGACCCACACGTGGCCCAGGACGAAGAGGGGCTGTTGATACTGGGAAAGCCTGCGCACCAGGGAGACGCGTGGTCCCAGCTAGGTGCAGCCACAGCAGTGAGCCCTGGGGAGGAGGGCGGCCGGCCCAGGGGAGGGGCGGAGCACAGCGGAGGGGCAGGCGGGAGGCAGGAGCACAGCGCCAGGGAACTGACCCACGAGGCCTGTCTTGGCGGCTGCCGCCTGAGGACGTGTCCGCACACCCACCTGCCAGAATCAGGGGTCTGTACTGAGGCCTTCACCGGGTTCAGACACACATGCCCAGCGGACGGGCTCAGCCACACCTCACTCTCTCACGGCTGCAACCTCGGAACAGCTCCTCGTGGGGGGATGGTGGGGGGAAGGTCCACTCCAAGGACAGGGGAGGAGGTGAGGAACCTCCTGGCGCTCGGAGCAACCTCGCGGGTCATCCGGGGACCACAGCCTCGCCATGACCTCCTCCGAAGGTGGCCGTGGGGAAGATGGGGAGGTGACGGGAACAAAGCAGCCAGCAGGGCCCCGGGGCCCCGGGTGGGCTCGCCACACCTGCCAGTTCCCTCCGCTTGCTTTCCTCTCCTCCTAGAGACCAGGCTGCTCCAGGTGAGGCCGGAACCAATGTTGAGTAGCCATCGGCTCGCAGAAGGCCACGGCCACCCTGAAGGCTCCCTACAGGCCACGTGAGAGTGCCCGTGGCCGGCCTGGGGCCACGCGATGGTCCGTGACGAGCTGGGCTCAGGACGAGACCCTGGACCACAGCGGAAGCTGCCTGCCCTCCTCAGTGGCAGGGAGGGTGCGCCTCCCTCTCCAATGTGCCCGGGACCCTGAGCTCCTGGGACCCTGCGCTCCGGCCTGACCCCCCCCCCATCTCAGTGGTGGCAGGCTACGTGATCTCTGGGCTGGGGTTGGGACCAATGGCGACTGCACGGGACGGTCTGGACACAGCAGAGGGAAGCTCAGGGCACTGGCAGGGACTGGGGTCCATCCCTCCTGTGGTGGCCAGTGCTCAAAGGGTCTGATTCGTCAGGGTGCTTTGACCCCTGGACGTTCCCAGCAGGTGGAGCACAGCCAAGACCCTTACCCCAGGCTGTGCTCCTCAGGGGGACCATGACCCTGCATCCTCAGGAGTCCTCCCCCAGGGGACTGTGGGCCTTCCTCCTTCTTCTACCTCGACCACTGGGCTCCCCAGGCACCCTCCACCAGCCCCCTGCCTGCCTGCCTGCCCACCCTCAGCCCTACAGTAGTTGGAAGCCATGGCCAGGCTTCTATGGGGAGTCACTAGGCTGGGGCTCTCAAGGGACGGTTCGGGTCTCAGCGTGGGGGAAGGGCAGCAGGCTTCCAGTCCCCACCCTCTTATCTTTTCCAAAACTGGCCACCCACCGGGCCGGCAGGGAGGCAAGGGGGATCTTGCCACCTGCTGCTGCAGACGGGCCTCCAGGGGACCCAAAATGCTGTGCAGGGAGGCTCTTCGACCCCACCTCCCGCAGCCCACCCTCCAGCTTCCACTGGATGAAGCGTTTTCTAAGGCCCGGCTCTAAAACGGAGAGAAGACCCAGGTGCCAGGCTGTTCAAATAAGGTTGTGAAAGGGACAGATCGCCACCCCTCCGGCCAGGCCCGTGGCCCTGCCTTCTCCTCCAGGGGCCCTGACCCAGGCGGGCGGGTCTCCCCGCATCTCCTGACCGGGCCTCCGCCCCGGCCCCGCCCCCTGCAGCCCTCCCAGGTGACGTCACCGCCAGCCCCCCTCCTCTGAGGCGACCGCACCGCACCACAAGAGGCGGCCCCCAGTTTCATGTTATTTTATTGAACTCAGGGAGGGCTGTTTTTTTAACTGAGACTGACAAGATCTGACAACACCGGGAACGAGAGCATTTCTCGGAGCAGCCGGTGCTGCCCGGGACAGTTAACCACGCTCGGGGAAGTGACAGTCACCCTACTCACCCCTGTCTGGGTTTTGTAGAAGCGCTGCCGCCTGGAAAACAGACTGCAAATAAATAAAGTGCATGGAGAGCCCGTCAGGCGGCCAGGGCCCGGTGCGGGGAGCGGGGCGGGGGGTGGGGGGTGGGGGCAGGGCAGGCTGCGAACTACTCAAGGCCAAACCGGTCAGAAAAGCAAGGCAGCAGCACAGGTGGGGGCAGTGCAGCCCCGGCCGGTCCCTCGGGGGGCTGTGCGGAGACTTGCCGGGCCCCCGCAGCGGGGCAGGCAGGGGCTGGGGCGCCCCGCAAGGCAGGGCTCTCCGGCCAGGGCCTTGAGGCTCCCCCCCCCATGGGGAAAAGGAGTCACAGGCCCCAGGGGGCTCCAGCAGAGCAACAAAGCCGCAGCTGGGGAGCAGGTCACCCCGAGGGTGAGGCGGGGCCTTGCAAGGGGCACATCTGTGCATCAGCTAAGGAGGCCCCTTGTCCTCTCTTCTCACGCGCTGTCCCCAGACATCTGCGGATGGAGTGGTCGGGCTGGCAGGCTCCCAGAAGTGGTCCAGGGTGGAAAGGGATGGGGCACAGGAAGCGCCACGAGGACACTTGGCACAAGGAAGGGAGCCATCACACCCTGTCTGTGGGAAGCTGCAGGGGACACATGGTGGCCTCCTCTGGCCTCAGTCCCCGGGCTGAGGTGGGCAGAGCTCTTCACTCAGGACCTGGCCTCCAGCTTCGTAGCTGAGGAGGGCAGGAGGTGTGACACTGGGCCACTCTGTCCCCGGGCCTGGCCAGACTGCTTGGGTTTTCAGTCCCAGGAATTTGGAGCCTGGGGCCTAGAGCAACCAGTGGCAGAGCCGCTGTGGGACCGGGGTCCTTCCTGGCTCCCCTCGGGGCCACGCCTGGCCTTCCTGGTGCACCAGGGAACCCCACACCTGGGGCCTCCAGGACCAATCCAAGCCCATCCAGAAGAGGTTCTCCAGCGGGATCCTGGGCTGGGGGGGGGGGCGAGCCTGGGGACAGAGAGATGGGGTCATGCGTGGGTCCCAGCCCCATCCCAGGTTTTCCCTTTACCCTCCTGGTTCCCTCCTGTCCCCAGGAGCCCTACCCCCACCCTGCCACCCAAACTGAGAGGCTTGTGCCACTCAACTGCTGAGGAGCCCTTGGTCCAGCCTGGGGTGGGGTGGCAGGGGTAGGCCAGGCTCTGTGGGTAAAGACATCCGCCCCGCAAGGCGTTCTAGGACTCTCTCCTGTGTCCATCTCAGCTCTGACCACCGTCTTCCCTGTGACCTCCCACTCCACTCCAAGAAAAGCCAGCTCCCCACACTACCTACCCTGGACCTCACTCTCTCTGCCCCTAGGTCCCCCAGGGGGGCCTTCGGCTCCCCTCCCCCACCCCACCCATGCCAGGTTTTCTCCAAGGCTGGGGGCAGATTCAGCCCCACCACTTCTTATCTGTATGACCAGGCCAGACCTCTCCCTGTCCCAGAGCCAGCTTTTCCAATGATCAGGTGGGAGAACAGAACTCCCTCAAAGTGTTGCTAGGAGCTGCAGTGCTGAGTGACAGGGTGGCATCCTTCCCCATGCCAGAACCGGACCACTGGCTACCCCAGCCCTCCGTGCCTCTGCCGGGAAGGTCCTTTCTCTCCTCCTGGGCCAGGCCCTTCGCCCAGCTGCTCCCCAGGCAGCTCTGGGGCCAGGGGTGGCCCCTGGGCAGGGATTGGAGTCTCCTGACAAGGCCAGACAAGGGGTGGGTCACCACCTACAAACGCTGGTTCCTGAAAAGACAAAGAGATGGAGACTTCACAGTGGCCTCCCCAGGGAGAGTGGTGCCAGTTTGCCCAAGTGCAGCCTCCTCGAAAGCCCCTCCTCCACCCGCTCTCTCCACCCCAGCCTGAGAGCTGCCCTGGGCTCAAGGAGATCCCCATTTCCAGGCTCCTCTGGGTGCACAGGGGCTGCTGGAGGCAGTGTTCAGTGGCACCGGGAGGGCAGACACAGGGGCTGGAGGGAGGGTGGCTGCGATGGCACCAGAGCAAGACTGCAGGGCAGGGACAGGGCCGAGTGGCCTTCCCACTGGCCTCCCCACTCCTAACGTCCAAGTGCCCAGCGCCAGAGGACGCCCCCAGAGCGGGCGGGGAGCAGCAGGCACAGCAGGAGCAGGCCCCGACCCCAGGGGCCTGAGGGCTTAGAAGGGGCCCGACCAGGGCTTTGACCAAGAACACAACCACCCTCCCTGTCTGGCCCCCTAAGGGGTGAAGGGTGGCAGCATCTTTTCCTTCTAGGGCCTTCCCCGGCACCTCCCCCAGCCCATTCCCCTCCATTCCCTGGGGTTCAGGTGGCAGCATCAGGGCCTCTGGGGAAAGCCAGGCGGGGATGGGCTGACCCTCTGAGATGCCCGGGCCGCCGCCACCCCTCACTCCTGTCTGGGAATGAGGACCAGGGATTCCGGGACTCCTGTGGCTCCCCGCCTGAGCAGCTCAGGGGCTGGCTTCCTGGGGTCCCGTCCACAGTTCCCCCTGTCACCGAGATGTCATGGCAAACGCCGCCGCCAGCCCGCGGGTCCAGCCTCTGGCCTCCCACCTTGCGGATCGGGGCCAGTCAAGTACCTGCTGCAGAATTTTTCCTTGCTGCTTCCCGGGCTCTGGCCAATGTGAGGCAACAGGTCGGCCGCACTCAAATCGGGTTTTCTGTTGTTTTTTTTTTTCTCGAGCCCGACGGAAAGGGCCCGTTTGGCGAGTTTCTGTGCAATAGGTTACCGGCGGCGCCGCGGGCAGGCGGGTCGTGGCCGGGGCCGAGCGGCTCGGCGGCCGGGTGGCCGGCGTGGGCCCGCAGAGGTCTAGGGCCCGGGGGCCCGGGCCGCCCCGCCTCCTGCCCCCGCCGTGTCCCGGCGGCCGGCCCTCATGCCGGCGCCCCTGTCCATCGCGGCCCGGCGCGCGGGACCCTCCTGCCGGGGCTGCGGCGGCGCCCGCTCACTCGATCCGCACCTGCAGGCGGACGTTGAGCATCACCGAGGCCACCACGTAGAAGTAGGGGAAGTTCATGCGCAGCCGCCAGGCCAGGTCGAAGAAGGTGATCAGCGTGCGCGTGAGCCCCTTGCAGAAGGCGCCATACGAGCCGCGGGCGGCCGCCGAGCGCGACAGCCGCACCACCAGGCCCGACAGGGCCGCCGCCGCCGCTGCAGCCGACAGAGCCGCCGACGCCGCCATGGGCCCGGGCCGGCGCAGGCCCCGCTGACCCAGGGGAGCGCGAGCGGCCGGGCAGGTGGACGCGAGGCCTGAGGCGCCCCGCCCCGCCCTCGGTCACCCCTTCCCTGGCTGGGCCGGCGATGCAGCCTCCGCGGCCACCGCCACCGCCCCTACGGAGCAGCCTATGGAGAGCTCCGCCCCTCGCCGGCTGCCGGGGCGGCCGCCGCCAGCGTAACCCCGCCCCTAGTGTGGACACGCCCCCTCCCGGGTCCACAGAGCGGCGACTGCCGACACGGGACCGCCCCCGGACCGCCCCCGGGAACGCCCCCATCAAGCCCCGCCTCCTCCTGGGCGCCCAAGGGCACAGCCTGAGGGCAGGAAGGGATTGAAAGGTGGTATTCCCCAGGGATCGCTTTTGGGGATTGTCTGGACCGCTATACTGATTCTGTGCAGATGGCGTCCCGGGAAGGCTCCGCCTGTTTACCTTATCCCCCTCCCCACTGTCTCCACAGAAAACCCGGCCAGCCAACCCATTGTACCTTTCTTTAATTCACATTTCTCCGCTAACTCAGCACTGTGAGTTTTACCAAACCCACAGGCTCATGGTTTTCTTTTTGGTATATTTGCTGGTCACGTGTATTTCTTTATTGGTGAATTACCCGGTTACCCGCATTGTCTTTACCCTTCACCCCATGGTGATTTCTAAGTACTCCTCTTAAGTGTATCTTTGCCCTGGATACTGCACAAGGTCTTCTCAGGTTTTCATTTGCCCTTGTTCACGGCTGTTTTCTTTGCTGGTGGGCTTCAAAGCCCTTTCCTGGTTTCATCCTATCTTTATTCTAAACCAAATCCAACCCAAACTCGACCACGTTTTCAAGACTATTGAAATGATCAAGCTGCATTACAGTCATGACTTTTAAAAAGCTGTCTGCAAGAAGTAGATTCACCATGACCTCATCCCTGTTTTCACAAGGAGGGCTGGCCTGAGTAGTGGGCTCTCTCAGGATGCCTGTTCATCATCATACTTGAACATGTGTGACATCTGTGCAACAGTGGAACTCAGCAGAGTTCTATACGCTGGTTGAGCAATTGTCATACCTACGTGGTCATGAAAAAAAAGACAATTTCTTTTTTTAAAGATTTATTTATTTTAGAGAGAGAGAGCACAAGCAGGGGAGGAGCAGAGGGAGAGGGAGATGCAGACTCCCCGCTGAGCAGGGAGCCCCATGAGGGGCTGTTTCCCTGAACCCTGAGATCATGACCTGAGCCAAAATCAAGAGTCGGACACTTAACCAACAGAGCCACCCAGGCGCCCCCCAAAAGAGAACTTCATAAGCACTATGTTATTGTGTGGCATCATGACTTTATCCACAACGCAACCATGCATGGGTGTGAATGCATAAAAAATGCAAGCGCAGATACATCAAAATACTCAACATTGTTTACCTCTGGTTAAGGCTGTAGGAAGGAAGATGCACTTTTGCTCTCTGTATATATATATGTATATCCATTTATATATCTATATTTGTATAATGCCATGAAAAAAATAATCATTTGAAAAAGAAGGGGCCACAGAAACTCGGGCTTAATTAAGCCGCATAGAAACCTTTTGTTCCGGACTGGATCCAGCCTCATTCATTTGCATAGCTTGTTTCCTCTAATCATTTCTGAAACCCTTCCTTGGCCTCATCTCATTTATTTTTAACATTTTCTTTTGAAATAATTATAGACTCACAGGAAGTTGCAAAAATAGTACAAAAGAACCTTGCGCCTTCACCCAGCTTCCTCAATGGTTACATTTTCTATAGATGCAGGATAATATCAAAACCAGGAAGTTGACTTTGGTACATTGCTGTTAAGCAGCCTATAGGCCTAATTCAGCTTTCACCGTTTTCCTAAACTGCCTTCTTTGTGTGTGTGTGTGTGTATCACTCTAGCCATTGCAGCCCATGTCAGGATTCCTGTAATCACCACTACAATCAAGATACAAAAATATTCCATCAGCACAAAGAACTCCTTGGTGCTCCCTCTTCGTACTCACTCAGCCATGTGTACAGATTTTGTTAGAGTCGTGTCTATTTCATTTTATTTGGAGTGACTGTAAGTGGTACTATGTGTTTAATTTTGGCTTCCACATGTTCATTGTTAGTATATAGAGCAGCAATTGAATTTTTAGTTTTTTTAAATTTTGAGATAATCATAGATTTACATGCAGTTGTAAGAAAAAGTACAGAGAGATCCCATGTACTTTTTACCTAGTTTCAGACAGTCATAACATCTCTCAAAACTGTGGTACAGTATCAAAAGCAGGATATCGACACATCTATCTCTCTTGTTCAGATTTCCCCCAATGTGCAATGTGCTTGTTCGACTGTGTGCACGTCTGTCTAGCTCTATGCAACTTTATCAGATGTGTAGGTCCAGGCATCACCACCACAGTGGACATACAGCATATATATAGCATACAGTTCATTTCTTTTTTTAAATAAAAAGCTATAGTTTAAGGATTTATTTATTTATTTGAGAGGGAGGGAGAGAGAGAGAAAGAGAGAGAGAGAACATGCATGCACAGAGGGAAGGGCAGAGGGAGAGACTCTCAGGCCGACTCTCCGCTGAGCCCCTCTGGGGGCTCGCTCCATCTCACAACCCATGAGATCATGACCTGAGCCAAAACCAAGAGTCCAGGGCTCAACCGACTGAGCCACCCAGGCGCCCCTATGGCTCATTTCTTTTTATTGCCAAGCAGTCTTCTTTGGTACGGTTGCATCATAGTTTGTGTGTTATTCACCCATGAAGGCCATCAGGGTTGTTTTCAGTTTTTGCCACTAGGAATAAAGCTACAGTATTTGTTTATAGGTTTTCACGTGAACAAAATTTTTTATCTGGATAAATGCTTCAAAATTCAATTGCTGGATTGTATGGTAAGGACATGTTTAGTTTTGCGACTCTACCAAACTGTTTTTCCAGAGTGGCTGTAACATTTTACATTGCCATTAGCTATTTATGAATATGTCCAGTTTCTCTGCATCCTCGTCAGCACTGGGTGTTATCACTTTTTTTTTTTTTTTGGCCGTTCTGATGGAGTGATCTTTCATTGTGGTTTTAATTTGTATTTCCATAATGGCTAATGATGGCAAAAATCTCTTTATGTGCTTATTTTCTATCTGTATTTCCTCTTCAGTGAGATGTCTTTTGTCATTTTCTAATAGAGCCATTTGTTTTTTATTAAGTTCTGTGAGTTCTTTATATATTCTACATATAAGTCCTGTGTCAAACGCATGGTTTGCAAATATTTTCCTGCCAGTCTACAGGTTGTCTTTTCATTCTGCTTTCTCAGAGCTAAATTTTTAAATTTTGATGAGGTCCAATTGACTTATGCATTGTGGTTTGGGATCAGATGTAAGGACTCTGTTTTACCAGGTCTTAGGGCCCAGAGATTTTCTCCTGTGCTTTCTTTTTAAAATTTTGAAGTTTCATTTCACATTTAAATCTGTGGTCCATTTTGAGTTAATTTTTTGTGTAAGGTTTGGAGGTTTGGGTGTAGGTTTGATATTTGACAAGAATGTCCAATTGCTAGAGCGTAATTTCTCGGGAAGGTTATCCTTCCTTCATTGAATTTCTTTCCCATCATTGTAAAAAATCAGTTGAGCATATTTCTGTGGATTGCACCATATTCTGGTACATTGGCCCATGTGTCTATCCTTTCTTTAATACCATACTGTCTGGGTTACTATAGCTATCTAGTTTGTGTTAATAGCAGGTAGAGTGATTCCTCCCACTTTCTTTTTCTTTTTCAACATTTCTTTAACATTTCTAGGGCTTGTGTTTGTCCGCACATGTCTATGTATTTAGAAAACCTAACCTATGCTAGAAATAGTGTTAAACTTATAGACCAAGACTTACAGGGAGAATTGACATCATTTCTGTTTTTAGTCTTCCAATCCATGAACACAGTGTGTCTCTTTATTTAGAACTTTGATTCCTTTCATCAAAATATGTAGTTTTCTGCATTCAATCCTATACATGTTTAACAAATGTATTCCTAAGTATTCCTTTTCTTTGAAGCAATAGTAAATGATACTTTTTATTTATTTTATATTTTTTTATTTTTATTTTTTAAAGATTTTATTTATTTATGTGACAGAGAGACAGCCAGCGAGAGAGGGAACACAGCAGGGGAGTGGGAGAGGAAGAAGCAGGCTCCCAGCGGAGGAGCCCGATGTGGGGCTCGATCCCGGAACGCCGGGATCACGCCCTGAGCCAAAGGCAGACGCTTAACGACTGCGCTACCCAGGCGCCCCACGACTGCGCTACCCAGGCGCCCCATAAATGATACTTTTTAAATTTCAGTTTCCACATGCTCATGGTTACTATGTAGAAATTTTGTAGAATTCATTAAAAGTGTGTTATTTTTCACATGTTTGGATATTTTCTGGTTAATTCTCTGCTATTAATTTCTAATTTGATCCCGTTGTGATCAGAAATTGAACTCTGTATGCTTTCAATTCTCTTACATATTTTTAGATGTATTTTATGATTTTAAGAGCATTACTGTGCCATGTCTCCAGAGGAGTAATGTCTCCAGAGCAGTGTGGGTAATAAAAGAACTGGATCCATGTCTTGTGATGAATGATTGAAAGAAATGCTCATAGTTTAGAGAACAAAGACTTATAAAGCAGATGTGACAGCTCTTTTAAATACTTGAAGGTCAGGCGCCTGGGTGGCTTAGTCAGTTAAGCATCTACCTTAAGCACGTGCCTTTGGCTCAGGTCATGATCTCAGGGTCCTGGGATCAAGCCCCACATCGGGCTCCACAGGGAGCCCGCTTCTCCTTCTCCCTCTGCCTCTCCCCCTGCTGGTGCTCTCTTTCTCTCAAATAAAATAAAATCTTTTTTAAAAAATCACAGATGTCAGGGACAGCCTGCTTCTCCCTTTCTTCCCCGCTTGTGCTCTCTGTTGCTATCTCTGTCTCTCTCTCTCTAAAATAAATAAATAAAATCTTTAAAAATAAATAAATGAATAAATAAATAAATACTTGAAGTTCGGGGCGCCTGGCTGGTTCAGTCCATAGAACATGTAACTCTTGATTGGGGGGGGCGAGTTTTGGTGGTTGTAAGTTGGAGCCCCACGTTGGGTATAGAGATTACTTAAAAATAAAATCATTAAAAAAAATACTTCAAGGTCTACCGTGCTCAAAAGGGATTAAACTACTGCTTTACTATTCCATGGTTTAGAATTTAGGCCAATGGGGGGCACCTGGGTGGCGCAGTCGGTAAGCAGCTGCCTTCGGCTCAGGGCGTGACCCCAGTGTTGTGGGATCGAGCCCCACATCAGGCTCCTCTGCTGTGAGCCTGCTTCTTCTCTCCTGCTCCCCCTGCTTGTGTTCCCTCTCTCGCTGGCTATCTCTATCTCTGTTAAATAAATAAATAAAATCTTAAAAAAAAAAAGAATTTAGGCCAATGGGCTGAAACTGTTCTTGGCCAACGTAAGAAATGGACAGGCCTGAGGAGTAATGAGTCTCCCACCATCTTAAGCGTCCTAGAACAACCTGGAAATTAATTATTGGTCAGGGATATTGTTAAATTAAGTTTTCCACGATGAGGCCATCAAACGTCAGTGGCCGGAACAATCCTTTACCATTCCAGGCTCTTTTGCTTCCAAGTTCACTCATGTTTATGTTCATTATAAAATTAAGTAATTTTATTTTGTAATTTATTTGGAAACATATTTTTTGTATAAGAAGCATAAAACTGTGCTTAAAAGTGGATTAATCTTAAATGTAAAATTTAAGTGTAAAAAGTAAAACAAAAATTTAAGTGTAAAAAAAAAGTGACATTCCTGTAGACAGCATGGAGTTGGGTGATGTTTGTAAAAAAAAAAAAAAACACACTACTCTGCTATTTTCTTTTGATTGTCATTCTTACGCCACTTACATTTAAAGTAATTATTGATATGGTATTGATATGTCTGTTATTTTACTGTTTTCTGTTTGCTCAGTTTGTTTCTCATTCCTCTTTCTCTTTTGTCTTCCTGTAGGATACTTGCGCATGTTTTAGGAATCCCATTTTTACTTCTACATAGTGTTTTTTAGTCTATTTCTCTGTATAGCTTTGTATCACTTTGTTTTATTTTATAGTTTTAGTATTTATTTTATAGTTTTTCAGTGCAATGTGCATGTGTACCTAGCACAGTTGACTGGTATCAGCACTCAAACCCATGGAATGACAGAGAGAAAATGTACTTCCATTTAGGTCCCTTTATCCTCCTCCCCTTTAAATAGAAATAGCTTAGCTATTTCCTCTATGTACACCGAATCCACACCAGATGACAGTATAGCTTTTGCTTTAACGGTAAAACAGGAACTTAAAAACTCAGGAGGTGACGGTGATTCTCTTCTATTTACTGCTGCTACTTTTTCTCACCCCATCCGTCTGTCTTCTTGCCTGGAGCGCCATCCTCCTTGCCTTATCATTTGCTTTCTGATTTTAGGGGACTCCCCGTAGCCATCCTTTAAGGGTAGGTCTGCTGGCAACCGATTCTCTTAGATTTCCTTCTTCTGAGAACGTCCTCGATTCGCCTCATTCCTGAAGGATGTATTTGCTGAGTATAGAATTGGCGGTCGGGAGGGAAAGGAGAAGCCGAGTCCTGCCTGTTGTCAGGGGGGGGTCGCGGCGGGGGGATTGAAGGTCGGCTCCCCACCCACCCTTCTGAAACTGCGAAGAGGAAGGTGGGTATTGTCCAAAAGGTGTCCCATTGGGGCGCCTGGGTGGCTCAGTCTGTTAAGCATCTGCCTTTGGCTCAGGTCGTGATCCCGGGATCCAGAGATTGAGCCCCGAGTCGGACACCCTGCTCAGGGGGGAGTCTATGTCTTCCTCACCCCTCCATTTGTGCACGTTCTCTGTCTCTCTCCCAAATAAATAAATTAATTAATTAATTAAAATCTTTTTTTAAAAAAACCACAAAAGGTGTCCTATTCTGTTAGGCCACACTTTTCCCGGCCTTGGGCCGGGGGGGGGGGCAGCTTTCCTTGCAGCTTTTCTTCGTTGGCGGTTCTGGGCTGCAGGCTTCTCTCCAGGCATGTATGGCGGGCAAGGGGCAACCCGGGGAACTCATTGTCCTTCCTCGAGTCCCAAGCTCCCCAGGCAGCCTTCCTTCCACCTTGCAGAGTTTTTCTGTGTGAGGGGCCATCAACATACAATGAAATGTAACTCTATCAGTTTGAGGAGTTCTGTTAAAGTTATACATCCGTGCAGTCATCACTACAATCGAACATTCCATCACAACCGCAAGTTCCCTTGTGCTCCTCCCAGTCACTCCTTCCCTCCGCACCCACGCTCGGGCCTCCCCTGGTCTGTTTTCTGTCATCACAGATTTGGTTTTGGTAGTCACTCCCTTGCGCAGTCCACAGCCTTGAAGGTGGGCTGGGCTCACTGACTTAACATTTAATAGCAACGCTTGCTGGTGTGAATCTTTTTAATTTCAGCCATCCTAATGGCTGGGTACTGATATCTCACTGTGGTTTTCTTTTGCATTTCCCTTATGACTAATGATGCTTAGTATCTTTTCATATGCGTGTTTGTTATTCAATATCTATTTTCTCCGGAAGTGGCCATCCAAATCTTTTACCCCCTTTTAAAAGTCAGGTTGTCTATTATTGAGTTGTAAGAGGCCTTTATATATTTTAGCTACCAAGCCTTTCTGGGAGAGATGTTTTGCAACTATTTTGTCCCAGGCTGTAGCTTGCCTTTTAATTTCTGCCGTGTCTTTCTGTCATGAGCTCCCTAGGAAGGCGCATGCACAGCTCGTGTCTTTGCGCAGTGTCCCCTGTATCCAGTCCTTGAGCACAGTTAACATAATGATAAAGCAGGCTCAGGATCCCAAGCTCAATGACATTTCACCACGTGTTTCACTAGCTTCTTACACGGCACACAGAGCAAAGCACAAGACAAGTCACCCACCAAACGAGATAGGATGGGGGGGGGTAGGAAGTGAAGGAACCAAAAGGGAAGTCGGTCTGTGGACGCGCAGTTGAGCTAAGGCTCGCGCCGGGCCGGGTCAGCTCTCGGCACTCACTGCTTCTGATGTTCCAGCAGCCAAGGATCTCAGCTCTGTTCCGAGATCAATGGGGCAGAGCTTTCTGTGGCAGCTGCCTTTTTAAGTGTCAGACATCGACGGGTCAGTGTCTGAGGAGTCTGACAGTTTGCTGCCAAAATCCTCTTTTGAAAGGCATTTAGTCAGTCTTGGGCCCATGCAGACCTCCTTTACTTCTGCGGGCTGTCACTCCTGCGTGTGTCCCCTGCTGATGCTGGTCTCGCGATATCTGGTCTTAGCAGCTACATCATTGCTTGACACAGGCCCCTGCTTGACAGGAGTGACGCCATCTTGCTCTCTAAGATCTTTCAAAGGCCAGAAGTTTTTAATTTTGATAAAGTTTAAATGATCAGCGTTGTGGTAGGGAGTAAAAACCTTGGCCTGTCTCCTCCCATCCTTGGATATCATGACGTTGCTTACCCTTGACCAAACCCAACTGCCAGCCTGGGGATGAAGGAAGGTAATGCAGTCTGGGAGTTGCAGCCTTCCTGGGCACATAGCATATAGAGATAGTCATATGTACATAGCATGTCCAATAGTCATCTTGTTCAGGAAGAGTTGATGGGAAAAGTCCAGCACTGGGGCGCCCGGGGGGCTCAGTTTATGAGGCATCTGCCTTCGGCTCAGGGCATGATCTCAGGGTTCTGGGATCAAGTCCTGCATCAGTCTCCTTGCTCAGCGGGGAGCCTGCTTCTCCCACTCCCTCTGCCTGCCACTCCACCTGCTTGTGCTCCCTGCCCCATCAAATAAATAAATAAAATCTTAAAAAAAAAAAAAAGTCCAGCACTGGTCAGCCTCTGCGCTTATCCTGTGAGGAGAGTGGAAGCAGAAGTGACTGGAGACCAGCCAGACAAGTACGTACATCTCTATGGAATGAGAGGTGAGGGGCATTGGGCTGGAACCACAAACCATGTCTTATTCACAAGTCTCCCGTGTCCAAGTCTGGAAGCCCCTTGGCTCATGCTCAGGAAACCTCAGCTTCAAGCGTGAATTTCCTCAGCCAAGAAATGGGAATCTCGCTCTGTGGCGAGGAATGTTGCGAGGACCCAGTGTGATTATCTTTGTAAAGTGCCCAGCACACAGGAGATAGTCAAGGAATCGGTAGCCCGTATCCTTAATCCATAATCGGGAGCAGCACACGAATGGTGCCTGGTCGAGCGTTTCTTCCCGCTCCCTCCTCCCACCCCCCGCTCCCCACCCAAGCTTGGGTCAAGATCCCAGGGTCCTGGGATGGAGCCCCACGTCTGGCTCCCTGCTCGGCAGGGAGCCTGCTTCTCCCTCTGCCTGCTGCTCCCCTGCTTGTGCTCTCTCTCTCTGTCAAATAAGTAAATAAATTCTTAAAACAAACAAAAACTCTTTTAACTCAGAAACTCAGTCCTCTTGAGTGCCTTTACTGTAGGCTGGGGGAAGGCCTCCCTGAGTTACTTGGTTTAATGAGCAATCCCACTGAGAACTGGCATTTAAAAGAGGGCAGGTGCGCCTGGGTGGCTCAGTCGGTTGAGCATCTGACTCTTGATTTCGGCTCAGGTCATGATCTCAGGGTCATGAGATCAAGCCCTGCGTCAGGCTCTGAACTCAGCTCGGGGTCTGCTTGTCCCTCTCCCTCTGCTTCTCCCCCCACTCCTGTGTGTGCTCTCTCTCTCTCTTTCTTAAATAAATAAATAAATAAATAAATAAATAAATAAATAAATAAATTCTTTTAAAAATATAAAACAAAGTTAAAAAGGGCAGAGGCGAGTCCAGGAAGGGTTACTCTAATTGGTGGCAATCTCAAAAATCGGAAAACCACTCCCCCAGGGAAAGGGAAGGTCACTCTCCCCCAAATTTATGGTGAGGTACGGCTCCTTGGAGCACTCTCAAGGACTTGACTCCTAGCCGAGCTTTTGTCTTTTCACTCCTGTGCATTCTGTTCAGTGGGTGTTTCCTCATTGGTGGGACTGTTCATTTGCTATAAATTATGGGTGACGTATTCCACAGCAAACAACGTACTGGACTGAGTGTGCTGTCCTTCTCCTTGTTATTACCCTTATTGACAAGAGAATGAATTGCCACTGAAGCTTTAAGGCAAGGCCACTGACTTAAACCCCGTGGACTACCTACGTAGGAAGCACTTTTGCGAGTCATTGATGAAAAAGCAACAATGTCCAAAAAGGTTGGATGTGCTCACTTTTTGTTCTTTTTGAAACGACGTTTCAAACAACAGATGTACTATGTGCTATGCAGAAGGCGTAGAGACTCCGGACATGTACAATGAGATTTAAAATCACCGAAAATTGGGGTGTGTCCGACTCTTGATCTTGGCTTAGGTCTTAATCTCACGGTCGTGAGTTCGAGCCCTGCGTTGGGCTCCATGCTGAGCGTGGAGCCTGCTTTTTAAAAAATATAAATAAATAAATTAAATTAAATCACCCAAAATCCACCTACCTAGAAGTATACCCTCTGTTAGCGTTTTAGCATATTTGTAGTTAAGCTTCCCTAACTCCCTACCTAGACTGGGCGGAAAGTTTTCATGTGTCTACCGTGCTATTGCATAAAGGAGCCCAGAATAGCCTAGTCAATGGCAGATTTCCAAAGAGCAGACCTATGAGCTTCTGCTAGAGCTCTCCTCGCAGGGTCATACCTTGCTTGGACCCTTCTCCATCGGATGACACGGTAACTGAGGTCTGGGCAAGGACTTCACCAGAGGGGGCGGAGCAAGAGATGCCAGGGGGAAGCATGGTGGGAAAGTGGCAGAGAGAGACCAGGACTGTTCCTAGTGCACAAAGGAGCCTGTGTAGCCTCCCACTCAGAGGGTAACTTTATCCCTTCTCTAAATGTACCATCTATGGGGCACCTGGCTGGCCCAGTAGGTGGAGCATGGGACGCTTGATCTCAGGGTCGTGAGTTCAAGCCCCACGTTGGGTGTGGAGTCTACTTAAAAAAATAATACAAATTAAAATAAATAAATAAATAAATAAATGTATTGTCGACCCAACAAACCCAATTTCTTGTTTTTGCTGTTTCCCCCTTGGCTGCTGAGTGGCTGCCTCTCTCAGGATCCTTGTCAAATGAGGATATATGCCAACACCTGAAGACAAGCCTTGTTTTAAAAAAAAATTCTAGGTGGGGGAAAGGCACTCCTCCTCCTCTTCTCTGCCCCCTGCTGGAAATCTCAGGCCTGTACTTGCCACCTTGAGCGTCTCCTTCAATCCTCCTACTGACTAGGTTATTTTTCTGGAGCTTAGGTTCCAACCACAGATGGGAGGCATTAGCCTTGGGGAAAAAATGTAGCCGTGTGTATTCTTTCCTGAGAGAAAAAGGGTTCCTATTAAACCAGCCAACACAGGAACCCCCGCAGCAACAGTCCTTTTGAAAGAGGCAGTAGGAGCACTTGGGTGGCTCAGTTGGTGAAACCCTCCAGCTCTTGGTCTTGGCTTGGGTCCTGATCTCAGTGTCTTGAGATCGAGCCCTGAGACTGAGCATGGAGCCTGCTTAAGATTCTCTCTCTCCCTCTGCCCCTCCCCCTGCTGGCACATGCGCACTCTCTCTCTCTCTCTCAAAACAAAACAAAACAAATCTACAAAAAGAGAGAGAGAGAGAGAAAAGTAAAATGTTTAAAAAAAAAAAGAAAGAGGCACTAACTTGGTGGAAATGACCATTTTGGTGGTGGTGGTGGTGGTGCTGGTGGTGGTGGAGGTGACCCCTATGGGCCACACAACGACTTTTATCTCCCTTTTCACAGAGGAGAGTGATTGTTCCGGCGTTCATCATCATATGTGACGCGCTCCTCGTCCCAGTCACCATCTAGTTGTCACACACCGAACCTTTTGCTTCTCTAGTAGCCATTTTGCTGCCCGTAGTCTCATGTGGGATCGTGAAGTTATTCCAGCAGCCATCCTCACGTCTGTCGTGTTCCACAGAACCTTCCCCTTACCGCAGCCGTTCTCGTCACGTGTGCTGTCTCACACTGACGCTCCTTATTCCAGAGTCCACGCTATGCTGGTTGTCTCACACTGGAACTTAACCTTATTGCAGTGCTCACCTTTGTTCCTGGCCCACAATGCAGTGTGGCCCTTTGAAGTCATTGTCTTCACGCCTGTGGTCTCGGTTTAGAAAATGGGGTGCCTAGGTCAGTTAAGTGTCCCACTCTTGGTTTCGGCTCAGGTCATGATCTCAGGGTCATGAGATTGAGCTTTGTGTCCGGCTCCATGTTCAGAGTGGAGTTTACTTAGGACTCTTTCTCCCTCTCCCTCTGCACCTTCCCCACCTCTCTCTCTCACTCTCAAACAAATAAATAAAATATTTAAAATATATTTAGAAGGGGCACCTGGGTGGCTCAGTAGGTGAAGCGTCTGCCTTCGGCTCAGGTCATGATCTCAGGGTCCCGGGATCGAGTCCCACATTGGGCTCCCTGCTCAGCGGGGAGTCTGCTTCTCCCTCTCCCTCTGCTGCTCCCCTGCTCGTGCTCTCTCTCTTCCAAATAAGTAAAATCTTAAAAAATAAAATAAAATATATTTAGAAAACAAATGTACTTATGTTAGGTTAGCAAGTATGATATTCAATTGTTGGTAACAAAACCCAACAAGAATAAAATACAAGCATTTGTATCTTATGTTTACATGCATCATAAAGACAACAAAAACATGTTTTGAACTTTTACAGGAGATGAATATAAAATATAAATGGACTGCTTTCTATCATCATACCCAAAACAAACTTAAAATTGATTGAAGACTTAAATGTGAGACCTAAAACCATAAAACTCCTAAAAGAAAACATAGGCAGTCATCTCTTGGACATCAGCCTCAGCAACATGTTTATGGATCTGTCTCCTCAGGCAAGGGAAACAAAAGCAAATATAAACTACTGGGACCACACCAAAATAAAAAGCTTTTGCACAGCAAAGGAAACCAGCAACAAAACAACAAGGCAACATACTGAATGGGAGAAGATATTTGCAAATGATATATCTGATAAGGGGTTAACATCCAAAATATACAAAGAACTTATACAACTCAACACCAAAAAACCAGCCTGATTAGAAAATAAGCAGAGAGCTTGAACGGACGTTTTTCTGAAGAAGAGAAACAGATGGCCAACAGACACATAAAAACATGTGCAACATCACTCATCATCAGGGAAATGTAAATAAAAACCCTGATGAGATATTATCTCGCATCAGTCAGAATGGCTGGTATCAAAAAGCCAAGCAATAACAAGTGCTGGTGAGGATGTGGAGAAAAGGGAACCCTCGTGCCCTGTTGGTGGGAATGGAAATTGGTGCAGCCACTCTGGAACATAGTATGGAGGTTCCTCAAAAAGTTAAAAATAGAGCTACCCTATGATCCAGTGATTCCACAACTAGTTATTTACCCAAGGAAAACAAAAACACTAATTTGAAAAGATACATGCAGCCCTATGTTTAGAGCAGCATTATTTACAAGAGCCAAGATATGGAAGCAGCCCAAGTGTCCACCAACAGATGAATGAATAAAGATATGGTAGACACACACACACACACACACACACACACACACACACACACTGGAGTTTTACGCAGCCATAAAAAAGAATGAGATCTTGCCATCTGTGACAACATGGATGAAACTAAAGGGTAGGGTGCTAAGTGAAATGGGTCAGACAGAGAAGGACAAATACCATACGATTTTACTTACACATGGAATCTAAAACGAACAAATAAAAACAGACTCTTTTTTTTTTAAAGATTTTATTTACTTATTTGACAGAGAGAGACACAGCGAGAGAGGGAACACAAGCAGGGGGAGCGGGAGAGGGAGAAGCAGGCTTCCCACTGGGCAGAGAGCCCAATGCGGGGCTCGACCCCAGGACCCTGAGATCGTGACCTGAGCCGAAGGCAGACGCTTAATGACTGAGCCACCCAGGCGCCCCCAAAACAGACTCTTAAATACAGAGAATAAACTGGTGTTTGCCAGAGGGGAGGAGGGTGGGAAGATGGGCAAAACAGATGAAGGGGAATATGAGGTACAAACGTCCAGTGATAAAACAAGTCCTGGAGATGAGAAGTACAGCATAAGGAATACAGTCAGTGACACTGTAATAACATTTGGTGACTGTGCTTATCATGAGAACATTGAGTAATGTATAGAATTGTCGATTCATTCACCATGTTGTACACCTGACACTAATGTAACGTTCTATGTCAATTATACTTCAATATTAAAAATACACATAAATTGGGGCACCTGGGTGGCTCAGTTGGTGAAGCGTCTGCCTTTGGCTCAGGTCAGGACCTCTGGGTCCTGGGATGGAGCCCCGCATCCAGCTCCCTGATCCGTGGGGAGCCTGCTTCTCCCTCTCCCCACCCTCCTCTCATGCTGTCTCTCTCTCTTTCTCGCAAATAAATCTTAAAAAAATGTAAAAAATAGGAAAATCTGTCCCTTGTTTATTTTTACCCCAAATTTTCTTCTCTATTCAGTAAGAAAAATTTTTACTTTTCCAAAGCCTGTGACAGCTCCCAGTAGGAATTTCTCACTCTAAAGTTCCCATTTCATTTTATGATACATGGGTCGGGTATTCATGACGCATTTTTACATGGAATAATTTCATGCCGAGCCCGTGTCACTTCTGTGGAAGCCGAGGCAGCTGACAGCTAGCACTGCCCCCTGTGGGAGCGCCCGACACACGTTGGCCACTACGGCCACGGTAGCCACGGGTGGTGGCAGGTGGCCTTCCTCATTCCTCCGATTTGTCTTCTTCAACCTTGGGGACGCCAGGCACATCAGAGGAAAGTTCATTCAGTCTTTTTCTATAAAGGGTCTTCAGGAAAGGATTTCTCCTCATTTACAGGACCTGATTACATCTTCTGATTCTGAAGACTCGGCCGTCTCTGTGACTCCAAGCACCGCAGCAGTGTGTATTTACAGACGGAACAACGGAAGGCTGGGGCGTCTCAGTTGCTCCCTGGTCCCGTACAGTCGGGCGGGAAGGTAACTGCACGCACTAGACTTCCGGCTGCGGGGCCTCATCCAGCGCCTGGCGGGCTGCAGAAGTGGGAGCTGAAGCACGGCTTGCATGTGGACCAGATGAGCAGATGCCCTCAATGCCACCAGAATCTGGTCCACAGAATGTTCCATCCTGCTGGGATTCAATTGTTTCCATGATCACTTGTCTTAATATAATTTTTCCTGCCACCTTTGCTCCTCATTAAGGCATTTGTAATCAATGTTTTTACTCTTTCCCCGGTTCATTCAATGATCCAGCGCGAGGTGGATTTCTGTAGGAGACCTGGTCACTGAGAGATGGCCGGCCCCTTGGGAGCGGCACCCCGCCCCTGACTCCCCAGGCAGCTCCGATGTGCTGGTGCACTTCCCCCCACCCCGCACCCCACTCCCAGCCCCCGGGACCTGTAGCAGTCATTCTTATGCTGTTGTTGCACACTGGACAGTCACATTATTTGAGTCTTGGTCTCCCGACCAGTAGCTGTTCCCGGTATTATCATCATTCTTGTGGTCTCACAATAAACCTTAAACTTACTCTACCGAACATTCTCAGACTTATCTCACTTTTCACTTAAACTTCTCCCAAGGCCAGCTTCATGCTGTGTCTTAGAGTGAACCTTACCCTTTCCTGAGCTGGAATCCTAATGGGCACCTGGAGAAAACACTGGGTGCCCAGCACTGTCCCAGGCCAGGTCTCCAGGCTGGCTGCGTGACCCTGCTACTCCTCGGCGCCCACCAGGGCACATCGCTGCGGGCTGCCTCAGCGGCAGGAAGCGGTTACAGATGGCACAGGCTTCGCAGCAGGAGAACTGCTGAATCTCCTGAACCACACAGAGCTCCAATCCAGTGTAATTACCCCAGGAACCGTGAGGCCATGACCAAGAAGCAGACCACCTCTGTACAAGTTTATTCGGTGTGGTTTCAAATCAAAAGCAAGACACTCCTGGGGCGCCTGGGTGGCACAGTCGTTAAGTGCCTGCCTTCGGCTCAGGGCGTGTACCCAGGGTTCTGGGATCGAGCCCCACATCAGGCTCCTCCGCTGGGAGCCTGCTTCTTCCTCTCCCACTCCCCCTGCTTGTGTTCCCTCTCTCGCTGGCTGTCTCTATCTCTGTCAAATTAATAAATAAAATCTTTAAAAAAAAAAAAAAAGCAAGACACTCCTGAAACCAATATTGCACCGTATGTTAACTAAAATTTAAATTAAAAAAAATTTTTTTTAAGTAAGACAGGGTGCCTGGGTGGCTCAGTCAGTGAAGCGTCCGACTCTTGGTTTCGGCTCAGGTCATGATCTCAGGGTCGTGAGATCGAGCCCTGTGTTGGGCCCCACGCTAGGCGTGGAGCCTGCTTAAGATTCTCTCTTCTTCTGCCTCTGCCTCTCTCTCTCTCCCCCTCTAAAAAAAAAAGACATTCAGGGGCACCTGGATGGCTCAGTCTTTAAGCATTTGCCTTCGGCTCAGGGTGTGATCCCAGAGTCCTGAGATCGAGCCCTACATCGGGCTCCCTGCTTGGCGGGAAGCCTGCTTCTCCCTCTCCCACTCCCCCTGCTTGTGTTCCCTCTCTTGCTGGCTGTCTCTCTTTCTGTCAAATAAAGAAATAAAATCTTAAAAAAAAGACATTCAAATCCTCCAAGCCCACTTGAAACCATGCATTGTTTATTCCTCGAGGGAACGAGGTCATCACATTACCAAGTGCAGACAAGAAAGGGAAACCTTGAATGAGTTTTGTAAAGTGAAATGCAGAGGACTAAGGCTTCACGGATAAATTTCTGGTAAGCAATACCTCTTTGAGGCAATGCAAGTGCCCTGTGAGAGACCAAAACGACAAATGGGTTCAGACTACCAAGAGCCAATGGCTTTTAGCAGAGGAGAAAAGGAGAGTGAGCCATTTCCTGAGGGCAAATCAGGTTCTCCGTACTAAGGACTAAATCCTGTAGCGACATGCACCTTTACTATGAGCAAATGACTTGTACTAAGAGGCTTTCTGGCATCACTTGGAAGAATTGAATTTTCAGTTCCACCTTTATACCAATATGGGTGACCCATTCTCTTGTGTATGGGGTATGGTCTTGGTACTACAGCTCTATTAATCCAACGGCTTATTGACGCTCTTAACCTCAGAGGCCTTTAAAGAGGTGAATCGGAGTGTAGGGGCATGAGAAAGATAAGACATGCCCTCTGAGGAGAAAACCAGACACCAAAGTGTGGAGATTCCATCGTCAGAACGCAGTGCCTCGAGAAGCAGGTCTGACAGGAACTTGAAGATTGCCAGAGTGGCTAAAAGGCGCGTCCTGGCTTGACCTCATCACTCTCAAGGAAGGTGTTGTGGACACAACAGTTTCATTCAGCTTCTCAAAGTTCTTCAGCAGCTGGAGTGGTTGAAGGATAAGGAGGAAGTTACATTCAGAGGGGTGGTTTGGTTTCTCTATTTCACACTTTCGACTTCTCTAGACACGTGAAATCAGGGTCAGTGTAGGTGGGAGTCAGGGCAGGGGCTTTGGTGAAACTGAGAGAAAAGGAATTTTGTCTTGAAAGGGATTATGACGAAGTGAGCAGTTCAAGGGACATAGTGTGGCGTGAGGTAAAGAGTATTATTCATCTAGACATTCTTCTTTGGCACGTAGCACTTCAAAGTGCAGGCCGTGTGTGGGCACCTGGGTGGCTCAGTCGGTTGACTGTCCGGCTCTTGATTTCAGCTCAGGTCATGACCTCAGGGTCATGGGATCGAGCCCTACATCAGGCTCTATGCTCAGCTTGGAGTCTCCTCGTGCTTCTCCCTCTGCTCCTCCACCACCCCCAATTCCTTGCTCTCTCAAATAAAATCTTTTTTAAAAATTATTTAAAAGAAACCACAAAATGCAGGCCATGTTGAAAGATGAAGAGGTGGTAGGAGTGTCCAAGACAGGGAGGGTCATGGATGGAATCCGCCATTGCTCTGTCAAAGGGAAATTCTGAGTGCCGCACTAAGTGACTGTGTCCCCTCAGCATGAACTACTCATATTGTTCGGTTCAAATAAAAACCTAGAGGGATTCTTCAGTGACTCGGTAGTTGTGTGTCATTTGAATATAACCTGGTTCTCTAAGGTATGAATCAGGTTTTCAAGGCAATCCTTGGAGGTAAAATTTCTATTTCGCCTATCATCGTTTCGTGTATATTGGGAGTTGTGGTGGGTTTCACACATTCAGAGGCAAGAGAAATGATATCTTCATATCTTTGGATCCTCAAAGAATGTGAACGTAGGCCTTGCAAGACCTCTGAGAAGATGGAAAAGGCTGGATAGAGACTAACTTATCCATCACTCTGGCGAGAAAAGCAGCTACGACCACTCTTCAATCCCAGTAGTTAAAATTCCGGAGCTGGGGGACTGAGTGCATTGATTACCAATGCTTCGGAGAGACTAGGAGGTGAGCTGTCTTCCCATCTGTTCCCGCTCTGTGACAGAGGACTAGAAAAGAAGCAGAGGCTGCCCAGGGCTTAAGTGTGAGCTTTGGTTATTTATGAAATGACTCAGCCCATATGCCTAGGCTAGAAATGACAGGAGGCTTCAGGAGGAAAGCTCATGCAGTTTCCTGGAGGTGGCCACGACTGGCTCCTCTTTGGACTGTCGTGTGCCTAGACGTGCAAGAAGACAAGTAACATCTCTCCTCCCCCAGCTGATAGTGAGCCATTTGGGGCCGATTCACCCCTAATCCCCTCATCGCCTGGATTTTAGCCTGGACAGCATCCTCCACACGCTGGGAAGCAATCCCTGCTGATTCAGGAGGGCCACTGTCAGGAAAACCTCAAGGCGCCTTGTGCAAGTTCTCTCTCTGCTTTCAGGGGGAGACAGACCACTAAGGAATCCGAGGGAGCGCCGTCTCTGCTTGGTGCGGATGGGCTGGGCCTCTCCTAGGTCCCTTGGCCTCCTGCTTTTACTGCCAGCCTTGAGAGCTGGGCAGCTCTGAACAATTGCTATATGACATCCAGAATGTACTCCCAAAAGACCTCTTACCAAGGGAACAGGGAGAATGGGGAGCAACCCAATCTCTTCTGTGTCACTGCCCCTTCATAAACACCAAGGACACCCATGAAGACAGTAAAGTAACTCAGAGGTCCAAGGCTGTATTCTAAATGTCGGCCTTACATCTAGAATCCTTACTTTCTAGGGCTTTACGGTGCTCACCGAATTTTATCACATATTACTTTTTTTTTTAAAGATTTTATTTATTTATTCGACAAAGATAGAGACAGCCAGCGAGAGAGGGAACACAAGCAGGGGGAGTGGGAGAGAAAGAAGCAGGCTCATAGAGGAAGAGCCTGATGTGGGGCTCGATCCCATAATGCCAGGATCACGCCCTGAGCCGAAGGCAGACGCTCAACCACTGTGCCACCCAGGCGCCCCTATCACATATTACTCTTAAAAAAAAAAACCTAAATGGGGGCGCCTGGCGGGCTCAGTCCGTTAAGGCGCACGACTCTTGGTTTAGGCTCAGGTCATGGTCTCAGGGTCGTGAGATCGAGCCTGCCGTGGGGTTCCACACTCAGCGGGGAGTCTGCTTCCGAGTTCCCTCTCCCTTGGCCCCTCCCCTGCTCTTGCACGCCGAAGCTCTCTCTCTCTCAAATAAAGCTTCTTTAAAAAACCTAAATGAACTTTATTTTTTTCCTAAATGAACCTTAAAAGCAGAAATAGAATGAAACTCATTTTCTAATCACAATGTGGCAAAACAAAAAGTTAAAAGGAAAACAGCAATATCGTAGAGCTTTGGATCAAAGAGGAATTATAATGAAAGCTGCAATTACACATAATTTTAAAATCATCAGTAATAACACGGTGAGGATTAATGTGCCGACTTGACTGGACTAAGAGATGCCCAGATAGCTGGTAAAACATTATTCCTGGGCTGGCCCGTGAGGGTGTTACCAGAAGACATTATACTAGCATCTGACTCAGTGGCTGAGTAAAGCGGTCTGCCCTCACCAAGTGGGTGGGCAGCACCCCAGCTCGAGGGCCTGAACAGAACAAAAAGGTGGAAGAACGAGCACATTCCCTTGCTCTCTTCCTGAGCTAGGATGTCCGGCTGTCCCTGCTTTCAACACAAGCTCCTGGTTCTCTGATTTTCAGACTCTGGGACTTAACGCTGCAACCCCCCAGTTCTCAAGTCTTCCAGCTTGGACTGGGAGTTACACCATCGGACTGGGAGTTACTGATTGATACCACCAGCCGTCCTGGCTCTCCAGCTAGCAGACAACAGACTACGGGACTGCTCAGTCTTCCTAACTCCATGAGCCAATTCCTGTAATCAATCTCTTTCGCTCTCATTTTCTACACACACACACACACACACACACACACACACACACACACACACCATTGGGTCTGTTTTTCTGGAAAACCCTAACATACAGACATTACGTATAAAACTATGGAATGTGAGTAAGCCAGATTTAGAGGAAAATCCATAACTTAAGTGCTTTTATCATTAAACAGCAAAGAATGAAGAGACGATATCCTGAATGTTTATTGAAAGCCTACACTGTGTAAGGCCTGAACGATACACATTTCATTTAACCTTCAGAGCACTTACGAGATGGTTGCTGGTTTGCGTCCTTCACGGCACTGAGGAGGGAGGCAGGGACTGTATTTTGCCATTATCTTTTGGAAATGTTCAGAAATGTAACTAGGCTCATCCACCAGGATCTCTGTTTCCAAGAATTATTTCACTGTTTCTTGACTCAATGCCACAAGCGTTGATCAGCGCCTGTTACATAGAGGACACTAGAACAAAGAAATAGGTAACAGATGTTCTCTAAGCTGCAAAATCCAGTTGTGCGTTGATGCTATAAATGGGGGGGAGACTGTGTCTCATATGATGACGGCAACTAAGCCTCCTCGCTAAAACCGACCGTCCTGAATGCTCAGAATGATGCGTAAACCCAGCAACCTGGCTACAGAGAGCACAGGGACTGCAACACAGGGTGGGAGCGGGAGGCAGTCGTGGTGCTTGTCGCCACAGCTCAGGGAGGCGGTTCTGAGCTGCGCGAACTACTATTCACGTGATCGAAGCAGGAAGAGCATATGCATTTCCACTTTATTAAAATATTGCATAGATACAGAGCAGTTGGGCACATCCATTCTAAGGCACTGTCCTGGTTTGAATGCAAGTCCACAAGAGAGACAAGAGAAGCCGTTACATTCCATATGGTTCATTTCTACATTCAGACTCCTCCCACGTTACAGGTTTATTGCTACTGGGATCGCAACGTCAACCCCACGCTTATAGCAGCATCGTACAGGGACCCGGATGACAAGAATTAAAGACACACCCTGGCTCTAGCACTTGATAGGATTTGGCACTTAATTCTAAACTCTCTTGCATTGTTCTCCATGTGTTTCCCAACTCTTGTTTAACTAACGATAGTATAAACTCCTTATGAACCTGATTCATGGATTAATGTCTTTACTGGTTTCCATTAAGCCTAGAACAGGACTAGTTGGGCACACAGTAGTTGCCCCTGAAATATTTATAGTCAATATCACTTCCAAGAACTTCAATGGAACAGAAAAAATATATGTACTTTCCCTAATTCTAGGTTAGGGAAAGAATGACTGGTATCTTCATAAAGAGAAAATACTTGAATGTCCTACCTCTTGTATTTTATAACAAGGAACTAGGCTGAATGAATATTTTCAGGTATCAATAGCTATAACTGACAAAGAGAGCTCTTCCCTTGTTACAGGACTTTCAGTCATTACCACGATTACATGAGAAGGTTTATATAAGTAGCAATACGTGTGTGTGGGTATAAGTAAATTTCAAAGAGGCTGAGAATCACTGAGCAACGTGTAAATTATCTCAATTAGTGACCCTCACCTCCTTAAAATGATATGTGTGTGTGTGTGTGTGTGTGTGTGTATTATATCAGAAAAAATGTATATATGTAAAGAACTTTTCATGCCACCCTTGAAACAACCGGAGATAACTAGGCTTAGATATACCTGTTAAAGAGGGTGTGTTCCAAGGAGTATTTGCAGAATACTAGTTCTGTGGGTTATCGCTGGGTGTACATGAAAAAGGGTTCTGGGGTCAAACAGGTTGGCAAAACACTGAGCCAAAAGAGGGGATTTTTTTCCCACCTTTACTGGAGGGCCTCTCAGACATTCTCCTACGCGATGGGCCCTGCGAATCTAGAAAGTGGAGACAGCAGGGAGTCCCAAAGTTATCTGTAAAGCATCTCGTAGAACTGAGGGCTCTACGACACACACTTAGGAGGACACTGCACTAAAGAACGTATAAAATTTTTAAAGCACTGAGAGACACAGGGATGAATACCAAAGGAGAGCACGAGGCAAAAGACACTGGTTCTACTTGTATGAAATCTACTGTCAAATGGATTCTTCCACAAAGAGCTTACTTATTCTGTGAACGAAAGCCATCACCAAATTCATACTCTGCTCTAAGCAGCATCACCCCAGACCGCCAACTAAGCAGATTAGCAAACTCCGCACAATTCCTAAGTGAAGGTTAAAAATCTTAATTTCCTTAAACATAAAAACTTTCCATGGACAGACCCCCGTTCTTACCAGGCAAATGTGTTCCTGACACATTTTTATCATTTGACAAAATACACTGTCTCCTTTCTTGCTACTTAGGACACATAAAGCTTTGAACTAATACGATCGCCTTTAATAACGACAGCAGAATAATTCTGGTGCTGCTACAGGAGACACAATTATCCATCATATTAACCCTACCCTGAAAAGGATTGTCATCAATTATATGCTTTATGCTTTCTATCTACGATACGGTTGGCCTGGGACACAAAACATTTCACTGTCATTAAAAAAAAAAATAAGAGAATAAACCAAATCTGGGAACATTGCAAGAGTAGATGGATATTCTAGAATTCATATACTTTGGAAGATGGGGTTTTAAAATCATTTTTAAAACCTGTTCTCAGAAGCTCAAACGAAAAGATTCTTCCAAGACAAACAGGCTGCTGTTGGTTAAGATTTTTTTTTTTTTGAGTTCCTGTCAATCTCTGTAGGAGCCTGTCGCCTCTCACGATTCTTAGAGAAGTCCTCTAAAGTGAGTGACCTGGTGCATAATAAGGCCTGCCCTCTGCCTGAAGCTTTTTGAACAATGACTACACTTGTATGGCTTCTCCCCTGTGTGAATTCGTAAATGAATAACAAGGCTTGGTCTCTGTCTAAAGCTTTTCCCACAATAATTACACTTAAAAGGTCTCTCTTCCGTGTGAGTTCTCTGATGCAAAGTGAGAGCTGTCAGTCTGCTAAAACTTTTACCACAACTGTGACATCGGTGAGGTTTCTCACCCGAATGCGTTTTCAGATGTCTTTTGAGACTCGATCCGTGACAAAAGCTTTTTCCGCACTCCAGGCATTTGTACGTTTCTTCTTCGGAGTGGGTTCTCTGGTGGCCTATCAGGTGGGACCGCCGAGTGAATCGCTTGTTACACACGGTGCACTCATAGGGTCTCTCCCCTGTGTGAAGCCGCTGGTGTCGATAAAGGTCCGAGCTGCGGAGGAATCTTTTTCCACACTCAGGGCATTTGTGAGGTTCCTCTCCTGAGTGAATTCGCTGGTGCCCTGTAAGTTGTGACTTCCGAGCAAAACACTTTCCACACTGAGGACATCGGTGAGGCTTGTCCCCTGGACTCTTTTTCTTCTGGGGTCTGGGGTTGAGAGGTTCTTCCAGGTTGGAGTTTTCAGGTTTCTCTCCTGCAGAGGGGGCCTGATGCTCTACCAGTTTGGTTAAATCGGTCTGTAAATCCTCTGGGGGACTCTCCCACTGATTCTCCAACTGTACATAGTCCTTCTGCAAAATGGGACCGTGGAGAGCATTCCCCTCCAGAGTAACAATAAACGGGTACATGTTCTCCAGTTTTTTCTGTTTTGAAGTATCATCTTCATTTTCTATCCCAATCTCAAAACCTGAGAGAAGAAACAGAAATGGCAGCTGTCACTGTGTCCCACAGAGGAAAAAAAAAAAAAAAACGAAGGAAAAAGTGAAGAGTTGTATTAAACCACCAGTAGGAATACAGAAATTCTGAAGGAGAATCCCAAACGCTTTATCCTGATCAAGGCTGAATTTTTCTTTGCTTTCTTCTGTGGTATCAGTGCACAATTACTCACCTATCTTGGAATCAAGTAATTGCTTCATTTCTTTGGACTCTTGTAGTTCTTTCACCCACGCTTCTTCCCGAGGCTCCAACGGAAAGCTCACGTCAAGCTTTGGTATTGGGTATCCTGGCCGTAAGAAAGACGAAAAGCGTAATAGTTGACGTCATCAAGGTCCTTCCTTGATGATATACCTTGGACATGTGGCCGCTGAATGTCTACCTCCTTCCCAGTTAGAATCACTCCACCTGGGGCTTCTTACGAGAGTCTCTCTTCTTTTTTAAAGATAAGAACAAAACATGAAATTCAAGGCTACTCTCCTCTAATCTATGGAAGGGAAGTGATTTTTTCTGTGTTGAAATCAATGCACTAAATGATTTCTGTATCTATTTTGATATTCGATTATTCAGGTTAGAGCCAAAATAGGAAGTAAATCTTCATAAAGTTTTGGCATATTAAAACTGAGAAATGTTGCTATTGAGTACCAAGTGAAGAGAGAGCTAAAAGTAGGGGTTATGAAACTGTTTACTAGAATAATTTCCATTGAGATTTTCAAATTAAAATGGAAAATGACGAAGCTGGCAAGGAGCAAAAGCAGTGTTTGTTTCAGCCCAGGTCTAGAAGTGCACTCTCTTGAAATTAACCCAAACAACTCTCAAAGTCAATCTAAGAACAACTAGAACAAAACGGTGCCTGAGTGGCTGAGTCCATTAAGCAACCAACTCTTGACTTCGGCTCAGGTCATGATCTCAGGGTGGTGAGATCGAGCCCTGCATCAGGCTCTGCACTGAGCGTGGAGCTTGGTTAAGATTCTCTCTCTTAAAAAAAAAAAAAAAAAAAAAAAAAAAAGAACAACTAGGACAAGATTCTACACTACTGTCCCCTGTGTCCTATCACCCCTATCCCCACCGAGAGCTATGACTTGCGTTCTCTTTCCCCGACCCTTCCTCACCTTCCTCAGCTCTGGCAAAGTATACTGGTCTGCAATAAAGTGTGGGAGGGAAATTGCTGATTTTAAATCTAAATGCAGGGGCGCCTGGGTGGCTCAGTCAGTGAAGCGTCTGCCTTTGGCTCAGGTCATGATCCTGGGGTCCTGGGATGGAGCCCTGCATCAGGCTCCCCGCTCAGTGGGGAGTCTGCTTCTCCCTCTACCTCTGCCCCTCCCCCCCACTTGTGCACTCTAAAATAAATAAATAAAATCTTTAAAAAAAATTAAATAAATCTAAATGCAGGATTCTGTTTAACTATTAGCATTAGGGTGCTTGAGTGGCTCAGTCGGTGAAGAGTTTGCCTTCAGCTCAGGTCGACTGGGATTGAGTCCCACGATGGGCTCCCTGCTCAGCAGAGAGCCTGCTTCTCCCTCTGCCCCTTACCCTGCTTGTGCACTCTCTCTCGCTTTCTCTCGCTCTCTCTCTCTCTCAAATACATAAAATCTTTAAAAATAAGTAAATATTAGCATTATTTTCTTAAATATTATCATTATTAAAATAACATTAGCAAGTTAATGAAAATTTAAGTTTCAAAACATGTCAAAACAGGAAGTGGACTAAAATACCTTGTTTTATATTTTCATGGAAAAAAAAGACCTTTTAAGATGAACAAAAATGCATTTCAAATAAAATTCTGTTTCAACTCACTATATTGTTTTTGTTTAGATTTCAAAGCTATGAGTGGGATCAAAGGGTAATATGGCAGAGGTCAAACAAAACTGGGGGTCACAGATGGCAGGAAGGCCACCATGAAGGGAAAGTGAGAGCAAAGAGAAACTTGAAATAAGCGGAGCAGCAAAGGCGTCAGCGTAAAATATGGATTTATGACCTAAACACAGCATGGGAGATGGACTTCCAGCATGGTACCATGAGGAGCTATGCAGACTTACCTCCTGCTGAAATTGGTGAAAATTATTAAAAATAATAAAAAAAACAAACATTGGTCCTAAGGGCCTATAGCAAACTAGGAAACATCAATTTTTTTTTAAATCTGCTAAAATTCACAGATAATAGGGAGAGTCTTCAGATTTTACTTTTTCTTAAAGATTTTATTTATGTATTTAACAGACAGAGAGAACACAGGCAAGGGGAGCAGCAGAGGAAGAGGGAGAAGCAGACTCCCCGCTTCACAGGGAGCCCGATTTGGGGCTCGATCCCAGGACTCTGGGATCATGACCTGAGCCAAAAGTAAACACTTAAACGACTGAGCCACTCAGGTGCCCAGAGTCTCAAGATCTAAACTACCAACAGTTCTCTTCAGTGCCTCTCTCAGCTCCACTCTAGACTGGCATAACTGGCATAACTAAGGGCCTGGGGCAGCCGCTCCCCCAGCTCTCTTTCAGAGTGCTACCTTCCTGGGAAGGGCAGGATGTCAGCCTTTCTCATCCTACCCCCAGCTAACCATTGTTGATTCTAAAGTCCAAGCAATGTGGTTGAGAGGTGGGGGCTCCTTTTATCTACCCAGTCCCTGCCGGCGGCGTGAAGGCTCTACCCTGGGTGGAGTATTGCTGCGAATCCTAGAGGACTCCCTGATTGTCCTTGTAAAGCAATTGTGATTGTAAGGCAGTGGTTCTATGCCTGCAGAGGCAATTCAAGACCTGAGACCCAGACCTAGTGCTCAGCTCCTAGAGTGGCAGTGTCACTCAGAGATAAGCACACCATTTCCCTGCCTCCAGAGCGAGGTATCAGGGGTTTGACCTGGGGAGAAAAACAGGCCGTAAAACAGGCAGCACCTACTGTACTGGCCAAGAAACTGATTCACTGGCAACAGAGTGAAAACAGTCAAGCCTAAGGATGCTCTCAAAATGAGCAGAGGTCATAATGCAAGGCGACTGGAAGGAAATGGATAGAGTTATTGACCATACACCGTCAACTGTAGGCTGACTAGTTTGCGGGAGAGAACTGGGGGAAAAGACAGCTAGGAGGTGCCCTCCTGGGATCAGAACAAATCTCAAAAATTGACCTCAGGAATTAGCCCAACAAAGGTGTCTGAAATTGACTGGATTCATCTGCAGAGAAATTATGCTCCAGGGCACTGTTGAAAACAACCGAGCAATTAGCTGGCAACTAATGGCTGGGTCAGGTCAGAGAAAGAGACAGCCGAAGAAAACCCTGCACAAAGTATTGTCATTCAAGGGTGACTGTGTGCACACGCAGGGCCGTGCTCCCCGAGGAGCAACATCAAATGTGCACCATTTCAGGGGTGCCTGGGTGGCACAGTCGTTAAGCATCTGCCTTTGGCTCAGGGCGTGATCCTGGCATTCTGGGATCGAGCCCCACATCAGGCTCCTCCGCTGGGAGCCTGCTTCTTCCTCTCCCACTCCCCCTGCTTGTGTTCCTTCTCTCGCTGTCTCTCTCTCTGTCAAATAAATAAGTAAAATCTTTAAAAAAAAATGTGTACCATTTCAGAGTGGACTAGACTTCGCTAAAATAACGCAGCCATTTACCAAACAAATAAACAAACAAATAACAATAACAAGCCCTGGGGAGAAGAAAGAAGGACAGAGAGTTGCTACAATATATTATCTGAAATGTCCAGTTTTCGACAAAACATGATAAGACACGCATGTAGACAGGAAAGTATGACTCATACACTGGGGGGAAAAAAGAGCAGGCAACAGAATCTGCCTATGTGAGTGACTACATACTAAATTCAACAAAGACTTGAAAGTAGCCACTATGAATATGTTCCAAGAATGAAAGGAAACCATGATTAAAGAAGTAAAATTATGGTGACAAACACCACATCGCATCAAACAGAGAATATCCGTAAATAGGAAGTATAAAAAAAGCATCCAATGTAAATTCTGGAGTTGAAACGTACAATAACTGCAATGAAAATTCACTAGAATAGCTCAAGAGGAGATCTGAACCGTCAGAAGAATTAGTGAACTTGAAGATAGATCAACAGACATTATACTATCAGAGGAACAGAGAGAAAAAAAAGAATAAAGGGAAATGAATGGAACCTGAGAGAAAAGTGGGGTGCCACTCAGTGCACTAACTGATATATAATGAGAACCAGGAAAGGTGTGAGAGAAAGGAGCAGGAAAAAAATTGAACAAATAATGGCCCCAAACTGCCCAAACGTACTGAAATACATTCATCTACACATCCAGGAAGCTCAATGAGTTCCAAGTAAGACAAACACGAAGAGATCTACAAACAGTTGCTTGATAGTAAAACTCCCAGAAGTCACATAAAAGGAAGAAGCCCTTGAAAGAGAACAAGAGAAAAATGACTTGTCACTTACAAGGGAATCCAAATGAAATTAAAAGCGGAGTTCTCATCAGCAACAGTGGAGGCCGGAAGACAGGAGGACAGCACATTCAAAGTGCTCAAAGAAAAATGAAAAATGCCAACCAAGAATCGTAAATCCGGAAAAGCTATCTTTAAAAAATGAATGCAAGGGGGCACCTGGGTGGCTTAGTCATTTAAGCATCAGACTCTTGATTTCAGCTCAGGTCATGATCTCGGAGTCATGAGCTCGAGCCCCGTGTCAGGCTCGGCACTGGACGGGAAGCTTGTTTGAGATTCTCTCTCTCCCTCTCCCTCTGCACCTCTCCCCCGAGCTCACACTCTCACTCTTTCTCAAAAATAAATAATAAAAAATGAATGTGAAATAACATTTCTGATAAGCAAAAACTAGAGGTCATTGGTAGCAGTCTTGCCTAACAAGAAATACTAAACAAAGGAAGTTCCTCAGTCTGAAAGCTAGTGATTCCAAATGGTAATTTGAATCCACATGAAAAAAAAACAAACGGCAAAAGTAAAGGTGATTATGTAATTACAAAAGACAGTATAAATACTAATTTGTTTCTTTTTCCTCTTAAAAGATTTTAAAAGCAATGGTATAAAACAATATGTATGTAGTGCATTGTTGGGCAAGTAATCGAGAAATGTAATATATTTGCACAAATGAGGTGGATGACAGTAGAACTCTCCTGGGCTAAAGAAATGATTCCAGTTAATAACTAAAATCTAAAGGAAAAATGAAGACAACCAGAAATATAAATAAGGTTAATACGACAAAAGCTATAATACCTACTTGCATTCTTTTTCTCTCTAGCTTTTAGAAGTCTTAAAATTATATAAACTAATATCTTTAACAACACACAGTTGAGTGTCAAACTTTTTTGAGTTTCTAACATTTTTAATATAATATGTCTGACAGCAATACCACAAGAAGGGAGAAAAGAGAATAGAACTATATAGGAGAAATATTTTGGGGGGGAGGGGCAGAAGGAGAGAGAGAGGGATAGTCTTTTTTTTTTTTTAAGATTTTATTTATTTATTTGTCAGAGAGAGAGACCACAAGCAGGGGGACCAGCAGGCAGAGGGAGAAGCAGACTCCTCGCTCAGCAAGAAGCCTGATGTGGGACTTGATCCCAGGACCCCGGGATCATGACCTCAGCAGAAGGCAGACGCTCGACCTACTGAGCCACCCAGGCGTCTGGAGAGAAAGAATTTTAAGCAGGCTCCACGCCCAGCACAGAGCCCCACAGTGGGCTTGATCTCACAACCCTGAGATCATGACCTGAGCCAAAATCAAGAATTGGACACTTAACTGGCTGAGCCACCCAGGCACCCCAGGAGAAATATTTCTATATTTCACTAGTATTAAATTAATGCAAGTCTAAAGCTGATTATATTAAGAGGTACGTGCTAATCCCTAGAGTAACCGCTAAGGAAATAACTCAAAAAATGCCAAAAATTCATTTACGTAAAGTGTTACATTCAAAATATTTACTTAGCACAAAAAAAAAAAAACGCAGCAAATGAAAGAAAGAGAAAAAAGATAGAAGACATACAGAAAACAAAAAGTAAAACGGCAGATGTAAATTACACCATATCAAAAATAAGATTTTTGTATGGATCCAATATGTATGGATTAAACAATTCAATCCTGGGGCGCCTGGGTGGCTCAGTCGTTAGGTGTCTGCCTTCGGCCCAGGGCCTGATCCCAGGGTCCTGGGATCGAGCCCCACACTGGGCTCCCTGCTCTGCTGGGAGCCTGCTTCTCCCTCTCCCACTCCCCCTGCTTATGTTCCCTCTCTGGCTGGCTGTGTCTCTCTCTGTCAAATAAATAAATAAAATCTTTTAAAAAATAAAAAAAATAAACAATTCAATCAAAAGGCAGAGACTGTCATACTAGATTTTATTTTATTTTTTTTAAAGATTTTATTTATTTATTCGACAGAGATAGAGAAAGCCAGCAAGAGAGGGAACACAAGCAGGGGGAGTGGGAAAGAAAGAAGCAGGCTCCCAGCGGAGGAGCCTGATGTGGGGCTCGATCCCAGAACGCCGGGATCACGCCCTGAGCCGAAGGCAGACGCTTAACCGCTGTGCCACCCAGGCGCCCCTGTCATACTAGATTTTAAAAATCCAACTATATGCTGTCTATGGGAGACACTTTAGATTCAAAGATACAAACAGACTGAAAGTAAAGGGATGGACAAAGATGTATCTTGCAAATAACCACCAGACAGCCAGAGTGACTACACTAATAGCAGACAAAACGGACATCAAAACAAAAAAAAGTTACTAGAGATAAAGAAGATCATTTTATAATGATAACATGACGAATCAATCAGGAAGATATAACTATAACCATATGTGCACTTAAAAACAAGAGTACCAGGAGCGCCTGGGTGGCACAGCGGTTAAGCGTCTGCCTTCGGCTCAGGGCGTGATCCCGGCGATCTGGGATCGAGCCCCACATCAGGCTCCTCCGCTATGAGCCTGCTTCTTCCTCTCCCACTCCCCCTGCTTGTGTTCCCTCTCTCGCTGGCTGTCTCTCTCTCTGTCGAATAAATAAATAAAATCTTTAAAAAAAAAAAACAAGAGTACCAAATACATGATCACAAAAACTTACAGAAACGGTAAAAGAAACAGACAACTGAGCAATGACAGCTGGAGACTTCAATCCCTCTTTACACTGCTGGATAGAAAATCTAGGCGGAAGATCAATAGAAGACAAAATTTATAAACCAAAATTTATAAATGTCACAGACGTTTATAGAGCACTCCAACCAAAAAGTGCAGAATATGCATTCTTCTCAAGTGCACGTGGAAAATTCTGCAGGGCAGTCACGAGGCTACACCATAAAACAAACGTTCAAAAATGTAAAAGGATCACAGTGACAACGTATATTCTCCCAGCAAAATGGAATGAAATTAGAAATAAATAACAGAAAGAAATCTGGGGACTTCACAAATACATGGAAAATAAACAACACACTCCTAAACAATCAATCAAAGAAGAAATCAAAAGGGAAATTAGAAATATTTTGAGATAAATGAAAATGAACATACAATATACCAAAACTTAGGAACGTACCTAAACCAGTGCTTAAGGGGAAATGTATAGCTATGAATGCCTTTATTAAAAAGAAAGAAAAATCTCAAATTAATAACCTAATTTTCACCTTAAAATATTAGAAAAAGAAGAGCAAACGAAACCCAGAGCAACGAGAAAGAAAATCATAAAGATCACAGCAGGATTTAATGAAATAAAGAACAGTAAAACAATAGAGAAAATCAATGAAACCAAGGTTGGTTCCTGAAAAAAATTTAACAAAATTGACAAAACTTCAGTAAATTGACCAAGAGAAGAAGAGAGAAAACTCAAGTTATTACAAACAGAAATGACAGGGGAGACATTACTACTAACCTTACAGAAATAAAAAGGATTATAAAGTAATACTATAATACATACAGCTGTATGGAAATACATTAGATAAATGAAATGTACAAATTTCTAGAAATATACAAACTACCCAAAATTGATTCAAGAAGAAATATAAAATTGGAATAGACCTATAACAAGTAAAGAGACTAAACCAGTAAACAAAACACTTCTCACAAAGAAAAGCCCAGGCCCGGATGGCTTCAATGGTTAATTCTACCAAACACTTAAAGAATTAACACTGATTCTACATAATTTCTCACTGAATAGAAGAGAATGGGATACTTTCCAACTCACCTTACTGGCATAAGGAAAGAAAAATGTATCAGTGCAATAGAATCAATATTCCAGAAATATCCTTGACATTTAATGTCAACTGATTTTTGATAAAGGTACCAAGACAATTCAATGGGGAAAGAATAGTCCCTTCAACAAATGGTGCTGGGACGACTGGATGTGCACATGCAAAAGAATGAAGTTAAACCCCTACCTCATACCATACACAAAAATTAACTCAAAATGGATCAATGACCTCAATTTAAGAGCTAAATCCACAAGACCCTTTGAACAACATATAGGTATAAATCTTCATGACCTTCAATTAGCAACAGTTTCTTAAATTTCTTAAATCCAAAGTATAAATAACAGAAGAAAAAATAGAAATTCTTCCTAAACATCTCCAAAAACTAGAAAAGGAGGGAAGACTTCCCCACTCATTCTATGAGGCCAATATTACCCTGATAACAAGATCTGATAAAGACAGGACCAAAAAAAACTACAGACCAGTATCTCTGATGAAAATGGATGCAAAAATCTTCAACAAAATACTAGCAAATCAAATCCAGCAACATATGAATTATACACCAGGATCAAGTGGTATTTATCTCAGGAATGCAGTGTTGATTTAACATTCAAAAGTTAAGGAAATAGGGGCGCCTGGGTGGTTCAGTGGGTTAAGCGTCTGCCTTCGGCTCAGGTCATGATCCCAGGGTCCTGGGATTGAGTTCCAAGTCTGGCTCCTTGCTCAGGAGGGAGCCTGCTTCTGCCTCTGCCTGCTAGTCCCCCTGCTTGTGCTCTCTCTCTCTGACAAATAAATAAAATCTTAAAAAAAAGTGAAGGAAACATACCATTACAAAAGAATGAAGCGTAAAAACCACATGGGTCATCTAAATAGACACATTAAAAGCATGTGACAAAATTCACCAGTTTCTTGATAAAAAACACTCAGTAATCCATGAAGAAGGGAATTTCCTCATGCTGATAAAAGGAGTCTATGAGGGGCGCCTGGGTGGCACAGCGGTTAAGCGTCTGCCTTCGGCTCAGGGTGTGATCCCGGTGTTGTGGGATCGAGCCCCACATCAGGCTCCTCTGCTATGAGCCTGCTTCTTCCTCTCCCACTCCCCCTGCTTGTGTTCCCTCTCTCGCTGGCTGTCTCTATCTCTGTCAAATAAATAAATAAAATCTTTAAAAAAAGGAGTCTATAAAGGACCCACAGCTAATATCATAAATAACGACAAAAGACTAAATACATTTCCCCCCTGAAATAAGGAGCAAGACAAGGATCCTCAGTCTCACCATTTATGTTCAATATTGTACTGGAGGTTCTAGCCAGGGTAATTAGGCAAAGAAAAAAAAAGAAAGAAAAGATATTGAGGGGCGTCTGGGTGGCTCAGTCGGTTAAGTGTATGCCTTTGGCTCAGGTCACGATCCCAGGGTCCTGGGATCAAGCCCTGTTTCGGGGAATCCCTGCTCAGTGTGAAGTCTGCTTCTTCCTCTGCTCCTTCCCCTGCTCTTGGTCTCTCTCTCGCTCACTCTCTCTCTCTCAATTAAATAAATAAAATCTTTTTTAAAAAGAATGGAATATGAGAAGTAAAACTCTCTTCTCAGATGACATAATCTTTGATATAGAAAATTCTAAGGAATACACTAAAAAACAATCCGAACTAATAAATAAGTTAAGTAGGATTACAGGACACAAGACCAATACACAAAAATTAATTGTAATTCTATATTGTTTTATTTTTTATTTTTTTAAAGATTTTATTTATTCATTTGAGAGAGAGACAGAGAGAGCTCAAACAGGGGGAGCAGCAGAGGCAGAGGGAGAAGCGGACTCCCCGCTGAGCTGGGAGCCTGATGTGGGGCTCCATCCCAGGACCCAGAGATCATGACCTGAGCTGAAAGCAGATGCTTAACCATCAGGCGCCCCTCTATAAATTTGTAAAGAACAATCCAAAAATTAAATGAAGAAAACAATTCCCCACTGAAAATACTATTAAAAAGAATAAAATACTTAGGAACAAATTTAATAAATGCAGTTTAAAACTTATACTTGGGAAACTACAAAATACTGTAAAAACCAAAATAAGATCTAAATAAATGGAAAAGCACCCCGTGTGCATACATCACAAATTTAATATTGTTAACATGGCAATACTCCCCAAATTGATCTACAGATTCAATACAACCCCCACCAGAATCCCAGCTGACTTCTTTGTAGAAACTGATAAGGTGAGTCTAAATATTATATGGAATTGTCACAAACTCAGAACAGCCAAAACAATCTTGAAAAATAAAAAATTTGAGAGCCCTCACGCATTTGTATTTCCAAATATACTGTAATGCAATAATAAAGACATGTGGTGTTTCCATATACATCAATGGAACAGAAATGACTGTCCAGCAATAAACCCATATACCTGTGGTCAACCGATTTTTAACAATGGGTTCAAGGCCACTCAATATGAAAAGAATGACCTTTTTAGCAAATCATCCTGAAACTGAATATGCCAAAATATATATAAATAGGGGCACCTGGGTGGCCCAGTCCCTTAAGCATCTGCCTTCGGCTCAGGTCATGATCCCGGGGTCCTGGGATGGAGTCCCCATGTTGGTCTCCCTGCTTAGCGGGGAGCCTGCTTCTCCCTCTCCCCTGCCCCTCCCCACTGCTACTGCTCTCCCTCTCAAATAAATAAAATCTTTAAAAATATATATATATAAAAATATATATATAAATATATACATTATTT
The DNA here is from genome assembly GCF_024610735.1 of Ursus americanus. NCBI lineage: Eukaryota > Metazoa > Chordata > Mammalia > Carnivora > Ursidae > Ursus > Ursus americanus. The sequence goes on from NC_142164.1 coordinate 15,841,201, forward strand.
GGACCCCCACTGTGCAACTTATACTAAAATTAATTGAAAATGAATTAAAGCGTTAAATGCAAGCTAAAACTATAAACTCCTAAGACAAAATTTAGGGGTAAATTTTCATGACCTTGTATTAGGCAATGATTTCTAAGATATGACATAAAAACACAAGCAACAAAAGAAAAAATAATTAAATTTTTAAAACCTATGCTACAAAGAACACTATTAAGGAAGTGAAAAGAAGGGCACCAGGGTGGCTCAGTCAGTGAAGTGTTGGCTTTTGGTCATGACCCCAGGGTCCTGGGATGGAACCCCGCCTCTGGCTCTCTGCTCAGCAGGGGAGTCTGCTTCTCCCTCTCCCTCTGCCTCTACTCGTGCTCTCTCTCTTTTTTTTTTTTAAGATTTTATTTTTATTTTTATTTCTTTGACAGAGAGGCAGCGAGAGAGGGAACACAAGCAAGGGGAGTGTGAGAGGGAGAAGCAGGCTTCCCGCCGAGCAGGGAGCCCGATGCGGGGCTCGATCCCAGGACTCTGGGATCATGACCTGAGCCGAAGGCAGATGCTTAACGGCTGAGCCACCCAGGTGCTCCTACTCGTGCTCTCTCATTCGCTCACTCTCTCTCAAATAAATAAAGTCTTTAAAAAAAGAAAGTGAAATGACAAACCACAGAACACGAAAGAATACTTGCAAGTCATGTATCTAGTAACAGATTTTTATCTAGAATATACAAAGATCATACACAACTCAATAATAAAAACATATATAATCCAATTTTAAAATAGGCCAAAAATCTAAATAGGCATTTCTCTAATGAAGATATACAAGTGACCGATAAGCCCATGAAAAGATGCTCAACACCATTAGTCTTTGAAGAAACACAAATCTCAATTAGACAGCACTTAACACCTACTAAGACGGCTAGAATAAAAACGTCAGATTCTTCTCAAGTGCACATGAGACAGTCTCTGGGATATAGACCATATGTTAGGCCACAAGTTAGTGCCAATATATTTAAAAACAGAGATATCATTCAAAGTACATACTCCAGCCACAATGGGATGAAGTTAGAAACAGAACAGAGGGAAAATTGGAAAACTGACAAACTTGTGAAAATTAAGTAACACCTCTTACACAACCAATGGATAAAGAAGAAATCACAAAGAAAATTAGAAAATACTTAGAGATAAATGAAAATGAAAACACAAAGTACCAAAACATATGAGACACAACTGAATGCGGTACTAAGTAGGGGATTTACAGATAGCTGTAAGCACTTACATTAGTAAACAAAAAGGATCCCAAAACAATAACATAACTTTACAACTTAAGGAACTATTAAGAAAAGAAAAATACTAAGCCCAAAGCTAGCAGAAGGAAGGAAACAATAAAGCATAGGCAGAGATAAACAAAATAAAGACTAGAAAGACAATAGGGAAAATCAATGAAACGAAAAATTGGTTTTTTAAAAAGATCAATGAACTTGAGAAATCTTTAGCTAGATGAACTAAGAAAAAGAAAAAGAATACTCAATTTGTTAAAATTAAAAAGGACAAATAAAGTAAGATGAAAATAGAGAGGGAGGCAAACCGTAAGAGACACTGAACTCTAGGAAACAAACTGAAGGTTGCTGGAGGGGAGGTGGGTGGGGGGATGGGGTAACTGGGTGATGGGTATTAAGGAGGGCACGTGATGGAATGAGCACTGGGTGTTCTTTGCAACTGACGAATCACTGAATTCTACCCCTGAAACTAATACAGTATATGTTAACTACATTGAATTGAAATAAATAATTAAAAAACTAAAGTGGTGATATTACCAATGATTCTACATAAATAAAAAGAATTGAAAGACAACTATGAACAACTGTACATAAACAAATTGGCTAACCAAATGAAATGGATAAATTACCAGAAACACAAAACCTACCAAGACAAAATCATAATGAGCTGGAAAAATCTGAATAGGCCTATAACCAGGAAGATTGAAGCAACGATCAAAAATCTCCTGACAAAGAAAGGCCCTAAACCTGAAGCCTTCGCTGGTGGATTCTACCAAACATTTAGAGAAGAATTAATACCAATGGTTCGTAAACTTTTCCAAAAAAAAAAAAAAAATGAAGGGGAGGAGACACTTCCTAACCCATTCTGAGGCCAATATTACCCTGATACCAAAGCCAGAAAAGACACTCTAAGAAAACGACACACCAAAATCCCTTATAAACACTGATACAAAAAAACCTCAACAAAATATTAGCAAATTGAATTCAGCAGCATATTTAAAGGATTATACACCATGACCATGTGATATTTGTTCCTGGAATGCAAGGATGTTTCAACATATGAAAACCAGTCAATGCAATATGCCACATTAACAGAATGAAGGAAAAAAAATACATTATCATCTCAAATGATGTGGAAAAGCATCTGACAGAATTCAATACCCTTTCATGATAAAAAACACTCAACAAAACAGGAACAGAAGGAAATTGCCTCCACATAATAAAAGCCATATATGAAAAACCCAGAGGGAACTTTATACTCAATGGTGAAAGACTGAAAGATTTTCCTCTAAGGTCAGGTAGAAGGCAAGGATGCCTGCTTTGGCCACGCTATTCAACACAGTACTGCAAGTTCTAGCTAGAGCAATTAGGCAAAAATAAATAAATAAATAAATAAATAAATAAATAAATAAACAAACAAACAAACTGGAATATATAGAATATATAAAAAAAAAGAAATAAAACTGGAAAAGATGAAGTTAAATGATCTCGATTGGCAGATTATATGACCTAATATGTAGAAACCTTGAAGATTCCATTAAAAAACTGTTAAAATTCATAAATGAATTCAGCAAAGTATCAGGATACAAAATGAACATGCAAAAATCAGTTCCATTTCTATATACTAACAATGAACAATGCAGAATTCTCGAAACTACGAATACAATTCCATTTACAATAGCACTAAAAAGAATAAAATACTTAGGAGTTAAGTATGTGAAAGACTTGTACAATAAAAATTACAAAACATTGGTGAAAGAAATTCAAGCAGATATAAACAAAACACATCCCATGTTCATGGACTAGAAGACTTGATATTGTTAAAATGTCAATACTACCAAAAGTGATCTACAGATTCAATACAATCTCTATCAAAACCCCAATGATACTTTTTTTTGCATTAATAGAAAAACCCAGGGGCACCTGGCTGGCTCAGTCAGTTAAGCATCCAGCTCTTGATTTCAGATCAGGTCATGATCTCAGGGTTGTGAGATCGAGCCCCACAATTACAATTCTCTCTCTACCTCTCCCTCTGCTCCCAACTGTTGCTCACTCTCTCACCCTCTTAAAAAAAATTAATAAAAAAATCCACACCTAAAATTTATATGGAATCTCCAGGGATGCCCAAATAGACAAAAAAAATCTTGGAAAGGAAGAACAAAGCTAGAGGTCTCACACTTCCTGTTTTCAAAACTTACTAAAAAGTAACAGTAATAAAAATAGTTTGGGACTGGCATAAAGACAGGCATGTAGACCAGTGGAATAGAGAGCCCATAAATAAACCTTCATATATATGGTGAAATGATTGTTAACAATGATACCAAGATCATTCAACAGAGAAACAATACTCTTTTCAACATATGGCGCTGGAAAAACTGGCTTATGCATGTGCAAATAAATGAAGTTAGAACCTTACATAACAGCACGTGCAAAAACTAACACAAAACGGATCAAAGACCTAAAATTAGGACCTAAAATTATAAAAGTCTTAGAAGAAAGCATAGAAGAAAAGCTTCCCGACATTAAATTCGGCAATGATTTCTTGGATATGACACCTAAAGTATTGGCAACAAAAGAAAAAAGTGGACACAGAGTACTTCACGAAAAATTTAAAAATTTATCCATCAAAAGCTTCAACAGAATAAAAAGGCAACCCACAAATGGGAAAAAATTTGCCAATCCTACCTGATAAGGAATTAATAGCCAGAATATATAGAGAACTCTAAAATGCAACGACAAAGAAAGCAACCTGATTTTGCAACGTGCGAAGGATGTGAACAGACATTCTCCAAAGCAGATATCCAGATGGTCAATAAGCACACGTTCGATACCATGAATCACTTGGGAAATACAAATCCAAACTGCCCTGAGATGCCACCTCACACCGATTAGGGATCTTACTATCACAAAACGGAAAGCAACAAGTGTTGGTGAGGATGTGGAGAAACTGGAAAAGTTATGCACCGTTGATGGGCATGTAAACTGGCGCAGCTGCTGTGGAAACCAGTGGGGCCGCTCCTTGAACAATTAAACACAGAATTCCCATACGATTCAGCAATTCCACCTCTAATTATATGCCCAAAAGGAGCAAAAGCAGGGTCTCAAAAAGATATCTGCACACCCATGTTCATACAGGCGTTATTCACAACAGCTAAAACACAGAAGCAACCCAAGTATATGCTAATGGAACCGGATCGACAAAATGTGGGGTATACACACAGGGACGTATTAGTTACTCTTCACCTGCAGGAAAATACTGACACGTGCAACAACCTGGGTAGCCCTTAAGGACATTCTGCTAAGTGAAATCAACAACAGATGCTGTACGATTCCGTTTATACGAGGTACACAGAGGAGTCCAATTCAGAGAGACAGAAAGCCGAACGGCAGTCTCCAGGGGCTGGGGAGATGCGAAGTTATTGTTCAGATGAGTACGGGGTTTCAGTTTTGCAGAACGAAAGAGTTACGGAAATGGATGGTAGGGATAGTTTCACTTTATGAATGTATTCAATACCATGAACTATAGATGTCAAAATGATGAAGATACTAAATCTTATGTGTATTTTACAACAATAAAAAAAAAACTGAAAAGAGAAAAATAGGCTTCCTGAGCAGGGTCATCAGCCGAAGGGGTTTTGGATCCCACATGATGTCCCCTGGCCATTCCCAGAGCGGCATCCCTCCCCCTCCTCCCGATCACAGAGCCCCGCTTCCATCCACTCCTCAGGGTTTCTAACCCAACCCCAAGCCCGGGGAGCTCTCGAGCTCTCAAAACACGAACCACAGAAAGGCAAGCAAACCCTGGCCTTACCAGGGTCCAGGAAGGGCTGGCAATCCCCCGCAGCACCGTAGCCCAGCTCCGGCAGCCCCGCCTGGGGGATCCAGGCCTCCGCCACCGGGGCCTCCGGGGCAGGCGCCATCACCTGCAGGGCCGGCGACTCCAGGTGGATGTCGGGTGGCACGTGTGCCGGTCCCACTGGTGCCAGCTCCTCCAACAGCATTTCCTGCCGATCCATCTGGGGGAAATGGCACAACCCGTCACTCTCCAGCCTACACCGGCACCGCCCGGTGGCAGCAATGGGAGCCGCCCGCGTCATTGTAATTTTCCAGGACCCACATAAAAAAAGAAGACGTGCGTGATTACACCCAATAGGGCTAAAATATCACACTGTCAGAATGTAATCAGTATGAACGAGTATCCACGAGACATTTCAGCCACTTGGTCTTCCATACTCAGTCTTCTGAATGTGGTGAGCATTTTATACCTGGAGCACTTCTCCGTTTGGACCAGCAGGTTTCTAGCGCTCAAGAGCCACGCTTGGCTGGAGGCTACCACGCTGGGCAGTGCACGGTGAGGCCACAGGCAGATCAAATTCTACAGAGCAAGCCAAACCCGGGAGACAGAAAGGAAGGGAACACCATAAATTCATTCTATCCTGGGGGGGGGGGAGGCGGCGGGAAACTCTGGAAGACTCTGGTTTGGGCAGGCTAACCGCACAGCCTTATCGACACCCAATGCCGGGCCCCTACGGCCCAACGGGAAGCCCTTTCTCCCTTCTGCCAAAGGTTCTGCCCTGTGCCAGGTGCTTCTGGGCGGGGTGGGGGGGCAGTGGCGCCGCCACCGAAGGCTGGTGTGGCGCGACGGCAGGTGGCTATCAGACCTCAGCAGGCGGAGACGGGAGTAGGGGTCATTCCCACTGCGGAACTGCTCCAGGTCCCCACAGCTTTGGAGTGTCCCCGCACAAACTTTCATCTAGGGAGAAAGAGCTGGCAAGAACCTCGCCCTGCTGCTCATAGAGACACAAGGTACTTGGGCATGATTTAGCACCACTTGAATCTCTAGGAAAGCCCGGCTCTGGAAATCAAGCAACCACTCTGTCGCTTACTGTGCAGATCTCCTGACCCGTGTGGCCACTTTGGAAAATCACGGAGCAGCCGTGCCGCTGGCTGTCGCCTTCACAGTGAGTCTCTGCACAGACGCGAGCACGTGACCACCTCCTGAGGTCTTCCGGTGCCTTCAGGCCCCAGCGTGTGTGTTCACACGCTCATTCGATCATGACAGACTACCCTCCCTTTCCTTTATATCCGTTCTGGGCTCCACTGGACTCGGGTTGGCAACATTTTCTTATGAAGAGCCAGATAATAAATAATTTACACTTTGTGGGGCATGCTGGTCTACTGCCTACAGTTCTTGTATAAACAACCCTTTTAAAGGGTAATAACCAGGGACACCTGGGTGGCTCTGCCTTCGGCTCAGGTCATGATCCCGGGGTCCTGGGATCGAGTCTCACATCAGGCTCCTTGCTCAGCGGGGAGTCGGCTTCTCCCTCTGCCTGCCGCTCCCCCTGCTTGTGCTCTCTCTCTCGCTGAAAAGTAAATAAATAAAATCTTTCCAAAAAATAGAAATAAAAAGGTAATAACCATGATTAGCTCACAGGCAGCAGAAAACAGGCCATGAGCTGCATTTGGCCCACAGACGACAGAGCACTTCTTAATAGTAATGTTTCTGGTTTTGTGTAAGTAGGTTAGATTATACATAAGTTTCATTTCAGGCCAGTAGAAGAGGCAGTACCAAATATTTGCTACAGAACAGGAGTTGGGTTTAATAGTTGAGACTCCCTGAGCCCTATACGCTAATTCCTGCAGAAGGGAAAACTGAAAATTACTTCAGGGAAAGCATGGAGCTCAAAACGCAATGTCTGATCTAGTATCAGATGTCTCTGCCACTTCTATTTGTCTGATTACCAAGATCCCAGACTCTTTCCTCACCTGCTGCTCTGGTATGTCAAGTTCTCTCTGTAAGTCTTCTATCAGCGACACGACTCTCTCTCTGTTCTCTGGGCAGTGTTCCCTCACCCAGGTCTCTATCTCCGTGGGCAGAATGGTTAGAAACTGCTCCAACACCAGCAGCTCCAGGATCTGTTCCTTAGAACGCATCTTTGGCTTCAGCCATTGACAGCAGAGCTCCCAGAGTTTGTTGAAGGCTTCATGAGGCCCGGCTGCTTCCTTGTACTGGAACTGCCTAAAGCGCTGGCGGAAAACTTCACAGTCGGCATCATAGTCTTGAAACACGGAGCCCTGATTCAACGAGGCCTGGATTGCACAGCCCAGGGCCACCGCCATCGCCCCGTTCTGGCCGTCTGCAATTTCTCTGGGGCCTGAAGTCTCAGATTCCAATCTGGTTCTCTTTGTAGGCGTGAAGGGGGAGCCACCCACAGCTGAGGACAGGACAGAAGCAGAGAGGAAGAACAGCAGTGGTTACCCCAGGCCATACTCACTTCCCTTAACCGGCTTACTTTCTACCAAGCCCTGGAGCAGCAGACCTTAATCTTTGTTGGTGATATTGAGAATCTACTGAATCACTGTGATCATGGAATCACTTCCTAGAAAAATACACAGGCACGTCTAATTCTGCATCCATTTCCCAAAAATTTACAAAATGTTCTAGAGCATTCACGGCCCCTCTAGAACTCCGCTACCCAATATGGTGGCCACAAGTTCCATGTGGCCGTTTTAGTTTAAATTCATTGAAATTGCACTTTCAAGTTCTCATTCAAAGTAGCCACATTTCAAGTGCTCCAGAGATATCACTGTAGAAAGTTCTATTGGACAGCTCAGCTCTAGAATTCCAATGATCCAAGGCTAAGAACCTCTTCCTGTAAATGAACCACAATAGATGTGCTGGGCTGTAACCCCACTCCCAGTCTAATACAAGCTGTCTTCTGTCTCTGAATATACACAGGCCACAAAAGAAATGGGGGAGTACTGATGAACAACCCTGAAGGTCCATGTGCCTTTCAGTGACCCATGGTCACCGTCAATCACCAGGATCTTAGCTACAGCCTTGCCTCCACAGGTTGCGAATCCACAACCCTTCGTTCCTCTCCACTCAGCACACGTGCGCTCCAGCCAACATCGGCCTGACCCCCGTCCTGCGGTGTCATGCCAAGTGGCTTTCTCCTGGGAAAGATACACTGCCCCAGGGCAGGCCGCCAACCATCTGGTCTGAACGAGGAACGAAGGACACTAATCACGTTCTTCATGCCATGTCCACGTGCTGTTCGAAGTCTCCTGCATATATTAGGTCACACGGGCCTCACCCAGAGCTAGGAGGTGGAACTAGTATGATGCCCTGAATACAGATGAGGGGACTGAAGTTTGTAGCTCAGGAGGATTGAATAACTTGTCCCAGGTCACACAGTCAATGCCAGAGGAAAATGGTGAGAAGGTTAGAAAGAACAGATCTCTGCAATGCTCATGTCTAATATCATCCAAATGTTCTTAGTGCAATGTCTGATCACAGACGTGGGCACACGCGGGTTTCAATACCAGTACCCACACTATGCTACAGATCTCTCTGTATTTGCCAAGATGCCTCACGTATCTGTCCTCCTCCCTGGAGTGGCACAATAAATAAATAAATCCTTTATCTTGATGCTAACCTGACCTTTAGCAGCAGACCCATCCCCGTATGATAACCTGCTCACTTTGTGACCCTGACACCCAGCGCATCTGTCTTTAACATGAAAATAATCGTAGCATCGATATAAAATTCCCTGTGCTGCATCCAGCTGCGTGGAAGCGAGCGGCAGCGTGCCTGGCCTGGCACACAGGAAGCGCTCAAGCAAGCTTATTGCCCCCCCCCACGACTCATTCCTAGAAAGCTTCCACGTCCCCAGCCTAGGCACCGAACCCTCCTCGCTGGAAGGCATCCAGGAACCCGCAGGCTGGGGCTGTGGACCCGCCCTGACCATGCTCAGCCTCACAGCCCGCCGCCCTCCCCAGATGGGCCCGAACCCTCCACCACGTCCAGCAGGGCCCCGATTGTCCCGCCGTCCCTCCATCCGCCCTTCCGCAGGCAAACCTCACTGCACCCCAGGACTCACGGCTTCTCCCCAAACCGGCCCGAGCGAGCCCGCGCTCACACGGCCCACGGATAAAGAGGGTGTGTGCAAAGCGAGCACTCGGGGAAAGGCGAGGGGGGGGGGGGACACGTCGCGGGAACTTCTAAAAGCCGGTTACAAATCGGCTGCCCCGGGCGCGGGCACGGCCCCAGCGCGCTCCCCACAGGATGTCCCTGCGCCCCGACGGGTGCTCCCGACCCCGAACAACCCTGGGAAGGCCCGGCCGGGTCGCAGGGAGCGGCGGCGGGGACCCGGGCCGGAGAGGGGCCCGCCGCCGGTCGCTCGTCCACGCGCCCGCCGCCGGGTCAGGGTTGGCGGCAGCCAGTTGGCGTAGCCCTAGCGGGAAAGGAGCCCCGCCGCCCGCGCCCGCGCCCGCGCCCCAGGGACGGCCACGCCCTCTGGCCGCTCAGGGACTCACCGCCTCGGCGCCCACGGCTCTCCCAGGCTCCCCGGGGCAGCTGCGCAGGACGCAGGCGCGCGCCCGCCCTGCGGACTACACTTCCCGGCAGGCCCCGAGACACCCGCCCTGCCGTCTGGGCCCGTGAGCATGCTGACGTGGGAGGGACCGCCACTTCCTTGGCCTCCTAGGGGCCTCCTGCCGCTTTGGAAGCGTTCCCGTTTCCGGTCTTAAGCGCCTCCAAGAGCCCAGGGGCTTGGGTGGGACGTCCCCGGTTCCTGATCCTAGCAAGGTCTTCTTTTCCATCCGCCCCAGAGTAACCCGAGTGGTGGGGACCTCCTTTAACTCTTTTATGCCTGGGTCACTGATTCTCAAACCTCTCAGTGCAGGAAGAATTTCTTGGGAGGCCCTGGTAAAACTCCAGGTTTCTGGGCCCATTCCCAACACCCCGACACACCGCATCTCGCATGAGCTGGATAATTCGCATTTTATTTATTTATTTATTTTTAAAAGATTTTTTTTATTTATTTGACAGAGACAGCCAGCGAGAGAGGGAACACAGCAGGGGGAGTGGGAGAGGAAGAAGCAGGCTCCCAGCGGAGGAGCCCGATGTGGGACTCGATCGCGGCACGCCAGGATCATGTCCTGAGCCAAAGGCAGACGCTTTAAGGACTGTGCTACCCAGGCGCCCCTATTTATTTATTTTTAAGATTTTATTTATTTATAAGAGAGAAAGCAGGAGCACAAGCAGGAGAGAGGGGCAGAAGGAGAGGGAGAAGCAGACTCCCTGCTGAGCAGGGAGCCCCACGGGGCTCCAACCCAGGACCCTGGGATTATGACCTGAGCCACCCAGGCCCCCTGAGAATTCGCATTTTATTTTATTTTATTTATTTGAGAGAGAGCAGAGGGAAAGCAGAGTGAGAGACCGCAAGGGACAGGCAGAGAGAGAGGGAGAAGCAGACTCCCCACCGAGCAGGGAGCCCCTCCCAGAACTCTATCCTTGGACCTCAGGACCAAGCCCGCAGCCCAAGGCAGACGCTTAACCGACTGAGCCACCCAGGCGGCATGAAAACTCGCAATTTAATAAACTTTCCTGGGCTTATGCCTCTGGTCTTGTTCTCACGGGTCACGCTGGCCTTGAGCTACCTTTCTAGTGTCCTCTCTTGAAGACCCGAGCTTCGACCCCGCTACCCAGATCGCTCCTCTCCAATCTCCGCCGCCACTCGAGGGCTCCTGGGTGTTTGCGTTCCTCCCGAGGCCCGCCTTGTCTTCCAATCGGCTCCACTTCTGGGGTCGCATTTTCCCTCCTGGGTGAGTTGGCGCGAGGCCGGAGACGATACTGTCACTGGGGAGACGTCGTCCTCACACTGGTCCCCAGCTGGTGCCGTTGGTGTTCGGACACCAGACTTTAGTGCTGGGACCTCCCTGGTGGGAGCAGGACCTGGTCTTGCGTGGGCTCCGGACAGAGGGGACAGAGCTGCTTGCGACTGTGCCTCCGCACACCGGGCGGAAGCGGGTCGAGGGGGCAGGCGCCCCACCACCCTGAACCCACAGAGGCCACGGCCCTAGAGACAGCTCCGCCAGGGCTGGGGTTGGGCTGCTGCGCTGGGACTGGGAGCCCCGGGCACGCCGATCCTGCTGTTCATTGCCTCCGGGCGCGCCTGGCGCCTTCGACGGCGGGTCGCAGCTGGTTTGGGGGTCAGGAGGTCTAGGAACCTGACCCTGGCGTCTGGCCCAGGCTCTCAGGAGCGAAAAGCCTCCTGATTGAGACACCCCGGGAGTTAAGGCGCCTGCCGCCCGCAGCTGCCCCCCCCCCAGGGCGCAGCCTGGTGGCCTCCTGGTGGCGCCTGTGGCTTCTGCCGCTGGGTCCTGGGAAACCATCAGGCGGCTCCTGGAGCTTTGCCACCGCTGGGCGGCTTGGGCCTGAGATGCGCGCCCTGGAGCAGGTCCTAGAGCTGTTGGTGTCCGAGCAGGTGCTGGCCCTCCTGTCCCAGGAGAGCCACAGCAGGGTGCCGAAGCTGCTGTGCCTCTTGCAGCGTCTATGCAGAGAGCTTGCGAGATGAGGGACTAGGTCAGAGAGACAGCAAGAGCGGGCTTTTATCTGGTTTGGGTTGGTCCCGAAGACTGAGACACCGCCGGCTCTCACTTCCTCGTTCGGATTTTCTGGATTGCCCTGAGTAGACCTTACTTGGGCAAGTGCCTGTTTGTAGATCCGTCTGGAACTTGGATGCTCCAGATTTTCCCGGGCGCAGAGGGAGCGGGGAAGAGCGCCTGTCTCCACGGGGAGGCGGTGTTGCTGCTGCCATCGTCAGGGTCCGCTCGCCTTCCAGCCAGGGGGCTCGATCCTGACTCCGCTCGCTGCCCAGTAACCGTGGGACTCTGGGCAGGTTACTGTCCCTCCCTCGGGCCCCACTTCCCCGTGGCTCAAAGGCTCCTGGGGTGGTTTTGAGGACGAAGAGGGGAGCAGCGTGTACGTTGGACGACGCGGCTGGTGCGTAGTTGGTGCTTACGACTCGGCTGTCCTGGCGTGGTGGCCGCGCCCAGAGTCCCAGCGACTCGGGAGGCTGGGGCGGGAGGATCGCTTGAGCCCGGGAGCTCTGGGAGGGCGTGCGCGGTGCTGGTTGGGTGTGCGGGCTGCGTCCGCAAGGTCGCCGGCACTTTGGTTAAGCTCCCAGGAGCGGGAGACCGCCACGTTGCCCAAGGAGGGCCGAACCCGCCCAGGTCGGAAACGGAGCGGGTCCAAGTTCGCGTGGGGACCGGCGGTGGGCTCGTGCCTGTGAAGAGCCTCTGCGTCCAGCCTGGGCCACAGAGGGAGAGCCGTCTCTCAAAGAACACAGCGCTTGGCTGGGGCTCTGCCAGGGTCCGCGTTGGGCTGTCGCCCGCGGAGCTGGGTCTCTGTGAATGGTGAGGTCAGACAAACAGTTTGGCCCTGAGGCTTTGAGGTCACGCTCCCCAGACCGCCCAAGTTAGCTTACCTAGCAGTGAGGCATGGGAGCAACGGGAAAAGGTGGGGAAGGGAAAGAGGGAGGGCAGAACTTCAGAAGATGGGGGGGGGAAGGTGTGCACTGGGAAGGAGGTCTCCCCACGCCCTCCTCATACAATCACATACACACATTTTCACTCAAACCCCCGTAGTTTAAGCCATTCTTTTTCTTGTGGAGTCCAAAGGGACAAACTGTGGTCTTTTTTTTTTTTTTTTGTCAAGGTTATATTTATTTATTTGAAAGAGAGAGAGAGAACAGGAGTGAAGGAAAGGGGAGGGGCAGAGGGAGAGGGAAAGCATACTCTCCACTAAGCAGGGAGCCCTGACCTGAGTGGAAGGCAGATGCTTAGGGACTGAGCCACCCAGGTGTCCCCAAACTGTGGTCTTCTATTGAAGGTTTGCCCTCAGATCCCAGTGATAATTTCCCTTGCTGTTGGGCCCTTTTATGATGATAAGTGATGGCAGGCTGACTTCTGGTCTGAAACAATGGGCTGGGGACAGAATGCTTTTGAAGGAAACTTTGCCTCAGGGAACAGCATGAAGGTCCCTGATCTTCAAGCTGGAGCCAGTGGACACTCAGGGAAGCCCTGAAGTCTAGAGTAGTTGCTACTTCTTGCTCACTAGGTCCGATCAGCTTGTAATCATCAGTGTAATAGTCCTTTGTGCTATCTTGTGGAAGGGAAAGTTGACCAAGTTTCCAGGAATTAAATTAGGACCCAGGATTAGAAAGTTGAGAAATCCCTGGGGTGGGACAATGAAGACACTGCTGGCCTTGCTGGTGGACCTCAAAGGCTCTGATGGTCTTTACTAACAGTTATTGAGAGAAAAAGAAGCGTTAGCCAGGTCAACAGCTGCATACCAGCTACCCGGTGACGTATTAATTTGCTCAAGCATTGAAATCACATCTGAAACAGTAGCTACAACTGAGGTCCCCACCTGCTTAAGGTTACAATAAAGCACTGCGGTCCCTGAGATCACCACCGGAGCCGAAACCAAGAGTGGGGCACTGAACCGACTGCGCAGGCGCCCCAAGATGTATTTGTTTTCTACAGAGGCTAAATATGCAAGATGACTAGAATTTAAATAAAGATTTGGAAAAGAAAAAAATATGCAAGGTGACTTGGGGTGTAGTGGGAATCACCATCCCTGCATGTTTCAAGTCCCTGATGGTGGTACTAATCTCTGAAATCCCTCGAGGAATGCAGCATTGCTTTTGGATTACTATTTTCCTAGGTAAAGGAAGTTCTAGTGGTTTCTGCTTGGCCTTTCTCACCATAATAGCTGTCACTCCACAGGTCATGGAACCAATGTGGGTATTCTGCCAGTTCCTGAGTATATCTGTTCCAGTTATAGTCTGGAATTGGGGAAATAACCAGCAGGTGAGTTTGGGGACTTAATGGGCCCACCGTGAGTCAGTAGTAAGCTATGACTCCATTGATCCCCTGACCTCCATGAGCCCCTACGCTGACTGGTGGGCCACAGCAATGCTTGGGGCCTCCTGGAATTAGTGTCAGCTCGGAAGCATTTTTCACTACTCCCCCAAAAGTCTGGTTGTTTCCTTTACCCTAATGCACAGTCACCCTGCTAATAGGTCCCTCTGGGGGAAGGCTGGCAGAGAAATCAACAGTATGTGTCTCTGGCGGTGTAGTGAGAGCTTTCTTCAGGGGACCTGGCCTCCCCTTCATCCAAGGGGTTTCGGGTCTATTAACTGGCTCAAACCTGGGAGTCAATTGAGGGGCCATGACTCTGTTTTGCTGATTGAGATTAGACTCGAGTGCACTCCACCAGGCACTCTTCCGGTTAAACAGCTCAAGTAAGAATTTAGTGGACGGCCCACTTGTTTCTCTTCAAGGATTACCGTTATCAACTACGACAATAATCACTGATTTTGGTGGAGAGTATACATTGTGCACTGTCCAAAGTCGGGGAAAGTCTTTCTTAAAAAATCATGGTTCACACTCACCCAGGGATGCAAAAAAAAAAGGGAAAACCCCGTAAAACGACCCATGTGCCTTACAATCACAAGCACATCGAAGCACCGGGAAGAAAGAATAACCCTTCAATCTGCTTGCGTGCATCAAGTTCAGGAAGTGAGTCACAACTGTAAAAACATCGCCACTAAATCTGCAAAGGGGTCACAGCTTCTGTTTCCTTTCACCGAGACGGGTCTCCACTGTCTCCACGTCCCTTTTCAACCGCTCTGCTGCCCGAAGTCGAGCCCAGCCGCTTCGGGGAGCGCCAGATCTGGAGAGGAGTCCAGATCCCCACTTCCTGGCGCTGGGCTTGTCTGAAGTCTGTCTGCTGGCGGTGGAGGGAGGGTTCGCGGCTCCTCTGTAGCCCAGCACCCCCAGCTGGAGTGTTGTCTTGACTTCATTTTCCTCTGGACCCCAGGTCCCTTTCTGGTTACCCATCTTTTTTTTTTTCTCCTTCTGGAGTTTCCCAGTCACATGTAGTTCTATTTCACATCGACACATAAGAATTAGGTTCTTGGAGCACCTGGGTGGCTCAGCTGGTTAAGCATCTGCCTTCAGCTCAGGTCATGGTCCCGGAGTCCCTGGATAGAGCCCTGCATCGGGCTCCCTGCTCAGGGGGAGCCTGCTTCTCCCTCTCCCTGTGCCCTCTCTCTTTCACTCTCTCTCTCTCAAGTAAATAAATAAAATCTTAAAAGAAGAAGGAGGCTCTTTTTATCATATTAAACCTAGGCTTCAAGGTGTCACCTGTCCACATTGTAACCTCCCCCAGGCGGATCTGCCCGTGTCATCAAACTGAGGCATTGCACCTTGAGCCTAGAACAGTGAGGAGCCCCAGACACCTGAGAAGCACTAGAAAGCACCCCAAGGGGAGCCCTCGCCCGGCCCCCAGTCTTGCGCCCCTGCTGGCAAACGTCCCAGGCAGAGCTGTTCTCTGCTGCTGGCATGAGGTGGTGCTGCACGAAACATCACATGTAAAACACTCAGCACAAAAACATAATAAAATAAAATAAAATAATAAAATAAAATAAATAAAACACTCAGCGCAGAGCCTGGTGAACATGTGCCAACTGGGGGCAGATAAAGCCGGCAGATCTTTCTTCGAAGTCCCTGCCCCTGGGGTCAGTGTAAGGTAACACTGGCAGGACTTTCCCCTGCGGTGGGAAGTCAGGATTGATGACCTCCCATTCTCTCCTAGTCGTATTTCTAACAGCAGGTCCAAGCCCCTTCCTCCAGGATCCCGTGAGGTCACTGCAAAGGACAGCTAAGTTTTTTATATTCCTACTTTCACATCACACACTACACACTTTCATGCTCTAATATTTCTGTAAAAGAAACCGGAACAGATTTCAAATGGTTTTATATAAAAGTGAGGTCAGTGCTGGGGACAATAAAGATCCCCCCAGTAAAGGTCCCTAAGACCCAGCGGGCACAGCAGAGTGTCTGTGAGACCTGGACTGACCCTGCACGAGAGCCACGCCTCCTTGTGCACAGGTAGCAGGAGAGGATGGCAGGAGGCTCCCGGCTAGAGAATCGGTACCACATTTATGTAACAATGGAAACAAAGCCCTCATACCAGACCTAGGGCAGGCAGACGGAAGAAGTTTTATAACCAAAATCACTGAATTGTTTGATTTTTTTTCAAGAAGTCACTTTATC
The DNA here is from genome assembly GCF_024610735.1 of Ursus americanus. Classification (NCBI taxonomy): domain Eukaryota; kingdom Metazoa; phylum Chordata; class Mammalia; order Carnivora; family Ursidae; genus Ursus; species Ursus americanus. The sequence goes on from NC_142164.1 coordinate 15,857,379, forward strand.
TAAAAAAATTTTACTGCAGCAATTAAGGAACGTATGGATCCAAACATCATAATCAGAAATTTGAGGTTTTAGAGGTGCCTGGGTGGCTCAGTCAGTGAAGCGTGAAGCATCTGCCTTTGGCTCAGGTCATGATCCCAGAATCCTGGGATCAAACCCCACCGGGGGTTGGGCTCCCTGCTCAGCGGTGAGTCTGCTTTTCCCTTTTCCCTCTTCCTCTGCCCCCGCCCCCTGCGCACTCTCTTTCTCTCTCTCTCTCTCAAATAAATAAAATCTTTATAAAAAAAAGAAATTTGGGGTTTTAGACTCAGCAGCCTTTTAAGAAGAGGTTAGAAAGATTAAGAGTTACAACTTCTCCAAACATTTCACAAGCAGTTGAAATAACTAAGTCTTAACATATGTTACAGGAAAACCTACTAGCAAATTTCATAGCAGTCGAAGACTTCCTAACTCTGAGTGTCAGGAGCTCAGGAATAGCAAGAACAGCTGAAGGGGGGAAATATGCATGTATTTTGAAACACACTTTAGCCTTCCATCTAGCTTGCAAGCACTTTAATAAAAATCCACTTCCTTTCTTGAAAGGAAGTCTCGCTTCTTTCTGATGATATTATTTCTTACTAAGGGTAGAGTATATACGTTTCTTCCACAAGAGAAAAGGCGTAGGGTTACCACTTGCCTGACGGCGATACACAGTAGGGGTGCAGAGAGGCCGGCTTAGGTGAATCTTCCAGTGAACATTAATATCCTCAATTTATTCCTCAGCCTCATAGAGTATCTGTGAAACACCCACAGCTTAATGGTGAAAGAATAAATCCTCAACCCCCATGATCAGAAACGAGACAAGGGTATTTTATAGATTTCCCTATTCTATGAATGAAATCGTATAAAATGTGCCTTTTCTTCCTGGCTTATTTCACTTAGCACGTTTTCGTCCATCTTGTAGCATCGATCACGATATCATTCCTTTGCATGGCCAAATAATATTCCATTGTATGGACCTACAATTTGTTTATCCAATGAACCTCTTGTTGGACATGTGGGTTGTTTCTTCTAGTGGGCTATTATGAATAAAGGTAAATTCACATTTGTCTGAAAGTATTGGTGTAGACATATGTTTTCGTTTCTCTTGGGTATAAGCTAGGCCACTGGTAACTCTATGTTTACTTGTTTGAGGAACTGCTGGACTGTTTTGCAAAGTGTCTGTACCATTTTACATTCCTGTAAAGTATGAGGGTTCCAGTTTCTCCATATTCTCTCTAGCACATGGCAATTTCTGTTTTGTTTGGGTTTTTGGCTAACCTAGTGCGTGTGAAATGGTACCTTATTGTGGCTTGGATTTGCATTTCCCTAGTAACTAATGACTGTTGAGCATCTTTTCCTGTGCTTGTTGGCCATTTGTATATCTTCTTGGAGAAATTTCTTTCTTTTTTTTTTTTTAAAGATTTTATTTATTTATGTGACAGAGAGACAGCCAGCGAGAGAGGGAACACAACAGGGGAGAGGGAGAGGAAGAAGCAGGCTCCCAGCCGAGGAGCCTGATGTGGGACTCGATCCTGGAACGCCAGGATCACGCCCTGAGCCGAAGGCAGACGCTTAACGACTATGCCACCCAGGCGCCCCCCTTGGAGAAATTTCTATACAAGTCCTTTGCCAATTTTTAAATTAGGGTTTTGACTTTTTGTTATTCAGTCCTAAGTGTTCATTATATATGTAGAATATTAGAATAATCAACTGATTTTTGCCAAAGACACCCAGACAACTCAGTGAAGAAAGGAAGATCTTTTTAACAAATGATCCTGGGACAGCCGGGTAGGCACATGCAAAAGGATAAAAAAGGACTCTACCTCACATCATGTACAAAATTTAGAATGGATCAAAGACCTAAATGTAGGTCGTAAAACTATAAAACTCTTAGAAAAAACGTAAGAGGTGAATTTTCATGATCTTGGGTTTACCTGGTTTATTACCTACAATTCCAAAGCACAACTAACAAAAGAAAACAAATAGGTAAATTGTGCTTCATCAACAATTCTACAATTTTTGCATCAATGGACATCAGGTGCCCCTGGGAGATGCGGGGTAGACGGTACCTGCCGCCCTGGGGCGTCCCGGGTGCCACCTGCCGCGCCGGGCGGGTCGGGACCCTGTGCGCACACGTGTGCGCGCACGCCGCCTGGCATCAGAGGACACGTAGCCACAGCCCCCTGCGCCGAGCTTCCTGTCGCTCGAGGTGATGACGGTGGGACTCGCCCGAGCGTCCCGGCCCGTCGCGCCTCCGTTAGCTGTGAGCCGCGCCGCACCGGGTGCGCGAAGCCGCCACTCCGGGGACCCCGGAGGCCGAGTCGGACCGCGCGCGCTAGGGGACAGGCCCGGGGAAGAGGTGGCGGGACGGGGAGGGCTGGAGTGGCGAGGAGGAGCGGGCGCCCCAAAGTGAGGGCAGGCGGGTGGTGGGGGTGGGGTGGGGGCGGAGGACCGTCCCCGCCCATCGGGGGCACAGGGACAGGCAACGACCCCACCGCCTGGGACATGCGTGCCCGTGGCTGTGCTGCTCCCCTGGCTCTGTGCTCGTTCGGGTCCCCTGGTTGTCCCCCTACTCCGTTCTCCCCCCACCCCCAGCTGGCTGCGTCCCCACGGCGCCCCCCTCAGCTGCAGCCCACTTCTCCACGCCCCACGTCCTCACTCGCGTGCGCGCTTCCCCGAGGGCCTGGCGTGCCCCGCAGCCTCCCCGCGGCTCTCCCGGGAGCCGGCGCCCCAGTCCTGCTGAGATGGGCTGGGGCCTTCGGTCCGTACACTCTCCGCAGCCAGCTGCCGCCCGCCCGGCTTTACCCCACCCGCCGAGGGGCCTGACCATCCCCACCTGGGGGACAGTGACAAGAGCCCTTACCTTCAGGAGGCTTGAGGGTATTGGTACCTGACGGAGAACTGGTTCCCAGCTCAGGGTCAGCTCTCGCCAGTGAAGAACCAGTACTCGAGAGGCAAGTGATGGTGGGAAAGGAAAGGTTGCTTTATTCAGGAGGCCAGCAACCTGGGAAGGATGGTGGGCCGAGGGCTCAAAGACCATCTTCCCAGTCCAGGGGGAGCCTGGTGCCCGGGTGGTTAGTCCTATGTTGACATGTCCTTGGACAGACTTGCTGGCATCTGCCAGGGCTGTTTTCCAAGGCGGTCAGGCCTTATCTTCTGGGGAAGTCTGGTCCTTCACTCCTCAAGGCCAGTGGTCTGCAAATCTCGAGGAGAGTAGGTTAGTTCCACTACAGACCAAGGGACTTAGGTCAGTAAGCAAGAAGTGCCTAAGCTTAAAGCAAGTTCACCCTTAACACCGGTTGGAGTGTTGTTACAATGTAATGTTCCCATATTAAAATGCCCTATGCTCTGATTTCTTTTATATGAAATAGAGCCAACAAAGACATAATGCTGTAGTGTCTAAATGATACTCCCATGAGCCTCGGAATAAAAGAAACCCAAACCAGTACCCTAAACTTCCCAGCCCACTCGTGGCCCGTTCTTAAACAGTGTCTTCCACCAGGGTAGCAACTAGGTTTTCCAGGGTAGCAACTAGGTTTTCCAGGGACACTGCCGGTGTCTCCTCAAATGCCCAGGGAGAGCAGTCCCTGTTCCCTGGAGGGACCCACTTCTATCTCCATCACCCGTCCCTGGCTTTTGTTTCAGGTGAGAGGTGGAAGAGCTGTGACCTGCTGTGTGATCTCACCACCTCCCCGGCTGTGAGCGCTCCCGCGTTCCACGTTACCATGCATGGAATCCCCTGTCCAGTGTAACTAACCCAAGAAAGCTGCTTGGCCATAAAAACGTATCAAACCATAGGAGTGAAAACGCAGCTTTTATTTGAACAGCTGAAGCAAGGCTACTGTTATTCTAAACCGGTTTTTTTGCATTTTCCAAAATTGCATGTAGGCATAAGCAGGTACGTTATGTGATTTTTTGGCAAGGGCCACCTCCACCCCGGTGTGGCTCGTGTCAGCATCCACAGCCACTTTGACAGATCCAGATCGTTTCTGTGGCTCCCTAGTTGCCTACCAAGTAAAAAGCTCAGCACGTTTTGGGAGGCCAGGGTGGGTTTTACGTATTCATCTGCCTTCCTCTTGATGCTCGGGATGGGTGTGCGGGGATAGACTTCAGAGCACCCTTTCTGCATGACTCGTTGACGCTACAGATGGCTTCGGAAGGAGCACAACGGAGGAAGCCTGAAAAGATGACGGAACTCAGTGGATTCTGTGGCCCCCCGGGGGCCTCTTTCCCCTGCCACCTGCCCGCCACACATACTGTCCTGCACAGTCAGGGGATCTGTTGGGAAATGCCAAGCCCGTCATTTCCATTCTGTCTGTGTCTAGAATCTATTCTGCTCTGCTGCCATATTTTCAATTCCTGTTTTAATCGCAAAGTCTGTGGTGTAGATTTTCATATCTTGTCCAGCAAGCTCACCATCACAGCTACTCCCACATATGTTCTCCCCATTAAAATGAATGATCAGCTCATTTTATTTCATGGCAAATGAAACCTGGTACGGGTTCATGAGTGTGCTTGCACTGAATTGGTGAATTTATTTTGGGAAAAATGTATAGGGTCACAATAATGAATTTTCTTCTCCAGCAAGAAATGGTATTTTTTTTTAAGATTTTATTTATTTATTTGAGAGAGAGAGAGAGAGACCGGGGGATGTGGGGGGAGGAGCAGAGGGAGAGAAACAAGCAGACTCCACGCTGAGTGCAGAGCCCTAAGCAGGACTCGATCCCACAACCCTGAGAAACCAAGAACTGGACACTCAACCAACTAAGCCACCCAGACACCCCCAAGAAATGGTATTTTTAGCATCAAAACAGTTGGCTCATAAAAACGTTTCATGCATATTTCCCTCTATTTTTAAAAAGATCAGGGGCACCTGGGTAGCTTAATCAGCCAAGCATCTGCTTTCAGCTCAGGTCCTAATCTCAGGGTCCTAGGATGGAGCCCCATATCAGGCTCCCCACTCAATGGGGACTCTGTTTCTCCCTCTCCCTCTGCCCCTCCCCCTACTCGTGCACGCTCTCTCTCTCAAATAAATAAAATCTTTTAAAAATAAAATAATAAAAAAATTCACATGTTTTGTGGCCAGTGTGAACTGGGTATGTTATTTCTACTATTTCATATTTTATTCTTGGAGAAGTATACTCCAACTGAGCCACCCAGGTGCCCTGCAACATCTTCTTCCATGTCTTTAATTCGTATCTAACCTTACTTTTTGGTAAAACATCCAGGTGAATGGCTTGGCTATTCCAGAAATATTGACTTAAGAAGAGGAAGGCAATTTTTCAAATTTCCTTATGTAAATAAACTCTAATATCTCAATAATATGAAGTAAGATTCAGCTGTTAAAAACGGTAGAAAGGGAGGTGCCTGGGTGGCTCAGTCGGTGAAGCGTCTGCCTTCGGCTCAGGTCGTGATCCTGGGGTCCTGGGATCGAGCCCCGCATCGAGCCCCACATAGGGCTCCTTGCTCAGTGGGGAGTCTGCTTCTCCCTCTGCCCCTCTCCCTTGCTCGTGCTCTCTCTCAAATAAATAAAATCTTAAATTAAAAAAAAAAGGTAAAAGGGGTCCTCTATGCACCAACACGGAAACAATCTCCAAGAAGTAGTAATTGAAGAAAGAAACCTGAAAAACAGTCTGTGTCTTACGCCCTCTGCTTTTTCTTCACCGTGTCAGCTATACAGCTGAAAGTAAATGCAAAGAATAAGATCTGAAAAGTTTAGCAAGCTGCTAATGCTGGTTCTTCTGGTGTGGGGGTGTAAGGTGGTGAAGCATAGGAAATGAGAGGTTATGAATTGATCTCTATAAATGTAATTCTTGTATTTTCTCCAACAAGAATGCAAAAATATGTGTAAGCGAGTTCTGCAAAATTCTTTAAGTAGAACAAGATTCCTCGGAAGCATAAATGTGAGACAGCACCAAGGCAGGTTGACCCACATTCATCTGCTCTGCCCGTTTCCTCCAAGGGAAGGGCGCTGGAGCTCAGAAGAAAGGCACCCAAACCCAAATCAAATGAACAGGGAACCAAATTCTAAATGGAGTTCAAGGTGAGAGAGCCCACCTAGCAGGAAAGATTCTCCACCCTCGTCTGTGACTCTAAGAAGTTTCGCTCAGGAGGGAGAGGGGCGTGCTGACAGCCACTGTCTGCTCTCTTACACGCAATAGCTCATTCAACTCTCACAGCATTGGTGGGTGCTGCTGTCACACCCATTTATCCGGCGCAAGGAACTGAGGCCCAGGAAAGGTACGTAACTGGCCCAAGGTCACATAGCTAGCATGTGGCACAACTAGGATAGGAACCCGACTTGTCTGGCCTCAGAGCCCCATCCTTCCCACCCTCGATCCTCGTGGAAGTCAAGGAAACAATTTCCATCCTTCTATTTGTTTTGCTCACAGAACACAGTATCTTTGCATCTTTACATGGTTCTATCCGGGATGGGAAGAAACCTGGACGACTGAGCATCCCCTGCCACTCAAGAAAAGGAGTGTGTGACTGGGTCCTTCTTCCAACATCTGAGTGTCCTCAGTTGTTATGGGAGACTGAGTGGGGCCGCCAGTACGAAGGCAAATCACATCTCCTAACAGCCAGTTTTGCCCTTCAGCAGGGTAGCGCTCTAGCAAACACAAAACCCCGTCCTCCCCATCTGTTCTCCAACATCCTGTGAAAATCCATGTCCTACCTCTAGACAACACCCACGGGGGTCACACTTCAATGTCAACAATACAGCCGTAGGACTCGCGGCTGAAATTCCCGCAATGGCACGTGCCATTTCTGCGAACTGCTATTTCAAAAGCAGGAATCTAAGAGTCATGGCCACGGCTGGATCCAGAGCTCGGGGAAGAGTGGAGAATCCTACCTGGGACTGAGTTCCCTTGCAGCTTTCACTGGGTGATTGGATCTCGAGGCCAGAGTCACTGACCATTGCCCAGTGGACCTGTTGAAATGCAATGAACGCTGTTAGGGCATTTTGGTGAGCCCCAACGGGAAAGCGTTAGTGGAGAGAGTTCGCATCATCCAGCGAAGAGGTCTGAGACAGCGGTGCATTGCAGGGAGCGGGTATGGCGATGGTGCCCACGTATCGGTAACAGCTGCGCCCTCTTCCAGCGCCTCTCCCCTACTCACCGTCTTTAGCCCTGAACTAGAAGTAACCCAGGTGGTAGTGGTCAGTGTCCATATCCTGCCATCCATGGCATGTGGTCACAAAGTTCTGAGACCATTGTGAGTCACCGTGACTCCTCTGGGCGCTTAACCAATCAGGCCCTGGGACTTAGAGAAAAGTAGAGGGCAAAAAAGGAAAGGGGATTTTTTCCCCCTCCTTTGCTCTCTCTTCCAGACCAGTTGCTACTCCTGGAGGAAACGTGGCTACTCAAAATAGCTCCTGTGGTCTGGGTAAAACACAGCTAGCTAATGCTGCGTCTTCATCTGCCTTCACAAAATAAACTGACTTGACGAACCCTAACCCCGCTGGGTAATAGTTGCAAGGAGGACTGACACTTGCCCACAGTAGTAAAAAGCTGCTGCATGAAGCAGTTAGGAGCCTACGCTCAGGGGACAGGCAGTTTGATTTCCAGTCCAAGGTCGTGTGACCTCGGGCAAAAACAAATAAAATCTTGAAAAGAAAAGATTCTCTCTCCCTCTCCCTCTGCCCCTCCCCTTTACCCCAGCGTGCTCTCTCAAAAAAAAAAAAAAAAGAAAAAAAAAAGAAAAGAAAAGAAAAGAAAAAGAAAACTGAGAGAGGTCCATAGTTTGACCCAACTGGAAACCCAACATTTACTAGAATTTTATATATATATATACATAAAATTAAAGGATGCTGATGAGCTTTCATGTTCTGGGCGTGGAATGAATCTGTCATCAGCTACAATGCACCAACTGGTGAACCTTCACAGCCTTCATCAGTATTGGGACTCAAAATACAATTGTACCTGGGGACTCCACTAAATTTAAACAAAGTACCTCCATACTCTTAGGGTAGTTACCAAACATAAATAGAAGGTACATAAGTATAAGTCACCGAAAACACTGGAACTTTTTCTTTGCCTACATTTTCCATGGTCAAAGGTCCCATTGCCCTAAAATATCCCATAGTGGGCATGGACGCTCTGACCCACTGAGTAAAAAAGTAGAATTAAGTCTTTGGCGCTTACAATTGGCTTGACAAACTGGAACCCCATGGAAATCCCCTTTCCCCTGCCTGAAATCGTTGATGAAGCCCAATATAAATTAAATTACATTAAATTAGGGCCTTAGGGGCGCCTGGGTGGCCTTCAGCTCAGGTCAGGCTCCCTGCTCAGCAGGAAGCCTGCTTCTCCCTCTCCCACTCCCCCTGCTTGTGTTCCCTCTCTCGCTGTCTCTCTCTCTCTGTCAAGTAAATAAATAAAATCTTTAAAAAAAAATAGGGCCTTAGTATTGGAAGTTATTATGCATGACCTATTTATAGAGGTGGTAATTCTCCCCACTGCCTCTCCATTTAACAGTCCACCCGGGCCTGTTCTTTTTTTTTTTAAGATTTTATTTATTTATTTGACAGAGAGAGAGACAGCCAGCAGCCAGCAAGAGAGGGAACACAAGCAGGGGGAGTGGGAGAGGAAGAAGCAGGCAGGCGCCCAACGACTGAGCCATCCAGGCGCCCCTGGCCTGTTCTTAAGCTTAGAAAAACTGAATGGCTCTCCATGGTGAATTTCCTCAAACTTGACGTCAGGGTCCACCCATTAAGTCCCCTGTATTAGTTTTCTGTTGCTGCTGTAACAGGTTACCACAAACATAGTAGCCTGAAATACTACAAATGTATTATCTTAAGTTACTGAAGTCCGAAGTTTAAAATGGGTCTGCAGGCCTGCATTCCTTCTGCCGCTCTAGGGAAGAACCCATTCTCTTGCCTTTTCCAGCTTCTAGAGGCTGCCCACATTTACTGGCTAACAGATCCCATCACTCCAACCTCTGCTTCTGTCCTCACAGCTCCTTCTCTGACTCTGATACGGCTCTGACTCCTGTCACAACCCTCTCAGCACCCATAATGTTAAAATAACCCACAAAAACCCTTCAACATCTTTCAGTCACTTTTAGTGTGTGGAAACAGCACATTCTTCATTTAAAAATTTCACTTAAAAATAAAACTAAAGGGGTGCCTGGGTGGCTCAGTCGATTAAGCGTCCAACTCTTGATTTCAACCCAGGTCTTAATCTCGGGGTCATGAGTTCAAGCCCCTCTTTGGGCTCCACACTGGGCATGGAACCTACTTGAAGAAATGAATACTTAAAAATAAAATAAATACCTAAAAAATTTTAAAATAAAAATTGTATTTATGCCCATTTATGCTGATACTTTCTCATATGCCCACTTTGAATACAGTGCCTTCCAATATAAGGCCCTAGAATCTGTCCAAATTGCAGTACAACAGGCACTCCTATTAGTGCCCCCCAGAGGCCTTTTCATTGTAGAAGCTTTAGAATAGGGTTTTTTTTTTTTTGTTTTGTTTCTTTTTTTTTTTTTCACCGCTGGCAGTCTCTGGACCCTATGTGAGTCCAGTCTTCTGATGCAAGCACTTGGCCCCATGCTATATGCTATAAGAGGGGCAATCAGTGGCCACATAGTGGACTGTCCTGGAAATGGGCCCTGAGCCTGTGACTCTCCATACCCAGCTATCAATTATGCCTTGGGTCATGGAAGCAGCACCCCCAAGCTGGGCACAGACACCAAGATCTCCGTGCTACATGGTACAGCCAGACCTGGTCCCTCTGGCATATCCTACCTGCAGGAGAGGGTAGCATTCTCTGCCCTCACTCTCTTGCCAGATACCATAGTGCGGAAGTAAGTCATCCTTACCCTGGAACCCTTGACCTAATGTGGAAGCCCACGGGATCAACTGACTGAAAGGCAAAGGGGGTTTGTACACCTTATCACCACCATCGCATGCAATGGAGCTTGACCAAGAAGTCTCTAAAAAGGATGAGATGCAAGGATAAACACATTTGATCGTACTTCAGACAGTTGCCCTTGCCAACAATCTCCTGAATCGGCAAATTGTCACAGACTCTTTGGCCATCGCCAAAGGTCTGGCCATCTGAGCCAGGCAATGGCCGGAGTAAAAAGTTCTTATCTAGGGCTTCTGACATCGGGGTGAAGAATTCTGGCAATGTCTTGCCTCATGGATGCCAAAACCATAAATCAGGTATGCGAGGCTCATTCAACATTTGAGGAGTGATCGTGTCATCCATCACATCAAGGAGGGGGGTGGCGGCAGTAAACCTGGTCCCATACCGGAGGGGACAATGAAGAGCATAGGCCCCTCCAGCCAACTTGGGGTGTCATGGACCCTCTAGGGCCAATGGCAGGAGGAAGAAGGACAGCAAAGAAGGCAGGTGAGGCTCAGAGGGCATTGCCAGGAACGATCTGCAGCCACAGGCCTTCAGTTCTACAGTAGCATCTGTGCTGACACACTTCCAGGCTTCCGGTTCTTCTAGAAACCCAAAGGGCTCGACACGTGATGCCTGGGAATACCACTTGGTTTGTTTGTCCCTAGAGCTGACTCTACCCTTGGGGGCATGTCCTGGAAAGAAGTCACTCTCATGCACATTTAGCTGACATATATTCTGAACACTATACCAGGATGCTGGAGACACAATTTTGAAAAGGACACGAGTGGTCCTCCAGAGCTCACAGCCCAGCGGGGAGCACCCGAGGTGGTTCTTAAGCTAATGAGAGTGACACACAGGTTGGGGCGCCTGGGTGGTGCAGTCGGTTAAGCGTCTGCCTTCAGCTCAGGTCATGATCCCAGGGTCCTGGGGTCGAGCCCCACATCGAGCCCCACATCGGGCTCCCTGCTCAGCAGGGAGTCTGCTTCTCCCTCTCCCTCTGCCTGCTGCTCCCCCTGCATGTGCTCTCTCTCTCTGACAAATAAATAAAGTCTTTTTTAAAAAACATGGTGATGTTTCTAAGGAGATCTTTTTCTTCTCCATCTGTTCGTTAACATTGTTTGCTCATCATGGTTTAAACTCTCTGCACTTCTCATGAACCTTTTGGCTTAGAGATGTGGTGGGGGGACTTTGTTCGTTTAGATTTTGACCATTTAATTATTTTTGAATATGTCACTTTTTGCAAGCTAGGACACAGAATCAAACTGCAGCAATCTAGTCTTCTTGGGATCCAGGCCCCATCTTGCCATCTTCAGCCAAGTGACATCCTAATACAAGGTGCTAAGAACAGGTTTATAATCTCTAAATAACACCCACTTATCTATATTTTCCCTCAAGAAACCCCCCAAAGTCCAGTCATTAAAGGCAGGTTACACAGAACCTCGTGATCTACGAAGGACAGAATGACCCAAATTATACGCTGGCCAACGTATTGGTGAACCAGATTAGAGGTGGGCAAGGACTGGCGAACAGAGAAAGTGTTTACATTTTGAAAACTGGCTCTGAAGTTTTAAAAATTGCCTGTTACTGGGGCGCCTGGGTGGCTCAGTCGGTTAAGCATCAGACTCTTGATTTTGGCTCTAGTTGTGACCTCAGGGTTGTGAGATCAAGCCCCGCATGGGGCTCTGTGCCTGGTGTGGAGTCTGCTTGAGATCCTCTCTCTCCCTCTCCCTCTGCCCCTCCCCCTAACCGCTTCTCCCTCTCTAAAACAAATTGCCAGTTACCATCAAGAAGAAAGCAAGTAAAAAATATAGCAGATGCGCCCACGCTGACACTTGATTTTGGCGAAGTCTTCCACTAGAACTCAGGGTTAGAGGTGAGTGTCAGTGATCAGATACTTGGCTTCAAAATACATTCCTTAGTAATAAGAAATGTGACATACTGGGGCACCTGGGTGGCTCAGAGGGTTAAGTGTCTACCTTCAGCTCAGGTCATGATCCCAGGGTCCTGGGGTCGAGCCCCTACATTGGGCTCCCTGCTCAGCGGGAGTCTGCTTCTCCCTCTCCCTCTGCCCCTCCCCACTGCTCCTGCTTGCTCTCTCTCTCTCAAATAAATAAATAAAATCTTAAAAAAAAAAAAGAAAAAGGAATGTGACATACAGCATCCCTCCATTTGCCACCGGAACTGACAATAAGGATTATTTAAAAGAAACGCTCAAGCTATAAAGGGTGGCGGAAGCAACACTTCCCACGACACTTCCCACGACAGGATAACCTCCAACTTTCCCGTAGGAGTAATAGGGCTACTCTTCTAGGATGGATATTCGAGTGGCCAAACTTGTCAGGAGCTTTTGCCAGGGCCAAGAGGTGAAAAATAGAGCTGAAAAGAGTGTCAGCTGCTAACTGTAAAATCCGGGTCAGCTAACGCCTTCAGAATGAACTCAGAATCCGCCCACTGTTTGTGAAACATGCGCAGCATTCATCTGTGAGTCCTCTGCTAGAGCGAAGGAGAGGTGCTAAATCTTCAAAGTCGGGAATGTCAGCAGTAACCCCAGGGGTCTTTGGATGCACATTAAGTGACACTCCAGTGGTAAACTGTCCCTCCCTGCTGCTCTGGGAGCACAAGGATACCAAAGATCAGGACGTCAAGGATGGGGATGGATGGGCCCCGCCTGTTTGCACCCCCTCCTTGCCTGCCTGCTGGGGCGGGGACGCCTATGATAATGAGAAAGGCGCCACTCAGAGCCAGCACACGCTAGCAAGCACAAAGGCCTCTGTGTGATCTTAGGAGGGCTTTTCTTAAACAATGTAGCCCTAGTCTGTGCTGGAGAACCTTAAGCATTTCGCTTTACTACTGGGGATTCCAGCAGCCAGGCTGGGTTGGGAGGGCATCCTACCGGGCTGCTCCGGCCGCAGTCAGAGCAAGCACGCCAGGCCACCCACCCCAAGCTCCTCATGGCCCGCAGCTGAGGCTCCCGACGCCACCTGGCACGCCGCACCTCGCTGCCCCAACCGGGCTGCCCGGCCCCCAGATCCAACCTGCAAGGCACCCACACAGCTCATATGTATTGTTTGGTATTTCAACGACCTTTCCATGACGGCTCCTGCTAGGCGCTGTTTGAGTGGTGCACATCAGCTCCCGAAAACCTCTGCATCCCCCTGCAAGAAAGAAGTTGTCATCCCCTTATTGGTGGTCAGAAACCTGGGTTGTAAAACATCGAGTTACTTGCCCAGAGCCAGAATTCAAACTCAGATCCACCAAACTCCGGAGCCCTTTTTATTCACCTTTAGACCACACTGTCTCCCTGTGAGAGAATAAAATATTATTTTATGATTACTCATGAAACATGGATGTCACTTTCTCTGCTGATCTGTGAGGCTCAAAATGGGCCGTGCTGGCCAAAGTTCTCATGCCTGGATGGACGAAAAGGCCTCTGTGTGACTGGCCAGGAATCGAGGCTTCCACGAGTCCCGATTGGCTGAACTTAGCTCCTGTTCGGTTGGCCTGTGTGTGTTTTATATTTCATAGAGGACTCCGTCCTTTTGGTGTTTCCCTGTAGCTATCAAGACTGAGTTCACTGAATTGTGTTAATAACACCCAAGCCCAGCACATTTCATGGAAATGGATGAACCCCAAAGGGTATTTATAATGCAAACAGCAGATATGTAACCTCGGGTTGAACCGGAAAGATTGTACTGCGCTCTCGCCAGGACCAGGAAGCACCTTAAGGACCCTGAAGGTAGCTGGCTCACAGCCAGCCTCTGGTGGCTAAGGATGGGAACATTATGCAATGAAAGGTACACACAGGGAAGGGGGAGCTCCTGGAGCAGCTGACCTGCTTTGCTCAACCAGGGCAAATCTCACTGGAGTCTAAGGCACCTATGAGATAATCTGAGATGACCAGAACTTTTAAAAGCAGGATGTATTGAAATAGCAGAAATATTTTTTGAAACAGGGGCAAATTAGCGTCCACGTGATGGAACGCATCACTATTTCATTCTTTTCTATAGCTGAATGCTCTTCCATTGTATGACATTACCATGTTTCTTTATCCAGTTATCAACTGATGCCTGTAGGGGTTGTTTCCTCTGGTTATCATGAATAAAGGTGCAATAAATATTTGTATACAATTGCTTGCGTGCACATAGGTTTTGAGTTGTGTTGGATATATACTAGAATGGAATTTCTGGGTTATACAGTAATTCTATGGTTAAATTTTTGAAATATTTTAATAATTTATTAATTTGATCTGGTCCATGACATCCCTCAAGTTTCTGGTCTCTCATGTGTCTTAAGCCTAAACGACAAAACTCAAAAATGCAAATTTGAGCACAATCGGCTAAATCCCCAGGAATACTTATTAAAAAGCCCATATTGGAGCCCAAGCTAGAAACAACGACTCAAGGCATCCAGGTGTGGTGAAGAAATCTAAATGTTTAACAAGGTCTCCCAAGAGTTTCTCCCCCGCCGCAGTGGAAGGTAGAGAGCGCTGAGGCGGAATTTAGGAGATAGTGGGGTCCCTGCCCAAGCCTGCCCCTCTCCTCCTCCGGGCCTCCAGCTGAGCTGGCACCTGGGGCAGAACCCCCCTGGCCCCACCCGGTGCCCCCAGGACTCCCCCACCAGGCCTTAGCGGCAACAGGCCGAGGCCAGGTGACTGCCCCCCAGCAGCACCGGACCCAGCAGCGGGCCAGCACCAGAGAGCCTGGAGGCAGTGAGTCCTGGAGCCGGAGGCACGAACTCCCTGAGGGTGGGTGGCAGAGCTCCCTCGGGTGGCTTGGATCCCGGGACCACTGTCCCCAGCGCTGCCGAGGGGCAAGCGCGCTTAGAAGAGACAGCACAGGTCCCCTGTGTCCCCCGATCCGGGAATGAAGTACCATGGCCTGGCTGGTCCCTGTGTATCCGTGGTCCCGAGAATGGAAGGACCGTCACGTGGATCATCCCTGTGCGTCCCTGGACAAAGGAATGGAAGGGGCACGCGTCCCTGCGCATCCCGGGGCTGGGGAACAGAAAGACCATTTCACTTCCACACAGCTGGATCCAGCACAGGGAACTTCATGAAGCTGGTGTTACAAGGAGAGACACTGGGTGTCCTTTAAGAACCTTGCCCAAGGTGGGCGCTGGGAGGCTCAGTTGGTTGAGCTTCTGACCCTTGGTTTCGGCTCAGGTCAGGGTCTCAGGGTGCTGAGGTCAGGCTCCAGCTCAGCCGGCAGTCTGCTTGCCATTCTCACTCCCTCTGCCACCTCCCCGTCTCGAATAAATACATAAATCTTTAAAGAAAAGACACTTGTCCAGGGACGAGATGGGAACAGTGTTGTTTTCCATGCCTGGGCAGGAAGAGCCATGAGTATGTTTTTACTTGATGCCCCCCAGGGAAGAGGCAGGTCCACGAGTTGTGTTAGAGCAAATAGAGGGAGGGTACCTGTGGCACCTGAGACCTGTGGAGATGGGCACGTGACCACCTCTGTGACCACCTCTAACCACAGGTGTGGCCTCAGACGTTGCACGTAGAACATTTGGACGTTTGTAGACATGAGCACTGCAAGGTCCATGCATTCTAGCCTCGTCACCATTTCTCTCTGGCTTGGACCGTGTGACCTGGGACAAGTCATTCAGTGCTCTTGAGCCTCCAGCCACAGTCCCCTCATCCGTATTCAGGCCATCATACTAGTCCCCAACTCCTCACTCTGCATGAGGCCCACGGGACCTGACACATGCGGGAGACTTCCAACAGCACGTGGACATGGCATGAGGAACGTGATCACTGTCCTTCGTTCCTCATGCAGCCCAGATGGCTGGTGGCCTTCATGGGGCAGCGTATCTTTCCCAGGAGAAAGCCACTTGGCGTGACATCGCAGGACGGGGGCCAGGCTGATGTTGGCTGGAGTGCACGTGTGCTGAGTGGAGAGGAACGAAGGGTTGTGGATTCACACCCTGTGGAGGCAAGGCTGTAGCTAAGATCCCGTGGCTGAAGGTGACCAAGGGTGACTCAGAGCCACATGGACTTTCAGGGTTATTCACCAGACTTGTAAGCACTGCTCCCTGTTTCCTCTGTGGCCCATGTATCTGCAGAAACAGAAGATAGCCCACATGAGACTGGGAATGGGGTTTCAGGCCAGCACATGGGTGGTGGGTTCTCCTTAAGGCAGGTGCTCTTAGCCTTGGTGAAATTCTAGAGCCAAGCTGCTCAAGAGAACTTCCCACACTGATGGCTGGGGAGCGTGTGAAGTGTAGCGAGGACCCGAATTTTATACATTAATCACTTTGGACCTGAATGTCCCCATGGCTCTAGTGGCTACCCTATTGGACAGCACAGTTCTAGAGGGCTTGGACATTCCATGAACCTTTTGGAAACTGGATGCAGAACTGGACGTGTCCGTGTACTTTTCTAGGAAGTGAGCCCATGGCTTTGCCATCCGCGTCTCAAACCCACTAGAAAGCTCAGGCTCTGCTGCGCTAGGGCTTTAGTGGAGAGTAAGCCAGTTGAGGGAGGTGAGAATGGCCTGGGGTAACCACTGCTGTTCCTCCTCTCTGCTTTTGTCCTGTCCTGAGCCGTGGGTGGCTCCCCCTGACGCCTACACAGAGAACCAGATTGGAATCTGAGACACGGAGGCCCAGAGCCATGGCACCCCACCAGCAGAGGGTCATGGCCGTGGGCCTGGGTTGTGCAATCCAGGCCTGGCTGGAAACGGGCTCCGGCTTTCAAGACTGTGATGCCGCCTGTGAAGCCTTCCGCCAGCACTTCGGGCAGTTGCAGGACAAGGAAGCAGCCGGGCCTCGCCAGGCTTTCCACAGACCCCGGGAGCTCTGCTGTCGAGGGCTGAAGGCAGACACGCACCCCAAGGGCCAAATCCTGGAGCTGCTGGTGTTGGAGCAGTTCTCGGCATCCTGCGCACCGAGGCGGAGAGCCGGCTGAGGCCGCTGGGGCTGCGGCACAGAGGACACGTCGTGTCAGTGAGCAAAGACTTCTGCCCAGAAGCAGCGCTGCCAGAGCAGGGGCGGATGTCACCCTTGGCGTCTTGGGGGT
This sequence comes from Ursus americanus, assembly GCF_024610735.1. Lineage (NCBI taxonomy): Eukaryota > Metazoa > Chordata > Mammalia > Carnivora > Ursidae > Ursus > Ursus americanus. Next base: position 15,874,272 of record NC_142164.1, read on the forward strand.
GAGACCCTGGGAAGGAGTGGAGGCAGCTGGCCCTGGGTCACACCTTTGTCTCCGTGCCCTGTTCGGCCCCAGGGTGTCGGCCCCGTCCTTTCGACTTGTGTTCTGCGTGGATCGGTGTATGGCGCACTTCTGCAGGTGTCAGAGCCAGTCCCGTCCTATAACTAACACTCTGTCGTGTCCCCGTAGATACACTGGAGTGGAATTCACAGGGAACACACCCTACCCACACCCATCCTCCAATAACATCAGTATTGTGCTGTGGGGGGTGCCGGCCAGGTCTGGCCACAGCCTGTGTTTGTATACCCAGGAGCTGTCGCAGTGTTACCCTGTCAAAGGGTTGCTTGGTTGTTGTTGTTGTTTAAGGTTTATTTATTTATTTGAGAGAGAGAGAGAGAGAGAGAGAGAATGAGCCCGAGCGGGCGGGGCAGAGGGAGAGAGAGACTCTCAGGCTGACTCCGGGCTAAGTGCAGAGCCTGATGCGGGGCTCGATGTCAGGACCCTGAGATCAAGATCTGAACCAAAACCAAGAGATGCTTACCGCTTGCACCACCCAGGAGCCCCCAAGGGTTGCTTTTTTAAAACAAAGAAAGGCAGCAAGGGGCAGACTGAATGGGGCTCGCACAGCCTAAAATGTGTCCTGTCTGGCTCTTCATAAGAAAATGTTGCCAACCCGAGTCCAGTGGAGCCCAGAACGGATATGAAGGAAAGGGAGGGTAGTCTGTCATGATCGAATGAGCGTGTGAACACACACGCTGGGGCCTGAAGGCACCGGAAGACCTCAGGAGGTGGTCACGTGCTCGCGTCTGTGCAGAGACTCACTGTGAAGGCGACAGCCAGCGGCACGGCTGCTCCGTGATTTTCCAAAGTGGCCACACGGGTCAGGAGATCTGCACAGTAAGCGACAGAGTGGTTGCTTGATTTCCAGAGCCGGGCTTTCCTAGAGATTCAAGTGGTGCTAAATCATGCCCAAGTACCTTGTGTCTCTATGAGCAGCAGGGCGAGGTTCTTGCCAGCTCTTTCTCCCTAGATGAAAGTTTGTGCGGGGACACTCCAAAGCTGTGGGGACCTGGAGCAGTTCCGCAGTGGGAATGACCCCTACTCCCGTCTCCGCCTGCTGAGGTCTGATAGCCACCTGCCGTCGCGCCACACCAGCCTTCGGTGGCGGCGCCACTGCCCCCCCACCCCGCCCAGAAGCACCTGGCACAGGGCAGAACCTTTGGCAGAAGGGAGAAAGGGCTTCCCGTTGGGCCGTAGGGGCCCGGCATTGGGTGTCGATAAGGCTGTGCGGTTAGCCTGCCCAAACCAGAGTCTTCCAGAGTTTCCCGCCGCCTCCCCCCCCCCCAGGATAGAATGAATTTATGGTGTTCCCTTCCTTTCTGTCTCCCGGGTTTGGCTTGCTCTGTAGAATTTGATCTGCCTGTGGCCTCACCGTGCACTGCCCAGCGTGGTAGCCTCCAGCCAAGCGTGGCTCTTGAGCGCTAGAAACCTGCTGGTCCAAACGGAGAAGTGCTCCAGGTATAAAATGCTCACCACATTCAGAAGACTGAGTATGGAAGACCAAGTGGCTGAAATGTCTCGTGGATACTCGTTCATACTGATTACATTCTGACAGTGTGATATTTTAGCCCTATTGGGTGTAATCACGCACGTCTTCTTTTTTTATGTGGGTCCTGGAAAATTACAATGACGCGGGCGGCTCCCATTGCTGCCACCGGGCGGTGCCGGTGTAGGCTGGAGAGTGACGGGTTGTGCCATTTCCCCCAGATGGATCGGCAGGAAATGCTGTTGGAGGAGCTGGCACCAGTGGGACCGGCACACGTGCCACCCGACATCCACCTGGAGTCGCCGGCCCTGCAGGTGATGGCGCCTGCCCCGGAGGCCCCGGTGGCGGAGGCCTGGATCCCCCAGGCGGGGCTGCCGGAGCTGGGCTACGGTGCTGCGGGGGATTGCCAGCCCTTCCTGGACCCTGGTAAGGCCAGGGTTTGCTTGCCTTTCTGTGGTTCGTGTTTTGAGAGCTCGAGAGCTCCCCGGGCTTGGGGTTGGGTTAGAAATCCCGAGGAGTGGATGGAAGCGGGGCTCTGTGATGGGGAGGAGGGGGAGGGATGCCGCTCTGGGAATGGCCGGGAACAAAGCGGGGGACATCACGTGGGATCCAAAACCCCTTCAGCTGTTGACCCTGCTCAGGAATCTTTTGACCAAGAATGATATACAGGAAACCCTGGGGAGTATGGATACTCCGGATAAGGTTGATTTCGCCAGGACAGTTTAATTAATGGATCGGTGACATTGTGGGTTCCTTAGTTGCTCTTATGGGCTAGAGCCTCGTTCAAATTGGTACTTTACAAATATACTCGCTTCAGATCCTTGAAGAGGATTTAATCACTTACCAGAGCATAAAGCTAATACATAGCTCATTCGATCGGAACCTACAAGAGCATTACTCCAAGTATAGCAAGCAGCCTATGTGTACCAGGGTCACCTGGGTGCGTTTTCTCCCCCAAGTTCTCCAGGTGAGTCCTATACGCAGTACAGTCTGAAGACCACGGCTCCAGACCCTCCTAGAGTTTATACTAGAATGAGAAAGTCCAGGCAGAGAAAGGCAGCTGGACTTCGTAGCTCTTGTGTCCCTGCGTTTCACTTGCCTTTGGCGACTCTCCTACAGTGCTACCAAGGATCCTTGTCTACCCATCACCACTCTGCTCTCCCCGCCCCCATCAACTTTGGCCCGAGTGTGGCCAGAAACCTCCTTTCTAACTCTCTCAGGCACCTCTTCAACATGTTGGCATTTTTAAGACACTGAAATACGGAGAAAACAAAGAGACATAAAGAATGAATATATCGAGAATACTCCAAGTTACAAAACATTGGTATCTGGTTGATCCATAACCAGCCCAGTGCCTGGGCTTTGAAACCATGCCCCTTTCCACATCTTAACATTTATTCATTCGACCAATAGATCTGAGCACCTATTAAGAACTAGGCACTGCTCCCATATGTAAATAGGACTGTAGGTCCTGTGTGTGATGTAAATAGGACTGGAAAATGCCGTGGGAGTCCATGGGAGGGCTGCCTGACCAGCTCAGTGCAGACAGGGAAGTTGTCCTGGAGGAAGGGAAACCTGTGGGATCAGGGAGAGTAAGCCCGCCGGCTGGTGGAAGTGGGGAGGGGAGAGGGCTCTGGGCAGAAGGCACAGCAGGTGTGGCTCGAGGGGCACAGAGGAGCCCAAGTGGCACTGAAGAGGCTGGAGAGAGAAGCAGCATCCTGGATCATGAACAACCTTGGGAACCATTTGGGAGGTCGCTGCAATCACCACAGGCGAGAGGATGATTTTCTAAACCAGGGTCGTGTTAATGACGATTGAGTGAAAAAAGAGGGACCGATTCAAAAGCTAAGTGACCTGTGTAAAATTCAGGACTTGGTGCTCAGCTGGGCACTGGGTGATGGAGAAGAGAGCATTGAGAACAGAATCTGGGTTTCTGGTTCATGAACTGGTTAGATGACAAGGTTATTCACAAAACACAAGTAGAGAGTCAGATTTGGGGGGTCAAAGTGAGTTTCGATTTCAACATGAGGAATTTGAGATGCTTCTGGGTCTCCAGGTGGAAAGGGCCAATGTGGAATCAGAGCTCAGGAGAGAGATGGGGGTTTGGGATAGAGATGTGCAAGCCAAAAGCTTATAGAAGGTGATAGAAGCTTCTAGGATGGTCGACATCTTTTGGGGATTGTGTAGAATAAGAAAGCACGAGGTCCTCTGGGCAGAGCCTGGGAGAGAACATGTCAGAAATGACCATTTTAAGTGAATTCAAAGCTCTGTCAAACCTTCAGTTACCTTGTCTGGCTTCCCTGCTTTCCAGGGTCCTCTCTGGCCACCTGAAAACACATCTCCTAGATGCTTTGACCCATATGCCCTTGAAGCTAACAGATAATTCTCACTCTGGTGCTTACCTCTGGCTTCCCCCCCCCCATTTCTTCTGGTTTCCATTCAGAGTGCCATCTCTCTTCTCCAGGTGCCTGGCCGACTATGGGGGAGGGCACAGGTGGGACTCCATGCTCTCCTTGGACAGAAAGGTTTGGTCCTTGCACACCTAACACTAGGACTGTACGTTGTCTATGCGGTGCCGTTAAGTCCCATGGAATTCAACTCCTACCAATACAGTCTGCCTGCTTGGCGACTACTTTGTGCCCCGTTCTACATTTAATCCATTTGTCCAGATACCGTATTTTGTAGCTTACTCTAACGAGTCCCAGGGATGTAGAAGACATGGACTCTGTCTTGTTTTTAATTGAGGTGACAGAGTGGGTGCATGGCTGGCTCATGCAGATGGGAGAACATGCAGCTCTTGGTCTCAGGGTCATGAGTTCGAGCCCACGTTTGGTGTAGAGCCTACTTAAAAAAAAGTAGAGGTGACAGAGGAAAAACCCACAAGTACATACGTGTATCTACTATGGTCAAAGTCAAACTATATAAAATATTGTTATTTATATTCCAATCTTTGCCTTACCTACATCTCTGCTCTGTCATCAAGGTTTTTAAAATCTGTGTTTTGTGTGTTTGCCTGCAACCAGGGGCAGAACCCAGCCAGTCATATTTATTTATTTATTTTTAAAGATTTTATTTAGGGGCGCCTGGGTGGCTCAGCCATTAAGCGTCTGCCTTCGGCTCAGGTCACGATCCCAGCGTCCTGGGATCAAGCCCCGCATTGGGCTCCCTGCTTGGCGCGAAGCTTGCTTCTCCCTCTCCCACTCCCCTTGTTTGTGTTCCCTCTCTCGTTGGCTCTCTCTGTCAAATAAATAAATAAAATCTTTAAAAATAAATAAATAAATAAATAAATAAATAAAATCTTTATTTTTATTTATTTATTTGGGGCAGGGAGAGAATCTGAAGCAGACTCTACACTGAGCACAGAGCCCAACTTGGGGCTCAATCCCACAGCCTTGAGATCATGACCTGAACCTAATCCAAGAGTCAGACACAACTGACTGAGCCACCCAGGCGCCCCAGCCAGTCACATTTAAATATAAAACTTTCTGCATGTGCACCACCACTCGCCATGCTAATTTGCGCCAAGTACCAAGATCACATATGATGCCCGGCGGCAATATTGCTCTTGACTGTAATACTTTGCTCTGGAAAGCTCTGGAAGGTCCAGTATATTCAACAAGATATAGGATGAATTCAACGAATAAAATACACCTCAAAGGAACAAAGGCAACGACCCCTTTCTCATCACTGTTTAAGGTGATATAATATGCTCCATCCTGCTGACTGAGAGGACCTCAGAGCTACTACCCCCTGATCACCAAAATCCCATCCTGCTTACCGCTTGGAGGGGGGTCTGAGAGATCTGGGGGCTGAGCAAGGAAAAAGAATGACCAGGAGGTGGCAGTAGCACGCACAAGGTTTGTGGCAACCGCCAGGTTGGCTTGCAGGCAAAGGCCCCAGTCAGAAGGCGAGGGAGGACAAGGGAACTCCCCAGGAAGCAAGGGCTCACAGAGGGGCCTTCTGTATCTCGTGATCTTATAGCCCAGTAGCACACCGGGCAGTTGACGGGCCAGAGAATTCTGAAAGGCAGCCGAGGCGTGGGGTTATACAACCACAAGGCTCCATCTGTTCAATGGCTGGCAGATGGGGGGTGAAGTTTCCTGGGATGTGCAAAGTAGGTGGGATCTAAATGGCTAACAGTGTGCTTCTGGGGTTAATTTTAACTTTTTAAAAAATTTTATTTATTCGAGAGAGACAGTACGTGAGAGAGAGTGAGCACGAGCAGGGGGAAGGGCAGAGGGAGAGGGAGAAGCAGGTTCCCCGCTGAGCAGGGAGCCTGAGGACCCTGAGATCATGACCTGAGCCCGAGACAGATGCTTAACTGACAGAGTCACCCAGGTGCCCCTGGGGGCTAATGTTTAAATCACTGGATGTGTGAGAGTTTGACTTTGGTACCAGCGGCAGGCTTCTGAGCTAAGGAATCTCAGCTTGCGGGCAAGAAAGTGTAGGGGCCAATACAAGAGGGCACGTTCGTGCACTTAGGCTCATTTCTAGAACAACCCGTCTGGTGGTTGGTTATGTGGTAATCCAGACTGGCTGGTGATGAGGATGAAGAGAGAAGACTCACCAACAGAAGTAGGCATAGAGCCATGACTTCTGACTGCCCATCAGTGTTGACCAACTTGCCCTGGAGCCAAGGCTGTAAAACACAGGGAGCATCCTTCTACGGGCATGTGTTGGCAGGACACATTTCTAGAATAGGAACAGCTGGTCAGTGATCATATACATGTAAAACTTTAACAGATAGGGTCGAATGTCCTCCATAATGATTGTGTCCATTTACGCTCCCAGCACAACACAGGAGAGAGCTAGTTTCCGCTTGCTTTCGCTCACCAGCTTTGTCTTGTGACGAGCACCATGGCTGTTTTCCCCATGTTAGCAGACGGAAGGCGGGCTGCTCCCTATGCACACCTTTTTACCAAGCATCAAGTTCATTCAGCATTCCTGATGGTATTCTATGGGACGCGTGAGAGTAGAGGATGGAACTGAGGTCAGAAGGGTGGGGGACGGGCCGGAAGGGGTGGTGAGTGGCCTTAGCTGGCAGGAGTTAAGGAGCCGGCCTTGCTCTTCCCTCACATGCAGTCAGTAAGCCAGTGTTTCCCGGTTTGAGTAAGCCCGCGCTGTAGGCAGAGTGACTTCGCGCTCTGGCTTTCACCTAAATCCACTCGCAAAATGATGTGGAACTCAGTCCGTGCACTGACTGCACCCCAGGATTGGAAGACAGTGGGATCTTCCTCTCCCCTCGTTTGGGTTTTGTTCTTTTTTTTTAAATTAAATTTTATTTCAATTCAATGAAGTACCATAGAGTGTATTATTAGTTTCAGAGGTAGAATTTCGTGATTCATCAGTTGCCTAGAACACCCAGTGCTCATTCCATCAAGTGCCCTCCTTAATGCCCATCACCCAGTTACCCCGTCCCCCCACCCACCTCCCGTCCAGCAACCCTCAGTTTGTTCCCTAGAGTTAAGAGTCTCTTACGGTTTGTTTCCCTCTCTGATTTCATCTTATTTTATTTTTTCCTCCCTTCCCCTAGGGTCCTCTGGTTTGTTTCTTAAGTTTCACATAGGAGTGAAATCATACGGTATTTGTCTTTCTCTGATTGACTTATTTTGCTCAGCATAATACCCTCTAGTTCCATCCACTTGGGTTTTGTTCTTATCCTAAAAAACAAAAGCAAAACAAAACAAAAGTGATGTATCAGAGGCTCCTGGTGAGGCAACGGTGAGAAGGAAATAGATAGCGATCTAAAGGCCACATGGCCAGGAAGCAGCCCAGACTCGGGAGAAACCCGTGGCCACTCCATGCACCCCTCCTCCCGTCTCTCCTCTGGCCAGGAGAGCCAAGACCAAAGACTGACCCAGGGTGCCCAGCAGAGCACAGAGAAGAGCCACAGTGCAAGGAACTGCAGGATTCCAAGGAAGTGAAAGAACAGTTCTAAGACCCCAAAATAGGTGGGTGAGGGTTCGTCAGGCGCTCGGGAAGAAAGAGAGGTTCGACCTTAATCCCGGGGTCAAGAGGTTCGGGGTGCCACTTGGGAGATTCTGTCTTCCCGCAGGCTGTTGAAGATCTCAGTCCCCATCTCCATTCTCCTTGGAACATGGTGACATGTGCAATTTCCATTCCTTCCCTCAAATTTTGATAACGGGGAGTGGAGGGTGGGGGAGAAAATGAAAAAAAGACGTCAAAGCAGAAAAAACTAGAGAGTGTGCATCCACTTTCTGTGTCTTTAGATGGAAATGTGCTTCTTGGTCCTAATTCATCCAAATTCTCTGAATGGTTAACGAATCCATTGGGAAACGCGGCAGAACAGCTACCCAGGGATGGCACAGTGCCTGTCGGCCATCAGAACCTCTCTCTACAAGAGACAGCTGGGAGCTCCAGGCGGGAAAGACCGCTCAGCCCCACGGCCCAGGAGCAAAACGGTCCCAGACAGAAGCCATGCCAGTGTATGCGGTGAGGGAAATGTTTTGCTAAAAGGAAGCCACTTAATAAGCCCATGCAGGGGCGCCTGGGTGGCTCAGTCCTTAAGCGTCTGCCTTTGGCTCAGGGCGTGATCCCAGCATTCTGGGATCGAGCCCCGCATCAGGTTCCTCCGCTGGGAGCCTGCTTCTTCCTCTCCCACTCCCCCTGTTTGTGTTCCCTCTCTTGCTGGCTGTCTCTCTCTCTGTCAAATAAATAAATAAAATCTTTAAAAAAAATAAGCCCATGCAAATTCGCTCGAGACAGAGCTCCCTCACGAGTGCCTGGAACGTGGGAAAAGATTCCTTCATAAATCAGACCTCTTTAGGCACCATCGATTTCACAGAGAGGAGACACCCTAGGAACGCTCTGTGTGTAAAAAGCGACGCACTCAGGGGTCCCACCTCATAGTGCACCGGAGAGCCTATCCCCAGCAAGAAACGAGCCAGTGCCTTGACTATAAGAAAAGGTTTTGTGATAGATCAAGTGTTATGAGACATCAGAAGATCCACGCAGGAGGAAAGCCCCCCAAATGTCTCAGCTGTGGGAAAAGTTTTCGTCGGCAGAGGGGTCTCACTTTGCACGAGAAAACGCACACTGAAGAGAGACCGTTTATCTGTGAGTATTGTGGGAAAAGCTATAGACAGAGATCAAGCTTGGTTAATCATTTAAAAAAACACAGAAAGGAGAGTCCCTGGAAGTGTAGTCATTGTTTAACGAGCTCGTAAAGCAAGCAGGCATTTGTCTGCACCGAGCTGCTCACTTGAGAGAAGAATCCTGTGACAAATGGTTGAGGGAAAACAGCTCCTACCCACATCAATCCACGCTCATTCATAAAACCGTCACCTGCACGAGGCTGTGTCGGAAGAACCGTTTTGCTGGAGCTTATTGCTAAGAACGGCTTGGTGTTTTACTATGTTTCAAACCCATCTTCCAAGGCCTGCAAATTCTAGAGTATTCGCGGACTCTTATCACTGTCCCAGATCTGTTTACTTGTTATGATGAAAATGTCTTTGTCCCACGCCAACCCCGGCATAGATGTACATGAGAAGCCTTCCTTTCAGACTTAGGGCCAGTATCCCAGTAAATAGGGATGCGCCCCCATTGACTTGTATCTGTGCAATATTTGAGTTACGTGGAAATGTATATGCTCGGGGGACCCCTGGGTGGCTCAGTTGGTTAAGGGTCTGCCTTTGGCTCAGGTCATGATCCCAGGGTCCTGGGATGGAGCCCTGCGTTGGGCTCTCTGCTCGGCGGGGGAGCCCGCTTCTCCCTCTGCCTGCTGCTCCCCCTGCTTGTGCTCTCTTGCTCTGTCAACTAAATAAATAAAATCTTTTAAAAAATGTATACACTCTTCCTGTTTTGTCCCCACTAACTGGTTGTCAGAGCAACACGCAGATGCCTCCCTAACAGTGGCAAAGGGCACTTCCCTTGACTCCCAGGTACATCACGTGTCACGGTCACTTTCTCCTGTGCACCCATTGCTATGTTTACGCCTCTTTGGAGCCTTTGACACAATCCATTTTTGAAATGTGGAACAATGGGGCGCCTGGGTGGCACAGCGATTAAGCATCTGCCTTCGGCTTAGCGCGTGATCCCGGCATTATGGGATCGAGCCCCACATCAGGCTCCTCCGCTATGAGCCTGCTTCTTCCTCTCCCACTCCCCCTCCTTGTGTTCCCTCTCTTGCTGGCTGTCTCTATCTCTGTCGAATAAATAAATAAAATCTTAAAAAAAAAGAAATGTGGAACAAGGGGCAGGGAAAACTGTCCAACTCATAAAGTACTACGAATGGTGGGGAACAGTACCCACAGCACAAGTACCAGGAAGAGGGGATGGAATACTTAGCGTGGAGGTCCCACCCAGAGTGACCTTCCAACAGGTACTGTATTTTCTTTCCTCTTTGAAATGTGAAAGCACTGAAGGCAGCAAACTTTACCTGCCATCTAGCTTTGGTCACGTTCCACAGATTGTATGCAAGGTTATTATTTATGATCTTGCAATTGTTCGTTATTACCGTTTTCACCTTATTTCCTCTTTGCCCCAAGAGTTGGGCAATGTTGATATTTTCTTGTCCATTTCTGGTTATAATGCATATTCATTAATAAATGACATTTGTTCTATTGCTGCTCTGAAGTTCATGTAGTTTCTTGAAGACTGACCTCAAGGCTATAGAGAATAAGGGTCCCGTTTGCAGGTCGTGCCCTAGGAGTGCGCCCCGTGATCTACATTTATTCACCTTATCTAAATACTGGCAAAATGTCCTACAGATCCCTTCTCCCACTCTATGGCCTGTGGTCTCACTCGCTCATTAGCGTACCTCGATGAAGAGAAATTCTCGGTTGTGACCTATTTCGATATAACCTTTTCCTCCTTTATTATTAGTGCTGTTTGAATCCTGGTGAAGACGTTTTTTTCCATCCCCAGATCATGAACATATTTTCTACATCTTCCTTTTAAAGTTGTCTCATTTTACCTTACACATCGAGACCACATTTCACCTGGATTTGATTTCTTTTACAGATGGTATGAGATCCACGTCAAGATAACTTGAGAATGGGAGAGTACTTGCCACTTCTGTTTTGTCCTTGGCCTTTGGGTCTTAGGGGAAAAAATGAGACAGTAAGAGAACATTTTTGCCAGCCTGTCACATGGAGGCAAGCAAGAATGTTAAGAATAGCATCCCAGGCAGCAGGGATGTTTCCAGAAAGTCCTGAGGACGGGGGTGCAGAGGGGCTGGAGAGCAAGCTGGAATGTGGGGCAGAGGCCAGGTAATGGTGGGTCTGGTAATCCGTCTGAGGGAGTTGAAACTCACTCTACAGTCCCGGGAAGCCACGGGCTCTAGCTGAGAAGTACAGGTGAGCTGTGCCTTTTAGAAAGCTCCCTTGGACTCCTGGATGGGCATGTGGGGAGACGAGATGTGGGACAGGGAGAGTAGTGAGGACGCTGCTGCAGATGGGAGAGGTGGGCTGAGATCAGGGCGGTGGTGTGTGCACACCAGGCAAGGATTTGAGAGGCGCTGGGAGGCAGAAGCCACAGGCCCCTGTGATTGCCTGGATGTGGGGGGTGTGACAGCCAGATCTGGGTCCTGAGCACCCAGGTGGGGAGACTGGGGGAACCCCTCGTGAAAAGGGAATGCAGGCCCTGTTAGCTTTGCTTCCCTGTTTCCCTGGCCAACAGGTTTAAAATCACTACGTTTAAACTCACTACAATTTTCGATGCTGTCAACCCTGTTTACTCTCCTAGACTGTCTCCTATCCACAGTGATTCATTCCTTTCATAATCCTCAGGGGCCTCTTTTGTTCTTAAGAAAATGATAGGTACTGGGGATGACTGAGTTCCAGTCCTCAGGAAAATCAGTTTAGTAGGAGAAGGCTAAATCTTAAGCAGATAATTTTATGGCAAAGCGGTCAATGCAGCAACAAACAGATACGTACAGGTTAATACTGGAGCAGAGCAGAAGAATCAAGTGGTACGTGTTTAAGTGAAGCTTCAAGATGCATAGAAGCAAGCCTGGCAAAATAGGACAACGCTGAGTTACTGATCCAGTAGTGCCTGAGGCCATCTCTCTCAAATGGGTTTCCACTGGGTGAGACAGCTTTCATAAGCTAGTTTTAGTTGGATTTCTGTTACGTGAATGGAAAGCCTCTGGACTATAACAATATCTAGGCCCTTCCCCAAATGAGCTGGGCACACAGGTATGGCAGGTAGGTCCGAGCAGGAGGGGTGGGGCTGGGGCCTGGGTACAAGGCCAGATGGTGCCAGAGAAGGGGGGGCAGGCCTGAGTGGGGGTTCGCAGCTTATACAGGAGTCAGGCAGCAGGCTGGCAGGATCGGTTTGGGTACATAGAGGGGAATGAATATAATGAGAACTAGATTTGCCTTGTTGGAGGGGCAGATGTGGAAAGGGAGAAGACTAGAATGAACTCTACTATTGCACTGGAACTGGAGGTCTTGCTTTGAACGTTTTGGGCGCTGTGTTAGTTTCCGAGGACTGCTGTAAGAAATGATCAAAACTGGGTGGCTAACAACAAAAATTATTCTCGTACATGTCCAAGGGCCAGAAGTCTGAAATCGAGGTGTCAACAGGGCTGTGCTCCCTCTGAAAACTCTAAAATCCTTCCTTGACTTCCTGGCTTTAGGTGGCTCCTGGCAATTTTAGGCACTCCTTGGCTTCTAGCTGAATAACCCCAATCTCTGCCTCTGTCCTCACATGGCTTTTTCCTCTGTGTGTTCTCCTCCTCTTGTAAGGACACCAGTCTTTGGATTTGAGACCCGCCCTAGCCCAGTATGCGCCCATCTCAATCCCTAACTACTTACAACTTCAAAGACTCCATTTCCAAATAAAGTCATATTCTGTGGTTCTGAGTGGACATGAACTGGGGGGGGGGCACTATTCAATCGTATATATGTATATTACGGTCTGTATGTATGTGTACACACACACACACACACACACACACGTGTCTAGATGTACACATATCCCAGCACTGCCCACTGAGAAAGCCACAACACCCCAATAGCAGCAAGCACACCTATCTTGGTTTCAAAAACACCACAATTTCCACCAAAAAGAACCAGGACTCTTTGGACAAATGGCTGATTCCCCAGCGGGGGCAGGGAAACAAGATGAGTCTGGAACATCTTGTTGTTCCAGAAAGTAAGGAAACACTCAAAGAATGATGGCACAGAAGCCAGTTTGGAGGGGCTCCCGTGGACCAGTTGTGGGACAATGTGAGTGTTGAAATAATGACAGTAACATATCATAAACGTCTGAATAAGCAGGGATATGAGTCCACAGTGACAGACATAAATGAATGAATCAGTCAATGGGGGAGAAGAGGGAGGTCTTCCTTATAGTAGGTACCCAACTAACAAATGTAGAAGGATTGGTGATATCAAAAAATCACCATTGGTCAATAGTAATTACTTCAGTCAAACTAAAAAGCTTCTACATAGCAAAGGAAACAGTCAACAGAGTCAAAAAGAAACCTACAGAATAGGAGAAAAATTTGCACACTATTTATCTGATAAAGGGGTTAAACTGCAAAATATATAAGGAACTCCTATAACTCAATAACAAAAACAGGGGCGCCTGGGTGGCACAGCGGTTAAGCGCCTGCCTTCGGCTCAGGGCATGATCCCAGCGTTATGGGATCGAGCCCCACATCAGGCTCCTCCGCTAGGAGCCTGCTTCTTCCTCTCCCACTCCCCCTGCTTGTGTTCCCTCTCTCACTGGCTATCTCTGTTAAATAAATAAATAAAATCTTTAAAAAAAATAGCAAAAATAAAAACAAACCAAAACACAACAACCTAATAACCCAAGTTAAAAATGGGCTAAGGACTTAAATATTTCTCTAAAGCAGACGTACAAATGACCAATGGGTACGTGAAAGGATGCTCAATGTCACTAATCATTAGGGAAATGCAAATCAAAACCATAATGAGATAACATCTCACACCTGTTTGGATGGCTATTATCAAAAAAATAAAAGGCAACAAGTGTTGGCAGGGATGTAGAGAAATTGGAACTCTCATACACCAGTAATAGGCATGCCAGATGGTGCAGCCACTATGGAAAACAGTACGAAGTTCCTCCAAAATCAAAAAGCAAGTTACCCTATGATACAGGAATCCCACCTCTTGGTAGTTATCCAAAAGAACTGAAATCAGGATTTCAAAGAGCTATTAGCACCTCAATATTCATGGCAGCACTATTCTCAATAGGCAAGATGTGGAAACTACCTAAATGTCTACCAACAGATGAATGGATAAAGAAACTGTGGCCCATACATTCAACGGAATATTATGGAGCCTTAAAAAAGGAGGAAGTTTTGCAATATACAACGACATGGATGACACTTGAAGACACAACGCTGAGTGAAGTAATCCAGTCATTCCACGTACTTGAGGAATCGAAAAAAGTCCAACTCTTAAAGTCAGAGAATAGTATGGTAGTTACCAGGGGAGGGAGAAATGGAGAACTGCTCCTCAATGGGCTTAGAGTTTCAGTTATGCCAGAGGAGTATGTTCCGGAGACCTGCTGTACACGTTGTGCCCATAGTCAAGGACCATGGTGAGCCACTCTCCATCCAAGGACACGCTCCCCCACATGAACCGGGTGGGAGAATACGGGGGGTGGGGAGAATCCACGACCCCTGCATCTCTCCTGCGCAATGGTGGGCTTCTCTGTGGTTCCCATGGCTGTGGTGCTGCTTTAGCAAGACGACTTTCAGGGGGACCTGGAGCCGACACTGCTCCCACCTGCCCCACGTGCCCCATCCTGTTCCGTGACCCCATGGCTCAGGAAGCCAGGGCACCAACAGAAGGCAAGTTCCATCAGGGCAGGAATTTTCCCCTCTTGGTTCAAAACTAAATCGGTGACTACAACAGTGCCCAGCATATAAAAAGGAATCGGTAAGAATTGTGGAGTAAACCCATGGGTGAAAGCCTACATTCTATGGGATACTCACTCCTACTATGTACCCACGAAGAGAGAAACACTCCACTGGACGGTCGGGAGGTCCCACTGGCCCTGTAATGCAAACTCAGTGGCAAGCTTTATTTACCAACTGAAAGGCGATTGTGGCACCAGGAAGGCCGGGGTCCTGCTGGGAGGATAGGCCGACCACAGAGGAGAACCTTCCAGACTCTGCTCCAGAGCTCGCCCTGCACTCATCCTGAGAAAGGAGGTGCACCAGAGGCAGGTGACCCACGGCAGGCAATGGCTGCTGGGCCTTGGGGTCTGGGTGACACCAGCCAGGTTCCCTGCTCTCCCGTGGGCGTGTGTCCCTGCCCCGGCTGTAACGTGGACGTGACAATGCTCCCGCCTCCCTGCGGGGTTTTCTGAGGACCACGTGGCAGGAAGGCCGGGTGGCCCCGAGCCAGCGCTTGGCACAGACAAGGGCTCGGCTCATTAGATCCACGCTTCAGAGCAGGACCGCCGGCCACCCCAGAGAACCTTCTTGTTTTCACGGGTGCCCGCCGGCACAGTGACGCGTGCCCCAGTGTCCCCTGAGTCACCCCTCAGTGCCAGACTCTGGGGCAGGATTTCAGGATACAAAGGTGAGCCGCTTCAGTGTGGCCTCTGGCCTCCTACCAGCGACAGACCTAGGACTTGACCACTTGGCTTCAAGTACACATGTATTTGACATCAAAGGCAGCCTCTCTCTAATCAGGGTGATCCAGCATCCGGGACCTCAGGAAGGAATCTGTTAGAGCTTCTGGGGAAATGCGGGGGAGCGGAAGCACCCCAGGTGCTTCTCTGCCAGCACCTATTCTTTCTTGGGTATTAAACCCTGATGGAGATAAATGTTTAAGATTATCAACACGTTAGGGGCGTGTGGGTGGCTCAATCAGTTAGGGTCTTCCTTCCACTCAGGTCATGATCTCAAGGTCCTGGGATCGAGTCCTCTATCGGGCTCCCTGCTCAGGGGGAGGCTACGTCACGCTCTCTCTCTGCTGCTCCCCCCAGCTTGTGCATTTTCTCTCTCTCTCAAATAAAAATATGGAGTCTTAAAAAAAAAACAACAAAAAGGAAATCAAGCAACCACTCTGTCGCTTACTGTGCAGATCTCCTGACCCGTGTGGCCACTTTGGAAAATCACGGAGCAGCCGTGCCGCTGGCTGTCGCCTTCACAGTGAGTCTCTGCACAGACGCGAGCACGTGACCACCTCCTGAGGTCTTCCGGTGCCTTCAGGCCCCAGCGTGTGTGTTCACACGCTCATTCGATCATGACAGACTACGCTCCCTTTCCTTCATATCCGTTCTGGGCTCCACTGGACTCGGGTTGGCAACATTTTCTTATGAAGAGCCAGACAGGACACATTTTAGGCTGTGCGAGCCCCATTCAGTCTGCCCCTTGCTGCCTTTCTTTGTTTTAAAAAAGCAACCCTTGGGGGCTCCTGGGTGGTGCAAGCGGTAAGCATCTCTTGGTTTTGGTTCAGATCTTGATCTCAGGGTCCTGACATCGAGCCCCGCATCAGGCTCTGCACTTAGCCCGGAGTCAGCCTGAGAGTCTCTCTCTCCCTCTGCCCCGCCCGCTCGGGCTCATTCTCTCTCTCTCTCTCTCTCTCTCTCAAATAAATAAATAAACCTTAAACAACAACAACAACCAAGCAACCCTTTGACAGGGTAACACTGCGACAGCTCCTGGGTATACAAACACAGGCTGTGGCCAGACCTGGCCGGCACCCCCCACAGCACAATACTGATGTTATTGGAGGATGGGTGTGGGTAGGGTGTGTTCCCTGTGAATTCCACTCCAGTGTATCTACGGGGACACGACAGAGTGTTAGTTATAGGACGGGACTGGCTCTGACACCTGCAGAAGTGCGCCATACACCGATCCACGCAGAACACAAGTCGAAAGGACGGGGCCGACACCCTGGGGCCGAACAGGGCACGGAGACAAAGGTGTGACCCAGGGCCAGCTGCCTCCACTCCTTCCCAGGGTCTCACCCCCAAGACGCCAAGGGTGACATCCGCCCCTGCTCTGGCAGCGCTGCTTCCGGGCAGAAGTCTATGCTCACTGACACGACGTGTCCTCTGTGCCGCAGCCCTAGCGGCCTCAGCCGGCTCTCCGCCTCGGTGCGCAGGATGCCGAGAACTGCTCCAACACCAGCAGCTCCAGGATTTGGCCCTTGGGGTGCGTGTCTGCCTTCAGCCCTCGACAGCAGAGCTCCCGGGGTCTGTGGAAAGCCTGGCGAGGCCCGGCTGCTTCCTTGTCCTGCAACTGCCCGAAGTGCTGGCGGAGGGCTTCACAGGCGGCATCACAGTCTTGAAAGCCGGAGCCCGTTTCCAGCCAGGCCTGGATTGCACAACCCAGGCCCACGGCCATGACCCCCTCCTGGCGGGGTGCCATGGCTCTGGGCCTCCGTGTCTCAGATTCCAATCTGGTTCTCTGTGTAGGCATCAGGGGGAGCCACCCACAGCTCAGGACAGGACAAAAGCAGAGAGGAGGAACAGCAGTGGTTACCCCAGGCCATTCTCACCTCCCTCAACTGGCTTACTCTCCACTAAAGCCCTAGCGCAGCAGAGCCTGAGCTTTCTAGTGGGTTTGAGACGCGGATGGCAAAGCCATGGGCTCACTTCCTAGAAAAGTACACGGACACGTCCAGTTCTGCATCCAGTTTCCAAAAGGTTCATGGAATGTCCGAGCCCATCCCTAGACCCTCTAGAACTGTGCTGTCCAATAGGGTAGCCACTAGAGCCATGGGGACATTCAGGTCCAAAGTGATTAATGTATAAAATTCGGGTCCTCGCTACACTTCACACGCTCCCCAGCCATCAGTGTGGGAAGTTCTCTCGAGCAGCTTGGCTCTAGAATTTCGCCAAGGCTAAGAGCACCTGCCTTAAGGAGAACCCACCACCCCATGCTGGCCTGAAACCCCACTCCCAGTCTCATGTGGGCTATCTTCTGTTTCTGAAGATACATGGGCCACAGAGGAAATGGGGAGCAGTGCTTACAAGTCTGGTGAATAACCCTGAAAGGCATGTGGCTCTGAGTCACCCTTGGTCACCTTCAGCCACGGGATCTTAGCTACAGCCTTGCCTCCACAGGCTGTGAATCCACAACCCTTCGTTCCTCTCCACTCAGCACACGTGCACTCCAGCCAACATCAGCCTGGCCCCCGTCCTGCGATGTCATGCCAAGTGGCTTTCTCCTGGGAAATATACGCTGCCCCATGAAGGCCACCAGCTATCTGGGCTGCATGAGGAACGAAGGACAGTGATCACGTTCCTCATGCCATGTCCACGTGCTGTTGGAAGTCTCCCGCATGTGTCAGGTCCCGTGGGCCTCATGCAGAGCGAGGAGGTGGGGACTAGTATGAAGGCCTGAATACGGATGAGGGGACTGTGGCTGGAGGCTCAGGAGCACTGAATGACTTGTCCCAGGTCACACGGTCCAAGCCAGAGAGAAATGGTGACGAGGCTAGAATGCATGGACCTTGCAGTGCTCATGTCTACAAACGTCCAAACGTTCTACGTGCAACGTCTGAGGCCACACCTGTGGTTAGAGGTGGTCACAGAGGTGGTCACGTGCCCATCTCCACAGGTCTCAGGTGCCACAGGTACCCTCCCTCTATTTGCTCTAACACAACTCGTGGACCTGCCTCTTCCCTGGGGGGCATCAAGTAAAAACATACTCATGGCTCTTCCTGCCCAGGCATGGAAAACAACACTGTTCCCATCTCGTCCCTGGACAAGTGTCTTTTCTTTAAAGATTTATGTATTTATTCGAGACGCGGAGGTGGCAGAGGGAGTGAGAATGGCAAGCAGACTGCCGGCTGAGCTGGAGCCTGACCTCAGCACCCTGAGACCCTGACCTGAGCCGAAACCAAGGGTCAGAAGCTCAACCAACTGAGCCTCCCAGTGCCCACCTTGGGCAAGGTTCTTAAAGGACACCCAGTGTCTCTCCTTGTAACACCAGCTTCATGAAGTTCCCTGTGCTGGATCCAGTTGCGTGGAAGTGAAATGGTCTTTCTGTTCCCCAGCCCCGGGATGCACAGGACCCGTGCCCCTTCCATTCCTGTGTCCAGCAATGCAGAGGGATGATTCATGTGACGGTCCTTCCATTCTCGGGCCCACGGATACACAGGGACCGGCCAGGCCATGGTACTTCATTCCCGGATCGGGGGACACAGGGGACCTGTGCTGTCTCTTCTAAGCACGCTTGCCCCTCGGCAGCGCTGGGGACAGTGGTCCCGGGATCCAAGCCACCCAAGGGAGCTCTGCCACCCACCCTCAGGGAGTTCGCGCCTCCGGCTCCAGGACTCACTGCCTCCAGGCTCTCTAGTGCTGGCCTGCTGCTGGGTCCGGTGCTGCTGGGGGGCAGTCACCTGGCTTCGGCCTGTTGCCGCTAAGGCCTGGTGGGGGAGTCCTTGGGGCACCGGGTGGGGCCAGGGGGGTTCTGCCCCAGGTGCCAGCTCAGCTGGAGGCCCGGAGGAGGAGAGGGGCAGGCTTGGGCAGGGACCCCACTATCTCCTAAATTCCGCCTCAGCACTCTCTACCTTCCACTGCGGCGAGGGAGAAACTCTTGGAAGAGCTTATTAAACTTAGGACGTGTTAAATTTAGATTTCTTGGCTCTAGTTTGGGCTCCGATATGGGCATTTTAATAAGTATTCCTGGGGATTTGGTCCACTGTTGCACTCAAATTTCGTTTTTGAGCTTTTTTGGTTTGTGAAACATGAGAAACCTGAAAATACGAGAAATAACGGACCAGTCAGATACCGTACGATCTCTTATACTTGGAATCTTACAAAGCCAGGGGTGTTTGGGTGGCTCAGATGGTTAAGGGTCTGCCTTTGGCCCAGGTCATGATCTCAGGGTCCTGGGATGGAGCCCTGCGTTGGGCTCCCAGGAGTCTGCTTCTCCCTCTACCTCTGCCTCTCCCCCTGCTTGTGCTCTGTCTCTCTCTCTCTCATGAATAAATAAAATATTTTTTAAAAACCACACCAAGCTCATACAAACAATGGTGTTTGGGGGGGTGCTGGGGTAGTGGGAAATGGGGAGATATTGGTCAACAGGTACAAAATTCTCACTATAATATTAATTATAACTTAAATAACTTAAATAATTATAATTTTATATCTTTATGTAATTTTATAAATTTTATATAGCTTTATATAATTTATATAATTTTGTAACTTTAATTATAACTGCGTTCTGAGGATCTCATATACAGCAGGATGTTTCTTGTTAACAATACTGCATTATGTGTACTTGAAAACTGCCAAGAGAGTAAATCTTAAGTATTCTCACCACAAAGAATAAGGTAACTATGTGAGGTGACGGAGGTGCTAACACTATTGTGATAACCATTCCAAAACATGTACTTGTATCAGATCACGTTGTACACTTCAAACGTATGTAATGTTATATGTCCATTAGAGCTCAATAAAGCTGGGGAAAAGAAAGAGGGTAGGGAGGGGAGAGAAAGGGAGAGAGAGGAAAAAAAGTGAATCTTACGGAGGGGGTCAAAGTCTCATGTCTCTGTTTCACAAAAACTTAGCCACAGTGAGAGGCTTCTGTTAAGGACTGAACCTGGGGCAAGCATGCATGGCCCCAGGAAAAGAACGGCTGCACTGTCTTCAGCAGCCGAAACAACAGAAATCCTGTTACTGTTTCTGCCTCTCCTCCCGCCTCCCCCTCCTGGGGGTGACCCTAGTTCCTGTCCCCACCCCAATCTCTGGATGTGCCTTTATGGTCATTCCACGTACTTTTGGTCACGAAGGCGAAAATGCTGTGTGTGGTTTCCACACCCTTTCTCCTCTGTCTGGGATCCCCTGTTGGTCCATAGACATAGTTATCTCCCTTTTAGCTGGCGATATAGCTTTTTTACTTCTTTATAAAACATGGCCCCTGGGATGCCTGGGTGGCTCAGCCGTTAAGCGGCTGCCTTCAGCTCAGGTCATGATCCCAGGGGCCTGGGATGGAGCCGGCATTGGGCTCCCTGCTCAAGGCTGGGGGGGGGGGGGCTTCTGCCTCTGCCAGCTGCTTCCCCTACTTTCGTTCTCTTGCTCTCTCTGTCAAATAAATAAATAAATAAACAAACTATAACTCCCATTTGTAATGGCACGGATGGAACTAGAGGGTATTATGCTAAGTGAAATAAGTCAATCAGAGAAAAACAAGTATCATATGATTTCACTCATATGTGGAATTTAAGAAACAAGACAGAGGGGGGCGCCTGGGTGGCTCAGTTGTTAAGCGTCTGCTTTCGGCTCAGGGTGTGATCCCGGCGTTCTGGGATCGAGCCCCACATCAGGCTCCTCCGCTATGAGCCTGCTTCTTCCTCTCCCACTCCCCCTGCTTGTGTTCCCTCTCTCGCTGGCTGTCTCTATCTCTGTCAAATAAATAAATAACATCTTTAAAAAAAAAAGGAAACAAGACAGAGGATCATAGGGGAAGAGAGGAAAAAATACAACAAGACGAAATCAGAGAGGGAGACAAACCATAAGAGACTGTTAACTCTAGGAAACAAACTGAGGGTTGCTAGAAGGGAATAGGGTGGGGGAACGGGGTAACTGGGTGACAGACATTAAGGAGGGCAGGTGATGTAATGAGCAGTGGGTGTTATATAAGATTGATGAATCACTGACCTCTACCTCTGAAACCAACGATATATTGTATGTTAATTACTTGAATTTAAATTAAGAAAATAATGCTGCAATAAAAAAAATGTAACACCTGTATCATTGCCATGGACTTTGGGGGAGATGGGAGGATTTTTTCCCCATTGAAAGATGACCATCCTGATATGAACTGACCTTTTCTCCCCTCATGTAACATATCAGAAATCAGGATTTGTATTATAACCAATGATGTTTTAGGGAAAATGTGATATAGAATTTTGCAGTTTGTTAATATTTGGTTTACACTCTTCTATGTATAAATAATTGGCCAGATTTGTAACATTTATATATAATCTCTTTTGGTTTTGTCTGTTTCAAAGGTGGAGAAAAGCAGAATTCTTTAGCAAAGGATTGATCTGTTGATATAAAGGTTGGATTGGTATGTATGTGTGTGTATGTATGTATCATAAGGAATTATCTCACAAGATGATGGAGGCTGAGAAGTCCCAACACCTGCAGTCAGCAAGCTGGAGACCTAAGAGAAGCAATGATTAGGTTCCAGTCCACAGGAAAGAGAAGACGGATTGTCCTGGCTTAGGGAGTCACGCAGAATTTCCCTCTTACTTGGCCTTCGACTGCTTGGATGAGGCCCACCCACATTGGGGAGGGCAATGTCCTTCACTCAGTCTACCAATTCCAATGTTAATCTCAACCAAAACTGCCCTCACAGACACATCCCAAGGAACGTGTGACTGAACATTTGTGCACCCCATTGCCCAGGCACGCTGACGCCTAAAATTTACAATTACACCTTCCTGAATTGCAGTCATTGCAAAGTGAGTGGTTTTCTTTCCTGTCTTCCTAAAGGATGGGCCAGTTTTAGGGATTGTGAAGAGACAGGCATCAAACCGAAAGTTTCACCACCTTTGTCCCTCTTAATGAGATGTGCAAAAAAGGGAAGGGTGACTCTGTGTGTGTGTGTGTGTGTGTGTGTGTGTGTGTGTGTGTGTGCGCACACGCGCGCGCAACCTTCCCCTCCCGCCTGCAGCACTCTCAGCCTGCGGTTGAGAGGCGGCGCCAGCCTCGGGAAACCTGAACCAGGGCCGCCAGTCCTGCTCTTGGCTCCTTAGCCCTTCCTATTTCCTGGCTTCTCCAGGGGAGGCTCAGCGTCATCTTTTCTTTGAGCGCCTTAAATCTGGAAATGTCACCCTGAAAAATCACACTAGGAAAATAAATGCCAGCCAGCCCTGCCGAATCATTGCTCCTTTAGAGAAGGCGCTAACCCACCTTCGTTTTGCTTTCCCCAAGTCCATCTGTAGCCGTGACTGCATGGTGGCTCTCTCTGTCCCTTCCTAGCCAGCACTGTCACGGGAGCCCCCCCCCCCCGAGTCCTGAGGAGATGGACTAGTATCCTCCCAAGTCGGAAATGTTTGCACAGCTGGAAATTCACAAGTAGTTAAATTAGCTGCTTGTAATTCTTTAGTGGCTTTTTTCTTCTCCATCGCACAGTACACTCTGCAGGGTCACAGACCTGCGTGCTTGCTCGCCCTGTAATGCAGTGCCTGGTACACATGGTAGGTACTCAACAGACGCTGTTTGCACAGGCTGAGCCTTTCCTGCCGCAGATGGGTGTCCCATGGAATGTCGATTTCCCACGAGGAGAGTTTTCTCCACAAAAGGAATCCACATGCGGTCAAATCATGAGAAAAGAAACCATTGACTATCACCGCTGCCAGTCGGCACGTTCCTCTCCCCTCTTTCTCGTTCCCCGTGCTCCTCAGTAAGAAGGAAAACCACAGAGCCTGCGCTCCCCTTCTTACGCTTGGCGCATTTGGAGAGTAGGTGAGAAGGCAAACTCCTCGACCCGATAATGAGAATGGTGCGAATAATAACCTTGGATAGTTGTAAACGGATTGGTAATTAAAGTGTGATTTCATAGCCATAAACGTGATCCTAGAAGCCGTCCAGTAAAGTGCGTAGAGCCCATATGGTTGCCTTAGCTCAGAGAGGCAGAAACACAGGCTCGTTGGAGTAACGTGACTTGCTCCAGATCTCGCAGGTCAATAGGAAACATGGACACCCCATTCTCTGACCTTTGACTCTTATTCCAGCACCCCTTCCATCTGGGCACACCACATCTTAGCACTTCACAGTGGCGGAAGAGAGCACAAGTGCTTCCTAAGAAACCCATGTGTATTCATTGTCAAGGGCTGCCATAACAACGTGCCACAGACCCAGGGCGGGGGGACGGGGGGAGGGGGCCTACACAACAGAAAGTGACCATGCGATTCATGATGTCAGAGCTACACACGGAGTCTACACTGGTCTGGCTTCCTAGACCTCCTAAGCTAGGCCTGCAGGGCTGAGCTGTCCTTATTTGCATCAGACGGACATGGAGAGGCCGTGACTTTCTTGCATCGGGGCTCTTGATGGCTGACTCCCATTTAGCTATCCCTGCCTCTAATCTGGACTCAGGGGAAGCAGGGGCAAGAATATGACCCACCTCCTACTGGCTACATGGAGAACATACAAAGAGTTGGAGAGTAAGAGGAAAAATGTGGAAAAGAGGGCTCTGTGGAGATGAAAAGGAGGAGACCAAGGTATGTGACAAAAAGAAAAACAAAAAGAAAACATTCACAGCCTTATTACAAATTGTTGAGAGCTTGCTTGGAAAAAACATGGAGGTGTGTGGCATTGGCTGTGGACCAATGACTCAAATGTGATCCCTGCCATCTCAGGGTCTCTTTTCTTGTATTCCTCAGAAAATTCGGGTTGCGGGGCAAACTGCCACCCTAAAATCTAGGGACAGTGCCAAGACCGACTATCACAGTCAGAGACAACTGCTTTGCCTGGAGCCCAAGCCACTGGAACCATACACTGGTAGGAACACTTACCCAGGACCTTTGACAAATTACTAGAGGCCGAGCAGGACTAGCAGGAGAGTGAGAGAATCCTGGGGGCTGCGGTCTTAGGAGGGCCATCGTACTTTAGGGAGTTTTACCTCCAGAAACTCCACCAACTTTTCTCAGGAAGATATAGGACACCTCATGTTTCTGACAGACCGGCTGGAGGGGCCGTTAAACATTCTGAAATACAGGCAGAAATACAGGCAGTGCTTTCTGCATGGCAAAGTTCCCCTATTCAGCAGGGAAAAAGACTTTACCAGGGTTTTGTCATACCTGAGAAGGGAAATTACTCAATTCCACCCCCACTCGCCTTTCAGTCTTAAGTAAAAGGAGGGGGTAAAAAGCTGAGAAACTGCCAGCGAAGGTCACAGCCCAGGGACATGGGCCTACTAAAAGATAAAGATTTAAACATAAGATTATAGAACACTTGACCCCCCCCCTCAACCGTGCATCATACCACCACAGTAACGGGGTCTAGAAGAATAGCAGTAGATTATCAGACTGTTATACTGCAGTGGGAAGGGCTGCCAGGTCCAGATTCTTACTTAAGAAGGATTTTTGAGAGATGGCCAAAGACAACAGGAAAGAGACAAACAGGGATGCTGGAGGAATTTGCAGCCTTGGCACTTAGAGCCAGACAGCTAGAGCAAGCACCGAACAAAGCCCAGCTCCCAGACCGATCAACATAAAACCTCACACCAAAGCCTATTTCTTTAGCTCCTATTATCCAATGTGTCGTTCCGGCTTTCAACAAAAAATTACAGCGTATGCTATGAGGCAGTAATAGACAGAGTCTGAAGGACAAAGCAAACATCAGAACAATATTCAGATATGGCACAGACTTTTGAATCATCAAACAGGGAATTTTAAACAACTGGATTAAACATGGGAAGGGCTATAATGGGAAAAAAAATAGGCGATGGGCGGGAACAGAGAGGTAGAGTACCCTTAGAGTGACATCAGCAAAAATAGTCAAGTAGGGAATTTGAAGGGCCTGCCCCTTCACAGAAACACCAAAAAAATGGGCCAAAATGGTCAGATTTAGTCAGACTCTAGGAAACAAAGATTTATAGCAACTAATAAATGCTGAATAAATGAAGAGAAGACTTAGGATACGAGAGCTTTGTGAGCCTTGCCCCACTGCCCCCCCCCCATGCCAACAGTCTTGAAGACGACAGCTGGCATTCCTCGCTGTGTAGGTATCTTGTTCTGGAAGGAGCAGAGGAGACCTTGTTCCCAAGGAATTATATTTGTCTACTTTTAGCTGTCTGGAGTATCCCTGAGGACCGATGCAAGGGGCTTGCCTTTTTTCACCTAACTTCAAACTCTCTCATGGTGAGAGAGTGGCTGGATAAAGGCAAAGAGAAAGAGAACCCTGAGAGCAGCAAGACAGAAGGGACTCATTAGGTTGAAGGAAGCCTCAAAAGGATTCAGTCAGTTTCTCATAAGAAACCACAGAGGCCAAAACATGGTGGGACTGCCTATTTAAAATGCTGGCAGAAAAAAACCAAAAAACCAAAAAACCCTGTCCATCTGTCAACCAAGAATTTGATATCTGGCAATTCTATGCTTCCAAATGGAAAGAGAAATTAAGACATCCCCAAATACACAAAGGCTGGGAGAATCCTTTGCTAGTAGACCTGCCTTACAGGAAAGGCTACCATTAGTCCCACCAGCTAAAACGAAAGGATCCTAAGCAGTAAATGGGAGTCATACAAAGAAATAAAGAAAAGTGGTAAAGTAACAATCCAAGTAAATATAAAACCACTTGTATCATGTTTCTGGTTCGTAATGTCTCTATTTCCCCCACATGATTTAAAATGCAAATGCATAAAACAATACTTATAAATCTGTGTTAATGGAAATAATATATAAGAATGTAATTTGTCACAGTAACAACAACACTGAGGACAGAGCTGTATAGGAGCAAAGCTTTTGTGCACTACTGAGGCTATGTTGGTATTAATTCTAACCAGATTGTTCAAGTTTAAAATGTTCATTGTAGTCCCAGGATAAACACTTAGAAAATAGATTTAAAAATACTGAAAAGGAAATGAGAAAGCAATCAAGATGATACCTGCAAAAAATCAATTATAAAAAGAAAGCAGTATTGGAGGAATTGAGGAACAAAAAGATATAAGATACATAGAGAAAGAGAACCATGAGAAAATGGCAGAAATCCTTCCTTTTCAGTACTTTTTTTTCACTACTGACTTTAAATGTAAATGTATTAAGCTCTCCAATTAAAAGGCAGAGATTAGTAGAATGCGTTTAAAAAACAAACCATGATCCTTCCATAATCTGTCTACAAGACTTTCATTTTAAACCCAAATACATAAATAGGTTTAAAGTGAAAGGATGGGGGGCGCCTGGGTGGCACAGCAGTTAAGCGTCTGCCTTCGGCTCAGGGCGTGATCCCGGCGTCCCGGGATCAAGCCCCACGTCAGGCTCCTCCTCTATGAGCCTGCTTCTTCCTCTCCCACTCCCCCTGCTTGTGTTCCCTCTCTCGTTGGCTGTCTCTATCTCTGTCGAATAAATAAATAAAATCTTTGAAAAAAAATAAAGTGAAAGGATGGAAAAGATATTCCATGCAAACTGTAATCAAGAGACCTGAGGTGGCTATGCTAATATTAGACAAAATAGACTTTAATCAAAACATGTTACAAGAGGCAAAGAATGACATTACATATCGATAAAAGAGTCAATTTATCAAGAATTAATATAACAATTATAGGCATATGCACACCTTACAAGAGAGTCCCAAAATATATAAAGCAATATGTGACAAAATCAAAGGGAGAAATAGTTTTACAATAGTCCAAAAATTTTACTTCTCACTTTCAGTAATGGATAGAACACGAGAGAGATCAATAAGGAAATAGACGACTTGAACAACACTATAAATCAACTTGACCTAACACACATATATTCCACCCCCCAAAAGTAGAACATACATTTTCATGTGCACATGGACTATTCTCAGGATAGACTATATGTTAGGTCACAAGTCTGTAGCCCACTTTTTATTAGTTTTTTTGCTGTTAAGTTATAGGAGTTCCTTATATATTTTGGAAGTTAACCCCTTATCGGATATATGGTTCACAAATATTTTCTCGCATTCCATTCCATAGGTGGCCTTTTAACTCTGTTGTTTCCTTTGCTGTGCAGAAACTTTTTAGTTCGATATAGTCTCACTTGTCTATTTTGGCTTTTGTGGCCTGTTCTTTTAGGGTAATATTTATGAAATCATTGCTGAGACCAATGTTTTGAAGCTTTCTCAACATGTTTTCTTCTAGGAGTTTTATTTTAAGTCTTACATTTAAGTCTTGATCCACTTTGAGTTGACTATTGTATAAGGTGTAGGATAAGGGTCCAATTTAATTCTTTTGCATGTGGATATCCAGATTTGCCAATACCATTTGTTGAAGAAACTATTACTTGCCCATAGTAAATTCATGGCACCCTTGTCAAAAGTCAGTTGATCAAACATACATGGATTTATTCCCAGGCTCTCTATTCTGTTCCACTGGTCTATCTGTCTACTTTTATGTCAGTACCATACTGTTTTGATTACTGTAGCTTTGTAATGTATTTTGGAATAAGGAAGAATTATGCCTCCAGCTTTGTCCTTTTTTCTCAAGATTGACTTGGCTATTCATTGCCTTTTGTGGTCCCATATGAATTTCAGAATTGGTTTTTTTCTATTTCTTTTTTCTTTTAATCCAATGGGATTTTGATAGGATTGCACTGAACCTGTAGATCGTTTTGGGAAATATGGACATTTGAACAATATTAAGTCTTCTGATCTATGAACATGGGGTGTCTTTCCATTTCATTTGGGTTTTTAATTTCTTTCATCAGTGTTTTGTAGAAAATGGGCTAAGAACTTGAACAGACATTTCTCCAAAGAAGATATACAAATGGAACGACAGATATATGAAAAAATGCTCAAAATTACTAATCATCAGAGAAATGTAAATCAAAACCACAATGAGATATCACATCACACCTGTCAGGATGGCTATTATTTAAAAAAAAAAAAAGACAACAAGGGTTGGCAAAGATTAAAAGAAATTGGAACCCTTGTATACTGTTGGTGGGAATGCAAAATAGTGCAGTCGTTATGGAAAACAATATGGAGGTTTCTCAAAAAGTTAAAAATAGAACTACCATATGATCAGTAATCCCATTTCTGGGTCTTTACCCACAATTACTGAAGTCAGGATCTGTACATGGAAGCATTATTCACAACAGCCAAGATGTAGAAACAACCCAAATATCCATTGACAGATGAATAAAGAAAATGTGGCATATACATGCAATGGAGTATTACTCAGCATTAAAAAAAGAAAGATGCGATTTTCAGCAGTACATATACTAAAACCGGCCCTTTACAGAGAAGATGAGCGTGGCCCCTACACAAGAATGGCATGCAAATTTGTGAGCTGTTCCATATATTTTAAAGAAATGCCACACAAGAAAGGAAATTCTGCAAAATGCAACAGTATGGATGAACCTCGAAGACATTCTGCTAAATGAAATAAGGCAGTCACAGAAAGACAAATACTGTTATTCCACTTATATAAGGTATCTAAAATAGTCAAATTCATAGAGTCAGAGTAGAATGGTGGTTGGCTGGCGCTAGGGGGCAGGGGGAAATGGGTAGTTGCTAATCAACGGGCATAAAGTTTCAGTTAAGCAAGATGAGTAAGTTCTAGAGATCCACTGTACAACATTGTACATATATTCAATAATATTGTACACTTCACAATTTTTAAGAGGGTAGATCTCATATTCAGCATTTTAAAAAATTAAACTTAATTTAAAAGTCACCCCAAAAAAGTCCCAATAAGTTTTAAATGACTGAACTCACACAAAATATCTTCTCTGACCACAACAGAATGGAGCTGTAAGTCAAAACCAGAAGGAAAACGGGAAAATTAACAAATATGTGGAAATTAAACAACACACTCTTAAAAACATTGAGTCAAAGAAGAAACCAGAAAGGAAATGAAATGTATGAAATCAAATCACAACGTAACAAAACTTATGAGATGAAGCAAAGGCAGTGCTCACAAAGACATCAAGAGGGGTGCCTGGGTGGCTCAGTCGGTTAAGCGTCTGCCGTCAGCTCAGGTCATGATCCCAGGGTCCTGGGATCGAGCCCCACATTGGGTTCCTACTCAGTGGGGAGACTGCTTCTCCCTCTCCCACTCCCCCTGCTTGTGCACTCTCTCTGTCAAATAAATAAATAAAATTTTAAAAAAAGAAAGAAATTGAGAGCTGTAAATACATACATGAAAAAAGAAATATCTCAAATTGGTAACCTGACATTACCACTTTAAGAAACGAGGAGGAGGAGGAGGAGGAGGAGGAGGAGGAGGGGGAGGGGGAGGGGGAGGGGGAGGGGGAGGGGGAGAGGGAGGAGGAGCAGATCATCTAACTAAATACAAAGCCAGTAAAATGAAAGAAATAATAAAGATTAGAGTGGAGATAAAGAAAAGAGAGAACAGAAAAATATTACAGCGATTCAACAAAACAAAAAGGTAGTTCTTTGAAAAGACTAACAAAGTTGACGAACGTTTAGCTAAAGAAAAAAGGGGAAAGACTCAAATCACTAAAATCAGAAATGAAGTGGCGACCTTACATAAATATAAAGGATTATGAGCAAACACTATGAATAACTGAACACCAACAAATTAGGTAACACTGTCCTGGAAGTTCTAGCCAGAGCAATCAGACAAGCAAACAGAAAAATCCTCAAAATGGAATGGAAAAAGTATAACTACATTCACAGATTTCATGATCTTACAGATAGAAAATCCTAAAGAATTCACACACCAACGCCTAAAGCTAATAAACAAATTCACCAAAGTTGCAGGATAAAAGAGCAACACGCAAAAATCAATTGTATTCTTCTTTTTAAGATTTATTTATTCTCTGGGGCGCCTGGGTGGCTCAGTCGTTAAGCACCTGCCTTCGGCTCAGGGCGTGATCCTGGCCTTACGGGATCGAGCCCCACATCAGACTCCTCCTCTGGGAGCCTGCTTCTTCCTCTCCCATTCCCCCTGCTTGTGTTCCCTCTCTCGCTGGCTGTCTCTCTCTCTGTCAAATAAATAAATAAAATCTTTTAAAAAAAGATTTATTTATTCTAGGGGCATCTTGGTGGCTCAATCATTAAGCATCTGCCTTCGGCTCAGGTCACAATCCCAGGGTCCTGGGATAAAGCCCTGCATTGGGCTGCCTGCTCAGCGGGAAGCCTGCTTCTCCTTCTCCCTCTGCCTGGTTGTGCTTCCCCTACTTGGGCTCTCTCTCTCTGTCAAATAAATAAATAAGATCTTAAAAAAAAAGATGTATTTATTCTATTTTAAAGAGAGAACATGAGTGGGGGGAGGAGCCGAGGGAGAGGGAGAGCATCCTAAGCAGGGCTCAATCCCACAACCCTGGGATCATGACTTGAGCTGAAATTAAGAGTCAGACACTTAACCAACTGAGCCACCCAGGCACTCCAAATTAGTTGTATTCTTATATACAAGCAATGAACAATCTGAAAAGTAAATTAATAAAATAATTCCATTTACGGTAATAGCAAAAAGAATGAAATACATTGGAATGAATTTAGCCAAGGAGGTTCAAGAGTTGTAACATAAATACTATAAAACATTACTAAGAGAAATTTTAATACACCTAGAAAAATGGAAAGACATCCTATGTTCATGGACTGACTGCTAAAATGGCAATACTAGGGCTGCCTGAGTTGCTCAGCCGGTTAAGCAGCTGACTCTTGGTTTCAGCCCAGGTCATGATCTTGGGGTCCTGGGATCGAGCCCTGCATCCAGCTCTGAGCTTAGCAGGAAGTCTGCTTGGGGATTCTCTCTCTCCCTCTCCCTCTGTGCCTACCCCCACTCACACTCTCTAAAATAAATAAGTAAACCTTTAAAAATAAATAAAATGGCAATACTGCACAAAACAATCTACAAAATTCAATACAATCCCTATCAAACTTCCAATAGCTTTTTATGCAGAAACAGAAAAGCCAACCCTAAAATTGGTACGAAATTGCAAGACAAGTCAAATAGCCAAAACAGCCTTGAAAAAGAGGATCAATGTTGGAGGCTTCCTACTTTTTTATTTTAAAGATTTTATTTATTTATTTGACAGATAGAGAGACAGCCAGAGAGAGGGGGAACACAAGCAGGGGGAGTGGGAGAGGAAGAAGCAGGCTCCCAGTGGAGGAGCCTGATGCGGGGCTCGATTCCAGAACGCCGGGATCACGCCCTGAGCCGAAGGCAGACGCTTAACCGCTGTGCCACCCAGGCGCCCCGAGGCTTCCTACTTTTTGATTTCAAAATTTATTATAATCAAAACAATGTAGTACTGGCATAAGGATATATACAGAGAAACTGAATAGAATTGTGAGTCCAGAAATAAGCTTATACATCTACAGTCAACTGAGTTTTGACAAAGGTGCAAGATCATTCAATAAAGAAAAACAGGCTCTTCAAAAAATGAGGCTGAGACAATTGGATAGTCACATGAAAGAGTATGAAGCTGAACCCCCTACCTTACAATATATAAAAAATTAGTTCAAAATGGACCAAAGACCTAAATGCTCAAAGAGCTAAAACTTTAAAATCCTGAGGAAAACAAAGGTCAAATCTTCATGACTTTGGATTTGGCAGTAATTTGTTTAGATATGACACCAAAAGTACAGTCAACTAAAGAAAAAATAAATAACTTGGACTTCAGTAAAAGTAAAAACGTTTGTGCATCAAGAAAGAGATGCATTTCTCCAGAATGGGAGAAAATATTTACAAATCATGTATGTAATAAGGGCCAATTATTCAGGATATATAAAGAACTGTTACTATTCAAATACAAAAAGACAAACCACCCAATTTTTAAAAATGGGCAAAAGGCTCAAATCGACATTTGTTCAAAGAATATATACATATGGCCAATAAGCACATGAAAATATACTCAACATTATTAGTCATTGGGGAAATGCAAGTAAAAACCACAACACTTCACACCCACTAGTATGACTATAATTAAAAACGAATGGAAATTAACAAGGCTTGGTGAGGATGTGGAGAAATTGGAATCCTTGTA
Organism: Ursus americanus; assembly: GCF_024610735.1. Lineage (NCBI taxonomy): Eukaryota > Metazoa > Chordata > Mammalia > Carnivora > Ursidae > Ursus > Ursus americanus. Next base: position 15,906,369 of record NC_142164.1, read on the forward strand.
CTTTCTGGTGGGAATGTAAAAGGGTACAGCTGCTGTGGAAAACCATTTGGAGGTTTCCTCAAAAAGGTAAACATACAATTACTATCTGACCCAGGAATTCTACTCCTAGGTATATACGGAAAGAACTGGATTTTCAATTAGTTTGAAAATTATTTCAATTATCTTGAAAACAGGCATCCAAACAAATACTCATACATGAATTTTCATACAGCGCTATGCACAAAGCCAAAAGACGAAAAAAAGCCAAACGTCCTTCAGTGGAAGAATGAATAAACAAAATACGGTCTATCTATCTATCAGTGGAATATAATTCAGCCATAAAAAGGAATGAGGAACTGATACATGCTCCGACGTGGATGGACCTCGGAAAAAAATGTACAGTTAAAGGAGCACTTAGTACCTTCACCAGGTTGTGCTTCCATCACATCTGCTTTGAAAACATTCTCTTTACCCCAAAGGAGACTCCCAGCCTCCCCAGCCTCTGGCAACCACTAATCTGTTTTCTGTCCCTATGGATTTACCTATATTGAATATTGAATATTTCATATTCATTTTACTTAGCATATTGTTTTCTGAGGTTCATCCATCCACATGTTGTAGCAGGTGTCCTTTGCGTCATGTATCCACGTGACAATATTTCATTCCTTTTTTGGCTATATAATTATCCACTGCATATACCACGTCTTGTTTAAGAAGTCAATTCCAGATGAATTTTAGATCTAAATGTATAAGGTAAAATAATAGGACCTGTAAATGACAACATAGGAAAATATCTTCATGACCTTGGCATAGGTGGTCATTTCTGCACCAAGACTTCAACAGCACTAATGACAAAGGAAAATACTGATGAATTGGAAGACACTACAACGGGGAACTCTTCTTCATTAGGGGACATCAAGTGAGTGAAACAGCAAGTCATGGAGTGGCAGAAGGTACCGGCAGTACATGCATCCAACAAAGGACTCAAATTCAGAATCCAACAGATCAGTAGGAAAAAAAGAACCCAATAGAAATACGGGCAAGAGACTTAACAGGCACTTTGCAAAAACGTATATTCAAATACTCACTAGTCACATATTAGACACGTGAGAAGGTGCTCGTCTTAATTGATCAAGGAAATGCAGATTAAAACCACAATCCTTCTATTCACCAGGATGGCTGAAATGAAAAAGACAGCCAGTTTCAAATGTTGGCAGGGACAAGGAGTAACTGAAACCCTCACACACTGCCAGTGGGAATGCGGGTTGGTATATTTTTGAAAAACATTTTGAAAAACATTTTGGCGCTGAACATATATAAGCCCTATGACCCAACCGTCCCATTCCTAGAGTGCTCCTAATGGTCTTGTTCTTGATCTGGGTGGTGGTTATGGTTACAAGGATGTTCACTTAGTGAGATCACTGAGCTGGACACTTACTACTTGAGCATTTTTCTGTTTGTGTCATGCTTCAGTAAGTTTCCTTTAAAATACATGTAAATAGGGGGAAAATGTCCTAAGACCATGAGGCTTTAAGTGTCAATGTGCTTCTTTTGATTATTACAAGTATTAAATACTATTGATTAAACAACATAAATATATTATAAATTTGGGTACTTATAAACAAAAAAATACATATTTATTGAAAATCCCACTCCTAATGATATAGAGGACTTCCTTGAAATTAATTCATATCATGAATAAATATTAGTTATTTCCAGAACGAGGTCTGGCTCATCACCAATTATATCCCTATTTCTCATTTTCAGAGAAGATATGTCAATGGGCGTGGACAGAATTTTGTTATAGCAGGGTCACTCAAAATTTTAAAATTTCCTTGAGTTATATGGCATAAAGCAAGTACTGAGCCATCACCAATTTTTTCCCAATGATCTATCAGCTGATAAGTTGATTAATAAGTCCTTCTTCAATTCTGTCTAAAGGAAAACACAGGAAACTATTTGATATGCAGGATTCCCTGCCCAGTCATTCGTCATTCAGTTTCCCAACCAGGAATATTTTGATGCCTCTTTGGCTCCTCAGACACGTTAAACTCTGGGCCAATGCACCATGGGAAGACCAGAGCAGGGAAGAGCGGTGGAAGGGGGTGATGAAGGGGAGGGTGGGGATGGAGAACCCCCCTTCGGGTTTTCCTCACATCAGTTTTAGGAAGAATGTATGGAACTAAGTACTCAGAAATAGATTCCTGTAAAACTATCCATGCCCAATCTCCCTTGGGCGGTCCTGACGCCCGCCCGCCAGGCGCAAGTGAACCTTGGTCACTACAGGACTCCACGGAACCGGCTCCTCAGGGGTGCCTGGATGGTTCAGTTGGTTAAGCAGCTGCCTTCAGCTCGGATCATGATCTTGGGGTCCCTTCTCCCTCTCCCCGCCCCCCCCATTCTTGCTCTCTCTCTCTCTCTCTCAGATAAAGAAAATCTTAAAAAAAAGAAGAACTGGCTCCTCAGACTGCGTCTCCAAGCACCCAGGCTGCTGCTGACCTACAGGGGCAAGGGTGCAGGGTCTACCTAATTGCACCAATTGTCAAGTTCACCTCTGGAGCACTGGATGGTTTTTGCCCCCACCTATCTCCAAAATGAGGAAGGAGTGAGGAGGACTCAGAGAAAGGCCAATCTCCCTGGAGACCTCCAGGCCCCTGTGCTTCCCTATTGCATCGTTTTGAGCTGCTCGATGACCTCTGCCAAGGTCATTTTCCAGGGAGGGCAGCATGCTACGTGGGCTGAGCTGCATAAGGCTGGCAGGCAGGCAGGACGTTGGAGGAGACATAGCACTGGGAAGGAGAAAAGCCAGTTTTGCAGAGATGCTTCCGAGGTGTTTCGGTCGGAGCCACTCCCGGGGGCCACCAGATCCCAGAGGTCCTTGCAATGCAGCCAGCTTTGTGGTGACTGATCCACCAGGACCCACCGCCAGCGTGGGCCCATGTCCAGATTGTGGCAAGGAGGGCCAGCATGCTGGAAGTCCCAGAGGCTGAAACAGACAGCAAGATCAGGGAGACGGGAGGGAAGCCTCGAAACCCAGGAAACACCGAGAGCCTTTAAGGCCACGCTTAGGGGCACCTGGGTGGCACAGCAGTTAAGCGTCTGCCTTCAGCTCAGGGCGTGATCCTGGCGTTAGGGGATCGAGCCCCACATCAGGCTCCTCCGCTGAGCCTGCTTCTTCCTCTCCCACTCCCCCTGCTTGTGTTCCCTCTCTCGCTGGCTGTCTCTATCTCTGTCGAATAAATAAAATAAAATCTTTAAAAAATAAAATAAAATAAAAATAAAAAAATTTAAAAAAAGGCCACGCTTAGTTTTTGGTAATGATTTGCCGATTATAGGAGAGTAAAGTGCAGACAAAGTTCACATTTAACCCTAAAGTGGTCAGCCCCATACGTTTGGGGAGTTTGTATTGACATCTAGCCCCAGGGTAGCTGTTGCTAGCTCCTGAGGTTCTAAGAACATCTCTGCCCACAGGAGAAAGTACACGAGAGGTGTTCTAAGACAGTGGTTCTCAAAGGGGGAGTGCTGGAGTGTCAGCATCAGGTCGGAACTTGTCAGAAATGCCTACTTCCTGGCCCTACCCCAGGCCAACTGAGGTAGAAATTCTGGGGCTGAGGCCCAGCAATGTGTTTTAACAAAGTCTGGGTTTTAAATGCTGTTTGAAGAGGACAGTCAGTATGGAGTGAGTTTAGGAAGCGCAAGGAGGAAGATGTGATGTGACATTTGAAGGAAGAATTTGGACAGGTCGGGAGGCCCTATGGGGGATTAAAAACAAAGACTAACAGAAGGTGCATTAACAGCGTGGCTCAGCATCAGATCTGTGAGCTGGGGGACAGGAAAGAGGGTTGGCTGTCATGGAGCCAGGTGAAGAAGAGCCTGGAAACCCGAGGAGGGAGCAGGACATAAAGGATGTGGGAACTGGGGGCCGCTGGAAGCTTGAGTGAAGAGTGACTTGGTGACCACCGTGTTGGAGGAAGATTCATGAATACGTAGCTCAGAAATAAGGAGGAGGGGTGTTCTGAGGAGAGGCTGCCTCTCCAGGGACGTGCCCCCCACGTCCAGCCCTTCCCGGGACTCTCCCAATGAGTCCCAGACCCCTTTGGGCGGAAGAATGGGTAGGAGGATGGTTCCCTGGTCCTCGTCTATGTACAGGGACAAGACGTACTTCTGGAGGCCTGGCACCGCCTGTTACCAGGGCAGCTCTTTCGTAAAGAGCTCAGAAGTGGAACCTCCCACCTGAGGGGTTAGCTTGAGAGAACAGGGTTTGGGGTCCTCCAAGAACAAAGCAGACCATCGCTCAGAAGGGATTCCTCGCCCTGTGGGAGACAGCCAAGAGGCTGAAGAATGACACTTTCCGAGAAGCCACTGCCAGGAGCTGAATGCGTCCCGTCTGGAGAGAGAGGCCTGGGGCTGGGGAGACTATTTCAATCCCTCCCGCTGCCACAAGGCCCTGGGAAGGGAAACCCCCTGAGCTCCAGTTGCCTCTTCTGTAAAATAAGGAGCGTGGTCTCCTCGGCTTCCCAGGGCCCTTCAGTGCCGGTGTACTACGTGACTGGAGTAGGGGATACAACCCTAAGCGACTGCAGCAGTCACTGCGGAGGGACCCGAACAGGCTCTTGGGTAGCAGCCGTGCCATGGTGTGCTTGGAGACAGAGGGTAAAGACCTGGGCCCTGCACGAACGGGCCTGGACCCAGACATGCCCTTGTGCCTCGGCCACAGCAAGGGGTGGCACTGGGCTCTCTGAGCCCTGGACCTCCAACCTCAGCCTTACAGATGTAGACCCGAGTGGCAGAGGAGGGCTGGCCTCTGCTCGCCCAGCCCCTTGCTCCTCCTCTCTGCCCAGCCCACCTTCCCTGTGATGCCCCTTGCTTCCTGAGGACAGGAGCTCAGACGCTGGGATATGAACCCACAGCCCTCACACCGGGCTCAGGTCTGCCTTTGTCTCCTCAGTCCCGTCTCTGCCCGTGGGATCTGAACTTGGGAAACTTCTGCCTCTTCGCTCTGCCCCTTGGATGACGAATCAGCCTGTTCTTCCAGTCTCCGAGCTTTTGTGTGCCGTCTTCCTGTCGTGGCCTCAGAAAGGCAGTGGAGCTGCCATCCCTTAGCCACATGCTGGGGAGGTGGCGGGCACTATAAAGCAGCGTAACATCGCTCTTCTTTATTCCGTTCTTTCCCTAGTGCCCATTGTCTCTCCTCCTTTTCCTGAGATAGGGCTGACACGAGTGGTCAGGATGCTCGGGGAATGAGGCCCTAGGAAGCTATGTCAGAGGGCTGAAAGGGAAAAATTGGTACTGATAGGTCAGCCAGGAGCCCCAACTTCTAAATCCTGTCCCACGACCACAGGGACGAGAATGTCCTTTCTTCCTGGAGCCCTTGCATTCAATGGGCGGTAGAGTCTAAATTCAGAACCGGGAACCCTCAATTCTCTTCCTGTTTCTGCCTATTTGCATCTAACAGGCTTCCTGCCTAATCTCTAGACTCCCTGGTTTTTACCTCTCCTGGTGATGCCAGTATAGACGAGGACCTCCAAAATGAGCTTTCACGCTAACAGGTGTGATAACAGGGGTTGGCAGCTTTAAGAAAACAGGAGTGGCCTTTTGCGGACTCATTTTCAGGAACTCTGCTGAATCCCATCAAGCAGGCAGTAACTCCTGGCTCCACTGATACAGTACTTCCTTCAATTTCCGAGTCAATCTCCTCTTTCTAAAGGCTACTTGAACGAAGGTACTTTGAATGATGGTATGACAGCAGTCGTCCAGGGTGGTACCGGACAGTCACACAAAGAGAGTGCCCTCGGAAAGAAGTTGAATTGCCCCTTAATTCCAAGAGCACAGTCTCAGATAGTTCTAGAAGGGATGGTGGGGCCGTCGGTCTCCAAGCCTTCAGGAATATAATGGGATCCTTTCCTTCTGGGTCACTTCCTCCTCTGGGCTTAGTGCTTGCATTCTTTTTAGTGGCCGTTCTAGTCACCTCTTTCCTTTCCCATTAGCTTGAGGATGGATACACCTAATTGTGCAAATAGTGTCCACAAGTCCATCCCTCGCCATCACTTCCCGGCCACATTGCAGATATGTCAAGTTGGGGGCTTCTAGTCTATTTCTGGTTCTGTTACTCGCTAGCAGTATATCCAGCTCAATGGGGACATTAGCTTATTGCTTCACAGGGACTAGAGAGAAGTATCTCTAGAAAAGAATGGGCTACCTTTCTGACCACCACGAAAAGGCTTAAAAAAAAAACAGCTGGGGGGCGCCTGGGTGGCACAGCGGTTAAGCGTCTGCCTTCGGCTCAGGGCGTGATCCCAGCATTATGAGATCGAGCCCCACATCAGGCTCCTCCGCTGGGAGCCTGCTTCTTCCTCTCCCACTCCCCCTGCTTCTGTTCCCTCTCTCGCTGGCTCTCTATCTCTGTCAAATAAATAAATAAAATCTTAAAAAAAAAACAGCTGGGAATGACGGAAACACCATTAATTAAGGATGCTCAACTTTTCTGCCTAATTGATCTTCTTTTGAAAATAGCCTGGGTGGCTCAGTTGGTTAAGCATCTGCCTTCAGCTCAGGTCATGATCCCAGAGTCCTGGGGTCAAATCCCACATCAGGCTCCCTGCTCAGTGGGGAGCCTGCTTCTCCCTCTGCCTGCTGCTCCCCCTGCTTGTGCGCATGTGCTCACACTTGTACGTGCTCTGACAAATAAATAAAATCTTAAAAAAAAACTAGCTGAAAGATGAAGGAAGAATATTCCAAATGTTTATGGAACACCTACTGTGGCCCATCAGTGTGAGGCATGCTCACATCTCATTTGATCCTCACAGCAGCCCTGAAAGGATGGAATTATCATTCCCATTTCACAAGCCTGAAAACAGGCATAGAGGGGTTTCTTGATGGAAAAAATATCTGGAGATATCTATGCCAAAAAAGTGACTGCCATCTCTGGGTGATTTAGTAACTGTGGAGTTTTGTTTCATGTCTAATATGAAACATTCCATTTCATTAAGAAAGTAAAATTTTATGAAATAATAAATATATCAAAGCCTTGGCCAACATCTTAAACTAGAATCTGACATAGCTATAAATCCATGTCCTCCAACTTCCCTGCCCTTGACATGTCATTGTCTTCTCAGGAGATAATCCCTGAGGCCAATGGGGAAGGAAGAGAAACTACCAGTATCACAAAACAGTTTCCATCTGACCTAGTTCTCATGGGGGCAGCCCTCTAGGCCGCGGGCCTGACTTTGCTCTGACACTTCTGGATGTTCCCTCCTGCTATCCAATGTGTGCCGAGGCCACGGGGCTCACCTTGCCATTCTCAGTACATCCGTTTACAAAACTTCCAGACTTTGCTGAAGAGCATCCAAAGTGTATGGGGTTGTGGCTGAGCAGCCATAAAAATGGGCTTCCCTTTAGGCCCTGGAGCAGTGTGGCACCAATCTGAAAGCCTCCAGTCCACATGGTGAAAAGTTAAAAAAAAAAAAAAAGGCCATTTCCCACGGCCCTGGGCTTTCTACAAAGAGACAAGTATGTGGATGCGGGCCCAGACTGCTTCCTTCCTCATTTCATTCTATATACCTCAGTGTTGGGAGGATCAGCAGGAGAGACATCAAGCACTTGCAAGGTCCCTAGGTCTGTGGCGGCATTCAGGCCTTCGCTTGCTGCTTGCAACTCCTTGACAGAAAACACTGCGGTAGTGGGCGCTCACGGGAACGGCCACTGGAATGGGGGCACTTCTCCCAGGGCACACACCGAGCGCTCTCTTCCTGCTGGAGAATAAAGTTCCCTCAGCCCTGGGCTTGGCTGTTCATGTCGACAGAATGATAGCCATAGAAACTCTCTCCAGCTTAGTAATTCTCACTAAGCTCCCTTCAGAGGACCTGAATACTCTTGTTTTCCACCTCTCTTGAGAAAGAATGAGAGTAGGACTCGTGGCCATCATGTATTTGCTGAGCACCTGATACCTGAAGAACTTAGATCACCGAGGGTGGGGAAGCTGAGTAACCAGACAGATAGATAGACAGATGAATAGATAACTATAGATAGATGATAGCTATATTTCCACTCTTTTATTGATCAAGTACTCATTGTGTATCAGTCTTGTGCTAGGCACTGAAGATACAATGCTGAACACGAGAGACAGCTTAGATTCCTTTCTGTGAAGTAGGACATGAACCCCTCCCAAATCTCCTATGGGTGACAAATTCCTATCATTGGTGCCTCATAGTTTTACACTCTTTTGTCACCTCTAGGGTCAAGATCCACACGGTGACTTTCTTCAGACTGGAGATACTGGACAGGATTCCCTTCTCCTGTGGAGTTTCTGGTGTCTAAGAAGGCTGGACCGCCTGCTGAAGTTTCTCCTGCATACGCTACAAGTATACGGCTGCTCACCTGTGTGGGTTCTCTGGTGCTTAATAAGGTGGGAGTTCTGAATGAATCTTTTTCCACATTCGTAACACTTAAAGGGCTTCTCTCCTGTGTGAATTCTTAGGTGTGTGTGTAGATTTGTGTTGTGACTGAAGCTTTTCCCACACCATGAGCATCTGTATGGTTTTATTCCTTGGTGTGCCATTAAGTGCTTATTAAGATCTGAACTCCACCTAAACCTCTTATCGCATTGTTGACATTTATAGGGCTTCTCTTCAGTGTGAATTCTCTGGTGCTTAATAAGGTCAGAGCTAACTCTGAAGCTTTTCTCACATTCCTGACACTTAAAAGGTTTCTCTCCTGCATGGCCTTTCCCTTGAAGATCCTTATGTTTTGGAAGCTCTTGTTTACAAGTTGAAAGTTTCTTTCTTTTCCTCCCTAGAAAACCTCGGTGCCGTCTCCGTACCCTGCGTGTACCACCATGATTTTCTTTGCCTGTTGTTTTCTGGGCAACTTTCATTCTGGCCTTTCTTAATACTTTGCCTCCTGATGCTTGTATTTCTAATGCAGAAAGAGATATAGGTTGGTCATTTCCAGTGTCATTTTTGAGCTTTAACCCTGTTGGAATAAACAGAAGAGTCAGCCGTCTGTGTCCCAGAACAAGAAAACTATAGGAATGGAGAGAAAAATCAATGATGATTGCTTTTTAAAAAACACAGAACAAGTGATTTCTGGTCCAATATGGACAAAACAGCACAGACGCATTTCCTCCTGATCCTCCCTGTTGGGCACAACAACAAGCCAATGAAAGAATGCAAGCCATGACCAACAGAGAATTCCAGGCCTAGCAGAGTAACTCAGCAGGGTGTCCTATATCCCCACAGCCACCAGAAGAAGGCAACCCGCGCTAGCATCTTCCAGCCCTTAACCTAGCAACACAAAGCTGCCTAGAAAGGCTTACCTCTTCACCAGTCTGAATGGGAAGCCTGCCAGCATCAGAACCCCAGTTAGAAGACACCAAAGTGGGCAGGAAGAACGAGCAGAAGGCACCTAGCCACGGTGGCCTGGCCCAGGAACCCTCTTCATCCCTGCGGGTCTGAGATTCCCCTTTCCCACTGAGAGGCACTCTGGCCTGGGTAAATACCTTCCTCACCCTCAGGCGACACCAGCAGGGACAGATGGGAGCCCTACCAGCACCATATAAGCCAAGGAAACCACAATAGCACCACAGAGGCTCTGAAAATTAACTGTCGCTGGAAGCATACCCCACAAAGGTAGGAAAGAACCTATGTGCTAAACTAAAACAGGGTGACTGTTCAATTAAAATATTTAAAAAGGACCCAGACTCTTCTAACATAATAGACAAAATGATCAGGATACAATCAAAAATCACCCACCAGATCAAGAACCAAAAAAAAAAAATCACAAACTGAGTGAAAAAGGCAATCTAACAAAAATGGCATCAGACTGGAAATCAAAAACAAAAAGACAACAGAAAAATCTAAAAAATATGTGAAAACAAGGGACGCCTGGGTGGCTCAGCTGGTTAAGTCTCTGTCTTCAGCTCAGGTCACAATCCCAGAGTTGGAGTCCAGGGATCAAGCTCCACATTGGGCTCCCTGCTCAGCGGGGAGTCTGCTTCTCTCTCTGTCCCTCCCCCATCTCATGCTCATTTTCTCTTGCTCTCTCTCTCAAATAAATAAAATCTTCAAAAAATATATGTGGAGGGGCACCTCGGTGGCTCAGTAGTTAAGCGTCTGCCTTCGGCTCAGGGCGTGATCCCGGCGTTCTGGGATCGAGCCCCACATCAGGCTCCTCCGCTGGGAGCCTGCTTCTTCCTCTCCCACTCCCCCTGCTTCTGTTCCCTCTCTCGCTGGCTCTCTCTCTGTGTCACATAAATAAATAAAATCTTTAAAAAAAATATGTGGAAACAAAAAAAAAATACACTTCTAAACTTCCCGTGGTTCAAAGAGAAAGTCTCAAAGAAAATTTAAAAATACATAATTGAATGAAAATCAAATTCCTGGGACGCCTGGGTGGCTCAGCTGGCTAAGCATCTGCCTTTGGCTCAGGTCATGATCCTGGAGTCCTGGGATAGAGCCCCACATCTGGCTCCTTCCTCAGTGGGGAGCCCGCTTCTCCCTCTGCCTGTTGCTCGCTCTGCTTGTGTGCTCTCTCTCTCCCCCCCTCACTAATAAATAGAGTCTTTAAAAAAAAGGAAAAAAAGGAAAATCAAATTCCAGGGGCACCTAGCCAGCTCAGTCGGTAGAGCAGGTGACTCTGGATCTCAGGGTCATGAGTTCAAGCCCCACGGTGGATGTAGAGATGACTAAAAAACAAAAATTTTTTTTTAATTTATTTGACAGAGAGAGAGAGAGAGAGAGAGACAGCCAGCGGGAGAGGGAACACAAGCGGGGGGAGTGGGAGAGGAAGAAGCAGGCTCCCAGCGGAGGAGCCCGATGCGGGGCTCAATCCCAGGACTCCAGGATCACGCCCTGAGCCGAAGGCAGACGCCCAACGACTGAGCCACCCAGGCGCCCCAAACAAAATTTTTAATAAACAGATAAGAAAAAAAAAAGAAAATGAAATTACAATATATTAAAATATGTGGAACGCAGCTAAAGAAGTGCTCAGAGGAAAAGGTACAGCCCCAAGTGCTTACAGTAGCAAAGGGGAAAGGTCTCAAATCAATAATATAGTTTCTACCTCAATAAACCAGAGAAAAAAGAAAAATAAACCCAAAGCAAGTTAAAGAAAGGAAATAGTAAAGATCAGAGCAAAAGTCACAACCAAACAAAAAGCTTGTTCTTCAAAAAAATTAAAATTGATAAACCTCTATCACAACGGACAAAAATAAGAGGAAGGAAAATCCAAACCGCCAGTATCAGGCAGGAAATCAGACACACCACTGCACAGTCTGCAGCAACTAAAAGGATGGTAAGAGGGGCGCCTGGGTGGCTCAGCCCATCGGGCATCTGACTCCTGATTTTGGCTCAGGTCATGATCTCAGGATCTTGAGGTCAAGCTCTGTTTCAGGCTCTGCACTCAGCAGGCAGTTTGCTTCCTCTCCCTCTCTCTCTCTGCCCTTCCCCCTGCCCATTCCCCCCTAAAAAAATAAATAAATCTTTTAAAAAAATAAAAATAATAAATAAAAGGATGGTAAGAGAATACTATAAACAACCTTATGTTCATGACTTTTAAAAGTTAGGAAAAAATGGACCAATTCCTCAAAACCACAAACTAACAGAATTCAACCAACATGAAATAGACCATTTGAATAGCACTATCCCCATTAAACAAACTGAATTCACAGTTTAAAAGCTTCCCCCCCCAAATCCAAGTCCATATGGTATGACTGGAGGATTCTACCAAATATTTAAAGAATTAGCACCAATTTTACAATCTGTTCCAGAAAGAAGGAGGAAATACTACTCAACTCATTTTATAAGGCCAGTATTACCCTGATAGCAAAATCATATAAAGACAATACTAAAAAAGAAAACTACGGGGATGCCTGGGTGGCTCAGGTGGTTAAGGAGCTAACTCTGGGTTTTGGCTCAGGTCATGGTCCCAGAGTCCTGCGATCGAGCCCAACTTCGGGCTCCGCACTCAGCGGAGAGTCTGCTTAAGGATTCTCTCTTCCTCTATCCCTCCCCCGCCACCGCCTCTCATACACGCATATGTGCTCTCTCTAAAATAAATAAAGCTTTCTTCAAAAAAAAAAGAAAACTACAGACTAACATCTCCCATGAACTTAAATATAGAAATGCTCAACAAAATACTGGCAAACAATGTAACAATATGGTAACAATATGTAAGAATTATATACCATGATCAAGAAAGATTTACTGCAAGTATGCAAAGCTGATTCAACATTTGAAATCAATCAACATAATGTACCATATCATCAAGGTTTTAAAGATCATACTCTATCAAAAGACACAGGAAAGTGTTTCACAAATTCCATATCCATTCATGATAAAAACACAAAGTTAGGAATTATATTGACTCGATAAGAGTATCAACAACAAAAAACCATACTAACATAAATAGGTAATGGTGAAAAACTTAATGCTTTCATGATAATATTGGGACAAGCCAAGGATGTCTGCTCTTTCCACTCTTACTCAACACAGCAGGAAGGTGGAGCCACTGCAGTTACAGCATGAAAAAGAAATTAAAAGGCATCGCAGATAATGTGATTATGTGTAAAAATCTCAAGGAATCTACAAAAAAAAACTCTCAAAAATAATAAGTTAGTTACTAGGATCACAGAATACAAGATCAAAACACAAAATCAGTGGCATTCCTATATAAAAACAATGAACACACAGAAACCAAAATTAAAAATAATACCACTTACAGATGTTCCGGTGAAAATGAAATGCTTTGGCCTATATTTAACAAAACACATAAAGGATCTGTACACTGAAAATTACAAAAAGTTGACGAAATTAAAGAAGACCTAAATAAATAGACACACCCTGTGTTCATTGATCAAAAAAATCAACGTAGTAAAGACATCAATCCTCCTCAAACTAATACATAGGTTTAATGCAATACCTAGCAAAATCCCAACAAAGTTTCTTGTAGACATAGATAAGCTTACTCTAAAATTTACATGGAAAGGCACAGGCCCTAGAAGGGCTAAAAGAGAATTTTATTTTATAAGAAAGAGTAAAGTGGGAAGAATCGGTCTACTTGACTGATACTAAGGCTTTGCTATTACATAGCTGCAGTAATCAAGACAGTGCAACACTGGCAGAGGCACAAACACAGAGCTCAATGGAACAGAACAGATGCACACAAATATACTCAACTGCCCTGTGACAAAAGTGCAAAAACAATTCAATGGAGGGGCCACCTGGGTGGCTTGGTCGGTTTAGTGTCTGTCTGCCTTCAGCTCAGGTCATGAACCCAGGGTCCTGGGATCCTTGCTCAGCAGGGAGCCTGCTTCTCCCTCTGCCTGCTGCTCCCCTCCCCCCTGACAAACAAATAAACAAATAAAATCTTAAAAAAAAAAAATTCAATGGAGGAAGGACAGCCTTTTCAAGAAATGGAGCTGAAGCAGCTGGCCCTCCATAGGCCAAAAAATGAACCTCATCTTAAACTTCACACCTCATACGATAATTAAGCCAAAATGGATCATGGACTTAAATATAAGACTATAAAACTTTTAGGAAAAAATAGCCGAAAATTTTAGGGATCTAGAGTTAGTCTGAGTTCTAGCCTTGACACCCAAAATACAATGTATAAAAGGAAAAAATGAAAAATTGGTCCTCACCAAAATGAAAAACCTTTTACTCTGTGGAAGCCCATGGGAAGAAGATTAAAAAGACAATATACAGGCTTGGAGAAACTATTTGCAATCTACATCTTCGACAAAGCGCTAGAATCTATAATATAGAAGAAACTCTCAAAACTCAACAGTTAAAAAACAGTCCAATTAAAACATGGGTAAAAGATATTTCACTGAAGAGAAAATAGAGATGGCAAATAAGCATATAAAAAGCTATAAAACATCATTGGCCATTAGGGAAATGCAAATCCAAGCCACAACGAGATAACACTACACGCGGATCAGAATGGCTAACATCAAATGGAGATCATATAAACACTGGCAAGACATGGAGAAACTGGACCACTCATCCTTTGCTGCTGGGAATGTGGAATGGTACAGTCACTGTGGAATACAGTTTGGCACGTGCTTAGGAAATTAAACATGTAATTGCCATATGAACCAGCAATTGCACTCTTACGGCATTTATTCCAGAGAAATGAAAACTTATCTCTATAAAAAATCCTGCACACAAATGCTCATGATGGCTTTATTCACGCTAGCCCAAAACTGAAGACAGCAAAGATCTCTTTTCAATGGTGAATGGTTACACAAACCGTGTTCTCTCAATATCATGGCATGCTACTCAGTATTAAAAACAAAATCAACTATTGATACATGCAACAATTCAGATCAATTTCCAGGGAATTATTCTGAATGAGAAAAGTTAAGGCCAAAGGGTTACACATTTTATGGTTCTAGTCATGTAACACTTTTGAAACGGTAACATTTCAGAAATGTAGAACAGATTAGTAGTTGGCATGGGCCAGTGATGAGGTGAGGTACAGGAGACAAGTGTGTGACGATAAAAGGGCACAAGAAAGGTCCTTGCGGTAATGGAACTGTCCAGTATCTTGACTGCAGAGGTAAATATGCAAACCTACACTTGGAATAAAACTTTACAGAACTAGGGGCACCTGGGTGGCTCAGTCAGTTAAGCCTCCGACTCTTGACTTCAACCCAGGTCATGATCTTAGGGTCATGAGATCGAGCCCTGCATCGTGCTCCCCACTCAATGCGGAGTCTGCTTGAGAATCTTTCCCTCTGCCCCTCCCCCTACATGCGCACGCTCTCTCTCCCTAAAATAAATAAACAAATCTTTAAAAAAAAACTTTAGAGAACTAATTACACACACAGCCAAATAAAATGGAAAATATGAAGGTCAGAAGACTGTATCAACATCAATATCCTGATTGTGACATTATATGATACCTTTTGCAAACGTTATCTTTGAGGGAAACTGAGTAAAGTGTATATGGGTTCTCTTTGTATTACACTTTAAATCTGCATGTGAATCTACAATGATCTCAATAAGAAGTTCAGTAAGAAAAACACAGGAGTAGAATCTTGAGTGTTAATCCCCTGTAAAGGAACATTTCTCTTCTTCCCATGTATATACTTACCTGTAGGAGACTCTCCAAGACTGTCCTTGAACTCTTGGGGACCTTGGCTCTATGGTTCTCCTCCTTGCTCTAAACAGATCACTTCAGGCGTAGGGGGTAACAATAACGCTCTGAGTATAAAACCTTGAGGTCATGGGCTGCCATCTTAATTCCAGGCTCTTTTCGGGAACAGTGAATGACTCTTTCATATGTTTAAATGGGCAGAATCTAAGATTCAGTACCTTCTTTCTAGTCCACTCTGGTTGTGGGTGGAGACACAAGGAGGAAGTGGAGAAGGAAGCCTCAGGAGGGCACGTGAAATGGGATGGGGAATGGGAATCCAGGGCTACTGAAGCAGACAGGGTCTAGACAGCTTAGAGTAGGCAGCTTAGACTAGGATGGTAAGAGCAGAAGATGGGAGACACAGTTGTAGTCAGGATCTATTCTGAATGACCTGGATATGCCTTGCCTTTCCCCCACACCGTCAAGATGAGACCCAAACAGCTAGTGGAACACTGGGACTCTTCCACAGGAGACAGTTTTCCATAAACTGCAGCCAGATTACTCAGCTTCTACACAAAGGAAAGGGAGAATCTTTACCTAGAGAGATGACAGTCTCATAGTTCTCCTGCATTACATCATTGTAAAGGATCTTCTGACTAGGGTCCAGTAATTTCCATTCTTCCTCCGAAAAAGACACAGCCACATCTTCAAACGTCAAGAGGCTCTAAAGAAGAGAATGGGTTTCAGTTCAGTACTTGCCACTACAGAGACTGTCCTGTCACTCATCTCTGAACTACACAGCAGGCCAGTCACCGAGGAAGAGTATTAAGATTCAGGGGGGAAAAGTCAGATGGCAGAAAAGGAAAAAGCCGGAGATCAGTAAACAGCGTGGGAGGGGCCTGGTCCCCACCATGCCAAGCCTAGTTGCCTAGAGGTGAACATCTGGGGCTAACATGCCTCAGAGCACCTGCCAAGCGCCGCGGGTCACAGGCAGCAGAGAAAAGCACAGACAAGGCCAGGTGCAGGCTGCCTGAAAAAGTTGGAAAGTACAGCTCACCTGGAACTCAGGCAAGATGAGCTCAGATGCCATCTTCCAGTTTGGGGTGCTTTTCTGCTCAGAAAAGGCTAGAATCTGTTGAGCAGGCACAGCTGTGGACGGAAAAGAGCCAGAGAAAATTTCTCTCTTTTATGTTTACAAATGTCCTGAGCTGATTTCTAGAACACAGAACCTCAGGAGTAATTCAGTAAGGATGGCTCACCTTCACAGTTGACTGTTTCCCCAGATTTCGTGAGAGAAATTAATAAAGGGAAATCCGTATTTTTTTTTTCCTCTCATAAACCATTTACCGGGCGAGGCAGGAATTAGAGGTGACTGAAAATGAAAGACTCGGGTCTTCCCATGTAGCTGGTTTCTGTCTTTTATCATTTTTTTCCTGGTGCACAATTCTCTCCCCATTCTGCCAGGATGACCCATCTCTGAGCCGTTTCTTCTCTAACATAGAAGGGTGAGAGGACCCCGCCTGTCCCTAGTCCATCTTCTCTCAAATTTCTAAGGAGCAAGGTCCACGGTGTGAATCCCAGGAATCTCTGGTTTGGACGTTTCTGCACCCCAGGCTGACCCTCACTTTCACCCACCATTGGCCTATTGTCCTCGCACTTGAGAGCCATCCTAACAGCTGGCAAGGCTGGGCACCTGGAAAATTCCCATGACATGCCAGCTGAACCGATTCCTATCACAGCGCCCAGGAGAAGAGAATTATTATGAAGCTCCTCACCTCTTTCATATACAGGCTGGGTTTCTTTGTGAGTATTCCAGCCCAGCTGTTCCTGTAGTACCCGGTATGTATTCCAACATTCTTTCTGGAACATACCCATTGGTTGGGGCTCTGCTGGCTTCCACTTAAAGCCTGGGGCCACTGCTGCTCCTCCCAAGGGCACTGCCTCCTTTCCCAGGTCATGGGCTGTGACCTAGAAATAATCCCCATCCTCATTAGCACAGAACTTACTTTTCGTCGGGGGTGGTGGTGGAGGGATGAACAAGAGTAGAGCCCAGATTCGGGAAGTCGTGACATTCAAGGAAGTAATAAAAAAACTAAAGAGATATTGTGCCACCATCTCCTCACAAAGAACCATCTACATCCTCTGGGGAAATCGGTATCAGAGGAAGAAAGCCGTGGCTGCTGCCAGCCTCCACCCCTCCGCAGCCAGCCGAGGCTCAGGCCACTGGCAGGGTGGGGGCATGCTGCCTCTTCTCACAGCGCCTTCACTGGCTTGCTTTCCCACCTTGGACCCTTGCCTAAGGGCATTTTTAACTTCTCAGTTTTCTCTAAAACAGAAGGAGTTGAATTAAAAAAAAAAAAAAAAGATTCCCAGGGATGCCTGGGTCTCCCAGTTGGTTAGGCATCTGCCTTCGGCTCAGGCCCTGATCCCAGGGTCCTGGGATCGAGCCCCACATAGGGCTCCTTGCTCAATGGGGAGTCTGCTTTTCCTCTGCCTGCCAGTCCCCCTGCTAGTGCACTCTCTCTGACAAATAAATAAAATCTTTTAAAAAATAAAAATAAAAATAAAAAAGACTCCCAGCCAGTTGGATCTTCCAATCCTTCCATGGCCGAGGATTTCATGGAAAAAAGGGATGCGGTAGAGGAAAAACTGGAGGAGTTTGGACTCTTACTTCCCTCCATGTGATTCCATTGTAGTAAAACACCAAAAATATACCCTGCCCTGTGCTCCTCAAAGTGGGCTCCCAAGGAAAGGAAGCGTGCTGCCATCCCCCAAGGGCATACCCTGGTTCCCCACTTCCCAGCAAGGCCAAGGGCAGACCACTAAGGGAGGGCAAGGGAGGCTCTTTTCTCCTGGCCCAGAGATAGGCGCTCCCTCTGGAGAGGGCTCTACCCCTCTGCACCGATTCTGTCCACTCCCCTCTTGGCAGTTTTCTTCTTTCCATAGCCCTGCTTCCCTTTTTTCTTTCCATTTCTTCTCTTCCTTTGTAGTCTTCCCAGAGTTGTCTGA
Source organism: Ursus americanus (assembly GCF_024610735.1). NCBI lineage: Eukaryota > Metazoa > Chordata > Mammalia > Carnivora > Ursidae > Ursus > Ursus americanus. Next base: position 15,924,432 of record NC_142164.1, read on the forward strand.
TTTATACTTCTGTTTGCTGCCCTCTCTCTCCTTCAATCTCTAAGTGCTGTGCGTTTTGGTTTTTTCTTTTTTCAGATTTCCCCCCATTTCCAACTCTGTCTTGCCTTTTATTTCTGTTTCTAAGAACTCAAGTCCTCTCTCCTTGGCCATGCCAGCCGAGGCCCACCACCCCCAGTTCGCCCTGGCCCGAAAGAGGGCAAAATGCATTTCTTTTTTCCAAGGCCAAGAAAGATGGCCAGGAACTCTGAAACCTGTCACCTACCACTGCTGCACACCTGTGATTTCAGATCCTGCCTGGCTGTCTGTCCTCAAGGAATGAGAGAAGAGTGACCTAATCCACCTCGTTCCTCCATTGCCTGCCCCCACCCACCCAACCTGGATAATTCCACCTTTACCCTATTTCATGGTCCACATAAGGGATCTTCTCACCTCATCATTTATTCCACCAGGTTCTCTCTGAAAGCGCTCTACCAGGGCCACAGCCTCTCTGATGCTCTGTGGACGATACTTCAGCACCCAGTTCTGGGTATCCCTGGGCAGAATAGTCAGGAACTGCTCTAGCACCAGCAGTTCCAAGATCTGCTCTTTCGAGTGGATCTCTGGCCTCAGCCACTGGTGGCATAATTCCTGAAGTTGGCTGACAGCCTCAAGTGGTCCAGGTGCTTCATGATAATAGAAGCTCCGGAAGTGCTGGCGAGCGCTCTCAGGACCAAGACTGTCCATTTGTGGGCTGGATTTCTTACTCTCACTGGAGTTCTCTTTCACAGACCCCTTAGTCCCCCACAAAGCCTCCATGTGTGGGTACAAGCATGCATTCACCTCCAGGTGTCTCATCATCATTTGCTCTAGGAACAGTTTTACTCCTATGTGTGACATCCTCCTGGTGCCTCCTCTGACAACTGAGGCCTTGTCAGGTTTGGTATAAAACCACTGAGTGGATCTTCTCCCCAAGGGCACTGAGGGAGGGGAGAAAAAAAAGTACATGTCAAGAAGAAAGCCACATGACACATATTTACTTGCTATTTATAGTTATCAGAGAAGAATGAACAGAAATGAACCTGTCCAGTTTACTCTTTAAAATCAACTGTGAAGTATTAGGACACTCATGATGACAGATTATTTCAGGACATATATTTCTTTTGGTCACTCAGCTTTGAAACAAAGCACAGCACAGCGAAGACAAATGTCAATTGATAACTTTTTTTCTTTAAAGGTCAAGGAAAAGCTGGTGGATGAAAAAACTGGCACCCACTCGCTAAAAGGAGCTTTGAGAATATCCAATATTTAATCTGTGTGCTTCCTGTCCCATCTTCACAAATAGGGCATATGTGAGTTTCTCTAAATTTTAACAGGTCATCCCTTCTTCTGTCTTTAGTTACGGAGAAACAACTACTATGCTCCTTCTCATCCTCTTACCAAGACTGAAACCTTTACTTCTTGGAACATTTGATATTCTCCTTTCCATTCTATTAATACCGGCAGGAGAACTGAGACAACCAGATCAGAAAAGAAGTAAAGCAATTAGGGAAAAAAGTAACCTTATCCCTCTCAGCAAATATCCCTCAACTGAGCAACCAGATGTCAACATTTTTTTTTTTGTACTTTTTGGGAAGATTATCAAGGGCCCGGTGCAGATTTTGTACCTGTGTATTAACTTTTTGCTTACTTTACTGGAAAGACAAGTTGGCCTTGTGTACCGAATACAATGTCAGCTTGTAAAAAATGAAAGAGAAAGGGTGATCATTAAGGTTCTTCCGAGACAGGAAGGGTGCTAGTAAAGGAAACGCTTCTCCTGACTTCACATTTTGTCAGGGGCACACAGACCTTTACCTAAGGCTAAGGGTGGCCTTGAAAGGCTGCTTTTCCCCGAGGTATTGCAGCAGAAACTGCAACGAAGTTCTTTTGAGGAGGCCACGGGTATTCAGAGAAATGCTTGGTTCCTTGCTGCCTGTGCAGGCTCAGAAGGCATGGGGGCGCCTGCTCTACTTCTGCGTCAGCAGAAGCTAACGTCTTTGAGGCTGAAAGGCCCCTTTCTCCGGCGACCTGACCATCAGCCAGCGGAAACGGGGGAGTTTGGCCGGGTGCAGCGAGACACACTGCTGCCTCCTCCCCCACCCCCCACGGATCCGCGACGCCCTCGCGCGCCCCCACCAGCGTGCCCCCGAGCACTCCGCGGACGGCCGGCCCCCAACGGTGCCCGGGGCGCATCCCTGGGCTGCTCCGGCCCCTGGGGGACAAAGAGCTTGCCGGCGGAGGCTGGACGGGGCGGTCGGAGCCCGGGCACCCGCCGGGCCTCGTCGCCCGCGGGGCTGGGGACCGCCCGACGCGCCGCGGGAGGCTGCCGGCTCCGCCCCCCGCTCCCGCCCCGGGGGGCCGCCAGTGGCGCGTGCAGGCCCGCAGCGCCGGGGGCGCGCGCCACCAAATCCCAGGGGCGACGCGGCTTCTCCATTACCTCCGCCCAGCCCCGGCTCCCGCGGGCGCCACTTCCCTCTTCCTCGACTCGGCGGCAACGTCGCCACGCCTCCCCGCCGCCCCGGGGAGGAAGCAGCCGGTTCCCGCGCGCCTGCGGGCCTGGCGAGGGCAGCTCCGAGCTCGGGAGCCTCGCAGGACCGGTCCCCCACCTGATCCCTCTAGCTCCCCGAGACTGTACCCCGACTCGCCATTTTGGGGTCGCGGTCTGTGGACCTGGCCCAACCGGAAAAGAAAGAATGCGCTTCCGGCGGCTTCGTGACAGCCACGCCCAGCCATCTCTGTCTCTCTACCTGTGGCGCCTCCGCGCAGCCGGGCGGGAACCGTGCCGCGGCTCCTTTCCGCCCCGGGGGCGCGGCCTTGTGCTCTGGCTCCGGCCGGGACGCGAACACGTCCTTCCCCAGGCCGGCTGGAGGCCCAGAAGCCTCTAGTCGCCCGGGAGGCATGTACCCCACCGACTGCAGGTGCCGCGATCTTGTGGCCCTGACTTGCCAAGTGCAGATCGATCCGGTAGCGTTCCGGCGGCTGGCAGTCCTTTCTACAGGGAACCCCCCCCCCTCCACTGAGGGCCGCCGCCCCTGAAAGTCGTCACTAGACTTGGCCCGAGCCTCCTGAGTTGTAGGTCATGACGTCCTCAGGGTCACCAGGATTGCCAAGGGCAGTTTCTAGACAAGAATTGAGCTCGTTTGCATCTATAGCCCTTACTTTTTCTACTGCATTATGCCTCCCTGTGAGACAGGAACCCGTTTCATTGCGTAACTCCTGCAGTGCTCAGCATAGGCTTCTGGATAAGTCATCTTTCTAAGAACTTGAGTATCTTGGGTTGTCAGCGTCTCCAAATTATCAGGGTTTACCTAGTGTTGAGGCATTTGGATGAAAACTGTCCCTATGAATCAAAAGAGAAGAAATTGCAGCTCAGTAGGGCAGTGGGATGAAACTGTGCGAGAAACTATTCCGGCAAGCAGAAAAGAGACCTGCGGGTTTAGGAGAAAAATAAACAAACCAGCACCTATTAGACTTTTCACATGCAAAAGCCGAGGAGACTCAAGCTAACGCCAATCTTCATTTGAAAAACACAGCTGCCCAAAAGCAAGCAAGAAGATGATGAGGGAGCAGAAGATTGGCAGAAGACAAAGCAGAAGCTGACACCCTGCAACCTCCCCCAAGCCCCCAGTCCAGGGTGGGACACGTGTGACATTCTTCCAGGAATCTCCCACCTATGTTAATGTTAATGCCTTGCTAGAGGGGAAAACAACCTTAACCCGACAACGGCAAGACCTCCGGTATCTTGTAGGTTATCTTGTAGGTCGGGCTTCTTTAGCATATGAAAGTTCTGGTATCTTGTAGGTCGGTCCTCTTTAGCATATGAAAGTTTTTTGAAACCTCCCTTTTCCTTACTTCCCCAACTCCTGAGTATATAATCACCACTCCTCAAGACCTCGGTGCCCCAGCTCTTTCTGTCCACAGGCTCAGTTGCTGTGCTTTAATAAATCACCATTTTGCACCAAAGACATCTCAAGAATTCTTTCTTGGTCATCGGCTCCGGACCTCACTCCACCAAACCTCAACTATATTCCAAAACCCAGTCAAAGACACAGTATATTATCTGTGATATTTAACCCTAGTGAAAAATGTTTGCCTCACCAGAGAAACATTTTCAGAATCTTCCTTTCAAAGCTCTGATCCTGAGGTCAGGCATTTTTCAACCTAATGTTTTCTGACAATGAAGAAGGCAAGGCATTGTTACTACTGAACAATTCCTGGGCTTATCCTTCAATTGAATCACTCACTAACCAACAAGGTGGTTAGATAAAAGGCAAATTTTTTTTGTTTCTTTGGGTTTTTTTTAAATCTTAAGGTTTTTACACCATGGAAGTTTATATATTAATCTGCATAGTTATTCCTTGTAATTGTCTTCCATAGAAGTTATCTGTTGATTAAACAGTTAACCATTTAGAATGAATATAGAAGTAAGTACAATGCTCTCTTCAACCTATTGTGGTTTATATGCTTTGAAGAGAAAAATCTTTCTTTTTTTTAAAGATTTTATTTATTTGACACAGTGGTGGGGTGGGGGAGAGCAAGCACGAGCAAAGGGAACAACAGGCAGAGGGAGAAGCCGGCTCCCCACTGAGCAGGTAGCCTGTGGGGCTACAACCCAGGACCCTGGGATCATGACCTGAGCCCAAGGCAGCTGCTTAACCGACTGAGCCACCCAGGTACCCTGAAGAGAAAAATCTTTCAAAGGACTATAGACTCCAGGAAGACAAGTTGTAATTTACTTAAAACAAATTTCATTATGTATTGTTAATATGGTTAATAGTAAAACGAAACATTGAGCAGGGCTGTCTTTTATAAAACTGCAAAATTAAAGGTTTCTAATGAAACTCAAAACACCTAGATGCCATTTATAGTTAAATTTTGGCTAATATGTTTGAAACACCAGAAGAGAAAGTATGTAAAACCTACAGGGCATTTTCCTCCCTTTAAACACTTCAACCTTGATTCACCCAAGGAATTAAGGTGTGATCCTGAGCTGCAAACGACTCTCTGGGTGGAAACAACTTGAAGAAAATCGTCATTTTGAATAAGGTTACAATGAGCAAGACAAGGAAAGAGTTTCCAGAATTAAAATCCACAACACAAAAACGTGATTTTTAACTGGGCCAAGAGCTGGCAAGGAGTAAAACAAAGAACTATAGCAGCTTCCTGGGAAATCTTTACAGAAAGCAACCCGACTATGATCTGAAGAACTTAGCAGAGGGCAATCATAGATAAATTCTTGAGAAATATGGAGAATTAGAAGCCAACATGGAAAAAGATAGTGTGTGGCTAAATGGGAATGAAGAAGAAAAGGTTACCTCCATAAAGCAAAGTTGTGAGTACAAAGGCAGTCGTTTAGAAAACAGGAGAGACTAATGAAGAACAGACTGCTGAATTTAAAGTATCATCTGGGGGGCACCTGGGGGGCGCAGTTGGTTAAGCACCTGACTCTTGGTCTCAGCTCAAGTCACGATCTTGGGGTCATGATCTCAAGCCTGCGTTGGGCTCCACGCTCAGTGTGGAGTCTGCTTATGATTCTCTCTGCCCCTCCCACACTCACTCGTGCATGCTCTCTCTCTCAAATAAATAAATCTTAAAAAAAAAAGGTATCTGCTGTATAACGGTTTGGACCACCTCCTCAATTTTGTTGATGCTACGAATGAATCTCAAAGGTCTCATTTGGTGCTGGAGATGCAACAAGTAGTAATCAAAAACATGGTTACAGAGTAGATTCTGTTCTAAAATTGGTAGCTTTTGAAACTGAGGCCCAACTATATTAATGAGTTATTATTTTTTTAGTAGGCTCCACAGCCAGTGTGGAGCCCAATGTGAGGCTCGAACCCACAACCCCAAGATCAAGACCAGGGTGAAGACCAAGAGTCCGACACTTGACTGAGTCGTCCAGGTGCCCCTATATTAATAAGTTATTAAACATGACTTTGACTTCTGGTTCTAGTAATTAGATTTTGTAACAGCTTAATTGTGCTGTAACTCACAAATCATAATTTTCGCTCAATTAAAACTTGCTAGAAGTCAGTGGTCTTTAGTATATTCATAGAGTCGTACCACCAACATGGCAATTGATTATAGGATATTTACAACACCCCCAAAAAGAAACACCAAACCCTTTACCTGTAACTCCTCATTGCCTGTAATTTCCCTTCACTAACCCTCAGCAGCCAATCATCTATTTTCTGTCTCTATACATTTACCTAATCTGGACATTTCCTATAAATGGAATCATAGAACATGTGACCTTTCGTGTCTGGCTTGTTTCATTAAGCCTGATGTTTTCAAGTTTCATCCACGTTGTAGCATATATCAGTACTTCATTGTGATGTAGTTTTTGAATGTTGGTGAGGTCCCGAGGCCACGACCAAGAAAGAACTCTTGAGACATCTTTAGTGCAAACAGGTGGCTTTATTACAGCACAGGGACAAAAGGAGCTGCTGCACTAGGGTTATGAGGGGTGACTGACTATAAACTTGGGAGTTGGGGGAAGTAAGGAAAAAGGTAGGGCTTCAAAAGAACTTTCCTATGCTAAGGAGGACCTACAAGATACCGGAGGCCTTGCGCTTGTCAAGTTAAGGTTGTTTTTCCCTCTAGTAAAGCATTCAGATTAAGATCCTTGGGAGATTCCTTCTGGAAGTTAGGTTATTGATAAGAATGCTTTTTCTTATAAATCACGAAGACATTTGTAAACTGAGGGAGACTCCGGTCCTGCAGGACTGTGATCTCTATCAGTTAACCATTTGCTTTTCCTTCCCTTAGCTTTAGGGCAGCCAGGAGTGCCTGAGGAATGTCACATATGTACCACCTGGGAGTCTGGTGGGGCGGGGGGGGGGGGTCAGCATGTGCTTTGTCCTCAGCTTGCCTTCTGCTTCCTCAATTGTATTTTATTGTAGAATGATTTTGTATAGGTATACTACACCACTGTACGCATGGGTATGCTACACCATTGTACGCATGGGTATACTACACCATTGTACGCATGGGTATACTACACCATTGTACGCATGGGTATACTACACCACTGTACGCATGGGTATACTACACCACTGTACGGATAGATATACTACACCACTGTACGGATAGATATACTACACCACTGTACACATGGGTATGCTACACCACTGTACGCATGGGTATGCTACACCATTGTACGCGTGGGTATGCTACACCATTGTACGCGTGGGTATGCTACACCATTGTACGCGTGGGTATGCTACACCATTGTACGCGTGGGTATGCTACACCATTGTACGGATGGGTATGCTACACCATTGTACGCGTGGGTATGCTACACCATTGTACGCGTGGGTATGCTACACCATTGTATGGATATACCACACTCTATGAATATACACACTGAACTGTTTAGGACAAAGAAAATGCCTTTTAAGTTTGCATAGTTTCTCTTTTTACTTAGTGTTTCACGAGTGGTACATCCACACAATGATGTAGATAAACAAAACCAGATCAGTTAAAGGATACTGGGTTTTTTTCTACCTCTGTAATTATACATAATGCTGCTATGAACATTCACGTACACATTTTTGTGTGGACATGTTTTCATTTCTTTTGCATATATAGGTAAAGTTGTAATTGCTGGATCATATGGTAACTCTATGTTTAATTATTTGAGGAATTGCCAGACTATCTAGGAAAGGGGATACACCATTTTACGTTCCACAAATAGCGTATGAGGGTTCTAATTTCTCCACTTCGTTGCTAACACTTGTTGTAATCTGTCTTTTTCATCACAGTACTGTGACATGGAGTCTCACTGTGGCTTTGGTGTGCATTTCCCTGATAGCTAATGATATCGAGCATATCTGCATATGCTTATTGGCCACTTTGTATAAGGATATTAATGTCAGCTGCAAGATCCATCAAATATTTTGTGGGTGTGATATGAACAAATTTTCATCGACAGCCATTATCTAACATTGTTTAATTTCCCTAGGTCACTCCTCCTACTGCCTCTTTTCTCTGTACCTGTGTCAGGCAAGAGGCAATCTTAAACTCTTCTTGTAGAAGAAATACATATAATCCCTTCTTTGGAAGGACTTACATGATCACAAGGAAACAAGTTTTCCTTTCCAGAATGGAAGTCAATTTTTATTCAAAAGTGCTTGAAAGCTAGATTGAAAGATAAAGGAAAAACGCTTCAAAACAAACATTTTTCCTTTCACTGAACTTGATCTTGATATGCTTGAGCTCCTGGGGAGAAAGAACAGACAGAAATTCTCTTACTGCTAAAGGCACCTGGGTGGCTCATTTGGTTGGGCGTTAGACTCTTGATTTCAGCTCAGGTCATGATCTTGGGGTCGTGGGATTGAGCCCCTGCACTGGGCTCTGCTCTCAATAGGGACTCAGTGGAGACTTTCTCCCTCTCCCTCTGCCCGCCCCTCTGCTCATGTTCAGCACTCTCTCTGTCAATAAATACTCCTTAAAAAAAAAGAAAAAAAGAAATTCTCTTAGTGCTAATAAATCTGCTAGTTGGTTTTCTTACAACACATATGTAAGACTTAACTGTTTCAACCACTTGCAAAACACGTAGACCAACTCACCTCCCAAGCAGTGGTGGTGATTTTGCACATTCCGAAATTATATGAATTGATATAGCGATTCAACTGTGAGCTTTGAAATTTTTCTCAAAAGAATACTGACTTTAAAACCTCCAATTTTTGGGGCGCCTGGGTGGCGCAGTCGTTAAAGCGTCTGCCTTCGGCTCAGGGCGTGATCCTGGCGATCCGGGATCGAGTCCCACATCAGGCTCTTCCGCTGTGAGCCTGCTTCTTCCTCTCCCACTCCCCCTGCTGTGTTCCCTCTCTCGCTGGCTGTCTCTCTGTCACATAAATAAATAAAATCTTAAAAAAATAAAAAATAAAAAAAAAAAATAAAACCTCCAATTTCTCCTTATGATATTTAGAACTATATGGTCCTTTATTGTTGCAGTAAAAATTTAAAGTGATATCCTGGGGGAGGGGAAAATCAAACAGTTTGGTTATTGTTATAAAACTTCTTCCATCTGCCTGCCCTAGGTCTGGTACTAGAGCTTTGTTTCCATTGTTACATAAATGTGGTACCGATTCTCTAGCCGGGAGCCTCCTGCCATCCTCTCCTGCTACCTGTGCACAAGGAGGCGTGGCTCTCGCGCAGGGTCAGTCCAGGTCTCACAGACACTCTGCTGTCCCGCTGGGTCTTAGGGACCTTTACTGGAGGGATCTTTATTGTCCCCAGCACTGACCTCACTTTTATATAAAACCATTTGAAATCTGTTCCGGTTTCTTTTACAGAAATATTAGAGCGTGAAAGTGTGTAGTGTGTGACGTGAAAGTAGGAATATAAAAGGTATTGGGGCACCTGGCTGGCTCAGTCGGTAGAGCATGTGACTCTTGATCTTGTGGTTGTTGAGTTCAAGCCCCATGCTGATCAGAGAGCTTCCTCAAAAAGAAAAAAAAAATTGGGGCACCTGGATGGCTCAGTTGGTTAAGCACCTGCCTTCAGCTCGGTTCATGATTCCAGGGTCCTGGGATCGAGCCCCACATTGGGCTCCCGGCTCAGCAGGGAATCTGCTTCTTCCTCTGCCTCTCCTCCCATCCCCCAGCTGTGCTCTCTCTCTCTCTCTCTCTCTCTCTGTCAAATAAATAAATAAAATCCTTAAAAAGAAAAAAAGAAAAGAAAAGAAGTGTTTATCAGGGCACCTGGGCTGGCTCAGTCAGAAGAGCATGTGACTCTTGATCTCAGGGTTGTGAGTTCGAGCTCCACATTCAGTGCAGAGGTGACCAAAAAATAAACTTAAAAGGAATATAAAAGGTATGAACTCAGCTGTTTCTTTGTTGTGTAATGGTTTGGTATTATCTCAATCCACTTGCTTTATGACTTTTGTGAAGTTTGTGTTAATCCACTTGTTTATGACAAAGACAAAAAAGTTGTTTTGATAGAAGAATGAAGTAAATTGTGTCCGGATGTCATCATCTCATCTGTTCTCACTGATAAGAACTCACTAGCTCAGTTGCCGAAAGGCCCACGGGTGGATAATCTATAAAAAACACATGAAGGAGGGGCGCCGGGGTGGCTCAGTTGCTTGAGCGTCCAACTATTGATTTCAGCTCAGGTCATGATCTCAGGGTCGTGGGATTGAGCCCCGTGTCAGGCTCTTGGCGATTCTCTCTCTCCCCCTCTGACCCTCCCCCCGTGCTCGCTCCCTCCCTCCCTCTCTCTCTCAAATAAATAAATCTTTAAAAAAATATGAAAATGGACACCTGGGTGACTCAGTCGGTGAAGCATCTGCCTTCAGCTCAGGTCATAATCCCAGGGTCCTGGGACCAAGTCCCGCACCAGGCTGCCTGCTCAGCGGGGAGCCTGCTTCTCCTTCTGCCTGCCACTCCCCCTGTTCATACTCTCTCTCTCTCTTTCTCTGTCAAGTAAATAAATAAAATCTTTTAAAAAATATGAGGAAGCAACATGTCCATGTAAGGGGACATTTTGACTATAAATACCAAGAGTTTGGGAGGACTACCCAAGAGTGTTTGGTCTGGACAAGGCCACACTTTGCTGATCTAAACAGTTCTCCAAAGACTTCTGGGCAATTAGCTACCACCACAGTAAAGACACCTTTTTTTTCGAACAGTGATGAAAGCCAGGCACTGGCCCTGGGAAGGCCATCTTCTTGCCTAGCAACACTGGTGGTGCCACTGGTTCCCTAGCAACCTGCTCTAGCAACAGGGGACTTTTACTCTTGCGCTGGTAGCTGGAGGTCAGCTCTCCATTGGCTAAGTCATCTCTCCCTAGTACCAACTCATAGAAAGGTACACCTCAACTAAATCTAGACTTTTCTCTTTTCATCTCCCTTACCTGGAACAATAGTATGATCGATGTTTCTGTATTAGTCTACTGAAAGACATTATCCTGTATGCTATTGGCTTGTGAAATTCCTAAGCTAACCTGTGTGAAATACATTGTTCAGGGACACCCGGGTGGCTCAGTCAGTTGAGCATCTGCCTTTGGCTTGGGTCATGATCCCAGAGTCCTGGCCGGGCGAGGGCTCCCCTTGGGGTGCTTTCTAGTGCCTCTCAGGTGTCTGGGGCTCCTCACTGATCTAGGCTCAAGGTGCAATGCCTCAGTTTGATGACACGGGCAGATCTGCCTCGGGGAGGTTACAGTGTGGACAGGTGACACCTTGAAGCCTGGGTTTAATATGATAAAAAGAGCCTCCTTCTTCTTTTAAGATTTTATTTATTTACTTGAGAGAGAGAGTGAGTGAAAGAGAGAGAGCACAGGGAGAGGGAGAAGCAGGCTCCCCCCTGAGCAGGGAGCCCAATGCAGGGCTCTATCCCGGGACTCTGGGACCATGACCTGAGCCGAAGGCAGACGCTTAACCAGCTGAGCCACCCAGGTGCTCCAAGAACCTAATTCTTATGTGTCGATGTGAAATAGAACTACATGTGACTGGGAAACTCCAGAAGGAGAAAAAAAAAAGATGGGTAACCAGAAAGGGACCTGGGGTCCAGAGGAAAATGAAGTCAAGACAACACTCCAGCTGGGGGTGCTGGGCTACAGAGGAGCCGCGAACCCTCCCTCCACCGCCAGCAGACAGACTTCAGACAAGCCCAGCGCCAGGAAGTGGGGATCTGGACTCCTCTCCAGATCCGGCGCTCCCCGAAGTGGCTGGGCTCGACTTTGGGCAGCAGAGCGGTTGAAAAGGGACGTGGAGACAGTGGAGACCGTCTCAGTGAAAGGAAACAGAAGCTGTGACCCCTTTGCAGATTTAGTGGCGATGTTTTTACAGTTGTGACTCATTTCCTGAACTTGATGCACGCAAGCAGATTGAAGGGTTATTCTTTCTTCCCTGTGCTTCGATGTGCTTGTGATCGTAAGGCACATGGGTCGTTTTACGGGGTTTTCCCTTTTTCTGTGTCCCTGGGTGAGCACGAACCATGATTTTTTTAAAGACTTTCTTCAACTGTTTCTCATGAGGATTCTGCTACATACAGAAAAGTTGGAAAAATTGGGCAGTGCACATTGTATACCCCCCACCCAAATCCAGCGATTAGCTCTTCGTCCTGTTTTAGGGGCGTCACTCTACATTTCTTTTTTTTTTTTTTAAGATTTATTTATTTATTTATTTGACAGGATAGAGACAGCCAGCGAGAGAGGGAACACAAGCAGGGGGAGCGGGAGAGGAAGAAGCAGGCTCATAGCGGAGGAGCCTGATGTGGGGCTTGATCCCATAACGCCGGGATCACGCCCTGAGCCGAAGGCAGACGCTTAACCGCTGTGCCACCCAGGTGCCCCGTCACTTTACATTTCTTCACGACAGTTCATCACCGTGATGGATCAAACTTTGTTCGGACAATCTCCTATTTTGGATATAGTCCTTAGTTCCCAATTTCCAAAATTATAAGTAACACTTGATGAAAATCCCTGAGCACACAGACCCTCCTTCCTGAATGTTTAAGATCTGTGACAGCTGATAAGCTGGAACACTGAGCCAGTTCCCCTGAAATTGCTGTCACTGGAGAAGGGTCTAAAGATACTAATGGAGCATAGATATATAAGAATTCAAAAGAACAAGTACCTTGAAATTTTGAGGAGTCAAAAACTTAGCAGGGCGCCTGGGTGGCTCAGTCGGTGAAGCGTCTGCCTTCGGCTCAGGTTGTGACCTCTGGGTCCTGGGATCGAGCCCTGCATTGGGCTCCCTCAGTGGGGACCCTGCTTCTCCACTCCCCCTGATTGTGCTCTCTCGCTCTTTCTCTCTGTCAAATAAATAAATAAAATCAGAAGGAGGCAGAGGGCTTGAAGCAGGCTCCCCGCTGAGCAGGGAGCCCAACGTGGGGCTCGATCTCAGGACCCTGGGATCATGACCTGAGCCAAAGGCAGATGCTTCACCAACTGAGCCCCCCAGGGCCCAATAAATAAAATCTTAAAAAAAAAAAAAAAAACCTTAGAGCAGGCCCAGTATCTGAGATGGCTTCTGAGTGCGTATATGTGGGGGGTGCCACTGGATTCTATTCCTTCCCCCCGCCACAGGGCATCCACTATGGTGCAGCTTCCCTTCCTAAGCTCTGCCAGCTGAGGCTGGAGTCCAAGGCTACGGTGCCACGTGGCAGATGTGGAACTGTTCCCAGACAAGGCAACAGGAGATCAAGGCATGCCGCCTCTTGGCAGAGCCATGGAATAGAATGCTAACTTTAAAGATAAAAACTGCCAGTTATTTTACCAGCAGGAGTTGGATTTATTTGGGAATGGCAGAGACTTGCGATCCAAGACAAACAAGCTGTGGCAAAACCATAGGCAGGTCCGGGGAACAAAGGAGAAGCAGGCTTTTTTAAGGAGCAAAGGGTAAATCGGGAAGGCTGTTCTAAACTAAAAGTCCACTGGAGGAAACTGGGGCTTCCAAGTACGATGCCTGAGCTGTTGTGGGGTGGGGAGTAAGGAAAGAGTGTCTTCCTCTGGCTGGAATACTAGAGTAGTATCCATGTGCAAGTTCAAGTCCATGTATGGTCAAGTCCGGCTGTTCTTGTTGAGTCTGCCATTGACTAAGAGTCGTAGGGGGTGAGAGGTCCCCCTGCCAAAGCTTCTTGACTCTGTTTTAGTGAGGGTTCCCATTCCTCATTTTCACAAAAGGGGCAAATATGGGTTTGCTGAGAACAGGTTTCATGGGGGAGAAGGAGAGCGGGGCCACATTTGAGATGTTGGGGGGGGATGTGGAGGGTGGGAGTGAGACATGTCAATGATCTCGAGCAAAAGAACCCTCTGCAAGTGGCAGGAAGAGCCCTATGAGAGGAGCACGCAGCAAGGAGGGAAGGCACTGGGGGGGCACAGAAGCATCTTCCACACCACCTGGTTCCATCATCTTGTCTCCCATGCCCCCCTCAGGGGGAAGCAGAGAAGTCAGAGGACAGATAATGATGAAGGTGAGAGAAATCCCAATGACAACAGCATCCCTACTCTGTAGCATCCTACAGATTAGTACCACATGGTATGCCTTCCCTAAAACCCAGCCCCTGTCCCTTAGGGCTAACCACTCTAAAGAGAGGGCAACTGGGGGTTATTAATATCTGAAATGGGGGCGTGTGGGTGGCTCAGCCGTTCAGCGTCTGCCTTCGGCTCAGGGCGTGATCCCGGAGTCCTGGGATCAAGCCCCATATTGGGCTCCTCCACTGGGAGCCTGCTTTTTCCTCTCCCACTCCCCCTGCGTGTGTTCCCTCTCTCGCTGGCTGTTTCTCTCTGTGTCAAATAAATAAATACAATCTTTTAAAAAAGAAAAGATCTGTAATGATGGGGACACAGGAGAAGAATAACAGCTCTCTTTCCTGCTGGCCTCCAGTGCTCCAAGTCTCCTATCATCCATTTGGCCCTCAGCCAACCTCAAAAAGGACTCTACTCCCCACCGTGTCCAAGGCTGCCCTTCTGACACAGAGTCACCTTGTAACTGGGCACAGGCAAAGGACAGGCCATCACAGCAAGCACCTAGGCCGGGAAGCGCTTTGCTTTTCAACCTAGCCTGAGATTCCACACTCCGAGACAGGTACCCTGAAACCAAGGGACACCAGCAAGGGGGATCCCACCACAACAAAGTGCCTGGCCCAGCAACCCTCTCCTTCACTGCTAAGCTTGAAAATGCCCTCCCCCCACCCTGCCACGAGACACTGCTGCTAGGAAGGCACCAGCACAGGGAATCAGGCCCCAACAAGGGCATGGCCTAGAATGTTCCCCATCTTCCACTGGCAGAGGGCATCCTGCCTCCCAAAGCTCCCAACACTGGCAACATTGCTTTTTCTAAAGGCAGTGGAATCCTTTCCCCCACTGAGAATCATAACGTAGCCTGGCCTGGGGAGGTTTCTTCTATTTCCCCAAGCAAGATCCACAGGGACAAATGGAAGTCCCAGCAGTAGCATGAACCAAGCATAACGAAAGAGCACCACATAGGGGCACCTGGCTGGCTCAGTGAAGCCTGCAACGCTTGCTCTCTAGGTCTCAAGTTCAAGCCCCACACTGAGTGAAGAGATTACTTAAAAAAAAAAAAAGAGGGCGCCTGGGTGGCGCAGTCATTAAGCATCTGCCTTCGGCTCAGGGTGTGATCCTGGCGATCTGGGATCGAGTCCCACATCGGGCTCCTCCGCTGGGAGCCTGCTTCTTCCTCTCCCACTCCCTTGCTGTGTTCCCTCTCTCGCTGGCTGTCTCTCTGTCACATAAATAAATAAAATCTTTGAAGGAAGAAAGGAAGGAAGGAAGGAAGGAAGGAAGGAAGGAAGGAAGGAAAGAAAGAAAGAAAGAAAGAAAGAAAGAAAGAAAGAAAGAAAGAAAGAAAGAAAGAAAGAAAGAAAGGCACCACACAGGCTCTGAAAATCATCTTGTCCTTACAACCACAGCCCACAAGAGTAGCCCAAGACCTGTGGGCCAAACCATATAGGAGGACTGCTTGTTAAAATACAAAGTTTAAAATTTTTTATTCATTTGACAGAGAGCCAAAGCGGGCACAAGCAGGGGGAGTGGCAGAGGGAGAGGGAGAAGCAGGCTCCCCGCCGAGCAGGGAGCCCAACATGGGGCCCAGATCCCAGGACCCCGGGATCATGACCCAAGCCGAAGGCAGATGCTCAACAGACTGAGCCACCCAGGTGCCCCTAAAGTACAAAGTTTAACTAGAACTCAATGGCTCCTAACATAATATCCAAAATGTCCAGGACACAATGGAAAATCATCCTTCATACAAAGAACCAGGAAATTCTCAACTTGAATGAGAAAAGACAATCAAGTGACTCTAACTCCAAAATTAGACGTCAGAATTATCTGATAAAGCATCGATCATAAAAATAACAATTACATGTTCGTACCAGCTTCTTTGTAATAGCCACTGGCTAGAAACAACCCAGATGTCCTTCACTGGGTAACTATTTCAACAAATTGCAGTATATCTATATCTATACAGCCATAAAAAGAAATAAATACTGTTACACAGAAAGACTTGGAAAAATCTCTAGGGAATTAAGTGTGTGTGGGGGGAGAGGCATTCTCAAAAGGTTACAGATGGTATGATTCCAACTATAAAACATTCTTGAAATGACAAAATTATATAAAGGGAGAACAGATTGGGGCCCCTGCGTGGCTCAGTTGGTTTAGTGCCCAACTCTTGATATCAGCTCAGATCTTGATCTCAGGGTCATGGGTTCAGGCCCTGCATTGGGCTCCTGGGCATGGAGCCTACTTAAAAAAGGCAGGTGGGGGTATATTAGTGGTTGCCAGGGGCCAGACTTCAGGCAATGGGTAAAAAGGGTAGATGGGCAGGACAGGACAGGGGTGAGTCTATAAAAGAGGAACAGGAGGGATTCTTGCAGGGATTAACTGTTCTATATCCAGACTGTATTCATGTCACTATCCTGGATTGTAGGACAGTTTCTGCAAGATGTTACCATTGGTGAAACTACCTACGGGTAAAAGAAACTCTCCATTTTTTCAATTGCATGTCAATCTACAATAATGTCAACATTAAAAGTTTAATTTAAAAGAGGGATGCTACTAAGAAATTCCTCCTCTTCCAGAAAAATCCAAACCACCATTTCTAAGGTCTTTCATTCCATATCCCAGAAACTGACTTCAGAAATTCCCTCTTGTTAGCAGCTATGTTCCACCTCACTGGTGTCAGTGAGGCCATTCCAAAGCCCTTCTCCCTCCCCACCTGCCCATACTGTTCCTCACCTGAATCCTTCACTGCTTGTGGGTTCTTCTGGAGCAGAGGCTGAGTGGCTAATGCAGCCGGGGCTTTGCTGAGTGTCCACCTGCTCCAGCTTGAAGCTCAGCGACTTTCATGCTGTTTCCTGAAGCAAAGTCTGCTTTCAAAGCATTTTTGTTCTCAGCCTATTGTCTGTGACCTAAAAGTCAACCTGCCATCACTTACCATAAGAGGACCCAGCAACAGCAAGGGAAATTATTACAAGGATCTGAAGGCAGAGTCAATAGAAGACCATGGTCAGTCACTCTGGACTCAGCAAGAGAAAAAGAATGGTTTAAACTACGGGGGTTTGAGTGAAAATGTGTGTATGTGATTGTATGAGGAGGGCGTGGGGAGACCTCCTTCCCAGTGCACACCTTCCCCCACCCATCTTCTGAAGTTCTGCCCTCCCTCTTTCCCTTCCCCACCTTTTCCCGTTGCTCCCATGCCTCACTGCTAGGTAAGCTAACTTGGGCGGTCTGGGGAGGGTGACCTCAAAGCCTCAGGGCCAAACTGTTTGTCTGACCTCACCATTCACAGAGACCCAGCTCCGCGGGCGACAGCCCAACGCGGACCCTGGCAGAGCCCCAGCCAAGCGCTGTGTTCTTTGAGAGACGGCTCTCCCTCTGTGGCCCAGGCTGGACGCAGAGGCTCTTCACAGGCACGAGCCCACCGCCGGTCCCCACGCGAACTTGGACCCGCTCCGTTTCCGACCTGGGCGGGTTCGGCCCTCCTTGGGCAACCTGGCGGTCTCCCGCTCCTGGGAGCTTAACCAAAGTGCCGGCGACCTTGCGGACGCAGCCCGCACACCCAACCAGCACCGCGCACGCCCTCCCAGAGCTCCCGGGCTCAAGCGATCCTCCCGCCCCAGCCTCCCGAGTCGCTGGGACTCTGGGCGCGGCCACCACGCCAGGACAGCCGAGTCGTAAGCACCAACTACGCACCAGCCGCGTCGTCCAACGTACACGCTGCTCCCCTCTTCGTCCTCAAAACCACCCCAGGAGCCTTTGAGCCACGGGGAAGTGGGGCCCGAGGGAGGGACAGTAACCTGCCCAGAGTCCCACGGTTACTGGGCAGCGAGCGGAGTCAGGATCGAGCCCCCTGGCTGGAAGGCGAGCGGACCCTGACGATGGCAGCAGCAACACCGCCTCCCCGTGGAGACAGGCGCTCTTCCCCGCTCCCTCTGCGCCCGGGAAAATCTGGAGCATCCAAGTTCCAGACTGATCTACAAACAGGCACTTGCCCAAGTAAGGTCTACTCAGGGCAATCCAGAAAATCCGAACGAGGAAGTGAGAGCCGGCGGTGTCTCAGTCTTCGGGACCAACCCAAACCAGATAAAAGCCCGCTCTTGCTGTCTCTCTGACCTAGTCCCTCATCTCGCAAGCTCTCTGCATAGATGCTGCAAGAGGCACAGCAGCTTCGGCTCCCGGCTGTGGCTCTCCTGGGACAGGAGGGCCAGCACCTGCTCGGACACCAACAGCTCTAGGACCTGCTCCAGGGCGCGCATCTCAGGCCCAAGCCGCCCAGCGGTGGCAAAGCTCCAGGAGCCGCCTGACGGTTTCCCACGGCCCAGCGGCAGAAGCCACAGGCGCCACCAGGAGGCCACCAGGCTGCGCCCTGGGGAAGGGGGGGCAGCTGCTGGCGGCAGGCGCCTTAACTCACGGGGTGTCTCAATCAGGAGGCTTTTCGCTCCTGGGAGCCTGGGCCAGACGCCAGGGTCAGGTTCCTAGACCTCCTGACCCCCCAAACCGGCTGCGACCGCCGTTGAAGGCGCCAGGCGCGCCCGGAGGCAATGAACAGCAGGATCGGCGTGCCCGGGGCTCCCAGTCCCAGCGCAGCAGCCCAACCCCAGCCCTGGCGGAGCTGTCTCTAGGGCCGTGGCCTCTGTGGGTTCAGGGTGGTGGGGCGCCTGCCCCCTCGACCCGCTTCCGCCCGGTGTGCGGAGGCACAATTGCAGGCAACTCTCTCCTCTCTGTCCGGAGCCCACGCAAGACCAGGTCCTGCTCCCACCAGGGAGGTCCCAGCACTAAAGTCTGGTGTCCGAACACCAACGGCACCAGCTGGGGACCGATGTGAGGACGACGTCTCCCCAGTGACAGCATCATCTCTGGTCTTGCGCCAACTCACCCAGGAGGGAAAATGTGACCCCAGCGGCGGGGCCGATTGGAAGACGAGGCGGGCCTCGGGGGGGAAAGCAAACACCCAGGAGCCCTCGAGTGGCGGCGGAGATTGGAGAGGAGCGGTCTGGGTAGCGGGGTCGAAGCTCGGGTCTTCAAGAGAGGACACTAGAAAGGTAGCTCAAGGCCAACGTGACCCGCGAGAACAAGACCAGAGGAATAAGTCCAGGAAAGCTTATTAAATTGCGAGTTTTCAGGCCGCCTGGGTGGCTCAGTCGGTTAAGCGTCTGCCTTGGGCGGGGGTCGCGGTCCTGAGGTCGAGTTCTGGGAGGGGCTCCTTACTCGTTGAGGAGTCTTCTTCTCCCTCTCTCTCTGCCTGCCCCTTGTGTTCTCTCACTCTGCTCTCTCTCAAATAAATAAAATAAAATAAAATGCGAATTCTCAGGGGTCCTGGGTGGCTCAGGTCATAATCCCAGGGTCATGGGTTGGAGCCCCGTGGGGCTCCCTGCTCAGCGGGGAGTCTGCTTCTCACTCTCCTTCTGCCCCTCCCTCCTGCTTGTGCTAGTGTTTTGTCTCTTAGAAATAAATAAAATCTTAAAAATAAATAAATAAAATGCGAATTCTCCAGCTCATGCGAGATGCGGTGCATCGGGGTGTTGGGAAGGGGCCTAGAAACCTGGAGTTTTACCAGGGCCTCCCAAGAAATTCTTCCTGCACTGAGAGGTTTGAGAATCAGTGACCCAGGCATAAAAGAGTTAAAGGAGGTCTCCACCACTCGGGTTACTCTGGGGCGGATGGAAGAGAAGCCCTCGCAAGGATACGGAAAAGGGGGACCTCCCACCCAAGCCCCTGGGCTCTGGAAGGGCTTAACACCGGAAACGACGACGCTTCCAAAGCGGCCGGAGGCCCCTAGGAGGCCAAGGAAGTGGCGGTCCCGCTCACTTCAGCATGCTCACGGGCCCAGATGGCAGGGCGGGTGTCTCGGGGCCTGCCGGGAAATGTAGTCCGCAGGGCGGGCATGCGCCTGCGCTCTGGCAGCTGCCCTGGGGCTCCTGGGAATGTTGTGGGCCTGGACGCAGTAAGTTCCTGAGCCGCCAGAGGGCGCAGCCGTCCCGCCGGCGCCGGCGGCGGGGCTCCCTTCCCCTAGGGCGACGCCAACTGGCCGCCGCCGGCCCTGACCCGACGGCGGGCCCCTGTCCGGCCTGCGTCCCCGCCGCGGTTCCCTGCGAGCTGGTCGGGCCTTCCCAGGGTTGTTCGGGGTCGGGAGCGTCCGTCGGGGCGCAGGGACATCCCTTGAGGAGCGCGCTGGGGCCGTGGCCGCGCCCGGGGCAGCCGATTTGTAACCGGCTTTTAGAAGTTACCGCGACGTGTCCCCGCCCCCTCGCTTTTCCCTGAGTGCCCGCTTTGCACACACCCTCTTTATCTGTGGGCCGTGTGAGCGCGGGCTCGCTCGGGCTGGTTTGGTTGGGGAGAAGCCGTGAGTCCTGGGGTGCAGTTAGGTTTGCCTGCGGAAGGGCGGATGGAGGGACGGCGGGACAATCAGGGGCCCTGCTGGACGTGGTGGAGGGTTCGGGCCCATCTGGGGAGGGCGGCGGGCTGCGAGGCTGAGCATGGTCAGGGCGGGTCCACAGCCCTAGTCTGCGGGTTCCTGGATGCCTTCCAGTGAGGATGGTTCGATGCCTGGGGGTCGGGGCGGGGGGGGGGGGACGTGGGAGCTTTCTAGGAATGAGTCGTGGGGGCAATAAGCTTGCTCGAGTGCTTCCTGTGTGCCAGGCTAGGCACGCTGCTGCTCGCTTCCACGCAGCTGGATGCAGCACAGGGAACTGCATGAAGCTGGTGTTACATGGAGAGACACTGGGTGTCCTTTAAGAACCTTGCCCAGGGTGGGCGCTGGGAGGCTCAGTTGGTTGAGCTTCTCACCCTTGGATTTGGCTTAGGTCAGGGTCTCATGGTCCTGAGGTCAGGCTCCAGCTCAGCCAGGAGTCTACTTGTGAGCCTCTCTCCCTCTGCCACCTCCCCCTCTTTCTTAATTTAATTAACTAATTAATTAAAATTAAATAAATCTTTAAAGGAAAGACACTGTCCAGGGGATGGGACAGGAACAGTGTTGTTTTCCATGACTGGGCAGGAAGAGCCATGAGCATGTTTTTACTTGATCCCCCCAGGGAAGAGGCAGGTCCACGAGTTGGGTTAGAGCAAATAGAGGGAGGGTAAAGGTCTTGAGACCTGTGGGGATGGGCACGTGACCACCTCTAACCACAGGTGTGGCCTCAGACGTTGCACGTAGAACATTTGGATGTTTGTAGACATGAGCACTGCAAGGTCCATGCATTCTAGCCTCGTCTCCATTTCCCTCTGGCCTGGACCGTGTGACCTGGGACAAGTCATTCAGTGCTCCTGAGCCTCCAGCCACAGTCCCCTCATCCATATTCAGGCCATCATACTAGTCCCCACCTCCTCACTCTGCGTGAGGCCCACGGGACCTGACACATGCGGGAGACTTCCAACAGCACGTGGACATGGCACGAGGAACATGATCAGTGTCCTTCGTTCCTCATGCAGCCCAGATGGCTGGTGGCCTGCATGGGGCAGCGTATCTTTCCCAGGAGAAAGCCACTTGGCGTGACATCGCAGGACGGGGGCCAGGCTGATGTTGGCTGGAGTGCACGTGTGCTGAGTGGAGAGGAACGAAGGGTTGTGGATTCACAGCCTGTGGAGGCAAGGCTGTAGCTAAGATCCCGTGGCTGAAGGTGACCAAGGGTGACTCAGAGCCACATGGACTTTCAGGGTTATTCACCAGACTTGTAAGTACTGCTCCCCGTTTCCTCTGTGGCCCATGTATCTGCAGAAACAGAAGATAGCCCACATGAGACTGGGAGTGGGGTTTCAGGCCACCAGATATATAGGGGTTCATTTAAGTGTTGGGGTTCTTAGCCTTGTATCCATGGAATTTTAAAGCCAAGCTGTCCAATAGAACTTTCTGCAGTTATGTCTACGGAACACTTGAAGTGTGGCTAGTATGAATGAGAAACTGAATTTTTAATATTAATTAAACTGAAACTGCCCCATGGGTCTTGTCCCTATCTTATTGGGCAGAACGGTTCTAGAGGGTCTGTGGATGTTCGAGAACATTTTGTAACCTTTTTAAATTGGACATATGTGTGTATTTTTTCTAGGAAGTGAGTCCCTGGCTTTCATCAGCTTCTCGTAACTACCCAAAAAATTAGGATCTGCTGCCTTATGGCTTAGGCAGAAAGTAAGCAAGTTAAGGGAGGTGAGTATGGCCTCTGGTAACCACTGCTGTTCCTTCTTTCTCATTTTGTCCTGTCCTGAGTAGTGGGGGGCTCCTCGTGGTGAACTCCTATGCTGTTTACTTCTTCATAGCAGGCTAGGGGCGTTAGCCCAAAGCCCACTGGAGTCAAACTGAAACTCTCATACATTCAGTTGTTTTAAATAGTAAAAATATATATATATATTTTTTCGAAGCCATTTGGAGCCTACCAATTTTACATACTCCATAAGCTTCACCCATCATCCACAGACCACAGGGAAGTCAAATACTGGGGTGTATAAAAGACCCCAAACCACTGCTCTTTGGAACTGTCTGACCCGGAGACTCCCCAGCAAGCCACTGAGTGACGTTACCTAGACACAAACGTTTCCTCTCTCATTTCCCCTTCTTCCCTGAAAATGTCCTTGCCCTATTCCCCATCTCGGTGGTGGCACCCATGGCTCTGTCTCAGGAAGGTCTCTTGGGGGAAGGATTTCCCCTCTCATACAACCCTGTCCTTGTGTTGCCCAAATAAAGCTTGTTACTGCCTCTCATGGTCCTGTGTCTTCCTTGATCACCCCCCCCATCCCTGAACTCACCACCAATCCTTATAAGAGAGACAGGAGGAGCAGAGTTAGTAGTAGGAGATATTCTATGGAAGCCAGTAGCTGGTGTGATGCCAGGAAGGGGTCATGAGGCAAAGAACGTAGGCAGCCTCCAGAAACTGCAAGAGGCAAGGAAATGGATTCTTGCCTGAAGCCTCCAGAAGGAATGTCACCCTCTTAACAACTGAGTTTAGATTTCTCACGTCCGGAAGGCTAAGAGGAAAAAAATAAGTTTTTATTTTAAGCCACTAGGTTTGTGATAATTTGTGATGGCGGCCATAGGAAATGAACGTAACTTGTATATACACATACCTGTAAATATTTCTACATCTGTCCATCTGTGTCTGTCAAGATAAATATGACTTCATACCAGCGTCTCCAGCTCTGATCCATTACCACATTACCCTGATCAGGATCCTAACCTGAGCCGAAGGCAGATGCTTCACTGACTGAGCCACCCAAGTGTCCCAAGTTTTGAAATATTTAAAACATATGGAGAATTTGCTTTCTTCTTGGCAAGCTTAGTGCTGTGGATGCTGCTTCTCTCCTTGTTCTGCTCGTTCCCCCTGGATTTCGGTCCCCTTGCCCCGAGGAGCTCCCCCAGGAGATGGTTGACAGGGTTTTAGAAGTGCTTGACCCGCGCCCCTACTCGGTTACCTCACCAAGCCCCTGGCCTTCCCAGATCTGCTTGACTCCACTTCTGGTGGCTTTGTGGCTCCTGTCACACCCCTCTCCAACGTCCAGGCTCTCCCAGGAGCTCATCCCCGGGTCTACACACCTGTATAATTGTATGCAGTGGCCCTGGAGAGAAAAGGCTATGTGTTGAGAGACTTGGAAAGGAAGGGGAGAATATCAGGCCAGGAAACATGAACAGAGATTCAAGACAGCTTGAAATCCCAGTGCAGAATGGCACCTGTCCCACATTCTACCTGGAGCTCTGCAGGGGGGGCGGGGACATCCTGTCAGGGCCCCACACCAAGAGGAGGAGGCAAGAGGAGGTCAGAAATGCCAGCCTGACACTTAGCAGAGCGGCCCTGAGATGACACTCATGGCTCGTTTGTAGCATGAGCGAGTCCCCGCTGCAGGTCTCAGACTGTAGAGATGTTAAGAAGAGTCTTGGTCAGCCGGGAGAGGCCCGGGATAGGGAAGAGGAAGGCCCAAGGTGTGCAACTCTCCTTGTTGGGAGCCACACCAGCAACCACAGCCGGCCAGCATCAGTAATACAGTGGCCAACGTTCAAACACCGAGCAGGATGAGGGAGCAAAGGGGCCAGGTCGGTCCTTTTTCTGAGACCATTTTGTATAAGCTCCCTCTGTATCCAGACACCTGGATGGGGAGGAAGAGAAGGATGAGTAGGGGGGAGAGGAGGAGAGGAATGGGGAGGGAGAAAAGAACAGGAAGAGTAGGAGGAGAGACGGAGGAGTCAAGAAGGCTTCTTGGAGGGGCACCTGGGTGGCTCAGTCAGCTAGGCCTCTGCCTTCGGCTCAGGTCACGATCTTGGGGTCCTGCGATCGAGCCCCAAGTAGAGTCGGGCTCCCCACTAGACTTGGAGTCTGCCTCTCCCTCTGCCCCTCCCCCCGCTCATGCGCACCCTCTCTCTCTGTCTGTCGCGCTCTCTCTCAAATAAATAAAATCTTTAAAAAAAGAGAGAGAGAAGGCTTCTTGGAGACGTCAGTGCTGATGGACGTTGCGCATTAGTCATTGAAGGAGATAACACAGTGCAGAGTTCCCCAGACATCCTGGTCGAGGGAGTACTTTGTTTACAGAACACTTACTCATATCTCATAGCTCTAGACCTCCCTGAAAGACTTGGGGAACTACGGCTCTATAATTTAAATTGGTGACCAGTGCATCTGGGCCCAGGACACAGATGGGAGGTGATGGGGATCCCTAACAGGCAGTGAGATGCTAAAGAGGATTCCCCCTCTCAAATCTGCTTTGGGTGCCCCTGGGGTGGTCATGGTCTGAATCCCTTCTTGGGTTTTGTCTCAGAGGGTCATCCCCCATTTAAGGAAAGTTCTTTCCAAGCTCCCTGAGCCTATCTTACTGTAAACAGGGATTTTACTGGATCTTTTTTAAAAGGGAACAATTCTATTAAAGTTAACTCAGAGGGCAAGCAGCTGGGGTCCTCCAGGTCACTAGGGGTCCCCAGTCATTTCCATGATGCCCCCAAACTGCAGCCTGAAGTTGTGATAGCTCTAAGGCGTTTTGCCAGTGGTCCTTACTGGTGCAACTGAGAATACCTGGGGCAAGAGGCACGCAGGACGAGGACGTTATGTTGGGCGTGGTCATGGATGAGCACAGAGGAGATGAGGAGCAGCCTAAGGGGCCGTCCATTCCTAAACACAGAGAGGGTACTAATGGGACTATTTATAAATACAGTCCCAGCTGCCACGGGAGACCGGGACAGGAGGTGCGTTGCTCTCTGTGTGTTGAGGAACCCCTCCCGCAGGACCCAAGACGTTGCAGCTGGGGCCCCTCTTGCTTGGACGGCAAGAACAGAGCTGCTCGCCCGCAGCCCAAGATCCTCATGAAATCCCCGGGAGAGACCCGTGTCCCACTGCCTGGCAGCACATAGCTATAGGCAGAACAGACAACAAAAGTCTTGCTCTCTTCTCCCTGGGGAGCAGACTGTAATGTCCACAGTGCAAACGTTCCTTAGACACCTGTAAACTTCTCTCAAAATTTTCTGGGACTGGGGCTCCTAAAACCAGATTTCAGGTATAAATGCTAATTGGTTAAACATTTACTACATGAGCAGGGCACCTGGGTCGCTCAATCAGTGAAGCGTCTGACTCTTGATTTTGGCTCGATTCATGATTTCCGGATCGTGGGAGTGATTGAGCTCTGAGTCCTGCTCTGTGCCCTGCGGGGAGCCTGCTTGGGGTTCTCTCTCTCCCTCTGCCTCTGCAGCGCCCCCCCCCCGCCTCTCACATGCTCTCTCTCTCTAAAATAAACAAATAAATCTTTAAAAACAAATATTTAATACATGATCAGCTCTAGAGAAGAAACGTAATTATAGTTCATTGAAAATTTTACACAGTGGGTACAATATTGACTTTTTTTTAAAGATTTTATTTATTTATTTGGCAGAGATAGAGACAGCCAGCGAGAGAGGGAACACAAGCAGGGGGAGTGGGAGAGGAAGAAGCAGGATCCCAGCGGAGGAGCCTGATGTGGGGCTCAATCCCATAACGCCGGGATCACGCCCTGAGCCGAAGGCAGACGCCCAACGACTGCACCACCCAGGCGCCCCGAATATTGACATATTTAAGGAGCAGACAATGCCCAAAAGATTGTGACACTGACTTAATGTATTTTGATTCATGCCCTTCAAAGCCAGGGTTCCCCTCTATACCCACAAGGCTGCTGACTACACCCGTGACTCTCTGAGGGTTTTTCCTCACTCTTGGGAGCATGCTGGACGTGACACAAGGCCATCGGAAGGGCCAGAGATTTATTGCCCCTGGAAGTAGCTAGTCCTTCATTAATAACGGTTGGGTATTTGGCATACTCCAGGGGCCAGACCCCAACGATTTTGTTTCCTGACCCCTCCGAGTTCCCCAGCCAAATCCATTCTGCTGGGCTCCTTCTTCTCTGTCCCCGTCATCAACCCGAGGTCAACCTCATGATTTTTTGGATCACTATCAGGTAACAGAACGTCTTCACTGAGCTTTAGCATTCCGCAAGGTAGGCGTCCTAGCCAAGGTGATAACCACAACTCAAATCTATTTTCCGTGTCTCTGCTTCTCCCTTCCCCCATCCGTGGGAAAGGGGAACAAGGTATGGCTTGATCCCCCCCGCTGACACTCAGCGGACCTCTGCCTCCCTCCCCTTTTGCAACCATTTGTCCCTGAGCGTCTGTTGAGCTCAGCGGGGAGCAAGAGGTCAGGGTCATAACACTTCTTTATCTGGATGGATTTTAGCAGGTGTTTCAATCTGACTTTTTCTCCTTTGGTGGAGTCTTTCACGGCTACTTTGGAGACCTCATCTCTGGGTCTTGATCCCCCGGGGTTGCCTGATATATGACCTCCACATAGGGAACTGCCCCCAGCCCTTCCGGTCACTCCCCCATTTTTTAAAAAAGATTTTACCTATTTCAGAGAGACAGTGAAAGAGAGCACAAGCAGGGGGAGGGGCAGAGGGAGAGGGAGAAGCAGACTCCCCTACTGAACAGGGAGCCCAACCAAGGGCTCGATCCCAGGACCCTGGGATCACAACCCAAGCCAAAGGCAGACAACTAACCGACTGAGCCACCCACGCGGCCCCCCCAGTCACTCCCTTTTAAAATGTATTTCTGATTCTGACTTCTTCCCACTGTCTCCCTCAAACTTGGAGGGAGACCAATCGAGGCATCCCAGTGGCCTCCTTGAAGGCCCATCCCCTTAGGAAATTTGAGGTGAAAGGCATTTTCCACTCAGAAGCTCAGCAGTTTTTCCAGCTTCTCCCAAGAGGGCCCATCTCAATTCCAGACCCCACTCCCCCAGGTGTGGCCATGTTAGTAAAACCTTTTCTAAGGGTGAATTGCCAGCCTTCCCCTGCTTGAGAGCCCATGAACAAATCACACACCAAACCAAAAGAAGCGAACACATAGCTTCAATTTTAAGGGCGTCCTCAGGGGAAGGATTTGTTGATCCACACCACTTTCTTGGATTTTTCATAATCCCCAAGGATCGTGGGCGAGTAGGGCACGTGGCTTTTTGGCAAAGGCCACTTCCACCCCGGTGTCTTTTGCTTCAGCATCCACAGCCATTCCCTCAAATCTTCATCATTTCTGTGCCTCCCCAGCTGCCTCCCCAGTAAAAAGCTCAGCACGTTTTGAGAGGCCAACGTGGATCTTAGGTATTCGTCTGCCTTCTTTCTGATGCCCGGGGTGGGGTTGCTGGGACCCTCTTCAGAGTGTCCTTCCTCCATGCCTGGTTGACACCGCGGAAGGCTCCAGGAAGCAGCACAACTGAAGAAAAACGTGTAGAAGTTGATGGAATCTAGAATGACTTATAGGAGAAATAACAAGTGCCCCAGAAGTCCCTCTGCACTTCCATCTACTTACACATGCATGTGCGTGTATACGAACACACACACACACACACACACCAACTTAGTCATAAGATACTGCCCTGAGGTGATATCTGCTATGAAATGCCAGCTTTATCATGTATTTGATCCCCACATATACACGAAGGTATTTCTAGAATCTCTATTTTGTTCCAGGGACATGTTTATCAATTCCTGTTTCAACTGCTAATCCTAGAGAGTATGTTTTAATAGATAGTATGATGAGCTCCCCCTTGGGATAACCCCTCACATTTTCTTTTTGAGGTAATTTTATAACCCATCATCAAATATATATTCAAAACCCTATTGTGATTTATGATTGGGATTGCCCTGAAATCATAGATTTAGAGGAGAATAGCTATCATTTCACACATTAGTCTTCCTTCCTCCCCCCCCAAAATTAATTTAAACTATTATTTTAGTGTCCAAACAGGAAGTGCATAAAAAGGGTCATGTATATGTTCCCTAGGTTTCTTTAAAAGTTAATGATCTTTGTAGGTGTTTCACAATGCTTGTGAGTAATGAGAATTGGACATTTTATTTCTATTCTATTTCCTAGAAGAAGTGTATGCAAAATTCATTTTTTTCTATGTTTAACTTAGATCAACTGACCTTTCCTGATCTACTTCCTGGGTAATGGCTTTGGTTTTTCTAAGAAGGAAATCCCTTTAGAGAAACACAGTTTTGCTACTTTTCTTTTGGTAACATAATACTGGACACTAATAATAGTTCTTATCCCTTTCTGATGTCTTTTAAACCCTGAACACGGTATCTGAGTGTCTTGACATGGTTCTACAGGGGGTGGGAGGAAAGTGGGGGGAGCGGGCCTTTCCTACCTCTCAGGAAAAGGAGTGTGACCCGGCTCTCTTTGACCTCAACTGTTTCAAATGTCACATGAATGAGGTTAATAACTGTCCCTCCTCTGGCACCTCACATCCACTCACTGTTTTCAGCCCTGAACCAGAAGTAACTCAGGTGATACTGTCCAGTGCCCAGATCTTGCATGTGGCCACAAGGTTCTGAGAGCCATTGTGAGTCACCACGACCCCGCCTGGGCCTTAGCCAATCAGGCCTTAGGGCTCAGGGAAGAAGAAGAAGAAGATAAAGAGAGAAAGAATTTTTCCTCTCACTCCTCGACCTCTCTTCCGTACCTTCCTCTACAGAAACCTGAGCTGTGAGGTGAGCCATCCATTTGTAATAGGGCTCTGGGCTGTTACCACACTGACCCACCCGAGGAACCCCAACCCTACTGGATAGAAGGGGGGAGGTTACAGGACTATCATTTGTTCAAACCGGCACAGAGACGCTCTGTAGAGAAGTGGGGAGGAGCACAGGCCTTCATTTCTCTTCTGAGTCAAGAACCGAGAACACACTAAGTACCTAGCCCCCAACCTTGGCACTGGGTCAGGTTCAAAAACTACCGCCCAAAGCGTTGGGTGGGGGCAGTCTGGGGGTCGTGGCGAGGTACCAGGGGTGTGGGGGTCATGTTCAGCTATTGGGGTGAGTGCAGTCTTCGAACACGATTGGTCATTACACTCATGGACCGCACCTCCAGGCCTTAAACACATCGGTCAGCACCCAGTTCCCAGCCTTAGATCTTTTCCTTCTTGAAATGCCTTTCTCTTTAACTAACCATTCTTGACTGATGCGGGGGAACGAGGCAGAAGAAAAAGCCGTCTCTTAGGACTACACTGGAAACAAGTGTGTGTGGTGGGCAGGTGGCAGGGGGAAAGAGGTCCCTGGGGCCACAGAACCACTGAGTTTCCTCATCTTTTTCAGGCTTCCTCCGTTGTGCTCCTTTCATGAAGCCATCCATGGTGACTACCGGTCATGGAGAAAGAAAACCCTGAAGTCAAACCCAGCACATCCGCACCGAGCGAGGAGCAGAACACACCTAGCGGCTCAAAACAAACCATGCCCACCAAAAATGTGCTGTACTTTCTCCTGGGGAGGCAGGTGGGGAGGCACAGGAGTGACGTGGATCTGTCCCGGTGGCTGTGGATGATGACCTGAGCCACACCGGGGTGGAGGTGGCTGGCCCTTGCTAAGAAAGCATGGGTCTTACGTGTTTATGCCTGCCCACAATTTTTGAAAATGCAAAACAAAAAAAAATTGTTTTAAAGTAACAAACACCTCCTTTGTTTCAGCTACTACAATAAAAGCTGTGTTTTTCACCCCTTTCCGCCTGATATGTTTTTATTGCCCAAAGGGTGGTTTTAGGTTAGTTACAGGTATTCCATGCATGGTAACGCGAACGCGGGAGCGCTCACAGTCGGGGAGGTGGTGAGATCACACAGCAGGTCACAGCTCTTCCACCTCTCACCTGAAACAAAAGCCAGGGACGGGTGATGGAGATAGAAGTGGGTCCCTCCAGGGAACGGGGACTGCTCTCCCTGGGCATTTGAGGAGACACCGGCAGTGTCCCTGGAAACCTAGTTGCTACCCTGGAAAACCTAGTTGCTACCCTGGTGGAAGACACTGTTTAAGAACGGGCCACGAGCGGGCTGGGAAGTTTAGGGTACTGGTTTGGGTTTCTTTTATTCTGAGGCTCATGGGAGTATCATTTAGACACTACAGCATTATGTCTTTGTTGGCTCTATTTCATATAAAAGAAATCAGAGCACAGGGCATTTTAATATGGGAACATTACATTGTAACAACACTCCAACCGGTGTTAAGGGTGAACTTGCTTTAAGCTTAGGCGCTTCTTGCTTACTGACCTAAGTCCCTTGGTCTGTAGTGGAACTAACCTACTCTCCTCGAGATTTGCAGACCACTGGCCTTGAGGAGTGAAGGACCAGACTTCCCCAGAAGATAAGGCCTGACCGCCTTGGAAAACAGCCCCGGCAGATGCCAGCAAGTCTGTCCAAGGACATGTCAACATAGGACTAACCACCCGGGCACCAGGCTCCCCCTGGACTGGGAAGATGGTCTTTGAGCCCTCGGCCCACCATCCTTCCCAGGTTGCTGGCCTCCTGAATAAAGCAACCTTTCCTTTCCCACCATCACTTGCCTCTCGAGTACTGGTTCTTCACTGGCGAGAGCTGACCCTGAGCTGGGAACCAGTTCTCCGTCAGGTACCAATACCCTCAAGCCTCCTGAAGGTAAGGGCTCTTGTCACTGTCCCCCAGGTGGGGATGGTCAGGCCCCTCGGCGGGTGGGGTAAAGCCGGGCGGGCGGCAGCTGGCTGCGGAGAGTGTACGGACCGAAGGCCCCAGCCCATCTCAGCAGGACTGGGGCGCCGGCTCCCGGGACAGAGCCGCGGGGAGGCTGCGGGGCACGCCAGGCCCTCGGGGAAGCGCGCACGCGAGTGAGGACGTGGGGCGTGGAGAAGTGGGCTGCAGCTGAGGGGGGCGCCGTGGGGACGCAGCCAGCTGGGGGTGGGGGGAGAACGGAGTAGGGGGACAACCAGGGGACCCGAACGAGCACAGAGCCAGGGGAGCAGCACAGCCACGGGCACGCATGTCCCAGGCGGTGGGGTCGTTGCCTGTCCCTGTGCCCCCGATGGGCGGGGACGGTCCTCCGCCCCCACCCCACCCCCACCACCCGCCTGCCCTCACTTTGGGGCGCCCGCTCCTCCTCGCCACTCCAGCCCTCCCCGTCCCGCCACCTCTTCCCCGGGCCTGTCCCCTAGCGCGCGCGGTCCGACTCGGCCTCCGGGGTCCCCGGAGTGGCGGCTTCGCGCACCCGGTGCGGCGCGGCTCACAGCTAACGGAGGCGCGACGGGCCGGGACGCTCGGGCGAGTCCCACCGTCATCACCTCGAGCGACAGGAAGCTCGGCGCAGGGGGCTGTGGCTACGTGTCCTCTGGTGCCAGGCGGCGTGCGCGCACACGTGTGCGCACAGGGTCCCGACCCGGCGCGGCAGGTGGCACCCGGGACGCCCCAGAGTGGCCGGCACCGCCTACCGCGCATCTCCCAGGGGCGCCTGACCCTCGGGGAGGCCGGTCCGAGGCAGTGACACACGCGGTGGCAACTCTGACCACAAACCCACTGAGGGCGGTGCGCATGGGGCAGCTCGGTGGTTAGAGATGCCTCCTCACTGAGCCTCCAACCATGTGCCAATCCATCGTACTGGAGGGACGTCCCCCCATCCCGAAGTTACTGGGGGGATGCGTTTCAGTGTCCATGTGGAGGGCTCGGTCTGTGTCTCCGGAAGTCAGAAGCACAAATAAGACGTTCAAAAGGGCAGTTGGCTGGCAGAGACAGAAAGAAAGGAGAGGGAGACAGAAAGGGGGGAAGGAAAAGGAAATTGGCCCCCGACGTCAATCCTGGGCCCCCTGCACAGGACTGGCCATGTCCACACCCATGCTCCTTAAGAGCCTCCTGCCTCCTGGTTTGTCTAGAGGCTCAGACCCTCTTCTGAAAGGAATCCTTCCTATGGGGCTTGACAGCATCCCCTGTCCAGTGCCTGGAGAACCAGCACCAAACATCCAGGAAAGCCACTCCATCACTCCCAAAGGCTCCGGAAAGGGGGACACAATGCCCACCCTTCCTCTGTCTTCCTGGGGTGGGGAAAGGAACAGGAACCAGGGAAAATGAAACCAGGAAGGGGTGGGCCACCTCTCTTTCCCTTTTCAAATTGGCTGCCCTCCTCCCCTTCTCTCGACCCCAAGTTAGAGCAAGCTGGGAAGAAAGAGGAGGAAGGGGCTCCCTGATGTGTGTAAAGGGGTCTGTGCTCTGAGGGATACCAGAGACTGTTCAGCAGAGGGGTACGTGGACACACCACCTGTACATTATGGATACCCTTGTAATTGTAAGGAATCTTTCTAAAGAAACCATACATCTGGGGACACCTGGGTGGCTCAGTTGGTTAAGCGTCTGCCTTTGGCTGAGGTTGTAATCCCAGGGTCTTGGGATCGAACCCCACATTGGGCTTCTTGCTCAGCAGGGAACCTGCTTCTCCCTCTGCCGCTCCCCCTGCTTGTGCTCTCTCTGACAAATAAATAAATAAGTCTTTTAAAAAAAGAGTTCTATTAGCATCAAGTACAGTCTCTAACACTATACTTCTCTCTGAAAGCAAAATCGCCATAAAAAGCGATTTAAGTTTGTATGATCCTTTGGACATACTCTCCTCTATTGAGTTGAGCACAGGTTAGTGTGAGGCACTCAATCAACCAAACAAACAAACGTAGGTGAACTACTTTTGCCTGCTCGTTTTCCGAGACATAGCACAGTCACAGAAACCTTTCAAGAATCTGTCTCTTGGAGACCAATGAGAATGAAAATACAACAGTCCAAAACCTATGGGATACTGCAAAGGCAGTCCTAAGGGGGAAATACATAGCCATCCAAGCCTCACTCAAAAGAATAGAAAAATCTAAAATGCAGTTTTTATATTCTCACCTCAAGAAGCTGGAACAGCAACAGAGGGACAGGCCTAATCCACGCACGAGGAAGCAGTTGACCAAAATTGAGCTGAAATCAATCAGAAACCAGAAGTACAGTAGAGCAGATCAACAGGGCTAGAAGCTGGTTCTTGGAGAGAATCAATAAAATTGACAGACCACTGGCAAGACTTATCCAAAAGAAAAGAGAAAGGACCCAGATTATTAAAATTATGAATGAAAAAGGAGAGGTCACGACGAACACCATTGAAATTGGAAGGATTATTAGAAATTTTTATCAACAGCTATATGCCAATAAACTAAGCAATCTGGAAGAGATGGAATCCTTCCTGGAAACCTATAAACTACCAAGACTGAAACTGGAAGAAATTGATTTCTTAAACAGCCCAATTAATTATGAAGAAATTGAGTCAGTAATAAACAGCCTTCCAAATAACAAAACTCCAGGCCCGGACGGTTTTCCTGGGGAATTCTACCAAACATTCAAAGAAGAAATAATACCTATTCTCCTAAAGCTATTTCAAAAAATAGAAGCAGAAGGAAAGCTACCAAACTCATTCTATGAGGCCAATATTACCTTGATCCCCAAACCAGGCAAAGACCCCCTCAAAAAGGAGAATTACAGACCAATTTCCCTAATGAATATGGACGCCAAAATCCTCAACAAGATACTTGCTAATAGAATCCAACAGTACATTAAAAGAATTATCCATCACGATCAAGTGGGATTCATACCTGGGATGCAAGCGTGGTTCAATATTCGCAAATCAATCAGCATGATACATCATATCAGCAAGAAAAGACTCAGGAACCATATGATCCTCTCAATTGATGCCGAAAAAGCATTTGACAAAATACAGCATCCATTCCTGATTAAAACCCTTCAGAGTGTAGGAATAGAGGGTACATTTCTCAATCTCATAAAAGCCATCTATGAAAAGCCTACTGCAAATATTATTCTCAATGGGGAAAAGCTGGAAGCCTTTCCCTTAAGATCAGGAACACGACAAGGATGCCCACTCTCGCCACTATTATTCAACATAGTACTAGAAGTCTTTGCAACAGCAATCAGACGACAAAAAGGGATCAAAGGTATTCAAATCGGCAAAGAAGAAGTCAAAATGTCTCTCTTCGCAGATGACATGATACTCTATATGGAAAACCCAAAAGAAGCCACTCCCAAACTATTAGAAGTTATAGAGCAATTCAGTAACGTGGCAGGATACAAAATCAATGCTCAGAAATCAGTTGCATTTCTATACGCGAATAACGAGACCGAAGAAAGAGAAATTAGGGAATCCATCCCATTTACAATAGCACCAAAAACCATACATTACCTTGGAATTAACTTAACCAGAGACGTAAAGGACCTATATTCTAGAAACTATAAATCACTCTTGAAAGACATTGAGGAAGACATAAAAAGATGGAAAGATATTCCATGCTCATGGATCAGAAGAATTAACATAGTTAAAATGTCCATGCTACCCAGAGCAATCTACACTTTCAATGCTATCCCGATATCAGAAAGAACGAGTTCTCAACATTTGCTGCAACATGGACGGCACTGGAGGAGATAATGCTAAGTGAAATAAGTCAAGCAGAGAAAGACAACTATCATATGATTTCTCTCATCTATGGAACATAAGAACTAGGAAGATCGGTAGGAGAAGAAAGGGATAAAGAAAGGGGGGGTAATCAGAAGGGGGAATGAAGCATGAGAGACTATGGACTCTGAGAAACAAACTGAGGGCCTCAGAGGGGAGGGGGCTGGGGGAATGGGATAGACCGGTGATGGGTAGTAAGGAGGGCACGTATTGCATGGTGCACTGGGTGTTATACGCAACTAATGAATCATCAGCCTTACATCGGAAACCGGGGATGTACTGTATGGTGACTAACATAATATAATAAAAAATCATTTAAAAAAAAATCTGTCTCTTTTCCCTGAAATAATCCAATTATGATTCATGAAATCAGGAAGTCACATTTACTGTCATAATATTTTAGAACTGTTGAAAGCTTAGAATGTATTTCGTCTAAACCCTTCAGGTTACACATAAAAAGCTGAGCTGTGAGTAGGGCATAGGGACTTGGAGCTTTCCCCAGTCTGTTGCTCAAACATCGGGATGGCAGCCCTCAGTCATGCTGCCTGGAACTGTATATTTTGTTCCTCCGTGGGGTTGCAACAGATATTTTTAGTTACCCAAGTTGATTCCAAGTGGCTTCCTTGTAGGCTAGAGATTAGAAGCTCATTATGATAGCTGTGAGCCAAAAATTAAAATACTGGGAATAAAATTCCATTTACAGTAATAGTAGGAATAGAATCAGCCACAAACCACATGTAATGGAAGAATGCAGAGCTCTACTAGTCTTTTCAGGTATTATACCTCGTGCAGATTTCATTAAAACAAGAAGGGGGGGCGCCGGCAGGCGCAGTCCGTGGAGCAGGCAACTCTTGATCTCGGGGTTGTGAGTTTGAGCCCCACGTAGGGTGCGAGATTAGTTAAATAAATAAACTTTGAGAAAAACAAAAGAAGGAGAGATGAAGGCCGGCAGACAGACAGGCAGGGAGGCAGTCAGCCAGGGAGCCCGATAAGTTCTTGCTCCAACAAAAAGGAGTAAAAGCAGAGACCGGAACCACTAAGAACTAGCTTTTTAACTACCAGTGACCTTCCCTTTGTTCATACTCCACACCCCTCCGCTCCCCTCCCCGATCTGTTATTAAGCAATATCAGGCTGAGTTAAGGTTGCTGTGATTCAAATCAAGGAGTAAGCAGAAGTTTAAATAAAGGAGATGGTGGGTTGATGCTCTTACAAAAAAAAAAAGTAAGAAACAAAGAAGTAGGAAGGAGAACAAGATAAACACAACAACAAAATACAAAAGGCAGGGAAAGTATAATTCTAGGAAAATAATGATTCCCAGGTAGTGTAAGAGAAAGACATATTATTTTTTTTTAATAGCACTAAGAAATTTTAAATCAAGGAAAAAATGAAATTAAAGAAGAAATGATAAGATAAAGAAGGAAATAAAACAATGAGCTAGCAAAGTCCATGTAAAAAGCGGAAGAAATAAAGCCATTGCTTAAATGAAACCACGTTAGAAGCATCAGGAATCAGAATGGAGGGGCGCCTGGGTGGCTCAGTCGTTAAGCGTCTGCCTCCGGCTCCGGGCATGATCCCGGCGTTCTGGGATCGAGCCCCACATCAGGCTTCTCCGCTAGGAGCCTGCTTCTTCCTCTCCCACTCCCCCTGCTTGTGTTCCCTCTCTCGCTGCCTGTCTCCATCTCTGTCGAATAAATAAATAAAATCTTTAAAAAAAAAGAAGGAATCAGAATGGAGAGTGCTGAGAAACAGAAGAAACAGAGGCCTGGTACAAGGAAATAGAATAGAAGAGAAAAAAAAAAACCCCAAGAAATAAAAGCCACTCAGAGAAAGCCAGTGATGTGGAAGGAAGAGAACAGTGCCTTAACCTGTGGGTTGTTGTTACCCTACAACCCCTCGCAACTGGAAAAGTCACTGTTTTACAAGGAGGGGCTAGCACGCTGCTTTTTCTTTTTTTTTCAAGATTTGATTTATGTATTTGACAGAGAGAGAGCACAAGCAGGGGGAGTGGCAGACTCCCCACAGAGCAGGGGGACCCCGATGTGGGACTTGATCCCAGGACCCCGGGATCATGACCTGAGCCGAAGGCAGTCAGTTAACCAACTGAGCCACCCAGGGTCCCACACACTGCTTTTTCGATTCTCTTCTGCAATTTATCGTGTCTGGAGGTTTATTAGTTTGCCACAAACTCAGTGGATTAAACAACAGCAACGTATTGTCTTGCAGATCTGGAGACTAGAAGTCAGAGATCATGTGTGGGCAGTGCTGTCCTTTGGAGGGCTGTGAGGGAGAATCTCTTCCAGGCCTCTTGCCTTAGCATCTGGGGGGTTGCTGGCAAGATTTGGCATTTCTCAGTGTGGTAGTCAGGGTTCTCCGAAGACACAGAGCCAATAGGATGGATGGATGGATGGACGGACAGATAGATAGATGATAGGTAGACAGAGATGGATTTTACCAAAGAATTGGCTTGTGTTATTATAGAGGCTGGGAAATCCCAAGGTCCTCCTCAGCAAGCTGGAGACCCAAGAGAGCCAATGACGTAGGTTCCAGTCTGAAAGCCGGTGGCCTTGACACCCAAGAAAAGCCAAAGTTTCAGTCCAAGTGGAAAGGCCAGAAAAGAGCAACATCTTCGCTCAGTCAGTCAGGAGTTCCTTCTTATTCACACGAGGGTCAGTTTTTTTTGTTCTCTTCAGGTCTTCAACTAATGGAAAGAGGCCCACCCACAGTAGAGGGCAATTTGTTTTGCTCAATCTAGCAATTCAAATGTTAATCTCATTCAAAACACCCACACAGTGTCTCACAGACACACCCACAATAATGTTTGACCAAATATCTGGGTACCCTGTGCCCCAGGTAAGTTGATACATAAAACTCACCCTCACACATACGGATTCTGCGTCATCGGCCTGATCTCGGCTTCATGCTCACGTGGCAGGCTCCCTGCATACCTATGTGTCCAAGTGTCCCCTTTTTACAAGGACACCAAGTCATACGGAATCAGAGGCCCACCGTAGTCGAGAATAACCTCATCTTAACTAATTGCATCTTCTACGACCTTATGTCCAAATAAACTCACATTCGGAGGGACTGGGGATTAGGATTCCAGCATATGAATTTGTCAGGGGCACAATTCAACCCATCACGGAAAGCACGTCAATGATTATTTTCACAATTGGGTGGGAGGAACTGTGAATAACCTCACGCTTCTGGAGGCATCATGCATATTCCATTCTAGAAGAATGGTGCCCCCCCAGGCTTACATAATGGGCATTTTCCTACTTTGTAGGCAACAGAAGATCTTCTCAAGTATGTGTGGTGTCTAAACGGGGTGTCTCTCCTGATCAGATGGGGGGCCCCAAATGTGGGCCCAAGATTGGGTGGAAGCCGGTGGCGTAGGCCGCAAAAGGGGATATGAGGCAGAGCAAAGGGGATAGAAGTTTATCGAATACGCCGCCAAGGGAGCTGTGGGCAGGACAGCAGAGGAGAGGCTGTGTGCCAGGAGGCAGGGCGTGGGGGCCGTTTTTAAAGGGGGAAGATGCGCGGGCCATGATGACCTATGGAATTCTCCCGTTTTTGGTAACTGTGCCTGGTCATAAGTAGCCCATTGGTCACTTAGGGCGTATGGATATCTTGAGGGGGGTCGCTCGGTGGTCCAGCGTGGATTCAGCCAGGGCGTCGCTGTGGGCCCTTTCTACAATCCATCCCTCAAACCTGTTTGCCTAAAAGCGGCCTCTACAGTACTTACTCACATAGGAAACTTAGGCACCTCTGGACCCATCTTGCAAAATTGTCTTTAAGACAAAGTACAGTCAGCCATGACCTAAATCAAGGAAAATTATTTAGGACTGGATGAACAGTTAATGTTAAAAGGAGAGTAGGATTGTGGTTGGAAGCGTGTGGAATTAGAACTGCCTTTTACTTTATAAAAGTATACCCAATTCCAGTATTTTTTTAAAGATTTTATTTATTTATTTGACAGAGATAGAGACAGCCAGCGAGGGAGGGAACACAAGCAGGGGGAGTGGGAGAGGAAGAAGCAGGCTCCCAGCAGAGGAGCCTGATGCGGGGCTCGATCCCAGGACCCTGGGATCAGGCCCTGAGCCGAAGGCAGATGCTTAACGACTGAGCCACCCAGGCACCCCCACAATTCCAGTATTTTTATACTAAGCTTGTATTAACTTGTCATCAAAACCTGGTTTTTAAAGTCACTTTGTTTAGTTCTATTTGAGCTAATAATACTAAATACAAGTCTTTTCAAATAAGCACTACCACTGTGTCCTTTGAACAACATCAAATATCATCCTAACAATTTATATTTGTATATTGCTATAGAATTTTAAAAGTAATTTTACACTATCCTATTACTATTCACAGCCACCTAATTACATTGGTGCATGTATGTTAACTCTTTTAAATATCTTGCCTCAGACCATTTAGCTAGAAAATATGAACCTGGAATCCATTCAGTACACAGTTCACCAAAATGTGCTTAAAATATTTTGCTGAATAATGATTGTGAAAGTCTTGGCTAAAATAGAGCTAGTCTTGGTTGACAAGAACACTCAAAAGGAGTTGTTCAAGGTATATAATAATGCTCGGTGTGGCTGTGGGTGGACATCGGTATATAAAACCTAGGTTTACATCAGCATCCACACACATTTTCTTTTCCGTGAGCCTTTTGCTTGATTAGATTTTATATTTTTTACTTCTGTTGAATTGCAATCTCGTTTCAAAAAATGAAATAATTTGAATATGCTCGTGTCTGTGAAATAGCCGTCCATCTTTGAAGTAAAAATAAACTGGCTTTAAAGATGAATTCTAGACCGTCTTGAACCTATCTCTTGCTTTTGAAAATAGCCAAGGACACAGGCTGTAAATTGAGTTTTTAAATTATTATACAATTGTCTGGGGTTTTTTAAATAATAAGACGCAGACGACTGAGGATCCAGATACGAATTCATGGCACAGAAATGGAAGATTAGAAGACTGGAATTTGCTAGGGAGGCTGGGGGCCTGGATCTTTTGTGCTGAGTGTTGCACCCATGATGTTGAGGGGGGTCTAAAGCCACGGTTGTGGTGGAGACTTTTGTGCTTGTCTGAAACCTAGTCTTTTCTTTATTAAGGTGGCAACCACTTGACTTGTGATGTCTCTGATGTACCCTGCTTTGCTTTCTCCTAAACTGCTTGCATAGGAAAGCAAAAATAAACCTATATTAATTCATTGTCCTGACTTTTTGCCACTGATTCTCTACTACATTTGTGATTTTTTAAAATTTTATTCTTTGTTTTAAAGATTTTATTTATTTATTTATTTATTGGAGAGAGAGAGAGATCACAAGCAGGCAGAAGGGTAAAGGGAGAAGCAGACTCCCAAGCTGAGCAGGGAGCCCGATGCGAGACTTGATCCCAGGACCCTCAGATCATGACCAGAGCCAAAGGCAGAGGCTTAACCCACTGAGCCACCCAGGCATCCCTACATTTGTGATTTTTTTAGAGCTTGTCTATCATTCATTTTAGCCACGGTGCTAGGAGGGAGGAAATGAGTAGAATGCCTGAAACTTCCCACACTGTTGTCTGGGAATGAGAAAAGTGACCTTTCATATTTGTTTGCCTAGACAATAGTTTGGAAGTATTTAAAGACCATTCCTTTGCAGGCAATATAGAAAGGGTCGAATTGTAAAAATGAAAACTAAATGTATTTATTCTTTAAATGCTTTCATTATTAATGTTGTCTTTTATGATGATTTAGCTAAAATTTTAACAATTTGAGAGTTACGTATAGGAAACAAAGTAGTAATTTATTTCTAGCCTCACAGGTGTCAGTTCACTTTACTCAGTGACTCAAATATTGATATAGTTAGAGCCAAATCACCAAATTGAACAAAAAGCAGTTTAAAGAATTGATGTGCGGGGGCGCCTGGATGGCTCAGTCGGTTGAGCCTCTGACTCTTGGTTTCGGCTCAGGTCATGATCTCAGGGTTAGATCTAGCTCCGTGTTGGGCTCTGCGCTCAGCATGAAGTCTGCTGGAGATTCTCGTTCCGTCTCCCTCTTCCCCTCCCGCTCATGCTCTCTCTCAAATAAATAAATCTTTAAAAAAATTGATGTGCCATTTCCCATGTGCCAGGTTTGTGAAATAATCATTGTCACCATTTAATAACAGCTTCCAGGAAAAAGTGTTGTATTGTAAATACATACTCTAGATTTTGTGAAAGTTCCAATTATCTATGGTTACATAGCAATTTAGAACTCAAGATGAAGTCATCCAACCAGTGTCAGTATTTAATTTGATGGTGTTTTGTTACATTTTTGGG
Organism: Ursus americanus; assembly: GCF_024610735.1. NCBI lineage: Eukaryota > Metazoa > Chordata > Mammalia > Carnivora > Ursidae > Ursus > Ursus americanus. The sequence continues at coordinate 15,965,476 of NC_142164.1, forward strand.
GCTACATTAAAGAAAATCAATTTTCTCTTCTATATTATCATATCAGAAGCAGAAAAAGCACCTTTCCTCCCTGCTGTACACCTGTTGTTTCAGCAGGAAATCTCAGACATGGTAATTGCTTAGCAGAACATCAGCGTTTAAGTGCAAGTAAATCAGGTCCCACAGCAGCCTGAAACTTGTACTCAAATGCATGTGTGAGAGAACCTTTAACATACCAAAACCGATTCTTCGTTTTGTCCTGGTAACCTTAGAAAATAAAAGTGCCAGTTATTTTACCAACAAAATGGGCTTATTTGGGAATAGCAGAGAATTACCATCCGGGAAAAGCAAGTTATGGCAAAACCATAGGTAAATCTAGAGAAAGGAGAGGAAGGCTCTTTTATAGAGGAAAGGGGGCAGGTGGGAGGGCTGTTGTAAACAAAAAGCCCATTGGAGTACACGGGGGTTCTAAGTAGTGGCTTCTCATTGGCTGAGCTGTAACTGTCTCTCATTGGCTGGGCTGTTGCCAGGGGGAAGAGGAAGCCTTCCTTCCTCCTGCTGGGGTAGTAAAGCAGTATCCCTGTGCAAGGTCCTTCTCTTTTCGCTGGGTCTGCAATTGACCATGAGTGGTAGGGAGTGAGAGCTGCCCGTGCGCAACCTCCCAACTCTGTTTTAGGTTTCCCTAAATCTGTTACCAGTAATGTTCCTATATAATATTTTTAAATGACTCAGAAACTTTCAATGACTCGTTACTGCCTAAAGAATCAAGTCCAGGCTTCTCAACACTCAATGATCTGACCTCAATCCACCTTCTTCGTCTCCTCTCTCACTGTGCAGGCTTCTTCAGTACAGGCAGACAAGTGTGAGGCAGTTACAGCTTAGCCAATGAGAAGCCACCATACTTTCAACTCCCAGTTTCCTCCAATGGACTTCTTGTTTTTCACGGCCCCCTCTCCTCTGTAAGAGCCTTCCTCTCCTTTGTTCTCTGGACGTGCCTGTGGTTTTGCCGCAGCTGGCTTGTCCCAGATTGCAATTCTCTGCTCTTCTTGAATAAACCCATTTTTGCTGGTGAAGTAATTGGCAGTTTTATTTTTAAGGTTAACAAAGGTTATCTTAGAGGCAAAGGGAAGCTATTATGGGCTAGAATTCTACGAAGAGATCCAAGTTTCCCAAGTATCCCAGTTTGGAGCCTAGCCCAATGGTCCCGATGAACCATGATGAGGGCCCAAATTAGGTTGATGACTGTATAAAAAGAAAGAAGAGCACAGCTCAACTTGAAGGTTGGATTTTTCGATTTTTTTTTTTACAAGGCTTAGCAATTCATTAGATGTGAAGATTGAGAAGGAAGTAGGTAAAGACTCAGAAATCAATTATGGGCCTCACTGGCTCAAACAGTAGAAATTTTATTAACCGAAGTAGGGCACAGAAAAGGAGAAACAATTTTTGAATTTAAGGTAATGGATTAAGTTTTGGACAGATAAGGTGTTTGGGAGACACCAGCGAGGCAATATTTACCAAGCGGTTAAACAAAAGCTACTATTTATAGAGGGTTTACCATGTGTCAGGCGCTTTGCTAAGCCCTTGACATGCATTGCATTGCTTAAAAGTTATGTTAGCTTTATGAGAAGGGTTTTCTTATCATCTCTTTCTTAGGGATCAAAAAATGAGGCTTAGAAAAGTTAAGTAACTTTCTCTAAGCCACATACTTGCTAGTAATGCACCAAGGTTGAAAACGAAGCGATCTTACTGTATGGCCCACCCTACTGGCCACCACCCTGTATTAGCTCCCTAATACGTAAGATTTGGAGTTTGGGAGAGAAATCAGGGCTAACAAGGTACATCTGGAAGTTTATTCCACAAGCCTTTATTGAACTCCTTCCAAGGTCTGAGTACAGTGCTCTGGGTTTCAAGCACACAAAAGCCTTTGGCATGGTCCTGAAAGTGAAAATTAAAATAATGGACTTGAATTAAGGAGTATGGGCAATAGGAAGAGAAGAGGCTAAAGAAGCCTGGGTTGGGGACATGAGTAGACAACAGTCAAGAAGAGGAAAAATAGGGGCGCCTGGGTGGCTCAGTCGGTTAAGCGACTGATACTTAGTTTCGGCTCGGGTCATGATCCCAGGGTCCTGAGACTGAGCCCTGCGTCAGGCTCTGCACTCAGCTCAGAGTCGGCTTGTCTCTCTCCCTCTGCCCCTCCTTCTGCTTCCCCCCACCTCTCTCTTAGAATAAATGCAATCTTTAAAAAAAGAAACATTATTTTTAAAAGAAGAAAAGGAAAAATAAGTAGAGAAATTGGAAGAAAACTCGAGCCAGGTGGCAAGTGAACTAAGGAAAGAGTGGCCAACTCTGTCAAGTGCTCCAGAAAATGCTTAAAGGAAAGAAGATTGAGAGGAGCTGTTCAGGTTTATCATTTTTGGTGTAATTCATTATCTTCCCAGGAACTGGCCTATCATGACTTTTTATGAGAATGTGAAGGACAAACGTGAAGATATATGTAAACCAATACACAGTAAACCCCTGAACAACATGGGGGTTAGGGGAGCCCACCCCTCTGTGAAGTGGAAAATCCATGTATAACTTTTGGTTCCCCCAAAACATAACTACGAATAGCCTACTGTGGACTTACTGATAACATCAACAGTCAACACATATTTTGTATGTTATATATATTCTGTACTGTGTTCTTACAATAAAGAAAGCTAGAGAAAAGAACGTTAGTAAGGAAACCACAAGAAAGAGAAGATACATTTACAATACTGCACTGTAGTTATTGAAAAAAAAAATGCACATGCCAGTGGACCCACACGGCTCAAACCCATGTTGTTCAAGAGCCAACTACTTCAGAATTCGGAGCATGAAAAGAAAAACCGATACAATAGATGGCTTAAGAGAGAAGCCAAAATCGAAGAGAACCTTCCGTCTTTTGCTTTCTGCTTCACAGGTGTTTTCCTGAGTCTAGGGCCTGAGGGAAGGGTATTCTTTGCAAAATAGAAGCACTTTGTTCTTACAAAATCAGAATTGATGGGTAGAGGATCAAGTAGTTGAAAATGCAGATTCAAATGCAAAATCATACAGATAATGATACCTGCATACATTAAGCATCCTGTTTTCATACGAAACTGTAAATATGCATTGACTTACCAAAGTTTTGCTATGCAGCCAAGGTCTTGTCTTTGCACAAAGGCCGGACAGTTGCATTTTCTCATTGATTTTCCGGATCACCACCCCTTCCAGTTTGGATCTCTTTTTTAAAAATTTTTGTACAGATTTCATTTTTACGTAATCCATACACCCAACGTGGGGCTTAAACTCACAGCCCTGAGACCTAGAGTCTTAGGCTCTACCCACCGAGCCAGCCGGGCGCCCCGGTTTGGGTCTCTTTAAAGCAGACCTTAAAGTCCCCTGTGAAAGCAGCTCAAATACAGAGGCCTTCTTGATTTTTTTTTTTTTAGGATTCTTTCAATCTTTTGTCATTTTCTTTGTCATAATTCAATGATTTTAGACAATGAATTTCCAAAGACTTTCTTTAGGTATTTATTTTTTAAAATTTTAATTCCAGCATAGTAAAAAGACTTTCCAAAGACTTTCAATCTAGTTTTCATAAAAGGATCAACTCCCTTTTCACATAAATATTTCACCAGTTTATACACTGACTCAAGCCTCCACCAGGCAGGCCTCCAGGCAAGCAACTGGGGAAAAAGGTCCATGGCAGCAGAGTAGGGGGCCACGAGAAGAAAAAACTGTCCTACCTTTGGGACTGCAGGGTGAAAAGAGGGATGTTTCCCTGCCTGGGCCAAACGCCAGCTCTGAGTGAAGGCCTTACTGGGTCGTTTGGGAAAGGACCCCACCCAAGAGAACTGCCAGGAGCAGGAAAATCTTAGCAAAAGAGGCAGGGAATGGGGGTGTGTCTTATGCAAGGAACCGAGGAGAGGTGTTGCCCAGGTTCCACATTGAAGGAGTGGCCATCAGATGTTCCTAGTGGAAGAATCTCAAGGAAATCCATGAAATGCATTCCACAAAGGAAAGAATCAACTCCCCACAGCCATCCAGACCAGATAGCATCAAGGCCAAGTCATGACACTACTCTTATCAAATAAGACTCTCCCATCCTCAACATTCAGCCTTCCCTCATCCCACCTTGACCCTGGAGATGGGTGACCCCATTCAGCAAACACAGGTGTAAAGAAAAAGATTCCAAGGTAGGAAAATAGAAGCCAACCACATCTCCACTTTGCTACTAGAGAGTTTCCAACTTAAGTAGGTCCGAACTGGGATAGAAACATGACGAAATTTTATACATAGTGAGGGAAAGAAAATGTCTTTTCTACCCTCCAGATTCTACTACTGCCAGCTTGATTAAGAATTAAATTTAGGGGTGCCTGGCTGGCTCAGTCAAAAGAGCATGTGACTCTTGATCTCAGGGTCCTGAGTTCAAGCCCCACGTTGGGTGTAGAGATTACTTAAATAAATAAAACTTAAAAAGTAATTAAATTTATATGAGACAGATTGACAAAGGAAAAACCCAAAGTTTTATTATGTGCACACGGAGGCCAAATATTGAAATTGAGACCCCAAAAAATGACCAAGGCAGGCAGTTTTCCTTCTAGACAAAGAGACAGTAAATCCATGAGGAATTGACAGGACGAAGAAAACCTCAACTTTGGGAGCTTCAATTAATAAGGTATTCTAAACAGAATTTGGGCTGGGGTCATACATTAATACAAAGTAACCAGGGTTGTTTCTATAGCCTTCTCTGCTCTGAACTTCTCACCTCTGGGGATAAGGATGTCTCTTTACCTCTTGGTCCAGGAAAGGCACCTTTCACCTGGGAAATTTATTTCTTGCTTTTAGGGGGACAGAGGAGGTTCTGGGTGTCTTTCTTTCATAGGCTCTCTCTTTTATTTCAGATTTTATTTATTTGTCAGAGAGAGAGAACAAGCAGGCGGAGCAGGAAGCAGAGGGAGAAGCAGGCTCCCTGCTGAGCAAGGAGCCCAATGCGCACTGGATCCCAAGACCCTGGCATCATGACCTGAGCCAAAGGCAGACACTTAACCGATTGAGCCACCCAGGTGTCCCTCGTAGGCTGTCTCTCTCTCTTTTTTTAAAGATTTTATTTATTTGACACAGAGAGAGAGAGACAGCCAGTGAGAGAGGGAACACAAGCAGGGGGAGTGGGAGAGGAAGAAGCAGGCTCCCAGCAGAGCAGGGAGCCCGATGTGGGGCTCGATCCCAGGACGCTGGGATCAGGCCCTGAGATCAGGCCCTGAGCCGAAGGCAGACACTTAACAACTGAGCCACCCAGGTGCCCCTCGTAGGCTGTCTCTTAAGCAGCTTTTGTATTTATTTATTTATTTCAAAAGATTTTATTTATTTATTTATTTATTTATTTATTTATTTATTTATTTGACACAGAGAGAGAAAGCAGGCAGGCAGAGAAAGGGGGAGAAGCAGGCTCCCCACTGAACAAGGAGCCCAATGTAGGGCTCCATCCTAGGACCCTGGGATCCTGATCTAAGCTGAAGGTAGATGCTTAAGCCACTGAGCCACCCAGGTGCCCCTGTTTTAAATAATATGCCAAAGTGGCACATTTTGGGGAAGCCCGCCTTTGGCTCCTCCAATAGTTTGGGATTTTGACTGTTAAAAGAGACTGGACATTTTAATTACTGAAATTATTTTATTTTTATTATAAATAGTGACCTTAGAACTTTTTACTACCTAAAAGTTACCAAAGTAATAATAGTAATCATCATCATCACCTAAGGAGTGGAGACCCAGTTTGGACAGAGAAGGCTTAAGCAAATTTGGAGGTGAAGTGCGAGGGAGGAGAATCAAGTTCTTTGCTTGTACCCTATATAGTTATCTTATTCTCATGCAAAATTTACAAACCGTGATCAAAAAGGTGTTTTAGCTTCCAGAGTATGTTGATTATAAACTGAACTTACTTTTGCTCTTTCATTTGTATCTTTTGTAATATGATAACCATTGTTAACCTTAAAAATAAAACTGCCAGTTATTCTACTAGCAAAAATGGGTTTATTTGAGAATAGAAGAGAATTGTAATTTGGAACAAGCAAGCTATTGCAAAACCATAGGTGAGTCTAGAGAAAGAAGGAGAGGAAGGCTCTTTTATTGAGGAAAGGGGGCATTTGGGAGGGCTGTTGTAAACAAGAAGCCCATTGGAGTAAACTGGGAGTCTAAGTATACTGGCTTCTCATTGGCTGGTCTGTTGCCAGGGGGAAGAGGAAGCCTTCCTTCCTCCTGCTGGGATAATAAAGCAGTATCTGTGTGCAAGGTCTTTCTCTTCCTGTTGGGTCTGCAACTGACCAGTGACAGGGCATGAGAGCTCTCCCAGCAGACTTCCAGACTCCATCCTAAATGAGATTTCCTTTTATTAATTTCCAATCATCCTTCAGGATGAGGTAATAGTACAGTCATTTAAATGTAAACAGTGGGGAGCCTGGGTGGCTCAGTCGGTTGAGCCTCACACTCTTGGTTTCTGCTCAGGTCATGATCTCGGTTTGTGAGATCAAGCCACAAATTGGGCTCCAGGTACAGCAGGAGTCGGCTGGGATATTCTCTCTCCCCTGACCCTTCCCCCACTCGCTCGCTCTCTCACTCCAAAATAAATAAATATATCTTTTAAAAAATGTAAACAGTAAGAGAGATCCTGGCTGGCTCAGTCAGTAGAGCATGAGACATTTGATCTCAGGGTTACAAGTTCAAGCCCCACATTGGATGTAGAGCTCACTTTGAAAAAAAATAGAATCTGGGGGTGCCTGGGCGGCTCGGTCAGGTAAGCATCTGCCTTTGGCTCAGGTCATGATCCCAGGGACCTGGGATTGAGCCCGGCATTGAAATTCCTGTTCTGCGGGGAGCCTGCTTCTCCCTCTCCCTCTGTCGCTCCCCCTGCTTGTGTTCTCTCTCTCTAACAAATAAGTAAATAAAATCTTAAAAAAAAAAACCCTGGAAAAAAAAATAAAATCTTTTTTAAAAAATCTAAACATTGATTTGATATAATTCGTGCATGGTTTTCTCTTTGAGTGATTTCCACACTGTACTACCCTCCGAATGGCTTCCTCTCCCAATATCAGGATTGGAAACAGAGGTTTTACTTAGTTTTAGCTTTTTAAAATTTCCTATGTATTATAATATCCTTATTCATTCCATAAATAATCATCACAAGGTATGTACAAAGGCCTTAAGCAGAGTAGAGTCATGTATAAGCAGAAAGAATAATGCCCCATCTCATTATAAAATATGCTGAGCCCCTCACCGCTCTCGGGTTTGCCTGGAGCTTAAATGGCCGCTCATTGTGTTCACACTGTCGTGACTGATTCTGTCTCCGTGTGAGCTCGAAGCTGCAGAAAACTGTTTCTTTTGAATAAAACATTAGCAGAGAGCACCTGTTTGCGCCAGTTGAATCCCTAACAAAGATTCACTTTTTTTTTTGAAAGCTTATTACCACCTGGCTGACAGTTAATGAAATTTGTCCAAAATAAAAGCCGAAAGCAAGACTGTAACTGAAAGCAAGACTGTAAAGTAATATATGGAAACCTCAACAACTTCATCTGTGCAGGCAAATCGGCACACGCACCAAGTATTGTACGTGCAATGAGAACTCAACAGGGCTTGCATATATATGGACCTTTTTTTACATTATGTAGATGCTGTCATAATTAATAAAACAATTTTTAAAAATGTTTTATTTATTTATTGGACAGAGAGAGAAAGAGCACTGCAGGGGGAGCAGCCGAGGGAGAAGCACACTCCCCATTGAGCAAGGAGCCCGACTGGGGGCTCGATTCTAGGACACACACACACGGGATCATGACCTGAGACAAAGACAGATGCTTACCCAACTGAGCCACCCAGGTGCCCCAAATAAAACCATTTAAAAACAACAAGGGGCGTCTGGGTGGCTCAGTCGTTAAGCGTCTGCCTTCGGCTCAGGGCGTGATCCTGGCGTTCTGGGATTGAGTCCCACATCGGGCTCCTCTACTGGGAGCCTGCTTCTTCCTCTCCCACTCCCCCTGCTTGGGTTCCCTCTCTCGCTGGCTGTCTCTCTCTCTCTGTTAAATAAATAAATAAATAAATAAATAAATAAATAAATAAATAAATAAAATCTTTAAAAAACAACAACAAAAACAGAAGTCACCTATGACATTTGGGGACAGATGCAACTGATCTTTCAACTGAGGACACTACTGCTGAACTAAATATGATATCGTAGAAGTAAAGAGTTTATAGTCATAATTTGGTTTGGACAGAGCAGAATATGCACAGAAATGCAGGCTTGCAGCTCGCATTAAACATGTAAGTATATCCTTTCCTTGTTCATACACTTGATTTAAAGGAGTTGTGACACGGTGTGCTCTCCCCACATACACAGCATTTGCAGGCTGTCTTGGGTGACCGCTGCACATGCAAGCTGCAGAGATCTTCTAACCGCCCTGCGTGAATGCTCAGAAAAGCGCTCGTGCCGGGATTTGTAGGTTTCTTTATGTTGCTTTACAGTTTCATTCATTGATACTATTTCTGAGGTGGGTATAATAATCCACATGTCAATGAACTTTTCATACACTTTGAGTTTTATTAAAACTGTTATTTGAGTCCATCCTTGATGTTAAAATACAAATCCTACACTTGGATGTATGCATTCACTTCCCCCAATACACAGTCACTGTGTTCCCATTGTGTGGAATACACTTTGCCTCCATGTCCCACCATGAAATTCCTACCTGTATTTCAAGGTCCTTTCTTTCACGTTCTCCTTAATAAACATCTTTGGAATTAAGAACTTCTTTCTCAGTCTTTCTATAAACACAGTGGAAAAGAACACAGTGGAAGGGTCACAGGAGTTGAGATGTTTAGAAGATGGATTTAGAAAGGAGGATATACAGAGTCCTACGAGGATGATGGTCCAGGGGCTGGTGTGGTCCCAGGATTCCCGGGCTTTTTGTGGCCACTGATGTGAACGTCTCAAGATAGATCATGGTGGGGAGGCAGGGAGTGTCGGGTATAAGGCAAAGGTGGGAATACTTGCCAGGAACATATGGAGCTTTTGGGTGTCCTCCTCACTGTCTTGGGGCAGAGCAGAACTTCTCTGGACAGAGTCAATCTTGGGGGGCTCCTTCAGCTTCCCCTCAGCTCCTGGGAATGGGTTGATGAGGGATCTGAAGAAATGAGCCCAGGGAGAACAAGAACTGCCTTTTCATCTTTTTCACCAGCATTAGCTGAGCATGTAACAATATTGCTTTAAAAAGTTAACAAATGAGGGGCGCCTGGCTGGCTCAGTCCATGGAGCATGCAACTCTTGATCTCGGGGTTGTGAGTTCAAGCCCCATGTTGGACGTAGAGGTTACTTAAAAATAAAATCTTAATTTAAAAAATGTCAGGGTGCCTGGGTGGCTTAGTCGGTGAAGTGTCTGCCTTCGGCTCAGGTCACGATCCCAGTCCTGGAATCGAGCCCCACATCAGGCTCCCTACTCAGCAGGGAGTCTGCTTCTCCCTCTGCCTGCTGCTCCCCCTGCTTGTGCTCTCTCTCTTGCGGTCAAATAACTAAATGAACTCTTTAAAAAAAAAGTCAGGAGGACTCCCTAACATTGACCATGCTTTTGAGGATTAAATGAGATAGTGGATGGGGCACCTGGGTGGCTCAGTCATTAAGCGTCTGCCTTCAGCTCAGGGCCTGATCCCAAGGTTCTGGGATCAAGCCCTGCATCAGGCTCCCTGCTCCCCTGAGAGCCTGCTTCTTCCTCTCCCACTCCCCTGCTTGTGTTCCCTCTCTCGCTGGCTGTCTGTCAAATCAATAAATAAAATCTTTTAAAAAAATGAGATAGTGGATGTAAGTTGCTAGCCCCATATTGTGAGGATACCGGGCGGTCAAAATTCATGATCATTTCGCTCTCTATCCTCCCCGAGAGCAGAGCCCCAGTACCATTCTCATAGCAAATAGCCAGCATTTTTAGAGACTTCGTCATACTTCCTGGCTGATGTAATGCAAATTGTGGTCTTAGATACTTACAGGAAGGCAATATAATGTATAGAGCTTGGAACTAATCAACATTTACTTCCCTTTTTAAAAAAGATTTTATTTATTTGCCAGAGAGAGAGTGTGAGCACAAGCAGGGGGAGCAGCAGGCAGAGGGAGAAGCAGACTCTCCACTCAGCAAGGAGCCTGATGCGGGACTTGATCCCACCACGCTGGGATCCCGATCTGGGCCAAAGGCAGATGCTTAACCGACTGAGCCACCCAGGAATCCCAATCACCTACTGTTTAACAGATATTCTGGTTAAGCCTCTATTTCACATTTAGGTTTGCCTTTGGCCTGAAATAGATGGGACTTCTCACAGGCAACAGTGGAATTGTAAAGAATATAGAGATGAAATTTCTAGAAAAGAATGGACAGCATCGACAGGAATAAAGCACAAGGAAAGCAGAAGGCACATTGCAAGAGGAGTTCACGTCCCCTTTGGATGAAGTTAGCTGGTCCTGGTCACTAGGACGTGGGATATAGTGAGTCCAAGGTGTAGTTCCAGACACGGATGGTGAACCACGGTCTTACGTTTGGGCTCCAGACGGATTGCAGTAGGCGAATGGTTACACATTTTAAAAACTTAAGCAGCACACCTGGGTGGGAATGGCAATTTGAAATTCAGATCGCAAGCAGCATCTATGCCCTGCGTGATCAGCTGGATGCAGTTGGGTCTCGATGTTTGTTGGGCTTCGGAACCACTCGAAGAGCTGACTTTAAAATGTGTATGTGGGGGCGCCTGGGTAGCGCAGTCGTTAGGCGGCTGCCTTCGGCTCAGGGCGTGATCCTGGCGTTCCAGGATCGAGTCCCACATCGGGCTTCTCCGCTGGGAGCCTGCTTCTTCCTCTCCCACTCCCCCTGCTTGCGTTCCCTCTCTCGCTGGCTGTCTCTCTCTGTCAAAATAAATAAATAAAATCTTAAAAAAAATTAAAAAAAAATAAAATGTATATGTGACTCTATCAAAAAGGTGAAATGAGTGTCTGCCTTTGGCTCAGGTCATGATCCCAGGGTCCTGGGATCGAGTCCTGCATCGGGCTTCTTGCTCAGCAGGGAGCCAGCTTCTCCCTCTCCCTCTGCCACTCCCCCCTGCTTGTGCTCTGTCTCGCTCTCTCTCAAATAAATAAAATCTTTTTTAAAAAAAGGTGAGATGTGCAATCCAATTTTTCTTTCTGATATCGTGTGTTTCAAGAGGGGGTGAAAATGTACTAAAATTGGGGTGGTGGGTGCACACCACCGGAGATACGCTAAAAACCACCAACTCGAACACTTTAAATGGGTGAATCGTGTGTTATACGAATTGCCTCTCAACAAAGCTGTTTAACACTAACACAGACACGGGGCAGATTCGGCCCCAGGGCTGTAGTTAGCTGACGGTGCTGCGCAAGAGGATGGCTCCTTTCCTTCCCTGTACGGACCCCTACGCGAGCTGAGGGGGCTTGTACATCAGCCCATCCGCTACTCGTTCCCAGCACCCCAGCTGGGAAGCTCTACCAAGGAGCACTGGAGCCCTGGAAACTTGGGGTGCCAGGTCCCTGGGTTTTCAGGCGATTGATTAAAACCTCGTTGCTAACACAGCCCAGACGGATACTTCCTGCTCCCTGGTCCTGGCGCCATGACATCATCCATTCAGGGAGGCCAGGGTGACGCCCTGATGGGGGCGAGGTAGATGGTCCAGGACCATGGTGAGCCACTGTCCGTCCAAGGATACGCTCCCCCACATGAACCCAGTGGGAGAATAAGGGGGGGGGGAATCCACTACCCCTGCATCTCTCCTGCGCAATGGTGGGCTTCTCTGTGGTTCCCATGGCTGTGGTGCTGCTTTAGCAGGACGACTTTCAGGGGGACCTGGAGCCGACACTGCTCCCACCTGCCCAACGTGCCCCATCCCATTCCGGGACCCCATGGCTCAGGAAGCCAGGGCGCCAACAGAAGGCAAGTTCCATCAGGGCAGAGAATTTGGGCCTTTGCGTTCAAGACGGTAACCCCAGGAGCTGGCCCATAGGAGGCAATCACTATTTCTGAAGAGAATCAATGAGTGAAATACCTAAAATCTAGAAGATATTGACTCTACCTACTGACCGTAACGTGGGGGAACTAACCACTACATGGTTGGGTAATCTCATGGACCTGTAATGCAAACTCAGAATTTTTTTTTTTAAATCTATGATGCCCATTGTGTTTTAAAAATAAAGGTTCTTGGGGGCACCTGGGTGGCTCAGTTGGTCAAGCGTCTGCCTTCGGCTCGGGTTATGATCCCAGAGTCCTAGGTAGAGCCCCGAATTGAGATCTCTGCTCAGCAGGGAGCCTGCTTCTCCCTCTCCCTCTGCCTGCTGCTCCCCCTGCTTGTGCTTTCTCTCTGTGTCAAATAAATAAATAAAATCTTAAAAAAATAAAAATAAAGGGGCACCTGGACAGCTCTGTCGTTTAAGCGTCTGCCTTCGGCTCAGGTTGTGATCCCAGGGTCCTGGGATGGGGCTTCCTGCTCAGTGGGGAGTCGGCTTCTCCCTCTCCCTCTGTCCCTCTCCCCTCCCTGCTCATGCTCTCTCTCTTGCTCGCTCGCTCACTCTCTCAGATAAATCTGACTTCAGCTCAGGTCATGATCTCAGGGTCGTGGGATTGAACCATGCATCAGGCTCTGTGCTTAGCAGGGAGTCTACTTTTCCCTCTCCCTCTGTCCCTCCCCACTCCGCACTCATGCTCTCTCTTTTTCAAATAAATAAAGTCTTAAAAAATAAACAGATCCACTAAAAAGAGAAAATCACAAATATAAATTATTACAACGGATTAAGATGAAAACGTCTTTAATCAATAATGAAAAATGCTGGCCACTCTCCAGAAGGTACACTCCATTTTGCCAACCCACACGGAACTTGAAAGGTTGTGCCTGAATTAATTGTTGAGGTTTACTAAGCTATTTTTCACAAAACACATCTACACCAGGCTCTTTGCTGACAAGAGAAGAAAAGCCGCAGAGGGAATACAAATGCTGTTGTTTTCTTATTACCACCTTTTCACGAGAGTCATAGAAATCGCTCTCCAAACGTAGCAGGACTGAACGCTCTCCACCACGACGGCATTCACAACGTCAGATACCTGAGGTGTGTATCCATCAGGCAGCTTCAGAGATTCCAAGGTGAAAAAGATGCTATCATCTAGCACCCCGTTTCTTCCATGTAGGCTAGTAATGCAGACCTGTAATTCCAGATAACGGAAGTGTTGATGTAAAAGCACTGTCCCTGTAACCGGCCCAGCACCTCCTTGTTTCACTTTAATCTGTAGGTCACTCCATCTCCAGCCTGGCCTCCATGTTTGAAACACGGGGAGTGCTCTGTAAAACTACCCATGGCGACCCCTACCTCACAGCCACTAAGTCAGAAGCCCTGCAGACCTGGTCCTGGTCAAGGATTAGAAACCCTGCACTAGGGGCGTCTGGGTGGCACAGCGGTTAAGCGTCTGCCTTCAGCTCAGGGCGTGATCCTGGCGTCAGGGGATCGAGCCCCACATCAGGCTCTTCCACTAGGAGCCTGCTTCTTCCTCTCCCACTCCCCCTGCTTGTGTTCCCTCTCTCGCTGGCTGTCTCTATCTCTGTCGAATAAATAAAAAAATAAAATCTTTAAAAAAAAAAAAAGAAAAAAGAAACCCTGCGCTAAATCACCACACAATGCCCATTAACCTCTCTAGCCTCGATTGAGGGAGTGAAAGGGGTAGAGTGATAAAGGAATGTGGTGGCCAACAGAACGCCATTTCTCCACTTCCTGGGTCACATCCCAAGCGCCATCTGTGCCTTCGTGCAGACAGGCTTTTCCATTCATTTCCAGTCTCCGCTACCCAAGTCACACCCAGCATTTACTGCAAGCTGTGGTCCCCCCCACCATGCCATTCATTTTTTCCCCACAATCCCCTCAACACGATTTGGTTTCTGTTCTGGCTGTTCTCGGGGCACTTTAATACCTCCCAAGGAGACTACCTAATTTAGATCTTCATTATATGTGTGTTGTTTATTATTCTCGGGTTATGTCTGTTTTAGAAGCATGGCCTGTTCAATAAGGAGAGAGTGGGACGCCTGGGTGGCTCAGCAGGTGAAGCGTCTACATGATCCCAGGGTCCTGGGATGGAGTCCCCACATCGGGCTCCTTGCTCAGCGGGGAGTCTGCTTCTCCCTCTGCCTCTGCCTGCTGCTCCCCCTGCTTGTGCTCTCTCTCTCTGTCTCTCTGACAAATAAATACATAAAATCTTTTTAAAAAATAAGGAAAAGAGACTCCTCTTTGGCAAAGAATGGTTTGCCAACACACCCCACGGAATCCTGAGCAGCAGCAAGGATCACTAGAGGAAGGAGAAGCAGAGCCAAACAACAAGAGCTCCGCACAAACGGACTACCTCATGCACGTGCTTGTGCCTCAGCGGCTTCACCGACACGGCCTTTCTGCTCAGCGTGTCCAACTGGGTGCAAAACTCAACTTCTACTCGGTCCCCCTGGTAAGGCTCGAACCCTAAAACAGGAGAGAAATCGAGTTGGAATGATCTCTTAGTCTTGGTAATGTTCAGTTTCACAGTTACTTTGATGTTATAAGACCCTAAAATAATTTCTACTACATCGAAAGTACATTTTGAACCTTTTAACAGGTAATCTGGAAGTCTTCCTGTCAGAAAGGACGTTTATAATCCGGGCATAACAGGCCAAGTTCTTGGGGGCGCCTGGGTGGCTCAGCCGTTAGGCATCTGCCTTCGGCTCAGGGCGTGATCCCGGCGTTCTGGGATCGAGCCCCACATCAGGCTCCTCCGCTGGGAGCCTGCTTCTTCCTCTCCCGCTCCCCCTGCCTGTGTTCCCTCTCTTGCTGGCTGTCTCTCTCTGTCAAATAAATAAATAAAATCTTTAAAAAACAACAACAACAACAACAAAAAACAGGCCAAGCTCTTGGAGAGCACCATGGGATTTATTAAACCACTGGTCACGCGCACAAGTCCCCCTGGAGAGGCACGGAAGTACAGAAGTCAGGGCACAAGTGTGAATCTGGCTGCCTGGGTTCAAACCTCGATGCTGCCACTCACTCAACCTGCAGCCTTGGGCAAGTTACTTAACCTCTCTGTGCCTTGATTTCTTCATCTAAAAAACGAGAAGCATAATGGCAGGACTTACCACAGAGGGTTGAAGGCAGAATTAATCCATACATATAAAACTCAGAGAACAGTGCCCAGCACATAGACAGCCCCAAATACACACCACAGCCTAAAAATGGCAAGATTCTGCCAGGCTAGCAAGTTGGGAGGGTTGCTGGGAAATGCGAGATACTCTAGGTTATGTTTACGTGAAACATTTATAGGAAAACTCGGTTCTGATGTCTTGTCATGCAGTGCAGAGATTAGTCTGATGGTCTTGTTATAGTATAAACCTATAACTATTTATTTGTTTAATAATTTGGTAACCCCTTTTTTAGTTTTCAATAAACCCTTTTGGCAGCCATGAGCAAAAGAATGAATGCGTGCTTAGGGAAAATGAGTAATGAATTAATTTTCCAAGAAAGTTGATGAATACATGAATTATGTAATTCATCTGTGCTATCGACTGAATGTATCCTCCTAAAATTCATATGTCAAAGCCCTGACCTCCAGGGTGACTATATTTGGAGATGGGGCCTCTAAGATTAAATGAGCTCCTAAGGAAGGGCACCTGGCTGGTTCAGTCAACAGAGCCTGTGACTCTTGATCTTGGGGTCCTGAGTTCAAGCCCCACGTTGGGTGAAGAAAGGAAAGAGAGAGGAAGGAAGAAAGAAAGAAAGAAAGAAAGAGAGAGAGAAAGAAAAGAAAAGAAAAGAAAAGAAAAGAAAAGAAAAGAAAAGGAAGGAGGGAAGAAAGGAGCTCATAAGGAAGGGACCCTAATCTGATAGGATTAATGTCCTTGTAAGAAGGGACACTGAGAGCTCTGTGCTCTCTCTCTCTCCCCCTCACACACTCCAAGGAAGAGTCACGTGAGGACTCTGTAGCTGGTTAAGCATCTGCCTTTGGCTTAGGTCATGATATCCCAGGGTCCTGGGACTGAGCCCCATGTTGGACTCCCTGCTCAGCAGGGAGTCTGCCCTTCCCCCTGCTTGTGCTCTGTCTCTCTCTCAAATAAAAAAGAAAAATATATTAGTACTATTTTAAATGTCCAAACTTAAAACCAATTTGTTAGTCCTATATAAAAACTTCAAAAGCTGATTTAACTTTATCAATCGTAACACCCTTTTTTAGTCCCCAAAATGACTCAGATTGGACAGCAGAGGATACGGTCACCCCCCTATAGCTATAGCAGTAGGAGGGGGTGCCCTCCACAAGCTACGGCCCTTGGTAGATGTATAAAGTCATTGCCGATATGCAGCCAGGCAAAGAGGTATCTGGGGGAATAAAAATTCCAACATATGGGGCATCTGGGGGGCACAGTGGTTGGGCGTCTGCCTTCGGCTCAGGGCGTGATCCCGGCGTTATGGGATCGAGCCCCACATCAGGCTCCTCCGCTATGAGCCTGCTTCTTCCTCTCCCACTCCCCCTGCTTGTGTTCCCTCTTGCTGGCTGTCTCTATCCTGTCAAATAAATAAATAAAATATTAAAAAAAAAATTCCAACATCTCCCTGCCCACTCCAGTCTCCTGAATCCAACCATAAGAATGTCAGCAGCTGAAGAACAGGGTCATACTGAAATAGGGACGCTACCTCTGAACCGAATAAGACGCTGCACAATTGAGTAATTCAAGGCATTAAGGGAAAGTCCAAAAAGGGATAAGAA
Source organism: Ursus americanus (assembly GCF_024610735.1). Taxonomy (NCBI): domain Eukaryota; kingdom Metazoa; phylum Chordata; class Mammalia; order Carnivora; family Ursidae; genus Ursus; species Ursus americanus. The sequence continues at coordinate 15,982,248 of NC_142164.1, forward strand.
GGAATTTCCTTTTTCATCTTTCAAGTGGGCACTCAAGCCAATATATTCTTTTTTTTTTAAAGATGTCATTTACTTATTTGAGAGAGTGGGAGAAAGAATCTGAAGCCGACTCTGCACTGAGCAGGGAGCCCGATGTGGGGCTCGATCCCAGGACCCCGAGATCATGACCTGAGCCCAAGGCAGACGCTTCACCAACTGAGCCACCCGGGTGCTCCTCAAGGCAATATATTCTGAAAAATAAAGAAATGACCTTATTTGTGACCCCAGGCTTTTAACTCAGGTCACACCAGTTAGATAAGGATAGTTAGGATGTTACAGGACTGTATCCGTGCATAACCTGAAAAATAAAGGGGAATGAAATACCAACACTGCGTACTTGGTAGACTCCCCAACCCCACCCTGAGGCTGACCGCTCAATTCCATTTTAGCATCCTTCACCAAAATGGTTAAGATTTATTGTTTATTTACATAAAAAGCACAATCTTGGACCCATTACTGATGTTAACCATTTCCCACAAGCAAACACTCCTGGACCTGAACTCTCACATCTTGTCTGCAAAATGGCGCGGATCAGCACCATTCAGTGAAGCAGGTCAAAAGAAACGGGATCTTGGGCCCTGAGGCACCCATTTGAGCACCTCCACTGACATCAACACCTTCACGTTGTTCATAGAAGCACACACGCTCAGCTCCTCCCTCTCCCGCGCTCCCGTCTCCCGCAGTCTCCATACACTCACTTCCCACTCCCTCCTCAACCTACTTACAGTTGTTCTGTCACTGTCCCATCCTACTGGAACTGACTGCATCAAGGTTACCTCAGAAGGTTCTCGACAGGATTACATCCAGTGTAAATTACGCACTTAACACGGGACCAGATTGTACCCCATCTGGATCCTACTGGCACTAACAGTCCCATCTCATACCATCCCTCATCCAGGTCATACGGCACATACACCACCCTGCCCTCCCTTCAGTTCTGACGACAGGCCACGATTTTCCCACCTTAGGACTTGTACAGTGACTCTTCCCTGATTTCGAATATTTTCCCCACCTAACTCCTTCTCCTCCTTCAGATCCAAGTCACTTCCTCCTCAAGGCCTTCCCTAATCTGCTATCTATGGCAAACTCCACCCCACCCCACTCCCAGGGGTACTATCACGCACCTGGTTCCAATCCTGGAGAGTAGGAAACAATCTGGAACTCTCTCTCTTTTGGCAGGGGTGGGGGGGACACACTAACTTGTTGCCTGTCTGAGATCACCTCATTAGAACGCAAATATTAGGAAAACAATACCTGGACAGAGCCAGGCACTCAAATAAATATTTTGTTGCATGATTGTCAACAAGAAGAGAACATATGTGGACTCCCCATCGTATGGGACAAGAAAATTTAACGCAATTTTCCCTTCTTTTAGATTCCCGTTATTTTTTTTAAAGATTTGTTTATTTATTTTATTTTATTTATTTGAGAGAGAGAGAGAGAGATTGGGGGGAGGGGCAGAGGGAGGGAATCCCAAGCAGACTCCCCACTGAGGGCAGAGCTGGTGGTGGGGCTTGATCTCAGGACCAATGAGATCATGACCTGAGCTGAAATCATGAGTTGGATACTTAGCCAACTGAGCCACCCAGGCGCCCCAATTCCAATTATGTTTTTGGCTTAAGATTTATTTATTTGAGAGAGAGAGAGAGACAGAGAGTGTGTGTGGTGGGGGGGCAGAGGGAGAGGGAGAGAGGGAATCACAAGCAGACTCCCCGCTGAGCATGGAGCCCAATATGGGCTTGATCTCACTACCCTACAATCATGACCTGAGCCGAAATCAAGAGTTGGACATTGGACGCTTAACCGACTGAGCCCCTCCTGTTATGTTTTAAATTGGCATTTGTCTTTTGTCATTTTCATTAGGTTTCATAATCAGATTAACAGCAGCTAATTGGACAAGGCTAAGGATGACGGAGTAGGTGCTCAGGGCTTTTTAAGACACTCTTTTTCACCCTCGAGAGGTTTATTACTCTGACCCACCCAATTTATTTGGCAGCAGTAAATCCCTTCACCAGAGCTTTGGGTCCCGGCCTCTCTTTATGCCTCAGGGCCCTGGTTCCATCGGTCCTTCCTGCTCTCTCCTGCACCTTTAATCACTACCTTCGGCGTTAAAAACATGTCCAAGTGTTTCCCATCTTGAGAAGAATTCTCCCAGCAGGGGCTACCGCTGGTGGTGTCTTCCTGTCGGCATGGTTATAGGGACCAGGAAATTAACTTAGAAGCTTAGCAATCCCAGTGGCCTTTTCTCCTTGAATTCGCTATTTCTAACTAAACGTGTCTTAAAATCCCAGCTGCCACCAGATAATCACCTTTGGAGACTTCCACGGTTATCAATGACGGTCAAGTCCTGGCTTTTAAATCCCCGAAAAACTAAATGGAAAGCTGCCTGGTGTGGCGGAACTAACTCTCCCTTTTGTATTCAAGCTACACGGCAGCCGGTGGAACTTGAACAGGTACAAAGTTTTACTTCTGTTCATCTTTTCAAAGCCGGCCTGGCAGAGGCTGGCCAGGGACAGAGTCCAGCTGGGAAAGCATCTTATTCACGCAGCCTTTCCCCAAGGCTCCCCCTAGCAGGCAGCCATTCTGTCTTCTCTGCTCAGCAGTGTTGTTTTCAGGATGTCCTTTTAAAGCACCCCCACGTCAGTCTCTCCCAATTAGACCCTGAGCTCTTCCCAGGCAGGGTTTAAGAAAGTCTTCCTTACCTTGTCTTGCCAATACCTAGCACGCTATCATGAGCTGAGTTGAACTCAAATAGCACAAACAAATGAACAAATTACTGCTTTAGGCATAAAACAACAAAATGTCAGACCTGATAATTACAAATAGAATTCAGCAAGAGTGTACACACACACACACACACACACACACACACACACAGAAAGTGCTGGAGGAGGTCATCAAGAGGACGTGACCACCAGTTGACCTATGAGCTCGACCCCGGGGTTTGGAGGCTCCTCACCCCCTTCCCTGTCCTGGGAATGTATGTTCTGCCCACCATTCCCACAGCTGGAGGTCGCATAAGGTGTGGCTGAGACCATCTGGACAGTGCGTGTGACTGAACCCAATTAAGGCATCTATGTAAACATTTAACATTCCGGGAGGTGGGTGCAGAGATCTACTCATTTTGGGTCCGCCCCAGACAAGCCTCGTATGTAAGTTCCCTTGCTTATTACACCGGCCGCCCACCAATCAGGAGTGGCCTGCCTCTTTCGTTGGTCTCTCCTTGCCCTCCATGTACGGGGGCCAGTGTGCAAACCAACAGAAAGGTACACGGCTATCTCCAAACCTTATTTTAAAGCATTTGAACGATATTTTTTTAAAGAGTATCCCTGTGCGGCGCCTGAGTGGCTCGGTTGGGCACCTGGGTGGCTCGCTTGGTTTTGGCTCAGGTGTGATCTCGGGGTCCTGGGAACGAGCCCCACATGGGGCTCCACACTCAGCAGGGAGTCTACTTCAGGATTCTCTCTCTCCCTCTACTGCCCTCCCCCACTTGCTCTCTCTCTCAAATAAATAAATAAATCTTTAAAAAATTAAAATAAAATAAAAATAAAAAGAATATCCCTGTTTACTTGTAATGTTTTCCGGTTAGATTAGAAATTCAGTGCCTAGACTCATGGACAAATTACACAAATACTAGCAGCTACGTCCAATAACTGAAACGTCAACAAATGCTAGCCTGAGTTTTTAAGAACACTATGTATCTGTCCCTTGCTGCACATTATTTTCTTTTTTTTTTAAAGATTTTATTTATTTATTTGACAGAGATGGAGACAGCCAGCGAGAGAGGGAACACAAGCAGGGGGAGTGGGAGAGGAAGAAGCAGGCGCATATCGGAGGAGCCTGATGTGGGGCTCGATCCCATAATGCTGGGATCACGCCCTGAGCCGAAGGCAGATGCTTAACCGCTGTGCCATCCAGGCGCCCCTGCACATTATTTTCAATTCCAGAGGTCCACTTCAAGTATCAAAGAGCCTCTGATGGGAGCCAAGGACACTAGAGAAGTAGTCCTAATCCAAAAAGCCTCTTGCCAAATAGCATGTTCCAAATCTGACCCTGGAAATGGTGCCTGTAACCATCTCCAAAGCCAATCGATAAAATTTTAAAAAGACAGGTAAAACCTCATTTTAAATTTTAAAACGTGTAAACTGTACCTTTACAAACGACATCTAGAGAGAAGTAAGTTGTGTGATCAATGTAGTCAGCACCTTCCACTTCAGACAAAATACAGCCAAATGCAACTCTAGGACAGGAGTCGGAGGGTCTGGCACCATGGCAACCATCACAGCCAGCATCCACCTGCGAGAAAAGGAAACCATGACAGCAAACACAACGCAGGGTTAAAAAGCAGAAACATGCTCGAATCCTTGTCATTCCAGAAGTGGTTTAAAGAACTGAAATAAACAGTGGTGAAGAGATTTCACCTAACGAACGTATCACAGACATGAGACGAAGATAAAACAATGAATGAGCTTTGTATCTTTTATTACTTTATTTTTTAAAGCAGTTTAGGAACATCGAGCCGAAATTTCCCGTACATTCCTCCCGTCTATCCTTAGCTTGCCCTATTACTGGCACCTGGCAATTGTTGGATTGGTACATCTGCTCAACTGATGGACAGATATTGGTACAGTCTATTTAAAGTTTATAGTTTAATAAGGGGTCACTCTTCGTGTTGTTCTGTCACGTATTTTAAAAATGTGTCTAAAAACATACTTTGTGGACCAACCAGCTTCAAGGCATTGAGAGAACTAGATTCGAAGGTAGAAGACAGACTGTTCCTGCCCTTCAGCAAGTCACAATCCAAGGGGAGTAAACGACAAAAATCACTAATTCAGTGCACGTTGTGACAAATGGTGAAACCAAGTGCAAATGTAGGCTTCTGGGAATTCCCAGTAGGGAGAGAATTTCAGATCGAAAGAATAGAGGACAAATTCTTGGAGAGAGTGGGATCTGACATGGGCTTTGAGAGAAGAGAATGATTTTTACCTGGCAAATGGGAGGGAGTAGGGTTGAGGACAGGGGTAGGGAGACGGCAAGGGAGGAGAGACAACACGTCTCAAGGAAGAAAACTGTAAGATTCCAGGTCAGTGCACCCAGAGGGGCAGAGCATGAGATAAAGTTGGGAAAGTAAGGAACAGGGGTACAGAGAAGCTCTAAAAAGACAAAGTTGTGACTTAATTTATCTACAATACGGAGGAATTCAAAACCTTTATTATTGGAAGTGCAGCGGCCTTCATTTTATATTTTTTCCTTTCTTTTCTTTTTTTTTTAGAGAGAGAGAGCATGTGCACTCAGGGAGGGGGGCAGAGGGACAGCGAGAGAAAGAATCTCAGGCTCCTCCCTGAGCGTGGAGCCCAACTCAGGGCTGGATCCCACAACCCTGAGATCATGACCTGACCCAACGTCAAGAGCTGGCTGCTTAACCGACTGAGCCACCCAGGCACCCCTTTGCTTTTCTAAATATACAAATAATACATATTTATTACAGAAATAAATATGAGACAGAGAAAGAAGCAAAACCAATTACACGTAATCCATAAGTCTACTGCCTATCTAAAGATAAACACTGACCACATTCTGATACTTACCCTGCTCCAGATGTTTTTACTCTGCATAAATATCTATGCACTGTTTTAAGGAAAACTGTAATATTATATATATTATTAATTTATTACCAAATGATTGCAAATATGTCAACAGACTGTTGAAACATTATTTTATTTTTTTCTAAAGATTTTATTTATTTATTTGTGGGGGGAGCACAAGCAGGGGAGCGGCAGGCTGAGGGAGAAGCAGACTCCCCGCTGAGCGAGGAGCCCGATGTGGGACTCGATCCCACGTCCTAGGATCATGACCTGACCAGAGCCAAAGGCAGACATTCGCTGACTGAGCCACCCAGGTACCCCTTATTTCTAGCCATATTTTTAAATGCTGAAGAACAGATATGCAATTGATACTTTTATAAACAGAAACCACTACAAAGCTAAGAACAAGCGTCCCACACAAAGCAGTGAATTGGACTTCAAATTCCACTCTTCCACCACACCGAGTCGCCTCAGAGAGGCGGAGTACACAGAAGCAAGGCTGAAAGCCCCCCAGGAATAAAGCCGGTTCCCAAACTCCTACTCATCTTACTTTGATCGCTTTCGATCCGTATGTTTTATCTTCTTCCACAATGGCAGTGACTTCTTGTCCGACTTTGAGAGAGACATCGCCAGTCACAACATCACTACTGAAGTAGATAAACTCATCAATCAAGCCATAATCACTATAGATCTTTGTCACCACTCCTCGCACTGTTTTCGGCCCGTCACCACCTACGAGATGGGTGAACAACACATATCATTAGTTCATGTCCAAAGCAAATTACACATGAGAAATAAGCCCTCCCGCAGGAAGATATGGTAGACGACGACCTAAATCGAGAAAGAAATTGGACTCGGTTGAGATACAGATGACCGTGACAGAGGGAGCATAATGATTAAATGTTTGGGAGGCAGAAGGCTCACGTTAAAAGGTTGATGCCACCATTTCTCGGTAAGGCACAGTGGCCCAATGCTCTTGGTAGTGGATTTCTGCTGAAGAAGGCAGAGTCTGGGACCACACTGCCTGGCTGTGACCACAGTTCTTCCCTTTATCATCTGTGCAACCCTGGGCACATTTCTTAACCTCCCAAAATTTGTTTTCATCTGTAAAAGCAGGGCATTACTCATGCCTGCCTAGGAGAGTAGATCTTAAATGTTCTCACCACACTTACACTCACACACACACACACACACACACACACACACACACGGGATAATTATAAGGTGATGGACGTGTTAATGAACCTTACTGTGCAATCATTTCACAATATATACATATAACAAGTCATCGTGTGCACCTTAAACTTACAGTGTGATACGTTATTATGTCTCAATAAAGTGGGGGGAAAGGGTTGTTCTAATTATGAACTGACACATACATGTCAACTGCTTTAAAACTGTGAATGCCTCCCACAGGTTAGAGCTTACACGGTAGTTGTTGTCATGGTTTCCGCATCTAGAGAGTCTTTGAACAGCCATTATCGTTACAGAATTTTATCATTATCAACAAGAGAAGCAGCAGCAGCACCTGGAAATTATTCAAACATCTCACCAGACAAAAGCACATAAAGAGATCTGGGGGTTTAAATCTAGCCCAAATGTGCATCCAAAACACTCGGGTTTATTTTTTTCCAAACAAACACAGTTAGGAAGCCAAAATTTGGGATCTGAACCTAGAGAGGAAGCCTGCAGAGCCCATTGTGAACCACAAGGCCTTAGGTGCCTCCCCAAAATGAGGCTGGGAGAAATGGAAGGGAGGCTGGGAGACACATTGATTGTAAATGATTACGGTTTCAGAAGCCAAAAAAATCCTGAAAACTTTTATTTAAAGAATTTATTGGAGACAGAGCTCACCCACCAGCGGGGGTGGGGGGGTGCAGAGGGAGAAGCAGACTCTACTGAGCGGGGAGCCCTACTCGGGGCTCCATCCCAGGACCCCGAGATCACGACCTGAGGTGAAGTCCGCCTCCTAACCCGACTGAGCCACCCAGATGCCCCGAGACATATTTTAAAAATGGGTCAAACTTGTCAAGCTAAATTATAAAACACGAAAAAGTGGAAGGGACAAGGGTGACAACCGCCACTCAAGCTCATGAAAATATATCAGAAAACTCTTCTGTATTGTCCCATTGGCAAAAAACGGCTAATAGGGGCACCTGACAACTCTCCCGCCTCCCTGCAGGGTTTTCCGAGGACCACGTGGCAGGAAGGCCCGGTCAGCCCTGAGCCCGCGCAGGGCCAAAAAAAGGCCTTGGCATGCTTCAGAGCAGGACCACCGCCACCCCAGCGAACCTTCTCGTTTTCACGGGGGCCCGCCGGCACAGTGACGCCAGTGTCCCCTGAGTCACCCCCTCAGTGCCAGACTCTGGGGCAGGATTTCAGGATACAAAGGTGAGCCGCTTCAATGTGCCTCTGGCCTCCTACCAGCGACAGACCTAGGACTTGACCACTTGGCTTCAAGTACACGCGTGTTTGGGAAACAACAGCAAAGGCAGCCTCTCTCTAATCAGGGTGATCCACTCCTACTGGAAACACGAGAAGGAATCGGTTGCACATTTACATAACATAGGCACAATATAAGTTCCGAAGGCATCGGGGGAAACACAAGGGTGGGGCACAGCTCCCCAGGGGCCTTCTCTGTCTACACCACCATCACTTTGGACAGGAGGGTTCTGGGCACGCTAGGGGACTCGGGAATGCTTCTCCCCCAAGACAGCCATGGCCACGCAGCCCCCTTCTGAGCCCCTGAGGCTCTGAACAAGGAGAGGGGAGCACCTTTAGGTGCAGGCCCCTGGGAGGGAGAAGTCGAAACGAATACCTTCCAAGAGCCTCATCTGCTGCTCCCTCTCGGCCTCCGACGAGTTCACCCTCCTCCGGAAGAAGGCAAGAGCCCTGGAAATAAACCGAAGCATGGTTCGGCGGTTTGGGCAGCCTGGGTCCCCAGACACAGCACCAAGCTCGCTCCCGTCCCAGTCTCTGCCACCCAGCCGCACACTGATCACAGCGGTTGTTCCGACGCCGCGCCAGCCCCTCTGCCCTGCGGGCGGTCTAGCCAGGGGGCCACACGAGCCTTGGCGCAGGTTGCCACCCGACGGGCCTTAACGTGCCGCGTGCCCAACATCCAGCCAATGGGGGCGTAGTGCACTCCGTGGAAGCCACCCAGGGGCGGCGAGCTGGTGGGCGGGGCTTCGTGGCTCCTCCCACCACAGGCGGGGGGGGGCGGAAATGTGGTGGCCCACCGGACATCACTTCCAGTGCGACCTCGTTTTGCACGTCTTAGCGTGGAGGGTCCCTGTGCGCTTCTGCAAGGCGGGCCTGATGCCTGCCTTGGGAGGTGGCACAGCAACTTGCCCCGAGGTCGGAGGCAGGCCCCCAGGCTCTGCTCCCAGGTGTGGAGCCCCCACTCCTCACTGCGTGAATTCTTTCTCTTTCTTTGCCTCTAAGTGCCCTGCACCACCAGCCCCCACCAGACCCACCTCCTCACCCCTACACTCACTCCACAGGGAGATCAGTGGTCAGCTCTAAGCAGGGCTTTCTGTTCTGTGTTAAGTGATACCACCGATACTGTGGGAAAGCCGAACTGGCACGTCTACACGGGTCTCAAACCAGAGGCTGTGTCTCGCTCTTCTTGGAAGGGAGCCGACTGTGCCAGAGCACTCACTATGGGGCCGAGAGCCACTTTTAAGTAGTATCTGGAGATGAGGATGGCTAGGTAAGGAGAGCCGGGTGATGGAGCACGATGCAGGGAGTTTGGATTTCGTCACTACTCTTTTGGGGACCATGCGGACATCACATTAATAATATTAAAAGGAAAAAAAGAATAGTAAATATTTTAACAGCAAAATGAGTTTATTTGGGAAGAGCAGACCAAATGCAATTCAGTACACATGAACCATGGCGAACTGTCAGCAAGAACAGAGGACAACATAAAGCTTTCTTTGATAGAGAAGAGGAGGGCGGGTGGTTTTGAAGGAGAGTCATTAGAGGGGCGTGAGAGTCCAGGGTTGTGATGGCCTCTCATTGGCTGAGTTGTGGCACTTTCTCATTGGCGGGGCTGTTGCTGAGCCCGGAGGAAATCTTCCTTCCTCCTGCTGCGGTTGTAAAGCAGGCTCCTGCCTGTCCTCGGGGAAAAATGCTGTTGACAAGTGGTAGTGAGTGAGAGCTCCCCTTTTAGAGCTTTCCCACTCCGTCTTAAATGTGGTTGCCTTTGTTCATTTTCACATTTTCCCCTTTTGATCAAGGTCTTCCCCCCAAAGCATCACTGATCAAGAGTCAGGTTTTCCACATTTAGTGGTTTTGTCCCTTAGTACCAGGGAGGACCTTCCCTGGCTGCCATATCTCACGTCGGAGGGCAACCTTTGAGATCACACTTAGTGACAAGGAAGGGTAGGAGGGAGAGTTCTCAGGCATTCACATCTAATGTGTATATCTTGGGGCCCCTGGGTGGCTCAGGATGGGTGGCTGCCTTTGGCTCAGGTCATGATCTCAGGGTCCTGGGATCGAGCCCCCTCATAGGGCTCCCTGCTTAGCAGGAAGCCTACAAGACTGCTTCTCCCTCTCCTCCCTGGCTTGTGCTCTCTGTGGCTATATCTGTCTCTCTCTCAAAGAAATAAATAAACTCTTAAAAAATAATAAAATGAAGTATATATCTTATCAGGTTTATAGGCATTGGAGATCATCTCAAAGTGTTGGGCTAGTGTCACCCTGTTAGGCACATTGTTTCTACAAAGGTTTATTGGGCTCATATACAAAGCTTAAAAATAAAGCAGAATTAAAAGTAATATGACAAATCCAGATTGAGCAATGGTTCTAAGCCTGGAGCCCCAGCCTCAAGGGAACCAGCTAAAGAGATCAAAGGACCATGGATTGTTAGGTGAAATTCACTGTAGCCAATGTGCTTGTTCTCTCATTTCATGCAATCGGGTTTCTATTTCTCCAGAGGACTTTCTACAAGTGTCTCAGGCGGTATTGGCTATGGCACAAGCATCTCCTTGTTCAACAAGTAGATGATTGAGGGCTGCACGATTATCCCAAACTACTTTAGCCAGCGAGTCAAGTGATTGCTGTTGGGCTGCTACTGCTTTGGCTGTGGAGTCAGCTACCTCCACTAATGTGAGGGAGAGAGTTCTGATCATGTGTTCATCGGCACTTCCTCTGACCCAAGGAAGAACGACTCTCCCTACGGAGGCAAACCCAGAGACGCGTACATCTCCTGGAAGTTCCCATTTAAGGCAACTGTGGAGGTTTCTTGGGATGAGCTGATGGGAAGCTTCTGCTTTATTATGGATGTTGACAGGGATGGCTAACCAACCCAATAAACATTGACTTCCAGTTTGCCTGCTATCTAGTCACAGGCCCACGGGAAATGCCATCCACCACCAGACAAAAATGAAACCAGGCGGAGCTTGGAGTACTCTAGCTGGGGTCTGGTTATTGATAGGTCCATGAGCCAGAATTTCCTAATGGACACGTTCAAGCCAGGAATCAGAGGAGTTGGGATGACAGCCTGTGAGAGGCCATCCCATCCTCAAAGAGTCCTTTCTAAAAATCCTGCAGAGAGGAATTAGCCGATTTGTATTTCCGCTGGGCGCAGAGCGACCGGATACACTTAGATAAGGAAAAGAGCATGAGGTGGTGAAGATTATACAATTGGCAAAGGCGGAAGGATTTAACTGACCCAGTACAGTTATGGCTGAAGAAAGATGGAGACAAGGTGTGGGGACAGTGGACCACAGTAGTGTAACTTGATAGGTAACATCCATGAGTGTGTGGGAATAATTGAAAGTGGCATTTGGGAACTAAGGACACATTGGTGACAGGCAAGACCAAGGGGTCTCTGACACCATGAACAGATCCAGCAGTCTGAAAGCTTTCCCCCTTTTGCAATAGATTGGATAAAAGCATTATTTTTCCAAGAATGAGAGGGAGAAAATAAGGTAAAAAGCAGCAGCAAGAAAATGGTATGCTTTACACATAATAACCAATCATAGCCTACTGGCACTGACAATTTAAACCACTTCCAGTGAGGTGTAGAAATCTTACTTCCATTTAGGTCTATTGAACCTTTTCTCTCTCTTTTTTTTAAACCTGTGCAGGTTTTTGAAGACTTTATTTATTTGCTTATTTGAGAGAGAGAGAAAGAGATCACAGGGGAGGGGCAGAGAGAAAATGCTAAGCAGGCTCCATGCCCAGGGCAGAGCCCAATGCGGGGCTGGATCTCATGACCCTGAGATTATGACCTGAGCCTAAACCGAAGAGCTGGTTGCTTAACCAACTGAGCCACCCACACCCCCCACCCTTTTCACTTCTAAATATAAATGTCAAGTATTTCCTCCACATCAGATGACACGATTTTTGCTTCAACCATCAAAATAATTTTAAAAACTCAAGAGGAAGATAGTTTATTATATTTCCTCTTATTTTTACCCATTCCAATTACTTTTTCTCCTTCCTAAAGTGCCATCCTCCTCAGGTGATCACTTCCTTTCTGTTTAGGAAACTTCTCTTAGCCATTCTTTTTTTTTTTAATATTTATTTATTTATTTTGAGAGAGAGAGTGCACATGCGATGCGTGGCCGGGGGGGGGGGGGCGGGGGACAGAGGAAGAGGGAGAGAATCTCAAGCAGACTCCCTGCTGAGTGCAGAGCCTGACATGGGGCTCTCGGGTGTCTTGACCTTGAGACTATGACCTGAGCCAAAACCAAGAGTCGGTCGCTACCCCTCTTAGTCTTTAAAGGTATGTCTACTGGTCAAAATTTCTCTTAATTTTCCTTATCTGAGAATGTCTTTATTTCCCTTTCATTTCTGAAGGATGTATTCACAGGGATGGGATTTGTGTTCCAGTGGGAAAGTGAACTACTGATTAGTCCGGCTCCTTACCACCTCCTTCAGTTTCTTCAAAGCATCAGGTTTGCCTTTTTTCCCTTGAGCAAGTAGGAATTGCCAGATCAGTACACACAACTTTGTTGAGTTCCTTAAACAGTTCTAGAGAGGCCACTGAGATGTTCAAGAGCAGCGGTGAACGGGCATTGTCAGGGAGTCTAAATACTCCAGCCAGCTCTCATCGTTAAAACTGGGGCGGCATCGTTGGGAATCCACTTCTTGCAGGCAGCTTTTTAAAAGTCATGTGTATAAGCAAACATACATATTTACACAATTTATTAAATGGTCTTAAAAAATGATCAAGCTTGAGTTGGATTTGGCTGAGAAGAAAGATTAGATGAAACCACAGAAGCGCTTCTGAGCATACCAGCAAGAAATGCCGTGAACAAGGGCAAACGAAAACATGAGAAGATCCCGTACGGTATCCAGGACCAACAATGGGTTAAGAGGAGTCCTTAGAAATGACTATGTGGTTAGAAGGAGTTCAGGATATGCCACGCCAACATATGCACTTTTGTATATTATTTTGAGCTAAAAAAGCACTTGAAAAACAGCAAATACAGGCAGAGGCTTTCCCTGAAATCCCTGTGAAAATTAATAAAAGGAAACCTCATTTAAAGTGCAGTCAGGGGGCGCCTGGGTGGCTCAGATGTTTGGGCATCTGCCTTCGGCTCGGGTCGTGATCCTGGGGTCCGGGGATCCAGCCCCATGTTGGACTCCCTGCTCAGCGGGGAGCCTGCTTCTCCCTCTCCCTCTGCTGTTCCCCCTGCTTGTGCTCTCTCTGCCTCTCCCTCTCAAACGAATAAATAAAATCTTAAAAAAAATAAAGTGGAGTCGGAAGATCAGAAGGGGAAGGTTTTAGGTCCTACCATTCCTTATAAATTGCAGACCCCAACAGGAAGAGACATATCTTGCAAATAAGACACGACATTAGCTATTACTATCCCAGCAGGAAAAACAAAAGGTGTTCCCCCTTCCCTGTCCCTCAACAGCCCAGCCAATGAGAGACAGTCATAACTCAAGCCAATGAAAAGCCACTGTACTTTGAACTCCGAGTTGACTCTAATGGACTTTTTGTTTCCAACAGCACTTTCAGCCTCCCGCTTTCCTCTATAAAAGAGCATTCCTGGGACACTGGGGTGGCTCAGTCGGTTAAGCATCTGCCTTCAGCTCAGGTCATGAGCCCAGGATCCTGGGATAAAGCCCCGAGTCGGGCTCCCTGTTCAGCTGGGGAGTCTGCTTCTGCCTCTGCCCCTGCTCCTGTGCTCTCTCGCTCATGCTCTCCCAAATAAGTAAGTAGAATCTTTAAAAAAGCCTTCCTCTCTTTTGTTCTCCCGATTTGCCTGCCATTAAGCCCTTGTTTGCTTGTCCTTAGTTATATTGTAATTCTCTCCTATTCCCAAATAAACACATTTTTACTGGTAAATGACTGACAATTTTAAGATTAACATCCCCTTATGAGTCTAAAGACAGATCCTCCAAAATGAACTCAATTGTCATGAAACCCCTCCTTAGAAATTTCGTCAACCAGGGAAATTGATTCTTAACCACAGGGGGGAAATGAGAAGTCCACACCACATCCAAACTCTGTCACAAACTACCGTAACTCCCATCTATTCTACTAAGAATCCACTCATGTTTCCTAAAAATCATTTAGTCTCCCCTAAATTGCCTACATCTCCGTTCCACTTCCCCTATTAAGATGATATATAAGCTCTCAAATCTCACTGCCTCTCCGGGTGTTCACATTTTGTTTTCTGTGATGTCCCCGTGCAGGTAATATTAAAAATTAGTAAATGTGTATACCTTTTCTACAGTTAATCTGCCTGTTGTCGATTTATTTCATAACCTAGAGGTGTGTACAAATAGAATCTTAGAGTATAGAGGGAAAGTTTTCCTCTCTTACAGGTAAGAGAAGGACAATGGGGCAATTCAATAAAGAAATACACATGACCAGCAAATATACCAAAAAGAAAACAATGCGCCTGTGGGATTGGTGAAACTCACAGTGCTGAGTTAGCAGAGAAATGTGAATTAAAAAAAGGTACAATGGGTTGGCTGGCCGGGTTTTCTGTGGAGACAGTGGGGAAGGGGGTAAGGTAAACAGGCGGAGCCTTCCCGGGACGCCATCTGCACGGAATCAGTATAGCGGTCCAGACACTCCCGGTCCCCGAGGACGTTCCCGGAAAGCGATCCCTGGGGAATACCACCTTCCAATCCAATCCCTTCCTGCCCTCGGGCTGTGCCCTTGGGAGCCCAGAAGGAGGCGGAGCTTGATGGGGGCGTTCCCGGGGGTGGTCTGGTGGGCGGTCCCGTGTCGGCAGTCGCCGCTCTGTGGACCCGGGAGGGGGCGTGTCCACACTAGGGGCGGGGTTACGCTGGCGGCGGCCGCCCCGGCAGCCGGCGAGGGGCGGAGCTCTCCATAGGCTGCTCCGGAGGGGCGGTGGCGGTGGCCGCGGAGGCTGCATCGCCGGCCCAGCCGGGAAAGGGGTGACCGAGGGCGGGGCGGGGCGCCTCAGGCCTCGCGTCCACCTGTCCAGCCGCTCGCGCTCCACTGGGTCGGCGGGGCCTGCGCCGGCCCGGGCCCATGGCGGCGTCGGCGGCTCTGTCGGCGGCAGCGGCGGCGGCGGCCCTGTCGGGCCTGGTGGTGCGGCTGTCGCGCTCGGCGGC
This sequence comes from Ursus americanus, assembly GCF_024610735.1. NCBI lineage: Eukaryota > Metazoa > Chordata > Mammalia > Carnivora > Ursidae > Ursus > Ursus americanus. Next base: position 15,997,424 of record NC_142164.1, read on the forward strand.
CGCCCGCGGCTCGTATGGCGCCTTCTGCAAGGGGCTCACGCGCACGCTGATCACCTTCTTCGACCTGGCCTGGCGGCTGCGCATGAACTTCCCCTACTTCTACGTGGTGGCCTCGGTGATGCTCAACGTCCGCCTGCAGGTGCGGATCGAGTGAGCGGGCGCCGCCGCAGCCCCGGCAGGAGGGTCCCGCGCGCCGGGCCGCGACGGACAGGGGCGCCGGCATGAGGGCCGGCCGCCGGGACACGGCGGGGGCAGGAGGCGGGGCGGCCCGGGCCCCCGGGCCCTAGACCTCTGCGGGCCCACGCCGGCCACCCGGCCGCCGAGCCGCTCGGCCCCGGCCACGACCCGCCTGCCCGCGGCGCCGCCGGTAACCTATTGCACAGAAACTCGCCAAACGGGCCCTTTCCGTCGGGCTCGAGAAAAAAAAAAACAACAGAAAACCCGATTTGAGTGCGGCCGACCTGTTGCCTCACATTGGCCAGAGCCCGGGAAGCAGCAAGGAAAAATTCTGCAGCAGGTACTTGACTGGCCCCGATCCGCAAGGTGGGAGGCCAGAGGCTGGACCCGCGGGCTGGCGGCGGCGTTTGCCATGACATCTCGGTGACAGGGGGAACTGTGGACGGGACCCCAGGAAGCCAGCCCCTGAGCTGCTCAGGCGGGGAGCCACAGGAGTCCCGGAATCCCTGGTCCTCATTCCCAGACAGGAGTGAGGGGTGGCGGCGGCCCGGGCATCTCAGAGGGTCAGCCCATCCCCGCCTGGCTTTCCCCAGAGGCCCTGATGCTGCCACCTGAACCCCAGGGAATGGAGGGGAATGGGCTGGGGGAGGTGCCGGGGAAGGCCCTAGAAGGAAAAGATGCTGCCACCCTTCACCCCTTAGGGGGCCAGACAGGGAGGGTGGTTGTGTTCTTGGTCAAAGCCCTGGTCGGGCCCCTTCTAAGCCCTTAGCCCCCTGGGGTCGGGGCCTGCTCCTGCTGTGCCTGCTGCTCCCCGCCCGCTCTGGGGGCGTCCTCTGGCGCTGGGCACTTGGACGTTAGGAGTGGGGAGGCCAGTGGGAAGGCCACTCGGCCCTGTCCCTGCCCTGCAGTCTTGCTCTGGTGCCATCGCAGCCACCCTCCCTCCAGCCCCTGTGTCTGCCCTCCCGGTGCCACTGAACACTGCCTCCAGCAGCCCCTGTGCACCCAGAGGAGCCTGGAAATGGGGATCTCCTTGAGCCCAGGGCAGCTCGCAGGCTGGGGTGGAGAGAGCGGGTGGAGGAGGGGCTTTCGAGGAGGCTGCACTTGGGCAAACTGGCACCACTCTCCCTGGGGAGGCCACTGTGAAGTCTCCATCTCTTTGTCTTTTCAGGAACCAGCGTTTGTAGGTGGTGACCCACCCCTTGTCTGGCCTTGTCAGGAGACTCCAATCCCTGCCCAGGGGCCACCCCTGGCCCCAGAGCTGCCTGGGGAGCAGCTGGGCGAAGGGCCTGGCCCAGGAGGAGAGAAAGGACCTTCCCGGCAGAGGCACGGAGGGCTGGGGTAGCCAGTGGTCCGGTTCTGGCATGGGGAAGGATGCCACCCTGTCACTCAGCACTGCAGCTCCTAGCAACACTTTGAGGGAGTTCTGTTCTCCCACCTGATCATTGGAAAAGCTGGCTCTGGGACAGGGAGAGGTCTGGCCTGGTCATACAGATAAGAAGTGGTGGGGCTGAATCTGCCCCCAGCCTTGGAGAAAACCTGGCATGGGTGGGGTGGGGGAGGGGAGCCGAAGGCCCCCCTGGGGGACCTAGGGGCAGAGAGAGTGAGGTCCAGGGTAGGTAGTGTGGGGAGCTGGCTTTTCTTGGAGTGGAGTGGGAGGTCACAGGGAAGACGGTGGTCAGAGCTGAGATGGACACAGGAGAGAGTCCTAGAACGCCTTGCGGGGCGGATGTCTTTACCCACAGAGCCTGGCCTACCCCTGCCACCCCACCCCAGGCTGGACCAAGGGCTCCTCAGCAGTTGAGTGGCACAAGCCTCTCAGTTTGGGTGGCAGGGTGGGGGTAGGGCTCCTGGGGACAGGAGGGAACCAGGAGGGTAAAGGGAAAACCTGGGATGGGGCTGGGACCCACGCATGACCCCATCTCTCTGTCCCCAGGCTCGCCCCCCCCCCCAGCCCAGGATCCCGCTGGAGAACCTCTTCTGGATGGGCTTGGATTGGTCCTGGAGGCCCCAGGTGTGGGGTTCCCTGGTGCACCAGGAAGGCCAGGCGTGGCCCCGAGGGGAGCCAGGAAGGACCCCGGTCCCACAGCGGCTCTGCCACTGGTTGCTCTAGGCCCCAGGCTCCAAATTCCTGGGACTGAAAACCCAAGCAGTCTGGCCAGGCCCGGGGACAGAGTGGCCCAGTGTCACACCTCCTGCCCTCCTCAGCTACGAAGCTGGAGGCCAGGTCCTGAGTGAAGAGCTCTGCCCACCTCAGCCCGGGGACTGAGGCCAGAGGAGGCCACCATGTGTCCCCTGCAGCTTCCCACAGACAGGGTGTGATGGCTCCCTTCCTTGTGCCAAGTGTCCTCGTGGCGCTTCCTGTGCCCCATCCCTTTCCACCCTGGACCACTTCTGGGAGCCTGCCAGCCCGCCCACTCCATCCGCAGATGTCTGGGGACAGCGCGTGAGAAGAGAGGACAAGGGGCCTCCTTAGCTGATGCACAGATGTGCCCCTTGCAAGGCCCCGCCTCACCCTCGGGGTGACCTGCTCCCCAGCTGCGGCTTTGTTGCTCTGCTGGAGCCCCCTGGGGCCTGTGACTCCTTTTCCCCATGGGGGGGGGAGCCTCAAGGCCCTGGCCGGAGAGCCCTGCCTTGCGGGGCGCCCCAGCCCCTGCCTGCCCCGCCGCGGGGGGCCCGGCAAGTCTCCGCACAGCCCCCCCGAGGGACCGGCCGGGGCTGCACTGCCCCCACCTGTGCTGCTGCCTTGCTTTTCTGACCGGTTTGGCCTTGAGTAGTTCGCAGCCTGCCCTGCCCCCACCCCCCACCCCCCGCCCCGCTCCCCGCACCGGGCCCTGGCCGCCTGACGGGCTCTCCATGCACTTTATTTATTTGCAGTCTGTTTTCCAGGCGGCAGCGCTTCTACAAAACCCAGACAGGGGCGAGTAGGGTGACTGTCACTTCCCCGAGCGTGGTTAACTGTCCCGGGCAGCACCGGCTGCTCCGAGAAATGCTCTCGTTCCCGGTGTTGTCAGATCTTGTCAGTCTCAGTTAAAAAAACAGCCCTCCCTGAGTTCAATAAAATAACATGAAACTGGGGGCCGCCTCTTGTGGTGCGGTGCGGTCGCCTCAGAGGAGGGGGGCTGGCGGTGACGTCACCTGGGAGGGCTGCAGGGGGCGGGGCCGGGGCGGAGGCCCGGTCAGGAGATGCGGGGAGACCCGCCCGCCTGGGTCAGGGCCCCTGGAGGAGAAGGCAGGGCCACGGGCCTGGCCGGAGGGGTGGCGATCTGTCCCTTTCACAACCTTATTTGAACAGCCTGGCACCTGGGTCTTCTCTCCGTTTTAGAGCCGGGCCTTAGAAAACGCTTCATCCAGTGGAAGCTGGAGGGTGGGCTGCGGGAGGTGGGGTCGAAGAGCCTCCCTGCACAGCATTTTGGGTCCCCTGGAGGCCCGTCTGCAGCAGCAGGTGGCAAGATCCCCCTTGCCTCCCTGCCGGCCCGGTGGGTGGCCAGTTTTGGAAAAGATAAGAGGGTGGGGACTGGAAGCCTGCTGCCCTTCCCCCACGCTGAGACCCGAACCGTCCCTTGAGAGCCCCAGCCTAGTGACTCCCCATAGAAGCCTGGCCATGGCTTCCAACTACTGTAGGGCTGAGGGTGGGCAGGCAGGCAGGCAGGGGGCTGGTGGAGGGTGCCTGGGGAGCCCAGTGGTCGAGGTAGAAGAAGGAGGAAGGCCCACAGTCCCCTGGGGGAGGACTCCTGAGGATGCAGGGTCATGGTCCCCCTGAGGAGCACAGCCTGGGGTAAGGGTCTTGGCTGTGCTCCACCTGCTGGGAACGTCCAGGGGTCAAAGCACCCTGACGAATCAGACCCTTTGAGCACTGGCCACCACAGGAGGGATGGACCCCAGTCCCTGCCAGTGCCCTGAGCTTCCCTCTGCTGTGTCCAGACCGTCCCGTGCAGTCGCCATTGGTCCCAACCCCAGCCCAGAGATCACGTAGCCTGCCACCACTGAGATGGGGGGGGGGTCAGGCCGGAGCGCAGGGTCCCAGGAGCTCAGGGTCCCGGGCACATTGGAGAGGGAGGCGCACCCTCCCTGCCACTGAGGAGGGCAGGCAGCTTCCGCTGTGGTCCAGGGTCTCGTCCTGAGCCCAGCTCGTCACGGACCATCGCGTGGCCCCAGGCCGGCCACGGGCACTCTCACGTGGCCTGTAGGGAGCCTTCAGGGTGGCCGTGGCCTTCTGCGAGCCGATGGCTACTCAACATTGGTTCCGGCCTCACCTGGAGCAGCCTGGTCTCTAGGAGGAGAGGAAAGCAAGCGGAGGGAACTGGCAGGTGTGGCGAGCCCACCCGGGGCCCCGGGGCCCTGCTGGCTGCTTTGTTCCCGTCACCTCCCCATCTTCCCCACGGCCACCTTCGGAGGAGGTCATGGCGAGGCTGTGGTCCCCGGATGACCCGCGAGGTTGCTCCGAGCGCCAGGAGGTTCCTCACCTCCTCCCCTGTCCTTGGAGTGGACCTTCCCCCCACCATCCCCCCACGAGGAGCTGTTCCGAGGTCGCAGCCGTGAGAGAGTGAGGTGTGGCTGAGCCCGTCCGCTGGGCATGTGTGTCTGAACCCGGTGAAGGCCTCAGTACAGACCCCTGATTCTGGCAGGTGGGTGTGCGGACACGTCCTCAGGCGGCAGCCGCCAAGACAGGCCTCGTGGGTCAGTTCCCTGGCGCTGTGCTCCTGCCTCCCGCCTGCCCCTCCGCTGTGCTCCGCCCCTCCCCTGGGCCGGCCGCCCTCCTCCCCAGGGCTCACTGCTGTGGCTGCACCTAGCTGGGACCACGCGTCTCCCTGGTGCGCAGGCTTTCCCAGTATCAACAGCCCCTCTTCGTCCTGGGCCACGTGTGGGTCTTTGGTTTGTTTTGTTGGAAATGGGAAATGCCATTGCTTCAGCCGTGCCTCCGAGGTTCTGTGGCCCCTTTTATAAGAGAAACTCGAGTTTAGAGTTTAGAAGATCTTATGTGTATTGCCAACCACGAGAGGACACAGTACCGGCAGTGCCCTTCTGGAGCACAGGGGTCACCCCCGGATCCCCTCTGTCTCCGCCTGTCGGTGTTTGCAGCTCATTACCCGCATGGGGAGCACTCCGGCCGGATCCTCCGTCTCTTACCTGCTTCCCACTGACGTGCTGGGGACCCTCTGAGGCTCCCGGGCTGCCTTTGTGGAATGCTCTAGTTCCCTCCTCCCACGGGCCCTGGCTTCCACCGGCCACCTTCGCACCCTTTCTGGGCAGGCTCGCAGCCCCCCTCCCGTCTCCCCTCGGTGTGCTGCTCCCCTCCATGGAGGAAGGGGAGAGAAGAGGGCTAAGCAGCAGCCCTCCACGGCCCACCCCGCTGAGACTCGGCCACCCCTGCAGGGCTCACACTCGGCTGGAGTGTGGATTCGGGCACCAGACCACAGAGGAGAACCTTCCAGACTCCACTCTGGAGCCCACCCTGCACTCATCCTGTGGAAGGAGGCGCCCCAAAGGCAGGGGACAACGGCAGGCAATGGCCACTGAGCCACTGCTCCCGCCTCCCTGCGGGGTTTTCTGAGGACCACGTGGCAGGAAGGCCGGGTGGCCCTGAGCCAGCGCTTGGCACAAAAAAGGGTTCGGCTCATCAGATCCACCCTTCAGAGCAGGACCACCGGCCACCCCAGAGAACCTTCTTGTTTTCACGGGTGCCCGCCGGCACAGTGACCCGGTGTCCCCTGAGTCACCCTTCAGTGCCAGAGTCTGGGGCAGGATTTCAGGATACAAAGGTGAGCCGCTTCAGTGTGGCCTCTGGCCTCCTAACAGCGACAGACCTAGGACTTGACCGCTTGGCTTCAAGTACATGTGTACTTGACATCAAAGGCAGCCTCTCTCCAATCAGGGTGATCCAGCATCCGGGACCTCAGGAAGGATCTGCTGGGGCTTCTGGGGAAATGCGGGGGAGCGGAAGCACCCCAGATGCTTCTCTGCCAGCACCGTCACCCCTGGGGTAGGACAGGAGAATTTGGGGCTCGGGTGGATGCAGACCCAGCTGTCGGGAACTCGGGATCACACCCACCCCAGGCCCACGAGAAGGAGCCACGCTTGCAGCCTGGAGCCGGGGTTGGGGAGCCCTGCTGGAGAGGATCCGTGCATGGGGCACAGAGGGACTGAGATGCCCCTGGCAGGGCACCGAGCTGCCTCAGGCCGCCCCCTCTGCAGTGTCCGCCGTCCTCTGGAGGAAAGCCACAGCTCTGGCCCCAAGGCTGAGCAAGGTCCCAAGGTCACCACCACCTGCAAGGCCCGCCCCACAAAACAGAGCCAAGGGCCTGCCTCTCTCGCAGCCTCTGCCTCGTGGATGCTCTGTGGTCACAGCGCCTCTCAGGGTCCGTGCCTTCTGCGTCTGTGTCTCAGCTTCTGTGCCCCGCGAGGAGCGCCGCTGCCATCCCAGGAGCTGGCCGGAGCCCTGAGCTGGGGACCTCCGAGCGCTCCCCGTGTAGGGCCCGCCCTGGCCACCATCCAGCCAACGGGGAGGCAGCAGCCAGGCTCCTGGGGCCACTAAGAGGCGGAGGGCAAGGGGGTCCTCTCTCCTCCCATCATTGGTGACATCGCCAATATGGTGGCCCTGGACAAATGAGCTGGGGTGGGTGCCCCTGCGTGTGCTTTAGGGGGACAGGGGGCTCCCCTGTGGGGTCCTTAGGAAGATGACAGCCTGTCATGGAAGGCTTTTGAGCCCGGCTGCCGCCCTAGAACCTGCTGGCCGCTCCTTAGCCCCGACAGTGGGTTCTCTGTCCTGTGCCTCGGGGACCACACCCTTGCGAATGGTCAGTAGGGAGAGCAGGCAGGCCTGGTCCGAACACCCTAGAGATACATAGCGGGACCACGCGGGGTTTCTCCCTGCAATGCAACGTTGGTTTCACAGCTTAAAGTCAATCAGAGTTTTACTCCGTACTAACAGAGGAAGGGGGGGAACTGACCGTTACGGTAGGAGCGGGAGCGAGAGCTGACAAAATCCAACGCCCAGCCGTGATAAACATTTCCAACACAACTGGTATCTAGAAAGGAACTTTCTCAACCTAGGGAGGAGTGTCCACGCAATCGTAGAGTGTGCACGATCCTTAACGGTGGAGGAAGAAGGTTTTCTCCGCCATCGGGAACAGTGCAGGAGTCGCGCTTCTGCCCTTTCTCTTCCACAGTACACAGGAGAGCCCCGCCAGCGGGGCACGAGCCTCATGCCCCGAAATAAAAACATTCCGATTGGAAAGGAAGAAGTACAACGATCTTTACTCACAGATGATCCTATATGGAGAAAATCCCAAGAGCTACACAGAGACCAAAAGGCCCTAGACCCGTAAGTACATTCGGCAAGGCCACAGGACACCAGATCAGTATTAAAATCGCAATTGTATGTCTATATACTAGCAACAAAAATTCAAAAATGAAATAAAATAATTTGAAAAACATTGCCGGGAAGGTTTAAAGGAGCTCTGGATAGAGGGGTGCCTGGGTCGTTCAGTTGGTTGAGAGGCAGGCCCTTGATTTCGGCTCAGATCATGATCTCAGGGTCCTGGGATGAGTTCTGCGTGGGGCTCCGTGCTCAGCAGGGAGGCTGCCTGCAGATTCTCTCTCTCCTTCTGCCTGTGTCCCTCCCCCTGCTCGCACTCACTTGCTCGCTCTCTCAAAGAAATAAATACTTTAAAAAGAAAAGTATAGATAGAGACATTTCATGGTTTGGAAGACTGAATATTGTCAAGATGGCAATCTTCCCCCATTTCATCTGTAGATTGGACACAAGCTCTATCCAAATCTCAGCTGAGTCTCCTATAGAAATTGACGAGCTGATTCCACAATGTAGGTGGAAATGCAGATGACCTTAAATAACTAAAGCATCGTGAAAAGGGAAAACAAAGTTGAGGATTTACCATAGGTATCCCGAGACTTATTATAAAGCACAGTAATAAAGACAGTGTGGTATTGGTGCAAAGATCAGTGTGTAAATCAGCGGAACAGACTGAGAGACTATAAACGTAACCCTACATATATGATCGATTGACTTTTTCTTGTGGCAAAGTACACAGAACGTGAAATGTACCATTTTACCCATTTTCAGGTATACGATCCAGTGGCCTGGAACACTTTCACAATGTTGTGCAACTGTCACCAGTATCACGTTCCAGAACATTTCCGTCACCCCAGAATGGAAACACCATACCAGGAAGCTGTCGCTGTCCATTCCTTCTCTACCCCAGCCCTTCGCAACCAAAACGGTGCTTTCTGTCTCTCTGCCTCTTCTGGGCGTTTCATAAAAATGGAATCGTACAATATGTGACCTTTTCTGTCTGGTTTCTTTCCCTCAGCATAAGGTTCGGAGGTTCAGAGAGATTGTTGCTTGGGTCAGCACCTTGTTCCTGTTTAGGGGGTGAATTCTATGCCACCGTACGCATAGACCACTTCTGGTTAGCCATTCCCCCGGTGATGGACATTTGTGTTGTCTCTACCTTTTGGCTCTTATGCATAGCGCTGCGGGAACATTCGTGAACGAGTTGTGTTTGAACACCTGAGTTCACGTTTTGGGATCCATATGTGGGAGTGGAATTCCTGGATCGCATGGCTGTTCTCTGTTTCACTCACCGAGGAACCCCCACAGTGTTTCACAGAGAGGCCGCACCACTGTGTGTTCGCGCTAGTAACGTATGATGCTTCTGATTTTTCCACATCTTCTCTGATACTTGTTATTCTCCTGTTTTTAAATGATGGTCCTCCTCGTGGGTGTGAAGTGCTGTCTCATTGCGATCTTGATTTGCATTTCCCTAATGACTAAGGATGTTGAGCCTCTTTCCATTGCTTGTTGGCCATCTGTAGAATGATTCGTACCTAGGGATAAATTTGACAAACGATACACAAGACTGTACCGTGAAACCTCAAAAGAAATGAAAGAGCAGGTGTAAATGCGGAGCTGTGTGTGCTCATAGATTTGAAGACTCCGTATTGCTAAGTGTCAACTCCACGAAACTGACGTGTAGATTCAGTGCATTCCCAATAAACGCACAGCAGGACTCCTTAAAGAAATTGCCAAGCTGATCCCAACGTTTACACGGAAATGCAGAAGGCGGAAGACAGCCAAACGATTTTGAAAACGAACAGTTTCAGCACTTCACTACCTAGGTTCAAGGCTCACAGCCATCAACCGGGCCTCGTGCTATTGCAGAACGATGGAGATCAGTGCACAGAACGGAGAGTTCAGAATATACTCAGAACTACACGGACGATGGATTTTGACAGAAGCGTCAAGGCAATGCAATGGAGAAAGGATAATACTTTCAAGAAGTAGTCCTGGAAACATTAGAAAAGCGGGCCCGTGAGCATGCAACTTGACCCTAACCTCACATCACATACAAAAATTAACCCCAAACCAAGACATACATGGCAGAGAGGAAACCAGGGTATATGCCACCTGTGGGGGGGGGGACTGCAGTTCTCAGCTGAACTGCGGGGTGGGCTCCTCCCCAATGTCAAATGCAAGAAAAAGTCAGACCCTATCACCCCGGGAATCACAGCCAAAGGGCTAAGGCAGATGCCCTGCAGGCTCACCTTGACACCTACGTCCCCCACCACCTTTTTGTGCCCCAAGACCTCCTTCCCTTCCGCTTAGGAAAAACTGCTCTGCGGGCTGCCTGGCCCTCTCGCTGAAGGCCGGAGCAACAGCCCCGCCAGGCGTTCTGATGTGGTTCAAAAGAGTGGCCAGCAGGTGGCGCTGCTCTCTCAGCGCAGCCCAGACTCGGGCCAGGGTAAAGAGCCCTGCACCCAGCTTTGGCAGAACTAGCTTCCTGTAAGTGGGTGCACAGTGAGGAGGAGAAGCACAGGTTTTCGAGTTACCCGAGATGCACGATCTTGAGCACAGAAGACCCGTGAACGGATGCTGGGCTTCCGATGCCATGCGTGCTACACCCGTGATTCTCAGGCACAGCGGGGGGAGCAGGGCGCCCCGTGTCCGCAGGGTCCGCTGAGAACACCATTAGTACCGGGAGATGGCTAGTCCCATCTCGAAGCGAGACGCCTTGCGGTGCCAGCAGGCTTGCGAGGGGGAAAGCAGCTGGGTTGGAACCCTGGCTCTCCGGGTCACGAGCGGTGCCAGGCCCCTCGTACTTACTCTCTGCCCTTCGCTTCCTTCGTGTGCACAAGGATTAGCAATTCCGAGGTTCTGCGAGCCATCAGGGAAGTCCTGCACGTCAAGGAATAAGCTCTGAGCACGGAGCCCGCCACCGGGAAGCCGGCAGTAACGGAGGCCTGGTCTTTATTAGCTGTGAGCCTCCTTCGTAGCTCGTCACACAGGCTGTTCCGTCTCCGCGACGCCGAAAGGCAGCCCCGTGTCAGTGTCAAGGCCACGGACTTTGTCGTTGGGTACAGCAGCTGTAGCACTTCTCAGGGGCCGTGGGAACAGCCCCGGGCCTCCCTGAGCCCCAGCCTCGTGGCGGTAAAAGGAGCATGTGCCACAGCCTCCTCGCAGGCTGTCCCGGGTTACCAGAGGCCGTCGTCTGCGGGCTGCGGGGTGCAGAGGAGGGGCCCGGTAGGTCACAGCTGCTGGGGCGCCCTGCACACCGGGGGCACCGTCCACGGCGCGCCCGGGCCCGGACACGACTCCTTCCGTCCGCCGTGTCTGCACCTTGTCGGTTCCCTCTCCTCCGCCCGCGCTCAGCTGCGGGCCCGGGGTGCCGCAGGGATGCAAACGGAGAGAAAGGAGAGCCTAAAACAGAGGGGATTCCATCCGTCCACGTGTGTCCAGCTTCGGGAACGACAGCCGCCTACTATCTGACGGTTGTCCTGCAGCTGTGGTCTGCAGGGAGGTCCCCGAAGGTCCTGGGTTTCCTCTGCGCCCGGCTTTGCTGGAAACGTCCTGAGTCCTAGCGAGCCTCATCGTTGGCCCCCAGCAGCCACAGCAGCAAGCCTCTTGGTGCCCTCTCTCTCTCTCTCTCTCTCTCTCTCTCTCTCTCTCTCTCTCTCCAGTGTCTCTGGGAGAACCGAAGTACAGGAGCCTGGCCTCATTCCGGCCTGCTCTAATCTGCCCTCAGCCTCCACCCATCCCTCTCCATGCTTGTCCATCACATGGGTCTTCCCAGGAGCAAAAGGACTGCCTCAGCCTCTTATGCCACAGAAGGCTTAAAATTGCAAAGTCAGCCATATTCCTTTCTCTGGAAACTTCACATAACTTTAGAGGACTATGCCTGACCTGGGGCTTCTGAGGTCCTTATGTCCCCACTACCCAGTTACAATGCACCTGTCCTGGGAACCCCTTCCCTTAAGAATACCTTCTGCTTTCAAAAATCGTGCTGGTGGTTTATCCTGATCCTTGCAGTTCTCAATCATGAAAGATGGCTGGCAGGGGCTAGTTCGTAGACCAGTCTGTGACAGTTTACCTCCATTCTTGACGCTTGTGAAAGTGAGATCATTGCCCTGCAGTGCCGGGGAGCAGGCCTTAGTCATGGTATCCAAGCAGGTTGTGACCACGCGTCTAACTGCTTATGACACACTCAAATGTTCAAATTCAAAATGTTCCAAGTTGAACTTGTCTTTTCTAAAAATCCAAAATACCCATCTCTTCTTTCTTGGCTCCCTATCTTGGGTGGTGTTACCAAGTAGTCACCCAGAAATCAGGAGTCATGTCTGATCTGAGTCGACACTATCGTTCTCCCTCAAGTATCCAGGTAGTAAGACTCCAGTCCCTGTGGCTTTGGGAATCCAATCCCCATGAACCTTGCCTTGGTTTAGATACAATTATTTCCCCATTGCTTCTCTCTCTCTCTTTTTTTAAAGATTTTATTTATTTATTTATTTATTTATTTATTTATTTATTTGAGGTGGGGGGGATTGAGAGAATGAGTGGGAGGAGGGGAAGAAGGAGAAGCAGACTCCCCACTGAGTAGGGAGCCCCATTCGGGACTCTATCCCAGGACCCTGGGATCACGACCTGAGCCGAAGGCAGATGCTTCACCGACTGAGCTACCCAGGCGCGTCCCCATTGCTGTCAGTGCCTACCTCTTCCCAGGTTTTCAGCCCCGCCCCGTGCCAATGCCAAATTCATCCACATTCCCGATGATGTGATTCCCAGAAAACATAAATATGGCCATGCCACTCTTCTTTGAAACATCTTTCAAGAAATCTCAACATTTAGGAGTGGGACACACTTCTCCAGAGCCTCTGATCCCTTTTCTCTGAGTCCAATTTCCAGTGTGCGGAGTGCACGCTGAGTTTGGCCTGCTCTCCAGAGAATAACAAGCTTAGTCAAGCACTTGCTGTTTAGGAGGTCCTGGATTTTCGGTTGCTCTCCAAGGCACATTGCATTTCACAAACGTCATGGAAATGATCAAACATGGGGAAGTTGAAAAATAATACGAGAAACTTTGTGTTCCCATCATTTATGTACAATACGTTTCACCCCCTAGTCCATCAAGCTGGATCTCTGCCCCTTCCCCTTTCCTCCTACCATGGGATCATTTTTATTTTTATCTCTTATTTTTTTAAAGATTTTATTTATTACTGAACAGACAGAGAGAGAGAGAGCACAAACAGGGGGAGCAGCAGGCAGAGGGAGAGGCAGAAGCAGGCTCCCTGCTCAGGGAGCCTGATCCCAGGACCTGGAGATCAAGATCTGAGCCAAAGACAGACGCTCAACCATCTGAGCCACCCAGGTGCCCCTACCACGGGATCATTTTTTTAAAGATTTTATTTATTTATGTGACAGAGACAGAGCCAGCGAGAGAGGGCACACAAGCAGGGGGAGTGGGAGAGGGAGAAGCAGGCTCCCAGCATAGCCCGATGTGGGACTCGATCCCAGAACGCCGGGATCATGCCCTGAGCCAAAGGCAGACGCTCAATGACTGTGCTACCCAGGCACCCCCACGGGAGCATTTTTAAATGAACCTCATACGTTATATATGAGTATCTATAGGAAATAGCTTTCAAAAAGGGGACCAGAAAGCCTTATGAAGAACTCCAAGTATGTAATTTTCAGATCTGTTGTATTCATCTATTTCATTGGCTTGTGAAATACTTTAGACATCCCCAATGGCAGGAATGTGGCTGACTTTGCAATTTTAATTTAATTTTAATTAATTAAGAGAGGGGGTGTTGGAGGAGCAGGGGTGAGAGTCAGGGAGGGGGAAAGAATCTCAAGCAGACTCTGTGCTGAGCACCGAGCTTGGACGCGGGGCTCGATCTCAGGACCCATGAGATCATCACCTGAGCCGAAACCAAGAGTTGGATGCTTAACCGACTGAGCCACCCAGACGCCTCCCCACGTCCCTGAATACTTCTGGGGGAGACCTGTGCTCTTCATTACCTTCCTTGGATCGACACTAGACCCTGCTCCTAGGAGACTGAATGCCCCATCCTGAGCAACTGGGTGCCCTAAGCTGCCCTCCCTGACTGGTGATGCCGAGGTTTACCAGTTTATTAAGGAAAGGAAAGCGGTAGGTAAATGAATCACTCCCTGTGACAAGGGATCCTTTGGGCCACTACGTGAGGGCCACAGATGCGTATTTGAGGATTGTAGGGGTGTTGAAGGAAATCTCCTGACCCTGTAAGGCAGAGCTAGGGTGACTAGTATGGTCCTAGAGAAGAACATATAAGAAGACAGGAGGATCTGACCCCAAAAGTAAAAGCAACAAAAGCAAAAATAAACAAGTGGGACTACATCAAGGTAAAAAAGCTTCTGCACAGCAAAGGAAACCATCAGTGAAATGAAAAGGCAACCTATTGAATGAGAGACAATATTTGCAAACCATATATCTCATAAGGGATGAATATCTAAATAGATATAAAGAATTCACAGCACTCAATAGCAAAAAACCAATCTGATTTAATAATTGGCAGAAGATCGGAATAGATGTTTTTGCAAAGAAGGCATATAGACAGCCAACGGGTACATGAAAAGATAGCATACATCATTTAATCATCAGGGAAATGGAAATCAAAACCACAATTAGATATCATCACTTCACACCTGTTAGAAGGGTTCGTATCAAAAAGCCTAGAAATAACAAGTGCTGGGAAGGATGTGGAGAAAAGGGACCCTTGTGCACTGTTGGTTGCAATGTAAGTTGCAGCCACTATGGAAAACAGTATGGAGGTTCCTCAAAAAATTAAAAATAGAACTACCTTGATCCAACGATTGCACTACTGGGAAAACAAAAACACTAATTCGAAAAAATATATGGAACCCCATGTTCACTGCAGCATTATTTAAAATAGACAAGATACGGACCACCTAAGTGTTCACTGATGGATGAATGGATAAAGAAATTGTGACACACACACACACACACACACACACACACACACACACACACACACACTGGAATATGATTCAACCATAAAAAAGAAAGGAAATCTTGCCATCTGCAACAACATGGATGGTCCTAACTCCAGGGCATTGTGATAACTGAAATAAGTCAAATGCCATATGATTTCTCTTATACGCAGAACCTAAACACGTACCTAGATCTATAACCATACATACATAATAGATGTACACATATAGAAAATACATAGTTGTATATATATTTGTATTTACACACACACAAAACTTAACTCATGGACACAGGGTATAGATTTGTGATTGCTAGAAGCAGGGGATTGGGCTGGGAGAAATGGGTCAATTGTTTTAGGGTTATTTTTTAGTTTGCACAAATTGAAAAAAAAAGAAGCAATAGGTATTTAGAAATATAATAACTTAAGGGTTGCCCAGGTGGCTCGTCAGTTGAGCAACTAACTCTTGATTTTGGCTCAGGTTGAGATCTCAGGGTCGTGAGATCGAGCCCCACATTGGGCTCTGCCCTGGGCACGGAGCCTGCTTAGGATTCTCTCTCTGCCCCTCCCCTGTGATCTCTCTCTCCCTTTTTCAAATTAATAAATAAATATCTGGGCTCTGTGCTCAGCAGGGAGTCTGCTTGAGATTTCTCTCTCCCTCTGCCAATCCCCTCTGTTCACGCATGCTCTCTCTAAATAAATAAATAAATAAAATCTTAAAAAGAAAAGAAATACAATAACTTAGCAGTGACATTTAAAGGAGAGTGGCAGGGGCGCCTGGGTGGCTCAGATGGTTGAGCATCTGACTTTGGCTCAGGTCATGATCTCAGGGTCCTGGGATCAAGCCCCGTGTCGGGCTCCCAGCTCAGTAGGGGGTCTTCTTCTCCCTCTCCTTCTGCCTCTGCATCTCCTTGTGATCTCTCTTTTGCTCTTTCTCTTTCAAATAAATAAATAAAATCTTTTTTAAAAAATTAAAAAAAAATAAAGGAGAGTGGCAGAAGGTCACACATGAGTGTGAGCTCCTGGGGCCTACTGACTCATGCACTCCCTTCCAGATGGCTGTCTCAGATCCCTGGTAGAGGAGAATTCATTACACAGGGTGCTTTTATAAATAAATCTAAGGTCTTATGTGTAAAATGAACATTGTGTTAATCAAAGGAATAAAAAAAAAGAAGAAGAAAAGAGAATGAGAGGTTTTTTGAGTTCTAAGCATATATATTTTTCTTTACCCTCATACTTAGTGAGCCAGGGGTGGGAAGGGCACCATTTGAATTCCAGCAGTTTCCAAAGGGGATCTTTGTTTGTTTTTTTCTCTTAATTAGTTGTGTTTCTTGATAAAGCAGCTATATTACCAGAGGAACTTCCTGGGGTATGGATGTTGTAATTGTCAAGTTCGAATAAAGTTAAACAAATAATTTGGATTGAGTTCTTCCCAGTGTCGCTCAGTGAGAAGTAATCACACAGATAAGCACAATACAAACAAACAGACTCTTAAATACAGAGAACAAACAGGTGATGGGCAAATTAGCTGAAGGGGATTAAGAGGTACACACTTTCAGTTATAAAATAAATAAGTCACAGAGGTGAAAAGTACAGCATAGGGAATAGTCAATAGTATTTTCATAACGTTTCGTGGTGACACATGGTATTTACACTTGTGATCAGCTTTAAGTAATGTACAGAATTTCAAATCAATATGTTGTACATTTGAAACTAATATTACATTCTATGTAAATTATATTTCTTTTCTTTAAATATTTTATTTATTTATTTATTTGACGCACAGAGAGAGAAAGAGCACAAACAGGGGGAGTGGGAGAGGGAGAAGCAGGGTCTCCGATGAGCAGAGAGCCCGACGCGGGACTGGATCCCAGGACCCTGGGATCATGACCTGAGCCCAAGGCAGACGCTTCACCGACTGAGCCACCCAGGTGCCCCAATCCTCAATTATATTTCAATTAAAAAAAAATAAGTACAATGGGCGCCTGGCTGTCTCAGACAGTGGAGCATGTGACTCTTAATCTCGGGGTTGTGAATTTGAGCCCCGCGTTGCGTGTAGAGATGGCTTAAAAATAAAATCTTAAAAAAAAGGCACAATAAACCAGGGGCAAAATATTAAGCACAAGACTGTGCTGATGAACATGAAAGTATGAGTTTAGATAATTCTCATTAGAAAAAACATCTTAGAAATGCCATAACTGAGATTTTCTTGATGAGATTAAATTTGAATTCATATTATCATTATCATTATTCAGTGAAGGGGGGGCAGAGGGAGAGAGAGAGAGACTCTTAAGCAGGCTCCACGCCCAGGACGAGCCTGATGCAGGACTCAATTCCACTACCCTGAGATCATGAACTGAGCCGAAATCAAGAGTCAGACGTTTAGCCCACTGAGCCACCCAGACACCCCTTGAATTCATATGATTATTAGTAGTGTACGTTGGAATGGCTAAAACTTATATTGTTTTTATCATTATTCCATTTTATGACAGACTCCTGGATTTCAGGGTGTGACTTCTATTTTCTGTCTTGAATTGATGCAAAGTAGCCTTTTTCTAGGTCTCTCTTAAGGTGACGTCTACCGATTTGGTGCAGGGCAGTTCACGGGTTGGTCCGGAGAGCCCTCCATCCTCCATCTGGGTCGCCCTGTAACAGTGAGGCCAGCCTTTTAGAGTCCTGCCTCTCCTCACAGAGACAAACCTTGGAAAAGTGCATCAGCTGACATTTTTCTAACTCTAGCTTTGTTTTTCTTTTGGATTTGGCAGCCGTGGAGTTTGGTTTTGAGGCTCTATGTAAAATCATCCAAACTGGCAGCTCCAACAGCATAGCTGGGACTAATATTGCCGTGAACGAGTAGACTCGGGGTAGAATGAATCAGGCAGAACGGCTGGCATCACGACAAATTTTAGGCAGACTCTCAGATTCCTGAAAGTTTAAAAACTGCTCCTTAAGAAACACATTATTTATCGTTCCTCTTCTGGAGTCTTAATTGATTTTTCTTGTATTTTTAGATAGCCATTCTTAGGACCATGAACACACACACACACACACACACACACACACACACACACACACGCCCCTATTGTCAGCCATTACTTGGATTCATCTCACTGTCAAATCTACCTTGTTTTTTTGCTTTGTTCTCCACATTCTTGGAAAAACATAACACCTAAAATTAATACAACGTCGTATGTTAATTCTACTTTTAAAAAAATCTCATCCTCAGGGCACCTGGGTGGCTCAGTCGGTGAAGCGTCTGCCTTCGGCTCAGGTCACGATCTCAGGGTCCCGGGATCCAGCCCCGTGTTGGGCTCCCTGCTCAGGGGGTGGGGGAGTCTGCTTCTCCCTCTGCCCCTGCCCCTCCCCCTGCTCATGCTCTCTAACTCTCTCTCTCTCTCAAATAAATCGATAAAATCTTAAAAAAACAACTCACCCTCCAATTTCTTCCCTCCATGAAAGAACCGGGTTTTTTAAAAAATGTAAATAAACTACGACAGAATGAGAAGACTTGTGTTGATTATGGAATGAAAGTGGGTAGTGGATAAAACTCTGAGGATGTATCGAAGTCAGTCATGTAAATCCGACTGTGCAGTTAGACCTAATCAGGAAACTGCCGAGCGAAACCAAATTTAGCAAGCTCTGCTGCTCTCTTCAGATATTATAACTCTTTATAAGATCTTCATAGGAATGTTGCTCTGTGCAAGGACTTTCAGCCTATTTGATCTTTTTTACAAGGAGACAGTATACATTCTAAGTTATGTATTGGATACACACACACACACACACACACACACACACACACACACGATTTCCCCTGCTCAGATGTTTTCAGATGCATGTAAATTCAGATCTAACTTCAGGCAATGGCATTGAACCAGAACCAGACTCCCACTGAAATCTGGTCAGTTGGCCATAGGATTATGGGATCGTTTTGATGCCAAAAAAAAAAAAAAAAGAACTCAGGAAGCCCAGAACTGGAAACAGTGGGCGCAGAGTTAAATCCTGTTTAAACTGGTATGAGAACCTGGGTCCCTTAACTCTAAAGAATGTCCCATTACATCACAGTGCCTGCTTTTACAAAACCTTTGCAAGGACAGAGTCAGAATAGTTAAGTCAGAGGTCTGCTTCGGGCATGGCAGCGTGAGGAGCCCCACGCCCCCCAACCCCGCCCCGGCCGAGGGAAACCAGTGGAAATTATTTCCAAACCAGCCCTTTAAAGTCTCTGGAAATGGTGCTAAGGAAATGCAGTAAATGAAGAAACACTGATTTAAGAAAACCCACTAATACAGCTCTTGATGGGCTTGATGTGATTTGTCTTCGGGGGGCTGTGCCTTTGGCTCTGGCTCTGTCTGTCGGTTGTTCCCCTTGTTTACAAGCTGTGCATTTGGGGGCGCCTGGGCGGCTCAGTTAGTGAAGCGTCTGCCTCCGGCTCGGGTCATGATCCCTGGGGTCCTGGGATGGAGCCCCACATCGAGCCCTGAATAGAGCCCCACATCAGGCTCCCTGCTCAGGGGGAAGCCTGCTTCTCCCTCTCCCTCTGCCTGCAGCTCCCCCCGCTTGTGCTCTCTCCCTCGATAGCTCTATCTCTCTCCATCAAATAAATAAATAAAATCTTTTTAAAAAACCCAATATGGGGGCGCCTGGGTGGCACAGCGGTTAAGTGTCTGCCTTCGGCTCAGGGCGTGATCCTGGCGTTATGGGATCGAGCCCCGCATCAGGCTCCTCCGCTATGAGCCTGCTTCTTCCTCTCCCACTCCCCCTGCTTGTGTTCCCTCTCTCGCTGGCTGTCTCTATCTCTGTCGAATAAATGAATAAAATCTTAAAAAAAAAAAAACCCCAATATGTGTATTTGTGCTTACACAAAGGATCTTAGAGTTTTATATATGGAAAGATGTCAAAACCTATCTGTCCCGCATTTGTATCCGACAGGGTGAAGGCAATGGTCACAGGGGTTGGACTATCCCAGCTCTCTTTGAGAGCTGTCCACTGCCAATACACCCTTCTCTTGGTTGTGTGACAGAGTCCCCTGGCTGGAGCGACTTGGTTTGATACTGGTTGCCTCACCCTAGTTGAGGCAATCAGAGTCTTTGTCCCATGAATTTTATCTATTTTTTAAAGATTTTATTTATTTATTTATTTATTTATTTATTTATTTATTTATTTGAGAGAGAGAGAGAGCAAGCAAGAGCGAGCACAAGTAGGGTGAAGGGCAGCGGGAGAAGCAGACTCCGTGCTGAGCAAGGACCTCCGACGTGGGACTCGACCCCGGGACTCCGGGATCATGACCTGAGCCCAAGGCAGACGCTTCACCCTCAGAGCCACCCAGACGCCCCTGTCCCGTGAATTTTAGAGTACTGAACTAGACCCCAAGACTGAGTGATTTCCTCCTAAGTCTCTTTAATGCCATTTCTTTTGAGAATTTTACTTAGATGATCTACTGTTGATTTCTCCAGAGCTACTCGTGTTCCTGTCCTCGTGACACTCCATAGGTTTGGTTTCTTGGATTTTGTAAAATACTTGTGTTTCTCTAATAAAATCTGTTGTTGTTGCCGTTGTTGGAGACGTTCCCACTTGTAGATTTTTATTTTTTGGAATGTCTGCAAATGTGATCAGGGAATGCGTGGGTCTGCTATCAAGGGTGCATACCGACCGGGGCAGAGCTCTGAGCTCTGTAATTTGAGGCACTGATGTCGGGGGGTTGGTGGCAGGGTGAGGGGGCTCCAGGCCAGAACTGAAGTTCTCTCCCTTTAAGGTAAGAAAGGTAGTAGATGGGGGCGCCTGGGTGGCACAGCGGTTAAGCGTCTGCCTTCAGCTCAGGGCGTGATCACGGCATTACGGGATCGAGTCCCACATCAGGCTCCTCCGTTATGAGCCTGCTTCTTCCTCTCCCACTCCCCCTGCTTGTGTTCCCTCTATCGCTGGCTGTCTCTCTCTCTGTCAAATAAATAAATAAAATCTTAAAAAAAAAAGGTAGTAGATGATCTGACACCTAGTGCCCATAAAAAAGTGGCCACTTAAAGAAGACTGCAAGTACATGTGGAGATACTGTGGGGCTGATGGAGCGTCTTCTGTTCCTGCTAGAATAAGGCAGACGTAGCACGACCCGCCTGGTTCTGCCCAAGAACAGTCCAGAAGTCATGAGACTCGAAACTGGAAGCTGCAAGCATGCAGTTGATTCCTGCTCAAGCCTGTATTAGAATCTTGGTCCCTTAAAAATATGCAATATTCCTCATCGTACTACTCTACCTGGTCTTAGAAAGTCTTAGTAAGGGCAGAATCCGGGGAGGCAGGTCAGTGACGATTATCTGTGGCACTGCCCCTTAAAAAGATCAGTACATTTCCCCCTGCTTGTATAACATTTCCAATGAATTAAAATCGCATGTCCTCTGCACAGCTTACCATGATTCAAACATTCGTCCAATAGCCTTACCACTATCATCATTAAAATCTCCCCCCACGGGAAGGGAGAGCAAGAGTGTGGCCATCTGTCCTGCCTGAAGATGCGTTTCCCCGCCCCCCCTCCCCCCGGGGCAGTGGGTCCTGGGTCTCTCCCTGGGATTTCATAAGGATCTTGGGCTGCGGGCGTGAGCAGCTCTGTTCTTGCCGTCCAAGCAAGAGGGGCCCCAGCTGCACCGTCTCCTGTCCTGCAGGAGGGGTTCCTCAGCACACAGGGTGCAACGCACCTCCCCTCCCGGTCTCCCATGGCAGCTGGGACCGTATTTATAAACAGCCCCGTTAGTACCCAAGGAATGGGTTGTCCATGGCGCTGGAAGCCGCTCCCCCCTGCTATGCTCCCCCTCACCGCAGACAGTATCCTGTCCCCGCAATGTGCGTCCCTCTCCCCAGAGAGTCTCAGAAAGGCTCTTCTGGGTGGTAAGCAGTTTGTAAGGGACCGTGGGGTTAGGTGAGCAGATGGCCGGTGACATTTAGGGAACTGCTAGGAACACCTTCTCAAGCTTAATGAGAGTCTGGTAACGAATCTTTGTCATGGTTCAGATGAAGCTTGCCATGTCCAGCTCCACTGGCCCCCAGAAGGTGGGGGAAGCTGGCCAAGTGTCGAGCATCTTCCCTTGGCCTGACCCTGAATGAGAGAGGTACGTGAGCTAAGGTAACTAGAGTCTTGGAAAGCCTGGGCACACCCAGACAGGAATTGCTACTTTCACCGATCAGGGAGAGGGTTATGTCTTTGTTTTCCATGACAGCAAGGAATTTTGGAACTAGAGAAATCTTTTGGAATAAGAATGACCTCAAGGGTAGAGAAATCATCGTTCTCACTTCTCGAGGGCTTCTTTGTGCCAGGTGCTGTGCTGTGCAATATTGGCAGCGTCTCACTTAATCGCGGCATCACCTGTTGGTGGAAGAGATCATCTCAAGTACTATTCTTCGTGGTTCCACAGCTACAGGTGGATTCTGCCCTGGAGTTCATGTGCGACTGACCCAGACCTCAAATGACTTGTTTCCACGGATTCTAAAACTAAGATGATAGTTTCAGCAAGTAGTGAAGGCCTGAACCTTTGGGCCACTTTAGAGCTGAAGACAGAGGTGCCAGGGTAGCCGCTCTTCTCCACCACGGAGCTGGGGAGCCTCCTTGAGTCCCTTGCCTCCCCACCTTGACTCTACACTTAGGCCACCCTCGGTCAAGTGTCCCTGATTTTCAAATCTTTTATCTTCAAAATCTACTTTACCGTAGACCTCGTTCCCAGGTATCTGATTAGAGGAAGTCCCTAACAAATGAATGGCATTGACATGGGATTGAATAGGAGTAAATGCTCTATTTTACGAGAGTGTGAAGTTGGCGCAAAGGACTGAATTTAATTATGGGTCATCAGATAGCCGGGAAGGCCAGCAGGAAGCCACTGGAGTGAATCCCTGTGTGTGCCTGTGTGTGTCCCTCTCCATGACCTGTCCGAGCACCCGCCATTACTCCTTATAGGAGCGCTCATACAAGAGAGGGACAGACATTGATAAAACAAATAGTCAAACAAGCACGTCTTTTTTATTTTTTAGATTTGATTTATTTGAGAGAGAGAGAGAGTGGGCACAATCAAGGGGAGCATCAGGCAGAGGGAGTAGCAGACTCCCCGCTGAGCAGGGAGCCCAACGTGGGACTCGATTCCAGGACCCTGGGGTCATGACCTGAACTGAAGGTAGATGCTTTGCTGACTGAGCCACCCAGGCACCCCTCTCCTTGGGATTTCATAAGGATCTTGGGCTGCAGGCGTGAGCAGCTCTGTTCTTGCCGTCCAAGCAAGAGGGGCCCCAGCTGCACCGTCTCCTGTCTTGCGGGAGGGGTTCCTCAGCACACAGGGTGCAACGCACCTCCTCTCCCAGTCTCCCGTGGCAGCTGGGACTGTATTTATAAACAGCCCCGTTAGTACCCAAGGAATGGGTTGTCCATGGCGCTGGGAGCCACTCCCCCCTGCTATGCTCCCCCTCACCGCAGACAGTACCCTGTCCCCGCAGTGTGCGTCCCTTGTCCCTCTCCCCAGAGAGTCTCAGAAAGGCTCTTCTGGGTGGTGAGCAGTTTGTAAGGGACTTAGGGGTTAGGCGAGCAGATGGTCAGTGACATGTAGGGTATTACTACTAACGAGACCTCATTTCAGCACTGCCACAGCCACAGGTGGGCAACAGATGGCCTTTCCAAGCTTGCGATGGGGATCTAGTAATGACTCATTGTCACAAGTCAGATGTGGCTCGGATGCCTGGCTCCACCGGCTGCCCAGTGATAAAGGAGACTTTCAACTTGTAATGTGTGTGGGCCCTGCTCCTGGGCTCCCCGGGAAGCTGCACTTGAACATTTATCAAGGTCAAAATGACTTGGCAAAACCTCAAAGCAGGGGCTCTATTTCTCCCCTGAGCACACATCATATGTCTGCCTCATTTAAAAAAAAAAAAGCAAAAAGCAGCATTCCAAACATAAAGATAAGAAAAACAACAACAAAAACCCCCTCCCTGGTTCCCACAAGCTGTTTGTCAAACAGCCTTGTGCATACTGAAAACATAAGATAAAGTCTGTAACTTTCTGGAATGTCCTTTCTCATGATGACTTATAACTCTTTATATAAAAAACACATATAACCCTGCACCAAATGTTCCTTCCCCCGGAGCACTCTGTTCTTTGTGAAGAAGGGCAGCTGTCCTAACTTGGGCTTGGATAAAATTCTTTTCCTTTCTCTTTAAAAATTTTGCAAAAGGTTTGCTCATTTTGTGTGGACACGGGCCAAGTGTCTTCCATCAGCTGTTAGAGAGCCTCTGAGCTGTCGCCATCCACATACCAGGGAGTGCTTAAGGTTGGTTCACCCCGCCCTAACTCCCCCAGAGAGATTTTAAGTGCCAGTGAGGGGTCCTGGCCTGGATGGGGGGGGTCTGGGCCTGGGGAAAGAGACATTACCGCGGGGAGGTGGGGAATGTGTTATTAAACGCCCTCAATACAAAGATAAGACCTGAAGGGCAAGAAGCTGGAGAAAACTATGGGAGACCATGGGGATTTCTCACATCTGCTTTCCATTTGGGGTCAGCAAGTATAAACAAACAGCTCCCCCCCCCCAGACACACACATATACACACAAACACACACGAAACAGTGTTTGCTCCCCACAGGAAGCGGAGGCAAACATAGGGTTCACCTGACTGTGGCTTCACTCTTAGGGAACAAACCCTGGCTACTTGACGTTCAATGTCCGAAAACGGAACTGTCGTTTTATATATTTTAAAGTTTTTTTTTTTTTAACTTGTGGATAATTCCGGGTTAGCTAGGTCCACAACAGATATTTTGCCCTGGAAAGGTGTCTCGAGGCACCGTGGCAACTCAAGCAGGTGGAGGCAGGTCTGCTGTCCCCTTCTCGGTATGGGGCACAAGCGGGCTCTGTAGCTCATCCGCTTCCAGCTGGGTCAGTTCTTGTACCTTCTCCTACACTCCTGAGGCCGCCATTGGACCTCCTGGGCGCCACCTCAGTCCAGATTTCCTCACACGGGGAAAATTAACATCTTTAAGAGGCTGTGCTGTTCTGTATCAGACCTGAGCATGCATTTCTGCTTGAATATTCTTTTGTATCCCTCTTTAGCATTTAAAAATGCTTTTTAAGTGGCTTTTACTATTATTCAAGCATATTCCAAGGCAATTTCTTTTTAATTGCTTTTTTGAATTGAATCATTAACACGCTACCTATTTTAACTGTTATTTTCTCCATATGTGAAAGCTTATGAGGAGCTATACTAATTTTGTATTTGACCATACAAATGAACTCATCTATAACCTGTAATAGTCTCGCCTCCTTCAATAGGTTAATCTTGGGCCGGCTGGGTGGCTCAGATGGCTGACTGGCTGCCTTTGGCTCAGGTCACGATCTCCAGGTCCAGGGATCTGGCTCCTTGCTGTAGGGAGCCTTCTTCTCCCTCTGCCTCTCCCTCCTGCTCCTGCTTTCTCTCTCTCAAATGAATAAATAAAATCTTTTTAAAAAAATAGGTTAATCTCTGTTATTCCTTTCCTTTATTCTTTGGCATGGAAATGTACAACATCATGTTTGGAAAGCATTCCATACCTCTTACTTTTGTCTCTTGGTTTCTACACTGATAATCCTCCTTTGATCTCCTATATACCAAATTAAGATATTTCTTTTTTTTTTAAGATTTTATTTATTTGAGAGAGACAAAGATACCGACAGAGATAGCGAGAGAGAGAGAGAGCACAAGCAGATAGAGAGAGCCCAAGTGGAGGAGAGGGAGAAGCAGGCTCCCAGCTGAGCAGGGAGCGGGACCTGGGGCTCTATCTCAGGACCTTGGGATCATGACCTGAGCAGAAGGCAGGCGCTTAACCGACTGAGCCACCCAGGTGCCCCAAATTAAGAGATTTCTCATCATTAAACCCTCTTTACGTTAACTGGTCATAGAGCATCACTCTTTGAATACGTGGTTCTGGATAATGTTTGCTAATATTTGGGGGTTTCCCATTATACTGCAATGCAACCACATCTATAACCTCTTGTGCAAAACTTCTCTAGCTGAGAAATGCATGATTAAGCAGGAAATTGTGTTGGAAGAACCTCCCTCAAGTGGTGTCCAGATGCAGGAATACACAAATATTCGCTAGGCCTGAGGGGCAGACAAGGTGAAGAAGGAAGGACTTCTCAAACCCCCAAAGAGGGCCCCACTGAGGCCCACATGCATCAGGACCTGCCTACACCAAATAGAGACAGACGTCCAGATTGAGCCAGATAGAGCCAGATGTCTTGGGCTACGCCTCTGGCCCCGCCCCTCGCCCGCCAGGGGACCTTCGGCCCCGCCCCTCCATTCTCACCCCGCTTCCTCGAGCGGCCATTGGACCTGACACGCCCCCGTCCTCTGCGGCCCTAGGGCGCCCACCCGTGTTGCGCCTGCGCACTAGAGAGCACCGGGGCTGGTGGGCGGAGCCCGCGCCGGACGCGCCCCCGAACCCGGCCCGCCTCCGCGCACACGCACTTCCCGCCACGCCTCCCCGCCCACTTCGACCCAGCCTCTCCCAGCCGAACCCAGCAAGCGCGAGCGCGGCGCGATGGACGGCCGAGTGCAGCTGATCAAAGCCCTCCTGGCCCTGCCCCTGCGGCCCCAGACTCGGCGGTGGAGGAACCCGATTCCCTTCCCCGAGACGTTTGACGGCGACACCGACCGCCTCCCGGAGTTCATCGTGCAGACGGGCGCCTACATGTTAGTGGACGAGACCCTGTTCTCCAGCGATGCGCTGAAGGTGACGTTCCTCATCACCCGCCTCACCGGGCCGGCCCTGCAGTGGGTGATCCCCTACATCAGGAAGGAGAGCCCCCTCCTCAATGATTACCGGGGCTTCCTGGCCGAGATGAAGCGGGTCTTTGGCTGGATAGAGGACGAGGACTTCTAGGTCGGGAGCCCTTCGGGCCGGGGGGCGGGTGCTCGGGGGAGGGTCCGCTGCGCCCGTCGCGGCCGCCCAGATGGCCGCGGGCTTCGCCCCGCCACGCCTCCCCCGCCCAACTCTCACCTCCGCCGCGCTCTCCCCCGCGCTGCAGTCCCCTCCCGCGTAGTGCTTGCCTTTGTTCCAGGAATAGCGCTCCAGGTCCCCGCCGCTGCCTCTGGGCCCCGCTCCGGAGCGCGCCGCCGCCCTCTGCGGCCCGCCGGGCCCTTCCCGTGCACACTTGGACTCGGGCCCGCGCTCCAGCTGCGGGCCGGGCTCCCGTTACACGCCGGGCAGACCACCCACAGCCCAGCGGCCCCGGGCTGCCTCCGCCAGACTGACCGCCAGGCCTGCAGCGCGCTGCCCGGAGACTCGCGCTACCACTGCCGTCACTGTCGCCGCCGCCGTCCACCGCGCGCCACGACGGCCTGCGGCTCAGCCAAGAAATATCTGAGCCGGCCGCGGCCCCTGGACAGTGGTTCCAGCAGCTCGTCACCTCCCCCCGGCCCGGAGGGGGCGGCCAGCCTCTGACCTGCAGCGGGACCCGTTCCCCCTCCTCCCAGAGACCTCTTCTGCTCCTGCCAGATGGCCGCCAGGTCCCAGGGGTGCCTGGCAGCCAAATCCAGCCATTCGTTTTCTTTCTCCTGTGGACCTGTTCGTTCTGCCCAGAACCCAGTTCTCTTCTCAATTCGCAGCTGTCTCTGATGTGTGCCTTTTGTTCCACACAGTCATTAAGCCCTGCACTCTGCCCAGCTCTTCTACACTACCTGGACAAACGTCTTTTCCTCCTTTTCAATAAATGTCAGACGCTATTAAAAAGAAATTGAGTGTCGGTGAATGTGGCACCTCTACCTCCCCCGGTCGGTCCACGGGGTCCGTGTGTCTCGTTCAGCAGGTGTGTCCCCTGCCGTTCTGTGGCTGATGTTGAATCTGGCCTCATGGAACGGAGCGGGTGGTCCTGTGGTGGTGCTGGGGACCGAGACCCCACTGGCCGTCCTTCAGCCCCGATGCTGACTCCTCCAATGCACTCAGCTCCGTGCCCCTCAGGAAGTGGACCTCCAGCTGAGTCTGGCCCAGGGGATATCAGGAAAAGGCAGCTAGGAGGCTTCTGGGGAACACTTTCTCATTTCCAAAAAGCTGCTTGAAAGCACAACACCTTTCTGTGACAAATCATGAATCCCACACATTTGTTGCTGAACACCTGTCAAATTTTATTGAATCCATTATTCAGGGCAATCAGCAGGATGACGGGTTCTTTAGAAAAAGCATTTACATTTATAAAGCCTTGATTGTGCGAGTAGTAGAGAAGGGAATGCAGAAGTGTGGTTGTTAATTTAGCACAAACCTGGCTGAGGAACTACAGGACAATAAAACTGCAAGTTTCTCTTTTCCTGCGGAAAAGGAAAACTGTCACTTCTTACTGTTGTCTTCACGCTAACCTCTGAAATCTACAGTGCTGAGAAAAGCCTCAGC
Organism: Ursus americanus; assembly: GCF_024610735.1. NCBI lineage: Eukaryota > Metazoa > Chordata > Mammalia > Carnivora > Ursidae > Ursus > Ursus americanus. The sequence goes on from NC_142164.1 coordinate 16,025,250, forward strand.
TACCTTGTCTATGGCTGGAAAAGTTAAGTATCCCCTTAGAGTCAGAAAAGGTGGGCTTATAAGGCAGTACTCAGGTATAATGTTAAAAGGGTGGAATCAACCCTCTTCCTAATTTGAGTTGGGTGCTTTTTCCAGAATATGGGAAGGGAGTGGGAAAGGGCTGTTCGCTTATGCATGCATTGGCCTGACATGCTGTAGAAAACAAAACTGGATTTCGAGTGGCATGGGGAGAGGACTAATGCATATGGGCCAGTCCTCAGACTCTGCCTTCTGCCTGCAGGTGGGACCCTTGGCTTTGGAGCCTAGGTTAGATTGGTTTTAATCACCCGTAGCCTTTCCTTGTCTTTCTCCAGTGCTATAGCAGCCTTTTGTTATAACCATCTCTTTGCACAATTGTGAGTAATTAACTGCTTCCTCTGAACCAGTCAACCCCTGAGACAGTGCACCTGCCAGTAAATTTCCTTCCATCGATGTCCTGTCGCTGGTCACCACTAGTGACAGTTTTGACAGTGGCATCACTATGACATCATGGGTTAGCAGCATTTCACTTACGGCCAGGGATGGAGTCCTCAAACCTAGTCCTCATATCTAGCTGGCAAGTAACCCCACTCCAAAACCCTATTTCACAATCTGCTCTTGGGACCACTTCTAGCACCAAATACGCTTAAAGCTCCCTCCAAAACAGATCTCATAACACTTGTAAGGGAGGGAGGGAAGCAGGATTGAGCAGAGGGAGGGTTTAAAGAAACCCAGCAGTTCCAATTGAGGATTCAGCTGATTCTACAGGGAGATCCAAAGCTGGAAGAGCCATTCAGAAAAGTTACAGATTGAGTAGTTGAGGCTGAGGCCTTGGGACCACCACATTGACTAGTCACTGGATATGGTCTTACCTGAAGGCCACAGGGTACCCCTGGGCAAGGCAGCTCCCTTCAAGCCATAGTAACTCCTGGGGAGTGATTGAGCTATGGCTCGCGGCAGCCTGGGCTCCTAGCAGCTGGGGGAGGAGAACCTCAGTCCTGAAGGTGGGGTCTGGGCGGTACTGTATAGCTTTAACTTCACTTACCAGTTGGGGAAAGGAGCCAGCCTGATGGAACATAATTCAGCATGTTCAAGGAATAAGAAAGATCTATGCCAGCTGATTTGGGGAGATTTGGCAAGATTTTAAGTAAGAAACAGAATATGTGGAAAATTGCACCATGTTTCTGTTGTTAAATAACTCAAAAACGCTGGCATATGAATGCCCACGCCCACGCGTGCACACACACGACTGGCTAGGTATGAAGAAAACTATAGAAATAAACACACTAAGTTGTTAGCATGAGTCATAAGAGGTGGGAAAGGGTTGGTGCCCGAGATAGGGTAGGGCCTTTGGGGAGAAGGACCCACACAAGGAAGGAAAGCAGAAAGATTGTACTAAAATGGGAGGGGTACTGCATGTCCCTGAAAACTGGAAAAATCTATAGAAAACTTGTGAGGATGATATGGTGTTAATCAGGGTCCCAACAAGAAACAGATGGTACACACAAGTGGGGTCACAGAGGAGAAGTAAATGAAGGGACTACGAAATGGTGTGGGTATGGTTAGAGGAAATTGTGATTGGATCATTCTTCTGCAAATACCCACTCCCCCCCCACTCTCAGGAGGGAGTGTACCTACCTGCTCCTCTAAGTCTAGGCTTTGTCATGCTCTTGCTTTTATCAGTGCGAGGGGAGCGAACAGAGGATGTCAATGTGCTTGTGTGGTTTGGCTGGTCCCCTTGCCCTGATTGCCGTGAGACGAGCTGGCGCCAGATAGCCGCTGACACTTTACACTGCGCTACACAGTGATTCACGTGGAGCAGATCTGAACACAATTTGCAGCCCAGAGCCAAGCCCACCCTAACTGCATCCTGCTGAGGAAGAGCCCCAGACAGCCCAGAGCACAGGAGCAAGGAGAACAGGTGACTTTTAAGTTTTGAGGAATTCCTTATATGCCATTATTGGAGCAATAGCTGACCAAAACTGACACCAACAAGACATTTTGAGATGCCCCGAGGCTGGCAATGGTGGGGAGCTGTGACCTCCCAGCAAATCACGAAGGGGTTAAGCAGGGCGTAGTTATCCGAACACAATAGCTATAAAAGAGAATCCCTGCCAGGACATGGATGGACCTGGAGGGTATTAAGCTGAGTGAAATAAATCAGACGGAGAAAGACAAGTACCGTATGATCTCACTTATATGCGGAATCCAAAAAACAAAGGAACAAAGAAACAAAAAAGCAGAAATCCAGAGAACAAACTGATGGTTGCCAGAGGGGAGGAGGATAGGGGGATGAGCAACATGGGTGAAGGGGAGTGGGAGGTGCAGGCTTCCGGTTTGGGAAGGAATAAGTCCCAAGGATGAAAGGCACAGCATAGGGAATATAGTAGGTGGTATTGTAATGGCGCTGTATGGGGACAGATGGCAGCCACACTTGTGGGGAGCACAGCAGAACGTATAGACTTGTCCAATCACTATGTTGTACACCTGAAACTAGTGTAACGTTGTGTGTCAACCATGCTTCAATACAATCAATAATGATTTTAAAATAAACATTAAAGAGAATCCCTGGAGAGCACTTGTGGTCTTTGGTTAAGAAACTCAGCCGCAGTCACCTCTCCGTCTGATAGAGATGAAGCTCTCTCATTGGCCAAACTCAACCAGAACCCAAGGATCTCAACAATTCAACGACTCAACGAACTCAACCAACCAGAAGCCAAAGGGCAAGGAAGTCCTTCACTTGGCAAGGAAGTCATTCACTTGGCAAGGAAGTCATTCACTTGGCAAGGAAGTCATTCACGCAGTCCAAAAAGGTCAGCCTCCTGGGCACAAAGTAGGGTGGGGGAGAGTAATTACAGAAGGACAAATGGAAGATACTCAAAAGATACATGGACAATCAATTCCAAGTGAGGCACATTGGAGAGCTAGAACACCAGGGAGGCTTGTGAGGCACATTGGAGAGCGCCAAACCCTAACCGCTAGACCACCAGGGAGGCTTGTGAGGCACATTTGAAAAGATGCGCAATCACATTAGTAATCAGAGTTGGGTGTGTGTGTGTTTTTAACTTAAACAACAGACATTTATTTCTCACAGTTCTGAGGGTTGAAGGCTGTAACTCAGGAACAGCCGGAGGGAAGAATGCAAGGTCTGTAGCAAGGGGCGCCGAGCTTCCAGGCCCAATCAGAGTGCGCCATTCTCCCCAAATCCCCACATGTTCGCCAACCAGGAAGCTCCCAGACAGATTTTAAATAGAACAAAAATGGAGTCCCACTTCAAAACTATTCGATTGGCAAAAGTAACCATAACGACAACATCAAGTGTTGAAGGGATATGGGGAAATAAGAATTCTTATAAAAAGCTTGTGACAGTGTGCAACGAAATTGGAGATGAATGTGACAATCCCTTGTAAAGTTTATGCCATACATGCCCGACCAACAAGCAATTCCAATAAGGATGTTGACTGCAGCATCTGAAAAAAAAAAAAAATGTGTGTACGGTTAAGATCTCTGCTAAGCTGTCTGTAGGGCTCCTTTGTCGAAATTAATAAAAGGTGCCCCCTGGTGGTGAAAGCCGCCTCGTGTGCACAGTGGGGCAAGCCGATCGTATTTTCAAGCTTAAAAGAAAGAGCCACCCCTTAGTAAGTGTGGATGCAGTCCTATTGTCTGGCTTGGTGGGCTCGGTTGGGGGCTGGATTGCAGCGTCAGTCGCACGCTTGGTAAGGGGCTCCGCAGAAGTGAATGCCTACAGGACCATAAACAGAAGCACTGTTTGCAGTAGCTGAAAACTGGAAACAACATAAGTATTACCAGTAGGAAAATGAACACTCATATACACACATATATACATTTCCACTGGTCCTTCCCCCCCTCTTGTCTTCTCTTTAAAGTGTAGATAATAATTTTAAAATTCACAAAAGTTGCAAGAATACTTCAAGCAACTCCCATGTCCTTTTACCCCATTCAGCATTTCTTTCTCTATTTATCTCCGTATCCACCTGTAAGATAGAGGCAACGTATATTTTCTGAATCATATGCATCACTATATATACATATATAAACCTATATGGGCTTATACATATGCATGACTATGCATATATAATTTTTAAGAAATCATTTGACAGTAAGTTCATTAAAATGATGAAGTATATCTAGAAAAAACTACCACTAAGATAATATTTAATGGTTAAGTACCAAATGCTTTTCCTCTGAGGTCACAAACTAGACAGGATTGTCCACTATCACCATTTTTGTTCACAATGTCTTGGCGGTCTTAGCCAGTGCCGCTAGTCAATAAAAGGAAATAAAGGGTATTGAGATTGGAAAAGAAATAAAAGCCATTATTTAAAGATATGACAGTGCACGTTGAAAATTCAAACAAACCAGGAGCCTGTCTGGCTCAGTGAGTAGAGCATGTGACTCTTGATCTCAGGGTTGTGAGTTCAAGACCCATGTAGGATGTAGAGACCACTTAAAAAATAAAATCTTAGGGGCGCCTGGGTGGCACAGAGGTTGGGCGTCTGCCTTCGGCTCAGGGCGTGATCCCGGCGTTATGGGATCGAGCCCCACATCAGGCTCCTCCTCTGGGAGCCTGCTTCTTCCTCTCCCACTGCCCCTGCTTGTGTTCCCTTTCTCGCTGGCTGTCTCTATCTCTGTCAAATAAATAAATAAAATCTTTAAAAAAATAAAATCTTAAAATAATCCCACTTATGATGGTATTATACATTATTAAATACCTAGGAATAAATCTGCAAAAGATTTGCAATATTTTAACACTGAAAACTGCAAAATATTTCTGAGCTAAGTTAAATAAAATAAATGGAAGAAGGTAAGAGGGTAATGAATTGAAAGGTTCAAAATTGTTACAGTATATATCCTCCCCAAATTTATTTCTAGATTCAGTGTAATTCCAATAAAAATCAAGCAGCATTTAGGAAAAAATACAAGAGGATATCTCCATGATCTTAGCTTAGGCAAACGTATCTTAAACAGGATACATAAAGTACTAACCATGAGAGAAAGGGGTAAGTGACTCTAAGATATGGGAATGAGTAACATATATGGAAAGGCAAGGAATCTTGGCAAAGGTGGCCAAGTTAATATTGCGGAAGAAATACAAAGCTAGATGGCTTACACTACCAGTTCAAGGCTTACTGTAAAAGAAAGAAAAGAAAGAAAGAAAAGAAAGAGAAGGAAGGGAGGGAGGGAGGGAGGGAGGGAGGAAGGAAGGAAGGAAGGAAGGAAGGAAGGAAGGAAGGAAGGAAGGAAGGGAGAGAAAGAAAGGAAAAAGAAAAGAAAACAAACCCAGAAATTAAAGCATGTGGTATTAGTGCAAGGATAGATCAACAAATGGAATATAAGAACCGATCCAGAAAGAAAGCCACACTTGAGGTGCCCGACTGTCTCAGTTGATGGAGCGCGTGATTCTTGATTTCAGCGTTGTGAGTTGGAGTCCCACGTCTGGTGTAGAGGTTACTTAAAAATAAAATCTTTAGGGGTGCCTGGGTGTCTCTGTCGGTTAAGCGTCTGCCTTCAGCTCAGGTTGTGATCCCAGGGTCCTGGGATGCGGCTCCCTGCTCAGTGGGGAGTCTGCTTCTCCCTCTCCCTCTGACCGTCCCCCCTGCTTGTAGTCTTGCTCATTCTGTCTCTCGCAATGAATAAAAAATCTTTAAAAAAATAAAAATATAAAAGAGAAATCCACACTTATATGAAAACCAGATTTATGACAAAGACACCACCTCGATTCAGTAGGGGAAAGAATGGTCTTCTCAATAAATGGTATTAGGTCAATTAGATAACCACATTTAAAAAGTAATCATTGGCCCCCACCTCCAAGCATACATAAAAATTAATTCAGTACGGGTTATAGAGAAAATATGAAAGTGAAAGTTAAATTAAGGTTTTATTTTTTTAAAGATTTTATTTATTTATTTGTCAGAGAGAGAGAGTGAGACAGAGAGCACAAGCAGGGGGAGTGGCAGGCAGAGGGAGCGAGAGAAGCAGGCTCCTCGCTGAGCAAGGAGCCCCATGCAGGACTAGACCCCGGGACTCTGGGATCATGACCTGAGCTGAACACTTAACCAACTGAGGCACCCAGGCTCCCCAAGAAATATTTTGGAAAACAACTTGGCAGTGCGTTTAGATTGGATTCCCCGTAAGCTGACTTTGACCAAGAATTCATGTAAAAGTGATAGATCAAGAAGTGGTCCATATAAAAATACACTAACGGGGAGTAAAGGAAGAAAGCCAAGCAATACCTTGATATCGACCAAAGTCCCACAGAGGGTCACTTGACCAAATCCGATAGGGGAACTCTACAGACAAGTAGGTCACACCTCAGACTTGTCCTCATCAGGGACTTGAGAGCTAAGGTTTTTATAACTACACATCCGTCAGTCATCAGCCAAAGCCTGCTCTCTGGAGAACTTAAATTACTAGCTCCTGGCTCTTCCTGCTTGCAGACAAAGGGGAGGCTGGTAGCCTGTGGGCAGACACATTGGCCGGAAGAACACAAGATAAGCTGATGGGTATGAGCATGGTTAAGAGTTCCAAGGGGGAGAAAGACAGAATGTTAATAGCATCTGCTTCAGTGGGCGTTAGTTTTAATATTCTTAATACCATGAGAAATAATATGACAGCTAGAGTCAGCCCCTCCAGCCCTTCTTATAGTTATTTGCATAAGTACTTAAATATACCTGCTTAAAATACCTGGAGTATATTCTTTTGTTTGCAAATGCCTGTTTCTCCTTCTGTCTGCACTATTCTGAAAGAGTAGATGGAAGCATGGACTTCATCTTAAGACGATGATGAAATAAAGTCATGTGCACAAGGCACATCTAACATTTCTTTATACGTATTAGGAGCTTAATACACATGAGTCTTCATTACTTTTAAGCATTAGATATTAGCATGGTTTCTTGTAGGCAGAGTGGGCGGCGCTGGCCCTGGTGTTATGGCTACTCACATAGCAAATTCTTTGCTCCTCACCTTTGGGGCCTTGATCACACAAATTGTGTGAATGTCAATTCATTAAATAGTGGGTTTAAATGGCCCGTAGTGGTCTGAGGTTCCAGGGGTGCCCAAGAGCGTCCTTCTCAATGCACTCAGTGGTCTAACGACCCGCTAAAACTGGACAGACACAGAAGATCTGTTCAACTCATTTGGAAGCTGACTTGGTGGTTGAAGTGAGAGGAACTCTGGATCCAGCCAGGGGGATACTTCCATCCAAGTAATGATAGTACAGAAAAGAGCTGAGAAAGATGGGAACAGTCAAGGCGTTACCTAACCAACTTTGGGGCCCAAGATAGGCCATCTGTGTGATTCCGTGAAGATAGAACAAACTGGAGTAGAGGATTATAGATCATCCTTCAAACTGAAAGTCAATTTGAATGTTCCTATTCTTTAACTTTTTTTTATTTTCAAAGATTTTTATTTATTTATTTGAGAGAGAGAGAATGAGCAGAAGCAGGGGAAGTGGCAGGCAGAGGCAGAGGGAGAGGGAGAAGCAGACTCCTGGCTGAACAGGGAGCCAGAAGCAGGGCTCAATCCCAGGACCCTGAGATCATGACCTGAGCCAAAGACAGACCCTTAACCAACTGAGCCACCCAGGCGTTCCTCATATCCCTTGACCTTAACCTTATATTCTCTACAGGACCAGTTCAAAATCACTTTATTTTTTTTTAAGATTTTTTTTTTATTTGACAGAGAGAGAGACAGCCAGCGAGAGAGGGAGCACAAGCAGGGGGAGTGGGAGAGGAAGAAGCAGGCTTCCAACGGAGGAGCGTGATGTGGGGCTCGATCCCAGAACGCCGGGATCACGCCCTGAGCCAAAGGCAGACGCTCAACGACTGAGCCACCCAGGCGCCCCCAAAATCACTTTAGACTAAATCTCCTGCTTAAGATTTCTTGGTGAATGTGAATGCAGGCTCCAAATTTGTGGGTGGTGGCATCTGAAGTTTTGTTTAATGTCTGATCCTTTTATCTTCTCTCAATACCTTATGGGCCGTTGTTCTTTCTTTTTCATTCAGCATTGTACTTGGCAACTCTGCTAACTTATTACTTGAATATCCTTGTATTTCTTCTTTTGGGTAGATGAGGACAGCTCAGTGTTTGTAGATAGACCTCCCTGGATTTTGAAAAGGTCTAAATTTAACTTCACCATCGTCTTCATCCCTAAAATGTCATTTAACATCCAATATCTGAAAGTGGGTTGATAGGCTTTCACATTATAAGTTAAATACTGCTCCTTATAGAGACCTAAAAATGACAAAAATTCCTAGCTGAATTATCCCCATACTTTCCGGTGTCATCTGTCTTTTCCAGCCCCATCACTGGGGGGATGAGACTGGGGTTGAAAAGTGGAAGGCTAAGGCTTCCAACTGTCTTGATTATGGTAAGGTAGAGGAGAGGAGAAGAGAGGGAAAGAGTAATTATTTTCTAAAAGCCTCACCTTGGGGCGCATCGGGCTCTCTGCTCAGTGGGGAGTCTGCTTCTCCCTCTGCTCCTCCCCCTGCTCGTGCTCTCTCTCACTCTTTCATTTGTATGCTCTCTCTCTCTCTCAAATAAATAAATCAAATCTTAAAAAAAAGCCTCATCTTTTTGGTGACAGAGGCGAAGCAGGTCAAAAGAGAGCGTTTTGGGGCGCCTGGGTAGCACAGTCGTTAAAGCGTCTGCCTTCGGCTCAGGGCGTGATCCCGGCGTACCGGGATCGAGTCCCACATCAGGCTCCTCCGCTATGAGCCTGCTTCTTCCTCTCCCACTCCCCCTGCTGTGTTCCCTCTCTCGCTGGCTGTCTCTCTGTCACATAAATAAATAAAAAAATCTTAAAAAAAAATTAAAAAAAAAAAAGAGAGCGTTTTGCTGTGGGAAGGACTATCTTTGGGACACTGCATCTTACTTGAAAAGTAAAAATTTAATAACAGAGGCAAAGAGATATTCCTTCACATTACTAGCGAGAATATAACTTGAAAACAATCTTTCTGGAGTGAGATTTGGACAGGTCAAAATGGTTAATGTGTTATATGGACTTCGATCTATGTATTAATTTTAGGAATCTCTCCTAGTGATCTTACTAAGAACGTGTCTGCTTCCAGGGAAGAGGCGTCTTCTACTCAGATTACGGGACAGGCTCTACTGCAGTCTTTACATCGAGGCCCAAATTCACAGGCATATTACTGTATCTGTAGGTCCAAAGGGGTGCTGAAATTCTGAGTGTTCCCCTTTGGTTATCTGACAACAGCTCTCAGCTGCCGTCGGACATAGAGAAACACAACAGCAGGAAGAGAAAAGAGGTTCCAGAAGCAGCTGGGCCCTGGCGGCGGGGCACCTGTCATCCCAGGACTAAGCAGGGCAGGTGACTGGGATTGGGGCTGGTGGCTCGGCGCTGGAGAAGAGGGGACCCACTGAAGTGAGAACCAGGGCAGAATGGATTTGGTGACTGTCTATGAGGGGCCCGTCAGAGCGCGGGCGTGAAGAACACTCGGGATGAGTGGGGGACGTCGGTACAACCAGCAAGAGGGCCAAAGGAAGTAAAGGAAAGGGAAGGAACTTTGGGTCCAGGTCAAAGGGGCTTCTCTTAACCACACTCTTCATCACAATGTTGAGGGTCCCCCCCCCCCGCCCCCGCACACAAACAGAAACGCCAAATCCGGGTCCTTGCAGTACGGATTTGGTGATAAGCTGCAGTGGTGTTAAGATCGAGGGGCTATTGCTGGCCTGGCTAGGTTTTGATTGTTCAGCAGACTGGTTTTTTTCCTTACTGTTCAGTCGTGACCATTGCCTCAGGCCATTCAATGGTTTGAGATCATGACGGGCTTTCATTTTACTTTATTTCATTGAGTGTGTTGATTGAGCTCTGTCCTTTCCACACCTGGTCCCATGAGATGTGGGACTTCATTTTAGACTTATTACTGTTCAGGACAGCTTGGTGAAGTACCTAAGTAGTCACAGAGGCTTCATGATGGAAGACAAAGCCCTGTCTCGACCCCCGAAGAAGGAAGCAGGGTAGGAGAGCCCTGCAAATGCTCCTGGAGCAGGGCGCCTCAGATTTCTGGTACTCTCTCAGCTTGGCCCGTAGGCTCCAAGTCTCTGGTGGACAGACAGATCCGTGGTACTCTCGAAGTACTCTCGAAGGGTCCATTTGGAATTCTCTCCCTACTCTGTCTCTGCCCTAGGGCTGCCTCTGGATACGGGGGTACACTCAGCACTCTGGGGTTAAGGGAGGAGAGCCATTTCACGACTGTATTCTACTATGATTCCCCTCAGACCAAGACTCAGTACATGGAACCACCCAAAGTCAACTTCGTTTCCATTGAAAATTTTTGTGGATTTCACTGTCACGAAATTTGTGTAATGTTGTCTTAATTACGGGTTTCAAGTCATTATTGGCCCCAACCACCACCAATAGATAAATAAAAGGGTAATTGCATTTCTCTCTTGTCTCTTATAGTCATCTTCCGTTTCGTCAGTCTTCACAACGCTCCCTCCTTCTAAGGTAAGGCTTCTCAGTGGGTATTGAGTCGAGAGCTAGAAGGAGGTCAGGGAAACAGAATGACAATTGCAAGGCAGAGGGGTTGAATGGCAAAGTAATGAGAAAGAACCACCTTCCTTCCTTGCAACTGCCATTCCTTTGTCCCTTTATGGACTCTCGCTAAAGTGTGCATGATTGATTCTTGCAAACTAAGACCCTCTCTGAGACATTTTCAGCATGAAAGATGACTGGGGATGATACAACTAGAGTAGATGAAGGAATGATCCCTGACAGAGCCATGCTGGTGGAGGAAGAGAACTGCAGGGCATTTTTGTTGGGAGAGGAAGGGGGCTTAAGGACATTGTTGGAAGGATACCTGGAAGTCCCTGCCCATTCTACCTACTTCTCCAGCCAGGTGGACACAGATCATAGGGAATATGCTAGACCGATTATATAAGCTGTTTCCAAACACTTTCCAAACCACGTGGGCAGGGTCTATGTTTAAAACCAAACAGTGAATATACTGAACAGAGCCATCCTTGAAACCCATGCAGGAAAGCCTACAGCTAGCACCTCGACTTCGGACCTCATATTAGCCAGCTTTCAATTGTTTTAAGAACTCTGTGAACTGTAACAACTTTATCTTATTAAGTAACTAAAAAATAACCTCTGATTTCAAGACTTTGATCTATTACATGCCAAACTGAAAGTAAGTGATGCTTCCGTGATTTCTTGGAACAAAAACATTATCATATACATAACACAGATGTTCCTCTAGCTCCCTGTATAGCGTATGAACAACTGCACATGTACAGCAGTTTACCTATTTAAAAGAAGAGAGATGGAGAGAAGGGGAAAAGTACAAAAACACTGGTATGATGGATTCCTTTGCATGTTCTTGAAAAATCGCCCAAATTAGAAATGTGGCAGAGTTGACCAAGTACTGCTTTATAAGCCCACCTTTTCTGACTCTAAGGGGATACTTAACTTTTCCAGCCATAGACAAGGTAGCCGAGGCTTTTCTCAGCACTGTAGATTTCAGAGGTTAGCGTGAAGACAACAGTAAGAAGTGAGTTTTCCTTTTCCGCAGGAAAAGAGAAACTTGCAGTTTTATTGTCCTGTAGTTCATCAGCCAGGTTTGTGCTAAATTAACAATCACACTTCTGCATTCCCTTCTCTACTACTCGCACAATCAAGGCTTTATAAATGTAAATGCTTTTTCTAAAGAACCCGTCATCCTGCTGATTGCCCTGAATAATGGATTCAATAAAATTTGACAGGTGTTCAGCAACAAATGTGTGGGATTCATGATTTGTCACAGAAAGGTGTTGTGCTTTCAAGCAGCTTTTTGGAAATGAGGAAGTGTTCCCCAGAAGCCTCCTAGCTGCCTTTTCCTGATATCCCCTGGGCCAGACTCAGCTGGAGGTCCACTTCCTGAGGGGCACGGAGCTGAGCGCATCGGAGGAGTCAGCATCGGGGCTGAAGGACGGCCAGGGGGGTCTCGGTCCCCAGCACCACCACAGGACCACCCGCTCCGTTCCATGAGGCCAGATTCAACATCAGCCACAGAACGGCAGGGGACACGCCTGCTGAACGAGACACACGGACCCCGTGGACCGACCGGGGGAGGTAGAGGTGCCACATTCACCGACACTCAATTTCTTTTTAATAGCGTCTGACATTTATTGAAAAGGAGGAAAAGACGTTTGTCCAGGTAGTGTAGAAGAGCTGGGCAGAGTGCAGGGCTTAATGACTGTGTGGAACAAAAGGCACACATCAGAGACAGCTGCGAATTGAGAAGAGAACTGGGTTCTGGGCAGAACGAACAGGTCCACAGGAGAAAGAAAACAAATGGCTGGATTTGGCTGCCAGGCACCCCTGGGACCTGGCGGCCATCCGGCAGGAGCAGAAGAGGTCTCTGGGAGGAGGGGGGAACGGGTCCCGCTGCAGGTGAGAGGCTGGCCGCCCCCTCCGGGCGGGGGGGAGGTGACGAGCTGCTGGAACCACTGTCCAGGGGTCGCGGCCGGCTCAGATATTTCTTGGCTGAGCCGCAGGCCGTCGGTGGCGCGCGGTGGGCGGCGGCGACGGCGACGGCAGTGGCAGCGCACTGCAGGCCTGGCGGTCAGTCTGGCGGAGGCGGCCCGCGGTAGCCGGGCTGTGGGTGGTCTGCCCGGCGTGTAACGGGAGCCCGGCCCGCAGCTGGAGCGCGGGCCCGAGTCCAAGTGTGCACGGGAGGGGCCCGGCGGGCCGCAGAGGGCGGCGGCGCGCTCCAGAGCGGGGCCCAGAGGCAGCGGCGGGGACCTGGAGCGCTATTCCTGGAACAAAGGCAAGCACTACGCGGGAGGGGACTGCAGCGCGGGGGAGAGCGCGGCGGAGGTGAGAGTTGGGCGGGGGAGGCGTGGCGGGGCGAAGCCCGCGGCCATCTGGGCGGCCGCGACGGGCGCAGCGGACCCTCCCCCGAGCACCCGCCCCCCGGCCCGAGGGGCTCCCGGCCTAGAAGTCCTCGTCCTCTATCCAGCCAAAGACCCGCTTCATCTCGGCCAGGAAGCCCCGGTAATCATTGAGGAGGGGGCTCTCCTTCCTGATGTAGGGGATCACCCACTGCAGGGCCGGCCCGGTGAGGCGGGTGATGAGGAACGTCACCTTCAGCGCATCGCTGGAGAACAGGGTCTCGTCCACTAACATGTAGGCGCCCGTCTGCACGATGAACTCCGGGAGCCGGTCGGTGTCGCCGTCAAACGTCTCGGGGAAGGGAATCGGGTTCCTCCACCGCTGTGTCTGGGGCCGCAGGGGCAGGGCCAGGAGGGCCTTGATCAGCTGCACTCGGCCGTCCATCGCGCCGCGCTCGCGCTGGCAGGGCCGGGCTGGGCGGGGCTGGGTCGAAGTGGGTGGGGAGGCGTGGCGGGAAGTGCGTGTGCGCGGAGGCGGGCCGGGTTCGGGGGCGCGTCCGGCTCGGGCTCCGCCCACTAGCTCCCGTGGTCGCTTTGGCGCAGGCGCGGGGGCGGGACACCAGGATGGGCGTGAACGTGGGCGTGTCAGGTCCAATGGCCGCTCGAGGAGGCGGGGTCAGAATGGAGGGGCGGGGTCGTGGCCCCAGGTGGGCGGGCGGCATGCGAGGGGCGGGGCCAGGGGAGGAGCCCAAAACACCGGGTCTTTTGTGGTGAGGGCGGAGCGGGTTCACGTGGAGAAGATAGGGCCAGATACTCTGGTTTTGAGGATTCCCTCAGGGGTACACCGTCTCTGCCGGCCATTCACCTGTGGTTTGGGTGAGAGTCCATTCCATTTTGCCCTTTCCACCCCTCAGTCTCAGTCCCGCTGTATCCTTTGCGGACCTTGTCTCTTGACGCCACTCGAGTGAGATTCTGTGAACACATTTTCCTGCTAGTTCATGCTTATTTTTGAACCTCTCAGCCAAAGAAGTATTACACCACTGGTTGTAGATGAGGTTGCCTTGCTGCATAAAGGGAAAACTTCAAATACTAGCCAACGTAATCCAAAGCAGCAAATTTAAAGGATAATGCACAATGGTCTTTCAATAGAAAGAGGTATGGTGATAAGAATCTCTTAATTTGGTATCAAGATTGCTGGCAGTTCTCTGCTGTGTTGCCTTGTCCATATGTAGTTCAGTACTGCAGCTTGCTTCTTCATGGCCAGTGGGAGAGGTAGAGGAGTCAGTCTGCAAGATGGAGATATGCTTAATGTAACATAATCTCGGGAGTGGCATTCCATCACCTCTGTCATATTCTCTTTGTTAAAAGCAATTCACAGCCCCCATGCACACTCAAAGGCATCATCAGGAGGTCGGGATCATGGGGCCACTTTAAAATATATATATATTTTAAGGTGTGTGGGGTGGGGGGACCACCCTGCCCTGCCCTGCCCTGCCCTAGGTGTGCGGGGGTATGTCGTGTGTGGTGGGTGATAATCAACTGTGACCAACAAAGAATAACCAACCCCTAAAAAGGAAGTAAGCCATTGAAGGTGTTATAATAGAGATGTTAAAAGGATTTAAGTTTCCTTTTAGCTTTCTATAAAAGACCAACCCTAAAGGCCCTAGTTGGCAACCCTGTCGCAACCCTGTTGGGACCTCTCACTCTTGAGAGCTTTTTCTGTATCTTCACTTGGTAAACTTCTATCGCTTAAAAAAAAAAAATATATATATATATATGTATATAGTCAGGTATATATATATATATATATATATATATATACTTGTATATACCTGTATATATATATATATATCCAGGTATGTGTATATATATATCCAGATATATATACACACATATATATATTTCTATCGCTTTAAATATGTATATATATTTTAAAGACTTTATTTGAGAGAGTATGAGCACGGGGAAGGGGCAGAGGGAGAGGGAGAAGCAGACTGAGCAGGGAGCCGGACGTGGGGCTTGCCTGGGATCTTGACCTGAGCGGAAGGCAGATGCTTAACTAGCTGAGCCACCCAGGTGCTCTAAAGTTTGCCATAGTATGGATGTGTGTACCACGGTGATGCATTCATCTGTTGAAGGACATTGGACATGTTTCAAGTTTTTAGCAATTACTAATAAGTCAGCTATAAATATTCATGTACAGATAATTGTGTGAGCATATGTTTTCATTTCTCTAGGGTAAATACCTAGAAGGAGGATTTCTATGCCATATATTTCATTAAAAAAACTCTCATCAATCTGGGAATAAAATAGAACTCCTCAATCTAATTAAGGGCATCTAGAAAAACCTACAGCTGACATCATACTTCAAAGTGAAAGCCAGAATGCTCTCTATTCAGATCGAGAACAAGACAAGCATGCACACTCTTACCACCTCAATTCATTATTGTGCTGGAGGTTCCAGCCAGTGCAATAAGGAGAAAAGGAAGGGAAGAAGGGAGGGTGGAAGGAAGGAAGGAAGACCAAGTAAAGGTGTCTATATTGGCAGAAAGAAAGAAGAAAAACTCTTTTTATTTGCAGACTACTTGATCATGTATGTAGAAAATAGATTCTCTAGGATCTAGGATCAACAACAACAAAGTAGAACTAATAAGTGAATTTAGCAAGTTTGCAGGACCCAAGGTGTATATTCAAAAATCAGTCATATTTCTAGTAACAAAGAAGAGACCTTTGAAATTAACAAAAATTTAACACCATAGAAATGTGTAAAACTTAGGGTTAAATATGACAAAAAATGTTTTTTAAAAAGTGTACACTAGGGACACCTGGGTGGCTCAGTCGGTTAAGGTCATGATCTTGGGGTCCTGGGATCAGGTCCCACATCAAGCTCCGTGCTCAGCGGGGAGCCTTCTTCTCCCTCTGCCTGCCTCTCCCCCTGCTTGTTCTCTCTCTTGCTCTCTCTCTGACAAATAAAAATCTTGTAAAAAAAAAAGTGTACACTAAAAACCACAGAACATTCCTGAGATAAATTACAGCCGAACTGAGTAACGGAGAGGAACATGTTCATGGGTTGGAAGAGTCAATGTTGTTATGATATTAATTCTCCCCAAATTGATCTATAAATTCAAGGTCCCAGCAAAAAATTTTAATATATAAAGAGTAATCGATTCTAAAATTCATTTGAAAATGAAAAAGACATGCGATGGTAATAGTGCATTGAAAAATAATTAACTTTAAGGACTAGTACTATTTGATTTCAAGATTTGTGATAAAGCTAAGTAATTAAGACACTGTAGTATTGTCATAAGATAGATTAGTGGAAGAGAATGTGGAATCCAGAAATAGACCCACACTTATATGGACAGCTGAGTTCTGGCAAAGATATAAATGCAATTAGGTGGAAAAGATAGTCCTTTCAACAATGATACAGGAACAATTAAATATCCATTTAGAAAAAACTACATTGCAGGGGCTCCTGGGTAGCTCAGTCGGTTGAGCATCCAACTCTTGGTTTTGGGTCAGGTCATGATCTCAGGGTCCTAGGATCAAGCCCTGCATCGGGCTCCCTACTCAAATGGGGAGTCTGCTTGTCCCTCTCCTTCTGCCCCTTCCCCTGCGTGTGCTCTCTCTGTCTCTCTCTCAAATAAATAAATAAAATCTTTTAAAAAATTAACACAAAATGATTCATAGTTCTAATGGTAAAACCTAAAATTATAAAACTAGGAGAAAACAGGAAGAATCATGTGCAGCCTCAGATTAAGTGAAGATTTCTTACTTATGACACCAGAAACAATGCATAAAAGGAAAATTAGGTAAATTGGGCTTCATCAAATTAAAAACCTGGTGTTCTTCAAAATACACTTTTAAGAGAATGAAAAGGAAAGGCACAGACTAGAGGAAAATATTTGTAAATCACATATCAGATTAAGACTTGAATACAGGAGGGGCGCCTGGGTGGCTTAGTAGGTTAAGCGTCTGCGGATGGCTTAGGTCATGTTCCCAGGGTCCTGGGATCAAGCCCCGCATTGAGGCCCGGCATTGGGCTCCCTACTCAGCGGGGAGTCTGCTTCTCCCTCTGCCCCTCCCCCTGACTAGTGCGCACGCGTGCTCTCTCTCTCTCAAATAAATAAATATAATCTTTTTTAAAAAGACCTGAATACGGGAAATATATATATATATATATATATATATATATATATATATATATATAGTCAACATTAAAAAAGCAAACAACCCAATTAAAAATGGACAAAATATTTGAACAGACACTTCATAAAAGAAGAGATATGTATGGCAAATAAACACACACAAAAAAGATGTTTAACAGCATTAATAATTAGGGAATTGGAAACTAAAACCATGATGAGTTAGCACTTCACACCTATTGGGCAGGCTAAAGTAAAAACAAAATAGAACAAACCAAAATTGACAATACTAAGTGTCATTGAGTTTGAAGAGCAAATTAATCTCATACGTTGCCAGTGGCAATAGAGAATAGTAGAGCTGCTTTGGAAAATATTATTGGCATCTTATTAGATTCCTTTATGCAGGGGCTCCTGGGTGGTGCAGTCGTTATGCGTCTGCCTTCGGCTCAGGGCATGATCCCAGTGTTCTGGGATCGAGCCCCGCATCAGGCTCCTCCGCTGGGAGCCTGCTTCTTCCTCTCCCACTCCCCCTGCTTGTGTTCCCTCTCTCGCTGGCTGTCTCTCTCTGTCAAATAAATAAACAAAATCTTAAAAAAAAAGATTCCTTTATGCAAATTTGCAGAGTATAATTTCCCCTCTCCTGAGATAATCACTATTCTGAATTCTACTAGCATTTTGTTTTGCCCATTCTTGACATTGATATAAAAAAGAATCATAAACTTCTATACTTTCTTGTGCTCACTTCTTGTACTGAATATATTTTCTGTGGCAGTCATCGATATTGCTGTACTAGTGGTTCCTTTTTAAATATTGTCTAGAATTCCACTGTATGAATATACCACAATTTATTTGTCCATTTGCCCAATCTAGTAACATATTAAAAAATACTACACCAAAATTAAATGAAGTTTATCTCAGGAACGCAAGGTTGTTTTATTAACTGAAAATCAAATATGTAATCTGCTACACTAACCAAGAATAAGAATGTAGTCTATAGAACAATGATCCCTCAAAGATGTGTGCATCCTGATCCCCACAACCTGAGAACAGACAGCAACAGGGAATAAAAGTTGCAGATGGAACTAAGGGTTCTAATCAGTTTATCTTAAAAGAGTGAGATTATCCTGGATAATCTAATCAGGGAAACTCTTAAAAGAAGAGGGAGGCAGAAGAGTGGGTTAGAGAAGTACTGCGTGAGATAGACAGAGCCCACCACTATTGACTTTTAAGAAGAAAGAAGGGGGCCAGGAGCACAGAAAGGAACATAGTCTGCCAATACCAGGATTTTTGTTTGGAAAGACCCATACCAAACTTCTAGCCTACAGAACTGCAAGATGATAAACTTGTGCTAATTTGTGATAAATACGTGATAATTTCTTGAGACTGAAATAGAAAACTAATATAAAGAGAAAAAATCTAGGGCGCCTGGCTGGCTCAGTCAATAGAGCATGTGACTCTTGATCTCAGGGTTATAAATTCCAGCCCCACCTTGGGTGTAGAGATTACATAAAAATAAAATGTTTAAGGGGCGCTGGGTGGCTCAGTGGGTTAAGCATCTGGCTCTTGATTTCAGCTCAGGACATGATCTTGCAGTCCTGGGATCCAGCCGAGTTGGGCTTTGCACTCAGCGTGGAGTTGGCTTCAGATTCTCTCTTCCTCTGCCTCCCATTCACTGTCTCCCTTTCTCTCCCTCAAATAAAATCTTCAAAAATAAATAAATAAATAAATACATAAATATATAAATAAACAAATAAATAAATAAGATATTGAAAAAAAGAGAGGATGGTTCCTGGAAGACTCCGACTCTTGATTTTGGCTCAAGTCATGATCTCAGGATCTCAGCCCAACCCCGGTTGGGCTCTGCGCCTGGCGTGGAGCCTGCTTAAGATTCTCTCTATCCCTCTGCCTTTGCCCCTTCGTCCCCCTCTCTCTCCTTCTCTAAGAAAAAAAAAGAGAAATCCATGTGATCATACCAAGAGAAACTGAAACTATATTTGGCACCTTTCATTTCCTACTGTTAAGGAATAGATAAAATTCATGGAGAGCATCTTGGGATTTTTGGAGGCAAGAAAGACATTTAGTTGCACTGGTAGAACGCTTTTATTGAAAATCTGTATGGATGCAGGCAGAAGTCATACTATACAGCCCCTCAGACCTTGTAACACAGATCAAACAAGTAACCATGGTACACATCATCGGTAATAACATATATTGACATTGCCAGCCCAGTAATCTATTTTGAGAGACACAGTATCTTTTAAGTGACAAAAATACCAAAGCAAAGGCAGAGGGACACTTATAATATTTCAAAGTGTCATCATTGAAGCTGGGCTAATAAAACGCAAGGACAGACGCACAGCCCGCACAGAGGATGTACACAGGCGCACTACTCAGCTCTTTAACGCAGGGACTTTAGCCCCTCCACGTGCAGCTGGCTCCGCCCTCACCAAGAAGACTCGCGCCTGGGCCCCACCCCTGGCCCCGCCCCTCGCCTGCAGCTCCCCTGGGGAACCCGGGCCACGCCCCTCCACTCTGACCTCCCCTCCGCTTCCCCTTAGCCTGCTCCTCCCCACTCAGCTCAAGCCCTAGGGCGCCCACCTGGTGTCGCGCCTGCGCACCCACCCCGTATCGCGCCTGCGCCCCCACCCCGTATCGCGCCTGCGCCCTAGCGACCACCCGGGCTAGTGGGCGGAGCCCGAGTCGGCCACGCCCCCTGACCGGGCCCGCCTCCGTGAACACGCACTTCCCGCCACGCCTCCCCGCCCACTTCGACCCTGCCCCGCCCAGCCCGGCCCAGCCAGCGCGAGCGCGGCGCGATGGACGGCAGAGTGCAGCTGATCAAGGCCCTCCTGGCCCTGCCCCTGCGGCCCCAGACCAGGCGGTGGAGGAACCCGATTCCCTTCCCCGAGACGTTTGACGGCGACACCGACCGGCTCCCGGAGTTCATCGTGCAGACGGGCGCCTACATGTTAGTGGACGAGACCCTGTTCTCCAGCGATGCGCTGAAGGTGACGTTCCTCATCACCCGCCTCACCGGGCCGGCCCTGCAGTGGGTGATCCCCTACATCAGGAAGGAGAGCCCCCTCCTCAATGATTACCGGGGCTTCCTGGCCGAGATGAAACGGGTCTTTGGCTGGGTGGAGGACGAGGACTTCTAGGCCGGGAGCCCCTCGGGCCGGGGGGCGGGTGATCGGGGGAGGGTCCGCTGCGCCCGTCGCCGCCGCCCAGATGGCGCCGCCACGCCTCCCCCCCCCAGCTCTCACCTCCGCCGCGCTCGAGTGGCCTCGCTCTCCCCTGCGCTGCAGTCCCCTCCCGCGTAGTGCTTGCCTTTGTTCCAGGAATAGCGCTCCAGGTCCCCGCCACTGCCTCTGGGCCCCGCTCCGGAGCGCGCCGCCGCCCTCTGCAGCCCGCCGGGCCCCTCCCGTGCACACTTGGACTCGGGCCCGCGCTCCAGCTGTGGGCCGGGCTCCCGTTACACGCCGGGCAGACCACCCACAGCCCGGCTACCGCGGGCCGCCTCCGCCAGACTGACCGCCAGGCCTGCAGTGCGCTGCCACTGCCGTCGCCGTCGCCGCCGTCCACCGCGCGCCACCGACTGCCTGCGGCTCAGCCAAGAAATATCTGAGCCGGCCGCGACCCCTGGACAGTGATTCCAGCAGCTCGTCACCTCCCCCCGTCCGGAGGGGCCGGCCAGCCTCTGACCTGCAGCGAGACCCGTTCCCCCCTCCTCCCAGAGACCTCTTCTCTTCCTGCCGGATGGCCGCTAGGTCCCAGGGGTGCCTGGCAGCCAAATCCAGCCATTCGTTTTCTTTCTCCTGTGGACCTGTTCGTTCTGCCCAGAACCCAGTTCTCTTCTCAATTTGCATTATTTTCTTAGTTCTGTGTTTTTTGGTCAGCATTGTAACTCCGCCATTCTACACAACTCAACACTACCTGGTCTTTTTCTTCTTTTTAATAACACTATTAAAAAAGAAATGTCTCAATAAATATGGCACTTCTCCTTCCCTGTTTCTGTAAAGGGGTCCATGTCTGGTTCAGAAGTGCTTTCCCTTGCAATTCCATGAGTAATATTAGAGACACTCTCATCTTTGTTGACTCTTGCATATAAAACATCAAAGTTAGAATCCTCACGTGGTCCTGGGGATGGAGACCCCACTGGCAACTGGTCAATCCCAGATGATGACTCCTTTGAACCAGTTAGGATTGTTCCAAGCTTCTTAAGAAATGGATCTTCATTTTGGCTAAGGCACTGTGAGAAGTCAACTGGGAGGTTACTCTGAAAAGTAAATGAGGTTACTCATTTCCAAAAAGTCGTTTGAACTGTACCCAAATTGTCAAAGACCGTTAATCCCACACAGGTGGTGAAGAATGTCAAAGTTTTATTTAACCCATTTTTCAGAAAACCAGCAGAATGATATAGGTGCTTTAAAAAACATTTATAGAACTTTCATTATGTGGGTACTGGGGGTGGGGAAAAGCATGCAGAAATGAGATTGTTTATGTACAAACTTGGTTGATGACCTATAGAACAATAAACGTATAAACTTACCTAATAAGCAGAAAAAAGTCATTTTTCCTTGTTTCTCCACAGTGTAACCTCTTATATTTATAGTACTGTAAAAAGCTTGCATTCTCTCTCCAATTGTTGGCCATCAGAATTAAATATCCTGAGTCAGATGACTCATAGATGGGCTTACACACAGTTCTGTGGTGTGATGTTTAAAGGTTGTACTATCAACTTTCTGTCTCATTTCCAAGTTTTGGTGATTTTCCAGAACAACACAGGGTAGTAGAATAAATCACACCAGTGCTTTTTTTTCTTTTTGACTTCTTGTACCTCTCTCCATCTCTTTCTTCATTTGAACGGGTGAGCCTTTGCCATTCATATGTTACGATTCGCAGGACTGTACATTGAGCTGGAGGTATATTACCTGGATTATGTGCCTTGACTCTTTTGTTGTTCCTCCAATAGTGAAACCACCATTAACTTGCAATTTGGCATGTAATAGGTCAAAGTCTTGAAGTCAGGAAAAATTGGAGTTGCTTAACGAAGTTTTTAAAATTTACAGCGTTCTTAAAAATAATTGAAAGCAGGCTAACGAGCTGCTAATTCAAGGCGCTGGCAGTTGGCCTGGGTGGGTAGAAAAGATGATTGTTTTAAGCATATTCACTGTTTGGTTTTAAACACAGATTCTGCTAATGTGGTTTGAAAAGTGTTTGGAAACACTTCATGGAGTTGGTCTAGGGTATTCCCCACACTGCACCTGGCTCTAGGGAGGCAGGGACTTCCGGCTATGTTTTGAATGATGTCAGCACCCCCCATTCTCTCCCAACAAAAATGCCCCACAGTTTTCGTCTCCCTCCAGCCTGGCTCTGTTGGGGAGTGTTCTTCATCAACTCTAGTTGTATCATCCCCAGTCCTTTATTGTGAGAAAAATGTCTGGGAGATGGTTAATGGTTCTCAAGAATTAATCCTAAGCATTTTCACAAGAGTATAAAGGGAGAGAAGGAAGAAATGGAGTTTGTAAGGGGAGAAGGGAGGCTCTTTTTCATTAGTGTCTCACTTCAGGCTGCTGTAATAAAATGCCCCCGGCTGGGTGTCCCTAAACAAGAGAACATTTATTTCTTACAGTTCTGGAGGCTGGGAAAGGCAAGGTCAAGGTACTGATACATTAGGTGTCTTGTGAGAGCTCACTTCCAGGTTTGCAAACGGCTGCTTTTTTGTCATATCCTCACATGGTTATAAGAGGTAGGTAGGGAGTTCTGGTCTCTTTTTCTTATACGGGCACTAATCCCACCATGGTGGCTCCGATCTCATGACCTCATCCAC
The DNA here is from genome assembly GCF_024610735.1 of Ursus americanus. Classification (NCBI taxonomy): domain Eukaryota; kingdom Metazoa; phylum Chordata; class Mammalia; order Carnivora; family Ursidae; genus Ursus; species Ursus americanus. Next base: position 16,048,098 of record NC_142164.1, read on the forward strand.
ACCTAAGAACGTCCACCAGTGCCCTACGTCCAAATACCATCCCATTGGCGGGTGGGGCTCCGACACAGATTTGGGAGAGGGACACACATTTGGTGCATGTAATGACGTTGCCACTTCACCCCTAAGAGTTGTCCTCGCTTTGTTTCCCTCCCATCGTCCTCAACAATTTACTCTCTGCCTCTACTCCGAGGCCCCAACTCGGATGTGAACACCAAAGGAAGGAGAAACATAAAGACTGATTTTTTTTAAGGAGGCATGAGAGAAAGGGCAATTAACCTTTTTTTTTTTTTTTGGAGGTTGGGGTCAATCTTGACTTGAAGTCTATAATTAAGATAACATTACACAAATTTTGTGACTCACATGGACAAAAAATTTAGTATGTAGCACAGAGGGGACAAAGTGACTTTCGCTTTAGTGTCCTGAGATCTTGGGTTGCAGGGCAATCCTGGTAGAGAGAACTTGTGTAATAAGTGGCTTGAAAGTACGATTCTCAAATTGTCACAAGCAGAATTCTCACACAGCTTGGTGATGAACGACTGTCAAAGTCTCTTTAAATTTATTATTCAGGAAATCAGCAGAATGACAGAGCTGGTTCAAAGAATCATTTGAACGGTGTGGGAAAAGGAATGCAGTAATACAATCGTTAATTTAGGTGCAAGCCTGGTTCATGTCCAGAAAAACAGCACTTCTTATTATATTTCTACAAATTAACCTCTTTAGGCTACAGTATGTTTTCAGTTTTCACAAGGCTGACTTTATTGCATTGAAAAGATGTCCTTGATTTAGAGATAAAGGCCTCTATGATAACAACACAGCTGGAGACGTTTGAGCGCTTCCTTTGTCCCCGGACATTTACACAGCTCTTCTTTAGTTAATCCTCAGCATCCCGCATGACGTAAGCACCATTTATAATTGAGGAAACTGAGGCTTAGCATGGCCGATTCATTTGCCCGAGGTCCTCCAGCTACAAAGTGGCAGAGCTAAGACCGATGCTGAAGACACCAGGGACCTGCACAAGGAACCAATGTGCCGTCTGCCCTGGAGCCATTTTGATTTTTAACAGCTTCCTTGACGTGTCATTTACATGCCATAAAATTCACCCAATTAAGGTGTACAAATAAATGGCTTTTTGTTTAGTTACAGAGTTACACAAGCATCACTATAATCTCATTTTAGGACGTCTTCACCACCCCCCGGAAGCAACTTCATAGCTGTTATCACTCACTCCCTGTCTTGGTTCAGGCTACTAAAACAAACAGCATAGACGGGGGGGGGGGGGGGGGGGGGGGGGGGGGGGGGCTTTAAAAACAAACATTTATTTCTCAGTTCTGGAGGTTGGGAAGTCCCAGATCAAGGTGCTGACAGATGCAGTGTCGGGTAAGGATACTCTGCTTGCAAATGGCCGCCTTCTTGCTAGATCTTCACAGAGCGTGGGCCAGCGGGGGAGGGGAGGAGGGGAGCTTTTTGGTTTTTCTATTTTTAAAGTCATCTCTGCACCCAGCGTGGGGCTGGAACTCACGACCCTGAGATCAAGAGTTGCATACTCTTCCCACTGAGCCAGCCAGGAGCCCCTTTGGTTACTTTATTGAGATATGATTACATAAAAAGCTATACATATTTACTTACGTATGTATACATGTACAACTCAGAGATTTGGGGGATAAATATACAACTGTAAAACCATCACCATCATCAAAGCCATAGACATATCCATCACCTCCCAATGTTTCCTCCCACCCCCCTTATTATTTGTGTGTGTGTGGTAAGAACACTTAACATAAAATCTACCGGAAAACTTGATGTAAGATCTCTTAGAAAGAACACATACAGGGAAAGGTCCTTGACATTGGTCTTGGCAATGATGTTTTGGCTATGACACCAGAAGCACAGGTAACAAAAACAAAAATAAGTAAGTGGGATTTCATCAGACTAAAAAGCTGCTTTTTTTAAAGAGTTTATTTTTAAGTAATCTCTGTAATAAATTACAGCCCTGAGACCAAGAGTCACATGCCCTACAGACTAAGTCAGCCAGGGGCCCCATTTCGGTATTTTTTATAATAGCCAAGATATGAAAACAACCTAAATATCCATCGATAGGTGAATGGACAAAGAAAATTTACTACCAGGTAAGCAAGACCTGTGAGGTGGTATCTGAAAATGATGGAATTTTAGAACGGATAGTAGAGGAGAAGAAGGATGAATCATTCGTGGCCTGGAGACCAATTCCAGGGACAGGGGGCTGTGGTTCATTGCACTAATCTTCATCTTCTAAGTTTTCTCTCAGCCAGATGCCCCCCTTCTTTTTTTTCCCCTTTACACTCCTTTTTTATTCTCAAATCCAGGAGAGCCATTAGTGAAAATAATTGCTTCTTAAATTTATTAACTCCATCCAAAATAATTAAATTCTCTAGGGGGAAACAATACTGTTTGGAAACTTGGTTTGTTTGTTCATTGTTTGTTTAAGTTTTTATTTTAATTCCAGTTAGCTAACATAAAGTGTTCTATTAGGTGTTTAATACAGTGATTTCCTGTCCTTTCATCTCCACCACTTCTTTATCCTCCACAGGTGTTTCCCCCAATGAATTTCTTGAATGTCTAGTTCTACCTTTTGGCATCTGCTTTTCAGAGGCTCTGAAACCACGAAAGTCCAAAATTATAAATTCGGTTTCATATAATCTATGAAAACTGTTACATTTCAAGACATAGCTTTCAGAAAATTGAAGAGCAAGGTACAGGCCTAGAGAAAATATTTAATTGGTGTATATAATCTAATCAATCAATCTGGCAAAGAAGTGTTACACACAATATATAAAGAACTACTGAAGTGCCTGGGTGGCTCAGTCAGTGAAGCGTCTGCCTTCAGCTCAGGTCATGATCTCAGGGTGGTGGGATAGAGCCCCACGACAGGCTCCACCCTTAATGGGGAGTCTGGTTCTCTCCTTCTCCTTCTCCCTCTGCTCCTCCCCACCCTGTTCCCTCACACACTCGCTCTTTCTCTCCCTCAAACAAATAAATAAATACATCTTTTAAAAAAGAAGAAAAATGATAATTTAAAAATAGCCCAGCAAGGGACGCCTGGGTGGCTCAGTCAGTTAAGTGTCTGACTCTTGATTTCAGCTCAGGTCATGATCTCAGGGTTATGAGTTCAAGCCCCGCATTGGGCTCCACACTGGTTGTGGAGCCTACTTAAAAAAAACACTGCCCAGTGACTTGAACAGACCCTTCATAAAAGAAAATATATAAATAGACGATAAGGACATGAGAAATACAGTTAATACTGCTATTCATCAGGGAAATAAAAATAAAAAAATACAATGAGTCTCACACACACTAGGGGTGCCTGGGTGGCTCAGTCAGTTAAGCATCAGACTCGTGGTTTCTGCTCAGGTCATGATCTCAGGGCTGTGAGATCAAGCCCTGCATCTGGCTCTGCGCTCAAGTGGGAGTCTGCCCGAGATTCTCTCCCTCTGCCCCTACCCCCAGTGCATCTCTTTTTCTCTCTCGCTCTCAAATAAATAAATACATATTTTTAAAATTTAAATTAAAAATACATTAAAATAACGACATTACCAAGTGCTGGTGAGGATGTAGAGGAAATGGAACTTTCATACATTGCTGGCGGGACCGTGTAATTGTAAAACCGATTGGGAAATAGTTTGGCCGTTTCTTACAAAGTTAAATATACACCAACCATTTAACTTAGAAATTCCACTTCTGGATATTTGCCCTAGAAATGAAAACATATGCTCAAATAAAGACTTGCATAATTATTTTCATAGTAGCTTTATTTATAATGCCTAAAAGTTGAAACTACGCACATTTTCATCAAACAGATTAATAAAGAAGACAAATACGGTACATCCATGTGTTGGAACACTACCTAGCAATAATAGGGAACGAACTACTGACACGTGCTATAATATGGATAAATATAAAAACATTATGCAGAGTGAAAGAAGTGTAGGGAAGGAAATATACTTCCTCTATCTTCCAAGGTCATCCAGCTGGACTAAGAATTAAATTTATTTTTTTAAGCAGCAGTGGGGGAGGGGAGGGCAGAGTGAGAGGGAGAGAGAGGATCTTAAGCAGGTGTGGAGCCTGACCTGGGGCTCGATCTCACAACCCTGAGATCATGACCTGAACTGAAACCCAGAATCTGACGCTTAACTGACTGAACCACCCTGGCGCCCCCAAGAATTAAATTTAAATGAGATAGATTAACAGGAGAAAAGGCCCAGAATTTTCTTACACACGCACAAAGGCCCAATAATGAAAATGAGACCTAAAGAAATACCAAGGCAGGCAGTTTTTATACTTTGTAGGCAAACTGACAATAAATCTCAGAGGAATTAACGGGATGACGGAAATGGATCCTTGGGAGTTTTAACTGGTAAGGGAGTCTAAGCAGAATTTGGGCTAAGGCAGTAGATAAGTAAAAAGGTAACAAGGTTTGTTTCTACAGCCTTCTTGGCTGTAAATTTCCTATCTCTGGGGATAAGGATGTCTTTTTACTTCTTAGTACAGGGAGGGTACCTTTCATATGAGAGATTGACTTCCTACTTTCAGGGGAACAGAGGAGGGTCTGAGTGTCTTTGTACTGGCCGCTTCCCCAGGAGCTTCAGTTCGAGATAATCAGTATGCCATTGTACGTTTTGGGTGGCCTGCCCTTGGCCCCTACAGAAGCCGGACGTAAAATGGTACATACTGTATAGTTTCATTTATTTTTTAATTTTTGTGTATTCATTTGAGAGAGAGAGAGACAGAGATAGTGACAGAGAGCATGAGCCGGGAGCACAGGGAGAAGCAGGGCAGGGAGCCCGAGGCGGGACTTGATCCCAGGACCGCGGGATCATGACCAGAGCTGAAGACAGACGCTTCACCAACGAGACACCCAGGCGCCCGTGTAGAGTTGCATTTATATCAAGTCCTAGCATAGGCAAAACGCTTCTGTAGTGCTAGGTTGCTTGCACTAGGGCTTTGAGTGGTCGCAAAGGGGCACATGCAAACATTTGGAGGGATAGAAATGTTCTGGATCTCCACTATGGGGATGTTGACACACGTACACATATGTACCTGTATGGACATACCATGATGTAAGGCCTAACGTGAAGGCCCAGTATTATGTGCTGCCTTGATGTCCGGGGAAATCAGGAAGACCCCAAAGGCCTTAACCACCCTAACCACGAGTTCCCCTCCCCACTCTGCTCCCACAGATAGGGTCCCCCAGCCAAACCACTCTTTTCAGCAAGATCAGGTGCAGTCCTTGCTTATCCCTGAGTAGTGGGTTTCAGTTTCCTGACAGCGCAAGGAATAATTCAATGAGGAATTATCCAAAGAAGCCAATCACATCTCTCCCTGGGAACCAGGGCCATCGTAACCTCTTGATACTACAAAGCCTGCCCCCATGGTCCCTGTTTGTTCACTCTGTGCCCACGTGCAATCCCCCCCACCTCCTCGGTATGGCATTTGTCCTCCAGGTTGTGAGTACGTGTGACTAATAAAACTGCCGTTCATCTTATCTGTCCCGTGTCAGATGTGGTGTGTTCAGCCTTCCCCGTAACCCTATAGGGGACAATGAAAACACACTCATACACCCAAACACGTGGAGGTGTGCATTTCAAAGTGCATTGAAACCTATACTTTAAAGGAGTGATTTTACTGCACATAAATTATAACTCAATTTAAAGTTGATTTTTATTTTTAAAGATTTTATTTATTTATTTGACAGAGACAGAGACAGCCAGCGAGAGAGGGAACACAAGCAGGGGGAGTGGGAGAGGAAGAAGCAGGCTCATAGCGGAGGAGCCTGATGTGGGGCCGGATCCCATAACGCTGGGATCATGCCCTGAGCCAAAGCAGACGCTTAACCTCTGTGCCACCCAGGCGCCCCTAAAGTTGATTTTTATTTTTATTTATTTATTTTTTAAGTGGGCTCCACATCCAGCATGGAGCCCAGCTCGAGGCCTGAAAGCTTGACCCCGAGATCAAGACCTGAGCTGAGATCGAGAGTCAGACGTTTAACCCACTGAGCCACCCAGGCACCCCTAAAGTTGATTTTTAAACCTGCCACAAAACGGATTGAATATCCACAATTTAATGAGATTCGTCCTATTTCAATATGGTGCTGTATGAAAGTTTGAGGACCTTTGGGATGCCCATTAGACGAGGCACTAAAATAAACTTGGTGATTCAGGAAGAACTTCTGAATGAAATGAACAGATCCAGTGCATAGGAAAGAGTTTTTTTGTTTTTTTTTTTTTTTAAGATTTATTTATTTACTTGAGACAGAGAAAGAGAGGGAGCGTGTAAGTGGAGGGCCGGGGCAGAGAGAGAGGGAGAGGAGAAGCAGAATCCCCACTGAACAGGGAGGCAGATTCGGGGCTCGCTCCCAGGCCCCTGGGATCATGACCTAAGCTGCAGGTAGATGCTTCACAGACTGAGCCACCCAGGCGCCCCAGGAAATAGTCATATTAGCCTGGCGAAAATTATGGGAAAGCAGGGGAGCCTAGGGTGGCTCAGTTGGTTAAGGGTCTACCTCCAGCTCAGGTCATGATCCCAGGGCCCTGGGAGCGAGCCCAGTGTCAAATCCTGCCTCGGGCTCCCTGCTCAGCGGGGTGTCAGCTTCTCCCTCACCCTCTGCCCCTCCCCTCTGCTGGTGCTCTCTCTTGATCTCTTTCAAATAAATAAATAAAACCCTTTTTAAAAATTAAGGGAAAGCAAAGAATACGAACTATCCCAGGCAAAGGAATAAACAAGCTAGAGAGAGGCTGGCCCATGTCAGATCCAAGAATGGTCCAATTCCTAAGCCAGAGACTTTGGCCCATCCCAGATTCCCCTTCTCCCCAGCTTCCACTTCCCAACTAATTACTAAGAGTTCTAATGAACCTCAATGCCCCTTTTATCTTCCCATCCTCTTTGTCTTGAAGCCCTCTATAGCTTTCACCCGCAAAATACTCATGGCTGGACTTGACCCACATTTCATCCTTCCACAATCTACGTTCAACGTCACCCCCAGAATGAACATTAAAACACAAGTATAATCACATCAGTGCTCCAGTCAATATCTTTCCATTGTTCCCTGGTGACTATGGGATACTTGATATGTGCCTTTGCATGGCATACAAGAGTTTTCCTGACTTTCATTTACTAACCGTACTGCCTCACTCTTCAGAGCCTCAGACACGGGTCGTCTTCTCAGATTGGAATCAAGCCTCAACGAATGTACTACTTTCTCTATTGAGATGGTCCCTGCCTCAACGGGGGCAGATTCAAACATTCTTTATCTGGGGTGTCTAGGTGGCTCACCCTTGGTTAAACGTCCAACTCTTGGTTTTGGCTCAGGTCATGATCTCAGGGTCGTGGGATTGAGCCCTGTGACAGGCTCCGCACTCAGGGAGGAATCTATTTGAAGACTCTCTCTCTTTCCCTCTCCCCCCACTCTCTCTCCCTAAAATAAATAAATCTTTAAAAAAATGTTCTTTATCCTATGGTCCCACTGTGCCATATACAAGCACCGAGTCATTGTCATACCCTAAAAAAAATAATACAAATGATTGTTGTTATCATGGTTAAGGCAAGTCCCATTTGTTGAGTGCTCAGATCCTACATTTGGCATCTCATTGAATTCTCATAAGGAACCCAGTACATATGTTTTGTTTCACCTACTTCTCATATGAGAAAACAATGGCTTAGGGAGGTTGTGAAATTTGCCCAGTGTCATACAGTTGGTGTGACTGAGCACAGACTCGAGTCCTTCTTAATCAAATCTCAAACTGAGACTCCATAGACATGCTGTTTTTCCACTGTAGCCAACTGCGTTCTAAATTGCTGGAAGACCTGGACCGTCCTTTTGCAAGGACCTATCCATAGTTCATAGTAAGGTGCCTGGGACACAGGAAGTACTTAATAAGTGATGAGTGACTGACTTACGAATGAGTGAAAAGGTCAAAAAGGGTCTTGCAGAGATTTTAAAAGGGATGGCAAATGAATTGTGAAAGCATTATACTAATATCGGGCATTATATCATATGTTAACCAACTAAGATACATAACTTGCTAAAGATTAGAGGGCCGAATGCACCAATGTAATTCACCAGCAATATAATAATTTTTCGAATTTCAAATATGTTGTTGTAAAAACACAGATTTTGTTGCTAGCACTCTCTTGTGTCTGTACATTATAATGTCATATAGAGATTTTGGAATGTATAAGAAATTATTAAGACAATTCATAACTCCAAAAATTATACAAGTCCCCAAACTGATATACAGATCTACTAACTAGGTGACAATTCTTTTTTTTTTTAATTGAAGAATAACTGATCTACACTATTGTAATAGTTTCAAGTGTACCGCATACTGATTTGATATTTATATATATTATGAAATGGTCACCCGAATAAGTCTAGTCACTGTCACCATACCAGGCTGTTACATTATTGTTGACTATATTCCCTATGCTGTACATTACATCCCTATGACTTATTTATTTTATAATTGAAAGATTGTACCTCTTAATCCCTTTTCTCTATTGCGACCCCCTTTGGCAAACAAATCAGTTGGTTCTCTGCATTTATGAGTCTGTTTCTGCTTTGTTTTGTTTGCTCGTTTGTTTTAGCTTTGAGATTCCACATACAAGTGAAATCACACAGTCCTGGTCTTCCTCTGTCTGACTTACTTCACGAGGGGACAGTTCTGATGGGAAGGAGAGGATTACAGAGTATGCTGGCTTCTATAAAATGCTTTCTGAAGAGCTGTGCAAGCCCGACCGGCAGAAAAAAATTGTGTACACGCTCACGAGGCCAATATGGAGGCTAAAGGTCTAAATTGCACTGAGATTAATTTTTCCTCCCTCTCCCTCCCTGTCTCTATTTCTCTCTCCTCCCACAGGCCTGCTGCACTGAACGGAGCCAAGGGCCCCTTCCTGTCTAAAGGCTGGTGAACTACCTCACACCTTCTACTCGTTTCAGAGTGAAATGACATACAGGGTCTAGAATAAAGGGAGCCACGTGGACAGAACCGGGTAGGGAGTTTTTCTCTTAAGACACCGATATGAGCATGGGAGGGAGATATTGGATAAATTGTTGTCTCCCCCAAAACGGTATGTTGTAAGCCTAACCCACAGTACCTTAGAACATGAACTTATGTGGAAATAGGGTCTTTACAGAGGTAACCGTTAGTGCTGTCATTAGGGCAGCACTAATCTAGCAAGACTGGATTCCGTATAAAAAGGGGAAAATTAAACAAAGAGACAGACACACATAGAGGGAAAATAATGTGAAGAAGCGTAGGGAGAGGGCAGCCATATACCAGGCAAGGAGAGAGGCCAGGAAGGGCCTACCACCACAGGCCTCAAAAGGAACTGACTTTGCTCACACCTTGATTTTCAACTTCTAGCCTCCAGAACCCTGAGAAAATCAATTAACTGCTGTTTAAAGCCCCCCAGTTTATGGTGCTTGGCTATGGCCACCGAGGTCAAATAAGACACGATCATACGTGCAATTTTTCTTTGTGGAATGAAACTTCTTTGAGTTGAAAACCTATCAGAATTTTCAGATTCCTGAATTAGAAATGAGGCAGAGTTGACTGAGTGCTGCCCCAGAAGTCCACGGTTTCTCTGATTCTAACAGTACACTTAACTTCTCCAGCCATAGACGAGGCTTTTCTCAGCACTGTAGATTTCAGAGGTTAGTATGCAGAAAGAGTAAAAAGTAACATTTTTCCATTTCTGCCTTTCAGAGAAATTTGTAATTTCATCAACCAGGTTTGTGCTAAATTAACAATCACACTTCTGCATTCCCTTCTCTACTACTCGCACAATCAAGGCTTTATAAATGTAAATGCTTTTTCTGAAGAACCCGTCATCCTGCTGATTGCCCTGAATAATGGATTCAATAAAATTTGACAGGTGTTCAGCAACAAATGTGTGGGATTCACGATTTGTCACAGAAAGGTGGTGTGCTTTCAAGCAGCTTTTTGGAAATGAGAAAGTGTTTCCTAGAAGCCTCCTAGCTGCCTTTTCCTGATATCCCCTGGGCCAGACTCAGCTGGAGGTCCACTTCCTGAGGGGCACAGGAGCTGAGTGCATTGGAGGAGTCAGCATCGGGGCTGAAGGACGGCCAGTGGGGTCTCGGTCCCCAGCACCACCACAGGACCACCCGCTCCGTTCCATGAGGCCAGACTCAACATCAGCCACAGAACGGCAGGGGACACGCCTGCTGAACGAGACACACGGACCCCGTGGACCGACCGGGGGAGGTAGAGGTGCCACATTCACCGACACTCAATTTCTTTTTAATAGCGTCTGACATTTATTGAAAAGGAGGAAAAGACGTTTGTCCAGGTAGTGTAGAAGAGCTGGGCAGAGTGCAGGGCTTAATGACTGTGTGGAACAAAAGGCACACATCAGAGACAGCTGCGAATTGAGAAGAGAACTGGGTTCTGGGCAGGACGAACAGGTCCACAGGAGAAAGAAAACAAATGGCTGGATTTGGCTGCCAGGCACCCCTGGGACCTGGCGGCCATCCGGCAGGAGCAGAAGAGGTCTCTGGGAGGAGGGGGAACGGGTCCCGCTGCAGGTCAGAGGCTGGCCGGCCCCTCCGGACGGGGGGAGGTGACGAGCTGCTGGAATCACTGTCCAGGGGTCGCGGCCGGCTCAGATACTTCTTGGCTGAGCCGCAGGCCGTCGTGGCGCGCGGTGGACGGCGGCGACGACGGCGACGGCAGTGGTAGCGCGAGTCTCCGGGCAGCGCGCTGCAGGCCTGGCGGTCAGTCTGGCGGAGGCGGCCCGCGGTCGCCGGGCTGTGGGTGGTCTGCCCGGCGTGTAACGGGAGCCTGGCCCGCAGCTGGAGCGCGGGCCCGAGTCCAAGTGTGCACGGGAGGGGCCCGGCGGGCCGCAGAGGGCGGCGGCGCGCCGGAGCGGGGCCCAGAGGCAGCGGTGGGGACCTGGAGCGCTATTCCTGGAACAAAGGCAAGCACTACGCGGGAGGGGACTGCAGCGCGAGGGAGAGCGCGGCCACTCGAGCGCGGCGGAGGTGAGAGCTGGGGGGCCACGGCGGGGCGACGCCCGCGGCCATCTGGGCGGCGGCGACAGGAGCAGCGGACCCTTCCCCCGAGCACCCGCCCCCCGGCCCGAGGGGCTCCCGGCCTAGAAGTCCTCGTCCTCCACCCAGCCAAAGACTCGCTTCATCTCGGCCAGGAAGCCCCGGTAATCATTGAGGAGGGGGCTCTCCTTCCTGATGTAGGGTATCACCCACTGCAGGGCCGGCCCGGTGAGGCGGGTGATGAGGAACGTCACCTTCAGCGCATCGCTGGAGAACAGGGTCTCGTCCACTAACATGTAGGCGCCCGTCTGCACGATGAACTCCGGGAGGCGGTCGGTGTCTCCGTCAAACGTCTCGGGAAAGGGAATCGGGTTCCTCCACCGCTGGGTCTGGGGCCGCAGGGGCAGGGCCAGGAGGGCCTTGATCAGCTGCACTCGGCCATCCATCGCTCAGCGCTCGCGCTGGCAGGGCCGGGCTAGGCGGGGCAGGGTCGAGGTGGGCGGGGAGGCGTGGCGGGAAGTGCGTGTGCGCGGAGGCGGGCCAGGTTCGGGGGCGTGGCCGGCTCGGGCTCCGCCCACTAGCCCAGTGGTCGCTAGGGCGCAGGCGCGATGGCGGGGGCGGTGCGCCCGGACGGGAGTGAACGCGGGCGTGTCAGACCCAATGGCCGCTCGAGGAGGCGGGGTCAGAATGGAGGGCCTGAGCCGTGGTTCCCAGGGGTGGGGGCGAGCTGCGAGGGGCGGGGCCAGGGGAGGAGCCCAGGACACGGGGTCTTCTGTGGTGAGGGTGGAGCCGAGTGTATTTGGAGAAGGGAGGGCCAAGTGCTCAGGTTTTGAGGAGTGTGCCTGGTGTACTCGGTCTCTGCCGGCTGCTTCCCCCTTCCAGTCCCTTACAGGAGGACCCTTTGCCTCTGGACGCCCGTCGCATGAGCTTCTGTGAACACATTTTCCTCCTTGTTCATACATCTCTTTGGCAGAGGTTATTGGCACCCAGGCAGCAGATGATATTAGCCAACATAATGCAGAAAGCATATTTAAGAACGAAGTACCATGACCGGGAAATGTAAAATAGTTGTAAGTTAAGAAGTCTCTTTATATGCTATATTTAGAGACTAAAAGAGAATAATCAGTATCGAAACTGGGAGACAAATATGAGTGGTTGGATGCTTTAAACATGACTTTATACATGTGCATACATCAAGAAAAAAGGAAAAGAATAAGGTTTACCAAATTGGAAGGGAGGGGCACCTGGCTGGCTCAGTCCCTAGAGCATGCAACTCTTGATCTTCCAGTCGTGAGTTAAATCCCCACATTAGGCTAGAGGTTACTTTAAAAAAATGGAAAGGAGAAGGGGAAATGAGCCATGATATGTTGTATCTGAATTCAATTTGTGGCTGAGTACAAATTAATATAAATGTATCATCAGCTTTCATATATACAGAAAATAATCAGTTAAAATATGCAATGATCTTAAAGACCCTTTTCAGAATAGCGATTCAAAGGAAATAGTGCCAGGATACAATTTTAATTGTAAAAAAGCGCAGGAAGTAGCGTCTTAAAGGTAAAGACGGATAGAAAAGAATATTCTAACTAGTGGAATGATCCCCCCAGATCTGGGATAGGATGACTCAACATCATAAAGACATTAAACTTCCCCAAGTTAAATTATACTTTCAACACATGACCAGTGATGGGGTCAGGAGATGTGCCAATATTACTTTTAATCCAATTATGTGCACTATTTTCCCCCAACATAATCTTACCAGAAACACAAAGAGGATCTTTTTGATTGGACAAGCAGATTTTAACTTTCATATGGAAGAATCAACAACCAAAATTAGGACGGAAATTTTGAAATACAAGGGTAATGAGGGATGACTTGTTTCAACAGATATTCATGAATATATTATTATTTATTAGCTGGTTTTTATTATCTTTTACCCTGACTAAAATACAAGATGCTGGCCACCTCAGGTGATCTTGATGTTAAACAATTGTCTCTGATCTTGGGTGTTTTTCTCTGTTTTTCCAGTAAATGCCCTGATGAGAGGGCTTTCTCACAGCTGCCTCGCAGTCAGGTTAAAGAAACAATGTCCTAGAATGGGATTTTTTCAGGGAGCTGTAACAGGTCAAATAGCGTCAGTGCTCTAGGTGGGAACTTTCGACCCGGTCTGCCATACCCATACGTTTGCACTGTGAGCCTGTTTCCTTCATGAGAGCCTTCTGTACCCCGGTTGCCCTCATCAGGCCTCAGGCTGCCTACCTCACGGCTGCATCACCACCCGCTTGCCGAGAGCCTTGAGAACCAGCCCCACATATTCAGGATAAGAGTCCTTTCCTCTCTCCCCGGATTCCACGTGGGGCAAGCCTCAGCTACCTTCTGTGCTTTGGCCTTTCAGGCTGGCAGACACCGACAAAGGAGTCCATGACAGGGACTTCCTCCTTCAGTGGACATGTGTAAGCACAGGTCAGACACAGCTTAAGAGGGAAATAGTGGACCCAAAGATGTGTCATAAGAAAAAAATCCAGAATGAAACACAGAAAGGTAAACAGATGAAAAATACTGGTGAGGTAAGACACGTAGAGGATTGTATGAAAGGAAGAGATCATACTTAATTGGAGTTTCAGAAGGACAGGAAAGCGAACGAGACAAAGCAGTATTTGAGCAGATATTAGCTGAGAATGAACAGCTTGCAGAGAAAAATGAAAGAAATCTACACCTAAGCACATCTCAGAAAAAGCTATTGAAAACCAAAGGCAAATAGAAAAATTCTAAAACTTTCAGAGGATAAAAGCAAATTACCACCATAGTAGCAATAATTAAGCTCAGAGCTGACTTCTCAATAGTAAAGAGTGGAAACCGCTAGATAATGAAGTATCATCTTCTATGTACTGAAAGAGATAATTCCCGATGGAAACATCCTCGTCCTGCTTCCATGTATTTCAAGAATAAAGATTTTTTAAAAAGATATTTTTATACACAAAAAAGAGAGAAACCTGAGAGAATTTGTCACCGCAGAATAGTATCTCAAGAAAATACCAACAAATATTCCTTAGGCCGAAGAAAAATTTTAAAATGAGTGAAAAGTGATGTATTGGAAAGATACGTGGGCAGATCTGAAAGAATACTGTCTTATGGGGTTTAAAATGCAGAGAGATAGGGGTGCCTGGGTGGCTCAGTCCGTTAAGTGTCTGTCTTCAGCTCAGGTCCTGATCCCGGGGTCTTGGGATTGAGCCCTGCACTGGGGCTCCCTGCTCAGCGAGGTGTCTGCTTCTCCTTCTGCCTCTGCCCCTCCCCCCCAGCTCGTGTGTGTGTGTGTGTGTGTGTGTGTGTGTGTGTGTGTGTGTGTGTGTATGCACGTGCGCGCTCTCAAATAAATGAATAAATCTTTTAAAAAATAAGTGTGATAATGGTAAGAGGTTCACTTCGCTAGGAATATGTAACAGTTATTGTTTTTATGCGCCTCTTAACAAATTAAAAATATATAATGGCAATCGGAGAGAACCTCTAGGACAAATAGAATTGCAAACCCGCAATCATGGTGGAAAATATTTAATACAGTTTTCTCAGTCACTAATAGAACAAGCAGAAAAAGAATCAGTAAGGAAATTAAATATTTTTCATAGCAAATAGGGTCTATTGGGGATGTACAGAGCCCCACTAACAATGACTGAAGAATGTATATTCTTTGAAGGAGGGAGGAGGGATTGAATAGGAACATGGGTAAACACAGGGGTGGGGGAGGCTTTTGGGGTGATGGAAATGTTTTCTTCCTTGATGTGAGTAGAGGGTTCTTCCCATTTTCATTTGAATACTTTCCTATGGGTCATATATCCAAAAATGGGGGGGGCAGGTTGTTTAATTTTTTTAAACTGGCAAAGCTTAGTATTTACGGATGCAAAGCTTTGTCAGTGAAACAAAAAGAAAGGGAAGAGATTATTATGAAAGTCAAGATAGTGGTGACCTTTGAGAGGGAGGAAGAATATTGTGATTAAGAGGGACCAGGTGTGGGATTTCGAGGTGGTTAGCAAGTTGTGTTTCTTTTAGTGAATGGTAGTTCTGGGTTTTCCTTGTGGTAAGTCATTGGGTTGTGCCTATCTGTGAGGCCCTAATAGACAATATCTATATATCACAATATCACAATTATATCAGAGTGTGTGTATGTGTGGGCCCTCGGGACTTGGAGGTAGCCTTGTGTTTCTTACCACAGTGAGACAGGTACGGCACAGGCTCAACCTTTGATGTGTTTACTTCTCCCCGGTGCTCACCACCCACCCAGTCCTCACACGGGAAGTCAATGGCTTCATCATTTCCTTGGAACAGTCCCTAGTCCTTTAAACGGCCTCCTCTCTCTCATAGGCCCCATCAACTCTCATTGGTGCACATTTCAGCCTGGGGCACTTTGCTGGCCGACTGACCCGAGGTGGTCAACCGAATCTTCAAGAGCCCTTTGCCAACTCCTCTATCGGAGCCCTACTCCCACTGTGCCTCCTGGCAAAACCAGTCATTGGATGAGTTTGGGAACTCCTGAAGAAGGAGTATTTCTAGAAATCTCCCAGTGAAAGATTCTATTTCGATACCTACGTGTGTACTTCTTGAATCCCCATATAGACCGTGCTATCTACTGAGCATTTCATTATATATGGGAAACTGGTGATACATGTAGAAAGGAGATATGAAACATAGATAAATGAAAAATTAGGGCTAGTTGATTTATTAATTAGCATGGAGAAATTACCACAGATGAACGTGATAAAGCTATGGAACAAACAATGGGGGGACTGGGTAGTGAGGTAAATGCGGATTATGCGCTTTGAATGGTAATTAGAAAATGCAGATTTATATGAGCTACCTTGTGGGAAGGCTCCAGGCACCAAGAAAGGGCTTGGCATTAACTCGATGAATATTACAACAGCCCAATGAGATGGTTCTTATTGTCGTGTTCATTTCACAGATGAAGAAATTGAGGCACAAAAATCATCTAAAGTTACCCAGCTGAGAGGAGGAAGAGCCGGTGTATGAATCCAAGCAGCAAAGGTCCAGCCCACAAACGTGACCACCAGCCATAATGCACAGTGGATAATAGTGATTGGTAGTGCCTCCCAGACAGGTAGAAACCCAGGCCAATGAAGTGTGAATGGGACAGGAAGGATTAGTGACACAAAGACGAAGGGGGCACGTGATTTGAGCAACAGGACCTGTGCAGTGTTGGTCATCGCATACCAGGTATTGAAAGGGTCCAGCATGTGTCCATCCACAGAACCGGTCAGAGGGACAAGCCTTAGTGACAGGTGTCGAAAGGGTTGGCAGATCCTGGGACGGGATTCACATCAATGGCTCCAGTCTTTCTTCCCTTCTCTCCCCCTGTGGATTAACATCCCAAATTCTGCCCTTAGCTGGTTGCTGGACCAAGGCTGCAACAACTCTCCTACCCTCTAGATCTTTGTGAAATTCTTACCCCCAAACCCAGCTCTGGAAGAGCTCAACCATAAGCCTACTCTGAGTTTAGAAATCGGCGACCAGGCTTTAGTGGAAAAGACACCCATCTGGGCCAGTGGCCGTGTCCAGAGCACTGCCCAACTATCAGGCCGTCTGTTTCTGCTGTCTTCGTTTCCTCAGCCGTAGTTTGGAACTAATTTTACTTTATTTGGTTTTGCTGTTTCTCCAGAGTTCTATTTGCGGCCTGTGAAGCCGCCTCTAACAGCTGGAGCTAGCTGCAATATTCCAAGTATATTAGTCAGCGTTATCCAGACACGCACAACCGATAGGAGATATATATGTATGTCTAGATTTAGATAGATAAATATAACAGAAAATGTATTATGAAGAACCTGGTTCATACATTTATGGAGGCCGAGAAGTCCCACGATCTCCTGTCTGCAAGCTGGAACCCTCAGGAAAGCCGGGGGTGTAATTCCGTCTGAGTTTGAAGGCCTGAGAACCAGGGGAGTATGATATGAATCCCAGTCTAAGGGCAGGAGAAGATGAGATGAGATGTTCCCACCTCAAGTAATGAGGCAGGAGAAAGGGGGACAATCCTTCCTTCCTCTGCCTTGTGTTATATTCGGGCCCTCAGTGAGTTTGGATAATGCTCACCTCACATTGGGGAAGGTAATCTACTTTACTGAATCACCAGTTCAAATGCAAATCTCATTCAGAAACACCATCACAGATCCAACCAGAAATAACCTTGAATCTGGGCATCCCATGGCCAGTCAAGTTGACAGAGAAAATGAACCATCACAATGAGTAGGGCAACATCATAGACTATCGCATAACATTGTTCACCCAATAAGGCCTCACAACTCCTCCCAGCTCCAGACCAATAGGGGAAGGATGGTGTTAGCATGAGAGTGTCCTTCCCAGGGGCAGTGTGCACTGTGAGTGTGAAATCCAACTAATGTGACCCAGTGGTTATGGGGTCCACCTGCCACGTTAGAGTGTAGGGAGTTGAACATTCAAGGTAGTCAACCCCAGGGGAGCTGCACCTCCCAGCTTGTACAACTCACAGATTGAGAGCAGCTGCAAAAATTACTCAGCAGATAGCCTCCTGAAAAGAAGTGGACCTCCAGTGTCACCTTGAATAATCATGAAACTTAGTGACCTGAGCAGCAGAGATATGGAGTCCCTTTATGTTTCATCCTAGAGCAACAAAAGAAATAACTTTTCTTGGGATTGGAGGAGGGAACATGAAATCAGAGAAGGAACCAGAGAACTGAGTTATGCCTGGGCCTTAAAGAGATGGCAAGATTTCCACAGAGAGCAAGGGCAAAAAGGATATGAAAGTCCCAAAAAGGGTGGTTGGGAGTTGTTTGAATTTATTGCTGGGATGAATCCTGGGAGATTCCTGTGAGTTACCTTGTTATCAGTTTCCCCTGGACTTTCCCCAGATTTCTACAGCCTTAGCTGACTTCACCAAAATTCCAGGGGCAAACCTTGGTTTCTTCACACTGTGCACAGCCCAGTACTGTCTGATCCCAAAGCCCACATGATTCCCCTGCTTCTCTGTTCTGATGTTTCCTCATGTCCATATCTAATAGCAAAGAAGAACTGACATCGACCTATAGGGACGGGAGGAGTAAAGCATGGAAGGCTTCCTGGAGGAGGATGCAATTGAGCTAGACCGGGATAAACTCTGTTAGCAAGATTTCCAAAGTCTGAGATGACTAGAACCAAAGGAAAAGGCATGTGCAAAGGACTAACTGGGGGAGTTAGGCATTGAGGGATGGACATAGATGTAGAAAGACAAAAATATGAGCAAAGATTTGAGTAATTTAGGTGGACCTGGAGATATGGCAGTTTCCTCTACTCATAGGCCTGAAGAGAGTGGACAGTCAACCTGTCAATCATTGCAGGCCCTCCAATGATGACGTTTGAGGGCGGGACCATACATAGAAAGGAGGTTGAAGAAGCCCTAGCACGTGACGAGGCGCGTTGCCATTAAGATTTGGATTGTACAATGCGGCTTCCGTGGACGGTTTTACTCAGGGATTACGGAAAATGGCGGTTACCTTTTCTACGATCTCAAAAAATGTAAGTTTAATTTACTTTATTTCACAATTGGCTGTTTGTAAGTGTGATTTTAAGAGAAGCGGATACATGGTGTATCCCAACACACTTTGACAGATGTGTCTCATGGGCTTCTGGATTGATGACAAGGGAAGGCCCGTTAGCGGCCTTTGGGTGGTGGGTTGGACTTTATGTTACAACATGACGAGTCTTTCAGATCATCTTGTTTGTTTAAATGTGGGTCTTGAACCCCCCACTGTTCGCGGTCTTCATGTTTTGTGGTGTTTGCAACTTAAAAATGAAGAAAAATGGTGCGGTTGGCTGGGCCTGCGTGGGTCCAGGACAGCGCGACGGCCGTTGGCCGCCGGGGAGCTGATTTTGCTTTTTATTGTACAGTGTTGTTGGTTGGATATTGGCACTGGGTATTGTTTAAATCTTGGTCTTGGCCATTTTCGTGAAGTATCTTAGTGACAGAATTTCTGTTATTTTCGATCTGAAAGGAAGGAAAGTAAGGCCCTGAGAAGCATGTATGTGATCAGGACAGCTGATACCTGCCTTTGAGCGTAGTTTTTTCTTTCATTTAAGAACACGACTGTTTGTTTAATATCATTTGGTTAAAATTTGGAATGGTTTTCTTCATATGTTGCCTTAAAAGAGGGGTGTGTGTGGGGGGGGAAATCCTGATAATTCTAACGTGAAAATGAGTAAACAGCCGCTTGAGCGGCTCAGGGATCGTTTCACTGACCACCGGGAATTGTCATCATTGAACGCTGCGTTTTTTACGTAATTTATTTGTGTATTTAATATCATTGTATTCAACCAAAAGTGGTCCGGAAGCTTTTCGTATGTTTTCCATTAAAACAACAGAAAAAACGTTGTGTTATTTAACTGTGTTCGAATAAGAAAAATGGTTTGGTTGGCAAGACTTTGTTGCTTTAAGTCCCTGAAGGGAATCATGCCCGCAAGGGTCCTATTTCTTGTTTTATTTTATAATATAACGGTGGTGGGGTTTTTTTTTTCCATATGATATCGCAATATTGCAATATTTGAGTCTGTTTAATTTTTATTTTGGCTGTGTTTCACAAATATTCGCCAAATGAAAGTATTCTCAGTGTGCGCTTTTGGAAGTAAATTGTCCGGCCGGACATTTGAAAGTTTTACACTCTGAATGTCTCTTAGCCGCTGTTGTTAGCCAAGACTGAGCACTGTTTTGGCATTTAATTTTACATGTGCATCTTAAGGCATTCAATTGAGTTTTGAGCCTGGCGCTCCTCATATATTTCCTTTAAATGGTTTGGTGTAAATGTCAATTTACAGGGGAATAATTTAACGTCTCAATTAATTGACTGCCTTAAGTTTACAATATAATTGCGTGTTTGACATAATTTATTTTGTTAAATTCCGGTCTTGTTCCCTATTGGTAAATTTTCTGAAAAGTAAACGTTTTGAGGGGCGCTTGGCTGGCTCAGTGGGTAGAGCCTGTGACTCTTGCTTTCCGGGTTGTGAGTTCAGGCCCCACATTAGGTATACAGATTACTTAAAAATAAAATCTTAAAATAATAATAATAATAATAAAGGTTTTGAGGTACTTTCGAGTTACAATGCAGTAATTGTAATCAGTTGGCTAAGTCCTTGACGTTTTATGACAGCGAATGCTTTTAACTATCCAACGCCTGCCGTTAAAGGAGTTTGGGATTTTGTTTTACAGAAGAATTGTGTCTGGTATCACTTTATTCTATTAAATGTTGGTCTTGGCTTTTTCATAAGCTTTGTGTTAAAAATGTTCACGGTACCTTTAATTTACAAATGAGGAAAAGATGGTTCTGATTTATGCTTCTTGCTTTACGACAGTGACTGGCTTCCGGCGGTCCGGTAGCCCAACTTTTCTTTTTTTTGCTATTAAAACGTTTCTATGTGTAAAAAACATGAGTCCTGTGTCTTTTATTTCATAGTTATACTTAAAGTAAAGAAAGTTTTGTTTTCAATGTAAAAAAATAACAGATATTGACCTTCTGACTGAGCCGTTGGTGTTTTACGACCGTGAATTCCCGGAAGTGCCTGTCACCGGCCATCCCCGGAAGTCGTTTAGATCCTTCTGGGATTTTATTTCTAGCAATAATTACATGTTGATTATAAACTTTATTTAGTTCAATTCTGTTCTTAGTCTCTAGTGCATTTCCTTTGAAAATCGTGGAGCATTTTAATTTACTTATAAGGAAATTCACCCCCAGAATGGGTGCTCTGTGTTCTCTAGAAGTGAATGGCCCTTGCTGGTCGTCCTGCATACTTTTGAATATTATTTTAGAACCATAATTGTGCATGTGACATATTGTTATTTCTTTAAATGTTGCCCTACATGGTTCTTCCCAGGTGTTCTCCCATAGAAAAAATTACTTGTGTAGTTTCTGTTTACAAACAAGGAGGATATGCCAGTTTATGTCCTGAACAGTCTGGCCCAGGACAACTCCAGTCCTCTTTGTTTGAGGCCCTGGGCTAGACTGGACTTGCTGCTCTCCCTCCATCCTACCGCACCCCAATAACGGAGGATGTTGTCCCTGCCCTTTTAGCCACAAGAGCTGACTGTGCCTTAATGCTTCAAGAGCTAGCATACTGGCTTAAGAAATAGTCGGTACCTGCCTATTTATACTCATGCCTCTGTGTGTGACACCTAATGTGTATTCAAGGGGAGAATTAAATTAAGGAAAGCTGGTGTTTTGCTCAAAACCCTGAGGACCCTAATCACTGAGAGTAACCTGATACTTGGTATTAAGTAAAACAGTTACTTCCTTCTGATAATGGTAATAGTTGAATTTGCCTTCTTAGCCTTTTTACTGGTCAGTTCTTGATATTGACTTGAATTATGTATATTAACTCATGTAGAAATGATTTAATGGCTCATATTGGTGGAACACTGAAAATATTTAAATGTACTTTGATTACATTTAGACATGTGAAAGATTCATTGCTGGTATTTGGGTCTTAATTTATCAGTCATTGGTACTGAGAGGAAAGCAGATTTCAGGAACTGGGGCACTTAACTAGTCTCACCAATCCCGACTTTTGAGACAGAGTCCTAGATCTTGAACAATATCTAAGTGTGGAGTGAAGGTGCTTTTATTACATGCCCGTTGTCCCTAATATCCTAGGGGCATACTTGCAAATTAGGAGCAGATTCCCCCATCTGTATATTACCAGATGTCCCATTTTTCCCAGTGTTTCCTCCTCAAAGACCTCTGTTCAGTGTCAGATGGTAGTGACGTTATGTAATTTATGAAATTCTAAATGAAATTGTTCTGAATTAAATCAGCTCATTTTTAGTTTTAGCAGGTTTTGATCTTACTATGTTGCCAATTACTAAGACTAATATAACAACACAGTTGTATAATGCACATTTCATGGCCTTTTAAGTAGGACACAAAACCCATTTGAATGATTTGTTACCCATAATCTTGCATGGTATATAAGTATCAGCAATTGGTAACAAAGTGAGAACACCACAACCCATTCCAAAGGTTTGTTACCCACAATTTTGTGTGAGTCAATTGCCTTATTACTGAAGAGAGAAAAGGGAGTTCTGAGACCCCCCCTTCTAGCAAATAACTGCTGATACCTCTCAACATAATATTTAATAATTCCCCTATGATGTTTGAGTAAAGCAGGATGAACTATGGTTCATTTTGAGGGGACAATCGGGCCTCGAAAGCAGCAGTCTTATCTTGTGGTTTGACTCATGCAGTTCCTGTCTTACATTATCTTTCACTCTTTTGGCCTACCTCACACAGGCTGCATGATTGGGTACCCTGGCCCCACCAACCACTTTCAGACATTCCTCTGGATAAGGGAAAGAGCAAGTTTGCCCCATCCACTCATCTTATGAGTTTCCAACTTACCTAATTTTCCTGCAGTGGTGCTAAGCTGACCTCCCGCAGGTAAGTCTTTGTAGATTTGTACACTCACTAACTCTTTCAGGATCTGTGATGGAGAAATCCAGTTGTGGTCAGCCTACAGGCCTGTAATGAGAGGCGAGGACATAGACCCAGTAGTCAAGACCAGCCATAAGGTAAGTGCAGTCTTATGTTGTGTAAGGCCACAGGTGTTGGGTGGAGAATAGCACCTGCCTCCTGTCAGTTGTATCATTATTTAAGATGGTGTTGAAATCCCCTCCCTGAGTCTCTACTTTGGAACTTCCAACGATGGCAAGGTCACTCCCTGGGTACTCCTGATTAACTCTGTGGTAGAGACTCTCTGTCTCTGATCAATTTCTTTAACTAGTCAGTGGCATCTTTTCCAGTCCTTACTTGTGTTCCTCTGTTTACTCTTGAGTGCCACTCTTATAGACATGTTGACTTTATCAGAATGTCAGATTTTAGACAAACCTGATGTCGATGTTTTCACATCACAGTTTTGATCTGTCTTTTTATCCTTTTGGAAAACTTGTAATACCATGCGGAAGCAGGAGGGACTGGATGGGATTGTCAAAAACAAACTTCAGGAGTCCAGAGATTGTGGGAGCACTGCTCAGGTGTTTTGTTTTGTTCTGTGTTTCGGGTACAACTGTATTTTTTTTTTATCATGGATCTGAATGCAATTTAAAGCCAGCTTTATCTAGGAAAGGGGAAAAGATGAGACCTGTACCCCAAGTGGGTGCTAGAGGTTGACAGTCTGCCAGTCCGCCCCCACCATGGGGGGGGGGCATTTATTTGGCAGTGGTCCTGGGAGCATAGGCTAACAATTCAAGTAATATGTAGGTTAATACTTCCTCAAATATTTGCCCTTAAATATTTGTTAGCTATTTTTTCTTGGCCTTGCAGATGTTCCTCGTTTGCTTTGCAGATGTTGCTGAGACCACCCGTTGTGTTTCATTCACCATAAATTTCTAGTATCTGAGTCTGAAAGACCCTTGGCTCTTTCTTACTCTCATCTTTGAGCCTCAGCTTCTGCATTCGCTGGTGAAATGCAAGGTGAAATCACACCGTGGTGTCAGGGATGTTGTGAAAGTCAAGTGTGATAATCTTTAGAAAGTGCTCAGCACACAGGAGGTACTGAAGGAATCTGGGCCACGGTTTCCAGAAGCCGTGTATTGGAGCAGAACATTATGGCTTGGTTTAGCTCCTCTCCCTGCCTCTCCAGACCCCACTCCCACTCCATTTCTTTAGACTTTTGCCCTCATTTCAGCTGTTTGTTTCCTTTCACAGGGCCAGCAGATATCCTCAGAGAGTATTGGGCATCTCTTTGGAAATCAACCTCTAATTCTGCTGTGATGCCAGGAGGTTGCCTGGCAACGTAGACTTTGCTTTGCTCTGAGCTGCGGTCTTCTGTGGTTCACTTGGACATCTTACGTTGAAGCTGATGTGGCTCAGCATCCAAGTTGGGGCTGCAGGGTGCTTGTTAACTGGCGGTGCCAGAACGTTCTCCTCTCTTCCCTTCCCTGCGCAAAGTTGCTTCATTTCTGGGCACTGGTTAATTTGTTGAAAATCAGGCGAAGGCTTTTGACAGTTGGGCGGGAGAGTGTTACGTGTCAGTATGAATTACGCTAAGGTGCATTCAAAGACGCCTCTGACCTTTAGTTTCATAGATCCCTCTGATTCCTCAGTTGCTTTATTAGCCCTGGTTTCATCCAGAAGGTGGCATCACAGACCCTGATGTGCACTCACCAAAGATCCAAAACCCCACATTTCTTTGTGATTAGACACCTAAGTATGTACAACGTGTTGACGTTTTAAAGACTTTGTATTTATCCCTATAATTGGTTAAATTACTTTAAAGCCGTGGCAGATCAAAACCTGAGGTCTGAGGTACTTAGAAAAACCTGTACCCAAACCCATGTTCCTTCACCAGGTGACATGATAGTGACCAAGACTGGCTTATTTGCTTGTCAAAAGCAGTTGTACAGTTTAACAGCTGTGATGCCTCCTTCCCCTTCCACACACACTTGTGCTCACTGCCCATCAAAATCATCTTGGGTCATTTCATTGGGGGGAAGGACAGGGGAAGGTCTAAATGAACGGTTTATGGGTAAATCTGGGTACTGGCACTTAAAAATAAGTCACAAGGTTGAGGATTCCAAAAGGGTGACTCTCTAATTGGTGGCATTCTCAAAGTCAGGACTCTCAGGGCAAGAGAAGGTGACCCTTCTCAGAATTTCAGGTGGGATCCGGCTTGGCAGTTCTTCCCCAGGAGTCCGTTCCTGGGCCAGCCATGTCACCTGCCTCATGAGGCCTAGACTCAGTGAATGTCTCCCTTGCAGTGGGAATGTGAATGCTCTAAATTCATGGTGTGAAGTATTCCATGTCAAACACTTGTTTGCCTTAAGTGTTCTTTCATTCCTCTGATTTGTGGGTGATGGAAAGAGGATGGATATCGAACGCTTTAAGGCAAGGCCTTTGAAGTGGAGTGTATTCCTTGTTATACTGGTTTCCTGTTATACGTAAACTTTTTGGTGGCTGAATAATATTTCATTGTATGTATGCACCACATTTTTGTTACCCATTTATCTTGCTGATGGATGCTTAGGTGGCTTCCATGTCTTAGCTATTGTGACTAATGCTGCAGTGAACACCGGGGTGCAGACATCTCTTTGGGATAGTGGCTTCACGTCCTTTATATACATACCCAGACGTGGAATGGCTGGATCATATGGTAGTTCTAGTCCTAATTTTTGAGCAGCCATCGTACTGTTTTCTGCGGTGACTCAACCAATATACGTGGGTGAGCCCATCTTGACCTAAATGGATTTCATGGTTGGCTCTCCAGCCCCTTCTGATTGTCTGTTCTTTTAAGGAGAAGAACTAGAGAGGTTAGGGGCTCAAAAGGGGGAAGAGATTCTCTGATCAGGAGAGATGGAATGACTGACTCGATATGGGCCTTCTTTCAGGTGCCTAAAGCCTAGGGATGGGGAGAGGGCTGGGAAGAGTGGCCCTCCCTTTGTAGAGCTGCTCTCAGAGCACGGGGAGAAAGCAGACAGAAGGATATGGTTCCCTGTGTTGGACTTTGTGTGTTCAAGGGTGTCTTCTGCCCACTTCCCCGTCACTGGCACTACTTAGGAGCAGCATGGCTGGAGGACAAAAGACAACGTGGCACATTGTTGAATGTGACATGAGAACGTATGCCCGTCTGGCAAAGGTGAAATTGTTATGATGGAATCTGTTCTTTATTTTTCCAGCTTCCCTGAGAATTTGGGGCTTTACTCCTGGGGAAGGCTTTGTAGTTGCTGTCTTTCATATTGATAGTGACCTGTGTTCTCACGGAGAGATTTATGATGACGAACTGCTGTTGCTGGCATGTTCCTTAATGCACTGGCCAGACACTTCCCTCGGCATCCCCATGGCGCACATGCCTTGTTCAATTCCTACAGAAGGTGCGTGCTGGCTGGCAGTGGCGGCACCTGGGGCAGGGCAAATATTGGGTCCCAGGGAGGAAATTGGCCATGGCCGGTTGTCAGGCTTCTCTGTTCTGACACAAAGGTATTGAACAGAATAATGTCCACTGTGCAGAGCAATGGCATATTAGGGATCATTAGGAATCCCGAGTTTGTGTATGGGAATGTGGTTGGAATTCTGTCCAAGCATTTGCCTAGTAACTCCCCACACTCTTCTGCTGAGTATACTCTGCCCGTTGGGGGGAAGACAAGCGGTGCGCGGCGCTGTCAATGAACTGTGCGTGAGTCAGGGGACATTTCGATTCTCGTAGGCATGTGCAGTTGAACCTGGATGTCCAGGAACCTCCCGGGTCGGGTCTCCGGGTCGGAGGATTAAGCCCTATTTCTTTTGCTGAGAAGGGCGTATTCCCACAGGCTGCAGGCGTCCCTTCCCTTATTTATCTGCTACAAGGTGTGGCCGCTTGGTAGTCTGACCCCTGTGCCGATTTTGGTCTTCTCTTGGGAGGCGATGATGTTGCCTTAAGGGGGTCTTACCTGCACTCTCAAGGAAGAGGGCGTTGCGGACACATCAGTGTTGTACTAAAGCTAGCGGAGAGGTGAGAGGATAAGGGGGAGTTGCAATTTGAGGAGGGGAAGGGTGTTAGGGTTTTCCCATTTCAGGCTCTTGGTTTCTCTTGATTAGGGAAATCTGGGGCCCAGCACGGATGTGAGTACACTCTGAGGGCGTAAGGGAACTTGACAGTGGGGAGGACAAGGGACTTGGCGTCAAAGTTGTGGTGGGCCTTGTGGGCTCAGGGGTGTGTCTCCTGCCTTTCTCCATTCTCCCACAGACCTTTGGGGCACCATAGCTGGGGGACAGAAGACATTGGACACTGGAGAAACTAAGACTGTCTCCTAGAGTTGAGACATTCATTAGTACGAGAGAAAATCATTTTCCATTTTACGAATGAATGATTTTGTCTGCGTGCGCCGGTTATGCTGTCTCATTTTAATTCTGTATTACCGTAGGCCTGCGAACAAAAGCCTCGGGGGGAGTTAGCCCCTCACCCTGCTGTCTCTTTGCATGTCACAATGACTTGAGCCCCTTCTGGGTGGGAACTGCTGTTGGCTTTTGCTGATTTTGGTACCCCAGAGACAGTCTGTGTTGGCTCTTAGGCACTGTTTGTGGTGTCCATTCCCCTCTCCGTTTTTCAGGACTGACTGTGCAGCTGAGCTTTCTGCTTCAGCTGCTTAAGTTGTTCCCCTTTCACCCCGTTCTCAGGCCCTGCAGGGTCCTTGTGGGCACATTCCTGGCTTGCAAAATTGGCCAGAGGCTTACCTAGCTTTTGAAAAAGATTTGCCTACCGTGCAAAGAGACAGAGAACTCACATTTAGAAGTTTTCTAAAGTCAGTGTTCTCAGAAAAGGGAAGGGGGAGGTCCTTTGCCTCCTTTCAACAGGGATCATTTAAGTGTTATTTCTTATTTTATTGGCCCTTGCGACATGCTACCAGGAGAAACCAGGTCCCCTGGATATCTGTGCCCTCCTCCCGACTGCTGAGTCCCGAGCTGGGGCCAGAGTTCATTAGGCCTGCGTGGAGAGCACCCCCAAGAGCATTTGGTGCCAAGGGCACCCGAGGGGGGCTCCTAAGTGCGAGCAACTGCTTCTTCTGCCACCCGCTCGTGCTTTTACCCCGCCTGTGTTCTCAGGGGGAGCACTCTCCAGTCCAGAGTCCAGTGCGGCGGGGACTGAACCTGCAGACCTTGTTTCGGGCAGGCTTAAGTTCATATGCTGATGTCAGCCGTCCACTGGCGCATTGAGCTGTACTGCGCCTCCCCTCCCCTCCCTTTCTGGAGTGCCCTGGAGGAGCAGAGGGGTCATCTGTCTGTCTTGTGATACACAGGACCTGACAGAGTACTTGGTCGGAGGGGAGGACTCGGGTCCCGTGTCAGGGAGCTTTCGTGTGGGGGCCTCTCGCAATGGCCCACGTGCACACCTGTGCGCGCTGGGACCAATGAAGTGATGGCCTTTAGGCCCCTCTGGGTTTGAGTTTGCCCCTCTGCCCACCCTCCTGACTCCGGGAGTGCAGCGTCTTGATTGGACTGCTGCCAAGCAGGCCGCCCTGAGCTTCCCTTGTCTCTTACTCAGATGCAGACCTACTGTACTGCTTCTTACCGGCTTCGGAAAAGAACGGCAGTGGGCTGCGTTCAGTCCTGATGGCCTCAACCTCCCCCAGTAGTCAGACACAGCAGCCTTCCAGAATGCTGAACGGCCCGTTGTAGACGCCAGTCTTCTGTCTGCTCAAAGGCTCTAGGTTGTGCCCTTGGGGCGCTGCCCCACAGGATGTGGGATATGGTTAAAGGCAGGACCGAGACCCCAGGCTTCTCCTCCAGAGCTCAGAGGAGAGGCATACGGAAACATGTGCTAGGAGGGTAGGTCGTCTACCTTCTGTCATCTTCTTATTCCAAAAAAGTAATACTAATTACCGAGGCTGGGATGGGTATGTTTATGGCATGGGTTATGGTGACGGTGCATGTATGTATACCGATGTCTGAACTCATTAAGTTGTATCCACTGACATTGCACAGCTGTGTATGTCAGCCATATACCTTCATACCTCAATAAAGTGGTTTTAAAAAAGAATAAAGAAAGGGGTGCCTGGGTGGCTCAGTTGGTTATGTGTTCAACTCTTGATCTTAGTTCAGGTCTTGATCTCAGGGTTGTGAGTCCAAGCCCCGTGTTGGGCTCCTGGAGCCTACTTAAAATAAAAGAAATAAAAAAAACCCTCCCATGATTACAGATGAATGCTCCCCTCAAAGGTTTTTAGGTTTGAAAACTGAAGGGGAAAGAAGTTTCTGTACAGGGAAATGGGAAATGACTGCTTCTTGATTATTCTTTTGTCTGTATTGTTCCATTTACATGTGGGATTTGCACTGGTGATGTATGAGGATAACCTTTAGTCCATAGGATTTTACATTTCATTGAATCACAGCCGTTCGACAGAAGCCGTGAACTTCACCTGGAGGACTTGGACTCAAGGAGCAGCCCTGGGCCATCAGCTCTTTGTCATATGACCAGAAATTGACTTTGGGTTAATGTGACTTTGGGATTGACCTGGATTTGGGGTTGTTTTCATGGTTTACAATTGTGCTTTTGTGCTTATGCAAGAAATCTTTCAAAACATTTTGTATATGAGAACGTGTCAAAATGTGTATGTGTACTGTATTTGTATTGTGCAGGCTGGAGGGCAGTAGTCTCAGGCTGCTGGGTCTCCCCAGTAGGCACTTTTCTTTGAGCCTGTCCCACACCCTTGTACACTGTATGACTGAATTCCCTGGCCATGGCTACTTGGTTTCATACGTTTCACCTTACCAGAGTTGAGCCAATGATACTTTTGTTATATTTAGAGTTTGGGACTAGGCCCCAAGAATGAGTGATATCTCATTCTTGGGAGCACCTGGCTGGCTCTTTCGGTAGAACATGTGACTCTTGATCTCAGGGGTCATTAAGTTCGAGCCCCACGTTGGGTGTAGAGATTACTTAAAATCTTAAAAAAAAAATGGGTGATACCTTGAAAAGGCTCATTAGTATTCTTTCACTGCCGAGAATATAATTAGAAGGCATACTGTTGAGTTTCCCTGAGCTATCCTCATTTCTGTCTTTAAAATGTGTTTGTTGCTTAAGGTTCTTGCACTCTGTAAAATACTTGTGTTCTTTCAATAAAATGTATTTGCTTCAGAAGATCTCACTTGTAGATTTTTATTATTCACAATGAACGCCAGCATGAGCAAAGCTGTGGCCCTGCCATGCATGCCATCGCCTGAACCGGGGCAGAGCTCAGAACTATAGAATTTGACACATTAACAACAGGGTCTTGGTGG
The DNA here is from genome assembly GCF_024610735.1 of Ursus americanus. Classification (NCBI taxonomy): domain Eukaryota; kingdom Metazoa; phylum Chordata; class Mammalia; order Carnivora; family Ursidae; genus Ursus; species Ursus americanus. Next base: position 16,077,882 of record NC_142164.1, read on the forward strand.
CAGGGGAATGGGATCTCCAGGCCAGGTTGGAAGGTCCCTCTCTTTGTTAAGCTCTACCCTTTGGTTACAGAAGTACTGCCCTAAAATTATTAGGTAATATAATACCTCCTTATGAAAAGTGGTCCCTTTAGCGCTTCCTGAAGGCCAGAAGCACCTATTTGGTGATTGTGGAAGTGGTGGGGGAATTTCCTGATACCCTCAAGGGTAAGGCACGGGTGGCATGGCCAGCAATGATTGGACAGGAGATCAGTCCAGGCATCAGTGGGACCCAGACTAGAAGCAGCAAGCACACTTTAGAAGCAGCATTCGAATCTCGGTCCCTTGCACTGGAGGCATCTTTCATTACACCACACCACTAGGTCTTAAAAAGGCTTTGTAATAGCAGAATTAAATTAGGGGGGTAGAAGAGGTTTTTGGTAGTTTGTTTTTTAAACATACCAACACAGTGTTCCAGTTCTTGTATAAAATTTACAATTAACTAAAATTGCATGTCTTCCGCACAGCTCACCATGGTTTAAACATCTCAGCAGGGGTGCTCGGCTGGCTAAGTCAGTAGAGCCTGCGACTCTTGATCTCAGGGTTGAGTTAGACCCCCGCATTGGGTGTAGAGGTTACTTAAAAATAACTCTTTACCAAAAAAGATCCCAACAAATAGCTTTATGCTTATGGTGGAAAAATCTCCTGAGGGAAAGGAGAGCAGGCCTGTGACAGTCTGGACTGTCTGTGAGTATACAGAGCGGTGGGACCCAGGGTCCTCCCTGGGCCTTCATGAAGACTACGGGTGCAGGTGTGAGCAGCTCTGTTCTTGCCATCCAGTCTAGAGGGGCCCCAGCTGCCATGTCTCGTTCTCCTGCCTGAGAGATTCAGAGTACCCAGAATTCAAATCACTTCTCTTTTGCTCCAACTGCAGCTGGAACTTTATATCCCTTTTATTATTCTCTCTTGTGTTACACAGTGTGCCTCACATGAGGCTGTGACCCATTCCCCCCTGGGCCTATTTTAGGTGGGTGGGTATGATTTTCCCCGAGGCATTTGCTTTTAGTCCTTACCAAACACCACGAAAACACACCACTACCCATCATTACAGTCCTAGGCCTCTGCAGGGAGTGCCTTCCGCGGGGGCGGGGCCAGGGCAGGGGCAGGGGCAGGCGGGGTCATGGGCGGCCCCTACGGCTGCGCAGGCTCCCCCCACAAGGCCGCCAGTGCGCCGGCGCACCGCGAGGGAGGCACGCGAGGCCCGGGGGGCGGGGCAGCGGCGGACCTAACGTTAGAAGGAGGAGGCGGGGTGGGATTCGAGGAGCGAGGCGGGCGAGGGGCGGGGCCAGGGGAGGAGCCCAGGGCCCGGGGTCGTCCGTGATGAGGGCGGAGCTCGCTGCCCTGGGAGAGGGGAAGGTCCCAAGGTTTTGGAGCTGAGGGGTCTGCCTGGTGCACACCTTCCCTACCGGCCTCTCACCCTTTGGAATTCTCTAGCGGACCCTCGGCCTCTGCACGCCCCTTGCGGGAGGTTCTGTGGACATCTTTTCCTGCGTATTCATGCATCCCTCAGCCAGAGGTTCCTGGCACCCAGGCTGCAGGTGTTCCCTGCCACATGAATGGGAAAATCCTAAATATTAGCCAACATAATCTGGAGCAGCACACGCAGAGTGATGCACCTGATGGGGGAATACAGGGAGGATTAGATGTTAAGAAGTCGCTTCATTTGCTGTATTAAGACACCAAATGATATGGTCATCTCCACAAATGTTGAAAAGACAAAAACGAGGGATTATATGATTTTAGGAGAGGCATTTGCTTTAGTCCATTACCAACAGCACAACGTTGAATTGCCACTCTGATGGTGACAGGACCGTCTGTAGCCTCAGCATCACATGCATGCACATAACTCAGCATTTAGTTAGGGCTCTGACACTCCGGTGTCTTTTGTAAATAGTGTGTGTTTTTAGGAAATAATGCTCCAGGTCACTCGCCTCTGCCACGCCCACAACAGCTGGGCTCAAACATGATGTGGCTCCTGATGTTCCAGTTTTTAAAATATGTAATCGAATAATGGGTTTGGAGTTGGGATTTTAAGTAGAACTCTAAGTTTATACATTGCTTATATATTGGAACATTTAAGGGAAACTTAGTTTCACTGATTTTATTGGTTTACTTTTTGTAAATAAATGGAATTATTTTGTATTCATGAAGGTTTTATTCAAGGCTTTGTGTTTTCCCCTCCCAGACCTGCTCTTCCTCTGTCTTCCCCTCCTTGGTAAAGGGATTCAACCTACGGCCAGAATCTGACCACTTCATTGCACCTCCGCTCTTACTACCCTTGTCCGGACTCCCTTTACCACCCTTCTGGATTATTCTAACAGCCTCCTAACTAGTCCCTCTGCTTCTTCCCTTGCTCTACAAAGTCAGTTCTCGCGCACAGCTTTTCCTGAACAGCTGTACATATTTCTGCGAGGTCAAGGTCGAGAACTCGGAGGTACAGTTGCTAGGTCGCAGGGGAGGCTTATGTGTAGCTTCGATAGCTATGGCCAAGCAGGTCCTCATTTGTTGGGCTAATTAACACTCTCATCAGCAGTTTAACTTCACAGTAAAGGCAAGGACAGGAGTTGTGCGAGAAAGAAAACAGGGCCACAGTCCTACCTTGTCAATGCATTCGGTGTATTCATTTTTTCCTTAGTCGTTTTCATTTGGAACATGTTTTCTTCTTGTCGTTGGGATGTCACAGTGGCATCTAGAAGATGTGTACGTAGCTATTGGTGGTAGACCACGAGGCCTCAGTGGGACATGACCCTGAGTATGAGGCCACAAAACAGAGCCGTCCAGGTCCTGTGGGCCAAGATGGGTAGGGCTGCCTCTCCTGGGATGTGAGGGTCAAGGCCGGGTTTCAGGCAGGGTGGAGCCTGGGTTGACCATACCTACTCGTTCCTTCCTCTCAGCCCTGCCCACTCACGCATGCGTTTGTAAAATGGAGTTCTGGTGAGAGTAAACCAGCAGGACAGCTTTGCCAGAGAGCAAGAATCCAGAAAATGTCAATAGGCCGTCTGGAGAATGTATTGGAGAGAGCCCAGCCCTAGCTCTGCACCTCGCCACCTTGGGGAGCGCTTGTGGACTGTTTATATAAAGATGGGGTTCAAGGTCTTCTCTCTGCCCTCCTGGAAAACTTGAGTCACTGCCCAGCTGCCAGCAGTATGGGGGCCCTGCAGAGCACAGGGCCAAGAGCCATTGGTCCTTGGGTCAGATCCAGTTAGCAAGTCCCTTCCACCGCCTTCTGTAGGTCAAGCAAGTCACAGGGCAGCCCAGGTTCAAGAGGGTGGAGAAATAGACTCCACTTCCTGATGGAAGGGGGGGCAAAATCCCAGAACAAAGGGCTGGGAGGAATTGCTGTGGCCTTTGTGATCAATCTACCACAGTCTGTGTATGGAAACACGAGCCAATACCTAAAACACAGTCTTAAAAACAGAACGTAGACTCATCAGAGGACGTGAGCTAATATATAAGGACAATGCCTGTGTGTGGGAGATGAGCTTACTGATGGTGTATGAATCCCTTCTAATCTAATCATGGTGAACATTGAATCAAAAACCGGGCGTAAAGGAGCCATCCGTGAGTTCGCAAGGAGTTGGAATTTCAACTCAGCCTTCCCTCTTCGTACCCGAAAAGGAAGAAAAAAATAAAGGGAATCTCCTGTCTACTTCTAGGAGAGTGGAAGAGAAAATAAATACCTAGGCCACAACTTGAATGTTGTACAAAGTTCAGATGCAGGAACCGCGTTTCAGACCACTGTCTGGGATCAGTAAACCTTTTGGCTTTGCGATGATGAATAAGCCATGGCGTGGCTCCAGCTACGTTAGAAGTGAGAATGCGGCATGGACTAGCATTGTGAGCAGGCTGGGAATATTGTTTCCTGTTGGTCACCGCAGTAATACTGTGTTCTGTGGCAAGATCTCTCATCAGAGGCAATCAGAACACTTTGAAAATACACCCCTGTGGGGTCAGTTTATGCTATCTTCCCATAGGAAATTCCTTAATACCATGAACAGTGGTTCATCAAAAGAAAATAGTTCACTCAGAGTCTTAAGAGGTAGACCCAGAGTGGCTTGGATACCTCCCAGTACTATAGCCTGACTTGTGACCCCCAATTTCATGTGTGGAAGCCCTACCCCCAACATGATTATATTTGGAGATAAGGCTTTTAGGAGGGAATTAAGGTTAAGTGAAGTCATGAGGGTAGAATCCTAATCCCAAAGGATTGGTGTTCCTATGAGAAGGCGAAGAGAGAGATACCTCTCTCTCTCTCTCTCTCTCTTTCTCTCTGTCTGCCCACACACATTGAGGAAAAGCCATGGAGGACATAGCTAGAAAACAGTCATCTACCAGCCAGGAAGAGAGTTCTCACCAGGGACTGATTTGGCCGGCGCCTTGATCTTGGACTTCCAGCCTCCAGAACTGTGAGAAGTACATTTCTGTTGCTTAAGCCCCCCAGTCTACAGTATTTTGTTTTGGCAGCCCAAGGTGACCAATCTATGGCTTTCCTTACCATGATCTGAGAAACGCTGGTGTGTCTGAACTATTAGTTCTGTGTTTTGTGGTCAAACACCTTTGAGAAAGCTGAATACTATTAACACCTATTGGAAATCCACAACGTACATTCGAATATTAGAGGTTTCCAGAGTGCAGGGGTAAGGGAAACCTGGTTAGATTGTTGGAGAAGCACCTGTCACCACCTACACCACAGATCTCTAACATGGGAGTACTTTGGAAGCACCTGTGAAATGTTTTTTGCTTTTGTTTTTCAAAAATATTTAATTAATTTATTTGAAAGAGAGAGTGAGCAAGAGAGAGCAGAGAGAGAGGGAGAAGCAGGTTCCCCTGCTGAGCCGGAAGCCCAATGTGGGGCTCGATCCCAGGACCCTGGGCTCATGATCTGAGCCGAACGCAGATGCCTAACGCACTGAGCTACCCAGGCGCCCGTTTTTTGTTTTCGTTTTGCACATATGTCCAGGCTCTGACTCCGCTCCATGCTCAGTGAGCCAGAATATTTAGGGGGAAAGCATGGGCACATATATATTTTCAAAGCTCACAGAAAATTCTGATGAGCATCCCTAATTACGAACCCCTAAAGGCATATGCGCTTCGTGGAGATGACTTTGGGAACCACTGATCTAGGCCCACACCCTTATTTTACAGGCAAGGAAATTTAGGTCCCAATAGGAAAGGACTTGCCGAAGTGTGAGCACAGTGGACAATGTGTGAGCCCTTTTTCCTCTGACATAAGTGACCTCTAGATGGCAGTCTGTTTCTTGGTTTAGGCTGTGCTTGCGCCGGCGGAAAGGTTGGAACTGGATCAATTTGAGTGTGGACATCCAACGGTTTAGTCAAAGGAGTGTCTGTCATGCTACGTTGCCTTGGACCAGGGAACTCCTGGGCTGTTTCTGGTTCTGCCTCACAGGCCGGGTTCCCAGCCTGGGAAGAGGAGAGCTGAGGGAAAATGATGTCTAGTCAGGGAAGGGAGACGGGAGGGGGCAGCAGTCCCTTTCCCATGGAGCCTCTCATGGCCATGAAGCCAACTACCCTGCCCACAGCACCCTCTCGTGAGTCTTGACTGACAGGCACCGAGATGTGTCAAGCCAAGACAACTGCTTTTCCTAAGTCCCCTGGCCAGTCCATATATTCTTTGAGAAGGAATACTTGGAAAAATCTATCTCATGAAGAACCATTTGGAGAGATGCCTTTTGAAATCCAGTTATTTCAAGAACCTTTTCTCTCATCCCTACTGGTCTTCATTAGAATCCGAGGCTATCTGGAGCGTTTCAGACTCTCCCAGGCCAATACCAGGGTTCTAGTCTTCTAGCTGCTACTAACTTCCAAAGTGACCTTGAGCAAGTCACCTCCCTTCCCTCAGCCCCACTTTCGCTGTCTGATTTATTTTCATTGAATTCCTTCAATGCATCAGTGACAGTTTGAATGATGGTGTTGACTTCAGCGACTCAAATAATTTATGTTGGGCAAGATACAGCATCTCACACACAGACACGGCAAATGCACGTGTGCATTGCAAGCACCTGTTACACACTCAGTAAGAGCTTCCCCTTTGTTAGTGACATTGGGGAAGAAGTCCAGAAATACAGCAAGCTCCGGACACAGAGCTCCAGCTCGAGTTCTTTGTGATTCCCTCGGACCTGCCGTCCTCCAGGATGGGGCTTCGTTATTGTCCGGCTCTTGGCAAGATGGCTACAACAGTTCCTAGGGGTCATATCCAGACCTAACAGTGTCCACAGGGAAGAAAGGACCACGCCTCTGTGTATTTACTTCTTAGGAGAGAGACCTTTCTCGGAGGCACCCTAGCGCACTTGTCACATTTCACTGCTCGAGACTGGATCAGTGGTTTGTTTGTTGTTGTTGTTGTTTTACCATTTGCTGACTAAGGGAATGGTAGAATCATGATCAGCTTGCACTGGTCATTGTGGAGGGCAATAAATATTGAAGTCAACTGCTTGTAACCCTCCTTCCTCCCCAAGTAGCGAAGATAATACGCTTATACTGTGAAGGTGGGGTTGTTCCAAATCCACCGAGAAGGGTTCAATGGTCATTTAATCATGACGGGAGCCAGTAATTGCTGTCTATTCTGTGTTTGTGTGCGGAGGGGGAGACAACACCTCATGGACAATATAATATCCACCACCCAAAGATTCTGTCATCCTTCTGGATTGACTTAAGGCACACTCTCCAGGGGTCAGAAGTGAGATGCAGGGTTGGTCAAGGAACAGAGTTAAATGCAGAATGAGTGATAGACATTCATGAATTTTATTCACTGTGTTGGGCTCAAGTAGTAGGCTGTGATTCTGTTTCTGGGTGGTCTAATGCAAACCTGGACCACGTGCTACCCTGTGCTATAAGGCACTGAGGGGCTGGAACCCCCTGGCATAAGGTAGGGGAAGAGATTCAAAATTTCTGAACCTGAGAATACTGTGTTGGGTCCCATGAACAACCACCCATTCACTCCCTAAACTTCCAAAGACATTTAAGTGTCTGTCCTGTAACCTTTGCCTCAAGAAACTAGTGGATGAGTGAAGCATCAGACACTTTCAAAAGCACTTTGGCTAGCTGTTCTCTCTAGACGAGGATGCCGGTGAAAAGTAGGTGCCATTAAATCACGCCGTCTGGTTTGTAGCGTGTTGGACAGAGCCAGGAATAGAGTCTAGGTGGTGGCAGTTAACATCAGCAGAAAGGTGGGTATTGTTACCATAACAGACATCTGGGAGTGTTCCACCATGCTGTCATGCACTGAATCGTGTCTCCCCCAACCCCCTAAATTCACATGTTGAAGCCCTAAGTCCCAAGGTGACTGTACTTGGAGATAGGGACTTCAAGGAGGTAATTAAGCTTAAATGAAGTCATAAGGGTGGGGCCCTAATCCTGTAGGACTGGTGTCCTTATAAGAAGAGGAAGAGACACCAGAGATCTCTCTCTACACACACATAAAAAAAAAAGTCACGTAAGGACACAGTGAGAAGGCAGCCATCTATCAGATGGTGTTGGGGAGAAAGAATTTCCGTCTCCTTCAAGGGTCCCTCTAGATGGATTAAGAATCAAATTAATAAGAGACAGATTGACAGGAGAAAATCGAATGTAATAGCATACCTACAGGGAATCCACATAGACATGGAAATTCCAAAGACAGTCAGGCAAAATGAAGTCTATGTGTCATCCTGAACTAAACAGAAGAGGGTAGGGGTCTGGGACTTCAGAGGAAAGGAATGCACTTCATGGGGTGAGAAGAAGAGCAGATATTGGTAATTAGATGTTTGGCCTGCTATCCAGATGGATCGCTCAGATAAAATTTATCTCTGGTGATAACCCTTATTCTGGGAAAGACCCCCAATTTAGATTCTTCTATGTAGTTAAAGGAGGGGCAAAAATTTCTCTTGAGCCCACAGAGTCTCAGCTGCCTTCAGCTCAAAATAATTTCACACCAGAGTGGCCCATCTTGGGGCGGCCTGCCTTCATTTCCTCCAACAGAAAGACAGGCCTCCCCAGAAACCAAGTCTGCTGGCACCTTGATCTTGGACTTCAGTCTCCAAAACTGGGAGAAACTAAATGTCTGCTTCTTCAGCTGTGCAGGCTGTGGTATATGGTCATGGCAGCCTGAACGGACTACCCCACATACAGAGATCTCTGACTATGGGTAATTAAGCTTGGAGTCCCCAGGAATGAAATCTATAGACAATCCACCAAGGCCTTAGTTGATCTGTATAACCGGAGAGATTCTTAAGTCAGGCCAAGAGAGGCATCAAGCACTTGAGTCACCATACCAGCCTAACAGCTAGAGGAATAGCTCTCGTACAGTCCCCAGGCATGAGTTGATGACATAGACCCAGAGTCCTTGGTATGGGGAGACAGTTGGGTGAACCTGAGCGAGAAATTTGCTCTAACCCTTGTGAACCTTCCCCTTGGCCTTGCCCCGAAAGCACCTCTGCCCATTGACCTTGGCAGCTGGCAACTGGGAGCAGGACCGCCCCGAACCTTTCAGAGGTGAATCGTAAAGTACCTTTCCAGCCATGCTAGTGCCAAGAGACCAGAACCCCCTTGCAGGAGTACCTACCACAGAGTAGAGGGGGGGGGTTCTGATGGCGTTGAGGAGAAAACGGAGTTCTTCCCTGAGTCTGCCACTCAGCAGGCCCGGTGAGACCCTGAGCCCCTCTTCTGGGATGATTCGATCAGTGATCTGGGTAGACGTGGCATCGGGCAAATTCCACACATGGCTTAGAGTCTGTACCTTCTGTTCTGTTGTTAATGTTCAGCCTCTGGGTGTGTCCCCCGTCCCCCACTGTGGCTGAGAACCCCTCAGGGGGGGGGACATCTGAGCGCCTATTTATTTATTTATTTATTTATTGATGTGAGCTCGAACTCACAACCCTGAGATTAAGAGTTGCACGCTCTACCAACTGAGCCAGCCGGGCGCCCTGGGGTGCCCTTTGAAACCCACCAGACCAAGTCCCCAATCCCCTGTCCATCGGGGGCAGGGGGAGTGTTCCTTAGCAGGCCGGTAGCTGCCAGGGCCCTCCTGAGGTTCTATCGGTTCCTCTAAGCTCCGCGCTGCGACACATGGTGTCACAGAAGGCACCGAGGTTACCTTCTGCACCCTCTGAGGGTTGCCGAGGGGCGTGCAGTGGGAGGCTGCCCCCACGCTTTTCTTCCTCCTCATCCTGCAGGTACGGGCTGCCCCAGCATGCCTCCTGACTTCAGAAATCCGCAGCCGGAGACCAGCGTCTGCCTCCTATCTACTGACGCATAGGCTCCCTGGCTCCCGGAGGAGGGGCGATAGGATAAGGAGGGGCAAATGACATCACTTAGGGCCCCCTCTCCTTTATCAACAGAGGAAATAAAACATGATAGCTAATCCTGATGCAGAAATTTTTTGCCACCATCCAAGACTTGCACACCGGCGATGCTAGCCCTACCGCACACAGGCTAACGCGGACCCGCAGCTAACGCAGGCTCTCCAGCTGGGCTCGTCTGCCATGCTGTAAGTCTGCACCTTGGCCTTTATCATCTGGCAGATGCAACGGTAGCCCCAAACGTTTGGAGTAGATCGGGATGCTATATGGAGCCTGTGGCAAGACTTAATAGGAGAATCACGGCAGAGACTGCTAGATGTTATAAATACGAACCAGCAACCAATATATAGTGCCGTTTCTCCCACTGCCAAGATTGGCGAGCCTGGGAACGAGGGGGTGGGAATCAAGGAAGTGCTTCTTATCATTGCCCCTGACCCATCTGCAACAGTTTTACTTCTCGTTCCTGCTACTGTGCTGGTTTAGAGGTTTTAGTTCCCTAGAAGAAACACATCCAGTATGGTCTGAAACCGTGTCCACTGAATAGGAAGCCACTCTTAGCTCCTGGAGTCACTCAGAACAGGTGATCGCAGTGTTCATGCTATAGAATGAGGACAAGCAGGAATACGGACGAGACACACAGGAGATCCCCTAAGGCGCCTTCTTCAAGTACAAGCCCGAGGGGGCACACGACAGAGCATTGCAACCCTACAGAGGACCGTCAAGGGCTCAGACTCTTCAGGAATAGAGACGTGAGCGTCCCCAGCAGGAAAGGCAAAAAGAACGTGGAGTTGCTAGAGAAATCTTAAGTGACAGGACCACCTCGCGGCTTTTGCAGAAATCAGGGCTGTACCCTCTACCTGTGTTTCCCTGCTGATGGTTTGCTTGCTTTTTCAATTCTCTCACCTCTTCTTTAGCATGGCAAAGAGGATAACGTGGTGGTGATGAATTCACCATGTAGGTCGTGGTATTGCAGAATGTCAGTATCAAGTTGGGATAATGGCTGAGCTCGAGGAATAAGGGTCATCACTGGGAGAACTTGAACTATACGCAGAGGCCCCAACACCTCACCTCCAACTAGGATAGCTAGCAATGTTTGTATGCATAGTTCTGGGTTGTACGTCGAGTAATTAAGTTATGCCAGGAGGGAGCATTTTTTAGAATCCTAAGAATGGAAGAAGGATGTTCGTATCTGCTAGGAATTTAAGGTGTACAAGGTTATTACTCTCTACATTACTTTTCTGTCTACTTAACATCCCCACCTTTTGGGAACTGCCGAAAATCACCAGGATTCACTACTCCAGGCCACAGCAGTATTGGGGGTAGAAATGCAGGTGACGGAAAGATGTTAACATCCAGTACAGTTGCGGAATACTGGATATCCTTGCTTGTCTGAGAGCTGTCACCTTTGAAGACTTTGGTTACCTTGCCCAGAAAAGATTCTTTGGTTCAACGAAATTGGGCTGATGAGACTGACCTCCAGGTTCTCAAGGCGTTTTCAGAAGGGATCTGAAGTGAAGCTCTCAGATTTGCAGGAGAAACACCCAAAGGTGGACTTCTGCTAGGTCATGTCTTTTTTTTTTTTTAAAGATTTTATTTATTTATTTGACAGAGAGAGACAGCCAGCGAGAGAGGGAACACAAGCAGGGGGAGTGGGAGAGGAAGAAGCAGGCTCCTAGCGGAGAAGCCTGATGTGGGGCTCGATCCCAGAACGCCGGGATCAGGCCCGGAGCCGAAGGCAGATGCTTAACGACTGTGCCACCCAGGCGCCCCTGCTAGGTCAGGTCTTAAAAGACAATGTTAACACGTCTCCCACCACCTCCACCCCTACCCTGGGGACAAGGATTCTAGAGAATCTCTTTGAGTTGCTGGAGAAGCGTGTCAATGCCAGGGGTCATTCAGGTGACCAGAACCAGTCTGAGTCTGAAGGCAGTCACGGAACCGTGTCCGAGGAAAGGGGGTCAAGGGTCACGACAGAAGGCCAGGCTGAGGGAATCCCGGGTCTGGAATCTGCTTCTGTGCCTGTCAAGTCAGACCGTTGGTCATATCAGGAGAGGCCCTGCAAGGGGGAAATGATAGAGTCAACGTAGAAAATACTCAGCATGGACGAGAGGAGGTCCTCTCCGTCTGGTGCTTTCGGAGGATTGCATAGGAGAGTGTGAGTTAAAGGATATCTTCTCTTGCTCTAGGGTAGTGTTAGCCGTGCTCAAGAGAACTGTGACTACAGCAAGTCATTGTGAAAGTTGTCGGAGATTCTCAGTTCTCGAAGGTCAGGGGAGTGTGGAAGAGAACGGGTTAATCTGAGGTGCTGTAGTTACACGGGCTGTCTTTTGTGTTTTTTGTTTGTTTGTTTGTTTGTTTGTTTTTTGGTGTTTTTGTTTTGTTTTGTTTTTTTGTGTCTTGTTTTTTTGGCTGTGGGGTGAGAGAAATTATCCCTGCGGTGAATTAGGGGAAATGACTGGAGAAGTGAAACACAAAACCAAAAGCCTTGTGCTCTTTGCAGGTTAAAATTTTTAAACTAACTGTTTAGAAATGTGTGTATTTGATCTTTGTTCACGGGCAAGGAGATGGGTTTTCTGAGAAGAAAGTGGCGTTTAATTAGTTACAATTTCCACATTGAAACCAATTTGCTTTTCTTGGAGTGTTTGCTATAAAGAATGCTTTTAGTATTTCATTAAAATGAGTTTCCTTGGTTAGAATTCAAATCCCCCGTAAGTGGCTGAGTTCCATCTGACTCTCTGTTGGGTGACCCCAGTGGTGCTAGATGGAGCTTCCAGGAATCGAGGGCCTAGCTCAGCTATCCCCAAATTCCAGCATCTGTGGCATCCTCTGGATAGTGACTCTTAGACCAAAAATGTAAGGTCTCACAATTTAAGTAATAAAAACATGATAAGAAACTAATCATCACAATGAATGTCTCTTATTAGTAAGAATAATATTGTTTGGAATATTTCATCACTGTGCCACTGTACTTCTCTGGGCTTGTCTCCTCTCCTGAAAACTGTGGGTAATAACAGCCCCTATGTCTGGGTCGTTGCCAGGATTAAATGAGACAATGTATGTAAAGTGCTTAGAACGCCCCACGGCTTATCGTAAGGGTACAATAACATTTCCACGTATTTTTTTTTAAAGATTCCATTTGTTTGTTTGAGAGAGACACAGAGGGAGAGAGAGCACAAGGATGGGGCAGGCGGAGAGGGAGAAGCAGCCTTCCCGCTGTGCAGGGAGCCCAATGTGGGGCTCCATCCCAGGACCCTGAGATCATGACCTGAGCCGAAGGCAGACGCCCAAGCAACCGAGCCATCCAGGAGCCCTGTTTTGAAGTATTCTTATTTCTCCGTCACTAAGTGGAGTGTGTGAATGTATATACACGTATACGCGTGTGTGTGTGTGTGTGTGTGTGTGTGTCCCCCTCCGGCTCAATCACAACCCATTTGTGAGGTGGCTTCCCATCTCTTAGACTCGTTCCACTTTGAGAAAATAGAATTCCTTATTTTTAATGGCTACGCGGTACTCCCATTATCTAGTTGTGCTATTTTTTTTTTAACCAAGCTCCTACGGTTGGGGAGGAAGTTCCTTTGCCCTTCAAGGTCCTCCTTGAGGGAGGATGACTCAAATTGACGTGAGATAGATTAACAGAAAAAGAAATTTAATAGCAGACCTATGGGGAATCACACAGACAGACTGCAGAAACAGAGAGGCAAACACGAGGCTTATAGGAACTAAGGAGAGGGGTAGGGTCTGAAAATAAAAGGGGAGAAAGACCATTAGCAGGAAGGGGGAGAGATGTTTGGAAAACAAAGGTCGCCCTGGTATGCAAATAAATTTTTTATGTAAAGAGGAATCTCTTGGGGAGCCTGGGGGCTCAGTGGGTGAAGCATCTGCCTTCAGCTCAGGTCATGATCCCGGGGTCCTGGGATGGAGCCCCACATCGGGCTCCCTGCTCAGAGGGGAGTCTGCTTCTCCCTCTGCCCCCCCCACTCTTAAGCTCTCTCTCACTCTGTCTCTCTCAAATAAATAAATAAAATCTTAAAAAAAAGAGGAATCTGTTTCAAGCTCTCATCCTGGTACAGGCAGGCAGTTGAGGGGGAGGTAAAGAGCTTTTCCAGCATCTGCTGGGTTCTGACTGCCTTTGACTCAAAGTCCTGTTCATGCCAAAGTGACCCATCTTGGGGCGGCCTGCCCTTCGCCCCCACGCTCATGTGGGACATTGAGTTTATTCCACTGGCTCACTATTATGACCGATACTAAAATGTAAACACCTCGTCTACACATCTTGAGGCACTCGTCGAGGTGTCCATCAACGTTCTGTCTGATCTCACTTACACATGAATCGAAGAAGGCCGAACCCACAGAAACACAGCAGGATGATGGTCACCAGGGGGTGGGGGGTGGGGGCAGCGAAGAGATGTTGGTCCAAGAGTACAAACTCCCAGTTAGAAGATGAGTAAACTTGAGGGATTTAAGACACAGCATTGTGATCGTAGTTAATACTCTATCACATATTTGAAAGTTGCTAAGAGAGGAATCTTGAATGTTTTCACCACGAAAAACAGTAGTTAAGTGATGTGACAGAGAGGTCAGCTGAGGCAGGGCAATCACATCGCCCTGGAAAAGTGTTAAACCAACACACTGGGCAGCTTACATTTACACAATGTTATATGTCACTTATACCTCAACAAACCTGGAAAACAGTTCTGAAAAACTGCAAGTTTTAGAAAATACATCTTTTTAAAAAAAAAAAACTTAATTACATTACTGCAGAAATTTGCTCACACAGTTTCAGAGAGTGAGGAAGCCCTGGGCTACCTGAAGATGACTGGCCATTTTCATTTTTAAAGCTTTTCCTTGGGGTCTAAGCTTTGCCTGGAAAGCAAGGACATCGTATTGCGTGGGATCATTCAGGAACATTCTAGGATACACATACACTACTGTGGAAAGACAGGAAGGCAGAGTCTCCCTGGCCTTTTGTGCTGGTCCCCAGCTCCCCCTCCCCCAAATTTCCGTCTAACTGCAGTCAATTCAGTTTTTAATAAGTTTTAATTTTTAATCAAAGCAATACTTACATAGTTTTCAAAAAATCTGATAGTGAAAAAAAAGGTATATAATGAAAAAGTAGTAAATCCCCACCCATCCTGCTCAACTCAGTTCCCCAAATCAGAGGCAAAAACGTTTACACCTGTCTGTTTGGTGGTTACCTCCTTTCTTCCTTAAGAATAGGCTTTTATTACTACTTTTTGACTTGATAAAGTGAGGGATTTTGACTTCCCGCTGTCCCAGCAGCCCCCTCCCCCCTCACTATGGCTGAATCACTATTTTTAAATCTCCTGTTGGCTACCTTGCTGGCTTTAATAATACGGTCCCTAAACCTGCCTTATTCTTTCAACTAGGGACAGAATCTGGACTTCCTTCTTCACTTCCTGCTTTCCTCCTCTCTGCCTGCCCAGTTGTTGCCTGGGCTGTGCACTGTCCAAGCGGCTAACCTTCCCATCCGGTTCTATCACCGTCATGAAGTCTTCCCTGCTTAGCTGACAGATTTGGTCTAAAAACGCAAAACCTTCACTTCTATTTCCATCGGAATGATTATTCAAATACGGTTCACTGAAGAGCTGAGCCGCAGCGAGCGCTGCACGTGCCCATCAGTGTTCAAGCTGATTCCCTCTCTCCCGCTCCTGGCAGCTGTTCAAAACCCGGCCACGTCTGAGGTTGCTTCCTATTCGAAGCCTGCTTTCCTCGTACAGTTCGAAATGTTCGTCTTCCCCTGCAGTTTCTGTTCGCCGCTGACTTGGCCTTGGGGATGAAGTCATGTGTGCCTTCCAGATCACGTTATTAATTTCCTCCAGCTTCTAACTCAGTCCATCTAATGGCTTAGGATTCATTCTATTCAGTTGCAAGTCTGTTCACATCTTATTCGAATTTGGAAGATTTGCTTTTCCAATCGGACCGTGGCTGTACAGTTGGCTCACCTTTTGGTCGTTAGTAACCTTGCCTCTTGTGTTCCCCCTTCGGGCATCCCGAGACCACCGGCGCTTCCTCACGTTCGGGCTGGTTTGTGATTTATGGCTGCAAGAACGTCTCAAGTATTTCTGAGGATTTTCAGAGTTTAAAGTTCTCTCCTGTTCCTTGAAGTATCTATTTCCTAGAGAATCACCTTTTCATTCGATCCTCGGCTTTTTTGGTTCTCCTGTAGGCTTTCCGCAACTGCTGATTTCTAGCCGCGCATATCCGTGGAGAGACAAGGCAGTGCAAAGGCAGCCCGGCGAGTCTGCATGTGCGAGTCCACCGGCCGCGGTGCTCTCGAGCCGGCGAGCCAGGGGGTGGAAGCCAGCCAACCTTCGGGGACCCCCGAACGCCACCAAGTTAGTTGCTCTAAATATGTACCTGCAGGCGGACGTTGAGCATCACCGAGGCCACCATGTAGAAGTAGGGGAAGTTGGTGCGCAGCCGCCAGGCCAGGTCGAAAAAGGTGATCAGCGTGCGCGTGAGCCCCTTGCAGAAGGCGCCGTAGGAGCCACGGGTCGCCGCCGAGCGCGACAGCCGCACCCCCAGGGCCGACAGGGCCGCCACCGCCGCCGCCGCCGCCGCCGCTGCCGCCATCGGTCTGGCGTCGTCTCCCAGACGGTGCCGGGAGCCCAGGGCTTCCAGCCGGCTGCGCCGACCCACCGATGGACGGACCGAGAGACGCGCGCGGGAACAGCCGGCGCCGGGGGCCCACTGGGCGGCCGCAGATGCCAGCCGCGCTGCACCGCAGATGTCTTCCTTCCCCGCCGCGGCGATCGGCAATCGCTGGTGCTCCGCCGGGGCCGCGGCACTGAGCTTCCTCGGAGTGGGCGGGGCGCTGGAGATAGCGAGCCCCTGGACTGGGAAGGGAGGGGGTGGGGGTGGGGAGGCGGGGACCCAAGGCTGGAGGCAGGGGAGGGAGGGGGAGGGGCACGTGGCTTTCCCGGGAGACCCAGCTTCCTCCTCCCGGTGGTCCTTTTTTTTTTTTTTTAATGTTTTAAATTTTAACGGAAGCAAAACGAAACTTGCACAAAGCGTTAGAAGAGTTCCTTCGTAAACATGATCTTGAAAAGCTTAGAAGCGTGAACTCGTTTCCTGCTGCCTCAAATCCCTTTAGGAATTTTTTCAATCCTCAACTGTGAGCTAGCATGAACACACAAAACCTATTCATTTTCTCAACTGTAATTTTACAGTGCACCTTCTGCTTGAATGATTCAAGCGACTTCGGAAATTTGGTTTTAGATCTTTAGTATTCTTCTAATGGGAAAAGTTACACAGACAAGTTGTTTGAAATTTTCAACAGCACAATTAGAACAATGGGAAGCAGATTCCCTGCTTAGTTTCACATTCCTCACCCCGCCCCCGCCACGAACTACCGTTCCGTTTTCTGTATATACTTTCAGACTTGATATGTTCATACAGTGCTCTTACTATGTCAATAATGTATAACTACCTCACTCTCTTGGACGACCGATCACTACCCTAACATGTATGCTGATGTTCAGTCATTTATTTAACCAGTCCCCTGTTGATGAACATTCTCAATGTTTCCAGTTTTTCTTATGCCAAACGCTGTTGCAGAGAACATCACTGTGCGCATGAATTTTCAAGTGGCAGAAAAGAATGAGGAATATAATCCTGTTTTTATTTATTAAAACAATCATATAAACATATTTAGTGTTTGAGGTCAAAAAAGGTTTACTTCTTCATACATGTGGTTGATCAAGAAAGTTTTGAGACTAGGGCTGTATACAGCATTGAGTGTTAGTCTTGGAATTTTTTCACCAATATAAAAGGCAATAATTACGACTCATTAATTCTCTAATTTGCATTCATTTTAATTATCAGTGAAACTGAGCAACTTTTCTAAATTTCTTAATCTTTCAGTATTATTTTGAAAGACTATTAACAGATTGGTATATGTTTTTATCCATTATTTACATATATTAATAAGCAAGGCACGTATACATATATCACAGACAAGTCACCAAACAAAAAATGGAATCATATACATACTGCCCTGACAATTGCTTTTCTTTTCAGATTTTATTTATTTTATTTTTTCCATTTTTTACTTAAATTCAATTAATTAACATATACAAGAGAGCAGGGGGAGGAGCAGACGGAGAGGGACAAGCAGAACCCCACAGAGGGCTTGATCCCATGACCCTGAGATCATGACCCCAGCCGAAACCCAGAATTGGCCACTTAACCTGCCAGCTGAAACCCAGAATTAGCCACTTAACCGACTGATCTACTCGTGCGCCCTGACAGTTGCTTTTAAACATGATATATCTTGCATGTCTTTCCATGTTGATACCTTATGGGCTGTGTATTATTCCTTATGGATGGCCAATAATTAACTGATGGCTATTTGGATGGTTTCAAAGTTTTCACGAGCATAAACAATGCAGAGATTAATATCTTTGTGTGCATATCTTTGAGGGCTTCTCCGATTTCTCTGGGATACATCTGAGAGGTGGAATTCTGGGATCAAAAGGCTTTCATCTGGGGTGCCTGGCTGACTCAGTCGGTAGACCATGCAAATCTTGATCTCGGGGTTGTGAGTTTGAGCCCCACATTGGGTGTAGAGATTACTGAAAAATAAAATCTTAAAATAAAAAGGATTTCATCTGTTTATGGACTTTGATACATGTTAGAACTCCATTCCACACAGTTTGTACTAATGTATCCATGAACACTTTCAATTTTCCTAATAATGGGCATTGATTTTCTTTCAGATCATTAACATTCTAATAGCTGAAAAGATATCCCACTGTTTTAATTTGCATATTGTGATTACGAGCAAGGTTAGACATTATATGTGCATATATCTTTGCACATCTGTATGAAAGAAATTACTGTCTCAAAGCTTTGCAGTCTTATTTTTTTTTAAAGTAGGCTCCATGCCCAGTGTGGAGCCCAACTTGGGACTAGAACTCATGACCCTGAGATCAAGACCTGAGCCGAGATCAAGAGTGGAGCACTTAACCAACCTAACCCAGGCGCCCCTGCTGTCTGATTTTTAATCAGTATTTCCAATTCCCCAGTAAAAAGGTTGTACCAATGAACACACAGGCTAACGGGTCCTGGAGCCCCCAGGAGCAGCGGTGACAGCGAGGAAGGGAATAGGCAGGCAGGCTTCTCCTCTCTTCCCCTGTCTCCCTGCCCCTCTGGCTGCCCAGGTCCTGGCCCCTTTGCTTATTTTTATATTACAATTTTTGCCTAAGGCAGGCAGAACAGCGGAAGCAGCCTGAAAATGATAAAATCTCAACCATGGCCTTGGGAGAAACCAAAATAGACAAAATAGCCTATGGTGATGCATTAAGCAAAGGAAATGCCTCCCCCCTCACATCACACACTGACTATAAACAGCAATAGGCTAAAACTATTGTCTTTAGGAAATTATACAAGTCTCCTGGCTCTTCTTTCCCACAATCGAGTGCATATACCTCGATTCTTCTATCTGCTATCCCACTCTTAATACATAGGGGAGGAATACATTTTTTAAACTGCTATATTGGTCTAGAGATAATAGATTCAAATGTAATCAGAGGCTTTTGTAGAAGACACCAAATGGAACACAGGTGTTTACCTTTCCAAATCAAATAGAAACAATGAGAAAGAAGTGCAGAGTAAACTCATTCATAAAATTAGTGGAAGGGGCGAGGATAAAGGATCAAGAGTTCGAGAAATGCACCGAATGCACACATGTGGGCTCCATCTGAAAACCAATCGGGGCCAGCAGATCTCAGGCAAAGCCTGGGTGGGGCCGAAGCAAAAGCCGGTTTGGTGGAGGAAGCACCCTGACTCTCCAGATATGGAGAGTGGGAGCGGGAGGATGGCATCGAAGGAGCTGGTTATTTAAAATCTATCTGAAGGGGGCGCCTGGGTGGCACAGCGGTTAAGCATCTGCCTTCGGCTCAGGGCGTGATCCCAGCGTTATGGGATCGAGCCCCACATCAGGCTCTTCCGCTATGGGCCTGCTTCTTCCTCTCCCACTCCCCCTGCTTGTGTTCCCTCTCTCGCTGACTGTCTCTATCTCTGTCGAATAAATAAAATCTTTAAAAATAAATAAATAAATAAATAAATAAATAAATAAATAAATAAAATCTATCTGAGGGGCACCTGGGGTCCCAGTCAGTTAAGCGTTGGACTCTCGGTTTCAGCTCAGGTCATGATCTCACGGTCATGAGATCGAGCCCCACATGGGGCTCTACACTCAGCATGGAGTCTGCTTGTCCCTCTCCCTCTGCTCGTCCCCCCTCCCACGCACTGTCTCTCAAATAAGTAAATAGAATCTTGAAAAAAATAAAAGAAAATCTATTTGAAAAATGGCTGAATAAGTGCATTTCCACCCCCACCCCACCTAGTTATCTCCTGGATGAAAATGGACAATATTTCTCTAAAGAAATTGGGTGATGTGCTTGAAAGGGAGAGGGCCCCAGAAGGGGGGGATGGAATTGTTGCCTGTGTGGTACAGAGTAAAAATAGCGACAAATGTTTCCCCTCCCTGAATCTGGAACTTTGCATGGACTTTGCAGATCCTCTCATTAAGAGGTGGTCTGTTTCTTTTTTCTCGAATCTGCCATATGACTTGCTTTGGTCAACAGGACATTGGCCAAAATAGAGCAACCGCGAGCAGGAAAGGTGCTTAGGCATCGGGGCCTGTACTCTTGCTAGTCTTGGAAGCCTGCTGCCACCACATGAACAAAGCAGATGAGACTTATGCCCCAATCGTCCCTGTAGCCCCAACTGATGGCCAACCCATTCCTAGAGGTCCTGTCACCCAGGCCGGCAGCAGCAGCTGACCACAGACGTGTGAGAGTCCAGCTGACACAAGCACGATGGTCCAGCCCAAGCTGCCAATGGCCAACAACTGTTAATGAAGTAAATGGTTGTTTTAAGCCTCTGAGCTTCGAGGGGTTTGTTTCACAGCAAAAGCTCACTGATAACCATGCCCCAGAATAGAGCTACAGAGTAGAGGGGCAGTCAAAGTGATTTGGTCAACAGTGATCTTTGATAGTGGTTACTAGATCATGGGGGCCCTAGGACTGAAAGAGAAGCATGACCCATCTCATGAAAAGAATTCTGGCAAACGGGAGCGCCTGGGTGGCTCGGCGGGTTAAGTGTCTGACTCTGGATTTCGGCTCAGGTCTTGATCTCAGGATTCTGGGATTGAGCCTCGAGTGGTCAGGCTCCCTGCTCAGTGGGGAGTCTGCTTGGGTTTCTCTCTCTCCCTCTGCCCCCTGCCTCTGACTCACACACACTCTCTCTCTCTCTCTCTCTCAAATAAATAAATAAAATCTTTAAAAACAAGAAAAGAATTCTGGCAAACAGAAAGTTGGGTCACCATGATAGTGTCACAGCCCCTCAGATCATATCCTCAGAGTCTCCAGGATGAATTGGAGACCAAGGCGGCTATGGAAACATGATAATTATGTCCTATCAATCTTCCTAGCCATCCCCCAAAAGAACCTGCAGTGATTTCCCAAGGTAACTGTTCAGAGGAGAAATAAAAATCCACACTGTCCAGGGATTATTGGACAATGGCTCTGAGCTAACACTAAGCCTGGGGACTCAGAGCAACACTGTTGCCCGCAGTCAGAGCAAGGGCTAAGGAAGGTCAAATGAGAAATGGAGTTTTGGCTTAAATCCAAGGTATGGTGGGCCGAGTGGGTATACAAAGTCACTCTGTGGTAATTTCCCCCGTTCCTGGCTTTTCAGTTGTAAGAGATGGAACCAGCAACTGCACAAACCCGTCAACGGGCTCCCTGACCTGTACGGTGAGAATTTTTCTGTTAGGAAGGGCCAGCTGGAAGGCTGGAACTTCTTTCCCCTTCCAATGGCAACAGCAAACATATATATCACTTATTTTGTCTCGGATACTCTTCCAAGCACTTTGCATACATTAACACATGATTCCTCAAAACAACACTAAAAAAAAAAACCCAACAACATTGCAAAGTAGACATATCCTTGTACGCCACTGACAGAACAGGAAATTAAGGCATTGAAAGTTTAAGTGACTTGTCCACGGTCATTACTAATTGGTGGAACCAGAATGGAGACCACAGACTGGCTCCAGAGTCCATGCTCTTAAATGCTATGCTCTCCTCTCGGAAGAGCAAACCAGAACCAATACTAAAGGCCTGCAGGACTTCCAGAAATTAGGGCCACCATCAAGACTAAAAATTCCGGGGTAGTGATCCCTAGCACATCCCTGTTTGACGTACCTATTTGGCTAGTGAAGAGTACAGGGGGATCTTGAACTAGATGTGGTAGATACAGCTTGGCCGGAGACACGTGGAAGGTCCATGAGCAGGGGTTCACTCTCCTGGTGTGACTTTGTCTGCCACACTGCCTTCCTTTCTCCGCCCACAGTTGTGGTTTCATGGGGACTGGAACCGACTGACCTGTGTCCCCGCTGAACTCATTTGTTGAAGTCCTAATCTCTAGTATCACAGAATGTGACTGTATTAGGAGATAAGGCCTTTAAAAAGGTAATTAAGGTCAAATGAGGTCATTGAGGTAAACCCTAATCCAATTGGACTGGTGTTCTTCTAGGGAGAGGAGATGAGGACACCGATAGGCCCAGAGGGAAGATGGTGTGAAGATACATGGAGAAACCAGCCAAAGAAAGAAGCCTTTGGAAGAAACCGACTCTGCCAGTGTCTTACGTCTGACTTCTCAGCTTCCAGAACTATGAGAAAATAAATTTCTGCTTTTTAAACCACGTCGTCTGTGATAGTTATGGCAGCCCTCGCAGACCAATCCAGGGACCTCTCCATAACCAGTTGTCTTAGGGTTCTCTAGAGAAATAGAACCAATAAGCTACATGTAGATATATAAGAGATTTATTATAGGGATCATGTCACACATAAGCTTATGGAGGCCAGGAAGTTCCACAATCTACTGTCTGAAAGCTGGAGAAGCAGGAAAGCCGGTGTTTGAATTTAGTCCGAGGCCAAAGGCCTGAGAACCAGGAGCTTCATCCAGTGTCCGAGGGCAGGAAAAGACGGACATCTCAGCTCAAGAAGAGTGAATTTTCCCTGTCTTCGCCTCATTGTTCCATTCAGGCCCTCGAAGGATTGGTAGCTGCTAGCCGCCATCGGTGAGGCGCTGTCTCTTTACTCAATCACAGATCAAATGCTAATCCCTCCCAGAAACACCCTCATAGACAAACCCAGAATAATGTTTTACTAGCTATTTGGCCTCCCTCAGCCTGGTCAAATTGACACAGAAAATAACTATCACACCAGTTGTTTGAAGAGGAGGTGGTTCAAAGCTATGTTAAGTCATATGACAGCAAGGCCCCAGCCAGAAGCCTACGGGTAGCCCAGAGGACAGTAAGGAAGTAAAATCTTCCCTGAGAACACAGTTCTGGTTTTTTTTAAAAAATTATTTAACTATTTAAGGCAGAGAGAGAGAGAGAGTGCACGCACGCAGGAGCCGGGGGGAGGGGCAGAAGCAGCCTCCCCACTGAGCAGGGAGCGCGATGTGGGACAGATCCCAGGACCCCGGGATGATGATCTGAGCCGAAGGCAGCTGCTTAACCAACTTAAGCTGGTTGCTGCTGAACAGCCACCCAGGCGCCTCTGAGAACGTAGTTCCAAGTGGTGTATCTGCTTGTTCACTTTGCTTGGGAGGAGAGCTGCCCTAAGGTATGGCTCTACACTGTTTGATGTTCAGGGCCTTAAAAAGAACAAAATTTACAGTATTGGTGAAAAATAATATGTGGTTGGACCTCCAGGGATGGCCACAGAGTATAAACACAGTTGTGTTCCCTATAAATGCCCAACAGAGGTCATCGACTGCGATGAGGACTCAATAACCACGTGAACGAGATGACTCGCGTAAGAGTGTCAGCTTTTCCCCCAGCCACTCTGAAGCTTGCTCAGGGGCCCAGGGACAAAGTGGCCATGGTTGCAGTGACGGAGGCTTGCCGTGGGCTCAATCACAGGTATCTGCCCTCACCGAGGCTGATCTCGCCATCAGAACAGTTGAGTGTCCAATTCCAACCCGCCAATGGCCGAGGCCAGTGCCACACCCCCAATATATACATTTTCTTGCGGTGGGAGGGGCCTCCAGCCAGCCATCTGGGGGCAGGGCGGTGACATCGGGCCCCTTCCATTGTGGAGGGGACTGTGGTGTGGCTTGATTGTAGCCTCTGCGATCGTAGAGGTCTGATGGTTAGTCGGTCTACCAGGAGAAACAACCATGACTCCACGGAACCGAATGGATGTGGAGACTGCAGTCGAGCTATTTAAGACCTAAGCTCCACACGTCACTGGACCAACAGGAAAAGTGCGAGTTTGACTGGTGTCATTGACCCTGATCGCCGAGGGATGTATGGTTGCTCTTCGTCCAGGCAGGGGGGATTAAGCCTGAGACTGGGGGCCCCTCCTCATCCCGCGGTGTTCAGTGGTCGAAGGTAATGAAAGGTGACAGCAACATCATCCAGGCAGCACTGCAAAGGGCTCACATCTCACAGAAATGAAGCTTTACGTCGGTCCGCCAGGCAAAGAGAACTTGGTAGCTGAGAAACTGGCTGAGGGCAAGAGAAAGCAGAAGGGGTAGTAGAAGAAAAGTTCTAAATACCAACTATGGCCTTGTCACTAGTTTCAGAAACAAAATGGAAGTAGCTGCTCATTTTTCCCCCTTAATTTGGGGTGTGTGTGTGTGTGTGTGTGTGTGTGTTGTGGGTATGTCAACATATTCTCTTTGCCCTGTCCCTTATATAGGATATGTTGATGGTAGTTGAACTTCACAATTTAGTCCACAAATGACAGAATATCAGTACCTGATTGTGACAAACCTAAAGAAAAATGAACATTGAACCACAGTCTTTTTTAAATTTTCTTTTTTTTTTTAAAGATTTTATTTATTTATTCGACAGAGACAGAGACAGCCAGCGAGAGAGGGAACACAAGCGGGGGGAGTGGGAGAGGAAGAAGCAGGCTTATAGCAGAAGAGCCTGATGTGGGGCTCGATCCCAGATCGCCGGGATCACACCCTGAGCCGAAGGCAGACGCTCAACCGCTCTGCCACCCAGGCGCCCCTAAATTTTCTTTTTTTAAGTAAGCTCCACGCCCAACGTGGGGCTTAAACTCCGGACCCCCAAGATCAAGAATCATATGCTCTACTGACTGAGCCAGCCAGGCGCCCCTCAACAATCTTGACTTTAGAGCTGGATGTGATAATTCATGAGACATTGGGCATTCCCTGTTGGGAAGAAGTTGGGAATGATTTGTTTTGTACAAGGCATAGCTGTACTATGTTCAGTAGGA